>NC_069784.1:138527683-139777683 GCF_027406575.1 Nycticebus coucang | reverse complement strand
CATGCAGGGTAATAAAGCAAACTTAAATTATAACTAGGGGATAAGCATGCAGCTGTGTGGCTTGGGAGGTGAGAGTCACGATTAGAAAGGGACTATGGAAGGTGATACCCAACTTGAGAGAAACAGATACAGGGAGAAGTGACCCAGTGACACTGCACGTGCCACCCTGCTCCCCTCACCCGGGAAAGGCATGTGCTTACTGGAAAATCCTGGAATCCTAGAGCAGGAGCCTGTAAGAAAGGAGAAAGGCTTACGGGGAGAGCACAGCCGGAGCTGAAGGAAATAGTCACGTCGAGGAAGAGAGGGTGGTGGAGACCGGCTCCATAAAGTAGATTAGATCACTAACCATGAGGCCCAGAAACAGAAATATCACCCAAAAGAGCAGCAGTCTCAGCAAGCAATTTAGACATCGTGATTTCACACAGTCCTAATGAAAGGCAAAATGAGGAAATTATTTTTTTTATAAATCCAATATGATCACACAAGGAGCTTCCAAGGGATAATTTTGAAAAGGACAGGTGCAAGGTGGAAGGCAAGCACACCAGAGTGAATAAAAGAAAGAAAATCTCGCTAATTATAGCATCAAGAAGAATGAACCCTAATTGAGGTAAGGGAGGTTTTTAAATGTTAAGGTTGACACATGCCATGTCTTAAGCCTATGACAATGACATCTCAGGACTTGCTGCTGCCCACCGAGGTCGTGGAATCGGCCACGCACATCTCAGCACTTGGTGTCCACGCCATCCTCTGGGAGCAGCACCAGCACTTATTTCCAGTCACAGGATGAAGCACCGTTGGCTTCCGGTGTCCCTGCCGGCTTCTCAAGGTTGCAGAGATGGCGAGGGCCAAGCCAGGGCTCAGGAGACCGGTGCCAAGCTCCGAGCCGTCTTGTTCTGGGGGTGCACAGTGTGACAATGATGGAGAAAACATTGCTTTTCCTGCTCAACATGAGCTCCAGCCTCCGGGCCTCAGGCACATTTCCTTCCTGATCACTTGTGTGTTTCAATCTAGGACTTTGTGACACTGTGAAAGTATCAGAAGACTGTGACAGTTAGATGTGGTGCTGTGACGCCATCACAAAGTAGCATACTTGATGGTGATTCTCATGAGATCCGGGACAGATCATTAAAATGACATGTCTACAAGAGAAGTAGCGATCGATTAATAAAGACACTGCTGTATCAGACTGACCTCATTAACATCAACAGATTGTTCAGAAGATACTGTAGTTTTCATCAAATAATTACCTAAGGATGAATGGAGGAGTCACAGCTGTCTGACTGACGTACCAACCCAAGGAGAGTTTTCTTGGGCAAGCCCTCTGGTGAGGTGACCAGAGAGCAGCCCACCTGGCCAGCCTCCCTTCTGTGCTGATCACCACAGGAGGGGCAGCCCTGCTGTCCTCAGGCTCTTTGGAAGCTCCTGAGACGCCCCCTCCTGCAAGAGCCTCCGAGGGGAAGCTGTCTGCCCTCTCCCGGCCCCTCCGGCCTCAGTGCGGAGGCCTGGTCAGCGTTACCCTTCTCTTCAGGTAGTGGTGTGACCACAGCTGTCTGCAAGCTGGACGAATGTTCGCTTCTTTAAATCTCGGGCCATCTGGCTTCGCCACTTCTCCCTTCTTCCTCTGCGCACTCCTGCCTCCTGTCCCAGCGTCTCCGACGTCCACCTAGCAGACACAGCTGGCCGCCGGCCTCTGAGTTCCTTCATCTCCTCACCCCCAGTGAGTTTTTCTTCTACTCCAAGTCAGCCACATAGTCAAGGCTTTGTCGTGCTGGAATTGGTTACTTTGAATTGTGATTGCTCAGCCCCGCTCCTGCCTCCCTTGCCCACGCTTCCAGCGCGCTGGCCACAGCAGCCACCTTGCAGGTCCTGTCCTCTTGGCAGAACCTCCAGTCCATTGATGGGTCCACCCACTTCATCCACCAGCTCCACCATCAGTTCCTGTCCTGTCCAACAGAGGCCACAACACGCAAACATCTTGCCCCTCAGGGTTATAACCTGGGGATCACGGCTGGGAGGAGGGCACGCTTTCCCTGTGCTGAGTGTCCGTGCCTGCGCTCTGGAGGCTCCTGGGAAGAGCACATGCTGGGCAGACCGTTACTGTGAAAACGTGTGGTTCCTGACCTTTTTCCATCTTGATAGAGACCAGGGTTCGCTCATTTGTTTAAAAGGTCTTTATTGGGTGTGTGTGCTAGCCATCAGCATTGCCGTTAACACCTGCTGGGCCCAGGAGAGTCGTATGTGGAGGCCACGTGTGGAATTATGTACTACGACCAGACATCGTGTTTCATGACTAGCAGTAGGATAAACTTTCTTCAGTCAGTGTGGTTGGTTTTTTATTCGTTTAATTTTTCAGCAATTGAACTGCCCAAAATAACTGAAATTATCATTAAAATTCTCTAAGCAATACTTAGATTGAGCCACAAACTCTGTATTTTATATATCTTGCTCAAATTTTATAATGAGACTCTGTAAGTTACTACTGTTTGCAGAGAAAATATGGCAAAACATTTTATTCTATCATGTAAATTGATTCACTTATATTAGTGTTTTCACCATTAGATCTACACCGGAGAGATTAACGAAACAGTGGCTCACGCATGTGTGTGTGTGTGTGTGTGTGTGTGTGTGTGCGCGCGCGCGCGTGTCCGGGCCGCACATGCTCATACGAATGTAAGAGTAATAATGTGAGTTGTTTAATGTGGCAGAACGCTTCTTAGCTGCCGTGCACGATTTCTGCGAATCCCGTGGTAGTTACCCAGTACTCCTTAAATCATGAATTTGAGCATGAAGAGGAGGGAAAATGTACCCTCGCCACTAGTGGGCAGTGACACTTTGACATACAAGAATATATTACACCCTCGCTGAGAGTGTATTTGACAATCCGTTCACCTTTCTCTGACCTAAGTGCTCTGTGTCTAAACACTGCCTAGTCTCCAAAACAGCATGATTCTGAGTTAGCAGGATGTCACCTTCACAGCCTTCTTGAACTTTGAAGCTACAGGGTCAGAGCTTGGAAAGTGTTTCTTGGATCCTTGGACCATGTTGTTGGTCACAACCATGGCGCCTCGGGGCTGTGGAGGATGCATGTTCCTCAGTGACTGTGCTGTCTAATAACTGTGGCAGGTTTGTGGCATGGAGGGCTTTCCACGGGCCAGGGCAGGGGCCCTCCTCCTGGGATGGGGGGCAGGCGAGAGAGATACTCCGTGCAGGTGCCGTGGAGGCATGTGGGACCAGGACCTGACCCAGACAGCCAGTGGGTGAAGTTTAAGGGGTATGAGGTGCGGCTTCTGAGAGCTGGTGGAGAGGAACGCTGGCCAGACTGAGGTGCTGGACAAAGGGAACGTGCTCGGAGCTGACGAAACAGCTTGTCCAGGAAATGAGATGCTGGCACCTGGGTGGACCCAGGCCACAGGGCTTGTGAGCTGTTTTAAATGGGGTTTGGGTTTCTTCCTGAGGTTGATGGGGGTCCTTGAAGGACTTTTAAGAGTCAACCTGTGGGGAATGGACTTAGATGTAAGAGACTGAAAACGGAGGGGCCTGCTGGAGGGACACGGAAATCAAGAAGGGATGGAGAGTGCTCTGAACCAGGAAGCTGCCCAGGAGTAGCCAACCCCACAATAGGATGGGGACACGGAGTCACCGTGGGGAGCCCTCTGAACCCCTTTCATTGTTTTTGGACCTGAGCAACTGGGTGGGAGCCATGTCATCCTGGATGCAAGTTTTGGGGGAAGAGGAGTTCAATTTTGGACATTTTGCATTTAAGTTGGCCCCAGGTATCCCAAAAGAGTTATTAGGCAGGTGTTTGGATATAGGGTTCTGGGGCTCAGCTGGGGATGCAGACATGGCTCTGGCATGTGGCATGGTGCCAATGCAGCCCGAGGGTGGGACACAAGCTCACTCCACCTGCCTGGTAGGGACCACTCTTAGCAGACCACCACCTAGTTTACCCAGCTGAACAGATGCTGAAAAGCATAAGGTGAACCCATTTTAGGCCAGTTCTTGTGCTTGGCAGTGTCAGACTTTCCTCTTTTAATCAGGAGCTCTATCGTCAGCTCCTGGGCTTTATAACACTCTGTCCAGCATGTGACTAGCCAGCCTGTCAGCAGTTAGCACACTGTGACTTTGCTGTCTTGGGAGACCTGGAAGGAGAGAGGCACGGGGAGTGAGAGGCTCCTGGTCTCCAGACCGCATCACTCACTTCTAGCAACTTCCCCAAATGCACCCAGGATGCCACCTAGGCCCCCAGCTGCTGTTCCTCTCGGCCTGGATTTTGGCTTCAACATGGAATAAAGCAGTGATTTGTTTTAAAAACTGACGTGAAATGGCTGTACACACGTAGCCATCGTTCTCTGTGTGGGTCAGATGTTCTTCCAGGTGAAATCCCTTCTCGGGTCTCTGGGTCTCCACGCACAGCAAATACAGTCCATGAGCTGGAGGCGCAGGGAGCCTCGATGATCCGGCCCTGGGTAGAGATTTACGGGGACCGCCTCTGGCCATAACAACGTTCTCTGTCCTCTTGTTAGAAAGGACTCATCCATTCTTTAAGAGCAGTGATGTTGGACAGTGTGCGGCAGAGACGTTTGTCAATGTTGTCATTTAACAGAATGGTGATTGTCTCCAGTAAGTGAGGAGGATTTTCTTTGAGAGAGAGAAGTGAACTGAGGTTCCGCCCCGTAGCGCAGCAAACCAGGTGAGGCTGAGCGGTATGTAGAGCACGGAGGGTAAAGAACTCATTTTTATGCATTGCTTTTACTTTTGTTGGCCTTTCTCCCCCAAAATCTCCAACACCAATTAAGCTGTTATTTGGGGGCACACAGAAGAAAAGCCAAGGGGGCGCAGCTAGACTAGAGCTTCAAATGGGGGAGGGGTGAGCTGAGTTAACAGAGAATGTGAACAGCACAGTGTTGAATCAGTCAACCACTTCCCTTCTAGGTGACATGGAATATTAATGATGCAGACCGTTTTATTTAATTAATTTTTTTTTTTTGGAGACAGAGCCTCCAGCTGTCACCCTGGGTAGAGTGCTATGGCATCACAGCTCACAGCAACCTCCAACTCCTGGGCTCAAGTGATTCTCCTGCCTCCGCCTCCCAAGTAGCTGGGACTACAGGCGCCCGCCACAACTCCTGGGTATTTTTTGGTTGCAGCCATCATTGTTGTTTTGCGGGCCTGGGCTAGATTTGAACCCACCAGCTCAGGTGTATGTGGCTGGTGCCTTAGCAGCTTGAGCCACAGGCACAGAGCTGCAGACTTTTTTTTTAACTGCTGAAAGCATTTCATAAGTAATTTGAGGGCACCTTAGGTGTTTGTGGCCATAGGTTTGGAGAGAGATCCTCACTTGGTGGACTCAGGAGAAGTGGGCAGCGAGTCTCAGCAGGTCCTCCCCAGCTCTGCAGCTGGGCCACCTGACCTTGAGTGTACGACTCACTCTCCCAGCTTTAGATTTCGTTATTCGAGGCCCTATGGATGGTGCCAAAAAAGCAGGGTTTTAAAATTACAAAAATAGAGTCTCTGGAGAAAAAACATACATAAATAACAATAAGAATCACTTTCCACTTATTTAGCAACTACATTTATCATCTTCTTGAGACTGGAAGGTACCAGAGCACCTGAGTGAGGCCCAGCTGCCGCGGCACCTCTGGCAACGTCCATGCCAGAGGCCCTCTCAGGTCTGGGCCTCCCTCAAGACAGGCAACTGGCAGCCGAACAGGTGGCTGACCTTGCTAAGCTTGCCACCCAATAGGAAGTGTGGCCCTATATTAAGTAAGTGACCCTGAGGTGCTCGACTGAGTCAGTTACTAAAAGTGATGTGGCCACATCCTTGCTGTAGGCAGCTGCTCCTGCCCCTCTGCTGACTTTCGGGTGATCCTGAGTGAGAAGCGGCCTGCATGTTTACAAACTCCACCTGCAGGTTTGTGCTCTGATGCATGGAGGAATAAGATTCTCCATGTTTGTTCGAAGTGTGAGACCCTTGCGCCCTGGCCAAAGCCGCCGTCATCTCTAACTCGGCACCATGCTCTCCACCTTCCGCCAGGCCTGCGCCCGGCTCTATGGGGTCCTGCTGGTGAGTACCTTGTCTGTGCCGCTGCCAAGCGTGCGGGGTGTGCAGCATTTCTTGGATTCGGTTTTAAGATGTTCCCAATCCTCTTGGAAGCTAAACAGGGCAGTTAGTAAGGCGAATATTTTTGGACAGTAACAGTGATGTTTGTAACCTTTATTTTTCACTTTTTAATACTTTACTTGATGTGCAGCTTAGTGTGTGAGTTTGACATTCCCTTTTCTCATTTTTTCTGGCCCTGTTTAGTTACAGATTTGTTCTACTTTCCTCCTGTTTATTCCTATGCTCCGGCCTGCAAAGTTTCCTGTTCCGCACAGCATCTGCTTTCTGTCGAGTGTTGCTTGGTCCCATCCTGGGCTTTGCTGCAGTTCAGTCCCATTGTCCATCTCTGCTCACATTGTCCCCCAGGCTCAGGGCTCACAGATGACCTTCCCCACAGTGGCTTTTCCCTGGGCACATTTTCACTGGGGGGACATTTTTTGTTCACAGGTGAGCAGAAGCGGGGGGGGGGGACGTGAGCTCTGCTTGTGGCCTCTGTCCTTATCTCACCCTTCGTCCCTTCTGTTCCTCCCTTCACCCTCCTCCTCCTCTCTGCTCCTTCCTAACTCTGTTCCCCAAGACCACAGGCCCTGGGCAGGGCACTCATGGCTCCCACACTACCTCCCTTGCCCCCAAACAGGCTGCTGGTCCTGTAGCCAGCCCCGGGTTGCTCAGCCTTTGTGCACCGAGCGTCCCACTGCTACATGGGCTCAGGACCTGTTTAGGGCCCTTCTGCAGCCTGTGACTCTTGACCTTCTGTGCTCATCTCTGTGTCCTTTTGTTAGCATTTCTAGTTATCATTTCCCCTCTTTATTGTACATAATTGCCTCAAATCCAAGGAGGCTTCAGTCTTTCTGAAGAGAAAATTCTTAGATAGCTTTTCTTAGAAAATGTCATGAGTCACGACATGTGATAGGGTGCAGACCCAGCAGGTGGAGGTACGGAGTGACGGGCGCCATAGGTAACGTGTCTCAGAACAGCTCGGACCTGCCTGAGCTCTGCAGGGACAAAGACTTCTAATGGGGGACGGGGATCGCTCTGGCTGCTGCAGGGTTTCTAGGAGAGAAGTGAGACATAGGTGTGTGCGTATGTGTGTACATGCACGTGTGTGTGAGAGAGAGAGTGTGAACTCAGGGCATGCAGCAGTGGGCTTGGGGCAGGGGATGACACTTGAGAAGATTTATTTTGGGAACATTAGCCTGGCAGGTCTCTTGCTGGGTTGAAGTCAGAGAAACTGAAGCCAGCAAATCTTTTTGGAAGTTGTTGTAGTAAACGGCTCCCAACGTGAGCATGCCTGACCTGGGGCGGGGGCATAAAAACAGAGGAAGGAATGAATCCAAAGAGCTCTCAAGGTCAGATCCTGGCAGCGCTGTGCATGAAGGCTGGAATCCCGAGCCATCATCTCCACAGCTGCCGGCTGGCAGGGCCCTACTGACAAGGAGACAACGGAGTGCTGAATGTCCCAGCAGACTTTTAATTTTTATTTTTGTTATGTTTTAAAACCATCAAGAAACACTGTATGAACTGTGTGCTGGTGATGATCATAGATATTATTTTATTTATGATTAGCCAATTATTCCTTTAACTAATGTCCTGTATAAAACACGATAGTCAAGATGCATGTGCCCAGGAGTGACTGCACTGCACCTGTCCACAGCAGGGTCATTTAGAAGTCTCCGTTATCAGAGATTTCCCTGAAAAATTGAAAAGAACAGATCCCATCTTCCACACAGCATTTAAATCTGAAACGAGTTGTGTCCAGGACTTGCCAGAGTAAAAGAGCAGCGTTTACTAAAGAGACTGTGTCCATGTCATAGATGAGGAAACTGAAGCTTATCTGGAAGAAATGTGCCCAGTTACTTGGACACTTGGTGGTGAAACAGGGTGCGGTCCAGGCAGCCACAGTACTGGCCCATGCTCAGCCCCACCCAGGAGTGAACTCTCCAGATAGAAAACCAAAGCCAGATGTATCTGAGGGCATGTGGGCTGACAGCGTGTGTCTTCTAACCCTTAGCAGGGGTACCTGCCTTTGAAAGTCCCGAGAACTGTGTAGTGCTGTGTGTGGTTGTGCAGACCTGATCCCAGTGGCAGATGCGTCTCAGGGCATCTGATTTGGGACAGAGGCTTGGTGGGGGCCCATCTGCCTCTCTGTGCTGGTGTGTCCCTATCTTCATGTTGGGGCTGGGTGCTCTGTGCCTGCGTCAGACAACGTTGCCGGCTCCTGTGGAGTGGGAGGGTCTGTAGTCACTCTGGGGATTCACACCTCCCTGGAGGAGTGGATCTCCCTGGAGGAAGCTTGGGAGCAGGGACTCTGGACTCTCCGACGCCTCCTGAGCTGTGACGTGGTCCTGGGAAGCCCTGCATTGTCACCCTGAATGTGGTGGCATTAGGACTCTCCTCCCTCAAAAGGAGGCTCAGCCGGAGGGGCCCCGAGCAGGATTCGGTCAGGTGGAGTCTCCTTGTGGAGGTTGTGACATGAGGCAAGGAGCCCCCGTTCCTCCCAGAGCAGCGCAGTCCTGGCCTGGCCTCAGGACACGCGTGTTTCCTGGACTGGGCCAGGATGCAGTGAAAGATGTGGACTGGGAGGGGCCAGTGGCTCCTCACCAACACTGTCGCCTGCAGCCAGGGAACCGCGTGGTCCAGTTTTCCATTTCCCTCAGGAACCACATGCAGGCTCTGTCGATTCCCACGGATTTGGGTGTTTTCCTCTGTCTGCTGTCTTCACCTCAAAGGTGTTTGCTCTGAATCACGTACCTGGACCTCCGGTGTGACTGGGTGTGTATGTGAGTATGATTGTGTATCAAATGTGTGTGTGTGTGTGCATGTGATCGTGTCAGACGTGTCCATGCATGTGTGACTGTGTGTCAGACGTGTGCGTGCGACTGTGTGTCACGTGTGTGCGTGTGACCATGTGTCAGATGTGTGTGCCCTCGGGTGTCACACATGTGCTTGTGACTGTGTGTCACACGTGTGTGCGCATGTGACTGTGTGTCAGACATGTGCATGTGCGTGTGCATGTGACCGTGTGTCAGGCATGTGCATGCATGTGTGACTGTGTGTCAGGCGTGTGTGTGACCGTGTGTCAGGCATGTGTGTGTGCATGTGACCGTGTGTCATGCATGTGTGTGCGTGTGTGACTGTGTCAGACGTGTGTGTGCATGTGACCATGTGTTAGATGTGTGTGCACGTGTGACTATGTGTGAGACGTGTGCGTGTGCGTGGGATCATTGTCATACCATGTGCCCATGCAAGCACATGTGACTGGCACGTGTCTGGAGCCCTGGGATCCCTGGTGCTGCCCTCACTGGCTCCTTCCCCACTTTCCCACAGCAGCCATGAGGGACTGTCTTCCCCACCCCGGGCTTTTCCCACCTTGCCATCTGTGACATCCGCACAGCCAACCGAGTTCTCCCAACTCAGGTTTGAAGTCTGGGAAGAGAAGGCTTGAAGTGGGGCCCGAGGCTTCCTCCATGAGAGCCCCGGTGCTCTCCTGAGTTCCTTGCACACAATCATTCATTCAGCCCTCGTGAGTCATACGGGGGAGGCACAGTTATCCTGTTTTACAGATGAGGACACTGTTCTACAAGAAGGTCATGTGTTCACATGTGTGTGTTGGCATGTGTGAACGGAGTTCCCAACCTGCCTCCCGAGAGTGGTGTGTGTTTGGCTAACGGTGGACATTTGGACCCTAAACGTCTTCTCTGTCACTCCAGCCTCCTCTGGGAGCCTCAGCCGCCCCTTCTGTCTTCTGGGTGTCCTGCTGACTGTCTCAGCTGCACCCCTCATGGATGGCATGGACACCCCTCTCTGAGCAACCTGGTTTCACCCTTTCTTCCTCAAAACCCATGACTTTATGTTGCTTTATGATTCTGCTCTTTGCTAATTAACTACGTGGAGACCTGGTTGAAATCACTTTCTTGTCTTATTAACAAGACTTCTCCTCCTCCAGGTGATGCCTTCCTCAAGAGCAGGGAACATGGAGTTCAGTTTTAGGTGCTGCCCACCCGCGGGCCCCCAAGCCCCCTGCCCTGTGTGTGCTCACCATGGGGTCTGCTCAGCAGCAGAGCTTGTGCCTTTTCAACCTCCCCCAAAGACCACCCACCCACAAGCTTTAGTGGGTAAGGGAGATGGGCCACAGATTCCCAAGGGCAGGCAGATGTTAACAGAAAAATTCCATACCCTGGAAAGTAATGACAGAGGTATATTCTGAGCCCAATGTGTGTGACCACATTGTACGTAACACATGACCTCCAGCAGTCCCGACAGATGTGTCTGTGCTGGCGGGCAGTCAGTTAGCTTCTGTACAGTCATGGAGACAAGAATTGCAGGTGAAATCCTAAATCACATGCGGAAGGCGTACATTGGTTTGGTCCCCAAAGGCAGGCCGTCTGGGGAGGAGAGGTTACAGGTCATAGGGAGGTTCAAAATTCTATGTTTTTAATCCGTTAAAAAAGGCCCTAGCTGTTTTGTGTTAAGGAGTGTGTTAATCAGAGAGGGGCAGACACACATCTGCGTGTGAGACTCCAGGTGTCTGCTGATGGGCTGCCCTGCCCTTGACGCTTGCCCTGCCTGGCCTCAGGGCCTCTTGATAATTTAGTATCTTATTGTCTGAGTTGTGTCAGGCCTCCCCTCCCATCATGAGCAGGAACTCAATTTTAAGGTTTTTTTGAGGTCCCTGTGGCCAAGAGGGGCCCTGTTCTGTTGGCAGGTTTTTAGGAGTTTATTGGAGCTCACGCAGAGAAGGTGAAGGAGTCAGTGACCGTCTCAGCTCCCTCCCTCCAGAGGACCCCCGTTCGATCCCTTACCCTCAAAACTGAGAAGTCCTTGGGGGGCATCTCCATTCTCCTGCCGTGAACAGTCTCTCACCCCCATATGTCAGCCCCCCTCCATGTCATGTAGGACAACTCAGCTTGGCCCCAGCTCCCCTCCCTCTCCTGTAAGAACACTGCCCTGGGGGTCTGAGGGCCACTGTCTGCTTGCGTGAATCTTTGGGGTCTCATTCCTGGGCGAGTGGCTCAGAAGTGTCCTGTAAAGCTCTTGTGGAGCAAGAGTGATTCTGGTGAAAGCCACACACACTGGGGTGAACCCTGACAGCGTTTTGCGCAGAGCCGCATCCCTGAACTGCAAATCTGCCCATGCCACGCAGTACCTTATTGAAACGTTCCCAAATTAAATTTGTTTGAAGATTCTATGTTTGCTATTCAGCATGGAAAATCCCAGAGTTTAACAAGCTACATCTGAGCAAATAAAAATGATTGGATTCATGCAATCCAAATAATCCAGTAAACTATCTTAATAGAAAAATAAACATGGTGCAGTCAGGTGGGTGCCAGGAGCTCTTTAGAATTCTTCAATCAACTCTTTTCCCTCCAAACCTCCTTCTCCTTTTCTCTAGCTGTAGGGTTAGAAAATCCCACTAGCCCCTGCTGGTCTGCCAGACCAGACCAGAACAGCAGCAAGATTCTCAAATGCAGGAAGGTGCCTGCTCTTTCAATAACGTTGTGTGTCTCGCCGCCTCCAGGAGCTTCAACGCTCCATGGAACCACTTCCTAGGCACACATTCGGTGCAGCTGCTGACTCTGTCGTCCTCATCCATAGTCTGAGCATCATGAGAGCCCCAGCACTGACCATGTGAGATGGGTCCTGCACACAGTGGGCATCACCCAGCCTACTGGTGGGGGCTGGTGTTGTGGTCATTAGAGAGATGGAAAGGGGAGCTGAAAGGCTCAGCTAGACTCAGGCATGGACACACGTGCAGGTGGGGCCCAACCTCTGGCTCGGTTTTGCTCTTTGGTGCCCACCACTGTGACCTCATGGACGAGGGCGCAGACAGTGCTGCCCTCCTGTTCTGATGGTGTTGTCCTAAGCACAGCACTGGTGTTATTGGTGGCTGCTAGTCAGCAAGTATGCACTGGGCGTCTCCTGTGTGCTGGAAGGATATTGAGTTCTGGTAAGGGCCTTGCCCTATGGAGCTCTCAGTGCAGCAGGGGAGATGGCCTCCCAAACAGAGCAGGGTGACACAGGGCAGTCGGAAGTGCTGGTGTGGAGACCATGCAGACACGGCACAGTCCAGGTGGCCTTCCCGGAGCAGCACTGTCACAGAACACACAGGAGCGGGTAGAGTGAGAGGGGCCAGCACAGAGGGAGCACGCGTGCTCAGCCATGACTGGAGGGGAGGACAACAGGATAAGTGGACACCCTGGCGGGCGACAGTGGGCCACCGATTCTCCTGCGTCACCTCTGCTCCCTCCAGAAGGTGCGAGCATGGCGTCGAGGGTTTAAGGGGTCACACTGTCCTGCTTGGATTTCAAGGCTCATTCCAGATCATCTGAAGTGCAGAACGAGCTCAGGAGGCCGCCAAGTGACAAGGGACAACCCTGGGCTGGATGTTACCATGGCAGGAGAGTCAGGCTGCTTTGTGGGGCCTCCATACACCCTGTTCCTGTATTGAGTCTGACTCTGCAGAAGCTCAGGGTGGCCCTGGGTCAGTCCTGTCCTGCTCTCCCACCTCTGTGGGGCAGGACTGGTGTGTCTACTCAGCACCTGGAAGGCCACCTGAGTTGTCCCAATAATTCCTTCTCATCGGTCCCAAACTCTGAGGCAGTGAAAGCAAAGACCTCAGGGCTCCCTTGTCTCTGTCCCCAGGGTCCCCAGAGCATGGTGGTTCATGGGAAGCAGCGTGCTGCAGTAGAGGGGCCACCTGGCATGTGGCTACGAGAATCGGGGTGCACCTAGGTCCTGTCTAGAGGACTGTAGTGAGGCCCAAAGGTAGTGATGTACAGAGAGGAGCCCTTATAGGTACCTGTGGGGGCACAGTCCAAGATGGAACTCAGCAGGGTCACACTCTGCTATATATACCCTGGGAGCTCTGGGCCCGACACAGGCGAAGCCACTCATCCCTGGGGCTCATGGCTGGCTGTGCCTCTAAGACACCTGTGCCAAAACAGGCCGGTAGCATCCCCCATCCCCCAGGCCTGTTTGAGCACAGGTGTCTTAGAGGCACAGTCAGCCATGAGCCCCAGGGACTAGTGGCCAGATGCTCCCTCCCCACCACTGACTGCTTTAGCCTCTCCGGCACAGGGGTCACTCCCCACCTGTGTGAGGCCGGGTAGGAACTGGCCACCAACAGCTCAGCTGTGCATCTAGGCCCTTGGCACTTAAAGCTCTGAGTGCACTTTCTCTTCTGTGTCCTCAATCTGACACTCTCTGACGAATTTCTTCCTACATAGTTATCGGGGACATTGATTTCCCTGGCAGTGAAGCACAGCTGGGAAAAGGAACATTTATTGATTAATGGGGGAAAATATTTGAGTCATAGACTGTCCTTAGATGAATCATTGATTTATTTCAAATGAAATCTGACTTACTATGTGGTCACCTAAGTAACTAGTAATTTAAAAACTAATTGTTTAAACTAATAAGGTAAATTTAAAACTGACACTTTCAACTAATTAAAAAACCTGTTTCCAGGACTCTAGGATGGAGGGAAAGTGGTCTGCAGACTGCAGCAACTAGTGAGAAGCAAACACCCTCAGCCCTGTCTGCTCACCACCACTTGGGCTGAGTGTTACCTTTATGGTCCTCGAGCTGCTTCCTCCTAATTAAGAGAGCAGAGCTGCGTATGACCTGCAAAGTGAGGGCTTGTGAGCTTGAGGGACTATTACATAAGACAGAGGCACATGTAGAAATAGGTGTCGTGGAAACACGAATGCTTCTGTCTTAAGCCCTTGCATTGGCCGTGGAGGGTGATGCCGTGGCCCTTGTAAAGCCGACCCCAGGATGACACCTGGGACAAGCAGAGGTCCTTACCCACAGGGGCACAGCCGGCTGCCCTGACCTCGGAGTCACCTTAGCCAAGGACACAAGTGAGACCTGACACCCACCCTCGGGTGACCCTCCCGTCATTTCTCGCTTAATTGTCTCCCTTTTTCTTTCTTGTTTTTATTTCTCAAACCTAGCGTGGTTTGGCTCTATGGAACACAGTCATTGAAGCTGTACAGTCAGGACTCACATTTCTGCACAGACCTGTAGAAGAAGCCCTTAAAGAAGGGAATGGAAGGCTCAGGGCTCAATCAAGCTCACAGGTGTAAGTTTTTCCTTGAGGCAGGTGGTTGGAGACATTCTGGGAACAGGCCATAGTGCTGTCACTTTGCTGGGTCTGGGGACCTTCTGGCTTAGGATTTTGTTTCAGTTTCTGACAGAAGAGCTTGTCCTGGGTGTGAAACAAGCTTGTCTTTGCACTCCTGAGATTTCACACACGGGACAGCTGCCTACTGGGTCCTCTGCCCTGCCCCACACGGGGCCTCAGTCTCCACCGTCACAGCCCCACACCAGGCCTTGGTCTCCGCCGTCACAGCCCCACACCAGGCCTCAGTCTCTGCCATCACAGCCCCACCCTGGGCCTCGGTCTGCGCCGTCACAGCCCCACACCAGGCCTCAGTCTCTGCCACTCACAGCCCCACCCTGGGCCTTCGTCTCTGCCGTCATAGCCCCACACCAGGCCTCAGTCTCCGCCGTCACAGCCCCACCCTGGGCCTCGGTCTCCACCGTCATAGCCTCACACCAGGGCTTGGTCTCCGCCGTCACAGCCCCACACGGGGCCTCGGTCTCCGCCATCACAGCCCCACACCGGGCCTCGGTCTCCGCCGTCACATACCCCACACCGGGCCTCAGTCTCCGCCGTCACAGCCCCACACTGGGCCTCGGTCACCGCAGTCACAGCCCCACACCAGGCCTCAGTCACCGCCCCACCCTGGACCTCGGTCTTTATCATCACAGCTCCACACCAGGCCTCAATCTCCGCTGTCACAGCCCCACACCAGGCCTCAATCTCCGCTGTCACAGCCCTGCACTGGGCCTCGGTCTCCACTGTCAGAGCACTTTATTTCTGGTTCACATCCCACTTCTTAGAAGTAGGAGTTTTCTTATTTCCATAAATAGCTTCTGAACACATCCCCAGATTTCTTACTGTGACTTCCTAATCCCAGAGCCCTCTCCATCTCCTCCTTCAACCTCTCGTTCCCATGCCAGTTGGGCTTTGTGTCCTAACATCGCTCCAAACAGACCAGCCCCCCAGGCCTGTCAAAGGCCCTGGCCTCTACCACAATCCCTGACAGGATGGGAACCGCTGGCCCTGCCACGTCACAGGTCCACCCTGGCCAGGCATGTCTCTGCTAAGTGCCCACCTGCCACATTCAAATCTCTATTGTCCCTGGTCAAAGCCAATAACTCTTTCAAATAAGAGGTTTCCTGTTTCCACAAATAACTTCCTGAATGCACTACATTGCCTGCTTTTTATTTTTTTTACATTGCCTGCTTTTGAAAAAATGATCTATTTATTGACAAGGATGACTACAAAAGATTGTCTCGGTGAGGAACTCCACGTTTCCTGTTTTCAGACTCTGCAGGCCTCTAAGGGCACCAGGACATGACTTTCTAACTTGGGAAAGCAGATGTGACAATCCCACCGGACTCTCTTTCCCCAAGGACATGGCTCTCCCAGGCTCCTGCTGACACACTTTTGATGATCACAGCTTGCTCCACAGAACGTGTCACTGAGGAGGAGAGTGATCACTGCACTTTCTCTATATTTATCTGATAGTAACTACTTAGAAGTACATTAGGTCTGGATGACAAATCAAAGCTATATTTGGCAGTAAATGGTGAGGAATTCGTGAGTGCCATGGGGTGTCTCACAGCAAAGCACAGGTCAGGGTTTTCAAACTCCCCCAACCCCCATCCTGATGGTGTCCTGGAGATGGGTCTGCAGGCCTGTGTCGAGTTGGTGACAGGGTGCCGGGGGCCCTCCAGTCCTTTCTCCCTCAGGGTCCTTGTCGGGGTGGCCAGCAGCAAAACTTCAGTACCGCCTGGCTGTATCCTAGCAGCAAATTGGGGTGACAGCTGTGGGGACAAGAATCCTTGTGCTCAAGACCAGTTTTCCTGTTCCTGGTTTGATCAGGGCCACTCAGAATAAACAGCTGTATGTTTTTCAGACAAGTGGAAGGTTAGGAATCTGACAACCAGGGAGGTTGGTTCATTAACATGTACTTTCACCTCTGTGCTGTGAAATCAGTATGGTGGGTGAGAAATGCAAAGTTTGGGTGAAGACAGCAGACCGAGTCTGAAATACTGACCGTGCAGATCGGAGAGGCTGCCCAGCAGGCTGGCCCAGATGCAGCACTCAGCCAGGGGAGGGGCAACCTGGTCCCCAACACCTGTTGGGGTGCTGTGACTTTGGAGCACAAGCACCCAGACATCCTCAGCCAGGAGCTGCCATGCAGGGCTGGCCTGGCCCTCAAAGGGGAACTCAGGTGCTGAGCTGGGTGGGCTATTAGGCCTGGCAGGGGCAGAGGCTGGAGCAAAGTGGTGTCCAGGCATGAATTTAGGCTCTAACAACGCCACCATCTGGGCTCAAACCCACCCCTACACTGGCATCAGGAGGCTGCAGCCCCCCTACCCTGTGAGCTGCCCCCTGGATGCCAGCTGCCAATTGGGTGCCAGAGAGGTACCAGCTGCCTCTCCTTTAGATCAGCCACCCCACCAAAGCCTCCGGCAAAGCTGGCGTCTGGTTTCCACGTACTAGTTTATTTATGCTGCCTCATTCCCAGGACCAGCCTTACTGCACACCCCAGACGCTCACACCAGGCAGGCAGCCCCTGCTTCTGCAGGCCTGTGGGACCCCACTTCGGTGCTCCCAGGTTTCTGTAGCTTCCACCGCCTCATGGTTCCTGCCTGCTGTTAGGTTCCCTTTGCCCTTTCGCTTACAGGATAGACTTAGCCAATTCCTGTGTTAAACATTTTCTATTAAAGTAACCGGTGTGGTTTCTATCATTTGGATGCCAAAACTAAGCATCACATTTGGACACTCTGTGATTTGGGAGGAAAGCAGCCAAATCAGGTGAGAAGCAGCAGGTTGTTGAAGCTGAAGCACCGTGCGAAGTTCCAGGGGCCGACACCAGGGAAGAAAGGCGGATGGACTGGAGGCTCTGTGCTCTCTGGTCTGAAGCGTCATCTCCGCTTTGCCCAGCTGCTCTAATAAGCCTCGCTTCATGCTCCACGGGTCACATTCCACGTGCCACCTGCCTTTGTCACTCTCGCTGTCAGGATCGCTGGCATCTTCCCACCTCCCACGGCCCCCCACATCCCCCACCAAGGGGACTTCGTTGTTACGTAGCTCGGTCAGTCACTTCCCAGAGGTCCTAGGTTCCTCCTGCCCCAGGTGCACATTTTGTTTATCCATTCATCCCCCGGGGGACATGGGGTCATCTCTACCTTTTGGCTACTGTGAATAACGCTGCTATAAACATGGGAGTGTTCTTAGTCTCCATTTATCTCTTTGAGACTCTGCTTTCCGTCTGGGGGGTGTATACTTATGAGTGGCCTTGCTGAATTGTATGGTTGTCCTCTACTTAACTCTCTGGGGTGCTGCTATGCCATTCCATGGGAGCTGCACCATTTTACACCCTCCCCCCATTGCTTACTGAGTCCCAGTTTTCCCACATCCTCCCCACAAGCTTATTTCTGTTTGTTTGTTTTGGTGGTGGCTGACCTTACGGGGAGAGGTGACATCTCCTGGTGGTTTTCATTGCAACTCCCTACTCATCACCCTCAGGAAGCCTCCTGTCTGTAGCAGACAACAGAGCAGACCCCTAAATGACACCAATAAAATCAGTTTTACAAAAGTGATTTCATAAGCAGAGCCTCCTTTGCTTAATGGCTGTCCCAACACCATTATTTTAAAAGTCTTCAGTATTTCACTAAAATTTTGGCTTTAAGATCAGATCAGAATTTGAATTCTGACTTTGCATTTACTACCTGTGAAATGACTTATTTTCCTTTATCTTCCAAATCTATCCAATGGAGCTTCTTTGAGTCCCAGAGTAGTCGTAATTGTTTGAGTTAAGGAGCAAGGAAGCCTGCTGTTTGCAAAAAACCTACTACTGACACCTCAAACTTAGTAGGTGCTTCATCAGTTTTCATTTCTTATTTTCCTTTTATTTGGAACATTCTCTATGGAATAATCTCTTGCAAATGCCATTTAATAGACTCTTTTCTTGCTCAGTAGTTTCTTAATATATAATAAATAAAATTGAAATTTTATAGCTACCTTGTTTCCCCAAAAATAAGACAGTGTCTTATTTTAAGGTATGCTCCCAAAGATGCGCTAGGTCTTATTTTCAGGGGATGTCTTATCGTTCCTGTAAGTAGGTCTTATTTTCGGAGGGTGTCTTATTTTCAGAGAAACAGGGTAAAAAAAAATGGTCTCAAGGTTTTCAATTCCATGTGGTCCAGCTAATAATTTGTTTATTACACCATTCAGTATCCCTTAAGTACATCTTCACAACCTCCATTCCCTAATAACACAGAAATGCCCTGAAACAAAATGCAACAAGTGTGTGTGTGGAAATGTTTGAGGGTGTGGCTTTCTCAGTAACTCAGAGTCATGCACAGTTTATCTTCCTGATAAAGTCCCTAAAATGTCTTCTAAAGTTCACATCTGGTGTCAAGTGTATATTTTACTGAGCGGCTCTAAGAAAATGTTAATGTGCCAACGCTGGCCAAGACCAACTCATAAACTGAAGTGTACTTACCATTTACTTGGAGCATGGTCCAGCTGCGAGAACACTGGGCTTCGCAGAAGGAAGGATGATGCCCTTTTTGTTGCTAAAATTCACTCAGAGTGAGGACCAGTGGAAATGAAAACAGAAACATCGCAGCAATACTTACGAGGGAGATAAACCCAGTGCAAGTGCGAAGCTAAGAGGGGCAGCCTGTGTGTGCAGATTGCAGATGGACAGGCAAGCCATCGTATTAGTGGTTCCAGCAGATTTCCTTTATAACATTTAACATTTACAAAGCACTTTCAACCATGACCGAGTTTCCTAGGAAATTTATAGATGGGTAGCAGTTATCCAGTTTTATAGCCAAAAACCTGAGACATGGCAAGTCTAAATAGTTTTCAGCAAGTCCCACAGCTAATATTTATGAATTTGGGACTTAACATTGACAGGTCTTGACACTGAAATTCACGATCATTCTCAGAAGCTATATTCCTCCCATGTTAGTAGTGAATGAGTCTTAACTGTCCACTGAGCCAGCATCCCAGGTGGACCAGACCAGAAGGCTGCTGTGGCTTCCTCCCGCCCCACTGTCTGCAGGGCACCCCCCTTCCACTCTGGATCCTCCCATGCGCCCCCTCCAAACCCCTTCTGGGCCAGGGCGAAGCCTCTGCAGCCAGCTTCCCACAGGCACCTTCCCCAGGAGGGTCTCTGAGGGTGAGGGGAAGGATTATTCCTGCCATCTGACCGGAGGCAGTTGCTTTGGAGAAGGGAGAAACCAAGGAGCCAAGGCAGGGAGGAAAGGGAGGAAGCCTGAATTATATACTCCCCCCATGCACAGAGCAGCTTCTGGCCTGAGGGCCTGTGTGGTGGGGGTCAGGGGGAGGACAGGCTCTCAGAGGCCCTGTGTGGTGGGGGAGGACCAGCTCTCAGAGGGGGCCCTGGGTGGTCCGGGGAAGATACATCAGAGCAGCACTGTGTTTTGTGCTTTCTCTGAGCAGACGGCTGCCTCTGGGGTGCAGGTGTGCTGCCACAGCATGTGCTGCAAAATTCCTGCTCACAGCCACCCCAGCTGCCCCTGCTCCCTCCTGTGACCTGTCCTGGACACTGCGTTGCTAACTCTTGGGTAAAGTGAAGCAGCCTGTGTGCAGATCCCCTTGTTGTATACTGAGACCTGGAGTAGGAAGGTCATCTGTCAGTTTCTGTTTTTTAATCACCTTTCAGTTCAGGTCTTTGGGAGAGAACCGTGGTCTATTCATGCAGTGGTCTGCTCAGGCTGCCCTAGCCAGGCACCACATCCTGGGTGATGGGCCCCCTCTGTGTACGCACTCCCTGGCATCTCTCGTGTGTCCAAACTTAATTCTCTTTCAATGACAGCGGTTGGATTAGATTAGCACCCACTCTAAGGTCTTATTTTAACTTAATCACCTCTCTAAAGGCCTTTTCTACACAAACTCACATTGTCTGGCACCAGGGGTTAGGACATAAGCATATGAATTTGGAGAGGACACAGTTCAGTCTGTCGTAGCTGATTTTGTTGAATGGATTTTGATGGAATATTGAGTTTTTTAAGCTAAACCAGAGAACCCAGGTGTATGATGTGTAGTACGCAAGTCAAATTCACTTATCCCCAACACTGTGCCTATGTGTCCATATTTCCAAATTGAGTCTCGTTCCTGGAGCTGGTACTAATTTGTTGATATTGATACATACATGACCCCTCCTATGCTAAGTGACCCTTTCCAAATCTGAGCATGGTCACCAGATTCGCAAGCAGAGCTGTCCTTACATCCTGAAAGAAAGCCCATACCTAAAGTATGGATAATTTGGAGTAAGTCTTTGTATCTCCTGTGCCAACCCATCTCTCACCACACCCTGCATCAAGTATGTCCTTTGCCTGCCGATTGGTGGCTAAATTACCCTTCCAAGAAGGCTGGCGCCCTACAGTTACAGGCGAGTCTGAGGATGGCAACAGCCCAGGAAGAGCGTGCCAATGAGTTCAATGCATGTGAGGTCATGAATCGAACATCTATCTTAAAAGTTAAAAGGGGTCAATTTGATAAAGTTTAAGACCATTTATGATTTTAAAATAGGGTGGCGCCTGTGGCTCAGTCGGTAAGGCGCCTGCCCCATATACCGAGGGTGGCGGGTTCAAACCCAGCCCCGGCCGAACTGCAACCAAAAAACAGCCAGGCGTTGTGGCGGGTGCTTGTAGTCCCAGCTACTCGGGAGGCTGAGGCAAGAGAATCGCTTAAGCCCAGGAGTTGGAGGTTGCTGTGAGCTGTGTGAGGCCACGGCACTCTACCGAGGGCCATAAAGTGAGACTCTGTCTCTACAAAAAAAAAAAAAAAAAAAAAAAAAAGATTTTAAAATAATAAGTAAAAATTAAGACATCCTCATAAAGAATACCTGTCTTTTTTTTTAATGTCGTCCCTTTGAATCAAGAACAAAGTAAGCATGCTCACTTGCACCACTAAGAATTCATGCTAATGAGGTGTTGAGCTGGAGTAAAATGTCCTGAAATGTCTTATAAGACAAGCACCAAAAGCGGTGCAATAAAACATCCTCAGAAGCTGAGTGTGAAGAAGACACTCACTGCGCCTTGTACTCCAAAACAAACTCCATACAGATCAGAATTAAATAAAAGTAACTAAATCATAAAAAAATAAAGAAGATATATTTAAATACTCAACTGATCTCAGAATGAGAAGGGGCTTTCTAATCATACATGCAAAGGAACAAAATCTCACAAAAAATCATTTGATTTGACTTACTAAAATATTGAACATTATTTATATGTCAAAATTTGCAGGGTGGCGCCCATGGCTTGCCAGCCCCATATATCTGAGGTGGTGGGTTCAAACCCAGCCCCGGCCATAAAAATAAACCAAAAAAACAAAAAACACAGACCTTCTTTCCGTGGCACCTGAAGTCACTGGGACAGGGCTTTGCTTGGTGTGCAGGTTGTTAATAAAATTTCTTTCTCTTGTTAAACCTTTAAAAAACAAAAAAAATTTACAAATAAGTCAAATAGAATAGTAAACATATGGTTTACATGTGTACACTAGTTTATATATATGTTATTTTCATATATATAAACTATGATAAAGGGCTAATTCTGTAACATACAAAAAATTCTTAGAAAATAATAAGAAAAATGCTAATTTTCCAATAGAAAAAAAAATTGGTGAAGGACATGGACATAATTTAAAAAATAGGAAGATAACACAAATAGCCACTAAGTAGTTTTAAACACTGCTACTAATCCAGTAAATGTAAATTAGAATAGCAAAGGTTTGGGGCCGTACAATTGACACTTTCCTTAAGAGCCTTACTTAATGCCGGTAGTCTCCCTCTGAGAGGTGCACCTGAACTCTACAGGTGACAGTGAGGGTTGATTCTGACTTTTAGGAAAGAAGCTGCCGTATGCATCATTACGACTTTTGACTCGGTATCCAAATTTGCAGGAATGTATTCCGAAGAAATCATAGGATGTTATTTAATGGTTTGTGTTCAAGAATGCTCTTTGCTGTATTGTTTTTTATTTGAAAAAAAATCTAACATTGGGGAAATAGTCAAACTATGTCACCCAGATAATGAGCATGTTATGTGGTCATGAGAAAGCTTGTGGCAATGCCTGATGTATAACCCGGGAAGAAGTCAGGCAGGAAAGTGGCACATTTATGAAGTCTCAGCATGGTGAGAATCCTATTACACACTCTCAAGTAACATCCCAAAACTCTTAAGTATTTACTACAAAGAATACGGTATTAATTGTGTAGGTAATTATTTACTTTATGTTCCTTCAAATAGGATTTATGCTCAGGAAGCAGGAACTCTGTGTCAGTCTCCATGTCCCTACTAAGGACGTGCTCCGTGTCACGTCTTGTGTGTCAGGCAGGCTCCCCAGGCCCTGTTCAGCAATCTCTGTCTCTGACACACACACACACGCATGCTCACACACACTCACTCACACAGTGGGATACCGGAGGCAGACTCACACTCACACTGGAAGAAAATATACTAGAACAATCGCGCTGATCACCTCTGGGCAGTGTGATTGTGGATTCTTTACTTTTCAAATCTTTCCATCTGATTGATGAGCCAGTTAGTTATTAAAGATAATGTGAGGAAATTAAAACAGAGCTTAAAATCTCTGTCATCCCAACAGGAAATGTTCATACCTCGTACTTACCTAGTGCTTTCCAGTTTCCAAAAATTTTTATTTTTTTTATGGTTCAGTAATTTTATTCTAGTTTGCCTCAGGTCTAACTTAAAGTCTGAGACAAGGTTAGTTGAAGCAAAGGAGGAAGTGAGAAGGAAAAAGGAGCAGAGCAGGTGAGAGAGAAGAAAGCACACAGGAGGAGCCAACAGCAAAACTCAGGCACGACGAAAAACCAAATCAGAGCAGCTCCTCCAAGGGATCATGAGGGGGCTTTTACAGAAGAGTCCTCCTATAAGGAATTAATGGATTTGACAGAAAGGGAATTTAAAACATGGGCGATTAAGACAATGACAGGAATGGATGAGAAAATGGAAAGACAGAACCAAAAGTCAGACGAGAGATATGGAGAATATGGAAAGGATATGGCAGAACTTAAGGAAATGAATGAGACATCAGGGGATGGAAAGATGCAGTAGAAAGGATCAAACATGGATTAGACG
This sequence comes from Nycticebus coucang, assembly GCF_027406575.1. NCBI lineage: Eukaryota > Metazoa > Chordata > Mammalia > Primates > Lorisidae > Nycticebus > Nycticebus coucang. Next base: position 139,754,364 of record NC_069784.1, on the reverse strand, counting down.
CTGGAGAAGAAGGAACCTCAGAGCCAGAGGACAGAGTGTTGGAGTTAACCCAGGTAGTTACAGAGGCAGAAAAGAAGAAGGAGACAGCAGAGCAGGCACGTAGAGAAGCATGAGATGCCATGAAGCGTTCAAACACGCAGACAGGAATCCCTGAAAGGGAAGAAGATTGTCCCAAAGGAATTCAGATGGATATTGAACCCAGGTCATCTCAACTCTAACAGAGCTCTCCAAGACACATTTTAATGAACCTGTCCAAAGTCAAGATGAAGGAGAAAATTTTGCAAGCAGCTAGGAGTAAGCACCAACTGACCTACAGGGGCAGAGCCATTTGGATGACAGCAGACTTTTCAGCTGAAACTTTCCAAGCTAGATGAGCATGGTCATCCACCTTCAACATCCTTAAACAAAATAATTTTCAGCCTAGAATTCTGTATCCTGCCAAACTGAGCTTCAAAACTGATGGAGAAATCAAATCTTTTGCAGATATGCAAGCACTGAGGAAATTTGCCACAAGACCAGCTCTACAGGAAATACTTAGACCTATTCCCAACACTGAACACCACAATGGACCACCACCGGAGTAAACACCTAGAAGCCAGAGGCCAAAACTTAGCAGACTTTCTCATAACAAAATGAATAAAATTCTACCACACTTATCGATACTCTCAATAAATGTCAATGGATTGAATTCCCCACTGAAGAGGCACAGGCTGGCTGATTGGATAAAAAAGCACAAGCCATCCATATGCTGTCTCCAGGAAACACACCTAACCCTGAAGTACAAATCAAGACTCAGGGTTAAGGATGGAAAACAGTATTTCAAGCAAGTGGAAATCAGAAGAAAGGAGGGGTCACAGTCTTATTCTCAGATACAAGTAGATTAAAAGCAACTATAGTTAAGAAAGATATAGATGCACACTTCATACTGGTCAAAGGAACAAGGCAATAGGAAGACATCTCAATTTTAAATATTTTTGCATCTAAGTTAAATGCACCCAGATTTATGAAACAGACCTTGAGGGGGTCTGAGCAATATGATATCCCATAACACCATAATTCTGGGGACTTTAGCACCCCTCTGACAGAACTGGACAGATCCTCTAAACAGAAAGTAAACAAGGACATAAAGGATTGAAGTGGGACCCTAGAACAAATGGGATTAATAGACATATACAGAACACACCATCCCCAAATTCTTAAATATTCTTAATTTCCTTTGGTTCTTGTAAGTGAGCACTAAGGTAAGAGCAGGTACACCCCATACTTCACTAAGAGAGAGGGACAGGGAGGCTGAGTGGATCCTGGTCATGTGGCTGGTGCTAGAGCTGAAGGGTGACAAGCCGGTCTGGGCCCAAAGACCTCAGGGCCCCACACTTCCAGTGTGCTGGGTCCATGACCAGTGACAGTGCTAAAGAATGACCACGGATTCCATCAACACCAGGCTCTTGGTGGTGGATACCTCCTTACGCCCCAACCCCTGGAATGACTGAATTTTCAACTACTTACTATTCCCTACACAAAGTAGAGGGTTAGTGAAATGCAATCTGTGGCTCCAGCATACTAGAAAGGAAGGAAACGAAATTTGGAAGCAAATACTTTCTTTCCAGGGTAGTGAACAAAAGGCAACAAAATCCATCAGCCTTAAGTGACCCTAGTTCTGTCCTCTGTGGACAGTGATTCTTTCTGAGGATGGCACCGCAGCCCCCATCACCTGGAGCCTTGCGGAACTGTGGGAGGTCAGCAGGGAACAGCCGGCAGAGATTGTTAGTGCAATTAGTTTCCTCAGCCTGTGTTTAATTTAAATACTTAATGAGCAATCCTACACAATTTTAATTTTGGTTCTTTAATTAATAGGGCTGAAATTGGGAAACGGCACTTTTTGTCTTAATATTTTTAGCAGATTCGACTTGTTTTTCTTCCTGCTCATTAGTGCTTCGTTTTGGACATCTGTCTGATCTGTACATTCAGCTGATGACCCCACAGGGCCAAGGAAGTGCCATGCAGGCCTTGGTACGCAGAATTGCTTTATCTGCACATGCTGCCTGGTGAACAGGAGAGTCAGGACCCCGGGAGGGGGCTGACTGGAGAAGCACAATTCTAGGGGAACGTGCACATGTCTAACCCTCTCAGAGGGTGGGGATGCACGTGCTTGGTCAGTGGTATTTAAACTTACTCACCGAAGTGTCATAAACTTACTCACTGAAGTGTCAAAGTGGGTTCCCAAGGTGCCTGTCCCTCTCCAGAGCCCTTAGCACCCCACATGTGTACCCATCTCCTGGTCTTCTGCATGACTGAGCTTGCTTCTCTGGAAAACACTTTCACTGGGACGTTTCATCTCCGCTCCAAGAATTCCCCTCGCTTGCTGTGGCCAGGATCACGTGTGGTCAGGGTTCTGCCCACCCCCCCACCCGGGCGAGTTACAGCCTTCTGCTCCAGTCTTTCCTCTAGTGCTGGTGTTGCAGGACAGCAAGGTTTAGAGCCTTAAGTTCCTGAGATTTAAATAGTTCAGTGAGTTCCCCTTAGGCAGATGAAGGTCAGAACTACAAGCTTCAAAACCACAAGCCAGCCTTGGACTGCCCAGGAAAATACTGGAGCTCTCATTTTACAGTTTCCAGCTGTCCTCACCTTTGTCTGCCATTTCCCGGGGCCCTAAGTTGGTTCCTTCAGAGTGTCTCAGCACATCCTGAGACGGAAGGTGACTTTTATAAAGTGGTTTGGCCTCTTGATCTGAAAATCTTCAGCACGTAATTTTAAAATTGCCTCTGACCCATTGGTGCCAACCTGCATCCTCTGTGTCCTTCATGGAATTCGTGTAAGGTGAGGAGTCTGCAAATCACGGGAGAAAGTGTGTGCAGGGGCAGCAAAGGACACAGTGCTGGAGCTCATGGGGTCACCAATGGTGTGACTCCGAAACCTTGTTACCTCGTGCATCCAGGGGGCCAAGGATGCTAAGGCCTTTTGGGAGAATCACGTGATGTTTTTAGCACAGTTATGACACACAGCAAACCCTTGGTGAGGGCCAACTGTGCTTTCTAACCTGGGCCGCCCATTTCACAGCTTCCCCCAATACAAATCACGGGTAGGAGTCAGAACCCAGACCTTGCTTCAGAACAGTGAATTAATTGCAGCCAGCCTTTTTGCAGAAAGCGATGCTTACATTTTACCAGTGTTTGATGCTCACATAGGTGGAGCTGTGTACGAGTTCTCTCTTCGTTTTTCATTGGATTTGGGGGATTCTCACCTGAGCTGTGTGTATGGCCCAGTCAGCTGCTCTCACTACTGTGGCTCCACAGTATTCTGCTACACGCATGTGCTGCAACACATCTGTCCCTTCCACTGCTGCTGGACATTTGTGCAATTTGAGGTGTGTGGCTGCTGTGCTCATGGCCAGCTTCTGAGTGCCTCACATAGTCCTGAGGAGCGCTGAGGGTAGGCCCACAGGGACAGGCCAGTGGGGCTCTGCTGTCCACACATACATGTCCTGCCTGGCAGCCTCGGCTGGTCACTGTTGATGACAAGTGGAGACAGCATGCCATGTGGAAGGAAGAGCTTGATCAGAGAGATGTTACAGGGACCTGGCTCAGAGATTCTGGGGCAACTGAGAGGACACAGGTCTTGGATTGTAATGTATTAGAAATCTTTGAGACTACCCAGGAAAACATTCAGTAAAACAATCTCTCTCTAGAGAGCACACCTCCCTCTAACCTCCAGCTGCCTCACACCATCTCCTCTCTGGTCTGCAGAGGGAAGATTTCTCAGAATTGACCGAGCTGATAGCATGGGCCCTACACTCCTCCGTACTGAACACAGCTGTTTAAGGGGACTTGGATTCATGTTCAATGCTAGATGCGAAGCTTCGTGATGCCTTTTATTGTAATTCTCAGACATTATCTGCAAAAATGATCTAATTGGCAGTCATGGGTATATTGTTCCCTGTCATCCATTCTAATCTTTTTTCTTTTTAGTGGTTCAGAGACAAACATTTGTTAAATTAGAGGGTATTATTAAGACTCTTTTACCCTGAAGTATGGTTGAGCGTTTTCAAAAACCTGACCAACAGATAAAAATACAGCTGCTATTAGCTCTCAGTAGCCTTCCCTCATTTCACTGCAGACAAACTTTTTGGGGGGGACGTGGGGGAGCAGATTCTGCTCAGCACCACAGGCAGTGGGAAAGAAGGCTGTTAAGACAGATTAAGATTCTCAGGATTTTTACACAGTGGTATGAAATCAATAATATATTTGTTTTTACGTAAAAGCATGAAGAGAAATGATCATGTTTTACTTGGATTTTTGAAACGAGTGATTCCTCTCTGGGTCATTCTCCCTCCTGGCCTCTCTGTCCATGGGCCGCCACACCTATTTCTATTCTTACTATACAGCCCTAATTGGAGTGCTGAGATCTGGTATCAAGCATCATTTATTTCTCTTTTTCATCCATTCAGTTTACAAAATGAGCCCAGAGTCACAAATAAAATGCTATTAGCTATTTTTGTCAAGTAATACAGGGTTTGGATTGCTCTACCCTCTGTATTTCTGGTGATTAATAAGAAATCCAGAGAGACATTTGTACTTTTCTAGGAAGAGAAGGTGATGGTTGCAGGCACTTAGCAGCCTTTCTAAATGCTGATAATAATGTCCATCTGTCTTCCTGTTTGAACTTCAAGAACTGCAGGGGCCCAGCTTGACTTAACTCATTCTGGGCACCAAGAAGGAGCTAAATATATGGGAATATTTACCTCCTCAAAAGAAAGTACTAGGGGAGAAAAGTGGGACCATGGGCCCCATGCAGTGGCAGGTCCTATGGCTCAGGGCTACTCTGGAAGGCAGAGCCTGAGGCAGGTATCACAGCAAATCAGCCTGTGGCCACACAGAGTGAGGAGGACAGCCTGGTCACCCAGTGCAGCTGGTGGGGACACCAGCCAGCTGAGTCACATGCTGATGTAGGGATGCTATGGGAGTTTAATTATAGTGCTTGCTTAGTGAATTAAAGAAAGGCTCCGTTATTCTACACTGATCAAGACTGAGCCTGAACATCTGAGTATAGTTCTTAGCTACAAACATCTCTTCCAAGCTGTCATCTGAGATTAACGATGTCCTTGACTGTCATCTAACTCGGAAAAACCAGGGTTTTAGGACAGATTATCTGCAGCAGTTGATTATTTCACCCTCTGACAAATGTGCAAGTTGTTTTTCAATGACATAAAGATCATTATGAGAAAAAAAAGGAAATAGCTTGATGAAGTCAAGAAGTAATGTGTGGTGTGTGGTTTCATCACGGGGAAGGTGACCCCTGTGGGGATTTTGCTAAGTTCCTCAAGAGAATGAAGTGAAACTGGTCAAACCCCTCATGGGAAATATTTGAAGGGAAACAGATTAATTTCTCTTCTAGAAGACTACATGTTTTCAGCCTTCTTTTGGGTAATACTCGGTGCAAACTTTCCAAAGACAGTTAATTTAAGATTATGAACACAGTTTCTGAAGTGGGGAAGGAAATTGGAATGTTGAGTACACATGAAAATGAGTTCCTGGTAAGATGCTTTGAAAGAAAGACATAGTGAGCAGGGACAGGGATGTGTCCCCCCCCAATGTCTTGTGCCATGTATGATTTACAGGTGTTTCCTTCTTGGGAGAGAACAATGCACATCTCTACCCCTCTGACTTCTACTTTCCATATGGTGAAGATGCTCCAAGGACAATATTCTCATATTCTCCATTTAACATTCTTGAATTCCTTCAGCACCGACGGCATTGAAAGCTGAGTAGCAGGAGTAAGTGTGGGTCTAGTGAAAGTGTAGCTGTATTCAGAACATGCTCTAGGAAGGCTGACTCCTCTGCCCTTGAGTTCTACATAAGAGTGTGGTCAGCAGGTGGGAGGGGTGTGGCCCAAGTGGCCTGTACACACAGTGAAGGCAGCAGTACATACGTGGCCTGTACACACAGTGAAGGCAGCAGTGCGCATATGGACTCCTCAGGTGTGGCATTGCTTTTCAAATGGGCCCAGATAACAGCCCTGAGGAGGTATCAAAACGAGTAGTTGGGCCCAGACCTCCGGAAGAGCTGTGCATGGTTAGCTATTGGTGCCTGGACCTTCGAAAGAGCTGCACTGTGATCAACAATCTGCCCCCGCCCAGACCCTGGTAAGAGCTGCGCCCTGCTGGGCCTCCGCACGCCCTGACCAGGCCCTCCGGGAGCTGCACAACCTCGCGTCCTCCCTTCTGTACCCTCCCTGTCTCCACACCAGCCTGCTTGTCTGGCCAGGGACTCTGGTAGCCGCATGCCTTCCAGAGCCCTCCTGCCTCTGTGCAGAGCCCTTCTCCTGGCCAGAGACTGCTGGAGCCTTGGGCTCTCTGAGCCAAAGTCACTGGGCGCCAGGCACTCCCAGAACTGTGTGCACCCCTTCCCCACCCTGTTGCTGGATCCGGGTGTGTCACACTCCAGAGCTGCTCCCACAACCAGAACTCCCTGGCTGGGGCAGCCCCAGAGAAACTACACAGGGTCACTCCCTACAAAGATCCAGCAAAAATAGAGTGATCCCGCTGGGGTCTAATCTTGGAGAGGGACCTCCCCAACTCTGAGGACAGCTAGAGACAACGGTGAAAAAACAATCATGAGGCGGAAATCAACAGATAAAATTTGGCAATATGAATAATCAGAGTAGATCAATTCCCCCAAGGATCAATGGGGCAGACACAGCACAAGATCCCATCCACAAACAAATAGCTGAGATGTCAGAAATCGAATTCAGGATCTGGATAGCAAATAAGATCGAACTAGAATTCCAAGCAGTAACCCAAAAGACATCTCAAGAATTCAACAAATTCAAAGACCAAGTGACCAAAGATTTTGACACATTGAGACAAGAAGTTGCAGCCCTCAAAGATCTGAGAAACACAGTCGAATCCCTCAATAACAGAATGGAGCAAGCAGAAGAAAGGAATTCTGACATTGAAGACAAAGCTTTCAAACGCTCCCAAACTCTCAAAGAAGAAGAGAAATGGAGAGCAAAAACAGATCACTGTCTCAGAGAGCTCTGGGATAATTCAAAGAAAATCAATTTTCATCTTATAAGGATCCCCGAAAGTGACGAAGTGACTTGACAAGGCACAGAGTCTCTTCTCAGTCTGGCTGGAACTGGGATCGAACCTGCCACTATCGGTACATGGGGCCAGACTCTGAGCCACAGGCATCACCCAGAGTCTCTTCTCATGAGATTATGAAAGAGAACTTTCCAGACATGCCAAGAGATTCTGAAATTCAGATAGCAGACAGTTTCAGAACTCCAGCACAACTCAACCCAAATAAGACATCCCCCAGACACATCATAATCAATTTCACTAAAATTAATATGAAGGAGAAAATTCTGAAAGCAGCCAGACGAAAGAAAACCATCACCAACAAGGGGAAGAATATTAGAATAACTGAAGATCTCTCTGCTGAAAACTTTCAGGCTAGAAGAGGATGGTCATCAACTTTTAATCTCCTAAAACAAAATAACTTTCAACCCAGGATCCTGTACCCAGGTAAACTTAGTTTCATTTATGATGGCAAAATTAAATAATTTAACGACATTCACATGTTGAAGAAATTTGCGATAACTAAACCAGCTCTCCAGGATATTCTCAGACCTATCCTCCATAAAGACCAGGGTAATCCTCCACCACAAAAGTAAACCCACCCAGAAAATTTTGATCAAATTCCAACTTCCACAGTCACAAAAGGATTAAAAATGTCCACCGGTCTCTTGAAAGGCTTATCAATATTCTCAATTACTGTGAATGGTTTAAATTGTCCTCTAAAGAGGCTCAGGTTGGCTGACTGGATACAAAAACTCAAGCCTGATATCTGCTGCATAAAAGAATCTCATCTTACATTAAAAGACAAAGATAGACTCAAGGTGAAGGGGTGGTCATCTATACTCCAGGCAAATGGAAAGCAGAAAAAAGCAGGCATTGCAATCCTGTTCACAGATGCAATAGGCTTTAAAGCAACCAAAATATGGAAGGATAAGGATGGACACTTCATATTTGTTAAAGGCAATACTCAATATGATGAGATTTCAATTATTAATATTTATGCACCCAACCAGAACGCAGTTCAATTTATAAGAGAAACTCTAACAGACATGAGCAACTTGATTTCGTCCAGTTCTATAGTAGTTGGAGATTTTAACACCTCTCTAGCAGTGCTGGATAGATCCTCCAAAAAGAAGCTAAGCAAAGAAATTTTAGATTTAAACTTCACTGTTCAACATCTGGACTTAACAGACATCTGCAGAACATTTCATTCCAACAAAACCAAATACACATTCTTCAGCCCACGGAACATACTCCAAAATTGACCACATCGTAGGCCACAAATCCAACCTCAGAAAATTAAAAAAAATAGAAATTATTCATTGCATCTTCTCAGACCATCATGGAATAAAAGTTGAACTCAGTAACAACAGGAACCTGCATACCCATACGAAACCATGGAAGCTAAATAACCTTATGCTGAAGGATAGATGGGTTATAGACGAGATTAAGAAGGAAATCACCAAATTTTTGGAACAAACAACAATGAAGAAACAAATTATCAGAACCTCTGGGATAATGCTAAGGCAGTCCTAAGAGGGAAATTTATAGCACTGCAAGCCTTCCTCAAGAAAACAGAAAGAGAGGAAGTTAATAACTTAATGGGACATCTCAAGCAACTGGAGAAGGAAGAACAGTCCAACCCCAAACCCAGCAGAAGAAAAGAAATAACCAAAATCAGAGCAGAATTAAATGAAATTGAAAACAAAATAATTATACAACAGATCAATAAATTCAAAAGTCGGTTTTTTGAAAAGATCGATAAAATAGATAAACCTTTGGCCAACCTAACCAGGAAGAAAAGAGTAAAATCTCTAATCTCATCAGTCAGAAATGACAAAGGTGAAATAACAACAGACCCCTCAGAAATTCAAAAAATCCTTAACGAATATTACAAGAAACTCTACTCTCAGAAATACGAAAATCTGAAAGAAATCGACCAATACTTGGAAGTACACCACCTACCAAGACTTAGCCAGAACGAAGTGGAAATGTTGAACAGGCCAATATCAAGTTCTGAAATAGAATCAACTATACAAAATCTCCCTAAAAAGAAAATCCCAGGACCAAATGGCTTTAGGTCAGAATTCTACCAAACCTTTAAAGAACTAGTACCTATATTACTAAACCTCTTCCAAAATATAGAAAAAGAAGGAATACTACACAACACATTCTACGAAGCTAACATCACCTTCATCCCTAAACCAGGGAAAGACCCAACAAGAAAAGAAAATTATAGACCAATATCACTAATGAATATTGATGCAAAAATATTCAATAAGATCCTAACAAACAGAATCCAACAACACATCAAAAAAATTATACACCATGACCAAGTGGGATTTATCCCAGGGTCTCAAGGCTGGTTCAACATACGTAAATATATAAATGTAATTTAGCACATAAACAAACCAAAGAATAAAGACCATATGATTCTCCCAATTGATGCAGAAAAAGCTTTTGATAATATCCAGCATCCCTTGATGATCAGAACACTTAAGGAAATCGGTATAGAAGGGACATTTCTTAAACTAATAGAGGCCATCTACAGCAAACCCACAGCCAATATCATATTGAATGGAGTTAAATTGAAATCATTTCCACTTAGCTCAGGAACCAGGCAAGGTTGCCCATTGTCTCCATTGCTCTTTAACATTGTAATGGAAGTTTTAGCCATTGCAATTAGGGAAGAAAAGGCGATCAAGGGTATCCACATAGGGTCAGAAGAGATTAAACTTTCACTCTTTGCAGATGATATGACCGTATATCTGGAAAACACTAGGGATTCTACTACAAAACTTTTAGAAGTGATCAAGGAATACAGCAGTGTCTCAGGCTACAAAATCAACACCCATAAATCTGTAGCCTTTATATATACCAACAATAACCAAGCCGAAAAAACAGTCAAGGACTCTATTCTTTTCACAGTAGTGCCAAAGAAAATGAAATATTTGGGAGTATACTTAACAAAGGACGTGAAAGATCTCTATCAAGAGAAGTATGAAACTTTAAGAAAAGAAATAGCTGAAGATGTTAACAAACGGAAAAACGCACCATGCTCACGGCTGGAAAGAATCAACATTGTTAAAATGTCTATACTACCCAAAGCAATATATAATTTTAATGCAATTCCTATTAAAGATCCATTGTCATATTTAAAGACCTTGAAGAAATAATACTTCATTTTACATGGAATCAGAAAAAACCTTGAATAGCCAAAACATTTCTCAGAAATAAAAACACAGCAGGACTATAAATCGATAGCGATCAAAACAGCATGGTACTGGCACAAAAACAGAAAAGTAGATGTCTGGAACAGAATAGAGAACCAAGAGATGAATCCAGCCACTTACCATTATTTGATCTTTGGCAAGCCAATTAAAAACATTCAGTGGGGAAAAGATTCCCTATTCAACAAATGGTGCTGGGTGAACTGGCTGGTGATCTGTAAAAGACTGAAACTGGACCCACACCTTTCACCATTAACTAAGATAGACTCTCACTGGATAAAAGATTTAAACTTAAGACATGAAACTATAAAAATACTTGAAGAAAGTGCAGGGAAAACTCTTGAAGGAATCGGCCTGGGTGAATACTTTATGAGGAGGACTCCCCAGGCAACTGAAGCAATATCAAACATCCTGGGACCTGATCAAACTAAAAAGCTTCTGCACAGCCAAGAATATAGTAAGTAAAGCAAGCAGACAGCCCTCAGAATGGGAGAAAATATTTGCAGGTTATACCTCCGATAAAGATTTAATAACCAGAATCCACAGAGAACTCAAACTTATTAGCAAGAAAAGAACAAGTGATCCCATCTCAGGGTGGGCAAAGGACTTGAAGAGAAACTTCTCTAAAGAAGACAGACGCATGATCTACAAACACATGAAAAAAAGCTCATCATCCTTAATCATCAGAGAAATGCAAATCAAAACTACTTTGAGATATCACCTAACCCCAGTAAGAGTAGCCCACATAACCAAAACCAGAGATGCTGGCGTGGATGTGGAGAAAAGGGCACACTTCTACACTGCTGGTGGGAATGTACACTAATATGTTCCTTTTGGAAGGATGTTTGGAGAATACTTAGAGATCTAAAAATAGACCTGCCATTCGATCCTATAATTCCTCTACTAGGTATATACCCAGAAGGCCAAAAAATCACAATATAACAAAGACATTTGTACCAAAATGTTTATTGCAGCCCAATTCATAATCGCTAAGTCATGTAAGAAGCCCAAGTGCCCATTGACCCACGAATGAACTAGCAAATTGTGGTACATGTATACCATGGAATATTATGCAGCCTTAAAGAAAGATGGAGACTTTACCTCTTTCATGTTTATGTGGATGGAGCTGGAACATATTCTTCTTAGCACAGTATCTCAGGAATGGAAGAAAAAGTATCCAATGTACTCAGCTCTACTATGAAGCTAAATTATAGCTTTCACATGAAGGCTATAACCCAACTATAGCACAAGAATATGGGGAAAGGGCCAAGGGAGGGGAAGGGAGGGGAGAGGTTAGGGTGGAGGGAAGGTAATAGGTGGGGCCACACCTATGGTGCATCTTAGAATGGGTACAGGTAAAACTTACTAAATGCAGAATACAAATGTCTATATACAGTAACTAAGAAAATGCCATGAAAGCTACGTTGAACAGTTTGATGAGAATATTTCAGATTGTATATGAAACCAGCACATTGTACCCCTTGATTGCACTAATGTACATAGCTATGATTTAACAATAAAAAAATAAAAAATATATTAAAAAAACCCCAAAATAAATAAAGAATAAAACATTAAAAAAATAAAAATAAATTAAATATCCATATTAAAAAAAATTGAGTAGTTGGCTAATAGCACATGGTGCGTGTGCCTGCAACCCCCCCCCCCATCACTCAATAACCAGCTGGTCAAAACAGAAGTTTGAGGAGCCTTGTGTGAGGACTGCAGCAGATTCAATCACTTCCAAGTGATGTCACTAACATGTAGAGTGATGACTGTAGTTTTTGTCTATGATAAAAGCCTCCAATGCTTTCTTTGAGTTTCCATTCTTTTCTGGTGAAGGTTTGTCTACTGCTGATAAAATCTTAAGCTAAGCAAGAAAGTAGCCTGGGGGGTATTGCAAATCCTTGGCCAAGTTTAGCAATACATAAAAAGCAAATCAACTGCAAATTTCTGATTTTATTGCTTGTAATAACCTGTTTTTCAGATACACTTACATAATGCTATGCATTGAGATAATTGCATAATTTGGTAAAAAAAAAAAAATCTTTGAATTGCTGCCCACATGGTGCAACACTTTTCTGTACTTGCTGAATTGTACAAATGGTTGCAGATGGGACTTCTAGAAGGGGAGGATATGTTCTGCTTGTCACCATATATAGAGAGACAGAGACAGGGAGAGAGAGAGAGGACTATAGGGTCATGTAGAAAGAACTCAAGAGATCTGGGCTCTTATCTGAACCCTGCCCCTCAAGTAGCTGAGGATCTGAGCAAAGTGTTGACATTTACTTTCTGGTCCACAGCCTCAGCCTCCACACCTACACAGTCGGCGGCTGAAAGACTCACCTAACATGGTCCCATCATGACGCCTGTCCTTGCAGTTAGGGGACTGCACAGAGCTGTGCATGGTCATAATTTTAGTGCTGAAAATAACAAAGCAATGGCATGTCCAAGTGTTAAACCCCAAACACCTTGAGCCCCATGGGCACCCCTCAAACTCCTCTAACCCATCCAGCTGCAGATGGGGCCTACGTTTTCATGGTCCTTGGTCTAATGGCTCTAGAAATCAAAAGCATTTAGAATGTCAGCTGGAACAGGAGGGATATGGCAGGAGCAGGGAAAGAGAATGAACTGGATGAGTTTATAGCCAAGAAGGTGAGCTGTCCTGAGCCCATCAGGTGGCACCTATGTGGACAAGCCTGACTCAATCCACCTTTGCACACAGCATTGTGGGAAGATCAATACCACTGTACTTTGTGTCTGAAGCAAGTTATACTGAGTGCAGGACACAGGCCTGAAGGAAACAACCATTTCTTGACCCTAAAGTGATGGAATTCGGAGAATGCTGAAAATGGCCCTCTCTGCCCAGCCCTGTGCACCAGGCCTACAGATACTCAGGAAATGTCCCTTTCTTGATGTCTGGTGCAAATTGAATACTGGTATTGTTTCAAGTCTAAGAAGAATGTGGTGGTGAAAGATTTCCTGTGAGAGACCCCAAAATAGATCTAGGGAAGCCTTATCTATTTCCACCGAGCCAAAGGGGGCCCGATCTGCATGTTGCAGGGAGAGTTAACTAGATTTTCTATAATTCCTAACAAAACTGTGAGCATGACAACAGTTGCCCTACCTGACGTTTAGCCCGAGGCCAGTGTTCTTTTAAGGATAGCAAAGATTTGCCTTTAGTAAGACGAATCCCAAGACTGGCCACTCTCCACCCTGCCCCTGTGGAGGTGATGTCGGGAGCGCCACTCTAAAGTCTGAGCTGGTGAGCCCTCTTGTTGTGAAAATCAGCAGAAAGACAGCTCAGTCCTGGCTACACAATGGTGCTGGATTCTGCCCACTTGACCATGGTCTTGGCTTTGTGCACGTGCTCATGTGCCTGATGTGGGGCAAGGAACACCCCAACACCCCAACGGCTTGTGTTCCCTCAGCCCTGCATGGGACGTGCAATCTGATGCGACCCCGTTATCCTCCTGTGAGCACTGTCTCCCGAAGACCTTGTCCTGGAAGCCAAGGCTGCAGAGATGGGTGAGGTATAATCCATCTCACAGGCAGCACGCAGTTTAACAGGGAGGATAACAGAGAAGCAAATGTTGGTGAGAATACAAGTTAAAATGTTTTATAGTCAATGCAGTGGCTACAAAGTGACAAGGTTCATAGAAGAAGTTTCATCCTAGTGGGAAATCAGGAAACAAACAAACGTTCCTATCTGAGTTTTGGACTTCAAAGATGGATGGAGAGAATGTCTATGGGGGCTGGTCAGGGAGTAGGATGGGAAGTGGTGTGAGGATATACAGGTTGGGTGTGGAAATGCTGTTGGGCCCAGTTGGGCTGGGGTAGGGGCAGAGTCTGGGGTGGTGAATGCGGCTTGCAGTACAGGGGACACGCTGGGGCATCTGAATGGCAGCTCAAATTTCCTGAGTTAGTGTGGGTGGCCCTGGAACATTGAAGGACTGAGCAGTGGAGTAGGGTGACCCATTAGTGATGAGTCACCTAGTCCGGAGTGTGGTCAGCCAGGAGGGCTGAGACAGTGCCAGGGGTCATCCAGGGCGGGCGAACTCGTGAGGCCCCAGCGGTAGGTGGTGCTGAGGGGCTGCAAGGAGGGCAGGGGCCGCATCTGGGGTCTGAGGGCTGAGGCGGCAGTGCCACCCCAAAGTTTAGGACCTCAGGGAAGACAGATGCTGGAGCAAGCAGTGAGGCACAGACTAGAGTGTGTGGGGTGCAGCTGTCAGCGCAGGGCTGGAAACAGGAGACTCCAGCTGGTGAGGTGGGGAGCTGAGGCAGACATGTAGCAGTGAGCCACATGATGGCTGGCCCAGGAATGCATGGACTCACTCATTTCTGCAATCCAGAAAATTCCTTAAATTCCTCCTCATGCCTGCAGTGGGCTTGTCACATGAGGCCAGCTTCTCTGTCAGCCAGACAGCAACCGTGAATCACATGCTGAGGTATGCACAGTGTGCCTCAGGGGAAGAGCACAAAAAACTAGGAGTGGGGAAATGTGTGTGCACATGTATATGAGTGAGGGCATGTGTGTGCACGGGAATATGAATGTGTGCATGTACGTCTGTGTGTCTGCATACGAATCTGTGCATATATATGTATGAGCATGTACGTGAGCCTACATATGAATGTGCGTGCATGTGTGTATTTGTGCATATGTATGTGTGAGCATGTATGTGAGCCTGCATATGAATGTGTGTGCGCACATGTATTTGTGCGTATGTATGTGTGAGCATGTACGTGAGCCTGCATATGAATGTGTGTGTGCACGTGTATTTGTGCATATGTATGTGTGAGCATGTACGTGAGCCTGCATATGAATGTGTGTGCGCACGTGTATTTGTGCGTATGTATGTGTGAGCGCACGTGTATTTGTGCGTATGTATGTGTGAGCATGTACATGAGCCTGCATATGAATGTGTGTGCACACGTGTTTTGTGCATATGTATGTGTGAGCACGTATGTATGTGCATCTGTGTAGCAAAGCCTCCCAGAGAAACTTACTCTTGACGAAGTTTCAAAGAACGAGAGCGATTGGCTTTGTGGAAGTGATATTTTTTATTTATTTATTTATTTATTATTTATTTATTTTATTAATATTAAATCATAGCTGTGTATATTAATGCAATCATGGGGCACCATACACTGGTTTTATAGACCATTTGACACATTTTCATCACACTGGTTAACATAGCCTTCCTGGCATTTTCTTAGTTATTGTGTTAAGACATTTACATTCTACATTTACTAAGTTTCACATGTACCCTTGTAAGATGCACCACAGGTATAATCCCACCAATCCCCCTCCCTCCGCCCATCCTCCCCACTCCCTCCCCTCCCTCTCCCCCTTCCCCATATTCTTAGGTTATAACTGGGTTATAGCTTTCATATGAAAGCCATAAATTAGTTTCATAGTAGGGCTGAGTGCATTGATATTTTTAAATGTGCTACGTTTGAACAGTTTGAACTGAGAACCGGGGCACGGAGTTCCTGTGAGGAAAGAGTCTGGAGGGAGGTTGGGGAGGCCCATGGTCATCTAAGGGACTCAGACTTCATCCTTAGAAGTACACGACATGGAAAGAGTCATAGATTAGGGAGGGGCTTGGCCGGTTTTGAAATTTTAAAACGCATCTGAAGGGCAGGGGGACAGGTGGGAGAGGAGGCCACATGAGGCCCATGGACCTCACAGGGAACAGCACTGGCTAGGCTCTGAGGAGAAACCAAGCATGACGAATGGAGGGAACACAGGGCCACAGGGCGGCAGCACAGCAGGCAGAGACCAGATGGACCTGGAGCCAGGGAGCTGGAGAATGTGGAGAGGTCAGATGGTTCAGAGAACTGGGATCATGGTAGCATCAGTGTCAATAATAGAGATGTACAGAGAAAAGAAAGAGGCACACTGCGGGGGGCAGACGGTGGGGTGGGGGCTTTGAATTACTGGGAACAATTTCTGGAATTTTGTAAGCACTCAGATATTTGGGGGCTGAGAGACGTTTTCACTGGGTGTGCTGGGGGGCTGTCCCTGGGGGCTGAACAGTAGCCACTGGACACGTGGTCCTAGAACTCACGGGGGGCGGGGTCTGGAGCAAGTGTAGGCCTGGGGGAGACAGGGGCTGGGGGACAAAGGGGCTGGAGGGCACAGGTGCCCAAACAGAAATGTCCTGAGAAATAGAACTTGCCAGAAGGGAAGGGGCCCAAGGTTAGAATGAAGGATGCCTGCATCTGAAAGTCTCAGAGGAGGTTCCAAGGGAGTGAGGCCCACAGCCAGAGGGGCTGACAGGGTCACTGCTCTGGGGTGAGCCCCCTGGTGAAAGGAAGAGGGTCCCTGAGAACCCAGTGTGGGTGCGGGAGGCACCCAGGGCGAAGGCCTGGGCCTGGGACTGGCTCCGCCCTTCTGCACAGTCATAGGGTCTTCAGTAAAATTAAAGGCCCCAATATGTCCTGGCCACCACTGCAGACCACCTCTCCCGCAGTTTCGTTTCCTTCTTCGGTGGCAGACCTGCTGTTGTTCCCTTGTCCCTTCTCCCTTCGGGGCCTCTGGCATGTCTGGACCCAGGGTAGACAGCTGTGCCAGCTCAGGCAGGGCCTCCAGGCCACCTGCCTTCAGCCTTCCCCACCTCAGCTGCCTTTTCCCTTCTGCAGCCCCAGTCCAGAGATTGGCCTGTGGATTACTGCCTTTGCTGCTGTGTCTGTAGCTCCTGTTAGTGGTGTTAACGGGGGGGGGGGCGGGGGAGGGGCTCCTGCAGAACCTCGGTAGGCACCCTGCAGAGATGCATTGAGAGAGGGTGTGAGGCCACGGGCCCCTGCTGAGCGGGGCAGTCTCTGGTGAGCAAGTGGGCGGCCCAAGTGTTGTGCACAGACTGCCTACACTTTTAGACACCTTGTGTCGAGGCTCTGATGTTTAGAACATGCTTTGGGATCATTCTACAGTACTTAACGTTTTGAAATAATACAGAAATACCTCCTCTTGATAAGTCACTGTTCAAAATTTTGCTTTATAAATGTTTTAAGTCAATATTTAATTAACAAACATCGAAATATTTACTCTTGCAAGATCCAGGGAAGACCACAGTGTGTAGTAAGATACAGGCTCATGACCAGATTGCAGCAGCTCCCAGACTATTTCCTGCTGAGACAGAGACCTTGATCCCTTAAAAGAGGGTCCCCAGCTTGGCACTACTGACATTTTGGTGGGTGTTTTTTTTGTCCTGGGGCTTGTCTTGTGTGCTGAGGAATGGTGAGCAGCACCCCTGGTCTCTACCCACTAGAAGCCAGTAGCACCTCAATTCTGAAAATCAAAATTGTCTCCAGACATGGCCAGATGTCCCCTGGGTGGCAAAATCATCCTTGGTTAAGTTGAAACGTTGACATACATAGGTTATTATAAGTTTGCAAAGCCATGGAAAAGTTAATATTGCTGTTTAATTCATACATTTTATTTACTGAGAGCTACAAATTAATTCTGTGTGCTAAGAACTTTGTTTATACACTGTGGAAATGTGACAGTTGGGGCCCAGCCTCATAGGGTCCCCTCTCTTGGTATAGGGGATCTATTGGGGGACTTGTAACCTAACCTGAGAACCAGGGAGTTCCCAGAAATGATCTCTGAGCCTCAGACTTGGATGTGAGCAGAGGTCAGCAGGTTTAAAGGAAAGGAGGGTGTTAGAGACTCCGTTCCCAGCAGAAGGACGAGGGTTTATAGAAGCCTAGGGGAAAGAGACAGAAGTGGCTGAACGGGAACTCAAACCCAGGTTTCCCGACTCCCTTCTCAGTATTTTTATTTGAACACTTTTCTTATAAGATTGGTGATTCAGCAGCTAATGCGGCTCTAACTCTAACTCAATAATGTATTTACCTTAGAGGCAGCCTGGCCACCAATTGTCACTTTTCCTTTTGAAATGTAAATACCCGTTGATGCTAGCTATTACGTGTCTTATTACATTTTATAGTCCTTTATCAGTACAAGGTTCAGTAGCTTTGGAGGACACATAAATGGTAGCATTAGTTTCCAAGGGCTTTTGGAAGGAAGTGCCCCAAACTAGGCAGCTCAAAACAACAGGGACTTATTCTTTCACAGTTCTGGAGGCCAGAAGTTCCAGATTAGGTGTGGGCAGGATCTCCCTCTCTCTGAAGGCTCTGGGGGAGGATTTCTCCAGCTTGTGGTGCTGCTGCAATCCTGGGCAATCCTTGGCCCCAATATCTATCTCCTGCTTATGTGGCCTTCCTCTGTACATCTCCTTTTAAGGACACCAGGCACAGGGAATTCAGGACCCACTCTCCTTCATTTATGACCTTATCTTGATTTCATTTGCAGAGACCCTATTTCCAAATGAGGTCATGTTCACAGGTACTGAGTGTTAGGACTTCAAGTTATCTTTTGGGGGATACAATTAAGCCAGGACACTAGTTATGTCAGAACTATATGGAAATGAGACATTCTGAGGCATTACTATCTCTTTGTTTTTTTAAAATTTTAGGTGATTATTTAACATCTTTCTAATCTAAAATATATTTCAACTTAAGTCTAATCTCTCCCTGAGAAGACTGGGAGATTTCACTAAAGCAGCTGCTCCTGGAAAATGATGATAGGATTGGAGTCTCAAACTTCCTGAAAAGTCAATAGAATCACCAACCAGTTGTAGCCGGAAGGAAGTGCAATCACAAGAATAAATGAAAGAGGTGATGTCATGCGTTGGGGGCAGCTGGGACAGTGAATGGTGCACACACTGATTCAGAATGAGGGCTCCACCCAAGGCTGGACCTCAGGATGCACCATTGTGAATGTAACATCTGGTCTCTACTAAAGAATTCCTTTCTTAAAATAGTACATGTTGTATGTCCTTAGCAAATCTAAAAATACTATTTAGGGTTACTGATTTAGTGCTTCAGTTGCCCAAAGTGATGTGCTTATAACTGATTACAAAGAAGGAGAGTTGACCATCACAAGTTAATCCTCATCCTGCACATCGGGCCTAGCTCACAAAGTATGTTGTGTTGAACGAGCAATAATGGCTCTCTGGCTGCCAGTCTTGATTTTGAATTGATTTTGTTCATTTATCCATTCAGCAAAATTTGTGGGGACTAGATATCAATAACAAGCATCGTTTGTAGTAGTTTGCAAAAGAGACAAAATTCCTACCCTCATAGATTCTACAGTCAAGTAAAAATGTTAATCAAATGATCACACACACCCCTGAGTATTCCCATCTGAGTAATTTCTATAACCTTGAGAGCATCCACAGGGGGCCTGACAAAGTCTGTGGGCTCATGAAAAGCACCCACGAAAATTGATATTGGAGAGAGATCACAGCTGAAGGAGGATCTGGTTCTAATCTTAGTGAACAAGCGTGAAGGCACCACATGGTCCAGGTGGGGGTTACAAGATGTACAATGGTCCAAGACATTTACTGAGATGAAAATTTCTTTGAATGATAACACATTTGTCAGTTTCTCCCTTTGGTTCTGTCTTTGATAAACGTATTTTGAAGCTATATTGTTTGGTGAGTGCAAGTTTAAATTATTGTATCTTCCTGGGGAATTGAAACTTCCATCGACATGTAATGATGTTTTAATACCTATGAATACTTCTTTGGTAATCTGTATGACATTAATATTATTTCCTCAGCTCTCTCTTCATTACTGTTTCCATGTGTATCTTTTTCCATTATTTATTTTTTGAAACTTCTTGAGTCTCTTGTTTTAACTATGTCTCTATAACTAAATTTACTGTAAACTGTTTTGCACTCTTTGTCGTTTAACTAAAAAGGTTAGCTCATTAGCATTGATTATAATTTTTCATATATTTTGATTTAATTCTACCCTTTAGGTAGAGTTTAGGGTTTGATTTTGCCTTACTATAAACTAATAATTAGCCTAGTCTTGTTTTGTAGATACTGAAGAAGAAGCCTCCGGAATTAGAGACAAGGGATTTTTTTTACTTGAGGAAAAGGAAGTGGCGTGATTGTCATCTTTGGCTCCCCTGGGTCCCAGAGGCATTAGCGTGGCCATTGCATATTGAATTTCTAAGGTTTTTATTGGTTGCTTTAAAAATTTTAGCGTGAAAAGAAAAAAAAAATTTTAGCATGTATTTAACTTAATCTAAAATTAACTAGCATCTTTATCTCCAGGAAGACACAAAGACATTAGGAAGTTTTAACTCTGATCACCCTCCCTCAGTATGCGCTATTTTTAAAATAAAGATTTCAATTCTGTCTTACGTTGTCAAATTATGCAATATACAATTTATTTCTTTTTATGCAGTCCATTTGTGTGTGCTTAGCTTTAGGCTTCACTGGTAGTGAACTTTCTCTGGCTTTTTATCTGGCAATGTCTTTGCTTTGCCCTTGTTCATGGAATTTTTTTTTCCTGCGAGGTAGAGAATTCAAGGTTGAAGTCATTTTCTCTTAGCATGTTGTATATATTGCTCCACTCGTTTTTGGCTTCCAGTATTGCTGTTGAGATGGTAGCTGACACTCATTAATATTCATTTGTAGAAAATTTGTTTTTTCTTCTGATTACTCTGGAGGTATTTTTTCTGTTTTTGGTATTCTTCAAATTGAATATGATGTGTTTAGGTATGGATTTTTTTCACTTAATCCTCCTTAGGATTTTAAGGCCTTTGTAGACATGGAGATTGCTGTGTTTTACTAACTCTGAAGAACTCTTAGGTCTTGCTGCCCCTCTTTGAATAGTGCTTTTCTATTTTCTTTTCTCTTACACTAAGACTGCTGGGTTTTCCCCCTTCCATCTTCCATGCCTTTTAATCTCCTTTTTGTATTTCCTATCCTTTAGTTTTTCTCTCAATTCTCATCAGATCTAACTTCTCCTTTACCCTTTTTTTGGACTTTGTTTAAACTGCTACTTAATCTCTCTACTGAGTTTTTAATTTAAATTATTACAGTTTCTATTTTAAAGTTTTGTTTTTACACATCTGCTTGATCATGTCATAATCTTTAGTTTCCTTGTAATGCTTTTAATCCCCTTTGTTGTTTTTAAATTCTTCTTTAAAAATATGTTTTATATTATTTATACATAAATTTCAACCTCTGCAGTCTTTACAGGTCTGATTCTGGAGTTTCTCTCTCTACTGACTCTTGATCATAGCTCATTTCCTCAGCATTTAGCAATTTATGATTGTAAGCTCCTGACCCTTAGAATTTTCTCTGTGTTTAAGCTCTGAGACATGTTTAAAGTATGTTCTTCTGCAGAGTAAATGTGTTTGCATCTGCCTGGTTCTTGGGATTCTGCCAATCTGGAACCTTTAAAAACTAAATATTTGAATTAAAGTTTTTTAGGCCACACTAGTAGTATGAATTTTGGCTTCAAACTGGTATAAGTATTTCTGCAGAAATCCGAAAGACGAGTTCTTTTTCCTCAGCCCTTTCCAGTGTTCCTACCTGAATAGACAAGGCTCTTTCTCCAGAGTGAGATTTTTCCAAGTTCGCCCACTAAAGTTAGGACTATGGGATGCTGACCCTGGTCTGACCTCCACTCTGCTTCGGCCTCTGGCATTTTCTCCCTGTTCCCACAGGAGTATGGCCTGGTAAACCTTTGGTCTAGGTAGGCAGGGATTAACACAAGACTCCATTGCTTACCTTCCGGGAACGTCTTTTTACTTTTTTTTTTTTTTTTTTTTTTCTATCTGGTTTTTGTTTTCTTTCCTTATTGTCTGGTCAGCCATGCTTTAATGAAAAAGGATTCCCCATTCCCTTGTCTCATCCAACATGCGTGTGTCCTGAAAAGGTTCTCTCTGCATATGTGATCCAGCATGTTGCCCAGAACAGTGGCCCAGTACCCCAGCCTCCCTCAGGCTCCCTGCTGGCCCAGAGAGGGAGGATGGGGGAGATGAGGGAGGATGAGGGAGATGGGGGAGGATGAGGGAGATGGGGGAGGATGAGGGAGATGGGGGAGGATGAGGAGGATGAGGAAGATGGGGGAGGATGAGGAGGATGGGAGGATGAGGGGAATGAAGAAGATAAGGGAGGATGAGGGAGATGAGGAAGATGGGGGGATGAGGGAGACGGCGGCACAGGCACCATCTCGGACAAAGGTCAGCACCTGCTGCTGTTATTGTCCCTGTTACTCTGTGTGTTCATCTAGTCCCCATGTCTAAAACAAGTATTTGGTGCCTGAAATGCTGTAGATGTCTATGCAGTACTTCTTAGACAATAGCAATTTCTTGCTAAACATTCTAGTGAGGATTTTATGACCTTTGCGCTCATTCCAGGTCTCCAGAGTCTTTTCTATTATGAAGTGCTCCTCCCCTTCCTAAGTTACAGAAATCCTTCCTGCTATAGTTTTAACCTGTTTCCTTTTCCTGCTAACTCCCTTCCTTTTAAAGATCCTCTGCAAGTTGTGTATAGGCTTGGGAAAAGTCCCTTATTTCTCGGTTCACTCAATCAGTTGACTTTCCTGGGCCTCAGCCTCTATGCTGCACAAGGGGAGGGAGGCTTATTGCACCTGCCTTGCAAATGAAGGTGTTACGGAGATGAGACAGCAGTGTGGACCACAGCTCTTCACAGCCAGCACTGTCCTGACAACAGTCACAGCCAGGTCTACGTAGACACACCCACGAGGAACCCCGCAGACTAGTGTTCCCGAAGTATTTCCACATTGGTGGACAAGCAGACCAGCGAATCAAAACAGAATCACTGTTTTGGAGGCTCAGGGTATTTCAGCAAAGTCCAGGTCACAAGCAGTACAACAAGCAAAGCAGGAAATGCAGGGGAGTCCCTAACGGGCCTGGTGGAGGTGGGGGGTCTCTGTCTGCCTTCCAGGGAGCAATGCTGAATCTAGAAGACTGGGAATGAGACATGTCTAGTAGGCGGGGGTGGGGGGAAGGGGGCAGAGGGGGGTCCAGAAGGACATCCCCAGTGGTGTCTGCAGCACCAGTGTGACTGTTTCTCTGCAGAGGGGTGTGTCAGCCTTGGCCTGGCAGGAGTAAAGACTGTGCCTGGGGAAGGAGGAGAGGCAGATAGGGATGCACAGGGGGTGTGATGAAGAACCGAGTTGACCTTCTGGAGTTTTTGGTTAATCTGGAAGACATGGGGCCTCTGGGAGCATCAGGGTGACTATATCAGTTTCACTTCCAAAAAGATCAGTTTCTAGCAGGACCCCAGGTGGATTACAGGGTAATGCTTGATTCTGGCAAGAAATGACAGGACCCCAAACTGTGCTACTGCAGCAGGGTTGAAAAGAAGGGGAACATGGGAAACACCC
This sequence comes from Nycticebus coucang, assembly GCF_027406575.1. Taxonomy (NCBI): domain Eukaryota; kingdom Metazoa; phylum Chordata; class Mammalia; order Primates; family Lorisidae; genus Nycticebus; species Nycticebus coucang. The sequence goes on along the minus strand of NC_069784.1, from coordinate 139,730,841 downwards.
AGGGAGCTTGACAGGCAGGTCTCAGCGGCAGGAGACGATGGGTTGATGCTGACCCTTGCTTTCAGGTTTGGGCGGCAGGACAAGTGGTAGGGTCTTTCCCAAGAACAGTTTCATAAAGAGAACTTTTAGATAAAAATTATAGAATTTCAGAGTCTACGTCCTTCTCAATCACTTCATTAATTTTCGGATGAAACCCTAGTGTTTTTGTAATATGAGCTTTTTTGAGCACTTTGCAACTGACAAAGCCCAGATACATGTTGACTGAACATGAAGTTGCCCTTTGTGTAGGTGACAGCCTTGTGAGAGGAGTACGAAGGTTGCCTTCTTTCTCCACCTCCCTCTTCAACCCAGCACTGTCAGCATTTTTTAAGACTTTTAGGTTTGCGTATAAAATTCAGCAGCAAGTACAGCGACCATCAACGATTTTGACGGGATAACTCTTTGTTATGGGCATGCCATCTTCAGCAGGATGCTCAGCAGCACCCTGGCCTTCCGCACTCCCTGCTGGTAGCTCCCACCTGGTGTGACAGCCAAATGTTCCCCCGGAGGGTAAAATTGCCCCTATTGAGAACCACTGCTTTGGAGGCTTGGGGGATTTCAGCAAAGTCCAAGTCACATGATATGAACCTCAGGTGGAAGTTTAATGCAAGATGCTTCACTGTCCAGTGCAGCCCTGTCCTGCAGGGCCGCTCACCACGGTGTGTTCTCAGATCCATCTCCCAGCTCTCTTCAGCCCTCTCTACTCTGTTCTTTAACAAATGGGACATGTGTGTTCACACCATCCACTTTGTGTTAAGTACTACATCTTTCCATTTCCAGAAGTATTTTGTTCATTCTTATGTCTGCTTGGTCATTTTCATAGACTCTTGATCTTTAATCATATTTTCATTTCTGGCTTTTATTTCCTCAAATGTATTAAATTTGATGGTTTTATATTCCATAGCTGGTACCTCCAGTAGCAGAAGCCTTCCCAGGTCTGACTCATGGCCAGGTGCCTTGCTGGCTCGGTCACTGAGGTCCCGATTTCCTTGTGAACTCTGAGCTAGTGGCAGGGAGCTCAGGCCCCTTGGAGCTGTGTCCGAGGGATCCTGGAAACAGGAGTTTTAGAAGCTTGAAGATTTCAGCCACATGCAGGGTTGTTCACGGTGATGCTGGGCCCAGGCTGCCCTTGGGCCTCTCACACAACCTTCGTTTCGTGTCTGGCCCTTCCTGCCCCTGCCCGAGAGGGTGTGGTCCTTCTCTGCCTCCTCCTCCTTCCTCAGCTGCCTGACCCCATTTTCCTCCTTCCTTGGGCTAAGCTCCTCTCAGACTCTTGGTCTTCGTGTCTCTTATTTCCTCTCCCTGCTGCCACTGTTGACTCCTGTATGTGTCCTTCTTTGTTCATTCTTTACCTTTTATTTCAGCTTTACTGAGGTATAATTGACCAAAAATAGCACAAATTTAAAGCACACAATGTGGTATTGTGATACCACTATACCTTGAGGGATGAGGTGGGGCTAACGAACAGCCCTTCTCCTCACACAGTTGCCTTTCAACATAACGCGGAACATGCTGGTCACAGAAAGACAAAGATCACATGATCTCACTCCCACATGGCACCTGAAAACACCAAACGCCAAACCAGGAGACGAACACGAGGGCAGCAGCCAGGGGCCTGGGTGGAGAGGGAATGAGGGGATGGTGCTCACAGGCAGGGAGTCTTGACTATGGGATGAGTAAGTCCCAGAGGCCTGGTGCATAGCCTGGTGGCTGTCATCAGCGTGGAAATGAGGCACGAGTCCTGGAAATGTGCCAAGACAACAAACAGAGCTGCCCCGTCTCCCACCATCTCTGTCTGGATTTCAGCCTTTGCGAGTTTCACAAGTGAGAGTCTGATTTAGGTCCTTTCAAGGGGTTTGCACCCAGCTGGTGATGCAGTGAGGCCCTGAGATGTAGTCTGCTGGGGTCTGTTTGCCGCTCCCTCTCCCTCTGCTTCTCTCCACTTTACATTTGCTTTGTCTTTTTTTCCATGATGTGATTCCATCATCTCTCAGATTTCACTATCTCAAAAGCAAAAAGCAATCTTCTCTCTGCTGGGGAGTCAGGACTCAGGTGTGCTCTGCCAGGCACCTTGGGAGGCACTGGTGCCCAGGTGTGCTCACGGAGGGACGGGGAAATCTGTGTTCCAGAGAGTTACGTAATGAGCATGCCTAAGTTCTAGCCCCATGGTTTTCCAGTGGATTTTATAGAGCTTTATTTCTGATGCTTTGAAGGTTCTTTAGTCATCGAGATTTTCACATTACATGTAAATATGCTCAAAGATGTTAAATTGTTAACTTAGAGGACAGGTGCCATTTTGACGTGGCTCAGTTGGGCCCTAGATGTGGAAATGAGACCTGAGATAAGCATCCTGTGGGGGGCAGGAGCTGGCCGGAGAGCAGGGGCAACCCCTGACTGATGTGACTTTTGCTGGAGGCCCTTCCCTGAGAGCGCAAAGGCCCTGGCCGATACTTCACTGCTCTGAGTATGCTCCAGCCTCATAGTTCTGTGCCTACTTATGATCTAGCACTGCTTCTAGACCATCTTCCTGAGCAAGATTGGTTCCTAACCTCAAGAAGCTTTGAAGTGATAAGCATTTTAAGCACACAGGGACCCATAACCCTTAAAAAGGGCCTCCTGTCTGTATGCTCAGGAACTACAGAAGGGCCCGTGGCTAAGTCTGTGTTTAGTGGCCGCAGGACCCAGGTTGCACACGCACTGACTCCTGTGGAGCTTTCTCCCTAGTACTAGCTAGGCCCATGATCTCATAGCACGGTCTGTGCTCAGCAGGCTCTTGAATGCTGACCCTCTGAAAAGTGAGTTTTTGCTTGTCCCGGGGGCCAGCACCAAGCAGCTGGTGTAAGAACCAGCTGGCCAGTATAAGAACCTGGTGAGTTCTTACACCAGGTGGCCCTGGGGGCCCAGCAACCATGGGGTTTAGTCCTAAGGAAGACAAAATTTTTTCCTTATGACATAAGAAGGTTAACGTGAAGTGTAATTTTAGCATTTTCTTGGAAACATGAGAATAAATCAGAATTTCAGAAACTTGGAAGTTTCGATCACATGCAGGCCTGTCTGGATAGGACCAGTGCCTGGTAGGACTCAACTAAGTAGGAGCTCCTGGGCCTTAACCCTGGGCCAGTTTTGTCGTGCGCTCTGAAGACGTGGCATCTTTCCAGCATGCATGGAGCTCACTGACCGTGCCCACAGCTGCAGGGGTCTGGGGTAGGCGGAAACCTTCATCATACCCTCCCTGCCTCTGCCTGGGAAAATCACCCCTTGCCTCCTATTCCCCCCAGTTCAGACCTAAGGCCACATCCTATTTGACTAACTGGGGACTTCTCACTTACCTCTGTCCACGCAGCATTTTCTTACACATCTTATTCAGATTACATAAAAAACAGCACCAGATCTGTCTTTTTACTTACCTTCTCTTCCATGAGCATGTGAACTTCTTGAGATGTGATCATTTCATGTCCCTAAAGCCAACCTCAGCACCAGGTGCCAGTAGGAGCTGGATGATCGCTAGCAGAACTGCACCGAGCCCAGGCTGGCATCTGGTCCTCCCTTAGAAGCAGCAGTAGCCATGGAATCCAGTTCCAAATTTACTGTGCTTAAATCAGCAAAGAGGGTTATTTGGTTTCCTTGTGGGGTTCTGAACTTCTGTTTCTTGTTTTCATTTCAAACGTTCCAGCATTTAAAAACGTTCATCATAGGTCCTGTAATGTGTGACATGAAAATCAATTGTACTTTTTAATTCACAAGGCAGACCTTGCATAAGCACAGTAACCTCGTGAGGGAGGTGTGGCGGGCAGGGTTCATTTATATTTTTATCCTAGGGGTGAGCAGTGGGAACACAACCTGTACCCAAGTTCAGCAAGCAAGGAAGAGGTAGCACCAGACTCCAGGGCTGAACTCTTGTCTTCTCACTATAGAGCAGTATCATTGAAACGCCAGTCTTCACCTCCACCTGGACACGGTAGGAGCTTATGAATGCTGACCTCTTTACCCACTTTAGCAAAAATAGCCTATCACAGGTATGAATACAACATTTGAATCAGTCCAGGGAATACAACCACACATGGGTTTTTGCAATTAGCACTGCAAAAGAGCAAAAGGTGTTGACACTGCATACATGTTTTGGGGTTCTTCAGGCCATGATGGTAGTATACCAAAGAGCTTGCTTTTTCCTGTTCTTAAACTTAACACGTGGACGTGGCACAAGAGGAAAACAAGAGGGGGTACAGCCATGAGCTCACAGATCTGTGACTGCTTGCAGCCCTCTGATGACCATGTTTAGAAAAAAACAGTGTTTCCTTTCGAGGCATATCCAGTGAGGCCTGGAGACCCTGGTCCCCGGCACTTCATGCGCAGGCCCTGGTGAGTCACCTGCGCAGACGACCTTCTCCAGGGCAGCGGAGCAGGAAGGCCGCCTGGGGCCCTTGTTCTCCGACCGCAGGGAACGGAGCCTCCCCGCCGGCCGCCGCAGTCCGCCGACCACGCGGGGCAGGGCTGGCGCCCAGCGACCCGGCCAGGTCGCGGAGCTGTGCAGGACGCGCGGGTGCGTGGTGCCTCGGATCTCAGTTCAGTTTTCTACAAGTGCTAATTAACAATTGAGGTTTTGTTCGTTCGGCAGAGAAAGGCATGATGTCAAAGTATGAATATGCATGCTTTAAGGAAAGAAACAATGACTTTCCAGGCTAGAAGGATGCCCAGGAAGGGCAGAGGCTCAGGACAGACGCTGGCCGCAGGCGCGGCTCCGGAGCCTTGGTGAGCGCCGGCGAAGGGAGCGGCCGGGGCCGGACTCATTAGGCAGGCGACGGCCGCGGACGCTGATTGGCAGTTGTGCCAGTGAGGGGCGGGGCATAGGCGAGGCGGCAGGGGAGGGAACTTGCCGGGAGAAGTGGAAGGAGGAGGAGGAGTGAGCGCCTGGGGCAGCAGGATGGCGGGTGCTGATTGGAGGTAGTGGCGGGGGCGGGGAGCTAGTGGGCGGAGCAGAGGGCTCTGATTGGCAAATGTGGTGGAGGACGGGGATGGGCGAGGCGGCGAGCGCTGATTGGCGGTAGCGGCAGGGTAGGGTGGGGCTGCCTAGAGCTGATACTTTCAGGAGTGTAGGAGGAGGAGAAGGGGAGGAGCTAACGCCTTGGGCGGTGAAACGGCGGGCGGTGATTGGTGTCTGAGGCAGCGGGTGGGGCAGGGAGGCGGGCGTTGGTTGGAGGTAGTGGCGGGGGCGGGGCGGAGGCGGGGCCGCCCGGAGCCGGTGCTCGCAGAGGCTGGGCGGAGGCGGAGGCGGAGTGAGTGCCTGGGGCCCCGGCCGCGGTGGCCCGCGCGGCCTGCCCTTTGTGCCCGCAGCCCGCGCCCCGCGCCCATGGCCGCCGCTCCGGGCTCCCCAGCCGCACGCACCCGCCCGCGGACCTAAGTCCCGCGCCTGGGATGCGCCGGGGATGCGCGTCCCCCGGCCCTGCGGCTGCTCCCGGCTGGGCGCGGGGCGATGGACCTGAGCATGAAGAAGTTCGCCGTCCGCAGGTTCTTCTCCGTGTACCTGCGCAAGAAGTCGCGCTCCAAGAGCTCCAGCCTAAGTCGGCTCGAGGTAAATGCCCGCTCCCGAGGCGCGCGAGGCGGCGGGGCCCGCGGCGCCCTGGGCGTGGGAGTCGGCGGAGGATGCCGCCGGTCCAGGGCGGTCCCCGAGCCCTGCCTAGTGTCGCTCGGCTCCCTACCCAGCGACCAGCGTCCGCGAGCTGAAGTTATTTGAAAGCTGCTCCGGTTTTCCTAAAATCGAACCGAAATGGCTCCACACGTTATTGTTGGGACACTGTAATAATTAGACCGTCCATGGTGCGCAGCAGGGACGAAACCCCACCCCAAGGAATTTCTGCATAATTCTGTCCAATGCCACCGACGGCACAGGGTTTGGGGGGTTCCCCTGTGCGCCCACGGGAGTGCCCTGGGAGGGAGGGAGCTTCGTACCTGCAGCCGGACTGCCGCGCGGTGTGGCCCCTCCGAAGTCCCAGGCAGGAGCGCCTCCCCGCGCCCCCTCCGCCGGTGCCCACCGGGGTCGTCTCAGCCGTGCCCAGGCAGGCAGGTGCTGCCTCGTAAGGTGGAGCCTCGGCATATTTGAAACCAGTGTAGAATCGACCAAAGAAGAGGAAAGGGCAGCAGCGCCGAGTGCTCCGTGCGGACCGTGCCTGATGCAATATCCCGGCAGCTCGGGCTGATGGGGACTCTGGAAATGCCCTCCTGCCTTAGGTTTCCAAAGTCATCTGTGGGTGGTTGGTGTTTTTTTATTTCAACAATCAGATCTTATTATCTCTTCATCTCTGTGTCCAAATCACATTGCTGAATCTTTAGATGACAAACCCAGGACATGTCTAAGTAAAAAGAGCCATCCTGCTGGGAGGCTGTCACTGTGCCCGGGGACTCGGTCTGTGCCCGGGGACTCGGTCTGTGCCCGGGGACTCGGTCTGTGCCCGGGGACTCGGTCTGTCCCTGCCTTGCCTTTGCTCCACGCTGGCACCTTGGGGTCTGGTCTGTCTGTGTCAGCTGGAGCAGTGTCACACATCTCCTCTTGGGTTTCCCTGTCCCAGCCGCCATGATATTAGACACATGCACAGCTTCTATAACAATTGAGAGATCTTTAAGCAAAGCTCAGGAATAGAAGAAAGAGCAGCAAAGAATTACTCATTTAAAAAGTTTATCTGTGGCATCCTTAAATCAGGAACATCTCTGTGGCCTGGCTCCTAGGCTGGACCCTGAGGGTAGAACATATATTTCAAACAAATAAAACTATTAATCCAGTAATGGAGGTGGGCTTGCTGTAAGCCTCACATAGTGGGAGAAATTAAGCTTAAGTTCAGTGAGGCAAATCATTCTCTGGGGACACGGGCACTTTAAAAATCTGAAGTCGACAAGGTCAAGAACTCAGAATAGTATTTACCCCAATGTTTGTATTTTCTGTTTCAACGAAATGCCAGGTTTATTAGACAGCTCCTGCCACCTTCTATTTACCGTCTTTGCCAAGAGGCACACGTGTGTGCAAACTCCAGGCGGTGCTCAGGAGGAGACTCTCAGGATGCTGCCCACCCCTGGGAGCTCGTCAATCCCGGTTCAGGGCGCGCTCCCCTCTGGTGGAGGGTTCAGCAAAGAGAATTGAGCTGTGGAAACTGCTGGGAGCAGGGTACGAAATGAGGCTTCTCGGATGAGAACATAACATTTCTAAAAAAACATATGTAAACTATTGGATCTGCAGAAGGTCAAACAGAGTAAAAAATAAATGTCATCTGTCAGCAAGTAATCAATGACCCAGATCTGGCAAGGGTGCTGCAGGGAAAGGCTGGTGAGGTGCCCAGCACTAACCCAATGCTCTGCTCTTCCCAGACGCACGCACTAGCTGTCTGCCTTTCGTGCTGGTGAAAAATCCAGGAAGAATGATTTACTATTTTCATCCTATTGCTAAAGGGGCAAAAACCTGAGAAATGAGGGTTTTCTCAAAAGCTTACTAAGAAATTCATTCTGAAAGTGTTTATGGAGAAGCTGTCCTGGCTTCCAGCTTTTGTTGGCAACTGCAGATCCAAAAGGTACAACAGATAGAAGTCCTGGCCTCACAGAGCATGCACCCAGCCGGGAATCTACTAAGTTGCTTGCTTGCTCTGTGCATGGCGTCTGCTCTGGGTTCCTCCCCAGCTACCTTCCCGTATTTCCCCTGAGAAGATATTTGGTTGTATATTCACAGCACGTTATAGGCCTAGAAGCTATCTTGGAAAAATGCAAATTTAGCAGGTGTTGTGTGTTAGGAGTGTGAGGTTGGGAAGAGCATAAAGCACTGAGCATGGGTGTGAATTTCCTCTGTTGGGACAAATGAAAAAGATAACTCATTTTATAAAAAGAAAACTTTTTTTTTTTTTAGAGACAGGGTCTCACTTTGTCGCCCTCAATAGAGTGCTGTGACGTCACAGCTCACAGCAACCTCCAACTCCTGGGCTTAGGTGATTATCTTGCCTCAGCCTCCCAGGCAGCTGGGACTACAGTGCCACAGTGCCCAGCTATTTTTTGTTACAGTTTGGCCAGGGCTGGGTTTGAACCCGCCACCCTCGGTATATGGGACTGGCTGGTGCCCTAGTCACTGAGCCACAGGTGCCACCCATAAAAAGAAAACTTTTAAGACTGTTTCTGTGAAGCTTATATTTTAACATATACACACAGACTTTGAAAAATTTTGTTATTTGAACTGCACTCTTGTGTCATAAACAGGAATTAACATTAGTTACTCTGAGTTTAAACATCTTTGTATTATAAAGGCTTTCAGGGAGAGTCTCAGTCCTGATGTTTTCAAACTTGCTTTTAAAATTAACTTGAAATCTGGAACCCAACAATTGGTGAACCCTAAGTGATGGAAAAGCTGGGTTATTTAATCATATTTGGAAACAGTTTATAATTATAGCTAAAAATGAAACTCATGTAAATATTTTTCCTGTATCAGCCTTGAACCAAGTGAGATGGCCAAGTGACTTACTTCGATAACTACCATATTGGGGCTTTCCACGGGGAAACTGGATATCTTGCATAGACTTCTGTGGGTGTGCCTGGGCAGGTGTCACCTCTCAGTGTCTGTGAGACCCTCCCCCTCCCCCACCCCCCAAGAAAGCTGTGATTTCAGGGCATCGGCAACATCGCCTAAGAACTGCAGCCCCTTGTGGAAGGGATGACCATCACCTCATTCAACTGTACTTTTATTTGGGGGGGGGGGACAGTCTCACTTTGCCACCCTCGGTAGAGTGCTGTGGCGTCATAGCTCATAGCAACCTCAAACTCTGGCACTCAAGCGATCCTCTTGTCTCAGCGTCCTGAGTAGCTCAACTGTACATTTTATAAGTCAGGAAATAGAGGCCAGGGAGGCAAAATGATGTGCCTGTGCTTGACACCTAAAATGTAATGTGAGGGCAAGGTGCTGTCTGTTTCTGATTCTATCCAGTTCACGTTGTGTGGCTGTGGAGTTTACTATAGATTAGATGAGGGAAGCCGGTGGGTGGGATGGGGTGGGGGGGAGTGTCCTATTGTTCTAATTTTAAAAACTAAATTACTCTGGGACATTTTGGAAAGGTGCTCCATAACCTAAATTTATTCTAAAAACTTCTCTGAAAGTTAGAAAATTCCAGGTGATCAATTGCATTTATTTGAAATCTTGATTCTACCTTTCATTAGCAAGGGAATTAACCTCTTTAAACTTCCTTTTCTTCCACTGTTAAGTAGAAATGAGAATAGTTTCTACCCTCATAGGGTTAATGTGAGGATGAGAAAATTAACCATATGTAAAGGTTTACCTTGGAGTCCAGATTATAAAATTGGTCAGTAATTGTTAGTGTTGATATTGGTATTTTCTGGGCATTGATGTTTTTCCTGTGTTCAGAGTCCCCCAGTTCTGGCTGGGCCTGAGAGTGCCCCTGTGGCCAGCAGGACCCATGGCTCATGTTACCGCAGGGGTAACCAATAGTCCCAGTGACCTTCCTGAGCACCAAGGGGAAGGGCAGGCTGGAGGTCAGTGCTCCCAGGACATGTTCCAGGCTGTTTGTTCTGTACAATAGGACTGGCTCTCTTCGCTGAGATGAGTTGCCGTCCTCTGGCCGGCATAGGGCCACCCTCTTCTTTTCTTTCCTTGCACATCTGTGAGTCAGCCTACTTACCTGTGAATGCAATGCGTCAACATGGGTCAACCACTGTGACCGAAGGTGGCTTTGAGCGCAGGGAAGCACCCCATCATCAGCATCCCAACTTCTCAGGACTTCGGGCTACTGGCCCGGAGCATTCACTCCTCCCCACCAACCCCAACCCACTCACCTCCCTGTACACCAGGAGGGCTTGGCAGGATGTGCAGGCTCCAAGGCTTGCTTTCGATTCCCTTCAGGAAGAAATATAGATTTTAATCTAATTAAAAGATATTTTCTCAAAGTAAGATATCAACCAATTTGCTAAAGGTATCAATATGCAAAGTCAGCTCATTAGGGAACAGTTTGGAGTTGCCAGTGCCAGGGGATTCTCTCTGATAAACCATTATTTGGGTCATTTCAGTTGTAAGTGACAACTCTATGAAGATGTTGGCGGTGAGTGAAGAGGACAGAAGCTCTTAACTGGATATTGACAGTATGAGCTGTTGAGTGGAGGAAGAATTTACTCAATTATTTGTACGCTGAGAAGAGTTTTAGCACAAACCATGTGTATTGTGCTAAATAATTGGATATGAAAATAGGATCCCTTCTGTCAGTGAACTTAACATCTAGTAACAGAGGCAAATAAGTCCAAAGAAACCAATTAGATTAATTGTCAATAGAGTTCCAGTAGTCACAGATAATCAGAAGATATGTGCACACACGAAGATATATTTTAATTGTTCATCCCCTTTTAAGGAAAACATAGCATGCCAATGAAGTAAATGCTAAGGGACTCTCCGCAGGTGGTGGGGCCCTGTTAGCTCCAATCACTGTGAAAAGAAAAGCACCTGGAAGGTTTACCTTTGGGCTCATTCCGTGTGTGTGACAGGTGAACTGCTTCCAGGAAACTCATTTCTAACTAAAATAATTTTCAGATACTCTGAACAAATGCTTCCAAAAAAATCAGAGAAGACCGAGTAAATCTTAGTAGATACTGATTTGCACGTCATTTGTGCATTTATATTTATTCTGTTTTAAAGACACTCAGCCTGATCCTTATGTGTGGTCCCGGTTTCCGTGACATGCAATTTCTTTGCAATGTCATCACTTGCTTTCTCTGTTTACATACAAGGAGACTCCCCAAAGGATTGTTGCTTATTGAAAACTATGAGAAAACAACTACAAACTTTGAGAATCTGCCCCTTTTCCTTCCTCTTCCTGTGCCCGTCTGTAAGCCATGGGGTGTCTTCTCCCACCCTCTGGGCAGCAGGGACTGTTGGGCCTATTGCTCACACATTCAGGATCAGAAGGAAATGGGAGCCACTCGACTAGGGACATCTGTCCACATCATCTGACTCACTAATACCTGGAATTCACAGTTTCTCATGTGGGGTGAATCATTTCTTAGATGTGGCAGATTAATAATTGGGTGGGAGACACATGAAGCGTCTGAGGCAGCTTCCAGGGCCACTGGCCGGCAGGGCAGGGGAGAAAGAGAGGTTTGGGGGCTTTAGCTTAAAGACAATCAACACGTCCAGTTGAGCCCAGCGGCAAGGGCTCCTCCGACACGGAAACAGGATGGCTTCCTTTTGTAGGAAGTGGCAAAGGCGTCCAGTGGTTTGGACAGAAGTGCTTTGCTGCTTTTGCTCTGAGGTTCTTTTTTTTTTTTTTTTTGGCCGGGGGCTGGGTTTGAACCCGCACCTCCGGCATATGGGACCGGCGCCCTACCCGCTGAGCCACAGGCGCCGCCCTGCTCTGAGGTTCTGTGCCTGTTCAATGAGCAAACCTAGTCTATGACTAGAAGCTTCTAGAATGCTCTGCTTTTATTTCTGATTATGCTGAATTATGTTTTGTTGCATCCCCACCAACATTCTATATTTGCTGATATATTTTCACTGGTAAAAGCTATTAAATTGAACTCAAATAAGTAAAAATTATCAGCAATTGGGCTGTTAAGCTACAGTGTGATTTAATCAAGCAAATGGATCAGATTCAAGTATTTTCTGTGTAAAATACTGTTAATCACATCTGCTTGCAGCTGTGTGAGGCGACGCAACGGCAGCCAGAATTAAGCACAAGGAACCTGCAGGCCAGGCTGTAGTGTAGGGAATAAATGTGCGCTGACCGGGAACCTCAGATTTACAGGCCAGAACCTGTGTTTCAAACCAGCAAGATGTGCACCTGTCCCCTTTGTACAGTCATTTGCAGCCCTTTCCTGAGATCCCTAGAGGCCATCCCTGCACCACTGACCTGGGAGCCCTGCCTGACTGCCCAGCAGGTGCCCCAATGTCAGTCCTTCCCTGAACAGGTGGCCCTCTGACCTGGGGAGGCAGGAGTTGCACCCATGGAGCCAGGCGGAGTCCCCGTGACCTTCTTCCCCACCCTGCTCAGTTTTGAGCTCCTGCCAGAGGATGTGCCCATACCCCGCAGGCTGCCCCCCTGTCCCCACCACCCACACTTCTCTCATTTTCTTGCTTTCTGCCTCAGCAAACCACTTGGTCCTTTTGAGCCCTGTCTCCCCACTGACAACACAAGGTAACCCTATAATAATGGTTGTCCTCAAGTTATTAAATGCTTAAGCAGCGCCATGTGTCTCATCAGGAAAGTTTTCACTCGGCAGTCTGTGGTGTTGCACGAAGCTGACCGTGGTGGGGCCATAGCTGTGAAGGCTTGTGTGTTGCACTGCGGGGAGAAGGCCTTTCCTGCCAGCCTCCTGCCTTGCCACTTTACAGGCGCATCTGTTTCACGTTAGTCCCATCACTGTGACGCTGTCTTTTCCCAGGTGATAGCTATGTTAAGGTTGCTTAGCGTAATAGTTTTATCTTCTGTGCTGTAATTTTAAACGTAATTTATGGAAACAGAAGCTTTTGTAAAACAAAAGTGATTCCGTGCTGTCCTGGGGGTCAGCCTGTATGCATGAGCTGTGTGGGGCTGGAGGGGCATGCTGGGAGAAGGGCCAAGGTAGAAATAATCCAGCTTTTTAGGGAAAATAATTATTTCTTCTTTTGGCTACTCTGTCTTCTTAATGCAATTAGTAAGCTTCAAAAAATGAATCGAAGAACGAATAGTAGGTATTGGCAGCCAATTTACTCTCGTTGCCAAAGACAAGAAGGGCCCAAGTGAGACTGACAAGCTTTCTACTCTCGGAGTGACCTGCAGGCCATACTTTCACCGTCTTTGGCTTTTCAGGTGGACATGAGTCAAATGCCAGACGGGGACCTGCTCTGGAAAGCCGTCTCTGCAGTCCGTGAGCTGGGACCTTTGCAGCAGCACAGCTCAGCCACCCATCCTGCCCCAGGCCCACAGCTTGCAGCTTTTACTCCTTAAATAGTGAGGCCGAATTTGTGAGGGAAAAGGGCAGAGAGGTTTTTCTCTGAATGGCTCTATTTGGCTGTGTTAGAAGTTTTCTAGTGTCCACTCTAGAAGTTGCTTACACAGTTCTCAATTTTAATGTTTTTAGCCCAGAATAATTGCAGCCTTTTTAGAACTAAGTTTGGGTATTGAACTTCTAAGTATATTTTTCCATCCAAAGCATCATGTGGGCAGTCTCTAAGGATGAGAAGACAAGATGCTCTTTCTGAAACGAAGCCTGGTGGATGTGGCTCTTCAGGAGCCTGACTCCTGGTCCTGCACCTGCAGCCCTGGGCCCCGACCCCAGGAAGCCCTGGAGGGGCATCCATCATGTCCCCACGGCCCACACAGCCAACTTTTAACGAAGCCACGAGAGGATTGTGTGTGACTTGCTGAAATAGCTCTGTTGGTTGACTTTGAAGATAAAGTAAAGCAAAGAAAAACAGACAAAACAAAGATCATTTATTTTGGGGACACTTTTGGTTTCTTGAATTATGCTTGGTTTGCCATCACTTTCGGGCATAGGACAGGTGGACTGCTGGAATCAGTGTCAAAATTGTGACTAACTGCCTTCATGCCAGGGAACCCCAACACAGCATTGGCTGCCTTCTATATTTCTAGATCTTAGCAAAAAGAGAACACACAGATTTGACGTGTGACTCAATCAGGTCTTCGTAGAATCCAACCAACATAGAAGTGAGTAACTATTTTCAACTTAACAGGGTCTGTTGGGGCTCGTGCGGCCCCCAGTGTGCCTTTTGGAGACTGTGACTGAGCCTTGTGGAGGCTCAAGATCTGTCTCCAAGTCTTCACTGGCATCACACTATGGTGTTAAGGTCACGGCAGCAGAATGCCCACAGTTGGTGCAGGCAGGTGAGCCTGATGTGCTGAGAAGAACTGGCCGTGGCCATTCTCTGTGTGCCTGTGCTGAAGGGAAGAGGAATCAACTTGAGACACTACCCCTACCCCGACAGAATTCACTGTGCACCCAGCCGTGTGACCCTAGCACTTTTTTGAGACACTTGAGACACTACCCCTACCCCGACAGAATTCACACTTAACAGAGGTGGTGGACACCCACCTGGTCAGCACCGGGTGACAGAGCTCACACTTAACAAAGGTGGTGGACACCCGCCCGGTCAGCACGGAGCGACAGAGCTCACACTTAACAGAGGTGGCAACACCCGCCCGGTCAGCACGGGGCGACAGAGCTCACACTTAGCAGACGTCATGGACACCCGCCTGGTCAGCACGGGGGTGGCGCAGCAGGGGCTGGTTCTCACAGTAACGTCCCATCCCCCACCCCATGGAGGGAGCTGGACCCAGAACTCTCAACATTGACCAGACCTTTCTTCTGTCACTCCCACCCTGGTCTCCCTCATTCGGGCTGCACTGCCTCACTCAGGCCCCAGCTGGCCCTTTTCTTCCATGGCTTGGGTTCAGGACTGTCTCTCTTTGGAGGCTCTCTGGACCAGAGAGACTTGGATTTGGGTAGAGTTGGAAAAAAAGTGCTAGGGTCACACGGCTGGGTGCCCAGTACTCACAGCCAAGTCCTGTCCAGATCCCAGCCCCCTGAGTCCCGACCCCAGGCGTTCCTGTCCAGATCACAGCCCACATGACAGGCTGGGAATGGAGGGTAACGAGGCAGCTCCTGCCCATGTCTGCGATGTTCTAGATTTTAGAAAGTGCCCTGAATCGCTTGGCCAGCTACCATGTCCCAGCAGCTGGGGAAGAGCACATTGCCCCCCTCAATCGGGCCTCAGTCTGGACACCTCGATACTTCTATGCCCATCGTGGATTTATGGAAGATTTTCTTGAACCAGTTTGTGGTCTGTGAAGCTAAACACTAGTGCAGCCTGGAAAGAGCAGCAAGCTGGACTCGGATTTGCTCTGTGTCCAGGGAGAGCCACGGACAGTTGGGACACCACTGTCCCCAACCATGTGTGGATGTTCTCTGGGCAGCCCATACCTCCTGGGTCACTATGTGCCAAGTCCTTGGATATCTTTTAGGAAATTTTAACTTTAGTGTTAACCATGAGCTGAATATTCATTGTGTGCCTTGAAATTCGCCATAAGACTTGGGTTTAGAGGGTAAAAGTGCAGGGAAAAAATGGTGATGAGCTGAGGCTGGTGGAGGAGGAGGTGACTTAAACCCCATGTGAATCAGATAACTGAGACATGTGACAAAGCCACATGGCAGAGGTGCTGGCATTGGGCTGTTTACAAACAGTAACTACTGCTCCGCAGTCAGAACTGGTCTTTAGAAAAAAAATGCATAATCTAATCTTGCCATATAACTGGCTTAGTGTCATCTTACAATGAAAATTGTGGAAAAAAAAACAAATGACTTTAATCACTCTTAAAATTTTGAAAGCAATAAAATATCTAAAAAGGTTGAGAAACTATCAATATGAGATTTCTAAATGTGTTAATTTAGTAATTAAAAAATAGGAAAATGATAAAAATCAAATAGGATTTTTATTTTAAAAGCTGGTGCTTACAGAAGAAAAGGTTTAATTCTAGAAAGATGGCTTTTATAACATCTCCAATTTTGATTTCTAATCAGATTTAAAAGCTTTTGTACTCCTAATGCTGATTATTTGTGGTAAATAATTTCACTGTAAAGCTTACAAGCCTGTGACTGCCTTCTGGTGTCAAGTGGCCCGGATCACACTGTTTTCTCTCAAGGGAAACCTGGCTTCTGTCACAGTCTCTCTCTGTCCCTGGACCTGTGGGTATGCTGGGTCTTTCTTCCCTGTGCATTTATCCTCTTCCCCTCAGGTTCCTATGAACTTTCCATTATGGTCCCTGGGTCCCTATGATTAGGTTCCCAGACACCTGCGGTTAGCGTCCCACAACATCTGCAGTTAGGGGCCCACAACACCTGCAGTTAGGATCCCACAACACCTGCAGTTAGGGTCCCACACACCTGCAGTTGGGGGCCCCGGGCACTTGTGGTTGGGAGCTGACTTGCAGCTCCCTCATAAACCTTGGTGGCACTGGGCTAGGTCAGTGCTGTGGCTCCTGCCTGGCACCAACACATCTAGCACCACAGCAGTACTCGCCACCCACATGTGAGCCCCTCGTCTGTGCTGAAGGGCCCTGCTACAAACCACATGTGGTCACCCAGCCCTTCTCCCCAGCCAGCCTAATCTCTGCATGCAGCTCAGGCATCATGAGACTGGCCGAGCAGAGAAGGGGCAGCTGTTAGAGCAAGCGCCTAGAGCCAGGATCCACGTGCTGCTCTTCTGGCTCAGCCACTTGTGACTAGGGGAGCTTTGGCAAGGTCACCAATGAAACCTTCCTCAGTTTCCCACTCTGTGAAATTAGCAGGACTCCTGTCCCCCAGGGTCTGGCAAAGAATAAATGGAATGGCCTGTCCAGAGGGTCCGGTGGGTGCCCTATCACAGCATATGGCAGGTTAGCCAGGGTGGAGTCTGCCGGCCACCTTCCCTGGCCCACGGAGCCTGCGACCCTGTGTTCCACACATAGCAGGCATCACAGTGCACATGTGGAGACGTATTAGAAGTCTGGCATGGAGCGGGTATTAGCGGGGCTGGCTGTTTAAAAAGGATTGTCATTTAGGCTGAGTCGTGTTCGGGTCTCCCAAATGCAGCAGACCTGTCCACTCGTTCACTGAAAAGCAAGGAGCAGGCCCATGGCTGTATGTCCTCTCTGAAGTTATGGCTTCCTCAGGGCATGGGGTTCAGGTTGTTCAGGACAAGACATAGGGCAATGAGGGAGGGGGGAGGAGAGGTCAGGGAGGAGGTTTGGCGTCTGAATCCTGAGCCCCACTTTCTCAGCCCCGGGGCTCTGGGTCACTTGCCTAGTTCCAGCAGAGGCAGCCCTCAGGTGGGGTGTCTGTCTGTCCATCTGCCTGTGGGCCCGGGAGAGAGGCACAGCTTCTCTGAGGTTCCCAAAGGGCAGCTGCCCCTTGCCAGGCCACCTTCACCCAGTGCTTCTCTTACTTACAAAGTAAAAAAGCATCATACCTGCTGTCCTTGAAAACCTTCAAATGCTTTTCCTGCCCCTCCATTTTTCCCAAATCCACTTCGTCCTTATTTCTTTTTCACTTTCCCGTCTCTGGCCTGTGGGTTGTGCTCAGTGAGTGGACAGTGGTAGAGGACATGAGGCTGTGGGTGTGCGTACATCCTGTGCTCTGGCGACAGGTTGGCCCCGTGGAGCACAGACTGCTGTTTCCTAATCAGATGAGTGGGCCGAGAGGGAGCGTTGATTCATTAGGACCAAAGTTCTGGGAAAGGGGCTAATGAGCAAGGTGGTGTGTTCTGCTGGGATTTCAGTGGTCGGAAGTATGGTAGGGTAGCTGGGCCAAAGCCACCCCCTGGGCCCCTGCCCTCCTTGGATCCCAGAGTGGTTGTGGGGAACTGAAAGGTGCTCCAGTGTGGTCTGGCACGTCGTGGTGTGGGAAGGCTGGGTAGCGGCTCCCCAGAACCTGGAGAAGTTACTGAACATGGCAAAGTGGACTTTGCAGATGTGACCAAGGTGAGGACCGAGGATTTTCTGCATGACCCCTGACTATAGTCTCAGGAGACCTGACTCCAGAAGAGGGGAGGAGATTGTATGACAAAGGGAGGAGCTGAGGATTGCATGTGGTCACCAGGGCTGGACCCAACCAGGATGCAGATTCTGCCCTGGATCTTCCAGGGAGACTGGCCTCGTGACCCCAGTGACTTCCGACGGCCAGTACTGTAAGAGCAAAATCTGTACTTCGGGCCACTTATTGTGTGGTCACTTGTCAAAGGAGTGAGAAGAAACAAATATGGCTGCCCAGTCTGGCCGTGAAGGACGCTCCATACTGTGGAGGAGGCAGGGCTGTGCCAACAGCTGACCTCAGGCCTCCATGTGGGAGGGACACTGTCAGGGCAGAAGGTAATACCTGCACCTTGGCCTGTCCAGGAAGCTGCCGGGTCAGCACAACCCGTCTGCGGCTCCTCCTGGGCACTGGGGCTCAGGGTGTGAAGATGACGTCGGAGCAGTTGTTAGACATCTGAGTGGCACTCCAGGCCTGACATCAGCTAGCAAGGGGCATGCAGGGTGCAGCTGCTGTCAGCATTTACTCCTCAAATCTCCCCAGAGTGTCCCCCAAACGGTGGGCAGGACAGAGAGCAGAACCATCTTCATGGAGTTTACTTTCTGGTGGAGAAGAGAGAAAAAAGTCAAGTTTATGTGGAAAATGTGACAATCTCAAATAATGAGAGGGAAATGGAGCAGTGTGGGCAGGGAGCCGTGGGGGCAAGGATGGGCAGCACGGCCTGGCCCGACCAGGCTCCAGCCAGCTGGTCAGTGTGCCCTTGGGGCCTGGCAGAGAGTGCGGAAAGCCGGGCTTTGTACAGGGAGTGACAGGATGGATCTTAATTCCAAAGGCCCCTGGGTTGATGTGTGGGAATGAGACTTGGGAGAGGGAACTGGGAGAAGAGCTCAAAATCTCTCATAGCCGCCAGGTCAGCACAACCTGTGCTGTTTGAAAGAGAAAAATCAAGGACCCTGCTGTCGCCCTGCTGTCCCCTCTGCTGAACAGTGCCCAAGGCACTGGTCCTCAGGTGGGATGAGTGGCAGGGGGCGTGGGTGGGGGCCTGCAGGGACGCGGGGACTCTGCTCTGTGCTTGCTCTATCTGAGACGCCTTCAGACAGTGACTTCCTTTGCAAATTAAAGCAAATTTATTTTGCAAAAATCGCCACATTTCCCATTACAGTGCAATCTGTTTACTATCCTAAGATCGTGACTTTCAGCAGCGCCACCCCCAGAAGCTGCGCTGGGCGATGCAAATCAGTCGATTTATTAAATGTGGTGTCAGAAGCGTTAGTATAAAATTGCAAATGCCACTTAAAGTGAAAGATTGCAGGGAGAGGCACACATGTTTCAGGACTGGGATTTTTTCCTCATCACTACGTCAGCTTTCCCTTCAACTTGGAAATTCAGACACGCGCTTTTTACTAAGGAGTTGAGATACAGGGAAAGGTCCTGAGAAGCTAATATGAATGGGCAGGCTCCGTTTTCCCTGGCTGAGATCTGTCTGCGAGACTCTATTCAAATCCTTATCTTTGAAACTATAGTTATAGGAGTGGAGGAGTGCAGGGGAGAGAAGGAGAATGCATCAAGGCCCTGGTGGAGTGCTGGCAGCAGAGCCAGAAGCTGGAGGACAGAGGTTGGTATTGGGAAGACTCGGTCGTGGCCACTCAGGAAAATGTGACCAACTGCAGGAAGCAATGAAAATCCAAACATAAAGTGATGCTGCTCAAACCCAGCGCAGTTTCCTCCCCAGTCATGGATGGAGCAGCAGACCCGGGAGCAGGGTAGTTTCCAACCTCAGTGGACAGATGAGACTGGCCACTGTAGGAGGAGACGCCAGGGGCAGGCTCCAGCACAGAGCCCATCATTTCTGCTCCCCTTAGCCCAGTGCGTGGTGGAGGGAAAGAGATTCCCCACCCCTGACCCTGGCACAGCCTGTGATGGGTGCCACACATCTACAGGAGCCACTGTGGTATAACTTCACAGGTGATCCAGAGGGAGTTACATCTTTCTCCCAAAGGAAGAGCTTGTAGCTCCCCAGTGTGCCAATTGCAAGGCAGATAGATAGATGTCTGTCAGCAGAGCACTGAGATGCCAGGGATGACGTAGCCGTCATTTCATTTCCTCCATCACACATACCCACACCACACCTGCCTGCTCACCTGCCCTCACCACATCTGCCCTCACCACACCACACCTGCCCACGCCACACCTGCCCACACCACACCTGCCCACACCACACCTGCCCTCGCCACACCTGCCCACGCCACACCTGGCCTCACCTGCCCACGCCATACCTGCCCACACCACACCTGCCCTCGCCATACCTGCCCACACCACACCTGCCCACGCCACACCTGCCCTCGCCACACCTGCCCATGCCACACCTGCCCACACCACACCTGCCCTCGCCACACCTGCCCACGCCACACCTGGCCTCACCTGCCCACGCCACACCTGCCCACACCACACCTGCCCTCACCTGCCCACATCACACCTGCTGACACAGAGAGATGAGAAAGTGGCAGGGCCAAGCTCCCCAGCAGGGGGTCTCCTCTAGACCCTCTTAGAGCTCCCGGGATGGTCAGTCAAGTTCCCGCCCCTGCCCTGGTCTTCACACTGAGACTGGTGGGCCCAGCCCTGGCTTCTAGGTGTTGAAAGACTAATAAACATTAGTGGAAAAAGAACACAATAGGCCTTGGAAAGGGATGGTGGGGAGAACTGGGATGCTTGACTGTTCGGCATGGTTCCTCAGCAGCGTTAGAGGATGAGGCAGCTAGAGAAGATAAGGCTACCATTTACCTGCTTTTTAGAGAAATGCTTTTGGATTTAAGTGACCTGAGACAGACGCATACTCTGTGTGTGCACAGTCCACATGAACGTGGACTTGAGAGTGTGGTCCCAGACAGTCAGAACAGGAAGACTCTGGAGACCTTTGGTCAGAGCGTGGGAGGAAGGCAGAAGCCTGGAGTCCTGACTGGGAGCTTTTCAGCCATCAGGTGAGGATGGAGCCAACACACAGGGGAGGGGAGAGCCCTGACCAGCCTGAGACTGAAGTCCAGACTCTGTGTCACCTTGAGGCATCTTACTTACAGGCTCCAAACAGTTCTTTTTATTGTTTAAGCCAATTGGATTTGGATTTTCTCTTATGCAAATAAAAGCATCCTGACACACATGTTTTTATGTCATCAACTCATTAATAACTATGTATGCCTCTTCCCTGGAGGAGGAAACTGAGTATGGTATTAAAAGTTCCTCTGGTGAGGAGCAGGGTACGTCAAATGAAATGGAACAGATTCTCCGTGCTGACTACAGTTTGTTGATATTTTCTGAGAGGCTGGACTTGAACCTGATAATGTATTTATGTTACTGGTTCATTAGAATGAGTGGGCCTGTGTGGGATTATTTAACAGCTTTGGGAATGTTGATGGGATACTGTTAAGTGGTCACCTATGAAAAATATGGGCATGTCTTAATAAGGTATGTATTTGGAAAAATATAATATTTTTAAATATAGTATTTCAAAACATAGCAAAAACCCTTTTTCAAATTTACCAGTTTAATTGATATGGTAAACGGATAGTATTAAGATTACATTTCTTTCATTCATTGAAAAAATGTGATTGTTTACAATCTTTCTTTTATTCTTTCAGAGTGGTTAGTTTCTGTTCTAATTTTCTTTCTTAGAATAATCTCTCAGTCTAAAACCCAGAAGAGGCAGGCAAAGATATAAAGGAGTAGGATTCTGAAAAGGTAGGAGTGAGTATTGATTTCAGGAAAAGCAGTTTATCATTACATTCAGTCTTCCAGTTTTTAAAACCGTTCTGGTATAGCTCTGTGATAAATGTGCACGCATAGCTTCCTCCCTAGAATGCGTTTTATGGAAACCCTGTTTTCTTGACCATTACTTTCCACGTGCTTTTGTGTCCAAATGTATGTTGGCACTACCTTTCCACTGTAGGGATTCTATTTTGACAAATTACCAGAAGGAACTTGCATAAAACAATGTACAAACATGATGTCCAGGATAGACTCCTGGGGACTCCAGGAGCAGGCGGCCTTTCTTGTCCTGATGTGCCCCCACATTTCTTGGCTGCTTCACACTGTGTTTTTAGGGTCCCCTCAGTTGTGTGGGGTTCTATCTGTATTTCCATCGTGAGTTCTTTCCTTCACATCGTGTCCTTGGTTTTTGCTTGTAGTTGATAGGCAGCGAATGCTGAAAAATCACATTAATTTCCTGTCTGCTGCTGTTGTCTGTGCTAGTTGAATTCTCTCTTTATTCCTAGGGGAGAAACGGAGAGCCATTTGCATTTACCTTCCATGATATTGCCAAGCTGTCTGAGAGTGAAAAGAGTAATTTATGATTTGCTGTTTACACATTTATTAAATCACACGCGACATGATGTGGCTAATGGCTCGCACACTCACATAACCACTGCAGACCATCTTTCTTACCTACCTACTGCTTACCATCAAACATTGCTGTTCCTAGCCAGCTATTTGGTAATAAAAGATATCATGTGGAAATAAATCGTAGGAGATAGAATGAGGAGATGGGAGTGGAGGAAAAATGAAAACAACAACAACAACAGAAAGAGTGAGAATGATTAGAAAAATACTTAAAAGAGAATGAGGATAAATGGTTCAAAGCTAATAAATTTTCTTTATCTTGTAATAGATATAGGAAGGTATTTTCTGAATCTCTGAATATCCAGTGTATAAATTCTCCATTTTCAAATAATTACAGATTAATAAAATGTAGTTGACACTAAAGCTTTTGGAATGAGATGAAACTTTTGATAATTCAGAGTATACAATGTTTTAGCACCTCCCACCCACCCCCGCCCCGCACACTACTACAGCTCCAACAGTGTTTCACGGGAGAGTAAGGAGAACCGTCCCATCTCACCCTGAAGCAGCTGGGCAGTCTTTTCTGTGATACCCCGGAAAGCAGCCTTTTGCCGTCTGTCTTACACACGGAACCCAGTTCTCTGAGGTCTTGTGCTAACCCCAGAGTCTGTTGCAGAGCCAAGCTGCTGGGCTGGTGGTGGGCTCTGGCGCGATCTCCTGGGGCCACCCCACAGCGCTCGGGGATCTTAGAGAACCCCAGTTTGAAAACCAGCAGGCCAGACTCTGTGCAAGCATTTATCATGGGAGGAGCTGAATAACACCCTTCTCACTTGGGTCTCCCCATCATCCTCACCCCTCAGTCCAGGGTGGAGAGAGCAGGACACTTGGCCCTCTCTTCTGCCTGATGGTTTCAGGTGGGGCTGACCTGGGGCCAGCGCCAACCCCATGACACATTCTGAAGGTACCCTTCAGAGTAAATCCCCAATCTTAAATTATTTATTATTTTCTTTCGTAAATGTTCTATTTTTCAAAACTACCCTTAGTTTTCTGGTTGTTTGGATTTGGGAATAAACATGACTTTGTGCCTAGATACAATCCACTTTAGAAGGAGAAACAGAACCAACTCCTGCAGAATTGCTCCCATCCACACTGGGCCAGTGCTGAAGTCTAACGGAGTTGAAAAAGTCTTTCCTCTAAGTCTACGAAGAGCAGAGAGAGAATGAGGGACTATTCTGCATGCATTTCTGGCTTCTAAAATGCTGCCCGAATCTGAACGGTACCCATGGGCTTTAATATTCTTTGAGATTTAAACTAATAAAATGTCATGTTTTCCCTGAGACTCCCAAGTTGCTTCTAGTTTTGTCTCCTTACCAGAGAGAAATAATCCTGAATTTCTTTTTTTTTTTTTTTTTTCTTTTTTTCTTTTTTTTTTATTGTTGGGGATTCATTGAGGGTACAATAAGCCAGGTTACACTGATTGCAATTGTCAGGTAAAGTCCCTCTTGCAATCATGTCTTGCCCCCAGAAGGTGTGACACACACTAAGGCCCCACCCCACTCCCTCCCTCTCTCTTTCTGCTTCCCCCCCCCATAACCTTAATTGTCATTAATTGTCCTCATATCAAGATTGAGTACATAGGATTCATGCTTCTCCATTCTTGTGATGCTTTACTAAGAATAATGTCTTCCACTTCCATCCAGGTTAATACGAAGGATGTAAAGTCTCCATTTTTTTTAATGGCTGAATAGTATTCCATGGTATACATATACCACAGCTTGTTAATCCATTCCTGGGTTGGTGGGCATTTAGGCTGTTTCCACATTTTGGCGATTGTAAATTGAGCTGCAATAAACAGTCTAGTACAAGTGTCCTTATGATAAAAGGATTTTTTTCCTTCTGGGTAGATGCCCAGTAATGAGATTGCAGGATCGAATGGGAGGTCTAGGTTGAGTGCTTTGAGGTTTCTCCATACTTCCTTCCAGAAAGGTTGTACTAGTTTGCAGTCCCACCAGCAGTGTAAAAGTGTTCCCTTCTCTCCACATCCACGCCAGCATCTGCAGTTTTGAGATTTTGTGATGTGGGCCATTCTCTCTGGGGTTAGATGATATCTCAGGGATGTTTTGATTTGCATTTCTCTAATATATAGAGATGATGAACATTTTTTCATGTGTTTGTTAGCCATTCGTCTGTCGTCTTTAGAGAAAGTTCTATTCATGTCTCTTGCCCATTGATATAAGGGATTGTTGGCTTTTTTCATGTGGATTAATTTGAGTTCTCTATAGATCCTGGTTATCAAGCTTTTGTCTGATTGAAAATATGCAAATATCCTTTCCCATTGTGTGGGTTGTCTCTTTGCTTTGGTTATCGTCACCTTAGCTGTACAGAAGCTTTTCAGTTTAATGAAGTCCCATTTGTTTATTTTTGTTGTTGTTGCAATTGCCATGGCAGTCTTCTTCATGAAGTCTTCCCCCAGGCCAATATCTTCCAGTGTTTTTCCTATGCTTTCTTTGAGGATTTTTATTGTTTCGTGCCTTAAATTTAAGTCCTTTATCCATCTTGAATCAATTTTTGTGAGTGGGGAAAGGTGTGGGTCCAGTTTCAGTCTTTTACACGCAGACATCCAATTCTCCCAACACCATTTATTGAATAGGGAGTCTTTCCCCCAAGGTAAGTTCTTGTTTGGTTTATCGAAGATTAGGTGGTTGTAAGATGTTAGTTTCATTTCTTGGTGTTCAATTCGATTCCAAGTGTCTATGTCTCTGTTTTTGTGCCAGTACCATGCTGTCTTGAGCACTATGGCTTTGTAGTACAGACTAAAATCTGGTATGCTGATGCCCCCAGCTTTATTTTTGTTACTAAGAACTGCCTTAGCTATACGGGGTTTTTTCCGGTTCCATACAAAACGCAGAATCATTTTTTCCAAATCTTGAAAGTACGATGTAGGTACTTTGATAGGAATGGCATTGAATAGGTAGATTGCTTTGGGAAGTATAGACATTTTAACAATGTTGATTCTTCCCATCCATGAGCATGGTATGTTCTTCCATTTGTTAATATCCTCTGCTATTTCCTTTCTGAGGAGTTCATAGTTTTCTTTATAGAGGTCCTTCACCTCCTTCGTTAGGTATATTCCTAGGTATTTCATTTTCTTTGAAACTATGGTGAAGGGAGTTGTGTCCTTAATTAGCTTCTCCTCTTGACTGTTATTGGTGTATACAAAGGCTACTGACTTGTGGACATTGATTTTATATCCTGAAACATTACTGTATTTTTTGATGACTTCTAGGAGTCTTGTGGTTGAGTCTTTGGGGTTCTCTAAGTATAAGATCATGTCGTCAGCAAAGAGGGAGAGTTTGACCTCCTCTGCTCCCATTTGGATTCCCTTTATTTCTTTGTCTTGCCTAATTGTATTGGCTAGAACTTCCAGCACTATGTTGAATAGTAAAGGTGACAGAGGACAACCTTGTCTGGTTCCAGTTCTAAGAGGAAAAGCTTTCAGTTTTACTCCATTCAGTAAAATATTGGCTGTGGGTTTGTCATAGATAGCTTCAATCAGTTTTAGAAATGTGCCACCTATGCCTATACTCTTCAGTGTTCTAATTAGAAAAGGATGCTGGATTTTATCAAATGCTTTTTCTGCATCTATTGAGAGGATCATGTGATCTTTATTTTTGCCTCTGTTAATATGGTGGATAACGTTTATGGACTTGCGTATGTTGAACCAGCCTTGCATCCCTGGGATGAAGCCTGCTTGATCATGATGAATGACTTTTTTGATGATAAGCTGTAATCTATTGGCTAGGATTTTGTTGAGAATTTTTCCATCTATATTCATGAGTGAGATTGGTCTGAAATTCTCCTTTTTGTTTGGGTCTTTTCCTGGTTTTGGTATCAGGGTGATGTTTGCTTCATAGAATGTGTTGGGGAAGATTCCTTCTTCCTCAATTTTTTGGAATAATTTCTGCAGTACAGGAATAAGCTCTTCCTTGAAGGTTTGATAGAATTCTGGAGTGAAGCCATCTGGACCAGGGCATTTTTTAGTTGGAAGCTTTTTTATTGTTTCTTTGATCTCAGTGCTTGAAATTGGTCTGTTCAGGAGGTCTATTTCTTCCTGGCCAAGTCTAGGGAGAGGGTGTGATTCCAAATATTGATCCATTTCCTTCACATTGTCAAATTTCTGGGCATACAGTTTCTGGTAGTATTCAGAGATGATCTCTTGTATCTCTGTAGGATCAGTTGTTATTTCCCCTTTATCATTTCTGATTGAGGTTACTAGAGATTTTACTTTTCTATTTCTAGTTAGTCTGGCCAATGGTTTATCTATTTTATTTATTTTTTCAAAAAACCAACTCCTTGTTTCATTAATTTTCTGAATGATTCTTTTGTTTTCAATTTCATTGATCTCTGATTTGATTTTGGATATTTCTTTTCTTCTACTGAGTTTAGGCTTAGATTGTTCTTCTTTTTCCAATTCCATAAGGTCTCTTGTGAGATTGTTGATGTGCTCTCTGTCTGTTTTTCGAATGTAGGCATCTAAAGCGATGAATTTTCCTCTCAAAACTGCTTTTGCAGTATCCCACAGGTTTTGGTAGCTTGTGTCTTCATTGTTGTTATGCTTAAGGAAGTTAGTGATTTCCTGTTTGATTTCTTCCTGCACCCATCTGTTATTCAACAGAAGATTGTTTAATTTCCATGCCTTTGGATGGGGTCGAGCATTTTTGTTAGAGTTGAGTTCCACCTTTAGTGCCTTATGGTCTGAAAAGATACAAGGTAAAATTTCAATTCTTTTGATTCTGTTGATATTTGTTTTGTGTCCCAGGATATGATCAATTTTGGAGAATGTTCCATGGGGTGATGAGAAGAATGTATATTCTTTATCTTTGGGGTGGAGTGTTCTATATGCGTCTATCAAGCATAATTGTTCTAGGGTCTCATTTAAATCTCTTATATCTTTGTTTAATTTCTGTTTAGAGGATCTGTCCAGCTTTGTAAGAGGTGTGTTAAAGTCCCCTGTTATGATGGTATTATCAGATATCATATTGCTCAGACTGAGTAAGGTCTGTTTCAAGAATCTGGGAGCATTTAAATTTGGTGCATAGATATTTAGAATTGAAATGTCTTCTTGTTGTAGTTTTCCCTTGACCAATATAAAGTGACCATCTTTGTCTTTTTTGACTTTAGTTGCTTTAAATCCACATGTATCTGAAAATAAGATTGCAACTCCTCTTTTCTTCTGAATTCCATTTGCCTGAAAAATTGTCTTCCAACCCTTGACTCGGGGCTTTAATTTGTCTTTTGAAGCCAGGTGTGTTTCTTGCAGACAGCAAATGGATGGCTTGTGTTTTTTAATCCAGTCAGCCAATCTATGTCTCTTCAGTGGGGAATTCAAGCCATTAACATTTATGGAGATAATTGATAAGTGTGGTAGTATTCTATTCGTCTTATTTGGTGAGAGTCCATTGCTTAGTTTTATCTTTTGCATCAGTGTGGAGGTTAGGTTCTGTCCTTTGATTTCTGAGTTCTTACTTTGCTGCTGATCCATTGTGGTGGTCAGTGTGCAGAACAGGTTGAAGTATTCCCTGTAGAGCTGGTCTTGTTGTGGTGAATTTCCTCAATGTTTGTATATCCGTAAATGATTTGATTTCTCCATCAATTTTGAAGCTTAGCTTAGCAGGGTACAGAATTCTGGGCTGAAAATTGTTCTGTTTAAGTAGATTAAAGGTAGATGACCATTGTCTTCTTGCTTGGAAAGTTTCATTAGAGAAGTCTGAGGTCACTCTGATGGATTTGCCCCTGTAGGTCAACTGGCGCTTACTCCTGGCAGCTTGCAGAATCTTTTCTTTTGTCTTGACTTTGGACAGGTTCATCACAATGTGTCTTGGAGAAGCTCGGTTAGAGTTGAGGCGACCTGGGGTCCGATAGCCCTCTGAAAGCAGTGTGTCAGAATCTTTGGTGATGTTTGGGAAATTTTCTTTTATAATATTCTCTAGTATGGCTTCCATTCCTCTGGGGCATTCTTCTTCCCCTTCTGGAATTCCTATAACTCGTATGTTGGAACGTTTCATAAAGTCCCATAATTCTGACAGTGAACGTTCTGCTTTCTCTCTCTTCTTTTCTGCCTCTTTTACTATGTGAGTTATCTCAAAAACTTTGTCTTCTACCTCTGAAATTCTTTCTTCTGCATGGTCTAACCTGTTGCTGATACTTTCCATTGCATCTTTAAGTTCCCTGATTGACTGTTTCATTTCCTTCAGCTCTGCTATATCTTTTTTATATTCTTCATATCGTTCATCTCTGATTTGATTCTGTTTTTGGATTTCCTTTTGGTTATTTTCCACTTTATTAGCAGTTTCCTTCATTGTTTCCATCATTTCTTTCATTGTTTTGAACATGTGTATTCTAAATTCCCTTTCTGTCATTCCTAACATTTCTGTATAGGTGGAATCCTCTGCAGTAGCTACCTCATGGTCCCTTGGCGGGGTTGTTCTGGACTGGTTCTTCATGTTGCCTGGAGTTTTCTGCTGATTCTTCCTCATGAGTGATTTCTTTTATCTGTTTCCTTGCCCTAATTTTCCTTTCACTTCCTCTTGCTCTTTAAGTTCTTGTGCCTGTGGACTAAGGGTTACAGGACCAGAAATGTGAGAAGGTTGAAGAGCAAAAAAGGGATGAAAGAAAGGAGGACCGAGTGATAAGAAAAAAAAGAAAGATAGAGAAAGGAGAGGGGGTAGGGATAAGGAATATTGACAAAAAGAAGAGAGGCACAGAAAGAGGGAGACAGGGCAATATAGGTGTACAGTAGGGTACTTTGACACAACCTTAAAAAACCCCACCTTCTGGGGGTTGGGTGCCCAGTTGGGTGGTTCCCTTGAGGTCAGCAGCTCTTTGCTAACCTGGTCAGACACAGTACCCCACCTCCACCAAGTAGAGAGGAAAGACAAAAATGCTATAAATCAAACTAAAACAAGCAAACAGAAAACTTTATGGCGATAAAATTGGGTGAAAAACCAAGTGATAGCGGTAGAAACACTAGCAAAAATGAAGTTGTAGTTATTAAAAAAGGCAGCAATGGGAAATTATAATTAAACTAGAAAAATTGAGAAAGAAAAAGGGATCTGTATGGAAAAGATTGAAATTAAGAAACAAAAGAACATCAACAACGTCAAAATAAACAAACAAAAAAACCCAACCAAACAAAAAAACAAGAAAAAAAAATACACAACCAAAAACAAAGCAGTTTGTATATGTTGTTGAATATTGTCTGGGCAACACGTGGTCTTTTGGGGTATGAGATGTTAGTCACAGTTCTGATACGACTGGAGGCTGCTGATTTCTCAAACCCCAGCAGGTAGACACCCTAAATCTCTCTTCAGCCCACTTAAAAGGCACTTTGAACTTGTAAACTTGCTGAGCAGAAGCTTTCCCAGCTTTCTCGCTGGAATCACTGCTGAAGTGGCTATCCACTTACTCAGTGTGCCAAAATCGGTCTCACTCTGCCCCTGAGGGTTAGGGCTGCAAGGCGGCTCAGACCCCACCCTTAGGCTACTTGGTTGCTGGGTTACCAGCTCCCACCCGTTTCTAGCTCTGCTACCCTGAGGGCGGAGCTTGCCGAGGCAGATCACTGACAATGGATCCGTGTGACCCACCGCCAAACACTATTAGCTCCGTCTGGCTCAGCGGCTCAGACTGGGGCCCTAGACAACGGCCAAAGTTCTCCGCACTCCCACTCAGGCCTTCCCCAAGGCAGTTCAACTCAGTGCCAAGTCCAAGGACATCAAAAGAGTTCACAGGTAAGGCCTTTCTGGTTTGCAGTCTCGCTGCTACTGAACTTACAGTTGTGGGCGGGTTTAGACGGGTTGAACACACGCGACCACTTGCCGGTTTTCCACTGTTTTAGTCCTCCTCTTGGGGTCCAGAAGTCTCTCGCTGACTCCCTGTAGCCTCATAGGAGTGATGATAGGCAGTTCCCACCAGCCAGAGATGCCTGGAGTCCTATCTCCCCAGACTCACGGTGCCCAGATGCAAGGAAGCTGTTACTCGGCTGCCATCTTGCTCCGCCCCCAATCCTGAATTTCTTAACTAGAAAGTCTTACATGGGAATTGTTTTTCTTTCCTGTATTAATGGATAGTTAAATTAGATGTGAAGTGTTTTTCTATTTTCATAGTATCAAATTGGATGAAATTCACGCAGATAGATACTTATTATCATGCACCCAACCTAGTAAAGTTATCAAACTTATAAACTGTAAGCGGTTGTTTCATATGAGTCTCAGAGCGGCACTGTGCATAGCCTGTTGGACTCTGTTTACAAACTTGTCTTACTATCATCCTAAATTCTTGCATCATCAGGAAATAAATGTCCAAAGGAAGTGGGTTACCGCACATGAAGCGATGTCTCCTGGGAGTCCTTCCTGAGTATCGACCAGAATCAAAATTCAATGTGTGAGAAGAATGCCCCCTCCTTGGTTTTGTAAGTTGTGTTGGAATAAAAGGCACCGGGAACGGCCCTTCTTAGGAAACTTCCCAGCGTTTTTGTTCTAAATCGCCTTGAATGCCACAGCTTTGTGAGAGCTAACTCCCGTGCCACGTGATTCACTTTTTAAAGTATACGATTCTATCTTTTAGTGTATTCACAGAGCCGAGCAACCCTCACCAAAGTCTAGAACCTTTCTTCACCTCAGGACAGAACCCTGCAACCCTCTGCTGTGGTTTCTCACTGAACTACCCACCCCTATACCTGCCCATCCACTTCCAGTCTCCACCAAGTCGCCTGTTCTGGGTATTTCAGATAAATGGAACCATGACATGTGTGGTGTTCCGTGGCTGATTCCGTTCACTTAACGTCTGGTGTACAAGGTTCATCCGTGTTGTGGCTGGTTTCTCTTTATTGCCAAGTAACGCTCCATTGTATGGACATAGCACGTTTTATTTATTCGCTAATAAGTTGGTAGACATTCGGATTTCTTCCACTTCTTGGCTATAGTGACTACCCTGCCATGAGCATTTATGGACAGGTTTTTATGCAGAAGTGCGTTTTCATTTCTCTTAAGTTTAAAGCTAGTGTGGGGTGGCTGGGTCACCCAGGAGCTTCTGGACCATTTCCCAAGTGATTGTAATGTTTTGCACTCCACCAAAAATGGAGGGGGACCTGACTGCGTCCCAGTTTTTCACCAGCGCTTGTTACATTCACCCTTTTGGATACAGCTCCCCCGGGGTGTGACGTGTGCCTACTCACGGCTCCGATTTTCATCTCCCTAGGGACTGGTGCTGAACACCTTTTCATGTTTTTCTTGGCTATTTGTGTTTTCTTTAGGGAAACATCTATTCCAGTCATTTGCCCCTTTTAACGCATTAGGTGACTAATCTTTTTATCATTGGATTGTAAGAGTTATATATATTCTGTGTACACGTCCCTGCCCGGTGTTTGCAGATACTGTTCCCCATTGTGTGGCTGTCTTTTCACGTTCTTGTGGTACCATTTACAACATAAATGCCGTCACTGTGAACTGTATCATTCCGCCAGAGTCTGCAGTTACTTTGCAGTCCTATGCAGCCCTTCCTAGGTAACCAGATTTCCAGGACCATGTTGTGCTCAGGATGCATTTGGGCAGAATAAAATTCACAGTTCCTTCTGCTGCTTCTTTTGCTTTTCTCACACAATGAAGCAGAGAAGGTGAGGAGTCTCTTCAGCTTTGGTCCCCCCCAGGGTGGGCAGGGAGGAGTATTTCGAAGGCAACTATTTTAATTCTCTAGCAAGTACTCAGATCTGTAGGTCCCAAACAAAATAGGGTGCAGATGACTGAAGCTTGGTCTCTTTAAATAGTCTTGTAGTGTGTATACCAGTTTCTTTTCTTTTCTTTTTTTTTGAGACAGAGCCTCAAGCTGTCACCCTGGGTAGAGTGCTGTGGCATCACAGCTCACAGCAACCTCCAACTCCTGGGCTTAAGCGATTCTCTTGCCTCAGTCTCCTAAGTAGCTGGGACTTACAGGCGCCCACCACAACGCCCAGCTATGTTTTGGTTGTAGTTGTCATTGTTGTTTGGTGGGCCTGGGCTGGATTCGAACCCACCAGCTCTGATGTATGTGGCTGGTACCTTAGTCGCTTGAGCTACAGGCTCCGAGCCACCAGTTTATTTTCATCAGGGCAAGAGTTGTTGGGACTGCACCCCCAGGTTGCAGGTGTAATAAAGTGTTGATGACTCTAAGGTGTGAAACACCCCCATATACCTGGGTGCCTCTGTGCTGGCTCTGCCTCCCTGTAGACCGAATGCAGGATGAGCTGCCAGTGAGAAGCCGAGACCCAAGGCCAGTGATCTGATCACAGGTGGTGATTAGTGTGTTCAGTTAAATTCACATCCACCTGAAAAATAAAACGTTTTCTCTTTTGGTTGCCACGTCTTAGGCGGGGTGATGCCTTTAAATCCCAGCCACTGATTTTTCATGTCTGGCCTCATCAACATAGGAAACGATCTTTAAATTTTGCTCTCTTCCATGACATTTGTATGCTGTTTTCATTTTGATGTCACCTTTGAAAGATCTCCGTGGACCACACAGGAGGGGCTGGCTGCCCCTGTGGGCTCTTCTGTCTGAAATGCCGACACGCGTCCTTCACAGTTAGGTCAGAGTCCACCCGTTAACTTTGTGCTGTCATCACATCACACCTCACATGCTTTGTGTGAAGCGTTTGATACTCTAAAATCTAAAGAGGAATGTCTGCTAGGGCCTTGCAGGTGTAACTCCCGGTACTCTAGTCGGATTAACGCAAATTTAAATTCCAGGCTAGAACTTTCAAATGCCCACATGGAACCCCATCCATCGTTTAGCTGAGCAGGAACTTGTAATCTAAGTAAGGGGACAAGAGTAGCTGTCCTGAGACGACTGTCAGTGCTGCAAGATGTGAACATCACATGTGGCCTATACTACAGACACAACATGGCTTTAGGGGAAAGGAAAGTCACTGCTTAGGTGAGCAGAGACCCATTAACCAAGCCAGCGCCCGTGGGAATCTGGACCACAGGCTGAGGGCTTGGTTGCAGTGCCTGCCAGCTGGAGTTGGAGTGGAGGGGGCCCTAGCAGAGGCAGGTGGATGCAAGGATGGACAGATACTCCCAGTGAAGGGTGCCAAGGTGTTTGGAAGCCCAGAAGGGAGGAGATGGGGCATGTGCTGGGACCGGGGCTGCTGCTGTGCATGGCAGATTAGCCCTGGACAGGGCAGGAGCTGCCGTTCCATTCTTGGTCTCCGTCAGGCGAATGCCAGCCTGCTGCAGAAGCATTAGTGGTTAGTAACATGGCACTTCCCCAGACCTCGGGTGCTGCATCCGAGCGCTGTCCCTGCTGGTGTTTGGTCCACACCACCCAGGATGGAAGGGCTAGTTCAGGCTCTGATGTGCCAATGAGGCTCAGGGTGGTGGAGGACCTTGCCGAAGGCCTGGGACTGAGCCCCCTTCACTTGCTGCAGGTGGCCCCAGCCTGAGAGAGCTCTGCTGAGGAAGCCTGGTGTTTAACACCCCAGGGAAGCTCGCTCAGGCCTTGGCAGCTCCCTCTCTGGATGCCATGGAACACGGAGTGGATTCCTTTACTCCTTCTCTTGCTTCTGGCTTTTTTCTTTCTTTTTAAGTTTTCCACACACTCACCCCAAACTCCCAAATCTGTCACATAAGTGCACCTACCTTGGGAGAAAGTTTTAAAACAAAAGACATTCCTACTGTTTTATGAACGAACGGTTATGTTCCCATGTAAGTGAACTATGAAACTTCCAAACACTGCTTTCAGAGCAGCTGTGTCCGAGACGGTCGTCCCAGTCGCCCTCCGTGTTGGGCTGCCCATGGGGAGTGCCCAGCTCGAGGGCTTAGCTCACGGCCAACAGCTGTGAACTGGGTAATCTCTTCTGTAGGTGTCTTCTGTTGAGGGTGAGTCAGGATGGGTGTTTTCTCACTTTATTGTCACAGCAGGCATGTGTCTTGTTCTCTGAGTTTTGTAGTCTCACCCTTCTTCTTAGTGACCTTTAGAAGTGGGGACGTGTTAGGGAGAGTTGGAGAAGGTCCCAGCTATATCTCACTGCTTCCTACACATCAACTTTGCAGTTATCTAATTACTGTCTAAACAACTTTGCCTGTTTGGTGGGGGTCTTTGGGGCTTCCAGCACCCCAACTCACACCCCCAGCAGCTGTGGGGCAGCCAGTGGGTTCAGCTTGGCCACAGTCCTTCAGTCCCCTCCTGCAGGCCTCATAACACTGAGGCTCTCGCGATGCCTCCCTCTTTGTCTAACTTGTACCTTGGACCAACTTGAACTTGCCCGCCATCGTACATGGGATCCTCCCCGTCACAGACCTAGCTGGTGTGTGCACCTCCCACAACTTCCCTCTGTGACCAGCTCCTTCATGCTGAAGCTCTGCACCCTGGGCTCCCAGGTGCCATGAGGTGACGTGATCAAGAGCGGCCTCCATGCTAATCCTATGTCTGAGGCCAAATGAAGCATTCTAGATCCCACGTCCCACGCCAGCCAGCAGTGTTTCTGGGAGGTGATGTGTTGGATGGAGTCACCCCCCACCCCCCGGCAGGTTTTCAGATGGCATTCAGTTCCGGATTGAACAGAACTGAGGAACAAAATTGTTTTTGGAATGACCATGGCCCACACAGGGCAAGAACAGCTGTGGCGTCTCAGCAGTGTGGGTCCCCCAGAGAGATCTCAGGGAGAGGGAGGTAGCGGAAGGAAGGACCTTTCTGGATCGAGAATGTTCTGTTCTTCATACTGCAGTCATTTCAGAGGAACTTATCACCGGCAGTCTGCAGACCTGAGTGTTTGCATCTGCAGACATTAAGGCCTCGTATCTTTGCACAGCCCGATGCTGAGGGAGAAAGCTCTGGACACTCTGCAGACTTCCTCTCTGGCCCATCGCCCTGCAGAAACCTTCCTTAGCTTAAGGAACAGAATTATTGACTTGAGCCCTTTTAAAATTTTTCATGTGAAATATTGTAGACATAGGTAGGAATAAAAAAAATACTGTAATAAACTCCTAGGCACTGATAATTGAGGCTAAGAAGTTGAAAGTCGTCCGTACAGCTGAACCCCACTTACTGCTCCCCATATCATCCCTGT
The DNA here is from genome assembly GCF_027406575.1 of Nycticebus coucang. Classification (NCBI taxonomy): domain Eukaryota; kingdom Metazoa; phylum Chordata; class Mammalia; order Primates; family Lorisidae; genus Nycticebus; species Nycticebus coucang. Next base: position 139,695,854 of record NC_069784.1, on the reverse strand, counting down.
TCCTCCCGCCACTGCTGCCCTGAGCTTGACGTCTCTGGTCCTGCTCAATTCTTCAGGTTTTATTGTATGTCTCCTAAACACTGTGTATGGTTTGCGTGTTTCATACATGTAATCGCGTGTGTTCTTGTGCAGCCTGCTTCAGTGGCGTCTGTGAGCTGCATCCCTGCTGCTCAGTGAGCCTGGTTCCGTTCTTGGTGTTGCTGGGTATTCTGTTATCTGACTGTCCAGGGGCTGCCCCGTTTTCTGGGCACCCCTCTTCAGTCTGGTGCACGCAGCAGGTGGGCGGAGTTTCCCTAGGGCGTAGTGAAATTGTAGGTTGTGGGGCACCTGGTCCTCCCCTTTAAAAATGTTGCCAGACTCCCTCCAGACTGGTGGTGCGGTACTCAGCCCCACGGCAGCTGGCGCGCTGTCATTCCTCCATCCTCACCGTGAGCAGGGTGCTGGGCAGGGGCGCCACACCCTTCACGTGTCACTGGTCAGCTGTGTCTCTCTTTGCATTGCCCATTTATGTAATTTTCCTGCTCTCCTTTTCTCTGTCCCTTTTAATTAATTTAGGAGAGTTCCTGTGTATTCTGGATAATAATTCCTCATCAGCTACACATACTATAAATACCACCTAGTTTGGGGCCATTCTTTAACCTTCCTCATACACGAGTTTTTAATCCCCACGTTGCTGAGTGCTTCCATCTCTCCTTGTGCTGTGAAGTTTATGGTATGTGCTTTCTGTGTCTTAATTAAGACAATCACCCTCCCTTTGAAGTGATAAAAACAATCTGTTACCATCTACAAGTTTTATGTTTAGTTTTTAACACTTTGGCCTTTACCCACTTTTTTTGGTATAATCTAAAGAGTGGAACTAATTTTGTTTCCTGTTATGTAATGAGGTAACCAGTTTTCTCCGCATCACTTACTGAACCGCCCATCCTTCTCCACTGACCTGCAAGGCCTGGGGACCCGCGCCACAGTCTCCTGACCTCTGTCCTGTTCCACGTGTCCTACCTGGGCCAGAACCACCCTGCCCTGTTTACATGGGTTCAAGTAGGTCTCAATGTCAAACGCAAATCTCTCCCCTCCGTCTTATTTGCCTCCCAGCACCATCCCAGTTCTTCTCGGCCCTTGACACCCCCCAACAGCTGGTTGGTTCAGAGACAGCTGCTCACTGACACCACACCTTAACCCAGCCAGGTTAACTTACTTTCAAATTAAAATGTTTTACGCGAAAGCGCCTTCTAACCAATGGCATGCTGCGCAGATTCAACTTGTAGATATTTGCATCATGAAAACGTGCTTTACGTGGACTCAGAGCCTTCTATGGATTCTGCATATCTACTGCTGTGTAATTTGCTGGCACTGAGCAAATGTGACTTGATTTTTATTGCTTTTTTTATGGCCTGTGGCCTCATACATATTGTCTGAACTGAGTCACCAGTCAGGCTCCAAGGTGGACCACCTAGTTCAGGTTCTTTTTCTTTTCTTTTTTAAATACTTACAACTCTTCCTTCATTTGTTACCGTCTTTTTGAGGCGAGTACAAGAGATTTCTGTTTGTTTTAATAAGTTGCTTCATATGTCTACTAAGCAAAAAGCAAGATGAATTTTAATAGAAAAATATAATAAAAATGACTTTGCATTTAAATTTTGATTTCCTACTGATTTTCACAAGGCCGGTTTCAAAATGCACACGTGTTCCATAGGCCATTTCTATTCGCTCTTTGGAATATCTGAGCTTTTTTCATTATTTCTACATATTTGAGATTTCATTTCACTTAAAATATTTTATATGCAGTTTGCTTTATTATTTAGTCCTAAAAATAGGGCAAGTACAAGAACTTTTATGTTAAAAGAATTATTGTTTGTTCTCCCATTGGTTTATTCAACCTGTCTTTGGGTACGAAACCCTGGTAAGTGCTTACCCAAAGATTAGTCAGCCACGCTTCTGCTCTAAAGGATCTTGAAACCTATTAAAAGGAAGAGATGTCTCTAAATTCTTAAGATTAGTGTCTCAAGGAGGATAAACGAGAAGAATTCGGATATGAAGAAAATCATATCCGATTATAATGACTTGTTCATTTCTTCCCTGAGAGTGTCTTTATCCTGGCTGTGCAGCACGCCAGGCGCTGCCCTGGGAAGACGTCCAGGAGTGAGGAGGACACAGTCTCTGCCCCTGGAGCTGCGGCTTCACTAGAGAAGACAGACATTCATCCAGCAATTTCTTGAGCGTGCAGGGGAGGAGGACAGGGCCACTGTGTATGAGACTGATGGAGCCGAACAGACCAGGGCTGTGGGGAAGGTGGCTTTTGTGCTGGGTCCTGAGAGCGAGTGGTGGGTTATGGGTGGAGATCGCGTGGGAAGGAGAGGGCAGAGAGAGGAGTCTGAGCCCCAGCCCATAGAGGGCCCCCCGCACAGGGAGGAAAGCTCATCAGATGTGAACTGACCCTCTGGAGACGACAGGCCCTGCCATCCGCCTGGTCTTGTCCAGTGCGTACTGTCGTGATCGCACCCCTGGACTCCAGCTGGGGTAGCGCCTGCTGCTAGTCCACCCCCTCTGTTCTGCAGCTCACTTGATTTATGTAAGACATTACATTTATTATTTTTGTTGCTAAATTCATCCTTCCAAATTGTGAGTATTTTCAGAGATGTGTCTTTTGCCATTACACAAGTGGACTGCCCCTCTCAGGAGCACGAGCTTCCTGTATCACCAGGCAGTGAGCACAGTACTGAGGGGGACGGCCTGGTATACCCCTCGGAACCTCCTTCCTGGTTGGCAGGGACTGATTAATCTCTCCCCTCTGGTCAAGGAGTCATGAGCCTACCAGCCATCCTTTCTTCGTTTCGTTCAGGGCACATAATGAGGAAACATCATTAAACGTCTTCCCAGAGACCAGAGATACTGTTTACCATATTTCCCGAATTTACCCACTTGGTAACCTCGTCACGGAAACAAAGGAACTGGCTTGCTTCTGTGTAAGGCTCCTGAGTGTTACTGATCGCAGCTGTCTCCAAGATGCTCTCAAACAAACCTTAAGCAGAATCTGCTTTTCTAGAAGCATTGCCTGGTTTTGTCTTCGGTGTCCACGCAGCACCCAGGCGTCTTCAGAAACCACCTACTGTGGGTCCTTGCTGCGCAAGAGACTCCTTGCTTGGGAACCTTCAGTGGTTTGGGGGATGAAATTACTCCTGGACATTCTGATCCCTGCGCTGAGGCAGCAGTGATGAACCTGCTGGTGCCCTGGGCCTTTCCTGTGCACCCCTCATCCCTCCCCAGCGAGGGCAGGTGAGGGGCCACCCGGGAGTGGGGAGGAGTCGTGTAGAGTCCTGGTCAGCTGTGGAAGAGCAAGGATGGAGGGAGACAGAGGAAGATGTTTGTGCTCATGGAAAGAAAACCCTGTTGTTTCCTGGACTGCTACAAAATCTAGCAGAGTCAGGACAGATGTCTCTTCCTGCCTCTATTCTCCCAAAGAAAACAGGCCTCCTTTTCCTGACACACTAGGAAAGAATGTTATAAACAGAGACACTTAGAACCAAGATGTTTAGAGCTCTGCTCACACAAACCACCCATGATGTAGTTCCTGACGAGCAGACTCTGAGCTGTGCGACCCAATGTCTTGAAGTTCAAGGGTCATCTGACTCTAGCCTCATCATACAGAACTGGCTTTGACATTTCATTAACTCCAAATACAGCCCGACTTTTATTTCTTTACTGTCCCCTGCCTGTCTGCATTGTGAGAGCTCCATCTTATTTGGCAAACCATTTAATCCACCTATAGGCCTCTGTAAATTGTTCCTGTAAGAACAAAAATGGCTAAAAGCAAATAAAAGCATGGTCTGTCCACCGCTCGCCTTTGTAGGGACTCCTTCCGTGCCAGGCTTGGGAGGAGGACAAGGAATTACCTGGAACAGCAGGGAGGTGACTCATCAAAGGAAAGCACAGTGGTTCTGCGCTCCCATTTGGCCATAGTGTCTTCTTTTCCCCTTTCCTCCCCTCCTCTGGAGGAGCCTTTTGTTTGCTCGCTGCCTGGGAGGTGAACAGTGAGGGGCAGATGTTAGGACAGTAATGGTCGTCGCCTGGAAACTGGAGGTGTCACTGGTCTGGGGACTCCAGGACTCTGTCTCCACACTATTCCTGATGATGTCCTGCCTCCTGGGGTTTTTCTTGATTCTTGACGTCTCATAATTTAAATCGTTGTTTGGAAGCTACTGGTTAAGTCCAAGAAAAATTTATTAAAATTTTGGTGTTGGATATTGTAAAAATCGTGCATAGACCTTGTTCCTGCTCATCACCTTCCCTGGTGTTTGCGTATTTACTGTGCAGCCCGGGGTAGCTGTTCTTCCAATATGGTGCAGAGAAGCTGAAAGGCCGGTTACCCACACGTCCATATTAGCCTGTGCAGTCCTCAGAAAGTTTGAGCCTCCTGCAAGAGACGGCTTCATAATCTGCCCTCATCACTTACGTCTACCGTATTTTTGGCATTTTACCTGTGTGAGTAAATGTGTGTCCCCCACACAAAAACCACTGTGCTTTATGCGATTATCCATTTTTATGTTACTATATACACTGTGATGAACAGTCTTGAACATAAAATTGTCCATATCCTTGTATTTTCTTATGGTAAATTCTCAGAAATGGAATTGCCAGATTGAGGGCATGGACAGAGGTGGCCCCACACGTTTACATTCGGGACAGTGTCACCCGAGTCACCTGAGGGTCCTGCGTCTGGGCACTCTCAGAGCCCTTATATTGTCATTTCATTGTGTGTGGAAGTTTGATACTTTCAAAATTAGATGTATGTTTTTTCCAGTCTGTGTTAATCATCTGTGCCGTTTGCCATTTTCCCTCGAGCTGTCCATCTCCCTGTCGATTGTAAGTGCTCTGTGTCTATTAGAAATGTTAGCCATCTGTCCTTTGCAAGTTTTTAAAAACCAGTTTGTCTTTTTATGTGGAATGTGGAGCTACATTTTACATTTTAGGGTAACCAAATGTGTACGTCATTTCTTCCATAGATTCTCCCCTTCTCTTGTTCCCGAGCAAGGATGCTCTGCCCCGCCCTGAGAGCGAGGGTCCCTTCACCTGTGTTACGTGGGCGATCTTACAGTTTTACTCTGTACTTTTAACACTTTATCACAGTAATTCCAGATGACTGTGTGACACGAGGCAGCGTATTTTTTCCTTTTTTTTTTGGACCTAGCTCTCTATTCAGGCACGATTTTCAATGCCACTTTCATCATAGCTTTTTCACGTAGTCTTAGATTTCTTTTATATTCTATCCCATTCCATTTTATTCTCTTTCTTCCTGTCTCGCTCATTGTAATCTGCACTGTTTCTTTCTCTTTTAGCACTGGTATCACCCGTAAGATTTCTTCAAATGCTTAGAAGCCAAAAGTATAATTGGGATTTGAAATGAATTAAACCCACCTGCCACTCAGGACACTGTCTGTCTGCTGAGTTCCGTTTTGACTTTCTCTCTTTGGTTGTCATACCACATTCAAAAAGCTGCTGTTTGGGGGTAACTCAAGCCACCTTCTCCTGTCCTGTCTTTTGCTCAGCATTTTTTTAGATAGAGGTTACATGAGTGATAAGCCTGGAGGTCTTGAATGACTAGGAACATCTGTTTTGTCCTTTGTGTGATGGCTATTTCAGCTAGAAGTTGAATTTCAGTTTCAAGAATAATTTCCCTCAACAGTTTATGCTAATGTTTTTGCTCTGAAGTGTCTAATGATCCTCTGTGACTGAGCCACACTGAGGAGTGTGATTGGGACAGGTCGCCTGCATTGTCCGTTTCCCCAGTAGTTGTGTTCTTATGTAGCAGTGGACGTGTCCAGGAGCATTTCCCTGCAGAATTCTAGGGCAGACGGCTGGTGCCTGCCCGGAGCCGAGGTGCTGCTGTGCGGTGCTGTTGGCTGGCCACCCTCCTCCCCGGGCCCTTCTGCCCGTTCTGTTCTGTGCAGCTCCCCTCACTCCTCAGGACCGATGTAGCAGCAGGCGCACCTCAAGCTCTGGAAACACTGGCTTTGGACTTATGGGTCTGGAGTCCAGCTCCTCACCTTTACATGAGGACCTCGGAGGCTCCTCACCTCCTGGCTCCCTTGCATGAAGTGGGAGATTCACAGACAGACTCCACCCAGTGTATGGGGCTGTGAGAGCATGTCGGTCCCTGTGCACACAGAGGTGGGGCTGTGAGAGCACGTCGGTCCCTGTGCACACAGAGGGTGGCCCAGGGACTTAGGCGTCTGCCCACAGACTGCAGTGTCCACCCAGGGCCTTCTTCCGAGACAAGAAGGTCAAAGGTGGCACCCAGCTGTTCCAAACCCAGTTGCTAATTAATTATCCTGTTGACTTGCCCGTGACCCATGCTGCTATTTGTAATGTTTGACTCTCTGGTTCCCTTGAGAAGTTTCTCCTTCTGCTGGTATTGTGTGATGTCACTTTCCCGACGAGCCTGTCCCATCTCTTTCTCACTTTTCAAGATTTCTGAGAACTTTCTGGTCCACTTCTGGATCCTGGCTGGTTACTTTTCGTCTAATGAAGCAATCCACATCATTTCCTCCTTCTCCAAGCTCTGAAGTTTCTCTAGCACAGATGCTCTTACCCTGGATGGCAGGAAGGATTCCCTCAGTCCTTTTGGGTTGGGTCTCCGGGTTCGGGGGCTGCTCTTTACAACATTCAACTTCATAGCCTTCACTGAGTAATACAGACAAACCGGAGAGTGGCCACAGAGGTCGGTGGGTGTCGCCATACTGGTGACATCTCAGTAAAACCTGCAGAGCTTCTGCAGGGTTCGCTTCCCGAGGCTGTCGTAGGAAACTACCCCAAACTGCATGGCAGAAGCAACAGAGAGTTATGCTCCCACCATTGTGGGGGTCGGGGGCAATGTCCCAGGTGGAGCTGCGGGCAGGGCAGAGCCTGAGCCCCTAGGGGAGGACCCTCCTGGCCCTCTCAGCTGGGGCAGCCCCAGCCCCCAGCCACTGGCTTGGGCCTGCGTGGTCTCGTGGCCCCTTCCCTGGGTGTGGGTCTCAGGGGACCAGTCACCTGGGCTTAGGGGCACGTCCTCCACGCGTCCTTGTCTTACCTGTTCACACTGGCAATGGGCTTATTTCCAGTAAGGTCACCTTCTGAGGTCCTGAGACTTGACACATGTTTCAGGGGAGGGGGTGAGGCACTGTCCCACCCATAACCCGAGCTGACTACCTTTCTGACGGGAGCAGCCCAATCCTGTGACTAAAAACGCCCTGCGGACGGCTCCCAGTGTACCGCCGCCCTCAGAGCCTCTGGGCTGAGCTGTCTGCTGAGCCCCCCACGCGGCTTTTTCTATCACCAGCAGGTGTTGAACATACTTGGTGACCTGTGATTCCCCAGGCTGCAGCCTTCTGTGCCTCATGCTCAGTGGACACTGTTATCTTCCGGCATTTAATACACGGGAGAGAATTCTGACTAAGATAACCTGTTTTTCTGCTTGTGTGATGCTTGTAATTAAATAACGCTCAGACTTGATTTGCTTTACTGACTTGTAACACGGCGGCTGCCTCTGCTTCATTCCCAGAGGGGTTGTTTTGTTGTGTTTTGTTTTTAAATCCAGCAAGGTCCCACCTGAGTCGTGTCCGACTATCTGTCTCACTGTTTCTGGTCCTCTGCTTGGGGCTGCACTCCGGCCTCACCTGGGGGTCTCCTCTGAGCATTTCCGTTTTGTCCTTTTGTATTTGAGGTCAGCTTCTCAATTACTGTGTTTTCTTTCTTCCTTTTTTCAGTGTTGTTTACACTTGCTTTGGCCCCAGTGAGGATTTTTTCCCCTTTTTAATAAAGTTTATTATATATATTTATGGTACACAACACAGTGGTATGGGATATATAGAAAGGGTAAAGAGGTTACTACAATTAAGCAGATTACCATATGTACCCTTTCGCATACTCTTTTTCTTTTAAAGCAACTAAAATTTGCTCATTTAACATGAACCCACAGACAGTACAATGTTATTACCTGCAGTTCTGGACCTCCGGAGCAGGTTGAGCCACAGTTCATAGCCTGGGTCACATTCCCGGAGGGCTCCTGCTTTGGGTGCCCAGCCCTGAAGTAGGGCCTTCTTGCCCCTGGGGCAGGGAAGGATTCAGATGTCACGTCCACAGCACGTCTGTGAGCTTAATCCTGATTTGTTTTACCTGGTGACCTGAGTGACTGATTCTTACCAGCTCCTGGCGTTCTTATTCCTCCAAACTTATCAGCGTGGAAACTAGTAACTTACTGATTTAATTTCTCATTACTTCCAAGTTTTAAATAAGTAAAAGCCAAACAAAACAAGAAGCCTTCTCTCATCAGAGAGACGCAGTCTCTACCAGGCAGACGATGCCTGCCTCACCCAGCGCCAGGTCTTTGCTGAGAGCCCCGATGCACCAGGAGGCCCCTCACTCCATGTCCACACTGGGGAGCCCCAAACTGCCCCGCCCCTGCTTGGAGCAGCCCTGACCAGCTGCCTTCTCGGCCTCTCCTGTTCTCCTTGTCTGAGCCTCTCACCTGTCTGTCTGTGACCCTGTATGTCCTTGGATTGGTACACATGACCCTTTCTTCCCCCTCAGATACAGGTTTCTCCCTCTCTGCTTGCATTACAGGAATTCAGTTCACATTGTACACAAAGTAAGGGAGGTGGAAGTTCTGAAAAGTCTGTGACATCGGCAGGCTGACACACGACATAGATGCTCTGCGTTGTCAATGGTGACATTTCAGAGACACAGCAATGTGGGCCATTTCCACCTACTTTCTGGGCTGGAGCCAGTTTTAAAAGCTGAGAGTCCAGTTTCCTAGTTTACCTTTAATCCTCCTTGACTTAAAAAAGTAAGGGTAAAACAAAATACCTAGGGGTGGAGTGATACTGCCACAGCAGCCCCCCAACTTCTGTTGTAAGGTGTAGCCCTCCCTCTGGGCAGGAGGGTGCTCTGGCAGAGCAGGGGCATCTGTCTGGCCGGGGGATCAAGCTGGTCACTATCTGTTCCCATGTGAATATGGAACACTGGTGCTTCAGGAAGCATGCCCACAAAGCTGCATCCTCAGTGCTCAGACTACCCCTTCCCGTCCCTTCTCCACCCTCATGTGAGAATGAGCAGAGGTGCGGCTGGTTCTTTGCTGAGCAGCCGTTTTCTCTACGCCACCTGTTAGACAGAAATTTGCTTTTGGCTTTTACTGGGGGAAGGAGGAGATGGGCCTCATAGCCAGAATTTTTATTTCAATCTGACCTCCTGTTTCCAGAAAGCCTGGGGCTCTTATCAATGCTCTTAATTTTAGAAGGGTACTGACAGCCCCATCACTGCTAATTCTGGCCATGACTCATCAGAGGCTTAGAGCCTCTTCTGCCTGCTCTGCTGGGGGCCGCTCCTCCTGGTTCCCTCCCCAGCGCCTGGCTCTCAGCACAGGTGGCTCCACTTGGCGCACTGAGTGCCTTTGCTGGTGGTGGTGACTGAGCGCTGAGCGCCTTCGCTGGTGGTGGTGACTGCCGGCAGCAGAGGCCCTCCCCTGGACACCTATTCTCATTCCAGCTGTGGGTGCCATACCTGGTTCCCCGGGACTCTGTAGAGGGGGTCAGTGAAGGCCCCTTGGTGGGAGTGAGGCCTCCTCTGAGGCCCCAGGCTCAGGAGCAGGTGCCCCGCGTGTCCTAGAGGCTGCGCCATCCGGCTGCTCTCCCCCCACGCCACATTTCTTCTGCAGAAAGTGGTGACCTCTGTGGCTTACTGTGCTGTGGCGCACAGCCCGCAACGTGGAGTACTTCATAAGCCTTACTAAAAAATCTTTCGATGTTATGTTTGAGATGTTCTTTTTAATGTTAAAAAATCAGCCTGGGCCATTACATGCAGTTATAAAAAATTTTGAAATTCGGTTCTGTAATCAGGTGACAGCACACACATTTGAGAGCCGTAACTACTCAATGTGGATATGTGAGAACCCTCAATCCTTAGTCTCCAAAGGCAAAAAAGTCGTGATTGAGACGCTAAAGCTACTGCAGATGTGAGGTGAGATGCTCTTCCGGTGGGGACTTCCAGGCCTGGTCTCACCACCTCTTGTGGTGAAACCCTGGCAGCATCTTCTCAGCCATCTCTGAGGATGTTCTGATTGGAAGGAGAAGTGTGGCAGTTATTACCTGTTGGAGCCTCAGCGTTGGAGCCTCAGCTTTCCAGTCATACATCATAGCCACCGTTTGTCCTTAGCACTCAGTGCAGGAGCACAGGGAAGCCAGGAAGCCCCGGGTGTCCTTTGCCAGCTCTGCAGGAGACGCCTGCTGGGTTTTCCAGGCATGTGACCCTCCGCCAAGCTACCTTCTGTGATCTTCAGTCCTGTTGCAAGTGTGAATCCCGAGTCCTGCCAAATGTTTCTGAATTTCTGGCGTTTCAGACAGCTCATCCACTGTCTCTCCTGGGAACCGGGTCCTCCTGACATGATTCCTGCGAGGGTAGCCCCTCACATAGCTGAGTCGCTGGGAACCGGCGTGGCTGAAGACACCCTTGTTTCATTTCAACTTCCAGTTAGAACTATTGTGTGGGACAAGGTGGAAAAGTCACACCCACAGATAAAGGAGCCAGCTGGGGTACACCAGATGCCCAGAAGTTATTTATTCATCACTGTCACTTCATGGCAGGGCACAGAGCCATCAAATGTGTTTAAGATACAAATTTTTATTGACTCTTGGAGTGTCCCTGTCACCACTGAATAAGGTGTGGCAGCCCGTATATCCTATGGCTAGGAGGAGTGGGCGTTATAAGTAACACCTGTAGCTCAATAATGGAACACCTTGGTGAAAAGGGCATGGGGAGGGATTTAGCTCTCCTAACAAGCATGAGAGCTCATGAGATGAGAGCAGTGGTGAATTGGCAGTCTCTACACCTGTAGTGTGATGAGAGGCACGAGATCAGCCTTATATTAGGCTGGAGAAGGCAGTCGGGAGCACCCATTCTATCACGGATCTGCTTACTCCGGCTCTGTCTCCTCTCCTGCCTGCAGAACGCCAGCACGGCGTCTCTCTGCTGAAGATCACCAAGCTCTGCTAAAGACTAAGATCTATTCTAAAACTACTTCACCCTCAAAGATTGTCCATGTCTCTCTCCCTTCTGCTAAGGTAAGGTAAATAGCCCTCAGGCACCTAAGAGCAATAGTTCCTGAGCGAGATAACAGCATAGCATTCTGGAACACAGCTAGGTAGGCTGGGGCCAGAGCCCAACCAGTCCCGGGCACTGACAAGTGGCGTCCATGAAGGGACCCCAACAATAAGATAATGAAATTACTACGCATGAAGGGTGAGACGCTGTGGACTGCGCTGTGCCCAGTTCAAGATGAGACGCTGTGGATTGTGGAAGGCAGCCATGTGCAACCATGGACACGGCCCTCACCAGGACCACACTGGTGGTCAGCACCATGACCTCGGGCTTCCAGCCTCCGGAACTGTGAGGAATAAATGTCTATTCTTTAAGCCACCCAGTCTGTGATATTTTGTGATAGTGGCTAAACAGAGTAAGGCAGAATAAAAAATTCCAAGGTATTTTTAATTTATTGACCTTATTTCATTGCCCAACTAGCCTACTAGAGCTAAAAGGTGCATTTTTCAAATGTAAATTTTTATTAGCTTTTAGAGTGTCACTGTCACCACAGTGTAAAGTAATAAAATTACTATAAATAAAATGAATGTATCAACTGAGTTTTGCTCTAAGCTGTGTTACCATTAGCTAGAGCCATGGAACGTTTATGGAACTAAAATGCTGTAGAAAGACATGGTGCCAGCAAATTTGCACATTTGTCCCTGAGAAGATTTCATTCTTCAGGTTGCACAGAGCTCCGTACCATGGAGAGCCTGCGGGGCTGACAGGATCCTCATGGGAAACACCCACTGTGGTCTGGGTGGTCTGGGGAGCGGGTGCGGCCTTGCAATGCTGGTCTCTCTGGACCTGGGAGCTGTGGTGAGCAGGCAGGCACTCCACGGCTTAGCTTTAAGTTTGCCATTGCTCATTGCAAACACATCTCAGGAGGGACTCTCCTTGGTGACCTCGGGCAGTGGCAGGACCTAGTTTAGACTAGATTGTTACAGGTTTCCCACACGGTCTCCACTGTAGTTAAGAAAAGTTGTGCAGAATGCTGCAGCTCAGGCTGAGCGAGCTCTTCCCCTTGATTTTCACAGGTGCTCTTTACAGGGGGCAGAGTGGAGTGAGATGACAATGTGGTGGTCCCCCCTGACCAGGGCGCTTCCTCTGGCCAAGTCTTGCAGGGATTGGGGGTGTGAGAACCAGGGCCAAGTGCCACCAGTGATTGCTAAACAAGCATAGGGTCAGCGTCTGGAGCTCAGAAACACAGTCTCTGGGATCAATTATGTGTAATAGGGTATTTTAAAAAACAGGCAAAGGTATAGCAAATGTATCAAACTGCTTTTTCTCTTAATTAGAATTGATGCTGAAATAATTATTGTGTGTATGCTTTGGTTCTGTTTACCCTGAGTGAATCACTGATGAATAAAAGCAGTCAACAACCAAATTAAGACAAAAGGAATGAATTTTAAAGTAGGAGAAAATGTGGAGAAAAATATACTGAGTTATTTTGATTAATTATTCTGATTGTTATCCACATCAAATCACCAAAGATATTTTAAGTTTTAAAATCAAGCTCTTATAAGATTGCTGTGTTTTGTGGCTTTATTGTTTTTGTTTTTCCCTGCTAAGTTGGCTGCATAAAAGCCGTCCTTACATAAGAACCTCTAAAGGAAGTTCTTTCTAAATATTCTTGTTTTTTCATTCAAGATGAAAATCACATCTAATATTTTGAATAATGGAAATTGTATTGCTGCCTATTTTTTGGTACTTTTTAAAAAAAACTCCTTATTTAATTTTCTAAAATGAGATGTATGAATTTATGTTAGTTTGTGAATTGGGTATAAATTCATTGCATACTATAAAACTTGTGATTTTTAAAAAAAGGCTTTTTTCACAGATCCACACCACTTTCAGGCCATGAAATGTAATGTGTGCTTCTGAAATTACTGCATGTTCTTCTTTGTGGGGGGGGAGAGGGGACAGAGTCTCACTTTGTCACCCTTGGTACAGTGTTGTGGCGTCATAGCTCACAGCAATTGCAAACTTGCCTCAGTGATTCTCTTGCCTCAGCTTCCCGAGCAGCTGGGACTATGGGCACCCACCACAACATCCAGCTATGTTTTTGGAGACAGGGTCTTGCTCTGGCTCAGGCTGGTCTCCAACTCCTGAGCTCAAGCAGTCCACCTGCCTCGGCCTCCCAGAGTAGTGGATCATAGGCGTGAACCACTGCACCCAGCCTGGCATATTCTACCCCCAATTAGTGAGGTCGCCAATGGCAAGCTGCTGTGCGGAGTCAGTGCAGTGGGTTAGTATATGGTAATTTAATGTCTGTCACTCTTGCACAAAGTTTGGTTTTGTTGGACATAGTCTGGCTCATAGACAAAGGTTTTATCTCAATAAATTTGTGCCACTAGAAGCCAGACCAGGAGATCAGATCATCCTGGATGGTCAAAGTGGCTCCTGGGCCCGGCTTAGCCCACCTGTTCCGGGGAGATTCAACCCCATCTCACCCCAGTGTGGGCCTCTTTCTAAGGCAGTGATTTTCAACTGGGGTGCTGCGAAAAATTTTAAAGATCATTAACTAGATTATTCTCAAAAGAAGTTCAAAGCACAGTAGGTGTATTCTTTCTTTCAATCTTATTTTTTTTTTTGATCAACATAATTTAAGTGTGCCGCAGAAGTTTAACTACAGGTTCAAGTTTGCTGTGAGATAAAAAAGGTTGAAAAACACTGCTCTAAGGGCTCTTGAGTCTAAACTGGTCTGCATCTCACTAAGCACAGTTATGCCTGATTCCATGAGAAAGGTGACATAAGGTGACCCACCACCCCACAGACGCAGAGCCAGCCTCCCTGTGGCTTCAGTGAGTTGCTGGGTTTGGTTCTTGGGTCTGTGGAAAATCCTCAGCCCCCATGGGGTCATCCATTCCTGAAGGCCAGTGGGGAGTGGGAGCATGAGGGCTGGGGGGATGTCAGTTCTATTCCTGGGACCCTTGAATGCAGCTGGGCATGCTGCTGGGGCCAGGTCGGAAGCCCCAGGAGGGCACCGGGGATGGGGCACTGGGCACTGGGCTTCTTCTGAGTGGGAGATTTTGTGGTGGAGAAGAGTAGATGCTGTCAAAGGCAGGACGGGACTGGAGTTTTCCCAGAAAGACTCTCAGACAATGCGCATTGAAAGGAGGACTTGTGTCCACAAAGAGTAATTGCCCTGTGCTCTGTGTCTTTAACCACTGGGAGACGTGGTGAGCTCCCTTCCTCTCTGCCCCCAACAGCATCCCATCGTCCTGTCAAGTCCCCCCAGGGACATGGGACACAAGGACTCATTGTTCTTTTGAGCCCCGTGGCTCCTGCCAGGGACCTGTGGGAGTCTCTCACTCATTGTGCTCACACACAGTGGCTGCACGGACTTGGTCACATCTAAAGCTGCTTCAGACCTTTGGACACGCACGGGACACTGGGTCAAGTCTTGGCTTGTGGGGCACTGGATTTGGGGCTCAGGCAGTGGGCATGCACTCAGCCCATGCTGTCTAGGCTCCTGAGAGCCATTGCCAACCACTGGGCCCTCTTGTCTCCGTGCGGCTGTCCGGTGAGTCAACCTGTGTCTTGGAGCTCAGTGGCACGGTGAGGGTGACCTTGTTCATAGCATGAAGCAGGCCCCGTAGGGCTTCCAGCCTCTGTGATGGGACGACCCCTCCAGAGCCTGGTAGAGAGGCACAGAAAGACAGTTCTTTAAACACTTTAAATGCTGTAATTTGGTCAAGTACTGTGATTCCAAAGGCCACAATTAGAAATACATTGTAATTATGTCTTCCTAGTTCTTTTTGGCTGAGATATCAGAGCATCTATCCTCAAACTGGTTCGTTGTCTGTTTTTTCCCTTCTCAAAACAGGATGTGAATTATCTGCATAATCATAGAACTGGACTATGTAAAAGGCCCTTCCTCATCTAGAAACAAAATTTCAATGGCGTGCTCTTTAGATCTTAGCTAAGAAGTGCAGAGAAATTCAACATTAAGTTCACAGAACTGGGCTCTGACACCCTTCCTTCTCTGGATGTGACTCATGCATTTCTGATCCTAAACTTGCCACGTTCACAGTGCCCTGGCCATTCATCTTGGCAACAATTTTAGTTAAAATTGTGTCTAAATTAAGAAATACATATTACCGCCTTGTAACTAGCTGATACAACAGTAATGTATTTTTAATAACTGAAGAGTTTCCATCACCAAAGAGCACATTTCCCCCACCCCACCCCCACGGCCTGCTGCCCGGGGACCTCGAATTCTGTGGCATTCTGTGCAGAAAGCCGCTGTCATCTCTGGGCCCATCACAGCCTGGATTTTATGGTAACGTTAAGTTTTATAAGGCAATGTAGTGTTAACCCAGAAAAGCTGCATGCAGAAAATTGGACACAGCTGTGGACAGTTTATTAACGAGCCCATAGACAAATTCTGATTTCAGGACACAGAAGCCTGAGGCAGGTGTGGCCCTGGCTGCTGACCCTGGCCTGGCCTGCTGGACGCATCTTCTGTGCCGTCCTCTTGTTTCCCAGGGTCCTCTGACCTTCTGGGCTCCACGCTGCTCCAGGTCAGATGGTGCTTTCCTTCTGACCTGAGCTCTCTCACTGAATGTGGCAGGAGAGATTATTTGAGCTCTCTGAATGCAGGTGCATTGAAGTTGGACGTGTAGATGCAGGATTTCATAAATGGCCTTTCTAAGCTGTAACGCCTCTGTCCCTCAAGTATCTCTGCATGGACCCCGGCAGTGCTCGGATGGAACTGCACTCTCCTCCACATAAAAACAAAAGTGCGAGTTCAGGTAGCTGAGCCTGGGCCCAGTGAGCACCCTGAGGACCAGCTGTGCACAGCTCACTCTCTGTATTGGAGTATCGTTGTCAAGAATGAGTTTTTAAGATGTAATTTTTAAAGCCAGAACTGTGTTAACGGTCATAGCTGAGATTCCTCCAATGCTCACTTTCCTCTGTGGTGTGACAGTGTTAAACTTCATGACCCTGAGGCAAAAGTACTTGCCCCTGCTTTCAAAAAGAGAAAAACCAAGTGCCAGTGGCCAGGGTGCTTGCCCAAGGTCACGCAGCTCCCAAATACTGGAGTCAGGACCCAGATCCCCCTGTCCACCTCCAGCACCCCGGGTCACTTTGCACTTGCCAGGCTTCTGCCATTCCTGTGGCTTCCTGGGGTGAGTTTCAAGCTCTGTGTAGGCAAAGGCAGGCCACGTGTGTGCAGTCCCAGGGCAGGGTACGTATGTGCAGCCAAGGGCAGAGCACGTGTGTGCAGCCCAGGGCAGAGCACATGTGTACAGTTGCGGGGCAGGGCACGTGTGTGCAGCTACAGGGCAGGGCATGAGTGTGCAGCTACAGGGCAGGGCACAAGTGTGCAGCCACGGGGGGCAGACGGCCCAGGGCCAGGCAGTGGGCGGGGCGGGGCCTGCCTCGTCCTCTTTGCTGGGTCAAGTCTTTCTCTTCCTGCAGTGGGATTAGAGCATTTCCCCTGCACTGAGTGGATGAAAACCCTGATGAGTCCCTGAGACCTGCGATTCTGTTCTCTCAAGGCCGTCCACGGAGGCAATTCTGTTCATAGAAAGACAAGTGGTTCTTGCTGATGACGGGTGAGGAGGGATTCATTTCCTTCTGTTCACCTCAGTGGTCAGCATCCTTCTGAGGCCTCAACTCTCTTCAGATAAACTGTTTAATATTGGGAGCATATAAAAAAGAAAGAAAATCATTATACTTCTGTGAAGTTAAACTATTGAAATATTTTCAGGCCTAGAGAAAATAAACAAAAAGCAACATCAAGCCCATTTGCTGATCAGGGGATCATCATTTGAAATAGGATTGGCTTTCTTCCCCCCTCTGGAAAGACTCACTTCTCACAGTAAACAGGATGAACAGGAAATGAGCAACCTTGTCATTTCAGAGCGCTCTGTCTTGGCAATGAGGTACCCGCTCCTGCTGGATTTGGCAAGTCTGGAGTCCAGGCACAAGCCAGTGCTGAAAATAGCTCTCGCGCGCTTCTGAGAGCCGCCGTGGTACTTCCCGAGCCCAGATGGAGCAGAGCCTACGAGCAGGCTTCTGACTTTGCAAAGACACACACACAGGCACACACACAAATAAATCACGTGAAACGTTGTAGCTTTCAAAGTTTAGCTCCTGTTTAGCTCCGTTGCTTTTGTATTTTCGAAATCTTCACTCCAGAGTGCTGAGAAGCTGCAT
Organism: Nycticebus coucang; assembly: GCF_027406575.1. NCBI lineage: Eukaryota > Metazoa > Chordata > Mammalia > Primates > Lorisidae > Nycticebus > Nycticebus coucang. Next base: position 139,678,580 of record NC_069784.1, on the reverse strand, counting down.
AGCTTTTCTGAGCAGAAAGAGCCAGCGTTTGTGATTACAGTTCTGAGCGTGGCCTCGCCTCTTGTGGCTCAGCCCAGCTATGGTCAGTAGCAGCCGTGGGTTAGACACAGGGACTTTTTAAAGTATTTGCTCCATCTTAAAAATCCTTCTTATCTATTGGCAAACGTCAGACCTATGTTAGGTCTTCCTGGTGGTGGTTCTTGGTGATTTACAAGAACACAGTATTTGAAGGTAAGAAAACTCTTACTTGTATGAAGTCTATTCAGATATTTTAGTACTTTGGAAAGTCCTGCTTCTCAAGCTGCCTTTTGAATAAACATGGTTTTTCTGTAATTATTTTTGTCTCCTGTTTCCCTTTACCCTATTATTATACATGTAAGCTCCTACTTAAACCCTCTTACAGCCTGCATAGGCCCATCAGGACTTCCGAGGCAGGTGGGAGACCTGCTGTCCCTCTCTGTGTGGTGAGGACAGACTCGGTAGCTGGCAGCCTGGCCCATGTGTGCCGTGGTTGGGCTGCCCAGAAACGCTTTTGTTTTGAGCTCATTAAGATACAAAGTCTTTCCAAAGGCCATTGTAGCTGCAGGGGGCAAGGTCAGTGTTATCTTGGCAGTGGATTTTTTGTGTCTGACGCAGCTTCCTATGGGCAAAACCTCCTCTTCGAACTCTACACTAATTATTTTAAAGTCAACTTTTTCTCAAAATTGGCAGATTTCCTGACTAGTTCACCATGTAGCCTGTTGACTTGAGGTTGGCATCTCAAGGCATCAGGTTGCCCAAGAGAACGTCCGGGTTTGCAGTGACGGCCATGAGAGCCTGGAAGTGAGTCCAGTGGGGACCGTCAGAGCCACGGGGCCTGTGGAATGAATCCAGGGGGCCTCACAGACACGAGCTCACTTTATAAACGGCCACCTGTGACACAGTCCAGGGGTACATTCTGCACAGGGGCACCTGGATGCTTTCCCTGGCAACAATTTTATTTGTACTCTGTCCTTGACATAGGAAAGGTAAATGCCCCAGCAAACCTCACGAGGCTTTTCAACAGGGAGCCTCTGTTTTTCAGGCTGCAAGCGTCGTCCTCCATCCTTGCGTGTTCTGGACACAATGTGCATCCAAAGCATCTAACCCTGGGCGGCACCTGTGGCTCAAAGGAGTACGGCGCTGGCCCCATATACAGGAGGTGGTGGGTTCAAACCCAGCCCTGGGCAAAAAAAAAAAAGAAAGAAAAAGTATCTAACTTGGAAGTAGTGGGCCGTTTCAGATGAAGACTGGTTCCCATGGAATGCCCCAGGGAACTGGATTTGTGCGGGGTCAGTGCTATCTTTGATGGACTTTCTGCACCTGACGTAGATGAATTCATGCAGACCAAGGAGGTCGTCCTGTTGCTCTCACTTTGCTGGAGCAGCCCTGCCCCACGGTGAGGGAGGTTCCCGAGAGCTCCTGGGCACCCTTCCTTGTGCTGAGGGGGCTGGGTGTGTGCAGAGGCCACCATGGTGGGGGTGGGTACAGGTGGGGGTGCGGAGGGCTGGCAGCATCCAGGTTTAGCCGCCCTGGCCCCCATCCCCAAGACACGGCCCCAAGTGGGCGGCAGAAGGGGGCTCTGAGCTCACAACAGGGAATCTGCCTCAGGAAAGGGCTGTTTCCTCTGTGACATGTAAACAGCATCTCAGAATCCTCTGAAGATTTACTTTGGGGAAAGAGCTAAATATGTCATCATCATTTGTGTTGTTTTTTGAGAATTTGACAAAAGTAAGCATCCCTTGGTTTTTCAAGCCCAAGAGGCCACCAGCCACCTCGTTTGCTGGTGGGGAGTCATGTTCTAAACCAATAGTGTTTTATTAATTATTGTTTTACAACATGTTTTGTTCTTTTCTTAATATAAAATTAATCATTATATATGCTTATGTTGGAAGTTTGAAATAGTTTTGTTCTTTTCACCTATATTTATGGAGTTTCTAATATATGGACAACATGGACATTTTCCTTGCAGTTTTCAGATATCCCAATCAGAAGGCTGCAAGGAAAATGAGGGTTCCTCATAAATCCCACCATTGAGATATAAATATTTACCATCTGGGGACATTTTTGTTCTTTCTTAAATTTATATCTATGCAGGAATTTTACTATAAAATTTAATTCTGAACATAGAATTTTGTGTTCTTTCAAAAGAAACTGAATATTATAGATGTTCCCATGTTTTAAATATTATCATAAATGAATTTTATTTGGTATATAAGGGCATGATGTTCATCTTTATTTCAATAGCATAGCATCTGTGATTCTGAGACAGGATCCCTGAGCCTAGCTCTGGTTTTCCAAAAATCCTGAAAGTGAAATCAAGTTTCAAGGTTAAGCCATTTGATACAAAGGTGCCAGATTGTCTTTCAGGTGATTGTTTAATCTGCACCTGCGCCGGTATTTTGCCAGCCGGTCAGCACCATACTGGGTGTGGCAGGCATTAGGCATGTTCCTTCTCAGCATCTTGGTAAACTCATAAGAAAAAGAAAATCTTTCATATGCCTGATTTTATTTCCTTGATTTTTTTTTTTTTGACAAGGGCAGTGCAATTGCAAAGGATCACAACCTAATGCACAGGTATTTCCTTGATTATTAGTAAGATCGCTTTTAAAAATAGTTTCTTCATTGTTTTAATTTCCTGACATGTAAGCTGTCTATTCATTCCACTAACCACTTTCTCTTTGGAAGAACCCCCCCCCACACACACACACACATATACATACGTCACATGTGAGCCCATGTGCGCGCACACACACACAGACTTTTTTTTGGGTTCCAGATGTTTTCCTTGTTTGTCATTGACCTTATCATTTTGTTTATAAGCTTTTAAAGTCTAGGACCTTTTATGTAGTTGTTAAATATTTGCCTCTCTTCTTTCCCACTGCTTTAGACTGAGTCCGTTCCTGTTCTGAAAGCAGTGACGTCTTCACTGGTTTTCCACATGGTGTGTTTGAGTGCTTGACATTAACCAGCGGGAGACCCCAGGACCCATGGGCAGGAAGGTCACCAAGGGCACGTGTGTCCAGCAGTTGGGGGCGTCTCTTCCACACAGGAGGAGCCTCCTATGGCTGGAGGGTCTCCCTCGTTGAAAGAGGACAGATCTGTGAGATGTGCTGTGTCTGAGCCCACTGATTTATAGTCAACTTGCATTTTTTTGTTTTTTAAAGACAGAGTCTCACTTTATCACCCTCGGTAGAGTGCCATGGCATCATAGCTCACAGCAACCTCCAGCTCTTGGGCTTAGGTGGTTCTCTTGCCTCAGCCTCCCGAGTACCTGGGACTGCAGGTGCCCACCACAACGCCTGGCTATTTTTTGTTGTTGTTGTTGCAGTTTGGCTGGGGCTGGGTTCGAACCCGCCACCCTCGATATGTGGGGCCAGCGGCGCCACCCTCAACTTGCATTTTTTTACTTACAGACTTTTTCTGTTTTTTTCTCATTACACCCCTTTGTTAGTAAATCCAGAATATAATACTTTATATATATTCGTTAATGGAAGTTTGATTTTTAAGTACACCTTTAACATTATTTCGTAAAAAAGAAGAAACTCGTTTAAAATGAGGAAGAAGCACAGTCAGACCGAAACCCAGATTTTCTGCTTTAAAATATCACATTTTAGGAAACACACTTGTCATCTGCACATTTGTTTCCAGTATCACAGATGATGCCAAATGTCTTCTGAGACCCGGGTGGAGATGCTTTGAGCCCGTGCAGTGGGATGGGTCACCGGCTGCAGAGTCCGGCAGTGGGTTCTCTGAAGTCTCACACGTTTCAGCTTCAAAATACGCTGCCAGTCTTAGACTAGGGACCAATTTTTTTTTTTCAATGTCATCCTCTTAGAATAGGCACTGCTCACATGGCTCCGGGGCCGGGTCTTAGGGATTCCTGACGCTGTGACAGATCTCACGTCCATGTGCACTTGTATGTTGTCCTGGGAGGAACATGCCAAGATGTCATCATACCTCCAGGATTCTTTCACCCGGGACAGCTGGGTCTGCCGTGTGCAGCAAGGGCCCCGTGTCTCCTGGTTAGGTAGAGCAGGTTGCTGTAACGTGAAGGACGCTCTGTGCAGACAGCCATGGTGTCCCTCCTGGACCTGAGGCGCTTCCCAGGTGCTGTGGCTCTTTCCCCAAAGGAGCTGGCTTTTAGATTAAGAAGGAAATAGGTTTCTCTAAACCAGTGGTTCTCAACCTACCTAATGCTGCAACCCTTTAATATGGTTCCTGTGGGTCGTGACCTACAGGTTGAGAACTGCTACTCTAAACCATTGTTTCTAATGGGCCCTTGGGGAGCCTAAGCTACCTGAGATTGTCACAGTGGGCCTGAGACGTGTTCTGCGGGAACGCATGGGTTTCCTGTTCAGACTTGGGGGCACCCGCTATGATTATCTCAGCCCCAGCTGTATTTTTACTCCAGCTCAGTTCAGGGAGTGACCTACACACGGGGTTGTACACGAATCCACCAGCTGCTAATTGACTACTCTCTGTTTTATCTGAGTTTCTTGGTCAAAAGTTATTTTCTCAGCAACTCAGCACTGCTGTGGGCTGGAGTGTCCCTGTGGTTATCTGCCATGCCCGCATTCTTCTATTGAACGAGAGCCCTGGGAAATGGGCTAAAATTAATCATTCTGTTCTCATTTCCCCTTTGGGTGTTTGCTCACCCTCGACTGGCTCTCCCTTGGCCACGCATTCTCCCTTCTGGGGTTCTAGTCACTCGCATGAATGTTCTGGGTTATGGCTCCCTTGTTAATCTTCGATGCCAAGCGACATGTGCGGGAAATGGGCAGGAAAATTGAGTTAAGAGGTCTTTCCTCAATCATGCTTTCGAAAGATCACCACCTTTCCCAGGATGGGTGCGACCCGTAGTCCGTGCAGGTGTTTGCAGTTGACAGATAAGGCACCTGAGGTGGGTACGGCGCGGCCCTGTGGGGTGCTGGGTCTTCCTAATTTACCCTGGCAGCACACTGGATTTTCTTTAGTCTGTGCTGTTTTCAGTGCACTCACAACTCCTTGGGATGACATTTGCCTCTGCAGTGCAGAGTCGAGTCTCTGGAACTCACTTGCACCTGAGGGATCATCCCTCTTGCCCGCCAGGCACAGAGAGGTGAGGGGTGCGGGGCTTGGTCCCCTCCCGCCCCTGCACCACCTCCAGTCCTCTCTGGGGCTCCACCCGGTTTCTGGACTTCTCTGGCTGGTCAAGTGCAGGAGGGAGGCCGTGGGGTCGCCCAGAACTCCCTGCACCTATCTAACTGGGGTGCACCTCTGGCAGGCAGCCTCGGGGCCAGCAGTGGACGCAGTGGACAGGGTCCCTTCCTTAGTGCCTCCAGGCACAGGGCGGGAGATGCATGGAAACTGGTGGGCACAAGCCAGGAGTTCAGGGAGAAAGGTGGGTGGGGCCCCGCAGAGCTAAGGAGAGAGCCATTCCCTCTACTGCCCCACAACAGACCTGGGACTGTGCTACCAAATCCTCTGGACCCAGAACCTCCAGCGATACCTGGGGCAGACCCGAGGTGCCCACGGAATAGCTCTGAGAGTGGTGGAGGGGCTGCAGTTCCCCCCCTGCAAGGCCAAACCTGCAGGACTGGGGATGGAGAGAGCCTGGGGTGACTGCTGGGCACACTGGTGCCCCCTGAGAGCAGGTCCTTTGTAGGTGACAAGAAATAGCCTGGGAACACTTTCAGGAATGTTCTGGAAATGATGCTGATGTAGGCTCTTTGTGGTGTGGTAGTAACAGGGAGAGTGGCCTCACCCTGCAATGCTCGGCTGTGCAAAGGCCGTGTGCCCTTTTTGTGCACCCCTGGGATGGTGTGGAACAGCCCATCACACCCTCAGCCTGAGCATGGTGGATTCCCAAGCCTATGCATCTCTCCTGGGATTTGGGTGTCACAGCCTCATGGCATTTTCACACCAGGACAGGAGACACTTTTGTCTTGTGAGAAGCACCCGAGCTGTTGGTGTCCTCACCTAGCATTGCTGCCACGGAGCCTGGCAGACTCGATGTCCCTGGAAATGGCCTGTGGGACCTCTGTGTCATGTGAAGCCTGCATGCTAGTTTAGCTCAGAGCTCTCTTTGAAGCCGAGAGCCTGGAGCTTGCCTTAAGGGAAGTTCCCAGAGTTTCCCTCCATCACTCTAGATTGGTGACTTTTGCATATTGGAAAAATAGACATTTTTTTATAGTGTCAGAACAAGAACTTGAATAGCAGAAAGAAAATACTCTCAATGCTTCCTGTTAAAGAGCAGATGTGAGACAGACGCCTGAAAGGAGGCCCCGGAAAAGAAAAAGGTGTCCAGCAATCCGTCCACTCTGATCTTCATTTCCTCCAGGAACTCTTGACGCCCGCCTAGCTGAGGGGTCAGCGGCTTCCCCATGTGGAGGGGAGAGGCCAGGAGGGTGGGGATAAGTCTTGGATGTCCAGCAATCCATCCACTCTGATCTTCATTTCTTCCAGGAACTCTTGACGCCCCCCTAGCTGAGGGGTCAGCGGCTTCCCCGTGTGGAGGGGAGAGGCCAGGAGGGTGGGGATAAGTCTTGGGGTTCCGTTTGCCAGCTGGTGAGGCGGTGGGCCCAGGAGTTGGGAAGGAAAAGTCAGGAGAAGGTGACCTGGGGGGAAGAAGGGCTAGAGGCCGGTTCTGCTGGCCCCTAGGTCCGGCTCACGCCCTGGAGTGCTGCTCGCTGGGGGCCCTCCCAGCTCGAGGCCGTCCTGTCAGAGAGCTCCTTCCAGATCACCCTTATTTTAAAACACGGGGGGGTGGGGTCTTCGCTCCCTGTGGAAGCCAGCCCTGGCTGTCTGCCAAATAAACTTTATCCACACTTTCCCTGCTAACTCCACGCTGGAGGGATTATGAGGGCCACAGAGCTAGAATATAGTATGTCTCCTGCCTGTGGGACCCCGGGACTCCTGGTGTAAGTTAGATGCCACCTTCGGGGCTGTGCTCAGCTGTGCATACACCCCACTGCCCTTGGCCCCATCGCGGCCTCCACACCCCTGGACACCCAGCCTCGTCTGTGACCTCCCACAGACCCCTCCCTCTGCACTCGCCGTCTGCCAACATATTTCAGAGCCCACCCCAGCTTCTTGGCGTCTGATCGACCTTCAGGACCTAACTCACTCAAGTCAGATGTCCCGTCCGCAAAGCCCTCCCTGCCCCCTGGAGGGAGGTGCAGGCCCTCTACAGCATCGTGGGTTCCCCTGTTGCAATTGATCCCACCTGGAGACTCTCGGCACCTGGTGAAGGTCTTCCGAGGCCCCTTCCGTGGTCGGTGGTGTGGGTGTAATGCATGTCCTCTCCGAGCAGGCAGGCACAGAGAGGCCTCAGGAGGTGACGGAGTGCTGCCCACATGTGTTACGGTGCTTGACAGTCTGGCTTTTCAGTTTGTATGTATATATCTGCTACCTCACTGGAGTCCAGACACCTCGAGGACAAGCGTCGTAACTTCTCATCTTCCAACAGAGAAGAGCTAGAGATACTTGTGAAATTCATTATGTGCGTCTTACATCTATACATTTACATAAACATGTCCTTATAGACATGTGAGCATACAGAAATGATACAATAGTAGCGTGCTGGGTGTGTCTGCTTACCAACAATGTCCCTGTGCCTCAGCTCAGTCACCTACGCGTCCCAATCACCCCTGATCCACGGAGGCCCAGGGAAATTACACAACTCATCCAGATACTCACAGCGAGTCTGGGGTACCTCTTGGAGTACACTTCTCACGTGTCAGCTGGGAACATCTTTTGCTCTGAACTTGGTTTAGCTCAACCTGCCGGTTCTGTGTCCTGCAGGAACTAATTCCTTCCCTGAGGATTCTGAAATGTGCAGGCTTACAGCAGAGGGTCGCTCCAACCTCCTCAGGCTCTTTCCTCCTCCCACCTCGAGGTCCTCACGAGCAAAGCTACTTTGACCAAATTAGGTCACTGTGTGCCTGCCTCTCTAGTCCTCCAAACGTGAGCCAGCAACGCCCTCCTCATAGCTTGCTTTGAAGAGTAAATGACATATTTACAGAAGGCTCTGTCCAGTGCCTTACACACACACATGTGCTTGGTGACATGTTTGCAGAAGGCTCTGTCCAGTGCCTCATACACTCACTGCTTGGTGACATGTTTCCAGAAAGCTCTGTCCAGTGCCTCATACACACACATGCTTGGTGACATGTTTGTAGAAGGCTCTGTCCAGTGCCTTACACACACGTGCTTGGTGACATGTTTCCAGAAGGCTCTGTCCAGTGACTCATACACACACGTGCTTGGTGACATGTTTGTAGAAGGCTCTGTCCAGTGCCTTACACACACACACATGTGCTTGGTGACATGTTTCCAGAAGGCTCTGTCCAGTGACTCATACACACACGTGCTTGGTGACATGTTTGTAGAAGGCTCTGTCCAGTGCCTTACACACACACACATGCTTGGTGACATGTTTGTAGAAGGCTCTGTCCAGTGCCTTACACACACGTGCTTGGTGACATGTTTCCAGAAGGCTCTGTCCAGTGACTCATACACACACATGCTTGGTGACATGTTTGTAGAAGGCTCTGTCCAGTGCCTTACACACACACACACGTGCTTGGTGCTCCCTGGCGGTCACCATTGCAACTCCTGCAAGCCACCCCCCTTCTTGCTCCCTCCGGCACAGCCACAGTGCCGGCATCAGCCTCTTCTCCTTGATAGCTGCAGAGCCACCCTCTCCAAAGTCTGTGTATAAACAGACTGGCTGAAGTTTCAGAGCAAGGTGTGTGCCACAGCTGTGACAGCAACGTGATAGAAACTGTTTCTGAAACTCCTTGTTCTGAAACACTTCAGCTGTCCTTCCTCCTAGAAACTCTTCCTGCTCAGCATTTCTGCAAGGCAGGGGTGATCCCAGGGATGGGCTTGGCCAGTGGAGGCCAGCTATGAGCTGGGGGGCACGGAGGGACATCTGCAGGCCTTCCCCCATTCCGTGGCTTTGGAAGGCAGCCTTTGGGCAGGGGAAGGCTGGGAAGGACCTGACTCCCTGCTTCAGAAAACATGGCCGAAAAGGGAAAGAGCAGGTGTCCAACGGGTCTGTGAGGAAACAAGCTCAACAGCATGTGTTAACTGGGAGGGAAATGACCTAGGGCAGGTGGGGAAGGTGCAGGGATTGAAGACTGATGGGAGGGCATGAGGGGAGTAAGACCGAGGGGTCAGGGCACCAGGGATAAGGCGGGGTCTGGGGCAAGACTGTGGGGGAGGGGTCATGAGATGGTCAAGGACAGAAACGTGTCTGCAGGTTGGGTTCTGGAATGCTGACCTCTCAGGCCTCCAGAACGAGGCGTGAGGGCTTTGGGACAGCAATACACACGGTAGCCACCAGCCTGGAGGAGGAAGTCCCTCTCAGTCACCGTTCTTGACACTGAAAACAGGAGCGTTCAATGGCAGACGAGTTGAGCCCTTTTTTCTGACGGAGTCTACCTTGGGGTTTGCCCTACTTACGAGCACACAAAATATGTGCACTTGTTGGGAGGGGGAAACACCACTTTGGACTGAGAAATCTGCCCCCAAAGGACTGCGGAGCAGGTCACCTGCTGAGGAATAAGTGACCATTGGTGGGATTTCTTTTTGATCGAGGAAGGGTCCAGGAGGAAGAAAAATAGGAACGTAAGGGCTAGAGCACATCTCTGCCACCTGCTCTGCGCTGCCGCCCCCCACCACGGCCCCTCCTGTCTCCCTCCCCCTGTGACCTGTCGCGGTCACCACAATGACCTCTCCTCTTTTCTTTTTCTCCACTGTGATGTCCCAACCACAGAGGGCTTGTGTTTCTCACAAAGCCCTGAAATTCCCCCTGAGCATATCAAGGCCCTGCCTGGTCCCTTCTGAATTCCGATCAAATGTTTTACGGGACGTGTGTGGAAGGCGTCATTGTTCTTCAGGCAGCATTCTGGCGCAGTGTCTTAGAATATTTGCTCAGTTGGGAAAACAATAGTAAGCTCTCTTGTTGGGTTGATAATTTATCTTTTTGTCTGCCTTCACTGAGTTTGGTTATTATTTATTGTATTATAAGGTGCTTGTTACAAGACCTTGAAAGAAGTGCTAAGAATAGTCATTCTTTGGAATACAGGTCTGCATGTCACTGAAGCACGTCAAAATGAGATACGCACTCCACATCCCAGGAACTCAGGCAGCTGGGGTGGAGGTGGGTGCTCGGCAGGATTTAGGCATCTTCTCTCCACGGCTGGTGTGGCCTGGCATGCAGGTCCCACCCTGGGCGCCTGTTACATCCGAAGATGCCTCTGCTCTCAGCTGAGCATGAATCTCCGTCTGAATCACACAGAGCTAGTGGGGGCAGGAGGGAGGGAGAGCACGATTTGCAGCTTTGTCAGCCTTCCGGTACGTCTTTCCCCCATTTCTTCTCAACCTCATGAGAAGAAAGTTGATAGTTTTTATAAAATGGGGATCACTGGTTCAGTTCTAGCACAGACTTTCCCTTTCTGGTACCAGTGAGGACACCGTGCTCATCATTTTTACTTCTAGAAGCTATTGAAACTCAGTGACAAAGTCTACTCAGACCATTTTCTGATATGTGATGTAGGCACTTATGAAAATGCCATCATTAAGCAGAAAAAGCCCTCATCCCTGAGCCCGTGTGCCCCGCTGCGCTGTGCCTGTGTGGTGGTTTGGGCGTCCAGGGTGCAGCTGAAGGTTCCCACGTTGGGTTGACACACACTGGGAGGACGAGCAGGTGTGGTAAGAGCTGCGTGCTGTGTTCTCCCACCCACGCCTTTCTCCTGAGTTATGTGCCTCCAGGCCTGTGTGTTGAAAAGAGAATAAAAAACTATTTTTCCCTGAGTTCCCACTGCCCACCAAAAACCAACACAGAGGTGCTTACTTAGAACATCACCTCGCAGCTCCAGAGGCCTCCTCTGGCCCAAGTCTAATCCTCTCCCAGGAGATGGGGGATGATCCGTTCTTGAATATCAGGAGCAGGTACACCTTTACTTTAAATGGCAGGAATTATATTATGTTCCCAGTTTACCTAATTCAAAAGCACAACACTTTCCCCAAATAGCATAAAAACACTGAAACTCTGATGTGATAATCTTTCAAGGGTTTCTGCTCACAGAAAGTGCTCAAAACACCAGATATCCCCTTCTGCAGCCACCTCAGCAGCAGCACGCTGTGTGGCATCCCATGGGGACGTGCCTACAGCCAGCGGTCAGGACGCCCCTGATTCCAGGTCCCCCACCCCCATGTGGGGTTTTCTGAGCCCCTCAGGCTCACCACCTCTTAACAGCATCTGCTTTTCTTTAACAGTGGCGTCACAAGCACGTCTACAGGCCCCAGGCGTGGTCACTGTCTTTTCAGGAGAGTGGCCGAGACGCCACGTGCCTCATGCCTCACCCGTCCCCTACTGGCTCTCGAGTGTTGCTGTTGGCACAAACTGCAGTCCCTGGTGGGGTGCAAGTTTACTCCGTATGTCCCCTTGACTGAGCCTTGGGGCATGCAGATACTTGGATGAACACTCTTCTGGGTGTGTCTGTGAGGGTGTTTGTGGATCTGTGGTTGGTTTAACATTCAAATTGAGAGACTGAGTTGGGCTCACCACCCTCTCCTGTGTGTGAGGCCTTCCTCCCCGTCAAAGGCCTGGATAGAACGGAGCAAGAGGGTCCTCCTGCCCCCTGAGCGAGCTGGTCTGTCTCCAACCTCTGGTTGTCTCCGACCTTGGGGGCCGAGAACCCAGCATCAGCTGTCCATCTGGCTGGCTGCAGACCCTGGGACACATCTCCTCCCTGAGTATGAACCAACTTCTATAATCAATCAATGCTGCCCTTTCCCTCCCACCCCCCTTACTGATCTTGTTCCTCTGAAGGCCCCGACTAACAAACTGCTATCGCCTCCTTTCTTTTTTAGTGATTTGGAGTTCAAACATTTTGCAAGTTATCATAGGAAATATGAGGACAGTGAGGGGCAGAGAGTAAGGGCTCTCTGTGTATAGAGGTTGGAAGGATTTCAGGATTTATTCTGACCTCTTGAGATTTCCTGGGAGTAACTGACTTGTAGTGTGTCTCTATTATCCCCTTAAGTTATCCTGACTTTTCTGTACACATACTATATGATGTGATATGTCATTAACACTTTTTTGATAACACACAGAAACACAGACAGAAGCTGATTGAAGGTTCCCACATTGGGTGACTCACACACACCTTTCTACTCAGGTGACAGAGATACTCTCAGACCCTATTTCCCAGTTAGGATTCTGTGCAGAGAAGACTTAGCGTAATTCAGTCTCAGCGTAATTCATTTTCCCTCAGTCTCCATGAATAGAACTTCAAGTTAATCTGAATCGAGTCACTGACAACCAGGGGAACAACCCAGCTCCAGAGTGCCCCGAGCCTCTCGACTGTTGAGAGTATGCGGGGGCCATGGTGGCCAGGACCCTGTCTGTGTTGATCTGAGTGTGCTGAGGAGTCACCACTGCTCTCTGTGCTGGAAGAACACTCCGTGGCCAGGCCGCTCACCCTGTGGGATGTGCCCTGTGCACACCCAGTCTGCAGTTGTCCCTGGCCTGTGTGTGTGGGTCAGAGCCACCTGCCAGCAGCTGGGGGTAGGGGGTACTTCAGCAGAGCCAGGGTGATGGTCGTAGCACTCTATGCCCACCTGGTCTGCAGTTGTCCCTGGCCTGTGTGTGTGGGTCGGAGCCACCTGCCAGCAGCTGGGTGTAGGGGGCACTTCAGCAGAGCCAGGGTGATGGTCGCAGCCCATCTATGCCCACCCGGTCTGCAGGGTTAGTGGCAGTGGGCAACTGGGAGCAAAGTTGGTGTGCTTGGCAAGGCAGGATGAGAGCAGGAGGTGTGGTCCCTGCCCCCAGCCCTCAGGGCCCTAGTGTCAGTGTTTGCCTAACTAAGAGTTCCTGGATGTGGCGGAGCACAGGACAGCTGCAGCCCAGTCACACCATCGTGCTGGCCTCCAACGGGTGTCTCTGTCTGCTGTGGTGAGAGAATAGAAAATGTTTATTAGAGGATTTTATTTTTATAGAGAGTGCCTGGTAGTTTTTTGTTGTGTTTTGTTTGCATTTCTGGTGGAACCTGCTGGAAGGCTGTGGGCACCACCTAGAACAGGGATGCCCAATGGGGATGTGGGGTCAGAGGTGCCATGTGCGTGTAGAACAGCAGCCTCGTGTTCTTTTTTGAATTTTGTCACTTTGATAATAAAGGAAGGTTTGGCTGTTTCCTGGGCATGCCTGAGTCTGTTCCAGGCCACACCACTGGTGGGACACAGGGGTGTCTGCTGTCTCCTCAGTGGTGAGCGATGCTCAGCACAATTCACCCCGGACCTCCCATCCTACGAGGAGGGCTGGCGTGCTGACGGGAGCCAGGACCTGAAGGCCTGTTTCAAGGGCTGCAGGAACGTCCCTTCCCATAATCTTGGGTACTAGGAGGAAAGTCATTGTGGACTCACAAGCCAAGAAAAATGAAAATCTAGTAACTGTCACGTCAACAGCCAGTGATCTGTGAGGCACAGGAGTCAGTCTGGATGAAGAGGCACCCCTGGGCATGGCTGCGCCTGAAACCTGGGCTGGGCAGGGCGGGGTGAGCCCCCTAGTGACCCCGGGGCTGCAGTGAGGGTCCTGAGTATCAGGGGACACCTGTTGCTACCCTGCAGCCCAGGACACCAGGCTGGTCACTGCACCCACAAAGACTGGCTCCTGGGAAAGAGCATGTCCACAGTCTCTGGGTTACAGGAGAAAGAGGAGCAGAAACTGCCTCCTTTATCCTCCAAGATTTCCAGGCTGAGCTCACTGCCCCCCACCCATGACTCCCCCTGCCCAGCTGTAATACCCTGGGACTCCCCACCCCACCTCTCCCCCGCTGGTGGCCAGCCCTTCTCCAGAGGACCCATTTCCTCGCCTCTTTCCTTCCTCCCACCGTGGTCTGCCTGAAATGTGCTCTTACCTGTGAGCAAGGTGACACAGCCCACCGCTCTGACACGTGGGGATGAGGGGCAGGGCTGGGGGGTGGGGCTTCCTTCTTTGTTCTCTTTCAGAACAAGGACATCTCAGGCTTTGGGGGTAGAGGATGTCTCTTGCACAGAGATGCAGGAATAATTTCACCTGGAGGACCCTGACCCTCTCGAAACACAGCGTGCCCACATGGAAACCCCATCTGCTCAGGTGGCATGCTCCTGGGCCAGGCCAGCACAGTGTGTGGGAGCTCTGGTGATTTTTACCTGGTGTTTCATGAGCTGGTGTTTTCTGTTGTTGCTCCAATAGTATTCTAGCTCCATTGGGGAAGGAGAAGAGAAGTCACTTCTAAATGAGCCTGTGTAATTACCCGTTTACCTTTGTGAAACTCTAGAGTTTCCTGTGTGCTCGAGAGGTCTGTGTGCTCTGAGCCTCACTCTGGGCTGAGCGTCTCCTCCACCCTGGCTCAGGACTCCTGCTGCAGGGAGCTCCTCCCAGGGACAGAAGGTCTGACTGTTTTCCTTTAAAAAACATCAAAACCAGAGCTCTTTCGGGCAGCATGTTGGTCTTGCTGCCTGGCTCCTAGCCGTCCTGGGCCCTGCCCTGGGACGGGACCTCAGCACCCCAGCTGCAGCCTGTGGCTTTGGCACACCCTGGGGACTGGGGGTCCTGCTGTCCCATGTGTCTCTCTGCCTCCCCCACAGGATGCATGTCCAGTGCTGGGAAAAGGAGCAGAAGTGGAGCAGAAATTCCCGTGGGATTTTTATTTGCCAGCAGCTTCTAGTTCAATCATTAATTCCTCTTTGCATCCAATTTTCACAACAAAAGGACTGGAGGTTAAGCTTCATGTCCCTCTCAGCTTTAGAAAACTGAACTGGCAGTCAGGGACTGTGTTAGTCATGAGGCTTGAAGCAGAAGTCAGAGTCTGCATGTGACAGTTTGCTGGTCTCTTCGTTCTGGGAAAGGGGCTTAGTGACTTTCTGGGTAACCATTCTTTGAAAAGTTCCAAGTATAATAAGAAAAATATGTCACCCTGTGGGAAGAAGTAGCAGAAAGCTGAACTCATGAACTCTATCAGCTGCTTCAGTGAGAGCAGCTCCAGGATGTCCTCCTCCAAGAACTGCAGTAGATAATGCCATGTACCCCCAGTACACACACGCACACACATGTAAATGCACACAAACACACACGTATGCGCACACATATACACACGCACACGTATGCACACATGCACGTGCACACACATGCACACGCACACACATATACACACATGTACGTGCACACATATCCACACATGCACGCGTGCACACATATACACACATGTACATGCACACATATGCACATGCACATGTATACACACGCATGCACATGCACACGCACACACATATACACACATGTACATGTACGTGCACACATATGCGCACATGCACATGTATACACACGCACACACATGCACACGCACACATATACACACATGTACGTGTATGTGCACACACATGCACACATGCACATGTATACACACACATGCACATGTATGCACACGCGCACACACATACACACATATGTACGCCCACGTGGTGCAGTTTCTAGCCACTGTTTGAGGGCAGCCTGCAGATGAGCACTCACTCCGAGGTGTGGATACCAGTTTCCCATGAGCAGACTTTGACCTAACTCTCTGCACTTTTCAGCAGGGCTGTGTCCTGTGCAGGATTTGCACTAATGTCCAAGGCTGTCATTCTGGAAAAGAAGAGCCATTTGGAAACATTCAAAACGAGATGGCAGTGGTTTCTTTTTACGTGTCCCCTTGTATAGAAGCAGACATGAGCCAAGTGCATGCCGAGGGGCGCTCTGTGTTTGGCCCAGGAGTGGTGACATTGTGACCACAGGGTCCCACTGTCCCGGGTCAGAGACACGGCCAGGAAGGGGGGGGACTGGATGCAGTCAGCGAGGGTAACTCTCAGGTTCTCTCCACTCTGCCCAGGGCTCTCACTGTTCCTGGGCTCCACCAGCAGTTACTGTTTGGTGTAAGCATTGACTTACATGACTCCTGTTTTACGTGACTCCTGTTTCTTGTAAGCATTGTCTCGCCTTAAGGAGTTTAGTTTTTTAAAAAAGTGTGACTAAATATGAGTAAGTGGACCATGGACGGATACCTCCAGGGCATGAGGATTTTAAATTTAGCAGGAGTATTTTGGTGTGTGCGCATGTACTGATGATAAAGAAATTGTTCAGATTTTAAGGTGTTGATAGAACCTAGAAGATTAGCTTCATTGCCAGACTACAGAATTCCTAACGAGGGCCCTTGTGTGCCTGCACCTGTCGCCAGGACACCTGCCTGCAGGGATAGGCCTGGTGCATGGTCCATCCCTGCCAGGCCTCCAGGAAAGAGCTGGTCCTCTTGGTTGGTGTGAAGAGAACAACAGACCTTTTACTTAGCAGCTCAGAGCAGTATCCTGTACAGATGGGTTTTCTAACTCAAATTCCCAAACCACTTTCTATAGTATAAATTGTTAGCTTTCTCATGGACTACTATAAGTTAACCTTCAGAAACCTACTGGGATTTTCTCGACTGTCACCAAAGTCCCTGGCAGGCAGATGTGGGAGGACACCTGCAATTGTCAAATGTGGCCAAAGTGTTTTGCCAGGTCTCAAGCTAGGGTAGATTTCTTTTTCTTTTCTTTTTTTTTTTTTTTTTGAGACAGAGCCTCAAGCTGTTGCCCTGGGTAGAGTGCCATGGCATCACAGTTCACAGGAACCTCCAACTCCTGGGCTTAAGCGATCCTCTTACCTCAGCTCCCTAGTAGCTGGGACTACAGGTGCCCGCCACAATGCCTGGCCATTTTTTGGTTGTAGTTGTCATGGTTGTTTGGCAGGCCCGGGCTGGATTTGAACCAGCTGGCGCTTGTGTATGTGGCTGGCACCTTAGCAGCTTGAGCCACAGGCGCCAAGCCAGGATAGATTTTTTAAAAACAACTTTTACAATGTGAATTTTTTGAACTTAAAAATTATGTGTATTGCCAGTAATGACTTTAGGGGTGTGGAGAGTTCTCAAGCCTTTGTCTTAGGCCATAAACAGGGATCGACTCTCACCATGTGGGTGGGGTTGTGCCACATGGAATGGTGGTTCTGCAGCCTCACATTTGAGCAGGGTGTGCTGGAAACTGCCAGGCAAGAGGGTTCATTGATTCCTTATGCAAATACTTCCTGAGTAAGGCTGTGTGCCAGGCACCTTGCTAGGCAGGAAGGGATTCAACAGAATAAAACAGGCATTAATACGAAACGTGGCCTGCCCAGTGAATAATGAAATTGATATTGTCTCTGTGCAAAACCTGCGGTTTCTCCTGTAAGTTTCCTGAGTCTGAGAGCTTCTTCAAATGGCCTCACGCGTCACTGGGTTCAAGGATCTCTCAGAAGATGGAATCTATCTGTTGGGGGAGTAATGTTTCAGTGTTCGGATGCCTGCAGTGGGTCTTTAGGTTCTGAGCAGTGGGTGTCTGTGACTAATGAGGGAAGTGCTGTTGTGATGCCGCGGTGTCTAAGACAGTCTGAAAGGGCACAGTGCTGTGTACACTGCTTCAGTTTGTCCCTCACGTGACATACCCCTCCATGCACATGACGATTTGGAAATCTGTAATTCACAGCTCATCTTGGCAAAAATTAAGGCATGCATAGATTTCAACAGTTAGCTCAGTCCCATGTGAGTTAGAATTTTGTGCCAACCTCTCCTGGCCCCGACAGTTCTGCAGGGCTGGGGAACGGGCAGTGTGACATCCAGAGGGCTGGGGCCATCTGAAAACTCTGACCCAAATTGTTTTATAATCTTTTAAAATGTAAAATAACTAGGTTGTCTTTAAGAACAAAAAAAAAAAAAGAGCAAAAGAAGAGTGGTTATTTAGTGAGCTCCTTAGAATGAGGTTTTTGTCCAGAAGTTTTGGAAACTGATGAGAGAGAAACTGCACATCATCCCTGAAATCGTCTGAGCTTCATTCTCAAGTTCCTGGTTGTTTCTTGCCTGAATTTGCAAGAATCCTCGGGATAGGAAAACTGGTGCCCACAGAGGGGCAGCCTTGTGTCCCAGGTCTCCCAAAACTCTGCTGAGCAAACTGGCCATCCTTCTTCCTGAGGATGATGAAGATGGTCTATTTCCGGCAGGAGACGGGCCTGGTGGCTGGGAGTACATTAGTACCTGCCTTGACGAGGGCAGCTCCCTTCCGTTACCCCACGCACCTCATGTATATATCGAGGAACCCACTCACGCTGAAGCTTCTTCAAGGATGAAGGGATTACTAACCCAGCACATGTGGACCTCTCAGACACACTCTCCCTCATTGGGTTCCATTGCTATTTATGACAATTCAAGAAAAGTCAAATCCATCATTGCTGGAAAACTAGATTATTTTTAGTAAGTTATCAAATTAGGTATTATGGATGTAGTACCTAATTTCACTTTTAAATAATTTTTTTGGTTTGTCAGTTTCCAGTAACCACCCATCCCCAGACACCCCCATCCCCTGGTAAAAACAACCTATGAACTTTGTCCGGTTACCTGCGTGCCGGAAAGTCTGTGTTGCCACCCATGTTGTACATATTTATATTTGCCATCTGTACCCTGATAGAAATTCTGTGTTAATGCCCAAGAAGAATCTTATGTGTTGAGTATAAAACATTTTAATAGTTTTAAAAATATTGCGTCTTTCTTTTTCCCCAATCGGCAGGCTTGTTCCTTGACCTGGACGATATCCGAATCTTCTCCATCAGCTTCCATCTTGTTCCCCCTTGTAGCAAGTTTTTTGATCTTACTTGCTTTTCAAAATCCACATTTTGCCTTAAATTTTGGATTATATTTCAATGCAGCTGAAATGGGTGGACAGTGGGAGCCCCAGAGAGGTGGCCTGGGAGGCAGCTTTATTCTTTGAAACCTCCTTACACAGCAGCCTGGGCCCTCTTGATTGGTTTTATATTTCCTTATAGGACATTTAAAAAACAGAGGAAAGAAAATTAATCATTTATACTCTATAAGACTGCTGCTTTGAATATCTTGATGTTTTCTCTACAAATTTTTTTAATTTGTACCTGTGTCTGTCTATGTATGTCTGTGTACCTGTGTCTATGTATCTGTGGTCTGTGTACCTGTGTCTATATCTATGTGTGTCTGTGTACCTGTGTCTATGTATCTGTGTCTGTGTACCAGTGTCTATGTATCTGTGTCTGTGTACCTGTGTCTATGTCCGTGTGTGTCTGTGTACCTGTGTCTACGTATCTGTGGTCTGTGTACCTGTGTCTATGTATCTGTGTCTGTGGACCTGTGTCTATGTATCTGTGCTCTGTGGACCTGTGTCTATGTATCTGTGTCTGCTGTGTCTGTGTACCTGTGTCTATGTATCTGTCTGTGTACCTGTGTCTATGTCCGTGTGTGTCTGTGTACCTGTGTCTACGTATCTGTGGTCTGTGGACCTGTGTCTATGTATCTGTGTCTGTGGACCTGTGTCTACGGATCTGTGGTCTGTGTACCTGTGTCTATGTATCTGTGTCTGTGTACCTGTGTCTATGTATCTGTGTCTGTGTACCTGTGTCTATGTCCATGTGTGTCTGTGTACCTGTGTCTATGTATCTGTGGTCTGTGTACCTGTGTCTATATCTATGTGTGTCTGTGTACCTGTGTCTATGTATCTGTGTCTGTGTACCAGTGTCTATGTATCTGTCTGTGTACCTGTGTCTATGTCCGTGTGTGTCTGTGTACCTGTGTCTACATATCTGTGGTCTGTGTACCTGTGTCTATGTATCTGTGTCTGTGGACCTGTGTCTATGTATCTGTGCTCTGTGGACCTGTGTCTATGTATCTGTGTCTGCTGTGTCTGTGTACCTGTGTCTATGTCCGTGTGTGTCTGTGTACCTGTGTCTACGTATCTGTGGTCTGTGGACCTGTGTCTATGTATCTGTGTCTGTGGACCTGTGTCTACGGATCTGTGGTCTGTGTACCTGTGTCTATGTATCTGTGTCTGTGTACCTGTGTCTATGTATCTGTGTCTGTGTACCTGTGTCTATGTATCTGTGGTCTGTGTACCTGTGTCTATGTATCTGTAGTCTGTGTACCTGTGTCTATGTATCTGTCTGTGTACCTGTGTCTATGTCCGTGTGTGTCTGTGTACCTGTGTCTATGTATCTGTGGTCTGTGTACCTGTGTCTATGTATCTGTGTCTGTGTACCTGTGCCTACGTATCTGTGGTCTGTGTACCTGTGTCTATGTCCGTGTGTGTCTGTGTACCTGTGTCTATGTATCTGTGGTCTGTGTACCTGTGTCTATGTATCTGTGTCTGTGGACCTGTGTCTATGTATCTGTGCTCTGTGGACCTGTGTCTATGTATCTGTGTCTGCTGTGTCTGTGTACCTGTGTCTATGTATCTGTCTGTGTACCTGTGTCTATGTCCGTGTGTGTCTGTGTACCTGTGTCTATGTATCTGTGGTCTGTGTACCTGTGTCTATGTATCTGTGTCTGTGTACCTGTGTCTATGTATCTGTGGTCTGTGTACCTGTGTCTGTGTATCTGTAGTCTGTGTACCTGTGTCTATGTATCTGTGTCTGTGTACCTGTGTCTATGTCCGTGTGTGTCTGTGTACCTGTGTCTATGTATCTGTGGTCTGTGTACCTGTGTCTATGTATCTGTGTCTGTGTACCTGTGTCTATGTATCTGTGGTCTGTGTACCTGTGTCTGTGTATCTGTAGTCTGTGTACCTGTGTCTATGTATCTGTATCTGTGTACCTGTGTCTATGTCTGTGTGTGTCTGTGTACCTGTGTCTATGTATCTGTGTCTGTGTACCTGTGTCTATGTATCTGTGGTCTGTGTACCTGTGTCTGTGTATCTGTAGTCTGTGTACCTGTGTCTGTGTATCTGTGTCTGTGTACCTGTGTCTATATCTGTATGTGTCTGTGTACCTGTGTCTATGTATCTGTGGTCTGTGTACCTGTGTCTGTGTATCTGTGGTCTGTGTACCTGTGTCTATGTGTATGTGTGTCTGTGTACCTGTGTCTATGTATCTGTGGTCTGTGTACCTCTGTCTATGTGTCTGTGTCTGTGTACCTGTGTCTATGTGTATGAGTGTCTATGTATCTGTGTCTATGTGTCTGTGTCTGTGTCCCTGTGTCTGTGTATCTGTGGTCTGTGTACCTCTGTCTATGTGTCTGTGTACCTGTGTCTATGTGTATCAGTGTCTGTGTACCTGTGTCTGCATCCATGTGTCTCTGTGCACCTGTGTCTCTGTCTGTGTCCATACAAGGGTGACATGAGGCTCTTTGTGGAGTGGAACAGTTCCATGTCTTGCTCATGACAACATTGCCACAAATTACACACGTGATAAATTTGCAGAGCACTGCACACACACATCACACACCTGTATGTGCAAAACTAGAAAACATAAATAAATCTTGTTTTTGTGCTAAATGTTAAATTCCTAGTTTTAACACTGTCCTGTGGTAGATGGTCCTATTCAGGGAGGTAAATAGGGTTAGAGTATATAGGGCCTCTCTGTACTTTTTTTGTGGCTTTCTGTGACTCTATAATTAGTTAAAAATACAAAAAAAAATGGAAGTGATTTTGAAATCTATTTGGCAACATTGAAAGAGCTTTATTATAGAATATAAAGAAGGCAGGAAAATAAATTTTACATGTGATATTACCATTATAGACACACACACATAGACACAGGTACACAGAGCACAGATACATAGACACAGGTACACAGACCACAGATACATAGACACAGGTACACAGACCACAGATAAATAGACACAGGTACACAGATACAGATACATAGACACAGGTACACAGACACAGAAACATAGACACAGGTACACAGACACAGGTACACAGATACACACAGACATAGACACAGGTACACAGACAGATACATAGACACAGGTACACAGACACAGATACATAGACACAGGTACACAGACACAGAAACATAGACACAGGTACACAGACACAGGTATACAGATACACACAGACATAGACACAGGTACACAGACAGATACATAGACACAGGTACACAGACACATATACATAGACACAGGTACACAGAGCACAGATACATAGACACAGGTACACAGACACAGATACATAGACACAGGTACACAGAGCACAGATACATAGACACAGGTACACAGAGCACAGATACATAGACACAGGTACACAGAGCACAGATACATAGACACAGGTACACAGAGCACAGATACACAGACACAGGTACACAGAGCACAGATACACAGACACAGGTACACAGACTACAGATACACAGACACAGGTACACAGACCACAGATACATAGACACAGGTACACAGAGCACAGATACATAGACACAGGTACACAGAGCACAGATACATAGACACAGGTACACAGAGCACAGATACATAGACACAGGTACACAGAGCACAGATACATAGACACAGGTACACAGACACAGATACATAGACACAGGTACACAGAGCACAGATACACAGACACAGGTACACAGAGCACAGATACACAGACACAGGTACACAGAGCACAGATACACAGACACAGGCACACAGAGCACAGATACACAGACACAGGTACACAGATACAGATACATAGACACAGGTACACAGAGCACAGATACACAGACACAGGTACACAGAGCACAGATACACAGACACAGGTACACAGAGCACAGATACACAGACACAGGTACACAGACTACAGATACACAGACACAGGTACACAGAGCACAGATACACAGACACAGGTACACAGAGCAGAGATACACAGACACAGGTACACAGAGCACAGATACACAGACACAGGCACACAGAGCACAGATACACAGACACTGGTACACAGATACAGATACATAGACACAGGTACACAGAGCACAGATACACAGACACAGGTACACAGAGCACAGATACACAGACACAGGTACACAGACTACAGATACACAGACACAGGTACACAGACCACAGATACACAGACACAGGCACACAGAGCACAGATACATAGACACAGGCACACAGAGCACAGATACATAGACACAGGCACACAGAGCACAGATACATAGACACAGGTACACAGACACACACGGACATAGACACAGGTACACAGACACAGATACATAGACACAGGTACACAGACACACACAGATATAGACACAGGTACACAGACAGATACATAGACACAGGTACACAGACACAGATACATAGACACAGGTACACAGACACACACAGACATAGACACAGGTACACAGACACAGATATATAGACACAGGTACACAGACCACAGATACATAGACACAGGTACACAGACCACAGATACATAAACACAGGTACACAGACACACACAGACATAGACACAGGTACACAGACACAGATATATAGACACAGGTACACAGACCCCAGATACATAGACACAGGTACACAGACACACACGGACATAGACACAGGTACACAGACACAGATACATAGACACAGGTACACAGACACAGATACATAGACACAGGTACACAGAGCACAGATACATAGACACAGGTACACAGAGCACAGATACATAGACACAGGTACACAGAGCAAAGATACATAGACACAGGTACACAGAGCACCGATACACAGACACAGGTACACAGAGCACCGATACACAGACACAGGTACACAGACTACAGATACACAGACACAGGTACACAGACCACAGATACATAGACACAGGTACACAGAGCACAGATACATAGACACAGGTACACAGAGCACAGATACATAGACACAGGTACACAGAGCACAGATACATAGACACAGGCACACAGAGCACAGATACATAGACACAGGTACACAGAGCACAGATACATAGACACAGGTACACAGAGCACAGATACACAGACACAGGTACACAGAGCACAGATACACAGACACAGGTACACAGAGCACAGATACACAGACACAGGCACACAGAGCACAGATACACAGACACTGGTACACAGATACAGATACATAGACACAGGTACACAGAGCACAGATACACAGACACAGGTACACAGAGCACAGATACACAGACACAGGTACACAGAGCAGAGATACACAGACACAGATACACAGAGCACAGATACACAGACACAGGTACACAGAGCAGAGATACACAGACACAGGTACACAGAGCACAGATACACAGACACAGGCACACAGAGCACAGATACACAGACACTGGTACACAGATACAGATACATAGACACAGGTACACAGAGCACAGATACATAGACACAGGTACACAGAGCACAGATACACAGACACAGGTACACAGACTACAGATACACAGACACAGGTACACAGACCACAGATACACAGACACAGGTACACAGAGCACAGATACATAGACACAGGCACACAGAGCACAGATACATAGACACAGGCACACAGAGCACAGATACATAGACACAGGTACACAGACACACACGGACATAGACACAGGTACACAGACACAGATACATAGACACAGGTACACAGACACACACAGATATAGACACAGGTACACAGACAGATACATAGACACAGGTACACAGACACAGATACATAGACACAGGTACACAGACACACACAGACATAGACACAGGTACACAGACACAGATATATAGACACAGGTACACAGACCACAGATACATAGACACAGGTACACAGACCACAGATACATAAACACAGGTACACAGACACACACAGACATAGACACAGGTACACAGACACAGATATATAGACACAGGTACACAGACCCCAGATACATAGACACAGGTACACAGACACACACGGACATAGACACAGGTACACAGACACAGATACATAGACACAGGTACACAGACACAGATACATAGACACAGGTACACAGAGCACAGATACATAGACACAGGTACACAGAGCACAGATACATAGACACAGGTACACAGAGCACAGATACATAGACACAGGTACACAGAGCACAGATACACAGACACAGGTACACAGAGCACCGATACACAGACACAGGTACACAGACTACAGATACACAGACACAGGTACACAGACCACAGATACATAGACACAGGTACACAGAGCACAGATACATAGACACAGGTACACAGAGCACAGATACATAGACACAGGTACACAGAGCACAGATACATAGACACAGGCACACAGAGCACAGATACATAGACACAGGTACACAGAGCACAGATACATAGACACAGGTACACAGAGCACAGATACACAGACACAGGTACACAGAGCACAGATACACAGACACAGGTACACAGAGCACAGATACACAGACACAGGCACACAGAGCACAGATACACAGACACTGGTACACAGATACAGATACATAGACACAGGTACACAGAGCACAGATACACAGACACAGGTACACAGAGCACAGATACACAGACACAGGTACACAGACTACAGATACACAGACACAGGTACACAGAGCACAGATACACAGACACAGGTACACAGAGCAGAGATACACAGACACAGGCACACAGAGCACAGATACACAGACACAGGCACACAGAGCACAGATACACAGACACTGGTACACAGATACAGATACATAGACACAGGTACACAGAGCACAGATACACAGACACAGGTACACAGAGCACAGATACACAGACACAGGTACACAGACTACAGATACACAGACACAGGTACACAGACCACAGATACACAGACACAGGTACACAGAGCACAGATACATAGACACAGGCACACAGAGCACAGATACATAGACACAGGCACACAGAGCACAGATACATAGACACAGGTACACAGACACAGATACATAGACACAGGTACACAGACACACACAGATATAGACACAGGTACACAGACAGATACATAGACACAGGTACACAGACACAGATACATAGACACAGGTACACAGACACACACAGACATAGACACAGGTACACAGACACAGATATATAGACACAGGTACACAGACCACAGATACATAGACACAGGTACACAGACCACAGATACATAAACACAGGTACACAGACACACACAGACATAGACACAGGTACACAGACACAGATATATAGACACAGGTACACAGACCCCAGATACATAGACACAGGTACACAGACACACACGGATATAGACACAGGTACACAGACACAGATATATAGACACAGGTACACAGACCACAGATACATAGACACAGGTACACAGACACACACAGACATAGACACAGGTACACAGACACACACGGACATAGACACAGGTACACAGACACAGATATATAGACACAGGTACACAGACCACAGATACATAGACACAGGTATACAGACCACAGATACGTAGACACAGGTACACAGACACACACGGACATAGACACAGGTACACAGACAGATACATAGACACAGGTACACAGATACATAGACACAGGTACACAGACACATACCATCTCTCACCTCTGGCCACCACTCAACTGGTCTCCTTATATGGAATTGGAACCATGCACACTGTGATCTTTCCAGATTGGTCTTTGGTGTAATTTCACTTGGTGTAATTCTCTGGAAAGCCATGTAGTTTGCACTTATCTGTAGTTTATTCCTTTTTACTGCTGCTGAGTGCTCTACGCAGGAGCACCAGAGCCCTGTAAGTTCCCCGCTGAGGGACATCTGGGCAGTTCTCGTTTGTGCACTACACATAAAGCTCTGATGGGCGCCGTGCGCAGGCTTCTGCGTGAAGTGCTGGGATTGCAGCCGCTGGGGCGTGTGGCGGAGAGTGCATTTCATTTTATAAGAAACTGTCCAGGCCGTTTTGCAGAGAGACTGCACCAGCTCACGTTCACACCTGCAGCACGGGAGGCTCCTGCACCCTCACCATGTCACTACATGTTTTGCTTTCAGCGGCACTGACAGGTGTGCAGTGACACTGTGCTGTGGTCCCCGTCTCTCAGTGACTGACTTGACTGTGTGTCCATGCGCTGGTCTGTCTTTCTGTGGTGAAATATCTCTTTGTCCATTTTCTAATTGGATCGTGTGTTTTATTTCACTGTTAACTTTTGAGAATTGTTTGTATGTTATAGATACAGGATCTTTGTTGGTTGTGTGGTTTACAGATACTGTCTTCTACTCTGTAACTTGCCTTTTCACCTCTTTAATAGGGTCTTTGCAAAAGTTTTAAATTTTGATGAAGTTCAATGTATCGGTTTTTCCTTTATACATCATGTCTTTGGTGTTGTGCCTAAGAAGTTTTTCCTGGTCCTAGGTCCTGAAGATTTTCTCCTACATTTTCTTCTGAAAGTTCCATGGTTTTATGTTTTACATGTAAGTCTGTGATCTGTTTTCAACTATGCTTCTAAGGGTGTGGAAGTTTGGTCAAATGCCTTTCCTTGTTTTCTCCTATGGATGTCCAGCTCTCCAGCGTAGTTTGTTGAAAAAGCTCTCTTCCTCCACGGAATTGCTTTTTCACCCTGATGTGATCAGCTGTGCACATTTGAACGCACCTGCTTCTGGGCTCTGCGCTGTTCCTTCCACCTGCCTTTCTGACCTTTCACCAGCACTCCCCGTGTCAGTTACTGTAGCCACGCCCAAACCCTGACATCGGCAGAGTGATCCTTCCCATTCATTATTTTTCAAAATCATTTAACTATTATAAGTCTTTTTCCAAACAAATTTTAGAATAAGCTTGTCTGACTTACAGAAATCCCTACCCAGATTTTGATGGGAACTGTCTTATGCCTACCCCTTGGTTTGTGGACAGTTAACAGCTTCACATGTTGAGTCTTCCCGTTTCCTAACACTGTGTGTCTCTCCACTGATTTAGAACTTTGATTTCTTCTAGTGGTGTTCTACAGTTTAACACGCAGGCATGTTCGGTAAGTTTATGCCTGAGTATTTCATCATTCTGGAGCCGTGAAACAGCACAGTCGGTTTTTTTTTTTTTTTTTTTTTTGTAGAGACAGGGTGTCACTGTACCGCCCTCGGGTAGACGGCTCACAGCAACCTCTAACTCTTGGGCTGACGCGATAGCACAGTCGGTTTTAAAGCTTGTGTACCCTTCCTCGGGTGGACACATTATAGTTTTCTGAATTCTTCCCCCATTGCTGGACATTTCAGTTGCTTCCCATTTTTGCATATTTAAGTGCCTTCCACAAGTCTGAGGAGGGAGGTCCCCAGGTCAGAAGATGTGAATGCGCCTTGTGTCTTGGCAGACCCCACGGGCTTTGTACGCGGAGTGAAAGGACGCTTTGTGCTCGGTGCCCACCAGCCTGGCCCGGAAGCCGCCGCCTTTTATTCATGATGGCGTTGCTCAGTGGCTCTTTACTGTGTGGCTGACCCCTCTCTGTCATGATTAACATAAAGTTCTTTGTGAGGCACTTTCATTGCTGTCCCCAGGGCATCGCGGTGAGCTGCCCACTTGCCCACGTTAAGCTGCGCCGTGGTCGTCCTGCCCACTTGCACGGCTTCTTAGGAGCCTCTGAGAAGTTATTTCCAAATAATTCATCCCTATCGGTGGCCTAAGCAGTTTGCTTTACCTGCCTCGTCCAGATCAGAGCAGCATACCAGGGAGTGACCAGCTGCTAGTGCTAGGGAAGACCCCCCAAACTGCAGCCTACATGTCCTTGTGTGGGGAGGCCCCCCAGATGCCCCTCCATCTGCCCACCACATCTATAACCACAGCCTACAGAGGCCACTTTGCACAGCCTGCGATTTATAAAAATACCAGCGGATAGAAGGGTGAGGCAGAGGGAAGGGAAGATAATTTGGGGGGACGACAGGCAGTGGGCACAAGACAGAAGCCCTGAGGGGTGGGGCTCTCACTCACAGCAGAGGGAAAGCAAAGCCGGAGAAACTTGCTGAGTGACTGAAGGAGCAGGATGGGGGAGAAAGGCAGGGTTTGAGTTTAGGTGGAAGGTGAGGAGGAAGGCAGGGACAGTTGTGGGCTGTGCCTGTGGGCCCCTCCTTTCTCTGATGTCCTCCCCACCCTGTGCTGCCTTCAGCCCAGCCTCTAGAGCAACTCCACTGAGACCCCTTCCTGAGCCGGAGAGCACCCTCGGCCACCAGCCACTCCTTGCTCATGGCTGTGGGGGTGGGCACTGCAGGCACAGACGGGGAAAGGCCCGGGATGGGCGAGACGGGAGCTCAGCCAGGGCAAGTGGCAGATCAAGTGTTCGGTTCAGGATCTGAGCATTGGTGGGTTGGGGCGTGGCCTGCAGGGCCCAGCGGGGCTGCCCTCGCTCAGGCGACAGGTGCTACTACTGGAATTTCAGCACTTCTACCTGTGATCATGACATTTCATCTGGCATTTTCCATGTACTCATCCTCCAGTGGTAAAACTGTTCTTAACCTTGGCCTCCCACTTTACCTAGGTTCCAGCAAGTGTAGCCGTGTTGAGAATGGTGCTAACAGGCTCACCTAACTTCAGCCCTTTAGGAATGGAAAGGGAACTTTCTGTAGAAGAGGTTTCCCAAGGAACGGAAGATGAATGTAGTTGGTGCTATAATTTTGTGTCACATTTGCTCACTCCAGCAAATGCAGACATGTTCACTGAGAGACCGAGCAGAGAAGTCACAGGAGTCCCTTAGCCACAGTCTCTCCGAGGTGGCTGCTGCCTGGTCAGGATGGAAGGGAGCTGCCCAGAGCAGGGGTGGGTGTCAGACAAGCTCAACTCTGGGTACGGCTTGGCCCAGGGTTCCCTTGAATAAGTCGCCCAACCCATCTTAGCATGGAGGGCCTTCTGATTCAAACATCTGCTGTTTTTTAATGTGTAACAGGTGCAGAAACAGCCTGCCTGAGGGCTTCTGCGGTGCATCTTACAAGGGTACATGCGAAACTTAGTAAATGTAGAATGTAAATGTCTTAACACAATAACTAAGAAAATGCCAGGAAGGCTATGTTAACCAGTGTGATGAAAATGTGTCAAACAGTCTATAAAACCAGTGTATGGTGCCACATGATCACATTAATGTACACAGCTATGATTTAATAAAAAATAACTAAATAAATAAATAAAGAATACAGAAGTGTATCAGTGAGTTGGGAAGTTAGTGGGGAACACTCAGAGGCCAAACCCTGTGTTGGGACAAGAGCCCCGAAGACATTTGAAGCCAGCCTTCTCTCTGAGGGCCGTTGACAGACCTGGTGAGCTGGAGGTGGGGTGTGCACAACCTCACGGGGCAGGGCAACCGATGACACATCCCCGGCTCGGCCCTCTGGCTCCCTTGCCCCATCCCTCATAAAGGCCTCAGGGAGCTCGTCCGGTGTAAGAGCAGAGCAGAGCTAACCCCATCTCGGTGCCACTTCAGATCTCACACCATGTGCGCAAAGGACAGCTGCCTGGGTGAGCCTCTGGGAGAGGTCACAGCTGGAGACTGAGAGGTGAGGGGTGTCAGCGTTTCCGTGATAACGTAAAGCCCTGAGCCGGGACGAGGTCCCACGGGGTGATTCCATGGAGACGGGGACCAGGGGTGGACACGCAGAGATGAAGGAAAGACCAGGGAGGCAGGAGGGTGAGAAGCGGGGAGGGACTCGGCAGTGTGATGTTCTGGAGTCGGGTTTCCAGGCAGTGCTGTGGAGGACTGAGCTCTGACTGCTGGACTTAGCGGCCCGTGAGTTTTGCCCACTGAGCAGGGGCAGTCCTGCTGAGATGGCGATGGCAGGTTGTCAGTGAAGCCACCTCTGAGCCCAGACCCATTCAGAGGTTGCAGCCCAACAGTCCTGGCCCAGGGCCTGAACTCTGCATTTTAATAGGTTCTTTGGGGTGGTTCTGATGCAGGTGGGCAGCTAGGTAGTTACGAACCTCTGGAACACGGTATTGTTGGTTGGTGGAGACATCACATCCCTGGTGGAGGTTACAAACGAGTCCTTCATTAGGCCTGGGTGTGATCCCAGCCTCGCTCCTCTGAGCTTCAGGGAGACTCCACCAAAGCCGTCCCCATGGCTGGATCTCCTCACCTGTCATTGCTAAGCCTCCTGATCCACCGACGGTCTCAGAGGTAGGACAAAGTTAGCCGTGTAGACCACCTGTGCAGTAATTTATTCTATTGTTTTTCTGGGCATTTATATCCTACATGTGATTCAGTGATTTCTAGAATGACCTCTCCCCTGTTTTTGGAAATAAAGCTAACACTTGCCTAATTTTTATTTCCTGTAATACTATCAGTAATATTTCATAGCGTTTCATTTGCACTTTTCATAAATATCATGCTTTTAATGACATGAAAAGCAAATGATTCAGAACAGAGGAAATTACCTGGGAAGGTGACTTTGCTCAGAGAAAGGCCGGCAGAGCAGCCTCCTACCGCTGGAGCTGATGCCTGCAGGACTTGCTGCCTTGGCCAGACATTAAATGCAGTGCAACAGGAATTTTAAACTTCACCATCACAGGCTATTTTATCACATTTTAGCATCATTTAATCAATTTATATCTCTAGTTTTTCTCTCTCTCATTACAAAATTTTTGGCATCTTTGGTTTGTGGAGTGAGCACCTGATCATGGTACCAGCTTCTCCTCCCAAATCGCCCAAGTTATTTTTAAAAATACCATTCACAGAAGCTGTGCTAGAAACCAAGTGTCTGGTGCCAGGTATGTGGCAGATTTAGGCTCAGACTTTGTCTTCCTAAGGGAATCACATTAAAATCCAGAGTTTTAGGTAAAATAACCTACCTCATGAAAAAGAAAAGGCACTTACTTCAAAATAAAACATGAAGAATATTTTTACTATAGTCACATTTTAGGGCAATAATCACAAAATGATTCAGATCTGGAAATGGTTGCTTGGGACACGTACCCTTCCCGGCATCCACCTGTAGCTTTCCCGACCCTGCGGTCAGCACTGACTTCCCTCCAGCTCCAGACCAGTTTCCTTTTGTTGTGTTTTCATTTTTTCAGAAAGTGAAGAGCCAAGTGTCCTCAGGCAAGTTCAAGCTCAAATGTCACTATGAATGCAGAACTGTGGAATCTAAAAATGTGCCCCTCTAATTCCTGTTCCTGCCATTGACAGTTAAGATTCTTTGCTGTTAAAGACCTTATTGATTTTAAGGGAGAAATTAACTGTATTGCAATATTATCCAGGAAGGGAACTGGTGTTTCTTTTTTTTTTTTTTTTTTTGTAGAGACAGAGTCTCACTGTACCGCCCTCGGGTAGAGTGCCGTGGCGTCACACGGCTCACAGCAACCTCTAACTCCTGGGCTTCCGCGATTCTCTTGCCTCAGCCTCCCTAGTAGCTGGGACTACAGGCGCCTGCCACAACGCCCGGCTATTTTTTTTTGTTGTTGCAGTTTGACCGGGGCTGGGTTTGAACCCGCCACCCTCGGCATGTGGGGCCGGCGCCCTACTCGCTGAGCCACAGGCGCCGTCCGGGAACTGGTGTTTCTTATCTTGCTTGTAGGAGATGAAATTATGTATGTGCTTTGGGTATGTTTGCCCTATGTACTTTGACAGCAAAAATCTGTGTGAAACTCAATATATTATGAGAGATTTGTGTCTAAACCTTCGATTTGACATGTTAAGGCTCAAGAAAGTGAACAATGAAAGGCAGGTGGGGTCCCCTGGACCAGGGAAGAAGGTGGATGCCCATCTGGATGTTCTTAGAAGTACCCAGCTTAAAGGCCAATTAGTGGTGATGGGGCACTCTTGGGGTCCCCGTGGTGGTGGAGCCCCTGGCGGGCTCCCTGGAGGAAGGAGTGGGCATGCTGGCCAGGGCGCTGCTGGCTCCGCTGGGCAGGTGGATCTGATGTGGGTCCCAGGTCAGCAGCGTGGAGCAGCCTGGGCCCCTCCGGTGGTGTAAGCTCATTCACCTCAGCTGTGGCCTTGGGTCCTTCAGAAAGGGTCGCTCAAGGAAAAGAAGGGTCTAAAATCCTTCCAAAAGCACACAGAAGTGCTGAGAGAGGACCTTCGGGGAGGAGCAGTGCTGGAGACTGCGGGCCTGCTCTGTGGCTGCCTCCCGGCCACTTAGACTGTTCTGCCCGGCCCGCGCCTGTGCCCAGTGCAGGACTGGACTTTCTACTCATGTGGTCACATCTCCGGAGTGAGGCCACAGAAGGCTGTGATCAGTGAATTACTACCTTTCCATAGCACAGGGGTTGCACTGACTGACGTTATTTTAGGAGGGAAGTTGGGATTCTGGGGACTCTCACGTTTCATCATGCAGCTGCAGGTAGAGGGTGTTAATGGGTGGATTCGGGAACATGGTCTCTTAACAGAAGGTGTGCACTTTATTCTAACGTAAGTGAAAATACCCTCCTGTGTCTTTCTTCTCTTCTTCTTTTCAATGACAGGAGAAAAAAGGATGTCTGTTTCTATGGGGACTTGGAGAATTTTTAGAACTTCAACTCTTGGCTTTCTTTGTTTTCGGCGAGGGAAGTCTTCACCTGCCCCGTGGTTGAGTGCCTCTGTCCTTGTAAACAGCACAGTTGCGCGGACAGAGAGAGCCCCCAGGCCCCTGTGTGACTCTTGCTCCCTGTGAGTCAGCAGATTCTGCTACCAAAGCTGCGTAATCTCCTGCAATTCCAGAAAGCCTGAACCACAGCACTGGAATGTCTCGAAATGTGATTTCTGCCCCCAAATTTGATGTAAATACAATGCCCACTGCTTGGCTCTTCCTCCAACATTTTTACTTATTTATTTACAAAGTAATCACAAAGCAGCGAAATTATAATTTTCTGTCTTCTGAGCTCCTACAAACTCTGTGAACTGACAGAGGAGCCTCTGTTTTGTTATATTCATTGTCTGTCTTCACAGACGGCAGCAAATGATCCTTAACCGTATGTAGACCAGAGTGTTGCTTTGCCTGTCAGAAGGGAAAAGTCAGAGGCACCTGTGAAGGCCTCCAGCCCCCGACAGGGTCCACAGCCTGGGCCTCCTTCCTACTTTTAGGGTTGTCCATATTTGTTATGTGGAGGTAAACTAATAAAATTTGTTAGTGACTATTTTGAGCAAATGAAATTTTCAAACATGGTAATGTAAGTTATTGCTATGATGATTACGTTGGGAAGTATTTGCTGTGTGACTAAAATGGGAGGAGAAGATATGTGGCTTATGAGCCAAACCTTGATTGAAGCCCACCTCAGTCCCTTCTAGCTATGTGTCCTCAGTCTCTGGAGAAAATCTTCATGGGTTGTTTTGTTTGTTTGTTTTTTCAGACAGAGTCTCACTTTGTCACCCTCAGTAGAGTGCCATGGTGTCTCCATTCCTGGGTTCACGTGATCCTCTTGCCTCAGCCTCCAGAGTATCTGGGACTACAGGCATCTGGCACAATGCCCAGCTATTTTTTTTAGATAAGGGGCCTCACTCTAGCTCAGGCTGGTCTCAAACTCTTGAGTTCAGGCAATACACCTGCCTCGGCCTCCCAAAGTGCTGGGATTACAGGTGTGAGCCACCGCGCCTGGCCTTTCACGGTGGTTTTAAATAAACAGAAGAAGGGAGGGATGAAAAGCCTGTGGTCCCCAGAGCACGCTGCTCTTTCTGAGCTGACTGGCCCCTTGCCCAGGGCCAGCACTGTGGAAAGGTGTGAACCATCAGATGTATGAAGGTCGGAAGGGGATCTCAGAGGACAGAGACAAATTCAAGAAACGTCAGGCTTTAATGCCTAGTGTGGGGGGAAACACTGCTTTCTGAGCTCCACTCCCAGTTCCAAGCACCTGGGCAGACAGCCTGTCCCTTTGCAAGTGATATGTCTTTGGGGGCAGAAAGCTATGTGATGAAATTCATAGTATTCTGTTCATGTTTTAACTAAAGGACTCCTTTTCCTAAGGAAGAATGTAGCTTCTGGTCAGGCAAAAAATCTTATCTGAAGGCTTCTTCTGAAATATAGTCTGTAAGATGTAATGACATGTTCTTTGAATAGCTGTGGCAGAAACATCGGGGACGGTCGGGAACAATGAAAGAGAATAAACCACGGGCATCTCACAGACCCCCCGCAAGGGAACCTGCATCTCACAGACCCCGCACAAGGGAACCTGCATCTCACAGACCCCCCACAAGGGAACCTGCGTCTCACAGACTGCCCACAAGGGAACCTGCGTCTCAGAGACGCCCCACAAGGGAGCCTGCATCTCACAGACCCCCCACAAGGGAACCTGCACCTCACAGACCCCCCACAAAGAAACCTGCATCTCACAGACCCCCCACAAGGGAACCTGCACCTCACAGACCCCCCCACCACACCCGAGGGAACCTCCATCTCACAGACCCCCCACAAGGGAGCCTGCGTCTCACAGACCCCCCACAAGGGAACCTGCACCTCACAGACCCCCCACAAAGAAACCTGCATCTCACAGACCCCCCACAAGGGAACCTGCACCTCACAGACCCCCCACAAGGGAACCTGCATCTCACAGACCCCCACACATGGTGGGTGCACACCACCGAGGTTCACACTGCCACCTGGTGGACGCACACCCCTGAGGTCCACACTGCCGCATGGTGGGCGCACACCCCCGAGGTCCAAACTGCTACATGGTGGGCGCACACCACTGAGGTCCACACTGCCGCATGGTGGACGCACACCCCCGAGGTCCACACTGCCGCATGGTGGACACACACACACCTCCGAGGTCCACACTGCTGCATGGTGGGCACACACCACCAAGGTCCACACTGGCGCATGGTGGGTGCACACTCCCGAGGTCCACACTGCCAATAACATGGAGGGGTACACAGTCTCACACGCCTGTGACTTACACACTTCATTGTGACTGCGGTGACAGATCAGAGGGACCCTAGCTTTGTGTTTGTCACGTGTCACTGCTCTTTTGTAGGAAGAAGGCATCGTCAAGGAGATTGACATCAGCCACCATGTGAAGGAAGGATTTGAAAAGGCAGACCCTTCCCAGTTTGAACTGCTGAAAGTCTTAGGACAGGGATCATACGGGAAGGTGAGTTACACTCTGGTGGGATCCAACTGTGTTTCATTCCTAAACACAAAAGAATCCTGGGTGGGGCCTGACTGGATGGCAAAGCAAGGCCCCGAGGTGACCATGCCCAGTTACCACGGGGCTGCCCAGTGGGCACCAGCCGTACCCCTGAACCTGTCACACACACATCTGTCCCTCTTCTGGCTGCTCCTCACCTAGGGTTTTGGTTTCTCACCACAGTGAGTGGAGTTATGGAAAGTGAGCCAGGGTGACTCTGGAAGAGCATCCCCCATGGCTATTTTTCCAAAAGAACAAAAAACAGAAGAGAGAAAACCAGGGAAAGGCAGAGCAGCACCCTCTGGTGGGCCCCGCAGGGTCACTCTGGAGCCAAGAGGCTGTTACCCTTTGAAGCCTCAGTTTCCCCATCCACAAAATGCAGGTAATATTACCTACGTCATATAATTATTCTGTGGGTTAAATAAGGCAGGAATCGCACCCAGCAGCAGCCTGAGGCCATTTGTGCCCTGGGATTGCTTATTTCCTTTCTTTTTTCATCTTCAAATTGCAGCAATAAAAGGTGATTTCTTTCAGGAATTGAGAACTAGTTGGCTCCCATTTAACAAGCATCCTGTACAGTGAGATATTGATGAAAAGCTTTCCCTCTGCTGCTGTGCGACTCGTCCCAGCACAGTGCAAATTCCTCTGCCCTCATGTTAGCTGTCAGAAATACCCAGGACTCACCAGATGCTTCCGAGAACGCAGGGCCTGAAGTAAACCAGGTGGCCACAGTTAATAGCTCTTTCTGTGTGGTGCGTGGACATTCACCAAATCCTTGCATTCTTCACGTGACTTTGTTCTGAGATCAAATCTGGCTCCTATGAATGTAAATGCAGGATTACTAGGATGTAGCATCGTGGATAATCTCCCATAGAGCCCTGTACAAAACCCACATCTGTTGTGCTCAGAATGTAGGGTATCTTTTTCTTTTTCTTGTTTTCTTTCTCACACAGTAATGTGGTAAAGAACATGTGTTTATACTGGTATATGTATAAATATATTAGATTAAACCATCCGAAATTTCCAGTTCTTTAATGGGTTTGGGTCCATAAAAAATGGCTGTTCAATATGGTTTATATGGTGTTTACACAAGTAGGGAAATAAAGATGTCACAGCCTCTGAGGACATCACAGCCTCTCAGGGCATCAGGGCTTCTCAGGACGTCATAGGCTCTCAGGATGTCACAGCCTCTCAGGATGTCACAGACTCTCAGGACATGACAGCCTCTCAGGACATCAGGGCTTCTCAGGACGTCATAGGCTCTCAGGATGTCACAGCCTCTCAGGACATGACAGCCTCTCAGGGCATCAGGGCTTCTCAGGACGTCATAGGCTCTCAGGATGTCACAGCCTCTCAGGATGTCACAGACTCTCAGGACATGACAGCCTCTCAGGACATCAGGGCTTCTCAGGACGTCATAGGCTCTCAGGATGTCACAGCCTCTCAGGACATGACAGCCTCTCAGGGCATCAGGGCTTCTCAGGACGTCATAGGCTCTCAGGATGTCACAGCCTCTTAGTATGTCACAGCCTCTCAGGACATGACAGCCTCTCAGGGCACCAGGGCTTCTGAGGACGTCATAGGCTCTCAGGATGTCACAGCTTCTCAGGATGTCACAGCCTCTCAGGACATCAGGGCTTCTCAGGACGTCATAGGCTCCCAGGATGTCACAGCCTCTCAGGACACTAAGGCTTCTCAAGATGTCACAGCCTCTCAGGACGTCATTAACACACAGTGTTGGAGAGAATGAGGGCAGGTGGTTTTCTCTCTAAGCACCACGGTTTGAAGAGAGACAAGTGAGGGTGGCTCCTGTTCTGCCTTTCAGGGGCATTGCCCACATGCTGTTTCCTGAGAGCAAATTCACCTGCCCAAGCACAGAGCTGGCCCATCTGCACCCAGAGGGAGGAGCTTCACTCCCGTGAGGCCTAGGAAGGGTTTTGTGGGCTTAGCTGACTGCCCCGTCCCAACTAGTCTTGCTATAGGACAGATGCCTCTCCTAACCCCTCTCGAGGCTGACGCACCTGAGCCTCCTGGAAGCTGAGGCAGGAAGCCCTTGTTGAACTCCATGGGGGCACCTGGGACCAGAGTGTCTACCTCGTGGCTTAAACAGAAACTATTCTCAGAGTCATCCTTCTCACAGGACTGGGGCATGAAAGATTAAAGAAGCAAACGTTTCTAATTCCCTCATTTAAATTTCAAGTTTTGAATTTTAATTGTCCTTTTAAATAAACAGTTTTTGAAAAATGACGAGTAAAACAAAGTGTTTGGCAGAATCCTCTTGGAGTGTCCTTCCCTTCCCGACCTTCCCACCACTTCTCACTTTCTATTTACTTACATCATTATTGCTTGAGGAATGAGAGGTGGGGTGATGAGGAATGATAGCAGGACAGGTGGCAGGACGGGCAGTGGGTGTCACCCACATGGACAGCGCGATGGGCACCTGGTGGCTGTGAGAGTCGGCTGTGTGCCCCACCAGCCAGGTCAGGACCATGGCTGCCGGAGGTGAAGTTCAGGTCTGCCCAGTGGATTGATGTGAACGGGTCTTCTGGAAGGAAAAGGTGTTGTTCTTAAAAGCTTCACTCAGGAGATCCCTGGAAAGATTTGCAGCCAATACCAGGCACTGGGGAGCCACAAACACATGTTGTTTTTGTCCACACAGGGTTGTGTGTTGTAAGTTTTTTATGAAAGTAAAACTGACAACCAGAGGGGGAAGCCGTATGTTCTAATACCGCATTTTATTGTATTTCTCATCTCTAAATACAAATGCCAGAGCAGTGTTCCTCTGCTCCCTGTAAGGGGAGAGAGGGTGACACGGGCTGCTTGTGTCCCACAGAAAGCTCCTGTGCACAGGTGTCCGTTCTTGCCTCTGCTCCAGACAGTGAAGTCCAGTGTGATCTGGATTCCAGCCTCCCCAGGACAGGGCACAGTCAGCTGTCCTCAAGCTGCTCTGTTCTTATGCATTCAATGACTTGACTCCCTGGAGATGCGGAAATGAATGGAGTGCGCACTCTGCGGCCCAGACCTCTGCGCCAGTGCCTACTTCTGATCCAAGCTGCCCCCAAGCCCCGTGTCAGTGATTGCCATCCTGTCCAGCCGTGCCAGCCTTCAATAACACTCTCCTTGTCACTGCAATCTGGGCAGCCATGGTGGCATTGTTCCTGTGACAAGAGCCTTCCCCTCTAGAGGGGTGCATCTCTGGCTGGGGCATTTTACCCAGGGACACTTTAGGTACAACAGCCATGGATGTCTGCGTGCTAGAGTGCTCAGTTGTCTGACCCCATCGTGTAAAGCAAAGCCATCACGCCTACCCCCATACCTGCAGAGCCATCACATCTACCCCCGATACCTGCAGAGCCGTCACGCCTACCCCCAATACCTGCAGAGCCATCACATCTACTCATTCATGTACCTGCAGAGCAGGGCCATAGGCAGTGCTTGGGACAAGAGAGGGATACACAAAACAGCCTGATCCTCTGAGAGCAAGGCAATTTAAAAGCTGACCTGGGAAAGCAGTGGAAGGCAGTGGAGGGCGCTCGTGTGGAATGAGCTGCGCAGACCAAAGGCACCCTGGGGGTTCAGAGGCCATGACCCTCATCCCATCCAACACTTGCTCCTTGAGCACCCTTGTGTGGACAGATGCTAAGGGAAGCTGCAGGAACTTTTCAAAAATATATTCTGATTGGGCTGTAGGTTTAGGGTTCCCACATTCTCAGAAGGGGACAAACCAAAATCCAAAATTGTCCTTGCTTTTCTGTGACGTAGTTGGTTTTACAAGAATGAGTCTCTGAATGTCTTCCTTTCTGGGGAGATTGTCACCGTACAGTCCCCAGAAAGTATATGCCAAGCGGGTAGCTCAGGCCCTGGGGGAATATTGCAGACTGATGGTGACGTTCCAGTGCTGAGACGGAGCTAGAAACTCAGTGGGAGAATCAGGCAGTGATTCTGCTGATCACAGGGATCCTTGACGATCTGGGGCAATTCAGAATGACAGCACCTGTCTCCAGGTTGTGGCTATTGAGAGCATCTTTGCAAAGCAGCCAAGCTGCTGCAGCAGCACTTCTACAAATGAAGCAAGGGCCCAGGAGGGGAAGCCGGGCAGGGTCAGAGCTCAGTAACAGAGTGAGGGCCCAGGAGGAGAAGCCGGGCAGGGTCAGAGCTCAGTAACAGAGTGAGGGTCCAGGAGGAGAAGCCGGGCAGGGTCAGAGCTCAGTAACAGAGTGAGGGCTCAGGAGGAGAAGCCGGGGCAGGGTCAGAGCTCAGTAACAGAGTGAGGGCCCAGGAGGGGAAGCCGGGCAGGGTCAGAGCTCAGTAACAGAGTGAGGGTCCAGGAGGAGAAGCCAGGCAGGGTCAGAGCTCAGTAACAGAGTGAGGGCCCAGGAGGGGAAGCCGGGGCAGGGTCAGAGCTCAGTAACAGAGTGAGGGTCCAGGAGGAGAAGCTGGACAGGGTCAGAGCTCAGTAACAGAGTGAGGGCTCAGGAGGAGAAGCCGGGGCAGGGTCAGAGCTCAGTAACAGAGTGAGGGCCCAGGAGGGGAAGCCGGGGCAGGGTCAGAGCTCAGTAACAGAGTGAGGGTCCAGGAGGGGAAGCCGGGCAGGGTCAGAGCTCAGTAACAGAGTGAGGGCCCAGGAGGGGAAGCCGGGCAGGGTCAGAGCTCAGTAACAGAGTGAGGGCCCAGGAGGGGAAGCCGGGGCAGGGTCAGAGCTCAGTAACAGAGTGAGGGCCCAGGAGGGGAAGCCGGGCAGGGTCAGAGCTCAGTAACAGAGTGAGGGCCCAGGAGGGGAAGCCGGGGCAGGGTCAGAGCTCAGTAACAGAGTGAGGGCCCAGGAGGGGAAGCCGGGCAGGGTCAGAGCTCAGTAACAGAGTGAGGGCCCAGGAGGGGAAGCCGGGGCAGGGTCAGAGCTCAGTAACAGAGTGAGGGCCCAGGAGGGGAAGCCGGGCAGGGTCAGAGCTCAGTAACAGAGTGAGGGCCCAGGAGGGGAAGCCGGGGCAGGGTCAGAGCTCAGTAACAGAGTGAGGGCTCAGGAGGAGAAGCCGGGGCAGGGTCAGAGCTCAGTAACAGAGTGAGGGCTCAGGAGGGGAAGCCGGGCAGGGTCAGAGCTCAGTAACAGAGTGAGGGCCCAGGAGGGGAAGCCGGGCAGGGTCAGAGCTCAGTAACAGAGTGAGGGCCCAGGAGGGGAAGCCGGGGCAGGGTCAGAGCTCAGTAACAGAGTGAGGGCCCAGGAGGGGAAGCCGGGCAGGGTCAGAGCTCAGTAACAGAGTGAGGGCCCAGGAGGGGAAGCCGGGCAGGGTCAGAGCTCAGTAACAGAGTGAGGGCCCAGGAGGGGAAGCCGGGCAGGGTCAGAGCTCAGTAACAGAGTGAGGGCCCAGGAGGGGAAGCCGGGGCAGGGTCAGAGCTCAGTAACAGAGTGAGGGCCCAGGAGGGGAAGCCGGGGCAGGGTCAGAGCTCAGTAACAGAGTGAGGGCCCAGGAGGAGAAGCCAGGCAGGGTCAGAGCTCAGTAACAGAGTGAGGGCCCAGGAGGGGAAGCCGGGCAGGGTCAGAGCTCAGTAACAGAGTGAGGGCCCAGGAGGGGAAGCCGGGGCAGGGTCAGAGCTCAGTAACAGAGTGAGGGTCCTGGAGGGGAAGCCGGGCAGGGTCAGAGCTCAGTAACTGCCTGTGCTCAAGTTGTCGGGTGGTTTGGGAACTTATTCCACTACATGAAAACTGATTCCTGCTGACAGACGGACGACAGCAGAGGGGGCAGAGAGGTGCTTGGTGACACGGGGGTAGACATTCCTGTCACTGACAGGGCAGGTGCTCCCGCTCACCAGCCTCAGTTTTGCATCTCCATTGTTACCCGAGGGTCTCTGCCAGGCTGCAGTCACCAGGACCTGGCACGCTGAGGCTGGTGCACGTTGATAGAGTGGGATTTTTTTCTAGTCTTTTAAAAAGTAAAAGTAGAACTCTTTAAAAAATAAAAAAACATGTAAGTGTAAACATCAGCCATTGCCATCAATCATCTCATTTTTAGAGTCTGAAATACAATGAAGAAAAGTCTCCTGTGTAAATATCTGTGCAAAATGGGATGTCATTCAAAGTAAGTCTTGACTGGCGGCTGCCCCAGGTGGACGTGGTCTTCCGTTAGACCTAAGGGGCGTGGGGTCTCACTGCTCTCTGAAGTCATGCAAGCTTTCTTTCGCACATCACAAGTCAGGTGAGGGGTAGAGAAGGACAATTCTGGACACTCCGAGGCTGGGCTGTCCCAACACAAGTGCCCCGTACACGTGGCCCCCTTTTCCCTCAGTGCTCTCCCACATCCGGGCCTAATTGCCCTTATTTGCTTTCTGACAATTATACTTCATCTTGGGAGCTCCTACATCAGCTTTACAGTGATGGAGCAGGTAGCTGACCTGTGACCCAGCCAGAGTCCCTAACAGGTGTGAGCCAGAGTCCAAGGTAGCCATCCCCCACACAGTGCTCACAAGCCCATCGGCTTGCCCTGTGCAGGGGGTGGCAGCTGGAATGCTCTGTGCCAGCTCTCCAGGGCTGCAGGCCAATAGGGCATGCCCCGCCCTCACCAGCATCACTGCCCCACCAGCAGCAGGTCAGAAGGCAGCATTCCTGTGGCAGCAGCAGCTGGGACCCCGTGTCCCACCTTCTGTCCCTTCCAGGACTACTTTCCTCTCTCACATAGTGGGAAGTGGAGGCTCCTTAGCCTGGGTGGCCTCTCTGCTAACCCTGACCCTGACTCTAACACGTGCACCTGCCTGGTCCATCACCCAGATGCCTGGCTGTGCCTCCCTCCTGTCCCCACAGGGAAGAGTGAACAGGACAGGCTGTGCTTCCCAGCCAGCGGCCGAGTCTGCACAGCACCGCCACCCAAGTCAGTGTGGATACACTGGGCACCTCAGATGGGCTGGAGAAATGACAGGAATTACATCAGATGGAAACTAAAACTGTGTGTGACTTTCTCGTGATCCAAAGGGAAAGAGCTCAAGAGTTCAGCACAAATGTTCTCTCACTGCAAAAATCTCCTCTCTGCCCCCGCTGTCTTGTGTCTGCTGCCCATCAGGAAGCTTGTCTGCATGCCAAGGGACCTGCCCCCACACCTGCAGAGTGGTCACGTGTACCCACACACCCACAGAACTCAAGACAAGACTCCTTCTGTTCATGGGGACTTCCAGGGCTAGAGTAGGACTGTTGGGGACAGCTGCTGGGACCCAGGTCCCATGGGAGGGCTCATGCCTGGGTCCTGCAGGGCAGTGCAAGTGAGGTGACGCCCCAAGCTGTCTCCCCAGGTCTGCAACACAGGCTCATGTGCCCAGCTGTGGGGACACACACACATAGGCACTCCGCATGTCTCCCAAAGAGGAGTCAGTTCTCAGTGACAATGTAGTCCCAACCCTGAGAGAAAAGGAGACCCGTTGCTAGCTGCCACGCTTCCCTGGGACGCCCTTGTTTCCACCAGCCTTGGTAGCGCAGAGTGGTGCTGTGATTCCATCTCACCACTTTGGTGTCCCCTTTCCATCTTGGCATAGGGGCAGAGTGCTTTTCTGTGGACCCTGTCTAGACTAGTCACCTAGACTACTCACCCGAAGCGAGGGGCTGTGAGGAGAGGCAGCAATCAGGAGTGGTGGGGCGTAGCTGGTCAGGTGCAGGAGACCCTCTGGGAGGGCCCTGATGGGAATGTGCACAGACCCTGAGCTGGGACTTGGTGTCTCCCTGGTCCCTCTCCCATTCGAGTCTCTAGATGCCTGAGGGTGTCCTATGAGTTCACCTGCACCAGCTCAGGGCACTTGTGCGGTGAGTCTCTGCAGTGGGCAAGAATGAGGGTGCCCCTCTGATGGTGGCCAGGTGGGAGCAGCCCCCATGCAGACACTCGGTGTGTGAGGCTGCAGTGGCACCAACGATGACCAGCCTGGGGCCACACAGAGTTCATGTCAAGCTGGAAGCCCCCAAAGGGCACTTACTGTGGCTGCTCCTTCTGGCTTTTTCAAACTTGGGAAGGGAGGCATCTAGGGAGGAGGAACTCAGCATCGCCCCTGGATCACACTGGAGGAGGCCCCAACAGAGTGGAATTTGCTCCTCTGTCTTCATCTTTTAGGCAGATTTTTCATTTGTTGAAATGCTTTTAGGAAAATTGAGTACTATAATGTTTGTTCATTTTCATGGAAGATTTTT
Source organism: Nycticebus coucang (assembly GCF_027406575.1). Lineage (NCBI taxonomy): Eukaryota > Metazoa > Chordata > Mammalia > Primates > Lorisidae > Nycticebus > Nycticebus coucang. The sequence goes on along the minus strand of NC_069784.1, from coordinate 139,634,588 downwards.
ATATTTTTTTTCCAATTGTGCTAACTTTATTGCTTTGCTGTGAACACAGAATTATCCAATTATCCTCCAGGATATAAAGGGGTTTTTTTTCTTTTTTTTTTTTTTAAATTAAATCATAAACATAGATCATGTATACATTAATGCATTTATGGGATACAATGTGCTGATTTCATATAGAATTAGGAACGCTTTCATCTCACTGGTTAATATAGACCTCATCTCGTTTACTTAATTATTGTGTTAAGACATTTGTACTCTATACTAATAGATCCAACATGTACCCTTGCAATATGCACCATAGAGGATACTTCAGGTTCTATTTTTTTAATTAACTTTGTTCAAAAATTACTATCATAATTTAAACTCAGCCTCTCTCAATTATCTTTTCTTTTTGGCTTTCCTGTATAATACACATCAAAAAGTATTTGAGAAAGTATTGTCCAATAGCCACATGACTCTATTTATAAATGTAAGCTACTCACAGCTAAAATTTGGGTGAAGAAAGTTCAAATAAAAGAAACTGGTTTACCTGGATGACGGATGGAGCTGTCCTGGTGATTGGCAGCCTCGCTCCAGCGTCTCCGTGGATTCACAGAGGGACATTCAACATAAGCCACACGGCCTCCCCTAAGATTTCTGAATAGTGTTCATTTTTCTAAATAACTGGTCTTCAAAAAGAGGAGGTATTACTTCTGATACAAAATAGAAAGTTGATGATTCCAAAACAGATGATGGTTCTTCTTCAGATGTTGAGGTGAGTTAGATGACGCCCTTCCTGGCAGCCCGGGTGCTGGGAAGATGGGCAGGGCTCCTGCAGTGTCTTTCTTTCCTTGGGATTTTTCCGGACTGCCTTGTCTATCTCCTTGTCAAGTCCAGTCAGGACGATGTGCTGGAAGTCGTGCCCTTGCAGATTTCTGCTTTCTCTTTCCAAGGTGTTCCTGGTGAGGAAGATCAAGGGGTCCGATGCCGGCCAGCTCTACGCCATGAAAGTCCTCAAGAAAGCGACACTGAAAGGTGAGGCTCACGGAGGGCCGGCCGCTTCCAAGACGCGTGCTCGCAGCCTCACACTGCTCCTCATCTGAGGAAATAAAGTTCTGTTTCGTGTTCAGGATTTCTTTTTTTTTAATTATTAAATCATAGCTGTGTACATTAATGTGATCATGGGGCACCCTACACTGGTTTTATAGACCATTTAAGGTGTCTCTAGATGAGCATTTCAGGCACTTTACTCTCTGGCTGGTAATGAAGTGTGTCCGTTTCCCTGAGTGTTGAATCGTCCCTGCAGGGCTAGCACGGTTCCCAGAGCGCAGCCGTGCTGCATACTTGCTGCTCTCCCACGTGTGTTTTGCTGTGGAGCACCGTGTGGGAGACAGCGGCAGGGAGGAGGGCAGCTGGGCAGCCTGAGTCTGAGCAGCCAGGAGGGACTCCCGTTTTAAGTAAATGTGCCCGGTTGTGTTATTTCCTGGTGTCCTGGTGACTGGGGGTTGGAGAGCCAGGACCTGAGTCTGTGCAGCTGCTCTGCGCTGTCATTCTGTAAGTCGAGTCTGAGTGCTCATCAGCCCGGGATTAACATCAGTCAGGGCATTGTCGGAATCTCCATTCCAGCCTGCAGCCTTTAGCCGGTCCACACAGCTCCTGCTGTGTCTGCTCTGGGCACCTCCTGCTCACCACACCCAAGGTATGCAAGGTGGCTGAATGAATATACAACCCTGGGCAGAGGCCGTGGAGCAGTTTACCAGTTACAGGAGCTCACCAGGGAGGAGGCCACCACCTGCCACACAGGCTGTGCTCCCCACTTTGTGGTAATGAGAGGGTGAAGTGGCCTGATCCTGCAGGAGATGCGACTGGCTTATTGGAGCAGCTTTGTGGGCTGGTGGGAAACTGAAGCCCAGCGGGAAGGCAGGTGGGTAGAACCTTTCCCACTGGCCAGAGGCACAGCTGGCAGGAACAGGGAGCTCATGGTTAGGGTTCTGGGGCCTGTGAGGCTTGGAGATGTCAGGGCAGCACCAAATTTTAGGGTTATAGCAGCTGCCTACAAGGGGACTGTACAGAGAATGTCCTTCTCTGTCATCCATTCATGTGAACGTCCAGCATCAGCCAGGGACACAAAGCAGATCCAGGACTCCGGCTTCTCTTGGGGTGATGAAAGTGTTAAGACTGACTGTGGTGATGGCTGCACAACTCTGAATGTTCTGAAATCTTTCAACTGTACACTTTAAATGGGTGAACTGTGAGTTATAGCTCAATTAAGCCATTAATTTTTAATTAAACAGCTGCTAAATGACATGTCATTGTCCAAAACCCACCCTTTCATCCAAGCCTTGAGATTTGTCATCTCCAGCCCAGAAGGGTGGCTTCCTGTGGTGCCAGACAGAGGCAGAAGCTAATCCCTCGCCACACCTCCCTCCCTCCCTGCAGCAGATTTCCCCGCTCCAGGGCAGGAGGAGAAACCAGGAACAGTTCCTTTTCTCCTTAAATCACAACTGTTCAGTTCTTTCCCCTAAAATCTCATCTCTGCCTCCCCAGCCCCTGAAAGGAAGGGAGGGAGAAGGTGAAGCCGGATGCCACGCAGAGATCCAGTGATGTTTGTTTATAGCTTGAGGAAGGAAGGAGCCAGAATGTTGTTCTCTGTTTAACTACTGCTAAGCCCTAGACTCTGTCAGAGAGGACTGTGACCTCTCAGCTCTGTGCAGAGCGTGCTGGGTCAGTAACCTCACTCTCCTTGACACACTCCACCTTGTTTACAATCCAAGCCAGTGTCTTTGGGAAGCTGCTGCTGACCTGTGGTGACACTGTGCACATGGGGCGACTGAGCGAATGTCGGACCCTGAGCACCTCTAAACACCTGCGTGTTTGTGTGCGCGTGTTAGATGCCAGGCTAGAACCTGCTGAAATGGAGGCAGTGTCTGCGTCAGGGTCACAGGGTTGGGGGCAGCTTTTTGGTTCTCTCTCTCTTTTTTATGTATTTATTTTGGATTAATATGAGGTACGTGTGATTAGGTTACATTGTTTGCATTTGTAAGCTAATGTCCACATTGTAGCTGGGAAGTATGCCATCTTCGCCTAGGAAGCGTGCCATCTCTCCAAGTTTTCAACAAAAATAAGACATCTTAGTTTTTATACTATGAAGTTAGTTTTTAAATATTCTGGAGAAATGTGTTTAAGCAATCAAATCATTTTTATGTTGTGAAAATGCACCCTTGAAGCCTAGAATAATAGAAAAAAAATCCATTTCCTTGTGCTTCTTAAAAGTCAGCTTTAAAACCAATCGTTATGTTACATCTTACCTGTCTTAGCTTTCCGTAATGGCCTGTCACTGAAGAATAGAAATTTTTTCATGGAGATTTAATTGAAATTTATTTTCTGAAGAGAGAATAGCAGGCTTTCCAAAGTGGTCCCTGTGTGGGGGTCACTGGACTGTGCATCCCAGCCCAGTGGTGTGGACAGGAGGCCTGGCCTGGCTGTGCACCATAACTGGCTCTCCTTCCGGATCAGGACACCCAACAGCTCTGAGCCTGAGTTTCTTTCTCACTCAAGAAAGAAGAGAGCTGACTTCAGGTTTGTTTTATCTCCAACACCTGTGCGAGTCACTCCAGAGCCCTTCAGATGCCCAGTAGTGCATTCTGCACTCTCACAGCACCAGGCTGAGAGTTAGTTAACAGTCATGAAGACCGTGCGTGGGGAAGGCGCACAGTGGGGCAGCCCTGGGGTCATCTTCACTCACCAACAGTGAAACCCAAAAAAGCACAGTCGGCATCCAAGGGAAAATGAGAGACTCTGAGCAGTAAAATTATTTTGAAAGGAAAAAATGAAACATGCAGAAAAGATTTTTAAACTCCAGTTTGTCTCTCAAAAACGTGGGTGACTGTCATGTGTGCAGAAGTGAAGACAGCTGTCAGTGGCATCCTGTAAACTGGTATGAAGGATAATTGTGTCTGACAGCTTCATTTTATCGTTCAGTGATTTCGGAGTGTCAGGTACTGTCCCCTCGTTTCTTGGAAGAGGTGGTGGATCATTGCTAGGGGTGTCAGTGGCTCAGACTGTGAGTGATGCTCCTCCAGTTTCCTCCTCCCACCTCGCTGTGGGGGCGCTGCCTGCCTCGGAGGTGCTTAAGGATGCTTTAAAAATGTTCAACTTCTTTAAATTGACAAAGCTTCTCTATTAACAACTCAACATGAAGTTATTACAAGGAAAAATGCTATATAATGCTTTCCAAAAATAATGAATCCCGAAGGGTGATGTCCCCTTCCTTATTATCAAGGAGTTTGGTTTAAAAGAGTGCAAGAGCAGGGTGGCGCCTGTGGCTCAGTCAGTAGGGCACCGGCCCCATATACCGAGGGTGGCAGGTTCAAACCCAGCCCCAGCCAAACAGCAACAAAAAATAGCTGGGTGTTGTGGTGGGCACCTGTAGTCCCAGCTACTCAGGAGGCTGAGGCCAGAGAATCGCCTAAGCCCAGGAGTTGGAGCTTGCTGTGAGCTGTGACGCCACAGCACTCTACCAAGGGCAATAAAGTGAGACTCTTTTCTCTAAAAAAATAAAAATAAAAAAAGAGTGCAAGAGCAGACATGAGACAAGCCTGGACATCCTGTGGTCAGTGTGTGGGCAAGCAGCCTGGTCACTGGCCTGAGGATGTGCCCTGCGCTGCCAGGAGCAGGGTTCTCAGCCTGGGTGGCCGCCAGCTGGAATCACCCAGGGTATATTCACAGGATCCTGGCACCTGGGGTCCTTCACAGATTCTGAGTTAGCTGGTCTGAGCCCCAGAATCCCTACAAGCCTCCTCCTCCCTGGGTATCTCTGGGGTGACGCCAACATAGGTGACCCCTGATACCATGGTTGGGAGCACAAAATCTGGACCCTGAAGCCAAGTCCAGGTGGAACCCTGATGCTGTGTCCTTTGGAGTGCTGGCCCTGGCCAGCGGTTCCCAACTGAGAATGGGATAAGATTGATAAGTGCCTAGCCCGTGTGTGAAGTATGGCTGGTCCCAGCAAGGTCCTGTGAATGTCAGCTGCGTCCGTTCACCTCTGGTCTTTTCCCCTTGGAGACGGCTGGGCTGTGGAAAGGTGTCAGGACTTTTCTTGTCGAGGTTTCATTTAGGTTTGGTGGAGTTGGGAGTGGTGAGCAGTTTGAATGCTAATTGCTATCTGGCTAGAAAGAGTGCTAACTTGGTTCAGCTGTAGTGCCTCCAGGACAACATGGGGAACCTGTGATCACGCTGACCACTAAGGAGGGCCAGTGCCTGAGCAGAGACTGCAGGAGGGTCAGGGTCACCATGCAGAGACCGTGGGAGGGTTGGGATCACCGTGTAGAGACCGTGACATCCCTCTTGTTCCAGTGGCATCTCTGTGACAGGGGAGGAGCTCTTAAATGCCACTTGCACTGTGCAAAGATATTTTTCTGTTAGGACTTCACCTGTGTTTTCATCCTAACATGTTTTCCCTGTAAGTTGACTTTCTCAGCCCAAAGGTGATCGGCATTCCCTTCATGGAAGGAAATAAGTCATATCCCGTTGATCGTAAAGGGACAAAAAATATAAATATTATTCTGGCAAAATCTCTTTATTTAAGCAGATCAGGTGAGAGAGAGTCATGGCGGCATCTGGTGCTTCTCAGTAGCTGTGTGGTGAGTCAGGGAGATGGACCTGAGGGACGTGTCCAGGGCAGCTCTGTTTCTCTCACTCCTCGTTCCTTCTGTAAGAGGCAGAGCACTGATCCCATCACCGCAGATGCACTGAGCGGGGTGTAGTGACTGGAGCAGACCTGTACTGACACATTCGTATTGATCATAGCATTTGAGATTATTCCTAGGCAGAGTTCCAGACCCAGTTGGTTCCAGACCCCATGGTGTTATTTTTAGCACCTCTGTTTGTTTTCCCCTCTAAGGCTGAAATGCTTCATTAAAAACACTGACTCACTCGGAAACTAAGCCTCAGTCAATCTGTTAGTTTGGACAGATTGTATTTCTGTGCTAATTCATTTATGTTGTTTGATTCTCACTTGAATGACTTCAAATTCTTAGGGAGAAAAATGTAGGCAAATTCCAAGCACAAGTTTTAATTGCCTCTTTGTAAGGGGAGAGCCCTGAGATTGTTATTATTGTTGTTACCATCTTTATTTACACAGTTTTGGAGTTACTGCAAATGGTATGTATCTGGAGGTAGTGAGGTTGGAGTCCTGTGCACTAGGAGGCCAGCTGGCACCCCTGGGCCACCCCGTCCTTACCTGGGCACCAGACTCCCAGCATCTTCTCAGCAGGAAGTTGCATCCTGGCTAACTAGGTTACTGTTCAAGGAATTTTTCTTCTCAATTTTTATCTAAGAGTAAAAGTTGAATGGAAATGATTCCCCCTTAAGCCATCTTTGCCCTCTGTTCTTCTGGGCTCTTTGTAAAGTAGAAATCCTCTCTCGCTTACCTGCACGCCGATGTCACCTATGCCAAAGGCATCTGATTCATTACTGAGGTACCGCTTGTGCGCTGGGGAGCCCTGTACGCATTTGTTTTTACCAGAAGTGCATTTCTTGAATTACAGACATGGAAGATATAGGAAATAGATATTTCTCATTATTTGTCACCTGTGCAATGGAAATACCAAAGGATAATGGGCTTCAGATGTATCTGGAGGAAGATTCTCTGGTAAGGCATTAATTAGACACGTCCGTCTGTATTAAATAATTAGGCATAGAGGCGTGAGCCAGCAGACAGGCCTCAGAGAGGCGCTGGTCAGGGATGCATGCCGGTGACTCTGTTATTATCGTTTCTTTTGTTCTTTTCTCTTTGCAGTAATTAACTCTAGAAATTTGTGAGCCCCCAAATGTTTAGCAACACAACAGCTCATGAGAGCCCCCCCTTTTTTGTTTACTACAAATTAAATCTTTGAAAGCTAAAAGGTAGTGTGTGAAGATGGATTTCTATTCGGCATCTGGGCGACGCAGACTGCCTGGTTGTGGGCAAGAACACTTGGAGCAGAGGCCACATGGTGGGGAGGAGCGGAGCTTAGCACCGGCCACGGTCACTAAAAGTCTCAGCTAAAGATGTGTACGTAAGGTTCAGTCTTCAAAGCCCCTGCATCTGCGCCCCAGCAGCACAGAGCCATCATCGTGCCTCTGATTGTCCTGCCTGTTTGTGACTGAGCCCGTCTGCTGATCACATCACCACTTCCTGCCATGCTCAGCAGCCACAGGGGTGTGTGCAAAAGCCCTGGGCTGGTAGCGGCAGGGCTGATGCTGCTTCACACCCCTCACCCCCATCCAGAGGTCCTCTAAGTGTACATATATAGTGACTGACAGAATTGCTGTTGCCATCTTCCCCATAACCTTCTTTTGGAATTTCCACATATAATACAAGATGACACTGTGACATCCTCTGGTGTGACACATGTCTTAGTCTGTTCAGGCTGATAGGACAAATGGCTTGTGAACAGCAGAAACTTACTTGTTGCAGTTTTGGAGGCTACAAGCAAAGACCAAGGCTCTGCACGTACAAAGGCTCTGCTCTGACCAAGGCCATCTTTTCACTGTGTTTTCACATGGCAAAAAGGGCGAATGAGCTCTTTGGGTCTCCTTATTAAGGCACTAATGCCATTCATGATGGTGCCACTCTAATAACCTAATCACCTTCGAAAGGCCCTACCTCCTAAGACAGTCACACTGGGGACTGGATTTCAACATATGAATTTGGGAAGACACAAATATTCAGTCTGTAGCATTCCGCCTGGGTCCTCCAAGTTCATCTCCTTCTCACGTGGGAAACGCGTTCATGCCATCGGAACAGACTCAGCTTTGTTACCAAACTGAACTTGGGTCCCCACGCCTTGCATGCAGAAAACACCAAACACTGATAGGAGGATTTGCATCCAGAGAAAGCAAGGCACCCATCGCAGGCTCCAAGCAAGAAAGATGGGCAGCTGACACTTTAGGCCTGACCTGCCTGCTGCCTTACAAGCAAGAGCTTTTAAAGGCAGGTGTATGTTTCAGGAAAGCAAAAGTTACAGGTGAAACCATAAATCAATACCTGGAGGTTATACACTTGTTTGGCCCACAAAGAAGGGATATCTTGAAGCAGGGGGCTTATAAGGCAAAAGCAGAGACCCTTTAAGGAAGAAAGGCTTCATCTACAAACTTGGGGTCAGCAGGAGGGAATGTTAAGGTTTGGCCTCTGGTTGTCGTGACTCTCTCCAGGCCCCTGGAAGAAATTTAAAATGAAGAGTAGAGGTCAGAGTTCAGTCCTCAGTGTCTCTTACCTGAGTAAAGTCCCCTTACCATGACAGCAGTTGGCCTTTCCCATTTGATAGGACTCCAGATTCCTGCAAAACAGCTCAAGAGCATGAGCTGGGAAGCTGCCTTATGGTTTCTACAATACCTGGAGACTCCACCTTGTTGTGAGGCCGCTGCTGAAGTCATGACTATTTCCTGGCCTGTCTGTGTGCTCATGGACTTCTCAAGCCTGGCTGGATGCCTGGAATTTCCCCTGAAAGACTCAAGATTTTTCCTGTATGTCCATGCTTGGTGTGCGGGGCTCTGGAAGGACTCTAAGAGGGGTCCCTGTTCCATCTCACCTTTATTCCAGCACTGAGTCAAAAGTCTAAAGTTCATCATGTCCACATCAGATAAGACACAAGGCATGATTCACAGGACACCAACTACTCACAGCTCTAAACCGTGGGATCAAACAAGTTCTGTGCTTCCAAAATGCAATGGTGGAGAGTTATTTTGTTTACCCTGGAGATAATCTAAAAATCAGATGACAAATTCAGGCATTGGTCTCCAGCCTTGAAGAGAAGTTTCCAGAAAGTATCCCTAGTTTGGTATCACCTTGTTGCATGCCCACTGGGGTAATCCCACAAAATGCTTCATCCCATATATGTCTGGGAAGGAAACCATGCCCTTCGTGGTGACGTGAACTGTATGTGCTCCCGCATGTGTCTCGGCTGCCGGGACAGTCACAGGACCACAAAAGGTGAAAAGCACATGACAGTCCCCACTGATAGCAGGAGGCACAAAGCAAAGCAAACCTCAGAAACCACATCTCCTGAGGCCCACACACTGCAGGTCACCACAAGTATGGGGGTGACTTAAAGAACAAAATTTTTCATTTATCTCCAATTCTAGAATTCATTAGTGACTCTCAAGATAGCCCAGAATGTTTTTCTTTTTACATCTATAGTAGCAAGTCTCGGTCACTTCTTGGGGCTATAGCTTGGCTGTGAAGTTTACGCTAGTCTAGAACTGTGTGAGAAAACCATCGCTGATGCATCCTCCAGGCTGGTGTCAGCGATCCCTCCTTTAGCTTCCTCTCAGCTTTCTACAATGCTCACAACATCTGTAACTCGTGGAGGGATGAAGGAACCTTCTCACCAGGTTTTCCATTTTATGTATCTAGATCTTAGAAATCAAAACCCCTTGGGATTCTCAGCTGCCAGAGACTCGGCTTGAAAGTACTCAGCACCAGACAATGGATCACTTGCTTGCAGCCTCTGCTTCTTGGTGGAAGAATTGCTGTATTGCTGCCCGTTGGTTGGCAGGGCCATGGTTCCAGGCATTTCATTCTGTCCCTAGATGTGGGAATGAATGACCACTACAGCACAGAGGGGGCATTGGTGAGGTCGGTGGATAGCTGCTCTGCCCAGCAAAGGCAGAATTCTCATAGGCCTGAACATACTCCCCAGTTGCTGTTGGAGAGCCCGTTTCATGTGTGTTATTTTATATACTGGGGCATTGCCTGGTGTGATGACAATCCTTTGACATCTTGTTTACTTTATCTCCACACTGGTGTATGGAAACTAGGCACAGTCAACTACATAGTCATCAGCAGTGATAAAATCCCACAGAAACCACATCTCCTGAGGCCTGTTTTGTGCCTCCTGCTATCAGTAGGGACTGTCATGTGCTTTTCACCTTTTGTGGAGTGAATACCTTTCCCTTTTCCAACTACCCTAAAACCAATAGTTGTTCATGTCTGGCCATGTTGTGTCCAGGGAGTCAGCCGTACAGGACATTCTTGTAAAAGCATCTTCTCTGTTCTGATGCATGTCACCTGAAATATAGTATATTAACTGTAGGACTGGATTCTTGGTTTATTTCTCTATTATGTTGGATAGTATTTGGGTAATGATAGTATTTTGGATATTATATTTATTTAGGCTTTTGGCTCTTTTCCTGTTTATTTGAGATAACCCTAATTTTTCTGCGTATCTTTTAATGTTAAACCAATGTTCTTCATTCTAAATCAATCTAATATTAATTCTACTTAGAATATTTTTAGATTATCTTCACCAGAGTCAAAGGCTTTGTGGGTGACCAATGTTTAGATGTTTTGTAACTCCTGTAGGACTGGATTCTTAGTTTATTTCTCTATTATTTTGGATAGTATTTGGATAATGATAGTATTTTGGATATTATATTTATTTAGGCTTTTGGTTCTTTTCCTGTTTATTTGAGATAATCCTAATTTTTCTGCTTATCTATTAATGTTATGATTTTTGTGGATGACCATTGTTTAGATGTTTTGCAACTCGATTTGTCGATCTTTCCCATGTTATTTTTTCCATTATTTATACTAGAAAAGAGATTCCCCATCCAGACATCAGATAAATATTCAGCTTTATTATAATTTGCTTGGCTTATTTAAAAAAATGTTTTTAAACTCTTTAATAGCTCTGGAATTTATTTAGTGTAGGGTAGAGAGGAAATGTGTATTTATTTTTCTACTCTAACTACACAGCCCCTTAGAAATTTGAATGTAAGACACCTTTCCCTAATTGTTTACCAGGCTTATTGTGGTCTTTCGTTTCCATTACCAATGCTAAAATCAGATATGTAGCTAAACAATGTTCTTCATTCCAAATCAATCTAATATCAATCCTATTTAGAATATTTTTAGATTATCTCCACCAGAGTCAAAGGCTAAGCTTTGAAATGAGATAGGGATATGGTGTAAGAACATAGGATCCCCGTTCCCCTGCCACCCTACGTCACTAGGTCACCTCATTGGGGTCTTCAGAGACAGAAGAACAGAGCAGGGACTCCTCCCCATAAGATAAGGCACATGGGGTGACAGAAGACCTCTCCTGCAGACACTTGTCAGTCTGGGTCTGCTCTGCTGAAGGACACAGGGCTCAAAATCTAGCCAGAGGCATCTGATGAGGCGTTCACCATGAGGAAGCAACTCGTGTCTGGGGTGTGACACAGCCCACAAGTCCACAGTGGCTGTCCCACCATGTGGGACAAGTAGCTAAGAGATTTCCATGTTAAGTTTAATATGATTTGATACCCATATGGATCTCTGAGTGAGAGACTTGTTTAACCATGACTCCCTGCTACTTCTGTGTACTGTGGCTCCCACCCTGACTCCCTGCTGCCTCTGTGTACTGTAGCTCCCACCCTGACCCCCTGCTGCCTCTGTGTACTGTAGCTCCCACACTGACTCCCTGATGCCTCTGTGTACTGTGGCTCCCACCCTGACCCCCTGCTGCCTCTGTGTACTGTGGCTCCCACCCTGACCCCCTGCTGCCTCTGTGTAGTGTAGCTCCCACACTGACCCCCTGCTGCCTCTGTGTACTGTGGCTCCCACCCTGACCCCCTGCTGCCTCTGTGTACTGTAGCTCCCACCCTGACCCCCTGCTGCCTCTGTGTACTGTAGCTCCCACCATGACCCCCTGATGCCTCTGTGTACTGTGGCTCCCACCCTGACCCCCTGCTGCCTCTGTGTACTGTAGCTCCCACCCTGACCCCCTGCTGCCTCTGTGTACTGTGGCTCCCACCCTGACCCCCTGCTGCCTCTGTGTACTGTAGCTCCCACCCTGACCCCCTGCTGCCTCTGTGTACTGTAGCTCCCACCATGACCCCCTGCTGCCTCTGTGTACTGTGGCTCCCACCCTGACCCCCTGCTGCCTCTGTGTACTGTAGCTCCCACCCTGACCCCCTGCTGCCTCTGTGTACTGTAGCTCCCACCATGACCCCCTGATGCCTCTGTGTACTGTAGCTCCCACCCTGACCCCCTGATGCCTCTGTGTACTGTAGCTCCCACCCTGACTCCCTGATTCTGCTGTGTAGTGTAGCTCCCACCCTGACCCCCTGCTGCCTCTGTGTAGTGTAGCTCCCACCCTGACCCCCTGCTGCCTCTGTGTACTGTAGCTCCCACCCTGACCCCCTGCTGCCTCTGTGTAGTGTAGCTCCCACCCTGACCCCTGATGCCTCTGTGTACTGTAGCTCCCACCCTGACCCCCTGCTGCCTCTGTGTACTGTAGCTCCCACCCTGACCCCCTGCTGCCTCTGTGTACTGTAGCTCCCACCCTGACCCCCTGATGCCTCTGTGTACTGTAGCTCCCACCCTGACTCCCTGATTCTGCTGTGTAGTGTAGCTCCCACCCTGACCCCCTGCTGCCTCTGTGTAGTGTAGCTCCCACCCTGACCCCCTGCTGCCTCTGTGTACTGTAGCTCCCACCCTGACCCCCTGCTGCCTCTGTGTAGTGTAGCTCCCACCCTGACCCCTGATGCCTCTGTGTACTGTAGCTCCCACCCTGACCCCCTGCTGCCTCTGTGTACTGTAGCTCCCACCATGACCCCCTGATGCCTCTGTGTACTGTAGCTCCCACCCTGACCCCCTGATGCCTCTGTGTACTGTAGCTCCCACCCTGACTCCCTGATTCTGCTGTGTAGTGTAGCTCCCACCCTGACCTCCTGATGCCTCTGTGTACTGTAGCTCCCACCCTGACTCCCTGCTGCCTCTGTGTACTGTAGCTCCCACCCTGACCCCTGATGCCTCTGTGTACTGTAGCTCCCACCCTGACCCCCTGCTGCCTCTGTGTACTGTAGCTCCCACCATGACCCCCTGATGCCTCTGTGTACTGTAGCTCCCACCCTGACCCCCTGATGCCTCTGTGTACTGTAGCTCCCACCCTGACTCCCTGATTCTGCTGTGTAGTGTAGCTCCCACCCTGACCTCCTGATGCCTCTGTGTACTGTAGCTCCCACCCTGACTCCCTGCTGCCTCTGTGTACTGTAGCTCCCACCCTGACCTCCTGCTGCCTCTGTGTACTGTAGCTCCCACCCTGACCCCCTGCTGCCTCTGTGTACTGTAGCTCCCACCCTGACCCCCTGCTGCCTCTGTGTAGTGTAGCTCCCACCCTGACCTCCTGATGCCTCTGTGTACTTTAGCTCCCACCCTGACTCCCTGATTCTGCTGTGTACTGTGGCTCCCACCCTGACTCCCTGCTGAGTCTGCCTGTGTTTATCAACCATCTGTCTCATTCTCAGGCATTTGCTCTTATTTTGAGAGAAGTTCCTCTCGGTCCACTGCTTTAAGTGTTCTTCCTTCCTTCCTTAGCTAGTTTCTTCTGTTTTTTTTTTTTTTGCTGGATGAATAGATTCCAGTTTTTGTTTTTATTACAACCTCAGAAACTCTTTGCATGGTGTTCACACTGGCTATAGCCATTAGAACCTATCACCAAGGAAAGGCAGAAAGTAGAGGTATTTTTATAACATTTATGTGAATAATTTTTCTTTTCCTACCTTTGTTCCTTCTCCTTTTACAATTCTTTTTTTTCTGTTGTTGCAGTTTGGCCGGGGCTGGGTTTGAACCCACCACCCTTGGCATATGGGGCCGGCCCCCTACTCACTGAGCCACAGGTGCCATCCTCCTTTTACAATTCTTGATGTCTCCCTCTCGTTGTCACTTGGTTTTTCCATTGCTGACTACAGAGTAGGACATCAGCCAAGTGCCCTCAGCTCCTGCTGTGGGTCAGGGGCCTGCCTTTGTATCTCTGGCAAAGCTGCAGACCACATCTCCCCAACCCCTGTAAGTGGCTGGTACTTGAACATGCTGTCGCTGTGGGTCTGCAGGTGCCTCTTCTTCCATCCCCATGACTTATCTCCTCCAGTCATGTAGGCCAGGGGCAGCGTGATGCAGCTCCTTCCTTCTAATCGCCATGCCTGAGATTTGGGGTCTCAGCTGTGCCTCCTCCATACCACACCTGTTCCTTTTGGGAACAGTTAGTGGGACATCCCTCACCCCTCTCCATCCACTGTGCTGTTCAATCCTGTACGTGATGTCTCAAATGCAGACCACGCTGAGAAGGTGCACTGTGTGAAAGTCCTTTTCGCCTCAGGGCTTCCCAGGCCCTTGTGTCCCTGCTCACTAGCCTCATTCTATACACCAGCCCTGCTTCCTCCATGGGCAGTGACCAGAGCCTCACTCTGCAGGGTTGTCCCTTGCCTACGTCCTCCTGACTAAGACTCAGAGGCTTCCACAGCTGTTGTGGGTTTAGTTTCTCAACTATAGAAATCTCCTGGCCTGTCTCCAGTCCCTCTGGGGGCCCTTGGTGCCCTCCTCACAGGGGCCTTCTTGTCAGATTTCCACTTCCCAGGTAGACTTGCAGCGTTGTGTCCCAGCACCCAGCACAGAGAAGACTGAGATGTTGCACTGGAAGAGGAATGGGTTGGGGACAGGAGGCGGCAGAGGAAGGGTTGGAAGCTAGGAAGCAGGGATGGTGGCTTCACCATTCGGTTGTCTGGACGGCCAATCCCTGCTTGGCTCAGCCTTCCTCCTCCCCCAAATTCACAATCCAATGGCGTTTTTCCCACATCCTCTATATAAAGAAAAATACTACACTAACCAAAATTCAGAACCCATATCACTAAGATATGAACACAAATGGAGAACAGGAAAGGGCGTATGACCAGCTTTTGCAGCTGCACACAGGTCTGAGGTGCTACAGCCAGAGAGTGGGGAAAAAACTTAAACTCAGGCATCGTTACCCCAAAGACAAAATCACAGCCAGGTATATAACATCGTACTAAATAAGAACACTCAGCTCCCTCATAATTTCTGAAGGCGGCACCAGCTTTAATTACTTGGGTAATAGTTTCCATTTATAACCCTGCTCACTAAGTCCTTTCCAACCTAGGCTGTGTGTCTCTCCTCCACCCTCCTGAGCATTTTGTCTTCCGTGCTGCATTTGGTGCCATCCACTGTGTCCCTCAAGGGGAAAGGTGGCCAGGCACGTGCTGTACCTCTGGCCAGCAGAGGGTGGCTCACAGGGTCTGCTGTCTTCTTGTCACCAGCAGCCAGCTAACTTTGAGCAATGCTTTTTACTGCAGTGAGTCTCAGCCTCCTCTTCTGTAAAATAATAAAGTTGAATTCCATGCTCTGCAGGGCTTTCAAGCAGTGAAACTCTGATTCTATTAGTGTGGGCAGAAGAAGGACCTCCAGCTGTCACCTTGGGCATGAGTGATAAGGAGTCACCCCCCCCACCCTTGGTGCTTGAGTCAGGGGGGGTGGTTAGGAACAGAGAGGATGTGGGGATGCCGGGGTGGAGGCCTTGGGACTCCCAGTGCTGCCGCCTGGGTACCCCAGGGCTGTCCATCTAGACAGGGTATCATGGGACCATTTCAAAGACAAGGGTCTGGTGTTGGTTCAGGAGTGGACAGCAGTCGAACAGGAGGATCAGAGGAAACTTGTGGGTCTGAGGGCATAGAAGAGGCACCCCTTATGGGACATGGTCATGGTGAAGTGGAGGTTGCCGTGAGCTGTGATGCCACAGCACTCTACCAAGGGCAACATACTGAGACTCTGCCTCCAAAAAAAAAAAAGAATGTCCTCTCTGGATCACAACTGCAGTTGTGTTTGATAAAACAACATGGGTATTGCAATAACTTACCCCGTGCAGGGGTCCCCACAGCACTGTGAGGGGTACATCTCATCCCCAGCCTGATCTCTCCAAAGCAGGGAGCAGCCTACAGCAGGGGCAGGCCAGGGTGTGGGACTCGGCAGTCAGACCTGCAGTTGCCACCAACCACCAGGCCACACCATCACCACCTTGCAGGGAGCATAAACCCAGGCTGCTGCCAAAGGCAGAGTGACCTCCAGAAGGCCTGAATGTCTGGGTGTGACCATTAAAACAGGAGGTGACAGAGCAAAATGTGGGAGACTTTTGTTGGGACCCAGGAATGAGGAAGGACTTCATTTTTTAAAATTATGGTAAACTATCATAAATAACATAATATTTATTATTTTAACCATTTATAAATGTACGATTCAGCAACATAAATATATTCACAGTGTTATCATTGCTGATACTAGACCCACAACCTTTTCATCATCCCACAACCTAGGCATCATCGGAGCCTATTAAACCCTAGTGTCTCCCACCCCACCAGCCCCCGCGGCCATGGCTGCACTGTGTTGTGGATTTGCCTATTCTAAGTTCCACTTATAAGTGGAATCACACAACAGCTGTCACTTCACTTAGTGTGACTTCCTCAGAGTTCATCCATGTTGCATCATGTATCAGACTGTCACTGTTTCTGAGGCTGGGTATTCCTTACATATAAACCACAATTTGCTTTTCTATCCATCCGTGGAGGACACGTGGGGCTGCTTCCCCCTTGGGCTACAGTGAACGTGATGTACAGATCTGTTTGGGTGTCTGCATTCAGTTGTGTTTTTTTTTATTGTTAAATCAAAGCTGTGTACATTAGTGCAATCAAGGGGTACAATGAGCTGGTTTCATATACAATCTGATATCCTAGAAGCAGAATGTCTGGGTGAAATGGTAATTGTATGTTTAACTTTGTGAGGAACTACCAAACTATTTTGTACCGTGGGTACACCATTTAATATTCCTACCAGCAGTGCACAAGGATTCCAGTTTCTCCACATCCTCACCAACACTGGTTATTTTTCTGTATTATTATTACCATTATGAGTACTTTTAGAAGGACATATCACAAGTTCAAAATACAGATGAATGTGAATACCTGGCCTGTAACATGACATTTAGCATACTTGTCACAGTAGGAATTTTGGAGATGTTTCGTACCATCACTCACACAGGTCCTGCCCTGAGTTCACCAATTTGCTTATGGGATCTTCAGTTCTTATTCTCAAGTGGTGATCTTTTTCTCTTTGTTCATTTATTTTTGCCACAAAACTAATTATATCTCTATTCCCAGGTAGCTCAACTTGGGACAATGTGAACATCAAAAACAATGATGTAATTGGTTATAACACATTACATTTTTAAAAATCCCTAGTCCATCGTCATCCTCATGGAGAGAGAGAAGGAGTCTCCCTCTTGATCTCCAGTCCCACCAGAAATGTGGAAATTGGCTGAGCACAGTGGCCCACACCTGTAGTCCCAGCTGCTTAGGAGGCAAAGGCAGGAGGTTCACTTCAGGCTGAGAGTTCAGGACCAGCCTGAGTAACATACCAAGACCTCATGTCTATACAAATAAAAAATAAATATCCAGGCATGTTGGTCCGCACCTGTAGTCACAGCTACTTGAGAAGCAGGAAGATTACTTGAGCCCTAGAGTTTGAGACTGCAATGGGCTACAATCAGGCCACTGCACTCCAGCCTGGGCAGTAGAGTGAGACTTTCTCGTAAAAAAGAAAGGGTCAAAATTGCTATTTTGTAACCCTGAATGCTTCATGCAAGGACCATAGCTGTGGGCTGACACCACCGGATGAAGATCGGAAAGGAACTCACAGGCCATTCATGCCAACATATTAGCCCCTGGGTTACTTTTCACTGACAAAGGGACCTGCAGATCTTTAGAGCAGAGAAAGGATGACTTTCCCCCTTAACCAGGCATCACAGAGAGGCTGGCGCAGGTGTCCCAATGGGGCTCATGCAGTCTGAGGTACAGGCAGCACCTGGTCACCGGGTGTGCTTAGCCTTGAACTTATAAAGCCTCCAGGCCTGACCTCAGTTTACAAGAAATATGAGGGTCAGGGAAACCAGGTGAGCAACCATCAGACAAACCCAGAATGTGGAACATTCTACGTGAAGACTGGCCTGGACTTAGCAAAAGGCCCACACAAAAGTGCAGGGAGAAGAGGGTTGTGGAAGTGTTCTTTTCCAGAAGCAAAAAACAGAAATTTAATAGCCACTATAATAGAGACCCAAGACTGGATCCTAGGCTGGAAAAACCAGAGGGGTGAAGGACACAGGGGTTGCTAAATACGGGTTGGGTGTGAGATGACGTCGTGGAATGAGTGTCAGCGTTCTCAGGTGTGGCAGGGTCAATGTTAGTTTAGAAAGTGTCCTTAGACTTAGGAGACACCTGTAAAGACGCCTATGGGTAAAGTGTCATGGCATCCACAATTTATTTTTAATGTTTTTGGAGAGAGAGAGAGAAAGCAAATGTATGTGATTCCTAAATCTAGGATCTTTATACTGCTCTTTGAAGTTTTGTGTATGTTTGAAGTTTTTGTAATAAAAAGTTAGGGGGATCAGTTACATCTAATATTCTGTGTTTAGCGCTCTTCTGAGTGCCTGATCCTGCCTTCAAAGCCTTTGTCTTTTTGCTTTGCAGTCCGGGACCGAGTCCGATCAAAGATGGAAAGAGACATCTTGGCAGAAGTGAATCACCCTTTCATTGTAAAGCTTCATTACGGTAATTGGAATTTAAAAATGACACTTTTGAGAGGACTTTGGGCAACATTCCCAAGGACAAGGGATCTTTTTTCTTTTTTTTTGGCAGTTTTGGGCCGGGCTGGGGTTTGAACCCTCCACCTCCCGTATATGGGGCCGACACCCTACTCCTTTGAGCCATAGGCGCCACCCAACAAAGGATCTTTTTTTTAAAATAACAAATCTGAAAGAAGAAATTCCTCCCTGTATCATACAGGCTGCTGTCCTGTCCGGGGATGGTAAAGAGTCTATCTACCCTACCTCCCCGTTTCTTCATCTCTTTTGTATTTATTTTCTGTAAAAGAGCAGCACACCCTGTTTTTATCTCAAAGACCTATACTTAGATGGGCCTATCCTTTATCATTAAATTCTCATCATGGGTGATTGAGTTAAAAAGGTTTCTTGCTCCAGATTAGGGTGAAGGTATGACATACTTTTTGTTATTTCAGAATAAAATGCTTGGTAACATACATGTCTTAGGTACAACTATGTTTCAAGCATTTTAAAGGTCGTGGCTCATTGAACCCTTAAACTTCCATTGTTTGTTTCCATTTATGAGGCTCAGATCAAATTATTATTATTATTATTTCCATTTATAAGGCTCAGGTCAAATAATTATTATTGTTATTTCCATTTATGAGGCTCAGATCAAATAATTTATCAAAGGCCCCACTTCTGCTTTCCCACACAACTTCTCTTAGTTTGCTGTCTGCCTTTTTAACTCCATAGAGGAGCCATAAGTAAAATCTTGGGATTAAAACAATTGTTGTGAGATTTGTATAAACCTGAAGGGAGGGCAGGAAGGATAGGATGGGGTAGCTCTTTGCTTGTTAATTTCTGATATTACTAAGAAAATTGTCTCTTTTGGAAATTAGGTGGCCTGTTCTTTCCAAAGTAGTAAGAGCTAATATGGAGTGTGCACCTGCAGAAGCCAGGTGTCCCGGCCACCCAGTCCGGCTGAAGCCCACTGTGTTGCAAGCTCCCCCACCATGGTGCCCTCCCTGCCACACTGCCACACGTACTGCTGCTGACCTGCTGGCGCCATTTAAGTCAATTCCCAGGGTGTTTTCTAAAGAAATGAAGAACTGGGTATCCTGCGAAGAGTTTCACGTTGACCCTTTGCATTCTCTCTGGGGCTGACACAAGGTCTCCCACTGCCCATGAGGGCCCAGGGTGGAGCATCTAATCCACACTCAGCCTGCACAGTGCTGACGGGCCTTCTAGCTAGAGGCGATGCGTGTCTAACCCCCAGCATCTCTAATGGTCCTAGCATTTACTTTTAGAAAATGGAAAGTTTTTGAGGATTCAGGGATATCAGGACCTCTTCCAGCCATACTTTCTGCGTATATAAAATAGATTCCAGGTGATGGGTCAGCAGTGACCTTGAACTGGCCATCCTAACAGCAGTGCCGATGGTTGGTTTCTCTCGATCCTCATATGCTGGTTTGTTCCTCTCCAGAGGCCCCGGCTCTGTTGTGGGCAAGAGCTGAGTGGTGATTGACTATGGGCTGACACATAAAGAGCAAACCCACAGTGTCGTCCACAGTGACCAGACCATGGACATGAGCCCCGTAGTTGTGACATATAGTAGCTGGCTGGCCAGTCACCAACACTGCCACAGAAATCAAATGGTGGGCTCCCTTGCACTCCGAGTTGTAAGAATGCAATTCTGTAGGAAGGATGGGAGACAGTGCTCAGCAGCCAGCAGAGTGGTCACTGAATGTGGGACAGCAAATCGGACTTTCTAAATAAGGCTCCGTTATAGGCCAAGGCCAATATCAATAATGAGAACAAGTTTGAATATATAAATACTTTTCTCCCTGTGTATCTTTTAACTCCTTGTGATTAAAAAGGGAAAGGAGGGAAGAAAGAAAAGAAAAAACATTTTAAGACTGGTAACAGGGTGGCTCCTGTGGCTCAGTGAGCAGGGCGCCGGCCCCATATACCAAGGGTGGCAGGTTCAAACCCAGCCCCGGCCAAACTGCAACAACAACAACAAAGAAAGCCGGGCATTGTGGTGGGCGCCTGTAGTCCCAGCTACTCGGGAGGCTGAGGCAAGAGAATCGCTTAAGCCCAGGAGTTGGAGGTTGCTGTGAGCTGTGTGATGCCACAGCAGTCTACCGAGGGCCATAAAGTGAAACTCTGTCTCTACAAAAAAAAAAAAAAAAAAGACTGGTAACAGCAGTGAGAGAGAGACCCCACTCTCTGGGGTCTCTGAAGTGACAACTTTACAGATTAACCAGGGTTATTTGAGCTACAGAGAACTGGGCTATTGGGACTACAAAGAGACCTGTGGGTGTGAATGAGGTTCCCCCCACTGCTGAAACGCGACCTGTGTCTCCTCACAGCCTTTCAGACGGAAGGAAAGCTCTACCTGATCCTGGACTTCCTGCGGGGAGGGGACCTCTTCACCAGACTCTCCAAGGAGGTAACGCCACCCCCCCATCACCACACAGAGTGGGTGTCTGTCTGGAAGCCAACAGGGAGAGAAATGGGAGGGGGCTGGGGGAGACCAGGGTGTGGCGTATACATTTTAGAAAGGAAAAAAACTGAACTAAAATTGTGATACTCAAGTCACATTTGCCTTCTGCGTTATAAGAGATACAAGATACAAGACAGCAGACATCATCAGTATATATTGACTCCTACAATTTCAACACAGTTTTTGGCATTCTCTGCATTAACTAATTTAGAAAGGAAACACCCAACCAAGAAGGGCACTGGGTGACCATGGCAGAGAGGGCAGGGACTCGGAGGGAGGGGTGAAGTTCGTGGCACCTGTCCGTCACCATCTGGGGCTGTGGGGCCTGTGCGTCCCAGCCGCCGTGGGAGAACCCCTTCTGCAAGGTGGCTGTCACACCTGTGGGAGGCTGACGCTGTTCACTGTCCCCTCGGCCTTATCCCCACCGTGCTTCCCAGGCAGCCTGCCACATGTGTGCTGCTGAGAATTCAGTAGAAATGGCTTTCTCCTGGTGGATGTAAAACATGGTTTCTGTTAACAATTTGGTTCCCACTAAGGTGACGGCAGAAGACTGTGTACTGATTCTAACCACAGGGGCCTGGGGAGAGTCTCTGTGAGAAAATCAATGGCTTTGAGGTCTGTTGGGCACCATGGCCTCAGGCACACTCTTGTTGGAGCAAAGGAGCCTGCCTCCATCTCATAGACACTTAGGGGTTCCCAGCTTGATCACCCCCAAGCCTTGGACTGTCCCATCCACATGGGAGCCCAGCACTGGTCACCCACCCTGACACGCCCCATGAGCCCTCCCCCACCAGCCCGCCGCTAGGTGGGGCACCCACCCCTGACTCTGACTGGCTTCGTGCAGTGTTTGGTAGAACTAATCCTCCCGTGGGCCCACCGCAGGTTCCCTGGCTACTAGTTCCATAAAGTTTAGGTGAAATATAAAATTGAAGAGAGAAAGGATGAGATTCAGGACCCATTTTTAGTGACTCCTCATCAAGCCTTCCCAGTGTCTTAATTATTTGTCCTAAAATGTCATGAATTCACATCAGAAGTGCCCGTATTCAACTACAAACTACAATGCCAGTCAGGGTGACCTTGGGTGAGAAGCGCAGAAAGAGTGAGCTGCACGGTGGTCTGGCTCAGGGCCTAGTGAGTCCACTCTGCAGCGGGGCTCTGTCTGCCTCCGCAGGTCTCAGAACCACAGGGTGGGGGCTCATTTTTCCATTGTAAGAGCCGGAGAAGCTCTGCAGGAAGCCCCTGGCTTCTGCAGGTGTATGAGCGCGTGTTGACTCCAGGCCATGGCTGAGTCTCCCTGGAGGGTTCTTCAAAACACTCTTGCCATGATGAAGCTCACAGCTTGTTCTTCCCTCCACACCAGGTGATGTTCACAGAGGAGGACGTCAAGTTCTACCTGGCCGAGTTGGCCCTGGCGCTGGACCATCTCCACGGGCTGGGGATCATCTACAGGGACCTGAAACCCGAGAAGTGAGTAAGCAGACAGAGGCAGCAGCCCCGGCCCAGGGCCTTGTGCTTTGTGGGCCCGCCTCGGCAGCCACTGCCCAGACAGGGGCCAGGGCAAGTCTCATGCGGCCCATGCCGCAGAGGAACCCAGGTAGAGTGGCTCGAGCCTCTTCCCTACCCACATGGGCACCCGAGGCCAGTGTGGCTTTTGCCAATTTGTACAGAAGTTCCTAGGCTGATTATTAGCTGATCCTTAGCTGCCTGCGCAGCCAGGCTGGAGGATCCCAGTGCCTGCTTCTCACCTACACAGAGCCCAGGAAAAGACAGACTTGCCTCAGGGCCAGTTCACTGGATGTGGCTGTCGTTTATGGGGACGTCTAGGTTTGCCCAGACACCAGGTTGCATCATATTCACTTGGGATGTAAAGTGCGTCACACAGGCAGGTGACTCCAGGCTCTGACTCAGCTACTGGTCAGTGGCGTGTCACCGGCAGCGCGTGCGAGCACACTGGCACATACGGCTTGAGTGTCTGAAAATTGGAAATGTGAAATGCTCCAAAATCTAAAACTTTTTGAACCCAGACATGACACCATTAGTGGGATATTCCACACAAAAGTGCTTAAATGCGAACTTTGCTTAATGCACAAAATTATTAAAAATAGTTACATAAAACTGCCTTCAGGCTATGTGTGTAAGGTATATGTGAAACATACATGAATTTTATGTTTAAACTTGTGTCCCATCCCCAAGATACCTCTCTCTCCATATGTGTGTGTCTATAACATATATATATACCAAAATCTGAAATAGCTGAAACTCTTCTGGTCCCAAACATTTTGGGTAAGGGATACTCAGCCTGTAATCATAAAAGGCTTTATCCTGAGGGGTCCCCGGAGAAAGCAGCATCTTATTAGCTGCAGCTGTCTCTTTCAGAGACCAGGAACATGAGGCCAGATTTCAAGCTCAAAGCAGATTAGGGTGACCAGCCCAGGGGTGCTGTGAGCGCTGGGCATCCCCTTTCATCCGTCTCCAGTCTGGAGGTGATTGTGCGTGCTTGTGAAGGTCATCTCAGAAGTTAGTCTCATGTCAGTTACCTCTAACTCAGCGGCCTCCTGCTGTGCGCCCCTGTGCTGACCGCGCCTCAGATTCCTGCAGACCTTGCTTGCTGATTCCTGTGTGTTCACAGCTCACTCTGAGCATCTGTTAGGGGAGTGAGCAATGGTTCTCACTCTTTAAAGGCCAAAGTTATCCTTATAGCTAAAAATTGTGACATTTAATGGGTGAGTTGAAGAACAAAGTTTGTTGTCCAATTAGAATTATTGGGGAATAAATCTTGAAAGTTGCTTAATTCTGGGCAAAGATCAATATAAGAAAAGCAAAGACTAAACACATTTGCCTCTTTAATTATAAGTTGTCTTATTATATTCTATAACCTATTTTTTACCATTTTCATAAAATAGGTTTTATTTTTAATCCATGTCAGATTTTTTAAAATTGTGAAATACACAGAACCTAAAAATCTACCTTTTAACCGGCCCCTCCCAAGTGCACCTGTGTTCTCTGTGGTGGGACACGTTGCACCCCGGGTGGGACAGTGGGGACATCAATGGTAGGGAGCAGGATGGACCTCGTGGTCCACAGGGGGTGTGGACAAGGACTTGCCATGAGAGGAACCTGCTGAGCCCCAAGAACTCATTGAGGCTGAGGCCCAAGCTTGTGTCCAGGCTGGGACTGGTCCTACAAGCTGGGCAGGGAAAAGTAAAGGGGTCTGTGGATAAGACGTCCTTCTCCATAACCTAGTGCAGAACAGTCTTAAGGGTTCCCAAACCTTGGGGATTCAAGAAGGTCCAAAAGCCTCGGCCACTGGGCATGAGAATATGTTCCTTGCCCATCAGACATGGGGATCCAAACACTCTCCTGGCCCGGGAGAGGCCGTGAGCTGGGCACCAGTGACCGAAGGCCTTCATTACCAGCAGTAGGTGCCCTCTGAGCTCACCGCAGGTGTCACTCACTGGTCTCTTTCTTTTTTTTTTCTGTAGAGACAGAGTTTCACTTTATTGCCCTCAGTAGACTGCCATGGCGTCACACAGCTCACAGCAACCTCCAACTCCTGGGCTTAGGCCATTCTCCTGCCTCAGCCTCCCGAGTAGCTGGGACTATAGGCGCCCGCCACAACGCCTGGCTATTTTTTTGTTGTTGTTGCAGTTTGGCTGGGGCTGGGTTTGAACCCGCCACCCTCGGTATATGGGGCCGGCGCCTTACCGACTGAGCCACAGGCGCCGCCCCTCACTGGTCTCTTTCTAAAGCATCTCTTCTCTCCCTTTCTTCCAGCATCCTCCTGGATGAAGAGGGACATATTAAAATCACAGGTCTGTAAAGGATGGCAACCTCCCCGGGGACATCCTCTCAGCCTGGGGTCCCCTCAAAGCCAAAGCCCTCCTGTCATACCACCAGGCCAGATGCCTGTCTCTGATCAGTGCCTTTTCCAGCTGTGTCCTTGGGACATCTAGAACTGCTCACTCTGCCCTGGGGAGGGGTCAGGTCCTTTCCTGAGCTCCTGCAGCATCACTGGGTGTTTGGTTCAAGACCTGAGATGCCCTACACTGACCATGGGACAGACACCTGGGATCCTGCTCAAATACCAGCACGTCCCGTGTTGCAGTCCCAGTCACTGCGTCTCCTGGATGGTGCCGGTGGCTGCCTGACCAGTCCCCTGCCTATAGCTAAAAACCCGGCAGCCACCAGCAAATTCAGTCTAACTGGAAACACCCCCTCTGGTTGCTCAACACCCCACTTGTAGTAGTGCCCTGTTGCATCATCCATAACCAAATGCCAGAGCTTAGAGCAACACAATTTATCATTTTATAGTTCTGGAGGCCACAAACCCAGAATAAATCTCTTGGGGCTAAAGCTGCAGTATGAGCAGGGCTGTGTTCCTTTCTGGGGTCTCCAGGGAGGACCCTTTCCTGGCTTTTTCAGCTCTTAGAAATAGCCACATGCCTGAGCTAGGGCCCCTTCCCATGTCGTGGGGGCCAGCAGGCAGCATCTCCCAACCCCACACCCCACCAGCTCCCATCTCTCTCCTCCACAGAAACACTTGTGATGAGGTCTGACCCACTGGGAAATCCAGCAGAATCCCCCCTGAATTGGGAAGCAAAAGGGAAGTCCCTTTTGCTACGTGACCTAGTCACATATCTGGGTACAGCTATTCCACCCATTGGCCAGTCCTGCCCATCTCCACACTCAGCACACAGCACTGGGTCCACCTGCGTCCCAGGCTTGTGCTCTTCCCAACTCTGGGGCCACTTCCCTAAGAAACTCTTCCTCGCTCTGGGGCACCTGGTAAACACCCCAGGCCCCTCTGCCACCATCCTTCCCTGCCCTGGCTTTCCCCAACCCCGCAGGTTTTTCTGGCTCTGGTGGCTGCCTCACACCTTCCCGTAGCTGTAGGAAGCTCTGTCTGGTCTGCAGGAGCTGGGGTAGTTGCCCAGAGACACAATGTCTTGACGTGGTTTCAGGGCACTCCTGGATTGGCAGGTTCCTGAGGGTCCCCCGGACCTGGTGGAGCCCGGCTTGCCAGGCTTGCCAGAGGGGCTCTGCAGCCTGGGACAGGCTGCAGGGGCCTGCGTGGGGACGTCCTGATCCCCAGCAGAGGCTAAGGAAGTGCTCCTGCTTTGTTTGCACTTAGATTTCGGCCTGAGTAAGGAGGCTATCGACCACGACAAGAGGGCCTACTCCTTCTGTGGGACCATCGAGTACATGGCACCCGAGGTGGTGAACCGGAGGGGGCACACTCAGAGTGCCGACTGGTGGTCCTTCGGCGTGCTCATGGTGAGGCCATTCCCGGGGTGTTGGCGCAGTGGCAGCTGTGTCCCACGGGCTCTTCCCACGCCCTGGTCAGTGACGAGACCCTGGGATGAGAGGAGGAGACCTGTAAACCTGCCCCCGAGTGTGATGTAGGGAGGGGGCCGGGAGCCCCAGGTCCCTGTTCCCTGTCCCCACCCCAGATCCTACCAGGGGAAGTGCATGTAGATTAACAGTTAGACCCTCCATGTCCTGCACCTCCTACGGGTTTAGTGTGAGGGCTTTAAGAGATACAGTGACACAGAGTCTCACTATGTTGCCCTCGGTAAGTGCTGTGGCGTCACAGCTCACAGCAACCTCAAACTCTCGGGCTTAAGTGATTCCCTTGCCTCAGTCTCCCAAGTAGCTGGAACTAGAGACGTCCGCCACACCTGGCTATTTTGTTGTTATTGTTGTAGTTGTCATTATTGTTTAGCAAGCCTGCCCTGGGTTCAAACCTGCCAGCCCTGGTATATGTGACCGGCACCCTAGCCACTGAGCTACAGACGCTGAGCCTTAAAACTATTTTTTTTAATTTCAAACACAAATCCTTGCACATAGTTGTAAAAATTAGTAAGGACCAAAATATACATGGAGTTGAACATTTTTACATCCAAGTCTGGGGCCCTGAAATGTCTTTATATCACGTTGGCACAGACACTAGGTGGGGTGTTCTGTGGTCACGGTAGAGATGGAGTTGGTCCCATTTCCAAGCTCAGGTGACCCTCATTCCAGGCAGGGTGCCAGGCGCCATGCGGACTGGGCTCCTGACGCTCTGGGGTCTGCATGAAGGGCATTTCAGGGCTGCTGCCACCCACGCACCTCACAGAGGAGGGACCTGACCTAGAGGACTGCGGTGAATGAGACAGAGGCTGCTCGGTTAGGTCTGGGCACTGCTGTGGGCACCTGGACTCGTCCCACAGAGCCCAGGCCTCACCTGTGACCACACCACACACCCCATCCTTTGCAGAGAGCTCCAGGGTGGAGTCCGGAGGCCCTTGGTTCAGAGGTGTCTCCTGGGGAATCCCCGGCTGGTACCCAGACCTCACTGGGGCATTTATCCCTCTGGTCATTTTACCGGTCGAGACATTCTGGTCCTTGGCTCTGGGGCTGGAAACACTGGTGAGTCTGCATGCCAGCACACACTGCTGGCCTCTACGGGGCAGACAGACGTCATGGCAGCTCGGAGACAGGTTACACCCTGAAGTGAATGCTGGTCTCCAATCAGCGATGCCCCTCCCACTAGCAGGTGCTCCTGCCTGCCTGAGCATCAGTGCCCTCCCCAGCACCATCCTAATAAAATCACATGTAGAATCCTTCAATTAACAAGTTAAGACACATCGTGTGCTTGTAAGGATGTCTGTACATGACATAGAGTACGGGAACAGCTGCTAAAATACTGATGATTTATTTGTCATGTTTATGATGTCTCAGACCCTTAATGGTGGCAGCTAAAAGCTGTTCGTCCATGCTGATGACCACCCAGCTAGGCCCTGACAGCCGTCTCTGAGACCTGCCCCCATGCCCACCTCTGGTTGATAGGCTCTTCCTTAGCGAGGCAGTTGGTTTGGCCTCATCCTCTTCTGGTGACTTCAGCTTATCTGGCTCTGCTCCCTTCCAGATCCTGTGACTGCTGTGACCCTGAGAGGTGTTTAGTGGGGGGAAGCCACACTTCCCTGAGCCCCCACCCCACACAGGTATAGCTGCCCCTGCGACCCTGGGCTGTGGTCCAGGGGAGCAGTCTGCAGCACCAGGACAGATCGCAGTCCCTACAGGGATGCCAGGCTTTCTCCCACCTCTGGGGCCAGTGCCACCCCTGGGTGATCTCCAGCCCTTTAAGAAGATGCAGGAGCCAGTGGCTCCAGGTCCTGAGTGCTCCACGTGCAGCTGCAGACAAGCCTTTGAGAACAAAGTCATGAGATGCTGCCACTCCACTGTCAGGGGGTGACACAGGCGAGAGGCCAGCCCGGGTGGGAGAGGAGAGAAAGCCACAGATAAGTCAGAACCAACCCGACTTAGTCTCCTGAGGTTTGGGGGACCAGGGACGGGTGTTTGATACGCCTCCCTTTCTTGTGTTAAGACGACAGACCATAACATCTGTTCCATAATATAAGATGTGTCTTTAAAATTGTTCTGGTCCAAGTCACTGAAAATTAAAGAAATAAAAGGAGAAACTGAAAGGGAAAAAAAGGAGAATCACAAAGATGAGTAAATGGAAAGGTTCAAAGATGGCCAAGAGGAGAGGCAGGAGAGGAGGAAGCTGCCTGTCCAGAGCTAGTCCCCGACCCAGTCGCTCAGGTCCCCTGTCCCCAGCCAGTCCCCCCCACCCACTCACTTAGGTCCCCTGTCCCCATCCAGTCCCCCCACCCATTCACTCAGGTCCCCTGCCCACCTTGTCCCTGGCACTGAGAAATGTCACTTCTGGAGCCCTTTCCTGGTTCTCCCAGGGCAATTGGTGGCTCTGTCTTTGGTATCTTTGTGGCACTGTTGACTCGGTGCTGTTGTAACACCAACCATCTTCCATTGTGAACATCTGTCTCTACCAGCATCTCCCTGGCACACAGAGTCCCTGAAGCACCACGTCCCCCTCATGTCCCAAGACCCCACAGCACAGAGAGCAGCACTGTGCCTATCCAGGCCTGTGCCCGAGGGACCAGCGTGGGCAGGAAGACCCTGGCGTGAGCACACAGAGGCGCCTGACTCAGACCCAGCACCCTGTCGGCCTCCACCATCCCACCCTCCTGGTCCCCAGAGTGTGACCTTGACGGGTGGCCCTCTGCAGGAGGCCCTGCTGCAGTTCTGGCCAGTGTCACTGACACACCCCCGTGGCCCTCCCACATGTGTCACTGGGCACAGGACACTTCTTACTGGATTACTCACTTGTTTCTGGAACTGCCTGGTCCCTTCAGTGTAAAGGACGCTGCACTCAGTCCCAAGATGGTAGGGAGATCTGGGAAGTTGGGCACACCTGTCCCAGGGCTGCTGTGCCACCTGCAGCATGAAGCAGGGTGGCTGCCACGTGCACAGTCTGCCCAGGGCTCAGTCTGCTGGACTCCCACACAGTGATGTGAACCGGAAGGCCTCTGAGTAGGGCAGGGAGGACTGGATGTTTTCTGGTACAGAAAGGAAAAGTACACCTGGAAAAGTAAATATCCAAGGGCCTGAGGGACGGGTTTAAGATCACGTAATTGTTCTGGAAACACATTCTCACGTAGCCCTCCGTGATAGCTTTTTGGCCCCTGCTGAGCCAAGCTCTCAGCAGATGTCCTGACGATGGTGTCCTGGTGCTATAAGTTATTTCTGAATTATTTGCCATTAGGAGACAGGCCTCGCTGTGTTCAGTGAGGGGCCAATGTCGGTTTGAAGCTTATGGAGCTACTATGGGTCCCCAGTTGGCTCTGTCAGAGACGCTGAGCCTCATGAGATAGCACTGCGGGAGGGACATACGGTTGTGCACCCCACGTTGGGAACGCACCTGGATGTCTTCCCAGAGGAGACGAGTCCCAGGCCTGGTCATCCCCAAGTGCCCTCCACAGACCGCAAAGAAACAAAGATGCCCATGTTGAGAGATGACCATCTGTAAGTCAAACTGGACAACTGAGGAGAGGAGCTTGGACCTGGAGAAGGAAAAGAACTAGAAATCTCCTTCGTGATCACCTGCAGAGACAGGAATCCGGAGAATTTACACACACTTCCACAGAGTCAGTTTTAGACCACATCTGGGTCCAGTTTGGGGGCACTTAAAGCATCTCTGAGGGCTCCGAATTTGAGTTTGAAGATGATCTTAGATCCTTCTCTGGTTTCTTAGCCACAGGCTCTGGGCCTTCCCCCTCAGGTCAAATGTCTTTGTGCAACCCAGCAAGACCCATGGGGCAGAGCTCAGACCCCACCCAGCCCTGCCCCTCCCGACCAGCCCCCCAGCAGGAAGTCGTGAGGGCCGCACCCACCACCTCAGTTACCCACCTGCACTTGGAAGTCGTGAGGGCCGCACCCACCACCTCAGTTACCCACCTGCACTTGGAAGTCGTGAGGGCCGCACCCACCTCAGTTACCCACCTCACTTGGAAGTCTTGAGGGCCGCACCCACCTCAGTTACCCACCTGCACTTGGAAGTCGTGAGGGCCGCACCCACCTCAGTTTACCCACCTGCACTTGGAAGTCGTGAGGGCCGCACCCACCACCTCAGTTACCCACCTGCACTTGGAAGTCTTGAGGGCCGCACCCACCTCAGTTTACCCACCTGCACTTGGAAGTCGTGAGGGCCGCACCCACCACCTCAGTTACCCACCTGCACTTGGAAGTCGTGAGGGCCGCACCACCACCTCTGTTTACCCCTCTGCACTTGGTAAGGCACAGGGCGAGGGACCCAGCCCCACCCCCACCCACCGCATCAGACCGCTGGCCCCCCCAGTCCACTTCCCTGCAGGGTTTGTTCTGGTCTGTTTTCAGGCTAAACTATTCACTTGATTTCTTTTTGAGAATGTTGATTGGCCAAGGAATTTGAAATTCGGGCTCCCCGTTACTGTCTTTCTCTAGAGAATCTCTTTCTCCCACTGTCCCCAACACCGCAGGGTGCCTGAGAGGTGTCCGGCCTGGGCCCCAGACCAGCCTCACTTGTACCCACTCGTCATCCCTTTAGACGAGGCCTGGC
The DNA here is from genome assembly GCF_027406575.1 of Nycticebus coucang. Taxonomy (NCBI): domain Eukaryota; kingdom Metazoa; phylum Chordata; class Mammalia; order Primates; family Lorisidae; genus Nycticebus; species Nycticebus coucang. Next base: position 139,603,759 of record NC_069784.1, on the reverse strand, counting down.
AGCTCCAGCGCTGCTGAGGTTGGGGCTGGGGGGCTCCTTGATGTGGGGTGTTCTGTGCATTGTGAGGTGTTCCTCGGCGTCCATGGCATCCCCCACTAGGTGCCAGGAGCACTAGCACCCCCAGTCATGACAAGGGACAATCAACCATGTTTCCCTCATTGGAAAATGTCCCCTTTGGGGGTACAATTGTCCCCTAGTTGAGGACCACGACTTTCCATACATCAAATTATCCTCCTGGAAGCGTTGTACATACACGCAGTGGAGCCACAGCTCTGTCTTGTCAGCAACCCCCGCCCTCCATGCCTTCCTGCAGCATGGCCTTGGTGCTGACTGGTTAAAAGGCGGCTCAGGAGCTCCCTTCTCACTGGTGTGGGGAAGAACCATGTGGGTGGAGCAGGACGGGGGAGAGGCACAAGGCACGCGGACCCTGATCGTGACACAGTTGCAGCCAGAGGCTGAAGGACGTCACTGCACAAATGCACACCCAGACCTGGTCAGCCATAAACAGATGGCACACAGACACGAGGATGGACACCACTGCGCAGCGAGGAGTCCCAGTGACCTGGACTCGTGACGTCCTCGTGTCACAAAGCCAGAAGGTTTCTCCTTGGAAATGGGATCACATGAGCACTATTACTAGTAGACTCAGGAAGGAAAGAAGAAACCAGAGGGAAAGAAAGGAAGAACCAAACAGGAAAAGAATTCCCTTTGCTAATATGATTCTGTTTGGGGAGATATTTTAATTTGTATAATCAGCTTATGAGCATTCGTCCTATTTTACCAGATGAATAGCTCATCTGCCGGTCAGAGCACTCCCGCCCTTCGATTTCACCGCGTTTGTCACTTTCTAAATTCTCGTCTGGACTCTCTTCAGCTCTGCGCTACTTCGCTCAGCGCACACAGGGTGGAAGGCCGATTCTAATGTCATAGCAGAAGATTTTTAATTTCTTTTAAGACTCGGTTTTCAGAAAGCAGTCTGGTAATACTGATAAAGGCTTCAGTGTATTCATTTCATAAAGCTTGACATTTCGCTCCTGGTAGCCTACCAGGAGTCACTCCTAATGGAAAGAAAAGGCTTATGTATATTTCAGTATTACTGGTAATACCAGAAAATTGGAAACATCTTGAGTGTACAACAGTGTTTTGGCATATCCACATATAAAGTAATATAAAGACTTTATAATATGCATCGAACATTTAATTATTCTAGGAAAACTGGTATATAAAGCCTTATCTACAAAACAAAACAGTTTGAACAAAGTACTAGAAGGAATTAACAAATACCAGCTGTGGATATTTTTGGATAATGGGATTATGATATTTTGGTCTTTCTACTTTTGTGGATTTCCTGGAATTTTTATCATGCAGAGGAAAAACCTGGAGGATAAATTTGATTGGGGCAATGAGAAACCAAGGTGCGGTGGCCTGAGGGGGACCCTGTAACACCTGTGTGGAGGCTGCGTTCTCGGGACTGAAATGCTCAGAGTGCGATGGATGCTTTGGCTAGATTCAGGATCTCATTCTGATGAACAAGATTTGTTGCTGCTGCCGCCCACCCTTCTTTCATGAGAAGGGGTCAGATGTGCACCTTGTTCTGATAAGTCCATGCTGTCCCCAGCACCTGCTTCCAGGGTCCACATGAAATCCCTGCCCAGAAAAGGCTGCTTGCCTCAGCTCTCCAACTCCAGCTCCATCCTTGCAAAAGTCCACTAATGATAAAATACTAGCTCGGGTGTGGTGGCCTGTGTCTGTGAGATCGCAGGTGTCCTGTTTTATCAGATGTGATTAGGATCTGCCTCATGCTGGAAGCCTCTGCTCCTGCCTGGTCCTGGCACGTGAGTGCTCAAGATGAGCCAGCTGCCCCTGCCCCCACCTCCTCCTCTCCATCCTGACCCATCCCCTCCACAGCACCCACAGAGCAGGACGGGGCCTGACCATACGCCAGGTGCACTTGCCTACTGTCTCCTTTTCTGCACCGCCCTTAGCACCTGTTCGCCTTCCACTTAATGTCATTATTTACCGTTCTTGTCCTTTATCGCTCCCACCCACTGAGACGCACGCCTGTGAGGCAGTTTTATCATGTACCCCAAGGGTGCAGGCCAGCGGCTGAGCCGGTGGAGACTTTGAATGAATAATGGCCTTGGGTTGCGCGTGGCCCTCCGGGCGCTCTGCTGAGTCATGGCCATTGGAACAAAGGAACTCACGATGCTCTTGTCACCCTGCAGTTTGAGATGCTCACGGGGTCCCTGCCGTTCCAGGGGAAGGACCGGAAGGAGACCATGGCCCTCATCCTCAAGTGAGTACTGGGGCGACACCCGAGACTGGTCAGCACCGGCTGGCATCAGGAGCGCTGGTCCTAAGTCTGGAGTGGCCGTAGGTGGGGGCAGTGATGGTGATGGGCAGCTCAGCGTCCTCATGACAGGAGAGTGTGAGCAGCTGACGGTGAACAGGACCAATTGCCAAACCAGTTGCTCCTCGTGAGTGATTCTGTGAAAGTTGTCCAGAGTGTCCAGCGGCTGTGTTTTCAGATGTGACAGTGCACAGGCTTCAGAGAGAACACAGGAGTGGAATCCCCTTCCTTCTCTGCCTGTCAGCCCCATCCCTGTAGGATCTGAGCCCTTCTGGCAGGCTGACGTTGGCAGGAATTACCATGATTTTGCCCATGTGACTGAAAACAATCATTTTCTGCTTACTTCTCATGAAGAGAAGAATCATTTGCCAAGCAAATGGATTTTGCTCTTAGACTCATAGAAAGAAGCCTTGCCCCAGTGCCCCCTCATACAGCTCCCTAACCATGAGCAGGCTCCCGCCAAGCACGGCTGCCCGAGATGGGCAGGGAGGGCCAGGCGGAAGGAGGACAGGAGCCAGCAAGCGAGTGGAATTACAGCCACTTAATGGAAAAATTATAAAGCTGCTTGTCCTGGTAACCAGCTCTGGCCAACTCTATTTGCAAAGAGACATGTGCCTTTTATAAAGCTGAGAAGAACCAAAAACACCTCAAATTGAGTTTTGTAAATTAGGTCAGCATATCAATGGAAGGGGAGGTGTGTGGAAGAGACCCTGCAGTGAGGATCCTTTTGCAAAGTTGGGGCATTGTCCTTTTTATTTAATCAGCCTTTTCCTCTTTGGGTGACCCTGAACTGCAGACACCTGTAGGGCAGCCCACAGTCTTTGTGGTGATTAATTCTGTTTGAATTTTAAGAGAACAGAGCTTTAACTTGCTCTACAGCTAGAATAATCCCCTCCAGCAGGTCTCAGTTGTGGGCTCCTGGCCTGTCCCTCGGGGAAGGACAGAGAACTTCTGAAAGGACAGCACCAGCCTCTGTGTCTAGGATTCTCAGGTGGCGCAGGACACACTGAGACCCTCAGGGCTTGCAGGCTCCTCCTTCCTCTGTCCCACCGGTTGAGGGTAGAGTGGGAGGAGCCCTGCTGCCTCCTGCTGAGCAGGGACATGAGTAGCCAGAATGCACAACTGTTTTGGGTTTGGAAAAGATAATTTCTATTGATAACATTAGTTATGTTAATGGAATTGTTATTGTTATTTTTAATGATTTTCCTTAAATAGTAAAGTATTTATTGTTATTTTTAATGATTTTTCTTAAAATAGTAGTTTTATTATTAATAAAAGTATTTATATTATTTATAAAAATGAATTATTAAATAGCAATAGAAAAATTTCCCAGTTTTAATTTCTTATATGAGTCTTAAGACCAGAGTGGTGACTTTGGGAACTGGTGCTGACCAAGGAGGACCTCTTTGTGGCTCCTCCTTGTTATCCTAAGTGCTGTCCTGAAGTCCGACTGTTTTCCAGAGCCAAGCTGGGCATGCCTCAGTTCCTCAGCGCCGAGGCTCAGGGTTTGCTGCGAGCTCTCTTCAAGCGGAATCCCTGCAACCGGCTGGGTGAGCCCCCCACTCTCATTAACTGAGTGCTGACTCGCTCTGTGTGTGTGTGTGTCTGTGTGTGACCATTCATTGGGGACTCTTTCAGTTAATTTGGAAGGTCTCAGGGTCTAGCTCTGAAACACCTAAGAGCTGGTGTCAATTTCTGTTGTTTTCACTCTAAACTCATAGAGAAGGCAAGTGATTAAGAAAGGGGAGGCAAAAGTTAAATCAAGAAATACTTCTTTTTGGGAAAAAAAAAAATCAGACTCTTCTCTCTGCATACCTCTCCCCTAGCAGAAGACTGAAGCCAGTATCCAAGCACTATCCTGCTCCACAGGAATTATTTCCCAAATTCATGAGAGAATTTGTGTATACCTACTCTGTGATTTTAGGAAACAGAGAGTTAAGGTGATTTTCAAAGGTAAATACTGATGCATTTAAAATATGGAGTAATTCACATGAAATTCCTATTGTTAAGGATTGTCACTGTAGTCGACTAATTACATTCACCTTCTACTCCAAACTGCATCATGCAGACAACTATTCTTTCCCACTGATTCATTTCAAAATGATTCTTTATAAAAAAGATTTCCCATAGTTGCCTTTAACTGGCAAGGTACATGTAATTGGATATTTAAAGCTCCCTCTTTATAGACTTTCACTGGCACATCTCCGCCAGGGGTCTTTGTCTAGGAGGCCTGTTTCCATCCCTCCCACCGTCTAGCAGACCAGGGTATCTTGGCCCCAGGCCCCCCTGCAGCAAGGGAGGTGGTGGTGCAGGAGCAGCCATGCGGGAGGAGCCTCCAGCTCGGCCAGCACTCAGGAACTGCAGGGACGGCAGCGGGAACCGGGAGGTACCAACAGGACAGCCCAGGGCACATGAGTGTGGTGGAGAGGGTAGGTCCCTATGACACTTTGGCACTGTGGCAAAGCCGTCAAAATCTTGAATATATACACCCTTTTACCTGGAAGTTCTACTACTAGAAAGCTATCTGACAGAAATACCCGCACCAGTGTGTATGGGGGTGGAGGGCGTCTGATAGCATCTCAGAGTCTAGACTGAGCTCCCAAGGGGAGTGAAATCACATTCTAAGACACTAAAAGTTCAGATTTCACACAAATTCGGGGGGACAGAATTTAGCCCGTGGAGCCCCCAGAGAATCTCTCTATAGAAATGTACTGCTGGAGGAAATGCCAACTACATAGATTCATGACACAAGCATCCAGATGGGAAAACCGAGGTTTCCGTCACCCCTGACACTGACTGGCCTAGGGCTCCGTGGCTTCAGAGTCTAAGGCAAGTTTCCTTGACCCATCACCCCAGAAGGCAAAATACCTGCATTCAAAGTCTAAGAGTTCATTCTGAGTCTAAGCCCCCAGTTTCTGAACCCCGGGGTGGGTGCCAGGTGACAAATAGGTGATCTGCTCGTTGTCGAGAGAGAGCCCAGTACTGTGCAGGGAGACCCAGAGTGTCACGGGAGGACAGAGTGGAGAGGAGGATGTGGTCGCGGGGCCCCTGGCTCTGCTGCTTACCCCGGGGCTGGGCAAACAGTGGAGCTGAAAAGCCCATGGGACAAGCTGTGTCTGCCGCCTTAGGACAAGGATCTAGAAAAGGCTTTCAGTGACACCCCATCTGGAGATAGACCACAGTGATCAGAACAAACATACCTAGGAGTTATTCTTACTCTAGTATGATTCTTGAATGACTGTTCCACTGAACTTTTTAATTCGCGTTCACATGGCATGAGGAAACTTAGGGGTAATCTCTAACCCTAACTAACAGGAGAGAAATCTAGTCTTCTGTTCTAGGCTCCTGTCCGGCACCTGTTCTCAGCAGTGCTTGTGACCCAGGGGAAGGGCCCTTCATACCCACTGCTCCTGGGTTTCTCCTGCGGCACCAGCCGCCCTCCCTCAGGCCAGGCTCAGGGGACAGAGGGGGCTGTGAGGAGGACAGGGGCTCTGGCTTGGAGGAGAGATACAGAGGAGATGGCTTCTCAAAGGACCTCTGTGAGCAGGGCAGGGGGGACCCTACTAGGAGCCTGGCCTCAGGAACGAGCTGTCTCCACGTCCTGGAGCCTCGGGGTCATGTTTTCTTGTTTTTATTTTTATTTTTTTAACTAATAGGCTACTTTCAGAATAGTTTTTAAGCCCATGGAAAATCTGAACAGAACTACAGCCGTGCCCTGCACCCCACAATTTCCTGTTTTGGTTACACCTTTGTTTCTCACAGTGGATGAATAGTGCTGACGTGTTACTGAGTAAAGCTCTGGGTCACACTAGGGTCCCTCTGTGCTGTGACCTGGTGACCCTGGCAGATCTATGATGACACATACCCCTCATGGCAGTGTCCTGTAGAATAACTACCCTGCCCCAAGACTCCCCTGTTCTCTGCCCACTCATCCTTCTGTCCCCTCTTTCAGGGCCTTAGGACATTAATGTAGAAATAGTGGGCAAGGCTGTGTCATCTGTCAGAAGTCTTCAGGTAAAGACAGTCGTCACCTGTGTTGAGCAGCATCCAGTGTGTGGGTGTAGACAGGAGGCCTCCGCTTCCTGCAGATTCCAGTCCCACCTAGAGTCCTCTTTGTTCCTTGGGGAGCTTCACAGTGGGACCTCCCCACCCCAACTTCTGCCTAATGGGACCCACCTGGTGCTCACACTCCTGGCCTCCTGCACTCCCCCAGTGTCCAAGGGTGTGCAGCGTCCTCACACCAGGCAGCTTCTGGACAGCCTGTCTCACCCTCTTGCCCACTGTCCCAGGTCACTCCCCATCCCAATCCCTTGGGGCTGGGCTGTGAGGCCAGTACAAGCCCCTGCCCACACGCTGCTGTGTTAGGAGCTGTCAGAGGTAACCGCCATCTTGGGCATGGGCTTGTTCTGATGCATAATCTCTGCTTTGTTGTTATCACAGGTGCTGGCATTGATGGAGTAGAGGAAATTAAGCGTCATCCTTTCTTTGTTACCATAGACTGGAACGTAAGTTGCATGCCCTGGTCCCCAGCTGCACACAAATGACAGGGAAGTAGGTGGGGGGGACACAGCAGCTGCTTGCCAGCAACTGTCCTCAGAGTGCAGACTGCAGGAAGCTTAGAGGTGAATGCAGCCGAGTCACCTGCAGGCAGGGAGCTCTCAGGACCTGCCTGAGCGGCTGGCAACCCAAGAGGCGTAGACTAGTGAGTGCCCCGCCCACCTGCCCAGGCCTGGAGCCCCTCCAGCTTGCTCCTCTGCCCCTTAGAGACACAGCTAAGGTGGCACTGGCAGCCACTGCCCAGACTTACCAAGGACGGAGCTTTCCTGGTTGGTCCAGAGCAGGAGTCATCTGGTACCCGGCAAGGGCCACACCAGCAAGAGTCCCACAGTGCCTGCCCTGCCTGGATCTTCTCATGTTGGGGCTGGGCAGGCCCGCTGTGGTGCCTGGATCTTCTCGTGTTGGGGCTGGGCAGGCCCGCTGTGGAACCTGGATCTTCTCGTGTTGGGGCTGGGCAGGCCCGCTGTGGAGCCTGGATCGTCTCGTGTTGGGGCTGGGCAGGCCCGCTGTGGAGCCTGGATCTTCTAGTGTTGGGGCTGGGCAGGCCCGCTGTGGAGCCTGGATCTTCTAGTGTTGGGGCTGGGCAGGCCCGCTGTGGTGCCTGGATCTTCTAGTGTTGGGGCTGGGCAGGCCCACTGTGGAGCCTGGATCTTCTCGTGTTGGGGCTGGGCAGACCCGCTGTGGAGCCTGGATCTTCTAGTGTTGGGGCTGGGCAGGCCCGCTGTGGTGTTGTGTCTACAGCCTTTTGTCACAGTCGTGCCCCGTGCTTTGTAAAAATGCTACATTGTTAGGCAATGAATTGGTGCTTCTGTCAAGCTCTCAAGCCAGGCAGGACATGGTCTGAGAAGTCCCTGCATCTCACTTCTCAGGAAGCCAGGTGGCAACCTGGGAGGATCCAAACCCTCAGTTGTTGCTGCGTCCGCCAACCGGGGCTTCTGGGTCTCTGCGTGGGAAGGAGGGCAGCCCCCGTGATGCCTTTAGGTTAACACACATACAATTACAGTTGGGATTTTTTTTTCCTGAGCTAACTTAACCACAGAGGATTTTAATGGAATATATTAAAAAATAAAAATGCCGTTTAGAGAGTTTATTATCTTCTTGCCTGGCCACTCTGTCTTCTTTCCTCCTGGAGTTTGGTGCCTCCATGACTTTCGGTGAAAGTGGCATCTGTGGCCGGCAGGTGGGCACCCCCCACCCCCAATCTGCCCTCTGAGAAGTGTTAGCACAAGCACTGAACCAGACCACAGGCCCCCTCCTCTTGTAGCCTGAGCCCCAGCAAAAGCATTTTGAGTGGGGAAGCATGAGAGTTTTTTATATAGAGCTTTTATAAAATTAGACTCCTTTTCAAAGGTAAGATTAGAGAGAAGTGTGTAAAATTTCAGGTTAACTATGGCCTCCCAGCCAGGTTTAGAAAAGAAAATTCTTGTTCAAAGACCAAATAAAAATGAGGTTGTGTCAAAAAAATAAAAAGGAGAGTACAGGACCTCCAAGAAATGAAAAACACTGCCTTCCTCTGAAGTCTTTACTGTGCTTTCGTGAAAATTCAGGTTTAAGGAGCTCAGGCTGTCCTTGCCTCACAGAGGAGCAGCTAAAGGTCACCTTTAGTCACCTGTCTGGGGTTGGACTCTTTTCTGTGGAGACTGCACCTTCCATGGTGAGCAGACCTCAGACCCGCCTGCTCCCTGAGAAGGGGCCTGTGTGGCCTCCGGGAACCTAGACGCTGACCCTAAGATAATGGCCTGGGCACCTCAGCATTGACGTGACTCGGGGTTCCCGTGTCACATCCTCTCCCCCACCAGCAGCAGTGGGGGAGGAATTCCACAGCTCTGTTTATTTTTTTATATATTTTTTATTTTTTATTTAATTAATTAATTTATTTATTTATTTTGCAGTTTTTGGCTGGTGCTGGGTTTGAACCCTCCACCTCTGGCATATGAGGCTGGCGCCCTACCTCTTTGAGCTACAGGTGCCGCCCTTTTTATTTATTTATTTATTTTTACTCACATATTTGACTTTACATGTTGGGCATTTGTGTTCCAGGCACTTCCAGGCCTAGGGATAGAGCAGTGGATAGTACAAAGTCCCGCTTCTGTGGGGCTTGACCATACATGGCTACACTCTGTGTGGGGAATTCTGGGGTTGTGCAGAGGGATGGGAGAGGGACGGGGAAGGACAGGGTGCTGCACCCTCAGTGTATCTCCTCCTGTCCAGGAGACCTGCCCCAGCCCTTCCTCACAGCTCCTTCCTTCAGTCTCACCCGGCCTCCTCTGCCTCCTTGCCTCATTATTTATTTAAGATGTTTATTCCTAGTTTCTGCCTCCTGCCACTAAACTGAAAGCTACAAGGAGTCAGGAATCTCTCTCCCACCTGAAGATGTACCCGCACCTCTGAATCAGGGCCTGGCTCAGAGGACAGACTTGGTGGAAACCTAGTGGGGGAATGTGCCAGTGAGCGGGTGAGGGATAAGGAACAAGGTCATAGGACATGCGAGCACAGGAGCAGCAGCTGTGAAGGCAGCTGTGTCCCCTCTGTTTTCTTTCCCTCTCTGCCCCACACTAGCCCTCCCTCCAAACATCACAGCTAGAAACATGGGGACCAGGGCTTGCTGGGTGGGGAGGAGGAGGCTGCAGCTGGGTGGGAGCCCGACAGGCAGGATGAGGCTAAGGAGAGGTCCAAGCCAGGAGCCACTCAGGGGTATATCCCAGAGGGCTTGTGAGTGGTGCTCCAGGCCCTGTGCAATGCACAGTGGATGCTGGAAACTGTCTGAGGTTAGAGTGGCGTGTGTTCCAGGACGCCGGCTCTGGCGAGCTCTGAGCAGAAGGTGCCTTTTCCACAGTGACCGGCACCTCCTCTGGGCAGCTAAGGAGCTCGAGGCACCTGGACCAGACACGGGGACTGAACTCACACCCCTGTGTCATTTGAGAGTAGTCGGACTAGAATTGAGGCTGGATAGTGTCTTGATTGCTTATATTACTTCATTTTATTTTATTTTGGTTTTGTTTTGATTCTCTGGGACTCAGCACACTTACTGTCATTCCTGCACTTGCTGGAGGGTGATAAAAGCAGAGGCTAGGATAGTGGGGGGACGCCGTGTGTCCCGCAGGTGGGGGGAGCTGGATACCTTGTTGGGGCTAATTTGTTTATTTGATAAATAAGCAGTACTTGTGGTTTGCTCAGGTTGCGCCTGAGCAAGGCGCCAATGACGTATCGATTGGGAGGTGTGTCCTCTGGCTGCTCGCAGACCGGGGCGCCTGCTGCTCCTGACACCATCACCCAGGCACAGGGAGGCATGACAGGAGCGTCTGGGAGAGAACTTGGGAGCAGAGAGAATCCCAAGGGGCCCCTGGAGGAGAAGAGGCAGGTTCCCAAAGAAGACCTATGGGCATGAAGACACCACCTGGGGACCATGGAGGTCCCAAAAGGTGCCATGGCCTTGTCACTTCCCCCTCTCACTTCATCCCTCTGGCGAGTCTCAGTTGCCCTGTGCTGTTGTGTGTGGTCACCTGTGTCCTCATGGCTACTGTGAAACCCAGGAACACCCAGGCAAGCTGTCAACCCAGGCTCGAGACAGCAGAGGCTGACACGCAAGTTGCTGATAGGTCTTTGTTTAACCGATGATTTTATGGCATGACATATTTGTCCAGATGTCCCCAGATGTGTGTCAGCGGCTCCGGCCACTGGAAACCGCAGTGCGGAGCTATTCATTCCCGCGGTGTCCTGTGCACGGCAGATACTCAGAAGTCACGGATGAGAAGACATTTCCCCAGCTGCTGTGTTTCCACCCGGGTGCTTCCCCGAGTGCTCATGTCAGGATCCAGCCAGGAAAATACAGGGAAATTTACTTTGCTTTCTGTTTCCTTCTGTGACCCCAAACTGCCAGTGGACATTTTTATTTTTAAGTCTACATCCGTTACCCAACAGCTGTCCCCTGAAGTCTTCAGTGACCTGCTAGAGCAAATTCTGTCTGTCAACAATAAAAGTGTGGGGACACAGAAACATGGGGACCCAGGAACATGGGGACACAGAGGTGTGGGGAGGCAGAAGGGTGGGAAACAGTGGTGTGGAGACGCAGAGGCGTGGAGACAGAGAAGGGTGGGGACGCAGAGGCATGGAGACAGAGAAGGGTGGGGACGCAGAGGCGTGGAGACAGAGAAGGGTGGGACACAGAGGCGTGGAGACAGAGAAGGGTGGGGACGCAGAGGCATGGAGACAGAAGGGTGGGACACAGAGGCATGGAGACAGAGAAGGGTGGGGACACAGAGGCGTGGAGAGAGAGAAGGGTGGGACACAGAGGCGTGGAGACAGAGAAGGGTGGGGACGCAGAGGCATGGAGACAGAGAAGGGTGGGGACACAGAGGCGTGGAGACAGAGAAGGGTGGGACACAGAGGCGTGGAGATAGAGAAGGGTGGGACACAGAGGCGTGGAGATAGAGAAGGGTGGGACACAGAGGCGTGGAGACAGAGAAGGGTGGGACACAGAGGCGTGGAGACAGAGAAGGGTGGGGACGCAGAGGCATGGAGACAGAGAAGGGTGGGACACAGAGGCATGGAGACAGAGAAGGGTGGGACACAGAGGCGTGGAGACAGAGAAGGGTGGGGACGCAGAGGCATGGAGACAGAGAAGGGTGGGACACAGAGGCATGGAGACAGAGAAGGGTGGGGACACAGAGGCGTGGAGACAGAGAAGGGTGGGACACAGAGGCGTGGAGACAGAGAAGGGTGGGACACAGAGGCGTGGAGACAGAGAAGGGTGGAGACGCAGAGGCGTGTAGACGGAGAAGGGTGGGGACGCAGAGGCATGGAGACAGAGAAGGGTGGGGACGCAGAGGCGTGTAGACAGAGAAGGGTGGGGACACAGAGGCGTGGAGACAGAGAAGGGTGGAGACGCAGAGGCGTGTAGACAGAGAAGGGTGGGGACACAGGCATGGAGACAGAGAAGGGTGGGGACGCAGAGGCGTGTAGACAGAGAAGGGTGGGGACACAGAGGCATGGAGACAGAGAAGGGTGGGGACACAGAGGCATGGAGACAGAGAAGGGTGGGGACACAGAGGCATGGAGACAGAGAAGGGTGGGGACGCAGAGGCATGGAGACAGAGAAGGGTGGGGACACAGAGGCATGGAGACAGAGAAGGGTGGGACACAGAGGCATGGAGACGGAGAAGGGTGGGACGCAGAGGTGTGTAGACGGAGAAGGGTGGGGACGCAGAGGCATGGAGACGGAGAAGGGTGGGGACGCAGAGGCATGGAGACAGAGAAGGGTGGGGACACAGAGGCATGGAGACAGAGAAGGGTGGGGACACAGAGGCATGGAGACAGAGAAGGGTGGGACACAGAGGCGTGTAGACAGAGAAGTGTGGGACACAGAGGCGTGTAGACGGAGAAGGGTGGGGACACAGAGGCATGGAGACAGAGAAGGGTGGGGACGCAGAGGCGTGTAGACAGAGAAGGGTGGGGACACAGAGGCATGGAGACAGAGAAGGGTGGGGACACAGAGGCATGGAGACAGAGAAGGGTGGGGACGCAGAGGCGTGTAGACAGAGAAGGGTGGGGACACAGAGGCATGGAGACAGAGAAGGGTGGGACACAGAGGCATGGAGACAGAGAAGGGTGGGGACACAGAGGCATGGAGACAGAGAAGGGTGGGACACAGAGGCATGGAGACGGAGAAGGGTGGGACGCAGAGGTGTGTAGACGGAGAAGGGTGGGGACGCAGAGGCATGGAGACGGAGAAGGGTGGGGACGCAGAGGCATGGAGACAGAGAAGGGTGGGGACACAGAGGCATGGAGACAGAGAAGGGTGGGGACACAGAGGCATGGAGACAGAGAAGGGTGGGACACAGAGGCGTGTAGACAGAGAAGTGTGGGACACAGAGGCGTGTAGACGGAGAAGGGTGGGGACACAGAGGCATGGAGACAGAGAAGGGTGGGGACACAGAGGCGTGTAGACAGAGAAGGGTGGGACACAGAGGCGTGTAGACAGAGAAGGGTGGGACACAGAGGCGTGTAGACGGAGAAGGGTGGGGACACAGAGGCATGGAGACAGAGAAGGGTGGGACGCAGAGGCATGGAGACAGAGAAGGGTGAGACACAGAGGCGTGTAGACGGAGAAGGGTGGGGACACAGAGGCATGGAGACAGAGAAGGGTGGGACGCAGAGGCGTGTAGACAGAGAAGGGTGGGATACAGAGGCGTGTAGACAGAGAAGGGTGGGGACACAGAGGCATGGAGACAGAGAAGGGTGGGGACACAGAGGCGTGGAGACAGAGAAGGGTGGGGACACAGAGGCGTGGAGACAGTGAAGGGTGGGACACAGAGGCATGGAGACAGAGAAGGGTGGGGACACAGAGGCGTGGAGACAGTGAAGGGTGGGACACAGAGGCATGGAGACAGAGAAGGGTGGGGACACAGAGGCGTGGAGACAGAGAAGGGTGGGACACAGAGGCATGGAGACAGAGAAGGGTGGGACACAGAGGCGTGTAGACAGAGAAGGGTGGGACACAGAGGCGTGTAGACAGAGAAGGGTGGGGACACAGAGGCGTGGAGACACAGAAGCATGGGGACACAGAGGCGTGGACGGCCACCCTCCATGGCCTGCTTTGCCTCTTAACCGGCCCTTCAGAGCCCAGCGCATTTCCACCTACAGTTTGAAGTGAACGATTTGCAAGTTAATATGGACTGAAACCTCCCTCAGTGGAGTCAGCAGGCATTAACTGCTACTTTCCCTACAGCTGAAGCAAGGCTGTGGGTGGAGTTAGCACAGACTCAAGCTTTGCGGAGTTCAACAGCGGGGGCGCACAAGCCTGTCTGAGGACACGTCCAGCCTGCCTGGCGTCCTTGGCAGTGTGACCTGGGATGGAACAAATCTTTTTTAGGCAGAGAATCATGATCACACACATAGCCCCTGGGGAAGGGAGGCTTACCAGCATCTTTGTTCCAGATGCTGCCCAAGGCCTGGACCACGGCCCATGTGAGCAGCTCATATGTGTGACTGCCGTGACTTGGTGTCACTGTTGTGAATGAGGAGCTGTCCCAGCAGCTTGTGCTTGCTGTGCTGCATGTACACTTGGAAACCCTCCTGGGCACGCCACCAGCTGTCACTCTGTGAGACAGGAGAGGCTGGAGGGCACACAGGTGCAAGCCAGTGAGGACAGAACCCAGCGCCACTCGAGGACCGGCAGCCTAAGCTACGGTTAGCTGATATGGCAGGAACAGGGGAGGGCCCTGGGGGTGTCTGCAGCACTGCACGGAGGTGGACTTCAGGGGCTAGAGGCCAGGTGTCCCCACGAGGCTATCTCTGTGGCAGCAGGAAGATTTCTATCACCTGGGTCTGTGCTGAGCACTGCAGGAAGGTTCGGCCTCTCGGGAAAGCAATGAGGACTCCACACGACTCATCCCACTTTGCTTCAGCAGATTTGTGAATCCAGATGCTTCTGAGTTGCTTACGGGGCATGGGGCGAGCCATGCAGACCGAGCCCCGTGGTGGAAGCACGGATGCCTGGGCCCCTCATGCTGTGGCAGTGATTTGAATTCCTCCACGGCTCCTTCCGTCTTATCTTCTCTCTGCGTCTGCACATTCTGCATTTCTGTTGCAGGAATCATCTGTAAATGTGCCCTTAGCCTTACGGGAGCGATGAATTCGGAAACGCCTGAACCCAAGGCCGTCTGCAGAAGCAGGTGCCAGAGCCTCTGACCCTGCCCTGCAGTCAGCCTCCTCCTCTGTCACCCAGTCCGCATGTGCATGTCCCCACTCTGGCCTTTCCTCGCTCAGTAAAGGTCTTTAGGCTACAAGTAAACCCGAGGACCCCTCAGCGTTCCCTCACCTGCATTGGCTGGGTGTGGTCTGATTCAGCACTGTGGAGACTGTCATTCTAGCACCCGGGGGCAAATGGGATGATTTAAAATGATGCCTGCTGGATTTGGCAGAGAGACCCGTTTTCCTTTCATCAGTGTGGACAGGTCAGCGTCACTGATGCCCAGCTCCACAGACTCACAGGTGACGGCTGCTGCTCCACTTCAGTTTAACCCCATGTGTCCAGGAATTTACAAAACCAGCAGCAAGGTGACTTTTCCCTTACAACCTCAAACCCATTTTTTGGTTTGAACACAGGGAGAGAAAATCTGTGTATAGCAATATCGCATATTAGCACTTTACTTTCCACAATGCAAAGGCAGTAACGGAGGAAAGTGACCAGCTGAATGATTTTGACGAGCATCAAGGAAGCCATCCAAAGGGCCAGAGTGACGACAATGACAATAGCCCTAGGTGGCCTTCACAGAACCCTCACTGTCGTGGAGATCAGAGTGAAACTGCAGCAACCTTGGGGACAGGGGCCTGCTGGCCCCCGAATTATGTTCTGATGTAATCAGCACACAGCATGCCAGGGACTCAGGGTCTGCGTCAAAGTTCTCTGCTGTGCAGAAGGACACCCAGCCCTCACTTAGTCACATCAAGGTGTCCCCAGTGAGACCCAGACTCTCGGCAGAGGCTTGCACGTGCGACCCTGTAAGGCTGGGGTTGTTTACATGACCCAAACCAGCTCAGTGGGCGCCCCGGATGACTTCTAGTGCACAGAATAGGCAGAGGAAGGAATCAGGGCCCAGATGGGCCCAGCAGAGGGGGAGCCTGAGCTGAGCTGTGGGCACTGTGTCCTGTGATGCAGGGAACCCAGTACTGGGCGTCCTAATTTGCCACCAAATGCTACAAATTAGAAGAATGGGCTGCTCTCAACCCAGAGGAGGCTTATTCACTGAGCACCCTGCTGGTTCACAGACCTGGTTCTGATGGACAGGTCTGATTCAGATTCTTTCTCTCGGTAAGTGAGAACATGGTAGGTAGGAAGGTGACAGCCTCCATGGTGAGCCTCCTGATGCTCGAGGGGTGAAGATGTGGCCTGGAGCCACACTGGTCGAGAGAGAGCCTGAGCCTTCTTGGCATTGCGGTGACTTGAGGATGGCACCCCGCCCCACTGGTGGGCAGGGACCTGGCAGGGCCACCAGCCTTGCCAGCAGTTCGTGGGGAGGAGAAGGAGCCCCGAGAGAGTGGCCAGTCAGCTCGATAGGCAGGTGCTTTTTGGTGAGACCTGTGGTATGTTGTACTGTGGGTGGTTGAGTGGAAAGAAGGCGGGAGGGAGTGGGAAAGAGAGAAGGAGACAGGCAAAGCCAAGGCTTCCCAACCTCGGCAGCGAGGACGGCTGTGGGCACTCCACTGGGGGCTGTCCTGCCTGCACCCCAGGTGGTGTGACCAGCAGCAGGGCCTCCAGGTGCTGCTGAAGGTCCCAGCGGGGCACAGTCTCTTACTGGAAATGCACTGGCTGAACACACTGTTGTATCGGCCACTGTGACAGCAGCAGGTGTGCGTGAGACTCCTGCCCTTCCTCAAGCTCCTGGGGTCCCAGGGGCAGTGGAGGAAGAAATCCCCAGGGTTGGGGTACAGGGGAGGACCTAAACCTGCCGTGTGAGCTCAGCTTTGCAGAGACGATCGTTTCCCATTTGAATTAACTGACAGTTTTGTGTTGTTTTGTTTTTAATGGAAACCTGTGTATAGAAATTCCTCCTCGTAATAAAAGTAGGAAGCCTACCTCTATGGTAACCACCACTCTCTCCCTCTCCCAAGTCCATCTTCTCCCTCTCTCTCCCCCTCCCTCTCCCTCCCTCTCTGCCCTCTCCACCCTCTCTCTCTTTCTCTCCATTTCTCTCCCTCTCTCACAGGATTCTTCCTCCACAGGACAGACATTTACTTAGTAACCCAGCTTACGGGGGACTCCCTGGGGAGGGCAATGCCACACCAATGGGTCTTGGTGCAGCCTGGGACTCTGGGGGGCAGAGCTCCTCCCTTATGGGGTGTCCTCTGCCAAATGCATAAGGGAGCTTGTTCCCACCCTGCAGTGCGTCCCCACAGAGAGTAGCATCTTTCTGTTTCTGGAAAGGGTTTAAAGAACAACTCAATTCCTAAGGAAAGCAGAGCAGGAAATGACCCGATAATTAGGGGCTGAATTAAATCAGGGCTTCTCCTCCAGCAGCTCCCATATACTCTCCCCAAGGGGCCCTCCCTCCTCCCCCACCCCGTCCTGTTGGACCCTCCTCAGCTGCCCCCTCCCAGACTCACACGGAGCCTCCTCTCTGTCTACTTTTCACTCGCCCTTGGCCTTGGACAAGTTACTCTTTCTCTCCTGGCCTTGGTTTCCTCATCTGATAAAGCAATGAAACCTCTGTCCAATGTTATTCAGAGACTTAGAGCAGATTTCCACTCAAATCACTGTGCCAGCCATCAGGGTCCCCGACTCAAAGGCTACACATCAGACCTGTTAATCAGAAGTGCCCCCAAGAAAGGGCCTGGGAATCTGTGTTTTTGGCAGATACCTGGGGGACCCTGGCCAGGCAGGATTAGGAAACCTCCGTGCTCAATGGGTGCAGCAAGACCCACTATGCAAGGCCAGTCCTGGGTCCCACATGTCCTATTTCCAAGTGATCTGACCATACTGGGTGTGTGCTCCTGAATCCACCAGTGTTCGCCAGCCCAGTTTGGGCTCAGAGGCCCTGGGCTCTGGCAGTGCATGCCCCCATGCTAGATTCCGAAGACCTTTGCCACCCTTCCTTAAATTGAATCATCCCAACAGAAGGGACTGTTGCCCCAGACAGTTGAAAACAATACATGGCAGGTTTAGATAGCATTTTCAAAAAGGTAGTTCCAAGACATGGGCTGTGACTCTGTGCTTGCTGCAAAGGCCGTGCCTGGGAAATAGGCAGCCCAGCTGTGGCTATGGGAAGGGCCAGTTCTCTGTAGACGCAGGTGCTCCCACAGCGCTGAGCAGGGGGTCCGGGTGCCCTAGTTGACATGTGACATGCAACACACCAAGGCAGGTTCGGGACAGAAGTGTGGAGGCCCCCAGGGCACAGGCCTGGTGGGCTGGGCAGGTGAGGCCCCCTGGGCGTTCCTGGCCTGGTGCTTTCCTCAATGTCCCCACAGAGCTGAAGTCCCATGGTGCTGGTCCAAAGTCCCAGGGCAGGGAGGACACTGCCAGGTGGCCCTCACCACTATCTCCCAGGCAGGGCCCATGGTGCCATCCTGTGGGATTCTGCTTGGAGAAAAAAATTATACTACCAAAAAGAATTTTGAAAACTGTTGCCCTAAAATGAAAAACACTTGGGATGTATTCAAACCATTACCTACTATTCACACTTATACCTCAAACTATTCATTTATATATTTTACATGAGAGATAATTATTACATATACTGATCATCTGTCTCATATATAACAATACGTGACATGTTCATATATTCATATGTATTTCAGAATAGTCAGTAGAAGGTGGAAACGGTGTGTGATCAGGACGGCTTGGTCCCCCAGCAGGTGTCTGACGTGCTGGTATTTCTGGGTCTCCTCAATCCCCTGTGTTCTTGCTCTTGCAGAAGCTGTACCGGAAGGAGATCAAGCCTCCATTCAAGCCAGCAGTGGGCAGGCCTGAGGACACCTTCCACTTTGACCCTGAGTTCACAGCACGGACACCCACAGGTGTGTGCCACAGCTGTTCTTTCTGTAGGGGGGGCATCCTACTGGCTCCTGAGGGACAGGTGTCCAGGAAGCAGAGCCTCTTTTCTTGTTTTCTCTGCTCAATGAGAACCCACCTCTGTTGCTCTGTAGGTAACGTGCACTTTGGAAACCGTCAAGGTGTTCTAGAGACTTCCACAGCCCCCAACCTTTTTTCTGGGCTGCCGGGCAGGTCCCACCTCTCTCAGCCAGATGCACCCAGGCAAGAGAGAGAAAAAGAAAAGCACCTCCAGACAAAGCAAATTCTTCATTTGATCAGAGCCTTTTATAGGCCGTGGAGGTTGTCAGTGACAGCTGTAGATTTGTGAGCTATAGATCTTTCATGTAAAAATAGAAACATTTGAAAGTTGTATGAGCAATTGGATCTCAGCATAGCAAAGGGACATGTAAACTTAGTGTCATGGTGTGCCTAGAGTTACTCCTGGACGTCTATCAAATCCAGTCAGAACAGACCAGCTCCCTTTAAAGTTACCGTTTGGGGATATTAATGAATTCACTTTTACTCGTCTCCATGTGGTAATTGTCACAGTCTGCTAGGCTGCCATAACAAAACACCGCAGACGGGCAGCTTAAACAACAGCCACTTGCCCACAGTCCTGGAGGCTGGAGTTTGAAGTCAAGTCCCCCCAGGAGGCTCCCGATGTAGGCTCTCTGGTGGGGGCTGTGCTGGTGAGGGCTCTCGAGTGGGGGCTCTCAGTGTGGGCCTAGTGGGGGGCTCTCCTGGTGGGGGCTCTCCCAGTGGTGGGGGCTCTCCCAGTGTGGGTTCTCCTGGTGGGGGCTCTCCAGGTGTAGGCTCTCCCGGTGGTGGGGGCTCTCCCAGTGTGGGTTCTCCTGGTGGGGGCTCTCCCGGTGGTGGGGGCTCTCCCAGTGGTGGGGGCTCTCCCGGTGGGGGTTCTCCTGGTGGGGGCTCTCCAGGTGTAGGCTCTCCCAGTGGTGGGGGCTCTCCCGGTGGGGGCTCTCCCAGTGTGGGTTCTCCTGGTGGGGGCTCTCCAGGTGTAGGCTCTCCTGGTGGTGGGGGCTCTCCCGGTGGTGGGGGCTCTCCCAGTGGTGGGGGCTCTCCCGGTGGGGGTTCTCCTGGTGGGGGCTCTCCAGGTGTAGGCTCTCCCAGTGGTGGGGGCTCTCCCGGTGGGGGCTCTCCCAGTGTGGGTTCTCCTGGTGGGGGCTCTCCAGGTGTAGGCTCTCCTGGTGGTGGGGGCTCTCCCGGTGGTGGGGGCTCTCCCGGTGGGGGTTCTCCTGGTGGGGGCTCTCCCGGTGGTGGGGGCTCTCCCAGTGTGGGTTCTCCTGGTGGGGGCTCTCCAGGTGTAGGCTCTCCCAGTGGTGGGGGCTCTCCCGGTGGGGGCTCTCCCAGTGTGGGTTCTCCTGGTGGGGGCTCTCCAGGTGTAGGCTCTCCCGGTGGTGGGGGCTCTCCCGGTGGGGATTCTCCTGGTGGGGGCTCTCCAGGTGTAGGCTCTCCCGGTGGTGGGGGCTCTCCCCATGACTTGCATGTGGCCCCTTCTTGCTGTGTCCTCACAGGCCTTTCCTCTCTGTGTGCAGAGGGTGAGCTCTGGTGTCTCTCCCTCTCCTTGTAAGGACACCAGCCCTGTTGAAGTGGGCCCTACCCTGGCAACCTCATTTAACCTCAATTACTCCATTCAAGGGCCTGTCTCTAAGTCCAGTCCCATTGGGGGTTAGGATTTTAACATATGAATCTGTGGGGCCATAATTCAGTCCATAACAATGACAGTAAGGTGCTTATTTATAAAACAATTAAGGCTCCTTCTGTGGAATAGGTGGCCTGCTCAACTGTGGGCTGGGCTGTGGGGGTTGTGGTCCATGGTCCAGGGTTCAAGCTGTCTCACTGCTTCTGAAGCTGGAACCACAGAGTACAGAGGGGATGGAGTTGGGAGAGAATCCACTCTGTTCCCGCTGGGTTCAGGCTGTTGGTGAACCCTGGCCCCCCACACAGCTGAGAGCACAGAGTGGGGGGTGATTCTGTGCAGGTAGACGGGGGTGTGAGCTTTTAGTGGGACTTTTAATGGGCCTGAGAATAGGAGGAAAGCTATTCCAGGCGTGGCACAGATGGCTCACTCATTTCTTTAGGGTCCCCTGCAGTCCCCAGGTTAAAACCAAAGCTGTTATCAGTGATAAAGCAACTGTCCTGAAAGTGTAATGAGGCTACTGGGCAGAGGAAGTAAGTGGTGCACCCAGCTCTCGGCTTCCTCAGAAAGGACTTATGTGCTGGGGCTGGTCTTTCTCATTGACAAAATCAGCCCCATTCACATAACAGCTTTACTTTTCAGTTTCTGGGTTTGAAAAGATGGGACCGGATCTGATCTGGCTCTGCCCACTGGTCACCTGAGCCCGTCCTTTTACTTATCTTGTGGTTGCCCTGGATGGAAAGGGAGCACTAAGAGCCCATCCTCTCTCCTCCTGGGGTGCCACCCGGCCAGACCGTGCGTTCAGAATGTTGAAAGAATGACTGCCTCCTAGTGAGAAAATGCTAATACAGTCAACTCTGAATTAGTCCTGCGCACAAGCTTTACAGTATCCATGAAGAGTTTAGACGCCAACCCAGCTGGTAGTATGACCAGAAGCCTTTGGGGGGCACCTGGAAAATTCAATTTTATTTTAATCTTAGCTTAAGGAAAACATCAGTAGACACACACATTCCAATGCCATTCCAAATCGACTTTCTCATTCCTTAGTATTTCAAATTCTCCATTCGATGTTACTTGAAGTTGGTTCGTCCCGCCACACAGTTGCCTTGGAGGTGGGTATGATTGGAGGGCTAAAGACAACACAAAACTCACCCTGAGCTTTTCCAAGAGTATAGGATTTCCTAAGCGTGGGGTGAGAGAGCCGCATGGCAGTGTGATTCTGAAGCATCAAACCCTCTGAAACGCATAATGCTACACTCTGCACGCTCAGAGGGAAGCTTTGTACTAGACTTTGTCTTTTTCAAAACTTCAGCCAATGGTGGAGGTGATTTCTCTTCTCCGCTGCCTGTGGAGCTAACGGTGAAAACTAACCAGAGACTAAAGCCCCACCGGGCAGATTCCACAAACAGGACACACCCAGAACATCAGCTGGTTTGGAATTACAGGGGTTTAAAGTCTCATCTATTCAATGCATATTTTTGCTCTTCTTAAGTACAGTACTGAAAATCAACCTTAGATGATTACATAGCACTTTAAATTCTTCTCCTATCCAGCCTCACGACCAAATGCGTGCTGTGTAACTTTTGGAAAAGCCACCCTGAAAGTCAGCAGGTTGCTTTAACCTCCTCCCCAACTGTCCTGGCCTATGCAGCACAGGTGTGTGGCTATGTACGACACACCTCCTTGTTAGTTAGAAGACATTATTGTTTTGACATGTTTATGGGGGAAAAAACAAACTCTGTAAGATAATTAAAAGGTGTTTATTCTGAACTGAGTTTGAATGCTGCACCGCACAATCCCAGAGCTCCCGAGAGAGCACCAAGGCGGACAGGTTACAGTCAGACAGACAGGACTGCAAGTGAGATCATGAGTCGACGTGTGGAAGGTTTACAGTGGTTTTGCCTGAAAAGGTGAGACAACTCAAAGCCGGGACGTGGGTGGATTTAAGGATTCTATAATTTGTAACTGGCGACAGGAATAAAGCTTTGTCTAAAACCCAGAGTTGGTAGAGGGGGATGCTAAGATACGGAGACTACTGGTCACAGAGCAAGCCGCAGTGGACCCACCTTGATCTGTTAAGCAAAGCGATGGCCTGCAGGTGTGACCTTGTGTGCATAATTCCAGATTCTAATTTGATATGTTTTGGCCACAAAGAGGGGCTTTTTCTCAGTAAGTCTTCTATCTCTCTTAACGCCAGTGCTGGTCAGTTGTTGTGCCCAGACTTCAAAATGGAGGGAGGAGACTCAATGAAGCACGTCCAACTTCACTTTTCATTATGGCCAGGAAATCAGTTTTGAGGTTTTCTTGGGGTCCTCTTGGCAGAGAGGGGGTTCAGTCAGTCAGTGGGGGCTTAGGATTTTATTTTATTTTTATAACAGATTTTCTTTTCACAATAAAAGTATATCCGTTCCAGTTAATATGTCTTGTCTCCCACACGATCCTCTACGTGCCATAGGTCAGACTTGGGTCCATGCCCAGCCCTTGCCATTTGCACACTTCGCAGATGTTCCAGAATAACCCAAGTCCTTACATTCAGGCACCTCTGGGGGCTGGGGGAGGACGACTCAGCTTCTGAGCCTCAGTCTTGAGTGAGTCCAGTGAATCCACTTCACAGAGGATTGTAAGATTATGATTTAGTAAATTCGGAAGGCAGCTAACTAAAAGATGTAATCAGCGATTACTCTAAAGTTTTTGTTCTGGATATTTTTGCCATTTAAAAATCAAACCATTTCCAACTATCCAAAATAAAGCAGTTTCATCTACATCAGCATTTCTGCATCTCTATTCTGCCTTCCCCTCCAACAAACACACTCATGTGCATGCTACCATTTCACCCTGCTCCGTGAAGTCTGACCCTGCCCCGATCTCGCAGACTCTCCAGGAGTGCCCCCAAGTGCCAACGCTCACCATCTGTTTAGAGGATTCAGTTTCGTGGCATCAAGCCTGGTGCAGGAGCCCGCACAGCAAGGCCCACACAAAGTTCCGGTTCACCCAATCGTGCAGGTAACTCCGTTAGCCTCTGCTGGGTCAAGGGTAGGGGGTGTGTGGCTGAAGCCTGGCTCTGGGGTCCACCACAGCTTCTGCCAGCCTTGGTGCTGGTGCCTGGGGTGGGGGGACGGCAGTCTTCTCCTTCCCAACTCTTACTGTTGCTCCTGAGTGTCTGCATGGCGATGCTTGCAGTGGTCCCCATGGTGATCTGCACCCTATTTCACACTCCTCTTAAAGGAAAGTCCTTGAAGAATGTCACCACCGGTGTCTATGACTGGAGACTTGGGCATCTTTGATAGCACTTTGATTTGTGGGTGCCATCTTCGGGACGCCCAGGGAAGTTGTGACCAGAATGCAGAGACCTCTAGACGGAGTTCTAACTAAACCCATTTAAGAACAGCCAGGGCAAATTGGATGTCACTATATTTCCATGACACTTCTCTCCCTGTCACCATTAGGAAAATACAGCATGTGTGAAGTGGACACTTGCTGTGACAGTGTACCGTGTACGCTGGGCTGCGGGCATCTTGTTCCTGTGGAGAGTGGGTGGCGTGGGGTGGTGGGTGCTGGTCAGGGCTGCCCTGAGAGTGTCCCATGCAGATTCTCACTCTGAACACAGTGTTGGGGCCACATGCAGCTGCTACAAGCATTTCTGTCTTTTCATTTCCACATTGTCCTCGTAGACCTATGGGAGACAGACATGGCCACCCAGTGGACACAGAATGATCTGGTGTCTAAAAGTTAAGAGTCATAATCCAAGGAACCAGAGAAGTTGGGATTTAGATTTAGAACCAGCACTAAGTAGCTCTGTGACCTTGACCAAAGGAATCCATGAACTCCCGGGCCTCACTGTCCCCCGTTCAGTCTGCACCTCCCTATGCCCCAGCTCCTGAGCGTGGGTGGCTGTGACTTTGTGAGAGTACGCTGGCACCTTCTTTTCTCTTGGTCTCCCCACAGCAATTACATGGGAACAACATCCACTTCACTGATGGCTACGAGATCAAGGAGGATATCGGGGTGGGCTCCTACTCCGTGTGCAAGCGATGTGTGCACAAGGCCACTGACACAGAGTATGCTGTGAAGGTGAGGTGACTTGCTTGCAGGGAGTGCCCTCTGCCAAATGGCACCGGTGTGAGGATGGTGTGGGTGTGAGCCCAGTGCCCGTGTGAGCCTGGTGTGGGTGTGAGCAGCAGGTGTGAGCACGTGCACGTGTGAGCCTGGTGTGGGTGTGAGCAGCATGTGTGAGCACGTGCACGTGTGAGCCTGGTGTGGGTGTGAGCAGCAGGTGTCAGCACATGCACGTGTGAGCCTGGTGTGGGTGTGAGCAGCAGGTGTGAGCATGCTGCACATGTGAGCCTGGTGTGGGTGTGAGCAGCAGGTGTGAGCATGTGCCCGTGTGAGCCTGGTGTGGGTGTGAGCAGCAGGTGTCAGCACGTGCCCATGTGAGCCTGGTGTGGGTGTGAGCAGGTGTGAGCATGCTGCACGTGTGAGCCTGGTGTGGGTGTGAGCAGCAGGTGTGAGCACGTGCACGTGTGAGCCTGGTGTGGGTGTGAGCAGCATGTGTGAGCACGTGCACGTGTGAGCCTGGTGTGGGTGTGAGCAGCAGGTGTCAGCACATGCACGTGTGAGCCTGGTGTGGGTGTGAGCAGCAGGTGTGAGCATGCTGCACATGTGAGCCTGGTGTGGGTGTGAGCAGCAGGTGTGAGCATGTGCCCGTGTGAGCCTGGTGTGGGTGTGAGCAGCAGGTGTCAGCACGTGCCCATGTGAGCCTGGTGTGGGTGTGAGCAGGTGTGAGCATGCTGCACGTGTGAGCCTGGTGTGGGTGTGAGCAGCAGGTGTCAGCATGTGCCCGTGTGAGCCTGGTGTGGGTGTGAGCAGGTGTGAGCATGCTGCACGTGTGAGCCTGGTGTGGGTGTGAGCAGCAGGTGTCAGCATGTGCCCGTGTGAGCCTGGTGTGGGTGTGAGCAGGTGTGAGCATGCTGCACGTGTGAGCCTGGTGTGGGTGTGAGCAGCAGGTGTGAGCACGTGCACGTGTGAGCACGGGTCAGGTGTGAGCAGTATGGGTGTCAGCACTGACCCCAGCGGGAACATCTGAGCATGAGGAAATATCCTCTCCACGTGCCAGTTTCCAAGCTCTGCGAGGATGGAGTTTAGTTTACTTTGATGCGATGTCACCCATTAAAGGATTGCTTCGCAGCTGTGAATACTGGGTTATATCCAACTTGTAGGAACTGGCCTCCTTTGATAGCTTTATTATAACATATACCAAGAATTAAAGCTTCGGGCCCTTATTATTTTGAGAATGTAGAGTTGAGGGACAGGCATAGCATTTGACAAGGGAAGGAAGGAGAGAAAAGGGGGAAAGGGGACAGATGGAGGAAGACACAGACACCAAAAAGTAATCAGAGACATAAATAGAAGTCTAACCTGGAATTATTTGCAAAAACTCCAGCAGAGAGCAAGTAGTGTTAGTGCCAGCCATCAAAAATGGTACGGTTGTCTATCATCCAACTTGATCATCTCTGCACAGTCATTTTAGCTTCTGTAATTATTGCTAGATTAAATATTTGATCTAGGAATCCAGAATACCAATGTCTAGAGTTTTCTAGTGGATAAAATGTAGGTTAAAGACCAAGCTTCTGCTGAACTCACAGTAGTGTATGTAATAAGCATGTTCTGCACATCCTCTTAGTGAGGCAGCAAGATGTGGGCTAAATGCCACCACTGTCCCATGGCGCTGGACCCCAGTCTCAAGGAGCAAGATTCCAGCTGTGCTGCCCCCATGACTGGGACTGTTCTGGCCTGTCCCCAGACATGTCTGCAGCCCCTGGTGCTGTACCAAGAACATCTGGGGAGATAGACCCTGCCTTGCCAGGCAGAGGTGTCAGAGGAATAATTTTCCTCAGTTGATTTTCTTGAACTCTGAAGATTGTTCAAATCAGTGACTGCTGTGAGATGGCCCCATTCTGTTCATAGCTTGATGGCCATTTTGTGGAAATGGAAGTTTGTTTTTTTTTAAAGGCAAAAACTCAAGGACACACTCCCAGTATCCTCTGGGCACAGTTACCTTGTGCTTCTCGCCCTGGGAAAATGCCCAGCCTCACCATAAAAGATACCAACCAAAAATCTCAGGTCCCTGGGTTTAGTTTGGGTCAGGAATTTATGAATTATTGACAAATTTACCTTGAATGTCTCCAAACAACAACAAAAAAGAAACGTTAACAGTATGGGGTAGTAAATTGTGAATTCCTCTGATAAACTCCTGTCTGTTCTGCCCAACACCAGCTGCCTCTGCAGATCAAGCATTTCCCTCTCTGGGGGCTCCCTCGTCCTCTCCTGTCCCCCATCCTCTCCACCTTCCACCTGCATTTTCCTCTTCACAGCGTGCGTTGCCCCGTCTCTGTGCACAGCCCCATTGGCGTGTCCCGCAGGGAGGTGAGGGCTTTGTTCTGGTTTTGCTGTGGTTCTAGCACCTCAAGAAGGTCTGGCGCTGGCAGGAGCTAACTAAGTCTTGGTGGATAAATGAAGAGGTTTCTTATCTTCATTTATTATCATACTTGGTAGTGTCAAGGGTAAGTGCTGATTAAAAGAAAAATCTGAGTCAGGAGCTTTATTTCGGGTTGGAGTTTTATAAACCACAGGTTGTAATCTAATTGTTCGACAGACTACTTCTTGCCTATGGAACACTCCGTTCTGCGCGGGCCCCTTGTTCAGGAATCTGGCTACCTTCATTCATTGACACAACTGTTTTTGGACGCTTTTTCTACAGCAGATGCAGGACTAGGTTCTAGAGAAGAGCACAAAGTCACTCTAGGGAACTCAAATGTAGCCATTTCAGGATTTTATTGATCACAGGACCAGAGGCTATTGCAAAAAGTGGATATAACTCAAGAATGTGAAGATAATGAGCTTTGCTGCTGTTTCGGCTTTTTCTCCTGGCTCTTTATGTCTCAGACACACAGGCCAGGCCCACGGCCTGTTCATTGGCAGTTCTACTTTTCCACATCGTTTGTCCAGAAGGCTGCACCGGACACGGACTTGAATTGTCACTGGGGCCAGATTTCCCTGCAGGGAGGCATGTGCTTTAACGCATGGCCACCCCACCTCTTCAGGCACAGACTTTGGTTATGTTACTAACAAGAAGTCCCTTAGTTATCTTAGCAATGGAGTCAGATAAAAATGAAGTGAGCTCTGGGTGGTGCCTGTGGCTCAAAGGAGTAGGGCGCCATCCCCATATGCCGGAGGTGGTGGGTTCAAACCCAGCCCCGGCCAAAAACTGCAAAAAAAAAAAAAAAATGAAGTGAGCGCCTTAGAATTGTGTGAGGGTGTGTGTCACTCAGGTCTTAATCACAGAGACGGGGTGTGGCTGCACTTCACACAGAACAAGCTCCAGCCACCTCCCTGGGCAGAGCTGCAATCTGCATTCACATCAGAACATGGAAAATAACGTTAGCATTTCTGTTCTCATTTTCATACTGTGTATGCAATTTGTCACCAAAAAAGAAATGGAACTAAGACAGATGTTTGGCATGAATAGGGCTTATTTTTAGAAGGAGAACTGATTGGCATGTAAATTTTAACTTTTTCCACCAGAAAAAAACTGAAGTTCTTTCTTGAGGTCATTTGTTTAAATGAAGTTTACAGGAGAAGGTTTTCGTTAAATTCTGTGGTTGATACGTGTTCTGCTATCCTTGTTTCAAATATATTGATCCTTTTGCTAAGTTGGAGGAGATACCCTGCTTGGCGAGGTGGCTTGATCATGCCCTCTGCTCCCGTGGGGAATCCACAGCACCTACGTGGCAAACAGCACTCAGAATAGAAAAAATGCCTTCCCAGCCCCACTCCTGCTGTCCCCACCTCCGAGGGAGCAGAGGGCATGATTAAGGCAGCTCCGAAGCTGTTAGCCACCTGTTACCCTAAAACACAGGGTGCAGACACTGAGGGGCAGACACAGGGCACGTATGTCTAGGCCTCAGTGGTGAAGCCAGGCTATGCCCTCCAGGCCCAGCATCTCTGGTGAGGACCCAGAATCTCACTCACCTTCCTTCTGGCACATAGCGCAGAGCAGGACCAGAGGTGCAGTGGCTGGAGGGGCATCTCGGGTGGAGCAAAGCTCACGGAGGTGGCAGGTACACATTCTGTTGTTTGGGGTACCTGGGAGAGATCCCCAGTCCCCATCACCACACAACCTTGTAATATCTCAGATTTCATGTCTTAGGCTTTCCCTGCTCTTTTTAAATGTACACCCTACTCTAGTTGGGGAAGAAAGGACAGGCTGAGAGTTCCTAGGCTACTCTAAGTCCTCCTGGGCAGTGTGTAGCCATGGGGTGGGGAAGCTGCTGGGGCCAGACATGACCCAGACCCACGTCTGAAGGGACCCCAAGCCCCTGCAGCTGTCCCCTCAGGCCACTGCTGTGTTTGTTCCAGATCATCGACAAGAGTAAAAGAGACCCCTCAGAAGAGATCGAGATTCTCCTGAGGTACGGCCAGCACCCGAACATCATCTCCCTCAAGGACGTAAGTGGCCTCCCTGAGGCAGCCGGGTCTCCTGGCCTTCAGCTTGTTCAGGCGACACAGAAGCACTGATACTGGTCTAGTGCCAGCCCTCTGACCCTGCAGCCCATCCCCTGGTGCCCGAGGCCTGGAGCCTGAGGCTGTTCCACTCTCTGCATCTAAGTGTCACCCAGCTCTTAATCACAGAAACGGAGTCGGGGAGCTGGTGTGTGAATTATCACCCAGCAAGTTGTTCCTCCGTAAACATAACTAAAGCGGAGGGGGAAGAGGTGGTGAGATGGGACTGGGTCAGGTCTGACGCCCAGACAGGAGTCTCAGCTGCTCAGTCAGAGCTTCTGGAGGCTTCTGTGGCTGCCCTGTTGGGACATTACTTGGTGCTTTGCCCAGGAGGGGAGGCAACAGGAGTCAGCCACTCTGCCACAGGAGGCCCGGGGCGTGGGGCATGGGGACAGGGGGAGAAGAGACAGGCCTTTCCCTCTTCCCTGAACCCCATAAGGATTCCGGCATCCCATACCCAGAGCCCCGGGTCTGAGAACTGCCTCCATGCCCCTGAGGTACAGTGACAGGCGTGTGCGTGTGGTCTTAACACACCAGCTTGGCATAAAAACCACCAGAGTATGTTCTTTCCTAATTCATGAGACGAAAGCTAGTGTGGACCAGAGCTGCAGCCCTGGCCACTCAGTGCTGGCCCTGGGGGTGGCACAGATGTCACCAAGAAGGGGTGAGGAATACAGGCACCAGGTTCCACCCACCCAGTGGGACCAGGGTATGCATTAAACAGGATCCCCCAAGATTTGATGCCCATTAAAGTTTGGAAAGCCCTGTACCAGGGAACTGCCTCTGTGTGGTGCTGTGACAATGTCCCCGTCTCTTAACATCTGAGCAGCTCACTTGGGAGGGGCCGGGCAGCATTGTGCAGTCATTCATTCCAGCTGAGGACAGGCCCGTACACTCTGCAGGCCCAGCCATGCAGGCCCTCTTCCCCAGCTTGTTACGGCTGCTTTGTTCCCTCGAAGAGCCACTCCTGATGGGATTAGAATGGCCTTGTTTTCCCTCCCCTGCCCTGCTCCCCACTTCTCCCCTTCTGGAGTGGCCGCTCCTTATAACCAGCAGGGAGGCCGTGGCCGTGGACCCCATCGCTGAGGTCCTTGTGCCCCTTCTGCCCACCAGGTCTATGACGATGGCAAGTACGTATACCTGGTGATGGAGCTGATGCGTGGCGGGGAGCTCCTGGACCGAATTCTTCGGCAGAGATGCTTCTCGGAGCGCGAGGCCAGCGACGTGCTGTGCACCATCGCCAAGACCATGGACTACCTGCACTCTCAGGGGGTGAGACGCCCCCGCTGAGGGTGGGGACCTGAAATCGCAGAGGACTCTGTGGGTTCTAGAGCTGGTAACCCAGAGTGTCCTCAAATTCCTTCCACACCACCGTCATCCCTCCTGTGTCTCTATATTAGACAGGCAGAGGCAAGTGGACAAGAGAAAAATAAACAGGTGTCACTCACTCCCAGGGGCCCCTCACCTGTGCTGGGAACACTTGGCCACCAATAGCTCAAAGGGGCCGGTAGACTTGGGCTCAGGCAGCGTCTGCCGAGGAGGGATCTGGAGGAGGACTGGGCAGGGGATCTGAGTCTCCAGGGCAGCAGACTGGGAGGCAAACGTCAGCACACTCATGGGAGCCAGGGCTGGGCAGTAAGGCCTGTGGTGTGGTCATCCTGGGCTCTCCAGGCTGATGAGGGCCTGCTGTGGTCTCTGCTGATTGACCGCTGTCAGTCCTGGCAGAGAGGGAAGGGGACACCTTGTCCATTTAGCTCCTGAGGGTGGGCACATAAGGAAGGAGAGGGTGGAGCTCTTCTCTTATCTGTGTGGTCTCACTTCTCAGCTCAAACCATCCTGATGCCAAAGCGCACATGTGGGGGTGATGTATTCTGCTGCCCTTCAAGGGTCTAAAATAGTTTGTACACGTAATGTCCCCAGCAGCTAGATTAATACATCAAATTTATGCGAACAAATTTTAGTAAAAGAAATTAGCTTGGCCATGATAAAAGGAAATTCAGAATTTTCATTACTTGTGACGTGTGGTTGGATTCATTAACTGATGCAAAGGGACCCTGAGGACAGAAATGGCAGTGACAGCTGAGGCTTGAGTGGTCCTCACCGGGGGTGTGAGTGCCTCATTCACGGACTCCTGAGCCCTGGACCACACCCTGGTGCAGGGGAGGAGCTGCAGTTCAGAACGTGGCTCATGCATGTTGCCCCAGCATTCCTATTTCAGGCTGTGCTCTCAGCCCCAGACGTGCCTTCCAGGAAGGGGCACCCGAGTCACTCTGCTGTGCCTAGCCTCTCCTCCTCACCTGTCCTGAGCCAGGCAGTGCCCTCTGGGCCAGGGGCGTGTATGGCCTGTGCATAGCCTCTCCTCCACACCTGTCCTGAGCCAGGCAGTGCCCTCTGGGCCAGGAATGTGTGTGGCCTGTGCATAGCCTCTCCTCAGCACCTGTCCTGAGCCGGGCAGTGACCTTTGGGCCAGGGGCATGTGTGGCCTGTGCATAGCCTCTCCTCGGCACCTGTCCTGAGCCGGGCAGTGCCCTCTGGGCCAGGAATGTGTGTGGCCTGTGCATAGCCTCTCCTCAGCACCTGTCCTGAGCCGGGCAGTGACCTTTGGGCCAGGGGCATGTGTGGCCTGTGCATAGCCTCTCCTCAGCACCTGTCCTGAGCCGGGCAGTGACCTTTGGGCCAGGGGCATGTGTGGCCTGTGCATAGCCTCTCCTCAGCACCTGTCCTGAGCCGGGCAGTGACCTTTGGGCCAGGGGCATGTGTGGCCTGTGCATAGCCTCTCCTCAGCACCTGTCCTGAGCCGGGCAGTGACCTTTGGGCCAGGGGCATGTGTGGCCTGTGCATAGCCTCTCCTCAGCACCTGTCCTGAGCCAGGCAGTGCCCTCTGGGCCAGGGGCATGTGTGGCCTGTGCATAGCCTCTCCTCAGCACCTGTCCTGAGCCGGGCAGTGACCTTTGGGCCAGGGGCATGTGTGGCCTGTGCATAGCCTCTCTTCGGCACCTCTCCTGCGCCGAGCAGTGCCCTGTGGGCAAGGGGTGGGTGTGATCATGAGCTTTTACAAGGCAGTCTTCTCTAAACAGGGGAATATTCTTCCAGAACCACACCTTGGCCCTTTCTGTGTGGCCGCACACAGTCTGGGTATGCTGGGCATTTCCAGGTTTCCCAAAGCAGGCAAATGAATGTCCAACCTTTTTTATCTCTGCCACTCACTGGAAGAAGAGGAGTCGTCTTGGGCCACACATCACATACACAAACACCAAGGGAGACTGATGAGCAGAATAAAGTTCTGTGCATAATTTCCATATCCGACACCTCAACTGTTCGCATGACATTAGCATGTGGCCCTTGGGACACAGGTTGGACACCCTATTCTCCAGAACATATTTTGCAGCTTTGTTTCTGTCGAGGGAGGGAGGACATGAAGGTGAATTTGGAGTCTTCTCTTGCTCACCTTTGAGGCCTCTGTAAATGGGGCTTGGTTTCCTGCTTAAGTCATCTCCCCTGTATTTTAACAGGACATCTGAGACATTCAGCCTCCATCTGCACCTCGCCGTCCTGGCACACAGTCAGTATTTACTGATAGCTCAGTAAAGATTTTTATTCCTGTCACCTGAACTCACCACATTTCCATTTACGTCATAGCTCCAGTGATCTGTCCCCTCATCTTGGATAGGTGCTTATTGATCTGCTTGAATGTCCATTCACTATAAAAGTAGGTAACACAGGTGCTTGCCCTGAGTGACCATGTAAGAGAGAAGAGGGAGGGGCGCTTGTCAAGACACAGCACCCACCTGTGCAGCTCCCCTGGGCCTGCTGCAGGGAGCCCCCAGCGGCAGGCCGACCCTGGCCTTCCACACACTTCGCTCCACTGCTCCCCTGCCCAGTCCCTGGCCCCCTAACTAGGGTGATGCTTCCTGCTTTCCAGGTGGTCCATCGAGATCTGAAGCCGAGTAACATTCTGTACATGGATGAGTCTGGAAACCCTGAATCCATCCGCATCTGCGACTTTGGGTTTGCCAAGCAGCTGAGAGCAGAGAACGGGCTGCTGATGACACCGTGCTACACGGCCAACTTCGTGGCCCCAGAGGTAAGACCCTCGAGCACTGGAGTTCAGGCCATCAGTCCCTAAAGTAGCCCATGGTTTCTGCTATGTGTGGAGAACCTGGACAGCTGGGTGCAGGGCAGGAGTCTTGGTACCCTAGCAGTGCTCTCAAGGACAGAAATGGGGCCTTCCCTGCCTTTGAACCCACCACAACCCTGCTCAGACAGAATGATTTTTATCATTTTATTCTCCCATTTGAAAACTTTTTAAAAGGTAACATTTTCCTATAAAATCGTCATCATGCTATAGACAATTTGGACCAAATCTTCATACTTGTTCCAGGCTGATATGAGAGACAAGGCCGCCACCATCTTCCCACACGCAGGACATGGCTGGCGCAGACGTCTGGGGTCAGAGGAGGCTCTGACAGCACCGGGCAAGAATGAAGTTTGCAGATGCACTCTGCATCATAATTCTTGCCCCAGGTTGTTTTTCCTGACAGAATCAAGTGATAGCCGTCAAATTTGAGAATATTACGGTCCTGTGGTGATTTGCCAATGAAAGCTCATGTAAAAATCCATGGGCTCTGTCAGAGAATCTCAGCAAGGCCATCTTGTGAGCCTTCCCTTTTCCTGTTTCCTGAGGACAGGGTCCATGAGGTTCTCAAGTCCTTGATATGTTTGCAGAGACAAGTTTGGTGCCTTGCTTTTTAGAAAAGCACCTGTGAGCCCCTGAGTGGAAGGTGAATGGAGGAAGGAAGGGTAGAGGCTGGTGTTGGATGCTGTGAGATCAGTGGGTGTTGAGCTGTGTCAGTGCCGCTCTGGAGCAAGTGGGGCCAGACGTGGCCAGTCCTCATAGAAGGCCCGCCTGGCATCATGGTGGGTCTAGTGGCTGTTTGGGAGGGAACCCATGGCCACTGGTCCACAGCAGAGTGCCATATGCAGACATGCGTGGACGCATAGCTGGAGGCCCCTGTTGGTTACCCAGGAGTTATCCAGACACCCGGGCAGCCTGTGTAACCTGGTTATGAGCCCCTAGTGGTGCCTCCCTTAGTCATTTTTTCCTTAACCTTCATAGGTTCTTAGCTGGGACAGAGCCCTGAAACAGAAGACAGAGTAACAGGAAAACAAATAAAGGTTTCTGAACATGCATATTCTACAGATGCCTGGAGGACACGGGGACTGGAGCTCAGATCAGCTCTAAGCTCCAGCTCATCTGGCATTGTGGACAAAGAGCAGTGAGTTTTAGAGCAGAGACAGGACAGAGGAAGAGGACACAGGGTCTCAGGGCAGCCCCTGGGGGAAAGGCCGAGCTGGCAGGTGTAGGCGGGCAGTGACGCCTGTCCACGCAGCCTTCTCTGGATCCGCTCTGGGCCCGTTGGCCTTTGTTCTCCAGATGTACATTTTTGGCCCCCTTTGTGTGTGCAGTGGAATGTTACCCAGCACCACAAAGCGAGGCACCAGGGCACACGTGGACAGAGCTGAGGACATGACGAGAAGTGAAGGAGCCAGTCACACTCATCAGAGGTCCCCACAGAGACTGGGAGTTCAGGCATACTGAGGACAGGGCTCCAGGTTGGGAAGATAACAAGAGGATGGACAGTGGTGGTGGCGGCACAACAGGAATGTGCTTAGTGACCCAGACACTTACAAGGGTTAAGATGGGAGATTTTATGTTACAAATGATTTTTAAAATACTTATGCCTTGAAAATTAAGCGCCTCCTTTTCAGTCTGTCTGTTGTGTGTCTGGCAGGAGCTGTGGCTCTCAGGGAGGACTCTGTGTGCAGCACAGTGGGGTCAGCCCTGCATTCCTGGCCACGGTCTCACTGCAGACACAGCTGTCCTCCTGCTGACCCCTCCCACCGGTACAGGTGCCCCTGGGGAAACAGCGAATGCTTATCTGTGGTCTGCTACCCCACAGGTTCTGAAGCGTCAGGGCTATGATGCAGCCTGCGACGTCTGGAGCTTGGGGATCCTACTGTACACCATGCTGGCAGGGTAAGGGACAGCGGCAGAAGCCTCGATGCTGGTCCCTGCTGAGGCAGGAGGAGGCCCGCCCTGGTGTTGGAGTGTGGACAGCGCCACCCACACACATACGCCCAGGCGGCCAGGGCAGGGCTCAGACATCCGCAGCTCTCACAAAGTCTAAGGAGCCAGGATAGGAAATTGAGCCCTGTGTTTTCCTCTACACTCAGCTCACAGCAAACACTCAGTCTTTTCCCAGTGTCATCCAGGCTTTCTCTGCTGCACCCACCACTCTCTCAAAAGGCAGGAACACTGTGCCCTCAAAACATCGTCTGGAGCCAAACAGCAACCACAGAAGCGTCAGGGCCAGGCAGCATCGGGAAGGTGACTGCCACTCACTGGCTCATACCTGGTTTTCGCAGCCATGCACGAGCCAGTTCTTTGTGAGAAGACACCTGGTGGCAGTGGATGAGGCCTGGGCCTGCTGTCCAGGTGACCTGGGCTAAACACCAATTGATATTGGTCTCTCTTCACCATATTCTGTTCTCATTTTTCTCTTTCTCTTCACATTCTTCAACTTCGCACTTAAGAGTGCGGCCAGTACCATGCCTGGCCATTCACATGCATTGTGTACACTTTGCATGTGGAATTAAGTCTCCAGTGATTAACTTGTCAAAGAACCAGAACTGGTAACAGATGAACTTTAAATCTCAGGCACTGATCCATGACACTACAGTGTCACCACAGAAACCAAATCACAAGGCAAACCGTTGGACCCCTCCATCCCCAGTGTGACCAAAAAGGGTCTAGAAGGGCTAACTCCTGGGGTCCACAGCAGATTTTTCACTTGCCCCATTGACCAAGGGAGGAAAAGGGTCATAGCATAGGAAATCAATTCCACTTTACTAAATCCCAAGTTCACAGCATAGCAGGGAAAAGAAAATAGCTCTTTTCAACAACAAAGTGGTGATGCTAAATGTAAAGCTTATTTTATTTTATAAAATGGAAGCTCATTACCATAAATCACCTCATTACACAGATTTACCCCATTTGCAAACGGACCAGATGATACCCCTGAGGAGATCTTGGCGCGGATCGGCAGTGGGAAATACGCCCTTTCCGGGGGAAACTGGGACTCAATATCGGATGCAGCAAAAGTGAGTACCTGCCCCAGTATTTTTACCTTTTAAATAAGGGGCAGCGATGAGTCTTGAACAAGTCCAGGTTCTCTTTGCTTTCACACCTGAAAACGAGAACGATGATGCGTCCAGGAGTATTTGTTTCAAGAAGTCACCACGGTTAATGTTGTCAGATATGAAGAGACATTGATTTCTCTGCAGAAAAAGGATATTGTTCCAGAATGTAGTGTTTCAAACTTGTGGTTTATGACCACAATTTTATTGGGTGATCCCATCTCGCGTTGTGTTTCATTCTCTTTCTTTTCTTTTTTTCTGTTTAAATGTGATGGGAGCGCTATAGAGAGCAGGGTGGGCTAGTGGAAAGAATATAGATTCTTCGCTGGGTGTGGTGGCTCACGCCTATAAAACTAGCATTCTGGGAGACGGAGGCAGGTAAATTGCTTGAGCTCAGGAGCTTGAGACCCTGTCTCTACTAAAAATAGAAAAATTAGCCAGTGTGGTGGTGGGCACCTATAGTCCCTGTAGGGACTGAGACAGGAGGCTGAGACAAGAGGAATACGTGAATTCCGGAGTTTGAGGTTGCTGTGAGCTATGATGATGCCATGATACTCTGGCCTGGACAACAGAGTGAGACTGTGTCTCAATATATGGATTCTCCTCTTGGGTCTTCCTTCAGTGGCTTCATCTGCAAGATAGAAAAAGTAACATTTGCCCTGTTTGCCTCAGGGATGATCAGGATGCACAACAAAACAGATGCATCGAGTATAAATTACATGAGATTCTGAAATGTGATCCACATTGCAGCTGAATGTGTGTTGTACATGCAAAATGGAGCTCTGGATAGAAACCAATTTTAGAAATTACCTTTACTGGACATGAGCTCACTGGGCATTATGTGCTGCCTCCAGATTGTCCTAAACAGTCTCTGTGGCTGGTGACTATTTGTGATAAATGTTTGTGGATAATCCTGATAAAAATGTAACTAGATATATTACTATGAAATGATTTTTGTCTGTGGAGTATTATTTCAACTTCTCCCTTTAGAAGGATATCACTTTTACAAAAATAGAATTTCATCAATTTACACACATCAGCTTTAATTTTTCTTTAAACATGAACCCTTTCACAAAAGGTAAAACATGTGACCTGCTGAGTCTGTAACAGCTATAAACTATTCTCATACTTCTAAACTTGAAAATGAACATTTGGCCATGAAATGCAGAGACCCCCTCTGGAGATAATGGGTGGGTGCCGCATACGGAGGGCTCTGACTGGCTCTGGGTCCTCTCTGCCTCTGCGACCTTCTCCGGCAGGATGTCGTGTCCAAGATGCTCCACGTGGACCCCCATCAGCGCCTCACTGCGGTGCAGGTGCTCAGACACCCGTGGATTGTCAACAGGGAGTACCTGTCCCAAAACCAGCTCAGCAGACAAGACGTGCACCTGGTGAAGGTACCAACAGGCAGAGAGAGGGCAGGTGGTGGGGAAAGCCCAGAGGAGCCTGGCACCTCTGCTCCTGCAGGGAGGGGCCGAGCACAGTCACGGCCCCCTGCAGAACTTGTACACAGGCCACACACATCGCACACAACGCTACTTTTAAGTCATGGAGCTGTAGAGGTGCAGTGGGAGAAACCCTGCCTTTCCCACTCCAAGTCCCAAAGCCTCATTTCTATACCAGAGGTCTGCAAAAGTTCTCATTTTGTGAGTGACTTCCATTCAGAGCAGCAGTGGCCCCTCGGGTCGGCTGGTCTTCCTAGGCAGGCTTCCTCTTCTGCAGTGTGGACTACGCCCATTGACTCAGGACTGGGGACCACCCAGCCAGGAGTGGCCCATTCTAGGTCCCTCCTGGGGATCAGATCCACTCCACGCTGAACCCATTTATCACACTCGTCCACATTGCTGTCAAGAGGCAAACTGAGGCTGGGGCCTGGCGTTGGCCATAAGTGTGCTCCTACGGCCCCACTGGCCCCGAGACAGGCCTGGCCTCCCTGGGAACAGTGCAGGGGATCACAGGATATTTGTCCCCAAGGCACAAGCACAGGGGGGAGTTAGCCTAGGATGGTTGATGGAGACTGTGCTAAGAATGGAATCGTCCTTACCTGTGGGCCCTGTGTGCCAGACACTACAGCAATCCTGGGGGAAGCTCTTACCACTTTACCTGAAGTAAACTGAGGCCCCGCATGGTCCCCTGGCTCCAGCCCCCCCATGCAGGAGCAGGGGCACCACAGCCACCCTCCCTTCCCTTCGGTTTGCAGGGTGCCATGGCCGCCACCTACTTTGCCCTGAACAGAACACCTCAGGCTCCGCGGCTGGAGCCAGTGCTGTCATCCAACCTGGCCCAGCGCCGGGGCATGAAGAGGCTCACGTCCACCAGGCTGTAGCAGGCAGGACAGCAGCCGCCAGCTCCTAGCGACCCGCCAAGCGTCCTCTCCGACTCACAGACACAGGCTGAAGCTCCCGTTCACAGGCCAGAGTGACCTCACGTGGGATGTGGAGTGGAGCTGGCTTTGCCGTGTCTGTGCTTCTCTCGCAGCCCTGGAGAGGATCCGGAGCCCTCTGAAGCCTCACCTGCCTCCCGCACCTGCGCCTCCTCCTCCATACCCTCCCCTGCGAGCTCAGTCACTCCTGGCGCCATGTAGGGCCTGCAGGGGTCTCTGGGAACCTCTAAGCCTTCTCGTGTCATGGCTTATGTTTGTATGGAGAGATTATTTTCCAGGTGTGAGGCCCATAAGTACATGGGCCAGCCCCAGTTATGCAGGCCGTGCCGGTGGGGAGGGAGGGTTGTGCAGTCTGGATGAGGCCAGAGGTGTCCAGGCGCTCGGCCACCTCCCTGGGCTGGGGGTAGGCCCCTGGCCCCATCCAGAATAATCCAAAGAGCCACTTCCTTATTGCCCTCTGATTTTTTGACTCGGGATGAGGGAAAGCCCGATCTGGAATCAGGATAGCCTCAAAGGCAGCAGGTCACAGGATAAGGGAGTCGGGCGAGGGCACACCCTCTGTGCCCTGTCCTGCCCTGGTGGTCTAATGGCTCCTGGGGGCTCCTGAGAGCTCAGGTGCTGACGCTCGCCGAGCTCCTGGGTGGCCCCGTGTGTGCTTCCCGAGGCCGTGGTTTTGCTGTGTTCACCTTCAGCTTTCTGGTCTCCAGAAGAACTGTGAGCCTTGGAGAAGCTGAGCTTTGTTTCCTCCTGTGGATCTTTCTCCAACAGGGGCAGGGGAAGGGGAACGGACAGTGCAAGACGTGCTGTGGACGGGGCGATGCGCCTCGAGGGCCTGTGGCTGTGGGCGGGGCGATGCGCCTCGTGGGCCTGTGGCTGTGGACGGGGCGATGCGCCTCGTGGGCCTGTGGCTGTGGACGGGGCGATGCGCCTCGTGGGCCTGTGGCTGTGGACGGGGCGATGCGCCTCGTGGGCCTGTGGCTGTGGACGGGGCGATGCGCCTCGGCCTGTGGTTTTATGTTGCGTTTGTGTTTCTGCTGCACAGATTTGTCTGAGACAGACCGTTCCGCGGTATTGTGGATTTCCCTGGTGTGCTGTGCACACGGCGTGGGGTGGCAGACTGCCTTGCTGTGCTTGCCTTTGTTGAGGGAAGGGCAGGAGGACGTGTCCTGGTGGCAGGCGCCCCAGAGTGCCTGGCCCTCGAAGAGCAGCCAGCAAGGTCTGGGAGGCACTTGTTGGTCACAGCCAGGTTTTCACAGATATTTTAATGCTTTTTCCTTCCTTCTCCAGTCACTCCAGTGCCCACCCAACCCTCCCCCCAAAAAGTGCAGCACTCTGAAAAATAACTCCTTAGCTTGGTCTAATTGTTGTCAAATCTTAAAATATAACCTTATTTCAGGAGCTTTATTATTCCCTGAGGATTTTCTCAGAGAACCACAAAGAATAAAAGGTGAGGGACAGATAATACACCTGTTTTCCTGCAGTGCCCACTGGGTTTTTCTCAGTAGAAAATGCTTTTTCTTGAAACTAAAGTAACTTCTCCTCGTGACAGTTTTGTTTCTTAGGTCTGAATTATTTCATTTCTTATTCGAAACTTAGGGAAAAGTAAATAGTCCTTAAGTCAGTCTTCTCTCCGAGACATGAACAAAGTCATTTCTGATTCTGCCCAGAGCCCAAGGCCGGCTTTGTCTGCATGTTTGTTTGTGGCTTCAAGTCCTGAGATGGAGGCGGGAGGAGGCAGAAGCATCGCCTGGAGACGGCTGTCCCTCCCCCATGTGTTCACAGGCTCGCGCCATTGCTCCTTCTCAGTAACACCTGCTCACACAGCCTTACCTTCTGAACTAAACGTGCCAAAGGGACCCAGAGGCTCAGCACCACACCACCCTGTCCTTCCGCCTGCTCAATATGTGTCAGCGGCGGACGGCATCCCCGTCCCCGCCGCGCTGAGTGTCTGTAAATACCTCTCCTTCCCACCTTTATCCAGAACAAACTGATACTTGAAATCCTTCAAAGAGAGTCAGCCTAAGATGCTAGGATGTCATATTTTAAACTAAGCTTCCAAAAATCCTGAGTGAACTAGCCAGGGCCTGTGCTGTTCCCACAGCGGTCCAGGTGTGGAAGAAGGTGTCATTACAATTTGCACTTGGCGGAAGCCACACCTAGTGCAGGGCTCTGTGTGATTTGCACAAATGATAGGGACTCTCTGAGAAGGTTACAGAGCTCTGCTTGCTCACTCAGATAATCACTCCCCTCTGGATCAGAAAACCACAGCGTTCACAAGAAGACAAGCGAGCCCAGATCTCAGGCTTCCTACCCTGCCCCACGGTCCCTGCAGGGCACCACTATAGGATCCTCCCCCACTGGCAGCCCCCAGTGTGGGAGAAACGCTTGACTTTGCCCCATAAGCAAGGGGGCTTTTTGCTGATTCCACCCCCAAAGTTGAACGTGGGCAAGAGGTGAGGATTTCACTTGTATCCTTAAGTCAGATCTGTGCGTGATTTTAAACTAACTCCATGTGTGTTGATGTTTGGAAGATTGTTTGACTTCTAATGTGATAATAGTACTTACCGTGAGCCAGTATTGTTAATTAAATGGTGTTATTCCTAAAGCCGCACGTTGGGGTTTTGACCTTACGCTTCACATGATAGGATTTGATTTGCACTCTGTTTATTTCTGACATGGTTTTGTCACCCCTCACCTTGCCAAGAGTCGGGCACACTGAGGATTGAGAAGGACACTGCAGGTTCCTGAGCGGTGAGGAGGGCAGGAAGGCCCGGCGGCCGCAGAGCAAAGGACGCGCCTCCCTGCCCAGCTCTTCCGACTCGGTACTTTGTTTACAAGCTCGGCAGTTATGTTTACAGACCATGTTCATGTTCACGCTTTACATTTCATGTTGGAGATGGGCGGCCACTGTACAGATATTTATTATGCTTTCCAGACTTTCTGAATAGATTTTTTTGAATAAACATGGTTTTATGAAGTGCAATGTTTTTCTAGCATAACAATTACCTTTGGACTTTATATGTTGTTGCCAACGACAGTCTCTGGGTAGCTCCCCAGCCTCTGCCTCTCCCCTTGACTCCTGAACACTGCCAGACTCCACTGCTGCCCAGTGGCACCTCAGTCGGAGGTGAATCAGCTTTGTAATGGCTCCCCACTGAGAGCCTTGTGTATGCAAACATGCGTGTGTGGGTGTGGACATGCATGTGTGAGGGTGTAGACATGACGGTGTGTGTGTGTGTGGACATGTGTATGAGGGTGTAGACATGACTGTGGGTGTGTGTGTGGACATGCGGTGTGTGAGGGTGTAGACATGACGGTGCGTGTGTGTGTGGACATGTGGTGTGTGAGGGTGTAGACATGACTGGGTGTGTGTGTGGACATGTGTGTGAGTGTGTAGACATGACTGTGGGGGTGTGTGTGTGGACATGTGTGTGAGGGTGTAGACATGACTGGGTGTGTGTGTGTGTGGACATGTGGTGTGTGAGGGTGTAGACATGACTGTGGGTGTGTGTGTGTGGACATGTGGTGTGTGAGGGTGTAGACATGACTGTGGGTGTGTGTGTGTGGACATGTGGTGTGTGAGGGTATAGACTAGACTGTGGGTGTGTGTGTGGACATGTGTGTGAGTGTGTAGACATGACAGTGTGTGTGTGTGGACATGTGGTGTGTGAGGGTGTAGACATGACTGGGTGTGTGTGTGGACATGTGGTGTGTGAGGGTGTAGACATGACTGGGTGTGTGTGTGGACATGTGGTGTGTGAGGGTGTAGACATGACTGTGTGTGTGTGTGGACATGTGGTGTGTGAGGGTGTAGACATGACTGTGTGTGTGTGTGGACATGTGGTGTGTGAGGGTGTAGACATGACTGTGGGTGTGTGTGTGTGGACATGTGGTGTGTGAGGGTGTAGACATGACTGTGGGTGTGTGTGTGGACATGTGATGTGTGAGGGTGTAGACATGACGGTGTGTGTGTGTGGACATGTGGTGTGTGAGGGTGTAGACATGACTGTGGGTGTGTGTGTGGACATGTGTGTGAGGGTGTAGACATGACTGTGGATGTGTGTGTGTGGACATGTGGTGTGTGAGGGTGTAGACATGACAGTGTGTGTGTGTGGACATGTGGTGTGTGAGGGTGTAGACATGACTGTGGGTGTGTGTGTGGACATGTGGTGTGTGAGGGTGTAGACATGACAGTGTGTGTGTGTGGACATGTGGTGTGTGAGGGTGTAGACATGACTGTGGGTGTGTGTGTGGACATGTGGTGTGTGAGGGTGTAGACATGACTGTGTGTGTGTGTGGACATGTGGTGTGTGAGGGTGTAGACATGACTGTGGGTGTGTGTGTGTGGACATGTGGTGTGTGAGGGTGTAGACATGACTGTGGGTGTGTGTGTGGACATGTGGTGTGTGAGGGTGTAGACATGACTGTGGGTGTGTGTGTGGACATGTGGTGTGTGAGGGTGTAGACATGACTGTGTGTGTGTGTGGACATGTGGTGTGTGAGGGTGTAGACATGACTGGGGGTGTGTGTGTGTGGACATGTCTGTGAGTGTGTAGACATGACTGTGGGTGTGTGTGTGTGGACATGTGGTGTGTGAGGGTGTAGACATGACTGTGGGTGTTTGTGTGTGGACATGTGGTGTGTGAGGGTGTAGACATGACTGTGGGTGTGTGTGTGTGGACATGTTGTGTGTGAGGGTGTAGACATGACAGTGTGTGTGTGTGGACATGTGGTATGTGAGGGTATAGACATGACTGTGGGTGTGTGTGTGTGGACATGTGTGTGAGGGTGTAGACATGACAGTGTATGTGTGTGGACATGTGGTGTGTGAGGGTGTAGACATGACTGTGGGTGTGTGTGTGTGGACATGTGGTGTGTGAGGGTGTAGACATGACTGGCGGTGTGTGTGTGTGGACATGTGTGTGAGGGTGTAGACATGACAGTGTGTGTGTGTGGACATGTGGTGTGTGAGGGTGTAGACATGACTGGGGGTGTGTGTGTGTGGACATGTGTGTGAGTGTGTAGACATGACTGTGTGTGTGTGTGGACATGTGGTGTGTGAGGGTGTGGACACGCATGTGTGTGCAGGTGAGCTCCTGTGTGCATTTATTTTCACAAGTGTGTGTGTATGTGCACAGCATGTTCTCGAGTGTGTTTACATTTGAGCATTGTATGTATGTGTTTGTTCACATGCGTGCATTTGTGTAGAGGTATGAGTTTGTGAGTGTGTATCGATGTGTGCATGAGTTTAGGCGTGCATGTCTGTAAATGTGTGTGCACATACTGAGTGTGCATGTGAGAAAGTGTGTCTGCACATTTGAACATGAACACGTGTGAGTGTTTGAGCATATGTGTGTGTGGCACGCGTGCACTCTCATGCAGAGACCAGCTGTCAGACAGGTGGGATGCAGGCAGGAGGCAGGGACAGTCCTGCTGTGCAGCAGAGCAGGTGACTGACAGGCGGCTGCCGGGACGACCCTTGCTGTGCCGCCTGCCTTCCACCAACCTGTCATGTGCCTGTCCTTTCTTAGTACAGAAATAAAACATCTACACTGTTGGTCTTCAGTTGTCCAGCTAATTTCCTCGTCCCATTTGGTAAATTTCTAACCAGCACATGTCAGCAACAGCACAGACACGCACCCCACGCACAAGCCTGTGCTCCTGCGGTATGATGCCACGGCTTCTGGGCTGGGTTCTGGGAGATGCTGCAGGAGGCTGGAAGCTGTGAAGGGAACGGAGTTCCAGAGCCAATAATACATGCTCCAGAAGTCCTGCCTCCTGCTAAAGAAAAATCTCCACCCTCTCCACATTATTTTCTATTGCTGCCGTAGCAAATCCTACACACCTGTGGCCTGAAACGATGTAATTTATTATCTTACAGTTGTGAAGTCCAAGACAGGGTTCACTGAACTAAAACGAAGGTGTCACCGGGTCCCGAGGCTGCGGGGAGGAGGCCCTTTCCTGCTCCAGTGTCGAGGGGACGCCTGCATCCCACACCTCATGGTGCCCTCCTCCTCCAAGCGCAGGTGGCCTTCCTCTCAGTCACGTCCTTCCTGCACCTTCACCCGCCTCCTCTTCACTCTCAAGCCCTGTGTTCCCGCTGCCCGGCCGGGGCAGCCCAGACACCCTCCCTATTTTGAGATCCGCTGATTGGCAG
Source organism: Nycticebus coucang (assembly GCF_027406575.1). NCBI lineage: Eukaryota > Metazoa > Chordata > Mammalia > Primates > Lorisidae > Nycticebus > Nycticebus coucang. The sequence goes on along the minus strand of NC_069784.1, from coordinate 139,559,369 downwards.
CCTGAATTCCACCTGCAGCCTCGAGTCCCCCTTCTCACAGGTTCCAGGAATTAGGACATTGGCATTTTCGGGGGGTGGGTGTTAGCCTACCTACCACATTACATACAGCTTACACCCATCTACCTGTATGTGTTTCGGGTTGGGGATGACAAGGTGTCCAGGACTGGACTTGGGGCTTTGCCCTTCCTGCAGCCTAATGAGTTTCCCTCCCACAGTCTTGTGGATACTGATGAAGACATGGACCACCCAGCACCCAGCATGAGCTCTGTGCACACGTGGCCCCTGTGGTCCCTCAAGTCTAGTGGGAGAGCTGGAGAATGGTCAGGGGGACGGGTTACACATACTGAATTTCCACTACAGATGGAGATCTCAGTTTAGGAAACCCACTGGCCATTTGCCCTGGAAGTGTCTTTGTCACACTGGACAGGAAACATGCCTGACCTTTGCCCCAAGGAAGGCCACAGCCTCTGTCATCCCAGGATGTCCTCCAGGCAAGTGTCCTTAAAGGCCAGAACCGAGGCAGCAGGTGGCTCCATGCAGAAATCCAAGAGCCCCGTGGGGATCTGCCTCCCAAAATAGGTGGGTTGGTGGGTAATTTCTCCTCAAAGACTGAACCAGCCATCATCCAAGAATCTTCTGCAGGCCTTCCAGGGCAGGCTGGGTCAAGGCTTGGGCCATTACCTGTATCTCGTGAGAACATTCAGCCTAACTCTCAATTCTGTGTACATCTAAGGATATAAAATCAATCTGATTAAAATACTCTTCAGAATTAATATATATATTAATATTATATATAATAAATAATAATATACATTAATATATATTAATATTATCCTTCAAAGCTCAGCACTGTTTTTGTCCTATTAATGCCAAGCCCAGATTTGCTGAAAACGAGGGATTCATAAAGGAGCTGGGGACCTCCTGGTTTACATGCAGCCCCAGGGCGCTGTGGGGAAAGTTACTGCACCACAGAACTTTAGGGCTTAACCATCCTTGACATTTTATCCAGGCCATGACCTTCCAAGAGAAGTGAATAAATCTTATTTGTAAAGGTGCACCTGATGCCACACAGAGCTCTCAAGACAGGGTCGGGGTGGGCACTGCAGGGAGCCCTGCAGGATGTGGGCAATCCTGGAGTCACAGCCAGAGGGGCTTGGGGTGCTGAGGAGGGGAGCTGCACTTTGACTCTGGGAATTATGCACCCGAGAGAAAGAAGATTACCATGTTATACTGAATTGGGAGCCCTCTGAAAGTGTGTTTTCTTTAGCTTCCTCTCTAAACGTAATGGTAATTAAATTACCTACTTTCTGACAAAAGCTTTTATTTATGAAGTTGAAAATTAGACATGTACCTGAAGCTATAGTTCCTTTTTTTAATATTTGAACTTCAGATCTGTATTTGAGTTAAGCCCTTAATTCAGTTTGTGTGTTCATTGTCTTCTACTAAGAGAATGCCCCTGAGACCCACAGTAAGGAGGAGTATTTAGAAAGTTGGCTCCTACTGCTGCCCTTGTGGGCCACCTGATTCACAGCAGGTGCAGTCTCAGTGGTGGGACATTTTTCTGTAAGCCCCCTTTGTGATTTTGATAGGATTGCCTGAGGACAACCCTTGCCCAATGAAACACCAACTATTATGTATTGAATGTTTGTGTTCCCCAGAAATTCATATGTTCAAATCCTCACCCCCAAGGGGATGGTATTAGGAGGTGGAACCTTGGGAAAGTGATGAGGTTGAGGGTGGAGCCCTCGAGAATAGAATTAGTGTCCTAATAAGAGGAATAAAAGGGCAATGCTCCCTGATCTCTGAGGAGACAATGAGCAGTCAGCGCTCTGAAACCAGCAGGAGGATGCAGATCAGGAACCCCAATCTCAGATTCCAGCCCCAGAACTGTGCAGAATGAATGTTGGTTGTTGAAGCTGCCAGTCTGTGGTGTTGTGTCCCAGCAGCCAGAACGAAGACACCCGCATACATCATCTTACCTGGTGTTCACAGTAACATGACCTGGTGGTCATCTCCAAAGGATCTGAAGGGGAGTCTCACCACCTTCTGCTGTTTTCAGTCTGTTGATGATTTCACACAGTGACGATAATTTTGTAATTGATGTGTGGAAACCCAGTTAAACTAAATGAGGGCATCCCTTATGGCAGAAATTCACTAATTCCAAAAATATTTACTGAGTACTTCCTAATGCCCACCACTGTCCAGGAACTAGAGATTCTGCATCAGCCAACAGCGCCCCACCCAGGAAAGGCCAGCCTTCTAGCAGCGTGTCTTAGCCACCTTAGAGATTCTGAAATGGTCTGAAGCTGGAGGGTCTATCAGGAAATGACGCAGTTTAGCTCATGATTCTGGTGGCTGAAAAGTCCAAGGACAAGGTATGGCTTCTGCATCCAGAGGTGGTGGAGATAGAAGGCAAACCAGCAGGCTTCTATGCAAAAAAGAAACCTCACTGTGTAACAACCTGCTCTAGAGAACAATCCATTCCTTGGAGAGTGAGCGCTCACTGATGCAGGAGGGCGTTCATCTATTTCTTGAGGGCTCCACCTCCAGGCCCACCCACCTCCTGCTAGGCCCCACTCCAGACGCTGTTCCACTGGCAGTTAAATTTCAGCAGGAGTTTTTCCAGTGACAAATTATACCCAAACCACAGCATGGTAGGACAGAGGAGATGAGCATGGTGGGAGAGGAGAAACCAAATAGCCAGTAGGCCCCAGGTGACAGGGAAGGCAGCAGAGCAGAGGAGGGACTGCTGCTCTGGCGGGACGGCCCAGGAGCACAAGACCTAAATCAGTTCTTAACATCTGGTTCACTGAGCAACAGGCATTACTTCCCTTCCAACAGTCAGCCTGGGACCTTTAAAGTTGTATTTAATTTATTCTCCATTAATAGCTATAATTCAGGATCTACAATCAAATGTCTCTATATGTGACATATGTCCAATTTGGATATGTTGTCACTTTACTATGAGGAAAAACATCAAATAAATATCTGGCATAGAAACAATCTTCAATGTTGTTTTCATCATACCTGAGCTTAGGCAAAAAAGCCAAATTTTCTAAATTATTGCTGTGATACAACCCTAGTAACGTTGTTGGCAGTGAGTTCAACCTGTTTACGTGTTTTCCTGAGTTTTGTCCACACAGAGCGGCTGGGCTGTCTCCTGATCTCAGCTCTCCTGGAGGTGTGAGGATGCAGGAGGGACCGTGGAACTGGAGACCTCAGTCATGTGCCCATCAGGCAACACCTGCAGGCCCTTGCTGGCTTTACCTTTTAAAACTGTGGGCTTGACCCTGTAATCCCAGCACTCTGGGAGCCCAAGCCAGGAGGGTCAAGGATGGCTTGAGGCCAGAAATTTGAGACCAGCCGAGCAAGAGCAACACCCAGTCTCTACTAAAATTGAAAAAACAAAAAATTAGCCAGGTTTGGTGACCCCAGCTATAGTCCCAGCTACTTGGGAGGCTGAGCCCAGGAGTTTTGAGCTGTAACAATACCTCTGTTCTCTAGCCTAGGTGACAGATCCACGAAAACAAAACAAAACGAAAAAAACCACTGTGGACTTAGAAACCAGAAGAATCAGAAGAATTTTTTAGTCCCAAATAACAGTTTAAAAGGTAAGTATGACATCTGAAGAAAATATTAAAAACATAAAATAGGAAATTAAGATCAGAATCAGGCTCTTTACACAAATTTAAAACACATGTTTAGAGTCTTAAATCTCAAGAACAATTTCAGGTCTAACCTATTTACAGGAGACCCACACTGAAATCTAGAAAACATCCAGAGAAATTCAGAATTACATAGACCTCAGTCTAAAGTAATTTGATATAAGAAGTAATGTAAGTTTCATTTCTAAACCCTCAGGAAAATTAATGATAAAATCATGAATGTTGTCCTCACAACAACCCCACAGGGGACCGTCCCTGACATTTTAGACGAAAGGAAGCCAGAGGTGAGCCCTTGGGGTCCTCAGTCTGGGTCTTTTGTAACTCGTCTGTGGCTGATTCACCCAGGTCTGGGCTGGTGGCAGGTGTGATGGCTCTCAGACAAGGCCGTCTGTGGCAGCTGCATGTAAAACAGACAAAGCCTGGTCCCTCTGGTTGATAGGGGCGTGGGGGGGTCTCCTGATGCCCACAGAGCTGGCATGTCTGCTGCCCTCTGGCACGGCATGACGGGGTTGGGGCGCACTGCTCCAAACAAGGCCCCTTGGCATTTAGAAACAGCAGGAGCAGGACGGTCTCTCTGCCCTTCCCCCGCCTGCCCCTTGAAGTAGGTCCTGAGACCCTCATTGCTGAAGTCAGCAGGAGCAGGGTCCTGCTCCCTAAATAAGAAGGGGGCACAAAGGGGGGTTCTGCGGGGCCCCCGCCCTTACCACTGGGCTCACCCCGCAGTCCTGATCCCAGCTGTGCTCCACTGTCCATCAAACCTAAGCAGAAAAACACTTGTGCTGATGGCTCCTCAGGTCACATCAAATTTATAGCAAACATTTTTTTTCCTCTTGTTAATCTGCCTTTTGTTATGGGAACCTTAGCCAGAAACCTAGGATGGGTGAGGGACATGACAAAACCTTTCCACTCTATGAGGGCACAAGTTATTTTTATAGCCTAAAAGAAGAAATCACAGGGTAGTGAGTGTCCGGAGATGACAGTGTCCTGGCCTGCATTCAGGGCGATTCCGTTTGGCCTGGCAGACCCATGTCTGCCACAGCACAGCTCCCTGAGCAATTCACAGACTCACTCAGCAAGTGCTCACGACACTGACCCTTCCCAGGCACTTGGAAGCCACAGGACAGAGCGGATGAAATTCCCTGCCTCTGTCAGCTGACAGGCAAATTACACAATTGCCAGGGCAGGCTGGAGTCCACTGAGTGCATGGTTAGGCCAAGGTGGTCTTTAGGGGGCAACACTGAGCAAATTCAGTCAGAGAAGCTTACAAGGAAATCCTGGGGCCTGGGGCCTGGGGTCTGGGGCCTCGGCCTGTGATCTGGAACCCACTGGTCAGCCCAAATCATGCCAGTGACTGCCAGCCTGGAGTTCCCAGCAGAACCAGGAGGCAGTGTGCTCCAGCAACACTGGGACTGGCTGACAAGCATCGTGCACGAACGTTCCCAAAACCTGCACAGGTGAAAATTCAAGTTTATTTTGCATTTCATTTGGTTTTCTATTAACTCAGTGCATTACCACTGGCTGGAATGAGGAATTTTTAAATATCTCCCTTAAAATGCCCTCCTTCGAGGGGACAAACATGTTCATTACTTAATAAAAAAAATTTTTTTTTTTCAGTTTTTGGCTGGGGCTGGGTTTGAACCCGCCACTTCCGGCATATGGGGCCGGTGCCCTACTCCTTTGAGCCACAGGCGCTGCCCCTAAATACTTCTTTATAAGACAAAATATTTATATAACAGGACTGTAGGAGAAACTCAACTAGCAAAGGGCTCTTCAGGGTGAAAGTGGTGGTGAATCAGTGACTCAGGTCACCTCTCAGAGGAGAGGAGAGGGCCTGTGTCTGGAATGAAGCACAGTGGCTGTGCTCTGCCAGGTCCAGAGGTGTCTTCCGGGGAACAGAAATGTATTCTGTCCACTGAGTTAACCTTAACTGCTGTGTTACTGTGGAAGCAGCTTGGAGCCAGCAGATTGGGGTCTGCACACTGTACAAAGATGTCGGCAGACCTGGCACTCATCTGGGGCCGGGGTACGTGTTCACACGGCACACCTATGCTGGGGACCGCCCCACTGGATCCCATATCCATTTCTGCTTCCTGAGGGACTCCTGTTGTGGTCAGGTCATGTAGAGGTTTCATGACCAGGGCCCAGGAGAAATCCAGAAGATATTTCTCAAAAGAAATCCAGTTATTTGTCTGAAATCTCAGGGCTGCCCCTGTGGCTCCCATCTTGGAGCTAGGTCTGGACCCCTCTATGTGTGTGGACGCGTCAAGCTTCCTTATCCTGGGTGTCAGAGCTGCTCCGTGATCTACTTAGAGCTCCTCTCCAGGCTTGGGGGCGCCTGCTGCTACAGAGGCTCCAATCCGCCGTCCACAGGAGCAGCACCTGCCTGCCTGCCCAGCCTGCTGTCACCACACTCTGCCTCTCTCCCTCTGGACCTGGAGCATGATCTTGCCTTATTTTCTTCTGCTGCTCACTCTCTTTTAAGCCTATTTCTCCGGTTGGGGCATGAACACAGCAGAAACCTTATCTGCCTGTGTTTACCTGAGTCTGGGGCACACTCCAGCCCCTGGTAGGTGCTCTGGGGGACAGATGAAAGGATGGGCAAGGAACATGGGTGAGGGTACAAACACAGGAGTCACACCTGGGATGCAGCTGACACCTCCCTGCTCTAACAGCCCCTGGAAGACTTAATTTCCACGTATGTCCTAGCAGTGCATAAAGATAGAAAAATGCGCACAGTTGGGTTCCAGCGAGTCACAGGCTGAAAGGAGTGGGAGCCGGGCCAGCCTGGTTCCCCTCCCCCTGTTGCTGCCATAGCTGAGTCTCCTTCAGGTGAATGATTTGGGGACACTGATGTTTACTTGACCAGCCGGCTTTTGTGAGCTGCACCTTCTCTGAGAGTAAAGGTGCACAGACAAGACAAACCAAACATCAGCTCCCAGAGACATGGCGAGGCCTTGAGCCAGCCGTCCACGTGGAAGTTCTTTGAGGCCACGTAAACAAACTTAACCCAGTCAAACTTTAACCCACTTTGTAGGGGGCTGGTTTCTGAGGGAGTAGACTCATCCCATTCCACATGCCATGTTTCCGGCTGTTGTGAACAGTGTGTACTCACAGTGCAGGCACTTAGAATCACCACAGGCCAGCTGGCTCTTTTCTCTTTTCCTGACACATAGAGAATGGGTTGGGGGAAGCCTGGACAGAGCCCCGTGAACCCACAGTCCTCTGCCGCTGGCTGCATGCAGACAAGTACCGGTGTGGCCCATGGGCCAAGCTGGCTAGTGATCACTTAGGTGAAACTGAGAGGAAGGTGACACAGTTATTGTCACCAAAAGTTCAGCAACCAATCTGTGAGGTGGCTCGAGGAAACTAACAAGTGACCCCAGATGAAGGCCATTTTGTGAAAACATGTTACACCAATAAGTATTTAGAATATACATAAGCTTCTTACTGCTTGAAGCATCAAGGGAAAAAAAAATAAGTAATAATATTAGAAGCTGACCTAAAATGCACCTGAGCAACTCAAATTTGGAAGAGGCTATGAAATAAATTAAGAATGGCTGGGCTGATGCACCAGGGACAATCGTCTCCTAGGCCCATGTCTGACTTCCATATGGACAAAGGAATGTTACCAATTCTCAGCCCCAAAAGCTGAACTCATGGCATGAGTATTTTTGAATCTTAGAATGTCAGCTAGAAATGTAAGAAATATTTTCTATCACAACAAAGGGGGATCTGGCTCTGTCAGCAAAAAATCGGATTTATTAGAATTTTGAAATCACATACATTGTCCTGATTGCTTCATTCCATGACAGGATATACGTTAAAATGTTAGGTCATTAAATCTGAAGGGTCCGATTTGGAATCAGGGGCTTAGCTTCTTACGTCTCAAACAAGAAGCAGTACAATTAAACTATCAACAGTTTTGTCGTCTTAACAGTAGCTTGGTTACGCCAGTAGCAAAGAACTCCAGAGAGCAAGTGGTTATGAAATCTCGAAAGGCACTTTCCGCAGCTTGTTGAGAATTTAATGTTCTTCCTTGCAAGAAGTGGCAGTACTTGGTGCAAGGTCTGATGCATGTGGTGAATGGCAGTTTCCCAGTCCAGCCTCTGCAGTTTGAGCAGCATAGTCTGTGCAACACTGTTGTCTTGCAAGAGGATGAGCCTGCCTCTACTGAGCAGTCTCAGCCGCTTAATCACAAGCATCCTCATTAATTCATCCATCTGGCTGCAGTGGACTTCTGCTATAATCGACTGACCAGGTGTCAGGGAGCTGTAGAGGATGACACCAGCGCTGGGCACCAAGTAAACACCACCAGCGTTTTTGATGACTATTCAGTCTGGGCCTGTGTTTTGGTACCTTGTCTTTATCCAACCATTGTGCTGAACATATGTTCAGCATATGCAATTGTCAAAAAGAGTCCATTTTTATCACACACATATAACAATACAGGGTAGAAACGGTTTGCTGTCGTATCATGGCAGTAAAGAAAGGCAAGCCTCAAGACAATTTCTCTTCCGATGCTCATTTAATTCACATGGAACCATCTATCCTGCTTCTTTGCCTTGCCGTTTGGTTTCCAATGGTCTGATATTGTTAGAATAGTAACGCCAAAACTTGCTGCTGATTCACACGTGGATTCCCTTCCTCTATAGCTTTCAGCTCATCATTATCCACCTGGGTCTCAGGTTGCTCACGCGGCTCATTTTCAAGATTAAGATCACCAGAACAGAAATTCTCAAACCATTGACCTACTGTGCGTTCATTAGCCACATCCTTCCCAAACACTTCATTGGTATTTGAAGCTCTCTGTGCTGCACTGATTCCATGATGGAACTCATATTCAAAAATAACATGAAAAATTTTTTTTTAATCCATGGTTTCACAGCTTCACAAAAACTGCTCTAAAATTTTTCTGAAAGAAAATTACAAGCCAAAACATGGGTTTGAGAGAATGAGGGAATAGCTGCACAATTAAAAATAATAAGAATGCCAAGCTAGCAACTGTCAAACACAGCACTTAAGGAGACCAGACATTTCCTACTTAATCACCTAATCTCTGCACTCTGCTGTCTAAAGCAGACGCCCATGGAAAGCGCCGTGGACAGCTTTCTGAATAGGCCAGCAGGCGTGTGCAACGCCAGGAGTCACCCTGCCTGTGGGACTGTGGAGAGACGTGGAAAGATGTCTGCCAGGCAGTGTTGCTTGTGCAAGACTTCTGCAAAGCTTTATTCTACTTTAACCCCAAGTCAAGTATTTCTTGAAATAACAGGAATATTTGCCAGAGAACCAATAATCAAAGACAACAAATGGCAGTGGTTTATTTTCTCACCAATATCATAGGGAGTCCATAAACACTAACGCTGATGCTGGAAAGCTTCATTTAAAGCTTGTATGTAGGCCTTGCTGTGATCCCAGCACTCTGGGAGGCCAAGGCTGGCGGATTGCTTAAGGTTAGGAGTTTGAAACCAGCCTGAGCAAGAGCAAGAGCTAGACCCCATCTCTACTAAAAATAGAAAAAAAAAAAAAATTAGCCAGGCATCAAGGAAGGCTGCTGTAGTTCGAGCTACTTGGAAGACTGAGGCAGGAGGATCGCTTGAACCCAGTAGTTTGAGGTCACTATGAGCTAGGCTGATGGCACTCTAGTCTGTGGTAACTCTGTCTCAAAAAAATAAAAAATAAAAGCTTATTTGTGACCTGGCTAGATAGATATGAGAATTTATTAGCAATTTAAAATGTTGGAATATGAATCAATCACTAATAATGATTTTACAAATGTCACTATTAATAATACGAATATATAGGCAGAGAGTTTTAATTACAATGAACAACTTTATGTGGACAACCTACAAAAACTACTCCCCCAAATAAGAGATTTTTTTCAATTTATGTAATAACTTTGGCATTTGATGCTAATACAACAAAGTTGAAATTAAGAGTAGGTGAACTTAATTTGAAGTGGTACAGTTTTGAAACTAACGTTTTTCCTTCAAAATAAATTAACTCTTCTAAAAAAGATGAACCCATTTTGTTGATATGAATGCCATGTTAAAGAAAAATGATTTTCAAAACCACCCTGAGATACCATATAACCCCAGCGAGAACGGCTCACATGACAAAATCTCAAAACTGCAGATGCTGGCGTGGATATGGAGAGAAAGGAACACTTTTACACTGCTGGTGGGACTGCAAATTAATACAACCTTTTTGGAAGGAAGTATGGAGAACCCTCAAAGAACTCGCTAGACCTCCTATTTGATCCTGCAATCCCATTACTGGGCATCTACCCAGAAGGAAAAAAATTCTTTTATCATAAGGACACTTGCACTAGACGGTTTCTTGCAGCTCAATTTACAATCACCAAAATGTGGAAACCACCTAAATGCCCACCAACCCAGGAATGGATTAACAAGCTGTGGTATATGTATACCATGGAATACTATTCAGCTATTTAAAAAAATGGAGACTTTACATCCTTCGTATTAACCTGGATGGACGTGGAAGACATTATTCTTAGTAAAGCATCACAAGAATGGAGAAGCATGAATCCTATGTACTCAATTTTGATATGAGGACAATTAATGACAATTAATGACATGGTGGGGGTGGGGGAGGGGGAGAGCAGAGAGAGAAAGGAGGGAGGGGGTGGGGAAAGGAAGAGCAGAGAGAGGGAAGGAGGGAGGGGGTGAGGGTCTTGGAGTGTGCCACACCTTTGGGGGCAAGACATGATTGTAAGAGGGACTTTACTTAACAAATGCAATCAGTGTAATCTCATTTCTTGTACCTTCAATGAATCCCCAACAATAAAAAAAAAAAAAAAGAAAGAAAGAAAAATGATTTTTTTGTACTCAATTCAGAAAACTTTTCAGTATATTTGAACTTCGGTATGTGAATATAGTTTTTAAAACTGCCAATTTTATGAAATTCGAATACAGATAAAGTACTGCCAATGAAAATGTAGCATCTGGGGCGGTGCCTGTGGCTCAATGGAGTAGGGTGCCGGCCCCATATACCAGAGGTGACGGGTTCAAACCCAGCCCCAGCCAAAAACTGCAAAAAAACCAAACAAACAAAAAAAGAAAATGTAGCATCTGAATTGAGATAAATTGTTAAGTGTAAAATGCATACCAGGTTTTGAAGACTTAGTACGAAGAGAGGAAAATATTTCAATAATAATTTATATTGTTTACATGTTGAAATAGTATTTTGGACATACTGTGTTGAATAAAATATATTATTAAATTTTTCCCATTTTTAATGTGGTTCCTAAAACTTAACACTTGGATGTGGCTCCCCTTATATTTCTACTGGACTTACTGGGACTCAGAACGTGACACCCCAAAGTCTGGCACCTCAGTGCACTGAGCCCTCAGTACACAAACTCCCTCTGCCCTCTGGCCCCCCTGTCTCCCACTCCTCCTTCCCTCAAAGCAAGGCAGAAAACCTAAAGGAGTAACTCTCCCTGCTCCTGTCTCCCTGGACAACCCTCACTCTACAAGGCTCCTGGCCCACGCCTCGCACACCGCACACCACCACGCAGAGAAGCCAAGAAGAATGTGGACAGACAGCCCCTGCTGGGTCCCCCCTCAGTCTGTTACTGCCACCCTCCTGTCCATCACTATCCTACATGGCCATCTACTCTCCATCAAAGGTAAGCGTAAAAAGACCATTCTTCCGGGGTCTTTAGGTCTGCATTTCTGAAAGGTCCTATCAGTGAGACCTCAGGCTTTTCTCTTGTTAGTACACTTGGTTCTGGAGGGTCTGGCATCTCTCCCCCCTACAGGCGGCACTGAGCCCTCTGCTCCTCCTCCCACTGACTGTGGAGATGGCTCAGTTGTCCTGTCAAATGTCCCACCTACTCTATATGTGTGATGATTTTCTCATAGTGTGCTTAACTAATTTGTCTAATTTCCCTTTTATTTCTGTAAACTGGATGACAGAGTTAAAGGTTTAACTGGATTGGGGGTGTGGGAGCACCCCAAGTCGACCTCCTTCCTGTAATGATGCTAAATGAGTTCAGCCACATCCCTCCTTGGGAGTTTCCACTTTTCCCTTTAGGATCAGAACTAATCCCTGGGTTAGACTGTGCTGCCCTGTGCCTGCCCAGGTCCCATTAACCATTTACTAAATGCTTTCAGCATCCCTTGACTTTTGCCTGAATCAATAACTTCACTCAGGGATTGCAAAGCGGCATTTTCCTTCTATTACTTTCACGCTAGGTGGAATTATTCTGAAATGAAGAGCTTGCTTTCATCACGAGGGCTAACTGATATAGTTCACACACATAAGGGGCCATTGCTCTTTAATATATATATTAAATATATATATGTTGCTGTTAAGTGTTGTTACTTTATTGGGATATGATTTAAGCATATTCACAAAGTTGTGCAGCCCTCACAAAAGCCTTCGTCAGCCTGAAAGGAAAGTGGGTGCAGCCAGTGGCCACTCCCTGCTTCCCTCACAGGCGTCTTCGCCCCCGCAGCCACCCGTCTGTCTCCTGTCTCTGTGAAGCTGCCCACCCTGGGCGTTTCACGTGCATAGACTACACAGTATATTGTCCTTTGTGCCTGTCACTTAGCACAGTGTGTTCAGATCCTTCCATGTTGCAGCGTGTATTCATACCTTTTTGTAAATTGCTGAAAAATATTCCATTGTATAGATATTGAATATTTATCTACTCATCAGTTGATTCAACATTTGGTTTCTCTTGATATAGTTTTCTCCAGATCCAGTTTTCACCACACACAGAACCAAAGGATTGGGCAGAGAAGTAGACACCAGGACCTGGAGAAGCCCTTCACGCTCCAAGAGGAGAAAGACTGCTTTGAGGATTACATGGGGGGACATTTATAATCTCTCCCTGATTAAACACACACACACAGCTGTCTGCTTGGTAGCAAAAGAGGGCAGCAGGTGGGAAGCATACATTCAAGCTGCCATAAATTAACTTCATCAAGTACATGTTGGCAGTATCAGACTTTTTGTGGCTTATTATTCCTTTTTTTTTGTTTTGCAGTTTTTGGCTGGGCCCGGGTTTGAACCCACCACCTCCAGTATATGGGGCCGGTGCCCTACTCTTTTGAGCTACAGGTGCCACCCCTTATTATTCCTTTTAATTCTCACACAAACTTAACTTACGTAATGTGATATTTACTGCTTTAATTTTATAGATTACAAAACTTGAGGGTAAGAAGTTTTAGTTACTTGTGAAATGCAGGCAGCTAAGGAGTAGGGTTTGTTCCACCTGGGTGTGGGTCTGAGCCCTTCGCACAGCACCCCCTGGCTCAGCCACCAGAACCCCTGGATCCTTAGTCTCACAGATACTCTTTTCCACAGTCAAGGAAGTTTGGGAAATGCCACATGGTGTGAGTTTCTCTTGTGGTATCACAGCTCACATAAGCTTGGTAAAAATTTTCAAAAGAACTTAATTACCTGATTCCAATAAGGTTCTTAAATACATTTAACCAAAACAAACCTCTCACCACCTCCCCAATCCCCCACCCTTCTGCCAAAATCCTAGAGATTCCTGATTGGCCAGGAGTCCAAGTGTGTTAATCACTTCTCCCCTGTGACCAGCAGCAGGTGACCTGCTGGTGGAAGTCTGGCGCCCTGTGATTGTCCAGTTCCCTCTTGACCTTCATCAGACCATGTTAGCAGTCTATTGATGACTGTTGCCAGAATCACTGCAATAGTGATTGCAAAAGTCATGTTTCCACTTCCTTTCTCTTTACCATTTATTGGCCAGCAAGTTACTGAGTTACTAAGCAATGAAGACTCCTTGCCTGTGAGGCCAATTCTTTCTGATGTCTCCACCCACAGCGTGAGAACTAAAACCCAGGACAATGGAAAGCAGGACAGGGGAACTGCTTCTCTCACAGGACTCACCAAGCCCTGGGGGCAGCATGATGCGTTAATTTCAAGAAGGACAGGAAGAGCTGACTTGGCTAAAATATCCACTTGAATTGGTTTTGAATTTAGGTGTCACAGGTTCTTGTTGAACTCTGGAGTCTCTTAGCTTATTCATTTACTGCAGTTGGTTCTCTAAGTCACTAAACCAATTGAGTTAATGTGTACCTACATACCCGAGGGCTGACAGAAACGTGGGCAGCAGGACAAAGCAATTCTTTACACTGTGATCACCTTTACTGTGCACTGAATACTCCCTGGGAAATTGTCGCCTTAACAATCCTGCGAGACAGACACAAGGACTATTCTATGCGCATTTCCAAATGAAGACTGAAATACAGGCAGTGTGGTTACCCATCTATGGGATTAAGTGTTCCAGCTCATAGTTAGGACTGCTGTGCTTTTTTTTCATTTTTTTCCTATCTTATGATTAGATGAGAAAATACAGTCAGTTTACTACAAAGGCAAGCTTTTCTTCTATCATGTGATGAGAACTGTAGGATCAAGGAGAAGCCTGGAAGTAATGTGCTTAAAGCTAATTCTCAGTGTGCGGTGTGATGGAAAGGGTGTGGGCCCATGGAAAAAGCTAACACAAATACTGCAGATTGAACTGGGAGAAAAATTTTTCTAATTTCACTTGGAACAATTTTCATGTCACGTTAAAAACATTTGTAGTCGTATGCATTTACTTTGTGTATATGGTTGAGGATTTTTTTCAATGTATCTATACAGTGTTTTTATAATGGTTCAATGAATTAAAATTCACTCCCTTTCTCGCTCCTGGTAGAGTGCCATGGTGTCATAGCTCACAGCAACCTCAAACTCCTAGGTTCAAGCGATCCTCTTGCCTCAGCCTCCCAAGGAGCTGGGACTATAGATGTCCCCCACAGTGCTCAGCTAGTTTTTAGGGATACAGTCTCTCTCTTGCTCAGGCTTGAACTCCTGAGCTCAAGCAATCCACCACCTCAGCCTCCCACAGCGCTAGGACTACAGGCGTGAGCCACCATGCTCAGCCATGGTTCCTGCTTTTAACTTTCATATAAAACTGTGATTCTGGAAATGGAAGAACAGAACAGTCTTAGAGAAGCTACTGTCACTGTTCTCCAGAATTACTAGCTTTTCTGCTAATAAAGATTGGTGGACCTATCCCTGTATCTACACATTGGCTAACAGTGACAGGCAGCTGGACCCTCTTCATCTGGTAACAAATATAGTCAAATTAGTAATACATATATTCTGTTCTTGACAAAAATTGTATAATCAATGAACACAAAGATAGCTACTTCCCCCTGAGATGATTACAGAATAGAAATTACAGATTACCCTTTTCCTTATTTTCCAAAAGAAAAGAAAAGCTCTTTAGATAACATACAGATCATCATCCCAGAGAACAGAGATATCTGGGCCAGAGATGAAAACTGAGGTTTTGAAGTTGCCATCACCTTTGCAAAAGGCTCTAGAACTCGACAAGGATGAAGACTCCCTTTGTGACAGGCTGTGGCTTTTCCCAGAAAGTCTGCTGAAAGGGCAGCTCCATGCTAAAGCTCTTCACAGGGGATTCAACCTCTCGTCCAAGCACACACACATACTGTAATCATACACACACATACAAGATGCCCACACAGTGCTGACCCATAATGGGTACATGGAAAGGGAAGACCAGCTTCCTTCTAACCTCTGGCCAGAAATCAGTCCAACTGCACAAGACCTGTTTCTGACATAGCCAACAGGGAAGCTAGGAGTGCAGCTTGTTCTGTGATGGCCAGTTCTGACCCTTGATGGGCATGTGAGATTTTGGCACACTGCCAGGCCTTGACACTCACTTCCACAAACCTAAGATTCAAAGTAGCCAGTGATGTTCCCATTTGTACCTTCTATACAATGTCCGAATATGAAAGAACTGTGTAAGGTTGTCTTTTCTAGTTTTTTTTTTTGTTTGTTTTGTTTTTTGTAGAGACAGAGTCTCACTGTACCACCCTCGGGTAGAGTGCCGTGGCGTCACACGGCTCACAGCAACCTCTAACTCTTGGGCTTACGCGATTCTCTTGCCTCAGCCTCCCGAGCAGCTGGGACTACAGGTACCCGCCACAATGCCCGGCTATTTTTTTGTTGCAGTTTGGCTGGGGCTGGGTTTGAACCCGCCACCCTCGGCACATGGGGCCGGCGCCCTACTCACTGAGCCACAGGGAAATCATGTAGATGGATCTATCTATTGTTATGTCCTCTTATGCTTTAGACCACATAACCTGCTTAAAGTAAAGAGATACATGTTAACATAAATCCTTCTTTGCAGCAACACAGAACAGTGGGGAAACTGGGACTTTGAGCGTAAAAAGAACTCATCCAAATCCCTGGTTAGCTACTTAGGAGGAAATTATTCCTTTTTTTATTTCATATAGAGCTCTACTTAAATATTCTAGCTCATACGCTTCCATGGACTAGAAACTGGTAGAAAACTCAAAGATTCGATTTAGGCCCCCAAGTGCAAACCATGGTCTCCTGACACCAGCCCAGTGGTGGCAACAGCATGAGGGCCCTCGGTCGTGTTTCTCCAGATGCTGAACACTGACTGGAGGCCCTGAGTGCTCGGTTAGCCATATAGGTTTCTGGGCTCCACTCCAGACCTCCCACGTTTGAGAGTTGGTTCTAGGAATCTGCAGAGGATTCTTTGGATGGCTCAAGTTGTAGAACACTGCTCATGAGAAAAAGGAAAAGATCAGGAGATAAGACTGACCAGCTATAGGATCCAGGAGCCCCTTCTCACATGCAAGGTCTTCTTCTCCACCAATTTTGCAGGAGCAGTTTCTTTTTTATTTAAGAAGCTATTCAATTTCTCTACACCTACCTTCTGCGGGGAGGAAAAATAATGTACAAATAGTGTATAGTGGTCAAGAAAAGTAGTTATGAGCAATATTACAAATAATCAAGACTCCCTTGCTTTTCTCGGGTTATACTTGTTTATTACTATAACTCCATCAGGAAGCAGCCATGGAATACTGTTATTATGGGATTGTAATACTGTGTACTGAGACACACTGTCACTGAAGATCAAAGTCAGGTGTGACCAATAGAGACCACAGACCTAACAGAAAATGATTCTGATGCAATTGAAGGCCTGTTATTTAAATTTATTTTATTTTATTTTTTTGTAGAGACAGTCTCACTGTACTGCCCTCCAGTAGAGTGCCGTGGCGTCACACGGCTCATTACAACCTCTACTCTTGGGCTTACGCGATTCTCTTGCCTCAGCCTCCCCAGCAGCTGGGACTACAGGCGCCCGCCACAACACCTGGCTATTTTTTTATTGCAGTTTGGCCGGGGCTGGGTTTGAACCCGCCACCCTCGGCATATGGGGCCGGCGCCCTACTCACTGAGCCACAGGCGCCGCCCGTTATTTAAATTTTTAAGGGCCTTTCTTCTTTAATGCTATTTGATGTAGGATAATATTTAGAAATAAACTTATCCTACATCAAGCACACAAAGTAAATTCAGTGCGAGTTTAAAATGACATGCTTTTCTTCCAGAGGCTTGACCCCCCTGGGTTACTCGCAGAGTTAGGCTTTTTTGGAATTGTAAAATTCCTTAGGCCTTTTCTCTGAAGCAGTACACCCCGTGAAGCCTGAGATCCAAGGGCATGCCGCCCTTCCTCAGAGATACGGGCCAGAGGATTGACGTATGTTATCAACATATTGTCAGAGGTCTATAGGTGCTCTGCCCTGAAGGAAGGTCACAGTCGTTACTTCATACTGAGTAAACTGAGTGAATGCTTGAAGATATTCTTCTTTTAACTCTGTTCCCCTATAGCTGCTTTCGTCTTTGTGCCCTGCTCGGAAAACTAGTCACTGTTTAGAGGAAGGGATTTACTACACTAGTGGTTACATTGATATGATAAATATTTCAAGTTAAAATTCAGCTAATAGATAATGGATTAGGTGTGTACGTGACTGGAAGAGTATAAAACTTAAACTTGGAATAAAGAACTTTGCTATATGCCATCCCACAGTGTATAGTCTGTTTCTTGATAGGAGAGTTTACGCCTACAGCAAAGCTGCTGCTCGTTTGCGTCTCGGGTCACGCAACATTTGATAGCATATGTTGCTTGTTCAAACTTCAAAAGGAACAAAAGGGTATACAATGAATAGTTCCCCCCATCCCTTATTCTCTTAGCCATCCTTAGAAGCAGCTACTGCTAACATTTCTCCAGTATTTTTGCAAACAGAAATTTATATATTTTCTATGTACACAAATTAGCAGCATACTTTATGCACTATTCTCTGCACCTTATTTTCTTGCAAATGAATCTTAGAGATCGTTTACATCAGTGTATATACCTGTAGAACTCCCTTATTCTTTAACCTCTGTCTGCTAATCTACTGAATGGGTGTACCATGATTTATTTAACTCTCCCTATGGATGGATATGTAAATTCTTTCTAATCATTCCATATTAAAAATAATGCTGTAAATATGAAATTTTACAAACTTGCTTGTTTATCCTAAGGTGCTTCTAGAAATGGACTTTCTGGGTCAAAGAACATGTCCCTTACTTACGCTAATACAATAGACGAGCAAGGTCGGAGAGTTCCTGTCCACCACAGGCATTTTAAGTGACGGAATTACTTATGTCAAAAACAAAACAAAACGAATGAGCTTGGGAAAGTGAAAAGCTTTTCTCTTAAGTGGCGTAAAATCTGAAAGTCGTGCTGCGGTTGGAACTTGTGGGCCTGGGTCTCGTGCTAATGGTCCTTCTTTCAACTTGCACACCGGTAAGTGTGTAAGGCCTTAATCTTTATGTCAACACGTATGCAATTACACTTCCTTGAGACTAAGGCTTCATACTATTTTTGCGCGGTTTGGTCTCGGAGGTGGCTGCCTCCTAGCCCACAGTAGGAGGACCGAGCGAAAGGTGCAGCCTTGTGTTCACAGCCCCCACCCCGCGCCACGCTGGTGGGATCTGTCCCGGGGATGTGCTCGGGGAGAAGCCGGGACGCTGGCAGGGCGGGGCCGCTGGGGCACTAACTGTATCCCCAAACACTAGCCAGGCCCAGCTCGCGGGCCGCCGCCGCCCACGTGGGCGCAGAGAGCGCCGGCTACGCCGCCAAGGTGCCCTTGCGCCGGTGCGGTCCCAGACACAGGTCCTGGGCGCTAGGGCGGCCGCAGGGACTCCCGTCGAGCCCCCCACCGTCCCAAGACACATTGCCGGGAGCTCAACAGTTGTCTCACGTCACAGTGGGGCAGAGAAGTGTCACCTCTACGCTCGGGCGGGCTCGGAGGGGCAGGTGCCTAGCAACCGCCAGCCATTGCCCGCCGAGCCGTGGCCATTTTACGGCAGCAGGCCTCGCCCCCGCGCGCCGCCGAGGGGCGGGAAGGAGGTGTGCGGCTCACACCAGCCAATCTGCGCGGCCGCCTTCCGTCCTGCGCCTTCTCATAGGCCGAGAGCTGGCGGCGCGGGGCGGCCGTAAGGCGTGGCCGAGTGTCGTGAGGCGGGCTCGCAGGGCAGCGCGCTGCCAGCGGCCGCCCGGTCGGCTGGTTGTCATTGGGCTCCGAGGAGCAGAGGCAGCGGCGGGGAGCGGGAGGAGCTGGTGTCCGGCACAGTCATGGCTGGCGCGCTGGTGCGGAAAGCAGCAGACTATGTCCGGAGCAAGGATTTCCGGGACTACCTCATGAGGTGACCAGTGCGGCGAGCCGGACTCTGGACTCGGGAGGGGTGGCTCGGGAGGCCGGAACGGGCGGGACAGGGCAGAGGCAGGAGGGTCCCCACCGAGACCCCGCCCGGACCACCGCGCACTGGTGGGGACGGCATAGAGGGCGGTGACGGTGGGCGCCCCTCTCTTAAGTGATGACATTGGGGAGTCCCTCCTGGCAGGGGTGACAGTGGGCACCGCTCTCGACAGTAGTGACAGTGGGGTGTCCCTCCCGGCAGTGATGACAATAGGACATCTCCCCTCTCACCTCCGGGGCGTTTCTGACAGATGCCCTGGGTGGGTCGCTGGTCAGGGTCGCGCTGGGCACCTGCAGGCCGGTGGGCGTCCGGGGGTGCGGACCGGGAAACGCCAGGCGGAGGCGCTGCCCAGGGGAGTTTCGGCGCCGGAGCTCCCGGAGGTGACAACAGACATAAAACGTGGAGTCCGCCTTCGGGTTTTCTCATTTGGGGGATCTTAAGTCTAAGCTTGGGCAGGAATAAAATTTTAAATCTTTTATATACAAAATTCTATCAAATGAAAGTAAAATGCTGTGTTTCAAACACAATACTTTTTCTTACTGTTTTATTTTCCATTAATCTTGTTCTCCAGTTAGAAACAAAGGGCATTCACCGTTGAAAAACGTGAACATACATTTTATTTGCATCTCTAATCTTGAGGTGGCTGCTTTTATTTCAAAATATCTGATATAACTTTGAAACTATTTTAAATTATTTAGGCATATAATGTTAGTTTCTGCGTGTGACTTTAAAACCTAGCAAGTTCAGGGCTGGTTTTTTCGATAGTTTATAGTGTAGTAAAGAAGTAAAGAGATGACAGCTGAGGAGAAATAACTCCTATTGTAGCCATCTAAAGGGTGTAATATGAAAGCGACTTGATTTTAGCAGTAAGAAAGGATTACTTTTTAAATCCTGAATTTTATTGCAAAAACATTTTACTTCTAATTTTACAGAGCAGTAGAGTAAGACAAGTAATTGTCTACTATATAGTGAAGTTGGAAACAGAAGCTTCACTGTCTACATTTCTGTGCTTAAGTAGGACTATGATTAATTAAGATAAATGTTTAGTGATGTGGGGCACAGCAGTTTATCAGATTAATTTTGGGGGAAATTTTAAGCCAGGAAGTAATCTGAGGATATGCTCTTAATCCTTGATGTTAAGTTTCTTAATGAATTTGAATATTACTTTAGTTTTATCAGAATGTCTTCTATTTGTATGAAGAGCCTTCCTGATAGTTAGGTACACATAAGAATAGCATTGTATGATATAATTAAGAATAAAGTTATTTCATCGTAGCCATATACCTGACACTTCTATTACATAGGAAGAATTTGGTAAATATGTTTTCAAGGAAGAGCATTAGCTCTGCTTTTCTAAATTTGTATTTTCTTCTACTTGATGGGATTCCAAGAGCTAGACTTTTCAATAGAACACTTTGACATATCATCTAACATTTTTTTCTAAAATTAACTTCATGTAGCTTTAATGTTTTTATACTTACTTTCTCCATTATGACTTTAATTGAATTACACTTTGACTAAATAAAGAAAAGAAAAGAATTGCAGTGCACAGAAAAGTGCTGCCTGATAGGGTAGCAGATTAGGATTCAGAAGAATGACTTAAAATCCAGGTATCCCAAGCAAGCCAATCCCAGTGGACTTAGTTTCCCATAAAATGGGTATAGTGATAATGCCCTATCTTGTTGGGTTGTGGGATAATTAAATTGCATAAGAGATGTGAAAATACTTGGAAACTACAAATTACTATACATTATTACTACTTTTTTTCCTCATCTCTTTGCAAACAAATATTTTTTTAAAATTTAACCTTGATGGAGAAAGTGAGACTCTTACGTGTGAGGTATAAAGCTTACCATACACTAATTTTGACCTGAAATTATATTTGAGAGTAAACACATAATGTGAGGTGTGAGACTGACCTTGTTCTCCCTGCCATTCTTGGCAATCCCAGTCTCCCTGGGATTTTACACCAGGGCTGCCAAAATGATTGAGGGCCAGCTGGAGGTCAGGCATCAAAACTCTGACCAGAAGCTTTATATTTTAGCATTTTTACACCCTAGAAAGAGAAGCCTTTCTTCCTAGAACTTATCTGATAAAATTATAACCTATTTGTTCTTCCAAGAGTCTTGCTTACAGCCCTGCTTTTCTTTAGCAAAGGAGAATAAAACATAAACATAATAAATTATGACTCACTTCTAACAATCAGTAGCAAGGTTCTGTACTTTTCTTGAGTCCTCTGTCTACTGAAGGTCTGCATTCTTTTAATAGCCTACTGAAGGGCTATAGAGGTTTTCTAAATTAAAGCTATTCTGGAATTTTTATAATGATTTTAATTACAGATCATAGTTGTTATTCAGCAGAAATTTAAAATCATATTTCACAGAGATTATAAACTTTCAGTCATGTATTATGAATAAGATTGAAGTATGTGGATTTCCAAGTGTATTTTAAATGCTGATTTTTTTTTTTTTTTTTCTCACTGAGAGGGGTTAAGAGAGCAGGCTCTCAAGAGACCTACGAACTGAAGGCAGTGTGTGGACTCTGGATCTGGTGTGAAAAAAAACAGCTGTCAAAGGCATTATTGGTATCTAATGTTGGGATCATATTTAAGTGATCCCAGCATGAAATACTAGTAAGTAATTATTGACAGCTTTGTTAGCTGTGATGATGATATTGCTAAACCTGGGGATGGGTGTGAATGATGACTTTGAAGCCTAGCCTTGCTTCTTTCTAGTCTGTGAGCACAAATTATTTAGCTTTTGTGCTGTGCTGTTTAATGACATAGCATAGTGCCTGATAAAAGTATTCATTCCATTTGTTTTTTGTTGTAATCAATATTACGCGTTTAATCCCCTGGATTTCGGGCACTCTCTTCTTGGTGCCATCTGTCTCTTCTCACCTCAACAAGGATCTTGCGTTGAGAAGTTCCAGGCATTTTCTTGAGAAACTATCTCCTCACATACCTTTTTGACAGAATAAAAGAAGATAGCTCTTCTTTGCTTTTCTTCTCCTCACATTCTCCCTCCTGAAATAAGTTTTGAGATGGGACATATACTTTAGTGATTGAGTCAATCAAGGGCTGCTAAGGTTTATTTTAGAGCTTTACTCCACTTCTTATGTGCAAGTTTGTACGTTAGAGTAGAGGTAAATGGACACACACATATGTCTTTGCAGATATGTGGAAGGATGTTTTAAGCAGAACTTAGATCATATTTTTTAATATGTTTTAAAATTGATCACTCAGCATGCTTACAAATCTAAGGTTAGTGGGATGTTTGCAATCAATACTCTCAAATTAATTGAAAATATTCTTAGTTAATTTTAACTTCTAGTTTCCAGGGGAGCTTTAAGTATTTTTACTTATTACCCAGGTGAGACAGTGTAGTAGAATAAAAGGTAATCTCTCCCAAACTTAGGGACGATTAGAGCTGACAGGGACCATGGAAATCAGATAATACTCCAACTCTTCACTTGCCACACGACAAAACTGATATCTACACCAAACAGAAACCTTGGGAATCTGTGGATGCCCAACTTGTGAAGCCAAAAACAAAAATGTCAGTTTCGGATTGAAAGGAAAATAGTAATGCACAGAACTGGTTTTGAAAAGAAGTAAGGTTTAGATGGTCTCTGGACACCTTTTTTCTGCCATCCTGCCTTCCACACCTGTCCTTGGACTCTGAGCACTTCCCTGCCATATCATTAACTCTCAGAAATTTAATGACGCTATAAATGTTGAAGCAGGACTGGCCATAAGAACCTCTCAATAGCTGTATAGTTCACTTCACAGAGGTCTTCACTGTCATTCAATTTAGTTTTAGCTAGCTAAACATAGCAGAATATTACACATTCTTTTTGTTGAAACTCTCCCACATTTTAATGAACTAGAAAATTAGACAAATTTGGTGAGAATAAATGAAATGCAGCTGAGTACTTTCTGCAAACTACAGAATTACAATCTAGAATATCTCAAAATCATCCCAGTTTATTTTGAATAGAGTTATAAATAGACTAGGTGAGCCTGTCAGTTGGATCCTTTTGGTACTATATAAGAAAGTTATAAATTACCTAAATTACTCTCAGTGCTTTCATAGAAAGCTAACATTACTACCAGTGATTTTTAAGAAAATAAGAGACTGAGATTGGCAATGCTCAACAGATATTATGAAAATAAAGATAAGCTTAGAAGAAACCTGAGCCAACTAATCTCTATTCCAAATTAAGGACAGAGATAAAGTTTATTCCATGATAGTCACCTTCCTTCATCTCTCAGCTCCATCACACTTTTAATTAAAGTCATAATACAAGCTCTTGATTAGTGGAAGTGCTAATGTTTCCCAGTGCTGACTCTGACTACTAATGGGTACTATATTTTTTCTCTGCAAGAAATGTAAGTACCATTTATGCCTATCATGTCTCTCAGTCTGGAAATCCTTCTTCCTTTTTTTATATTTCTTATTTTATTGTCTGTAACTAATGTACTCTCTTTCAAACTGCATTTCTGGAAACTTTTAAAGTACACATCATAAGTAGAAATACTGTAAGTCTAAGGTTCTGATTGTACAAGCATGTGTCATGTTTTTAAAGAATACGCTAAACATGTTTAAAAAGAAGTATAACTGATATGCTAAGAGAGAAAATGGAATCACATAAAATGCTAACTTAAAACCAAAAAAGTCAAGAAAATCTAGAAATCAAACATAGGAACAAAGAATAAGGACAAAAAATAGAAAACAACATATATGGTTGATATTAGTACAATTATATCAATAATCACTTTGAATGTCAGTGGACTAAACACACCAATTAGTTTATAGAGATTGTTGGGGTAGATCAAAAGATAAGACCCGATATACACTATCTATAAGAAACCCACTTTAAATATAAAGACACATATAGATTAAAAGTAAGTGGATAGAGAAAGATATACCATGTTAACACCAAGAAAAAGTAGGAGTAACTATATTAAACAGAGCAGGATTCAGAGCAAGGAAAGTTATCAGGGATAAAAAGGGGCACTACGTCATAATAAAGGGGTCAGTTCTCCAAGAAGACGCAGGTAATAGTTGATTTCAGGTGTCAGTTTGACTGGGTTAAGGGATACCTGGATAGCTATTAAAACATTATTTCTGGGTATGTCTGTGAGGGCGTTTTGAAAGAGATGTGCATTTGATCGGCAGACTGAATAAAAAAGATCTGCCCTCGCTACGTGGGCAGACATCATCCTGTCTGTTGAGGGTCCCAAAGGAACAGAAAGGCATATAAAGGACCAGTTTGCCCTCTCTCCTGGGGGTGGGACATCCATTTTTTCCTCCCGTCAGACACTTTGGGCTTTTGGATTCTGGCATCTACACCAGTGGATTCCCAGTGTAACCAGCTCCCTTCATTCAGTTCCCCAAGGCCTTCCGACTCAGACTGAATCACAGCAGCAGCTCCACTGGTTCTCCAGCATATGGGGGATTTGTTATCCTCTGTAATTGCATGAGCTAATTCCTATAAAATTTTTTGCACACATACATACATACATGTGTGCATTTTTGATTGTGCATTTTTGGAGAACCCTAATATAGCATAGCAATCTTTGATGTGTCTGTACCTAACAATAAAACATCAAAATACATGAGGCAAAAACTAATAGAACTGCAAAGAGAGTTCAATTAATCCACGATTTGAATTCGAGATTTTACCCATCTATCAGAAATTGACAGAGCCAGCAGGCAGAAAATCAGCAAGGACATAATTTAACTCAACAACATCAGTCAGCTGGGGACAGTAGGCTGCTTCACATGGCAGCAGCAGAACACACATTCTTTTTAAGCTCACATGAAATATTTACCAAGTTAAACCATATTTTGGAACACCTTAACGAGCTCAAAAAGGTAGAAATTGTATGTCTGCTTTCAGACCACAGTGGAATTAAACTAGAAGCCAGTACCAGAAAGACAGCAACAATGCACTTCAAAATAGCACTGGTCAAAGAAGAAATCTCAAGAGAAATTTAAAAATATTTTGAACTAAATGAAAGTGCAAAGACAACTTACCAAAATTGGTTAATATGCAGTGAAAGCACTGTTTAGACAGAAACTTATAGCACTGGATGCATATATTAGAAAAGAATTAGTTAAAAGAACAATAAAAACCAAAGTAATCAGAAGAAAAGAAATACAGTAGCCTCCCCTTATCCATAATTTTGGTTTCCTATGATCACCCACAGTCTGAAAATATTAAATGAAGAATTCCAGAAATCATAAGTTTTAATTTGTAACATGATGAAACTTGTGCTGTCCCACTTCATCCCTCTCAGGATATAAATCATCCTTTTGTCCATGTCCACACTGTAGACGCTGCCCACATAGTAGCTGATTCATTTATCAGATTATTGCAGTATTGTAGTACTTGTGCTCAAGTAATCCTTATTTTACTTATTGATGTCCCAAAGCACAACAAGAGTGATGTTGGTGGGAATTTAGATATACCAAGAGAAGCCGTAAAGGTGAAAGCCTTCAGCTTAATGAGAAAAAAATGAAAAATGTCTGCTGAAGTTGATAGGACATATGATATGAACAAATCGTGTAATTAAGAAGAAGAAAAAAGTAGTTCATACTACTTTTGCTGTCATACCTCAGACTGCGAGGTGATGGCCATAGTGTGTGACAAGTGCTTAAGATGGAAAAGGCATCAAATCTATCAGCAGAAGACATGGACAAACATGTTCCTATTAACAGCAGTAAGGTGCAATACTATTCATGGTTTTAGGCATCCACTTGAAGTCTTAGAACTAACCCCTGTGGATGAGGGGGGACTATTATGATAAAAATTAGAGCAAAAGTTGACAAAATTGAAAACAGAAAATCAGTAGAGAAAAATTAATAAAAGCAAAAGCTGGTTCTTTGGAAAAAATCAATAAAAGCCGTAAGCCTCTAGCCAGAGTAATTAAGAAAAAAAGAGGGGGGCGGCCCCATATACCGAGGGGGGCGGGTTCAAACCCGGCCCCAGCCAAACTGCAACCAAAAAATAGCCGGGCGTTGTGGCGGGCGCCTGTAGTCCCAGCTACTCGGGAGGCTGAGGCAAGAGAATCGCCTAAGCCCAGGAGTTGGAGGTTGCTGTGAGCTGTGTGAGGCCACGGCACTCTACCGAGGGCCATAAAGTGAAACTCAGTCTCTACAAAAAAAAAAAAAAAAAAGGAAAAGAAAAAAAGAGGGAAAAAAAATCACTAATATTAGAAATAAAGAAAAGGACAGCACTACAGATCCCATGGACGTTAAAAGGATAGTAAAGGAATACTATGAACAGCTTTGCAATAACCCAGATGCAATGGACCAATTCCTTCAAAGAGACAATATGCTAAAACTCACACAAAAGAAATAGACTAGGCCTATAGCTACCAAAGAAAATGAATCAATAATTAATAACCTGCTGAAACAGTACTAAGCCCAGGTATGTTCACTGTTGAAATCTCCCAAACAGTAAAGGAAGAAGTTATACCAGCCCTCCACAGTCTCTTTCAGGAGATAGATGCAGGGGGAATTCAATCTGTGAGGTCAATGCTTCCTTAATGCCAAACTCAGAAAAGGACATTACAAGGAAAGAAAACTATAGACAAATGCCTTTCATGAACATAGATGTAGAAATCCTCAACAACATGCTAGTAAATCAAGTCAAACAATGTATAAAATGTATAAAAAGAATTATGACCAAGTGGAATTTATTCCAAGTACACAAAACTAGTTCAACACATGAAAATTAATGAATGTAATTATCACACAAACAAGCTAGAAAAGGAGTCACAGGATGATCATTTCAGTAGATGTAGGAAAAACATTTGACAAATCCAACATGCATTCGTGATAAAAACTCAGTAAACTAGGAATAAAGGGGAATTTTCTCAAGTTGACAAAGAATATAAGGAACCTACAGCTGGCATCACCCTTACTGGTAAGAAACTCAAAGCTTTCCCACTAATATCAGGAACAAGCAAGGATATTCCAGCTCACCACAGCTTTTCAGCATCATACTGGAATGCAATAAGACAAGAAAAAAAATAAAAAGTAAATAGGAATTAAGAAGCAAAACTCTCTTTGTTCATAGTGGATGTGATTGTCCATATAGAAAATCAAAAAAAGAATTGACCATAACCTAGAATTCCTTCTGGAACTAATAAACAATTTTAAAGATACACTGTTAATGTACAAAAGTCAGTTGCTTTCATATATACTGGCAATTAACAAGTGGAATTGAAATAAAAAATGCCATACCACTTAGATTAACATTCCCCCAAAATGAAATACTTAAGATATAAATCTAGCAAACTATGCACAAAATTCTTATGAGGAAAACAATTCTAATGAAAGATATCAAAAAGTAAATAAATGGAGAGAGATTCCATGTTCATGGATAGGAAGACTCAATATTGTCAAGGTGTCCATTCTTACTAACTTGATCTATAAATTTAAGGCAATTCCAGTCATATTCCTTCTAAGTTATTCTGTGGATATCAACAAATGGATTCTGAAGTTTATATAGAAAAGCAGTAGACCCCCAAATAGCCAACACAATGTTAAAGGAGAACAACAAAGTAAGAGTCAAGACATTGTGGTATTGGCGAAAGAATAGACAAATAGAGGTGGCGCCTGTGGCTCAAAGGAGCAGAGCGCCAGCCCCATATACTGGAAGTGGTGGGTTCAAACCTGGCCCTGGCCAAAAACTGAAAAAAAAAAAAAAAAAAGAATAGAAAAATAGATCAATGAACAAAAGGCAGAGCCCAGAACAAAATGAACAAAATGCCGAGCCCAGAAATAGACTCACGTAAGTATAGTCAACTAAATTTTGACAAAGGAACAAAGACAAAATGATGCAGCAAAGACAGTCTTTTTAATAAATAGTGTTGGAACAATAGACATCCACTTGCCACAAAAAAATAAAAAACTAGACACAGACCTTATACTCTTTACAAAAATTTACTCAAAAGAGATCCCAGACCTAAATGTGAAACACAAAACTTATTATAAGACTTCTAGAAGATAATGTAAAACCTAAATTACCCTGGGTTTGGTGATGACCTTTTAGATAAAACACCAAAAGTGTGATCCATGAAAGAAAGAATTGATAAGCTTGATTTCATTAAAATTAAAAATTTTTACTCTGAAAGACACGGTTAAGAGAATGAAAAGACAAGACTGGGACAAAGTATTTTCGAAAGACATAATTGATAAAGCAGTGTTTCTCAACCTTTTTGGCACCAGGGACCAGTTACAAGGAAGACAACGTTTTCATGGATTGGGGGCAGGGGCATTAGATTCTCATAAGGAATGGGCAACCTGGATCTCTCTGGTTCGCCCTCCTATGAGAATCTAATGCCACTGCTGAGGTGACAGGAGGCAGAGCTCTGGCAGTGACCAGCGATGGAAAGCAACTGTCAATACAGATGAAGCTTTGCTGGCTTGCTGCCACACGTGTCTTGCTGTGCAGCCCAGCTCCTAACTAGGCTACAGACCAGCATCAGTGCACAGCCTAGGAGTTGGAGACTGCAGTGATAAAGGACTGCCATCTGAAAAATACAAAGAACCGTTGCTGTCCACTGCGCTTCTAGTCAATGACGCAGAGGTAACACTGCAGACGAAATGAATGATTTTAAAAGGGATGGCTGGTGCTCGCTCAGGTGCAACAGCAATCAGCCATCTTTATTTACTTTCTTATATATCCAAACTCATCAGATAAAAATAATTCAAGAATAAAGAAGACAAAAGGTAAAGACCCTTTATCAGTGTTAATACAGCAAAGTATGTACACACCTTTCTTAACCAAGAATATCCTATTTGGAGATAAACAACAATGGAGTTGAACCACACAGGACTGGGTTGTCTGTTCTGTTTGCCCACTGCCCTATATAACTAACTGAAAGTTATTGTGTAAATAGAGGAAGGGAATTAAGTGCGACAGTCCATTGCCCCAGGCAGATGATCTGTCTCCACCTACGACTTGGCAAGGGCCTTCCAGCACACTCTTTCCTTTAAGGCGTGACTGCCTGCATTTTTCAGCAAAGCCGCTATGTGAGCTGGGGGAGAATATCCCCCCAAACTCACACCTAGCCCAAGTACTAGAAATGTCCCTTCTCAAGGCCTTGCACCTCAAGGAGCACAAGTGAGACTGATTCACCTTACAAGGGTGCGGTGGACTATGCTTCTTCAAAGAACTCTTAAAACTCAACAGTAAGAAACCAACTCAATTACAAAGTAGGCCAAAGCCCCTGAGGCAGGCACACAGATGGCATAGTCATATGAGAAGATGCTCCGCATCACGTGTCCTCAGGGAAGTGCAAAATGAAACAATGAGATGCGTTAAATACCTCTTAGAATAGCCCAAATGAAGAATGCTGATAGTATCAGATGCTGGTTAGGATATGCATGAACGGGAACACTCATTCATTGCTGGTGGGAATGCAAAATGGTACGGCCACTTTGGAAAACAGTTTGATGTTTTCTTACAATAATAAATACACTCTTACCATATGATCTAGCAATCACACTCTGTGGTATCTACCCAAAGGAGCTGAAAACTTAGGTCCACAGAAATCCCTGCACATTGATATCTATAAAGGTTTTATTCATAATTGCCAAAATTTGGATGCAAACAAGATGTGCTTCAGTAGGTGAATGGAACAATTAACAGTGGTATATCCAGATAATGGAATATATTATTCAGCACTAAAATGAAATGAGCCATGAAAAAAGACATGGAGTAAACTTAAATGCACATTACTAACTAAAAAGCCAATCTGAAAAGGTTACATACTGTGTGATTCCAACTATGTGACATTCTGGAAAAGGCAAAATTATGAAGACTAAAAAGATTGGTGGTTGCCAGAGGCTAGGGGAAGAGGAGAGAGCTGGCGAAGCACAGGGTTTTCAGAGCAGTGACCCTACTAACAGGCACTGTAACTATGGATGTGTGCCATCGTGTGTTTGTCCAACACCAGAGTGAACCTGAACGTGGACTGTGGATTTGGGTGATGATGTATTGACGTAGGTTCACTGATTGTTAACAAATGTACCACTGTGGTGGGCGATGTCGGTAAGGTGGGATCTATGCATGTCTGGGGTGAGGGTATATAGAACATTTCTGTACTAATGCTTAGTTTTGCTGAAGGCCTACAATTGCTCTAAAAAATAAAGTTTATTTCAAAAAATCAGAATAGTTGGGTTTGCAAAATGCCATATGTAATGAAAGCTATGCATAAACATTTATAAAATACCTTTTCTAAGTAGGCCAGCAACATTTACTATTTTTCAATAAATTAATATATAAAATATATACAAAAAAAAATCAGAATAGTTTGTCTTTAACTGGAATATAGTTTTACTTCCATGAGAATTCATGGTCATAAGTGAACTCAAGAAAGCCTATATGAGTTTTTGTTTTCTTTTGCTGAGAATAAGGGCAGCATACCAAATAAAGAGAAAATCAAAGATTGTTTCTATACAGTTCTACATTATTGTCCCCAAACTTCAGTTTGTATGTGGCTTATAAATTTATCTTTCTTTGGAGCAGGTACTAATATATATATATGTATATATTATACACCAGTAGGCATTTTTTTTTCTAGTTTGCCTCTGCACAAACATGCTTTTCAGATTTTTGACTGAATGGTTGATTCATGTTATTTTGAAAAACCCTGACATGGGTGGCGCCTGTGGCTCAGTGAGTAGTACGCTGGCCCCACATACATAGGGTGGCGGGTTCAAACCCGGCCCCAGCCAAACTGCAACAAAAAATAGCCAGGTGTTATGGTAGGTGCCTATAGTCCCAGCTACTCCTGAGGCTGAGGCAAGAGAATCACCTAAGCCCAAGCTGGAAGTTGCTGAGCCCCTGAGCTGTGATGTCACGGCACTCTACCAAGAGCAACAAAGTGAGACTCTGTCTCTGAAAAAAAAAAAAAAAAAGAAAGAAAAAGCAAACCCTGACATAGAATTGAAGGATATGGATTGTGCAGTTTTGTATTTCACAGGGATACTTAGAATGACTTTATTCTAAGATGGTTTTACAGTCATTCAGCTGCTTTTAAAGTGAAGTCATCCACTTTAATTCAGTGCTTAGATTCTCGCAGCACTGGCTTATACAGGACATGAAGGCAGAAGTTAATTCTCAGCTCAGCACCTGTAGTTCAGTGGTGAGGGTTCCAGCCACATACACCAGGGCTGGTGGGTTCCAACCTGGCCTGGGGCTGCTAAACAACGATGACAACAACAACAACAAATAGCCAGGTGTTGTGGTGGGCGCCTGTAGTCCCAGCTACGTGGGAGAATGAGGCAAAAGAATCACTTGGGCCCAGGAGTTTGAAGTTGCTGTGAGCTCTGATGCCATGGCACTCTACCGAGGGTGACATGGTGAGACTCTGTCTCAAAAAAAAAGAAATTAATTCTCCCTGTTCTTCTGTTTGCATATCTATATTAAGATCTGCTATTTTAAAATAGAACTATTGTATAATGTGATTTAAGGAGAGAGTCTTACATTGAAAACTACATTATATCTGAGTTGAAACCTTACATTAAGTATATGTCTTTTAAAAGATATTTTAAAAAAGGAAAAAAATGTGCTCTTGGTAACTTATAGTTATGTAAATGGCCTGTGTTCAGATTCTGAACAAAGATATTTTAGGGAAAGTAATGCTATAGGTGACTTGTAGCTTGACTGTACTTTCTGATCCTATCAGGTTACCTGCCCTCTGCTATCAAGCACTGTGCTCAGGTTGTACTTGCTGTGAGATATGTTTTTGGTGATGTAATTTATTAGACAGGCTCTTTCTGTGGCTTTAGATATTTCATAACAGAACGTGTTCTAAGAATACAATAGTACCCCTGTATGGTTGGTTTTGCTTTCCACAGTGATAGTTACCTTAAATGAACTGTGTTCTGAAAATATTACAGTATTTTGAGAGAGAGACCACATTCACATAACTTTTATCTACCCTGTTTCCCCGAAAATAAGACTTCCTCTGAAAATAAGACCTACTTACAGGAAAGATAAGACGTCCCCTGAAAATAAAACCTAGCGCATCTTTGGGAGCACACCTTAAAATAAGACACTGTCTTATTTTCGGGGAAACAGGGTAGTACATGGCTATAATTGTTCTTTTATTATTAGCTATTGTTAATTTCTTACTGTGCCTAATTTATAGATTGCCCATCATGGCTATGTAACTTTAAAAAAATCATAGTATATATCTATAGGGTTCAGTACTATCCGCAGTATCAGTACCTTGGGGGTAAGGGAGGACTGCTGTATTATTAGCATCAGCAGTGATTATTATAAATTAGAATCTCTGTGACATCTAACTGAAAACAACCAGGAGAGTTGTTTGGACATGAATGTGTTTATAAAGGATTTCAATATTTTATTTTGGTAACTCAGTATCTCTAATTTGATATTTTCCCATAAAGGAAGAGTTAAGCTATATCCTGGCTAGAGTAATTGCTATTTCATAAAGAAAAGTAACTTATTATGCAATTTTGATGTATTTTTTAAAATGGTATCAAGTTTAGCATTCAGGAAAACAGACCTCACAGTGTTTACTCCTCATTCATTGAACAAATATTTTTTCAATGCTTTCTAGATGCAGGCACCACTTTAAGCAGTTCAGTAGTAACAAAACACATGCCTCCTGGGGACTTTTATTCTGGCTGTAATGTATTAGTGTGTAGAAATGGAAAATTCATTGTTAGATTTCTACAGTAGTGTGCTCCTCTGCATCTTGTCATTTTCAAAGAAATAGTTCCATTCCAGCTGTCCTGTCCAGTTTGAGAGCCACAAGCCACCAGTGGCTACTGAACACTTGAAATGTGGCTGATTGAAACTGACATGTGCTGTAAATATGAAATACACCCTGGATTTCAAGGAATTCGTACCAAAAGTATGTAACATACCTAATTAAGAATTTTTATTGATTATATGTTCAAATTAAAATATTTTTGATACATTGGAATTAATAAACTATTAATACAACTAATGTCTATGATTTCTTTTTACTAATTGTACCTTTTAGAAATTTGTGGTTTGTATTTTTAGCTTGCATTATATTTTGATTGGATAGCTCTGCCCTAAAGACTAAGTTTATTTTACATAAAATTAAGATTTAGGGTGGTGCCTGTGGCTCAAGGAGTAGGGTGCTGGCCCCATATACCAGAGGTGGAGGGTTCAAACCCAGCCCTGGCCAAAAAAAAATTAATTCCATTAGAACAAATTGTGATTAGAAATATTACTTCATCTGGCCGGGCACAGTGGCTCACGCCTGTAATCCCAGTACTTGGGAGGCCGAGGCAGGTGGATTGTCTGAGCTCACAGGTTTGAGACTAGCCTGAGCCAGAGTGAGACCTCATCTCTAAAAATAGCCAGGTGTTGTGGCGGGCACCTGTAGTCCCAGCTACTTGGGAGGCTGAGACAAGAGACTCGCTTGAGCCCAAGAGTTTGAGGTTGCAGTGAGCTATGACACCACAGCACTACAAAGGGTGAAAAAGTGAGACTCTGTCTAAAAAAAAAAAAAAAAATTACTTGATTTTTTTTTAATAAAAGAAAAAAGGGTACATGTTGCTAAAATTGTAGTCCTAATCCTGAAATTTGAATACAACTGTGAGGTTGAAGAAACCTAATAGAACTTTATTCTTTAAAAGCATCTGATCTTCTTTTTTTTTTTTTTCCATGTCTCCCTTGTCTGACCCTCGGTGACTCCTCACAAAACAGTACGGTAAGAACATTCTTCATATCCATGTCAGGCTTTTGCAGACTTTCTACGTTAACAGAGTACAGACCACAGACATGGCACCCTTTGATTGAGACAGCCTCTCAGCCAGTGAGCAGCAGGCACAAACGACTCTGTGCCCTGCTCCTGGCTTTAGAAAGGAGCATGCCGTGATATTGCTGGTAACAGATGAAAGAAAAAGAGAAACAGGAAAAGAAGGGTGAGATGATTTTTCCAAAGAATGGAGCTCATTCCAATGGTTTGATTTCCAAACAGAGAGTGCTGCATGCTTCTGTTTGAACTTTTAGACAAATTAAGAATCAAAGTATTGGGTGGCGCCTGTGGCTCAGTCGGTAAGGCACCGGCCCCATATACCGAGGGTGGCGGGTTCAAACCCGGCCCCAGCCAAACTGCAACCAAAAAATAGCCGGGCGTTGTGGCGGGCACCTGTAGTCCCAGCTACTCGGGAGGCTGAGGCAAGAGAATCGCTTAAGCCCAGGAGTTGGAGGTTGCTGTGAGCTGTGTGAGGCCACGGCACTCTACCGAGGGCCATAAAGTGAGACTCTGTCTCTACAAAAAAAAAAAAAAAAAAAGAATCAAAGTATTTTTCCAGTGAATCCAAACATGTTAATTGTCTTTTTGAATATTAATCATGAACTTTCTTCTTTTTCTTAAAACATGAATATCTGACAATAGATCAAATGTGTTCTAAAAAAGGAAAGAGAATTAGAATCTTATACTGGATTAAAAGGATGCATTATAAACTTTCTAAGGTTAGGTATTTTAGTAAACTCATGCTAAAATTGATTTTTAACTTTTGTGTTCTTTTTAAGAAATATATTTTAAGTATAGTTCAATGCTTACAGTCCTAAATGTATATTAACTTGCAGAAGTCTGTTTCAAATAACCTAACACTCATCACACTTACACTTCTTTTTTTTTTTTGAAACAAAGTCTCACTCTATTGCCTTGGGTAGAGTGCAGTGGCATCATAGCTTACAGCAACCTCAAACTCTTGGGTTCAAAGGATCCTCTTGCCTCAGCCTCCCAAGTAGCCGGAACTACAGGGGCCTGCCACGAGGCCTGGCTAATTTTTCTATTTTTAGTAGAGATTGGGGTCTCACTCTTGCTCAGGCTAGTATTGAACTCCTGAATTCAAGCAACTCACCTACTTCAGCCTCTCACAGTGTTAAGAGTACAGGCATGAGCCACTGCACCTGGCCACACTTAAACTTTTAATATCACCACCGTGCCAGAAATCCCCTAAAGCTACAGCTTTACGCCATTGCCTATTTCTTTTCACATCTGGTGGTAGGTGAACCTCGGCTGCTAACTCTCTAGGCTCTGTACAGTCCTCAGTCCACACTGACAAAGTAGACAGCAAGGTCACCACTCAGTGCAGAGCAGGGGAAAGAGAGTAATGGAAAAGGAGATGAAAATAGACCAAGTGGGCATCTATAGCTCAGTGGTTAGGGTGCCGGCCACATGCACCAGGGCTGGTGGGTTTGAACCCAGCCTAGGCCTGCTAAACAAACAAACAAAAAAATAGCTGAGCATTGTGGCAGGCGCCTGTAGTCCCAGCTACTAGGGAGGCTGAGGCAAGAGAATTGCTTGAGCCCAAGAGTTTGAGGTTGCTGTGAGCTGTGACTGACGCCACGACACTCGACAGAGGGCAACAGAGTGAGACTCTGTCTCAAAAAAAAAAAGAAAAAGAAAAGAAAAGGACCAAGTGGGGACAGGTCTGGTCAAAAAAGGAGGCAAAGGAAGATCATTGTGGAATAACAGAGTTGAAAATTGAAGTGACACCCAGTAAAAGGGTTAAGTGGGAAAAGAAGTAAGTAGGTGAGGGAGAGAGAGGTGCTTTCCCTTACAAAGGTTTGTGGAGTAAGGACAAAGGGAAAATGCACCTCATCTAAATACAAGTTAAAGTTATAGCAGCATTTTAGATGGCACCCAGTCTGAATACAGAGGGCGGATTAGCCAGCTCAGAACCTTGAAATTCTTTATACCAATTGTCCTTAATTTACAGAGTTTATAACTAAGATGTTAAACACTGGAGAACTTCGCTGCTGGTTACAGCAACTTAGACATCTCATAGTCACTGAAAGCACACCCCTGGTGGCTCACATTTAAACGTGTTATAGTAAACATTTCAAAATATTTTTATGTTATGCCAAATATAATTCCCATCTATTTTTCTAGTATTTTCCTTGATTTCCCATTTCTTAGGGAAATTTTGGATTTTAACCCCTACTCAATAACAGAAAGGTGAAGTCTAGAAATGTGTTCTCCAGTCTGAATTTACCGTGAACACTATGATGGACAGCTGGGGGGCTGTTTTCCCTCATCAATGTTCTAAGAACTAACAGGGGCATCTACTCAACTGTGTGTGGTTTCTTTTCAGATTTTAAAATATCATTTGCGAATTCTGTGTTAATGAAACAACTTTAATTTAATGGACAAAAGCCACTAGGACTATTTCATTTCAGCCTCAGAAATTAAACTGGATGTGGCACTTGTTAATAAACAAGGTGCTTCCTTCTGGGATGGTGGGTGCTGTAGTTGCAGAACGCAAAACTGCTGTTCCATTTCTTTATAGTTTTGCTATTACTTCAAAAATTACCAATTTTATTTTCTTAGTATCTGGGTCCAGGGTATACATTTCCAAGTTCTAAGATCCTAGCATAATTCACATGTGCTGAAAATAATTTCTTCCCTTATTGAGTTCCTTTCCTCAGAAAAAATTTGGGTCTGAATTTTAAGAATTATTAACAACTACCATTTTTCTTTTCTTTTCTTTTCTTTTTTTGAGATAGGGTCTTGGTCTACTGCCCAGGCTAGAGTGCAGTGGTGTCATCATAGCTCACTGCAACCTTAAACTCCTGGACTCAAAGCAATCCTCCTGCCTAAGCCTCCCAAGTAGCTGGGACAACAAGCACATACCACTACTCCCAAATAATTTGTATTCATCTATTTTTGTAGAGATGGGGTTTCACTATTGCTCAAGCTAGTCTCAAACTCCTGGCCTCAAGTGATCCTCCCATCTCAGCCTCCCAAAGTGCTGGGATTACAGGTGTGAGCTATCATGCCCAAAAGAATTAACTATCTTAATGAAAATTTGAAGAAAGGAGTTTTGATAGATTTAAACATGATATTTTGGAGAATGGTTCTAACAAGGTTTTAATTATAACAAGTAAAAAGTTAATTTTTTTTTTTTTTGTAGAGGCAGAGTCTCACTTTACAGCCCTCGGTAGAGTGCCGTGGCCTCACACAGCTCACAGCAACCTCCAACTCCTGGGCTTAAGCGATTCTCTTGCCTCAGCCTCCCGAGTAGCTGGGACTACAGGCGCCCGCCACAACGCCTGGCTATTTTTTGGTTGCAGTTTGGCTGGGGCTGGGTTTGAACCCGCCACCCTCGGTATATGGGGCCGACGCCTTACTGACTGAGCCACAGGCGCCACCCAAAAGTTAATATTTTTTAAATCGTCCTAATGGAACAATCATAGATTACTTAGTTGTAATGTGGAAACTGAAGGGAAGCTTGGTGAACTGCAAATCCTGTCCAGCTCTTGGCTCACCTGTGAGGCCTCCACATTGACATCCCTCAGTTAACCCAGTACACCTGAAGACTTGTCGCCACACATTTCACACGATTGTTTACAGCAAGGGGAATCTGCAGCTGTGCGTCCTCATCTTAACTTTTCCTTTCTTCCTCCTCTCATTTTTTTGTAGCACTTCTGGGGCCCAGTAGCTAACTGGGGTCTGCCTGTTGCTGCCATCAATGACATGAACAAATCTCCAGAGATTATCAGTGGGCGGATGACATTTGGTAAGATACAGATTTGGATAATTAGGAAGACATTAAATGTCCTAGAGCTCCTGTTTGCATTTAAAGTCTGTAGCACCAGATGTTAGTCACTATTAGAAAGTCACATTAGAATATGATGGCATTGAAGGGTGTTACCTCTCCAAGTAAGTAAGAAAACAAGATCAATCAGAAATACTTATCTAGGAGCTATTACCATTGCATTTGTTGTTCAGATTTAGTGTACCCATTAAGAATGTATCATCTTAATCATTTTAATAGCCAGCCTAACATATTTATATTGTGAACTAGATTTTGAGAAAGTATAATTAAATTTACTTAAAACCTTGACATAATGTTTGAACAAAACTATTATTAAGGGGATAGCAGTTTTTTTTTTTTTTTGAGATAATGGATTATAAACAACTCTAGGGACAGAAAAAGTTGGCTAGAACTAATTTCAGCCTACTCTTGCTTACAAATAGTTCTCCATATGTTTAGTAAATAACAAAAATGTCTAATAGTACAGCAAAATATTTTATGAGCTTCCCATTTGTCTATCACCCATGAAAAGCTTTAGCAGAAGAGGTTCTTATTAAGACAATGAAATTGTTTATCTCTGTGGTCCCACTGACTCTAAGTTTTCTATGTTTTAAGTTGTCAATTTTCTTTGCTTTAATATTTTTGGCAGCCCTCTGTTGCTATTCTTTGATATTTATGAGATTTGCCTACAAGGTGCAGCCTCGAAACTGGCTTCTGTTTGCATGCCATGCAACAAATGAAGTAGCCCAGGTCATCCAGGGAGGACGGCTTATCAAATATGAGTAAGCAGATCCCAATTTAATTTTGTTCTGAGGAATTGGGGAGAATGAAACTAAATGATCCTATCTTCAGGGACACTGGGGAACTGGGATATGTGGGTATAGAGATGTGTTTTAGTAACTGGGGAAACTGAACTTAACAAAACATGAGGTAGGCTGACAGCATCCCAAATCAGATCTGAAATCTGAAATGCTCCAAAACCTGAAACTTTTTGCGGACCAACATGACACCCAAAGGAAATGTTGACAGGAGCATTTTGGATTTGGGATTAGGGATGCTCAACTAGTATAATACAAATATTCCAAAATCTGAAGAAATTTGAAATCCAAAGCACTTCTGGTCCTAAGCATTTCTGATAGATGCTCAGCCTTGTTACTCTTTATAAAATTGTAAGTTGAAATATATGTTATGCAAGGCCTTTTAAAAGCTATCCAAAGCCTTCAAAGCTGGCAGTGAAATTTTGTTTCTCATTGCATTTTTCTTTGTGTTTATTTTCAGGATGACTAAAAAGGCATCTGCCTAACAAGGGAAATGAAGAACCCACTTTTAAAGGGACAGCATCACCAGCCACTGCTGCTGAGTCACAGATTCCATCATCACAGTCTTGCTAGGGAAAATAATGCTGAATGCTATTTTTACTAACCATACTATTTTTATAGAGATAGCCGAGAGTCTGTAAACTAACTCTCTGCTGCCTTACTGAATATTTTACTTCTCTTCATAAAGAGTAGCTCAAAATATGCAATTAATTTAGTAACTTCTGATGATGGTTTTATCTGCAGTAATATGTATATTATCTATTAAAATGTACTCAGTGAAAAACTGAAGAGAACAAAATTTGTAACTACTAGCAATTAAGTTCTCAGAACTCTTGACTTTTTCTTTAATGACAGCAAGACAACCAAGAGCTGGCCACAACCTAAATTCTTATCCCCGGTGTTTAAAAATGTTATCTGTGTATTTCCATGCAGTGTGTATATTGAGATGCTGTAACTTAATGGCAATAAATGATTTAAATATTTGTTAAATTAGTATGATTAAATATCTTGCTATAGTTGCTAGCAAACTACAGACTGAATCTGAAAAGACAATTATAGGTGAGAAATGGAATGCCTTGAAAATTAAAATGGAAGGAGGCAATGTGGGCTAGAAGGGGAGCGTCTTCAGGAAGCTGGTCAGAATGTCTTCTTCTCTCAGGACAAAGGCTGGAAACATACCCACCCCCATCACTGTGTCTACAGGCCTAGCACATGGGCACTGAGCTCCCCTTCCCTGCCTATGAAGAGTCGACAGGTGATTTCTGTGGTGATCTCAGAACGGAGCTACATTCTGGGGACGTGCCCTGGAGCACTGCACTAGGCCGGGGAGGAAGCTGACTTCTGGAGAAGGGATAAAGCCCTTAGGTAAGAGAACTGTTCCCAGAGTAGTCTGACAAATGACGGGATATGGCCTCAGAACACGGTCCTGACTTAACGTTCACATTATGCAGTTAAGTCACGGTTTACAAAAAGTCCAGCTTGAACCTGAACAGTTTACCATTCTCTGCAGTGGCAGATAAGGACAGCAGAGCAGCTGGCAGGGAGCAGAGGAAAGCCTGGTGTCAGAGCAGTCAGGACTTCTTAGGACACCCTCTCTGTCTCACGGTCCCTCTGAGGAGCCCCTTATTCTGTCACTTTTGTTTCCTTTATAAGGTGCTATGCATTTGACAAAGCTTTGTCACACGTATTCTCTGTGAAGCAGGCAGGACCTTTATAGAAGAAGGAACATGTCTTGGAGCAGTGAGACAACTGGTACTTGGCAGAGATGAGGCGCTGCACCTGCCCTGGGGCTCTTTTCTTCCCAGCTGGGACCTGCCAGACCAGGTTAAAGGAACTAGTCTGACTAAGTTAAACCTACTTTCTACTTTATTTAGTATACAAACACATTGACTAGCAGCTGGAAGCCTCACTCCCTCCAGAGTTAGCCCCTGTCAGATTTTGTTAGTTTGGGATCTTTCTCTTCCTTTTGTCACCTTGGAAAAACTGCCATCCTGTAGGCCGTTAGCACTGAGTAAGGAGCAAGGGGATTTTCCACACTTGCTGCAGAAAGATTTGCTAGGTCCCAAAGAGGTGATCCTGTAGGTCAGCCCAGTGGGAAGCCAGAAGCCAGAGAAGTCCTGGGGTCCAGCAGCAGGTAGTGCAGGCAAAGCTCCGATAACAATCAGGGCAACAAACTGGTTCAGTGAACTTTTCTCACACTCCTGAGGACAAAATATGGAGAGAGGCCAGGAAGGCAACTCCTGCTAGCCAAAAGCTTCATGCAGGTGAGAGAAGCCTGTAAAACACCACATGCAGTCAAAGTAGGTGCAAATTGGGGAGTTGCGCAGAGTCTGCGTTCTTAGGAGGTGCCTACGGGAGCCACAGCTGCTGTCTGGGCCCAGCCAAAGTGACTGGTCACGCACCTGGCTCACCTGTGGGCTCTCCCCACACAAAGCCCTGAGTACTTACAAAGACAAAGGCCAGGATGCAAAATGAGCCATTAGAAACGGTGGGAAAAGGGTGTGAGCTGTTTGTACTGTGCTAAGCTGATTCCTAATTTCGTGTAGCACTGGGATGGGACCAATCATAGATATTCCATTTTTAAGGTTCTTGGTTGCTTTAAATTCATATCTCATGTTTAATGTTAGCAAAAAGGACATTCAGAACAACTGGTATAATTCATTGTAGAAGCAACAGCCTTATCATGAGAAGACTGACCAGTT
This sequence comes from Nycticebus coucang, assembly GCF_027406575.1. Lineage (NCBI taxonomy): Eukaryota > Metazoa > Chordata > Mammalia > Primates > Lorisidae > Nycticebus > Nycticebus coucang. The sequence continues at coordinate 139,517,982 of NC_069784.1, read as the reverse complement.
ATTTATATTCCATTTCTCATTGGACTCTGGGGACAGAAGCCTTCCTGGGCAGTGCCAAGTCCTGGGTCCTGGGCACACTCTTGGGAATTCACAACTTTGTCTTCTGGAGACAGATGAACTCTATCGCCACAGTATTTGGTAAAATGTTTGGTCTCTACTAAGAGTAAGCATTATCATGCTTACTCCTAAGGACTAGAAATCAAATCTGGTCTCGTCAGTATAACGTTAGAGCAGGTGTGACCTTGGCGTTTGGTATGTGCTAATGGAGCAAAACACTGCAATGCAAATAAATTCACCTTAGCACAGGACAGTCAGCGCTGAAGAACAGCTACATATGAAAATGGAAAAACTCAAGGACTGGTTGGATGTAAAACCTGATTACTTTAAAAGCTCAAATACTCAAAAATTTAAATTTCCATATAATATTCTCCTAAAAATAATTCCCAAGGACTCAGAATATTTTTCTTTTTTTTTTTTAAGACAGAGTCTCACTATGTCGCCCTTGGTAGAGTGCCGTAGCGTCACAGCTCACAGCAACCTCAAACTCTTGGGCTCAAGTGATTCTCTTGCCTTAGCCTCCCAAGTAGCTGGGACTACAGGCGCCCATCACAACACCCAGCTATTTTTTGTTGCAGTTGTCATTTGCTGTTTAGCAGGCCCAGCCCAGGCTCAAACCCACCACCCTCGGTGTATATGGCTGGCGCCATAACCACTGTGCTATGGGTGCTGAGCCAGAATGTTTCATTTCAATAACATTTGCATCTTTGAACAAAGAGTTCAAAGATGCAAATGAATTGAGACTAACTTCAAGACGAAGTGGATACCAACTGTCAACACTAAAGTGCCCTGTTGGTTCAACTATAAAGGCAGCTCTTTCCTTGGTTATAATAAATTCATGGGGCCGATGTGACAATTGGAAAGTACTTCCTGCACAACTAAAATCTGCAGCGTGGACAGCGAGTCCTGGCACCGTGAAGTTAGCCCACAGGCTGCGTGCACAGCTTGAGCTGCCAAGGTGAGGAAATGGTTGAGAAATCAACAGCCTTTTGTTTCATAATTCTGCTCCAGCTATAACTGGCTTGCTGTCACAAACCTCCGGTTTTTCAGGTCTGTTCCCTCACTCCATGTAGTTCTGCCACTCTGAGCCTCAAGTTGGATTCAATTGCTTTGTCTTTGTACGTTGTTACCTTGGCTCTCAAAGATGTTTTCTTAGATTAGTTTGTATGGAGAGTGCTCCTGAGGACACTCTGAAATTGCATCACATTGCCAAGAAGAGATCCGACAGCCTCAAAAACAGTCATTGGTGCTTTAAGGTCGGGGAAAATGAACATCGAGATTGCATCACAAGCAGCAAAAACCCAGTTGCCTCTGACTGTGGCCCTGGCAGGTCATTGTCCCTGGGGAGTGTAGAGAGAGAAGAGGCTGCAGAGGTCTGTGGGAAGATGTGATCTGAGGCTGGAAACAGGAATCCAGGCCCGTCACACAGGACTCCCCAGGCTTTGCTGTTGTGTTGTTTTGGGCAGATCCACAGAAGAGCCGGTGAGGCATAGCCACTTCCTGACAACTTCATCATGAAGTTTATCCCGGGGCACACTCTGCCCTGCCCCAGGCCTGCACTCAGCAATCCTTGGCCCACAGCTGCTCTGTCCATACTCCTGACAGAGGGCAGCACTTGGTCCCATCAGTATCTGGAGAGCCATCCAGCTGAGGCATGTGTGACATTATTTAGCCATCAAAACTAGTAATTCCGCTGGGGTGGCTCAGTGGTGGTTCTCTGTTTCTAGTTATTAGACAGTCCTCCTTAAAGTTGAGTTTACTTCATTAACTAAATGTATGCGCTTACACGTGAACATGGGCCCTAGCGAATAGGCAAGATAAATGTTCGTTTCTTTCCTTTTCTACCTGATTGAAGGAATTGGTGTAATAGCTACTTCAGTTGTAACAAATCACTTTTAATTTTTTCTGCTTTGAACATCCTAATAGATTCATTTTCATGGATTTAATATTTCTATCAACTACGATTATTCTTTTTGGCCCAACAGTCACACCTTTGGCCACTACAGCCCCGTTAAAGGTGTCCTTTGGATAGGATCCCACTAATCTTTGAACACCCCCGTGTTTTCTGGTACGAGAGGATTTCTGCTTACGCTGTCCCTCGCCTGCCCTGACATGCACAGTTGTTTCTCCAAGGAGCTCTGGCTCCTTTAGAAGGATTGGCATGTGTGGCCGACACGTGGGCTCTTGGCACTGCCACACTGCGAGAGGGATTCAGCTTCTTGGCCATTTCAGTGGATAATGCTAGAAAGCATTTTCTAATAATTTCATATTGATATTTCCATTTCTGTTCTAATACAGAATTTCTACTTTATTTGGTTTTAAAATTAAATCTCTTTTCTCTTATACTGAATAGCATTATTTCTAATAACCCAAACACGTCACACTTGTTTGCTTTATACAACAGTATAAAGAAAATAATTTCGTAATTATTTGCCACAATGAACTAGTAAATAAAAGTTCAAAATTGATTTCTTTGTCCTTAGAATGCATTTTCAAAGTATGTGTGTTCTAAATAATGGTTTTAAATTCACATGAAACAATCTTTTACTCCATGCAATGTAAGCACTCACTCAATGTAGAGTTTAGTACAACTGTTTGTTTTTATTTCCAGTGTGAAGGTTTTGCAGGGCTAGAGGTCGGTCTGCCAGTGACCTTGGAGATGATCCGACCACCTGAGTAACATAGTCTCTGTAAGTGCCCCACATCCCCCTCATTAAGTCTGTCTACTAATGAGATCTGGCTAAACAAACCAGTTCTACCCCTTACTATTTAATTTCTAGTACTATTAGAGCCTCAATGTTTTATCTTTTTAATCTTATCTTGAAAGATCATCTTCTGAAAGTTTTTTCTTGTGTCCTTTTCAAGTTACAACTTTTCTCTTTAAAAAAAAAAAATAATTGTGTCCTATCAAAATATAGACCATGCTACGTATTTTCTCACCAATGCTTCAATTATACAAATTCAAACAGTTCCCCCAGTCAACATTCTCTTGACCTTGTATGAGTCAGTATTTAATTTTCCTCTTGGGGGATTTTCAGGAAATAGAAGGCATGTTAAGATCCCACACGATGAGCAAAGGTGATCAAGGTAAACACAGCTCTTTGGGTTTTGTCTGAAACCTTTTCTTGATTCATAAGTCAAAACGCAGACTTTATTGTGTATTTTCTAGTACAGTAAAATACCCTTCAGATAGTTCACCTACCTCAGACCTTTCAGTGACTACAGTTATTTCCTTAAAAACACATAACAAAAAAACTAGGAGTTGCACGTGGCCAAATTGGCTTAGTTTGAGACAGCAACACCTCACTGAAGGATGGGTTTTGCCAAAGTTGCTTGGAGAGTGATCACAGCCACAGCTGCAGGCTAACATGTGCAGGGTGGAGTTTCTGCATGTCTTTTCAATTCTGGCCAAGAGAGGAAGCAAGACCACAGGGCAGCACTCTACTCTGAGGAAGGAGTCCAGCAGCACAGCCCAGGCACTTGGGCATCCCTTGCTCTCCCCAGGTCTAATACACTTCTTATTCAATAGATAAAATCTCACCCCTGTAATCCTAGCACTCTGGCAGGCCGAGGTGGGTGGATGGTCTGAGCTCAAGGGTTCAAGGCTAGCCTGAGCAAGAGTGAAGACTCCCATCTCTAAAAATAGCCCGGCATTGTAGAGGGCGCCTGTAGTCCCGGCTACTTGGGAAGCTGAGGCAAGAGAATCGCTTGAGCCAGGAGTTGGAGGTTGCTGTGAGCTATGACGTCATAGGACTCTACTGAGGGCAACAAAGTGAGACTCTGTCTCAAAAAAAAAAAAAAAATAGACAAAATCAAGCCACACAAATACAATAGATTGATGAGCAGATCTCAGTTTTAAAGTTTTGCTTCATTTAAATTCATCCACATTTACACTTCCTTCTAAAAGCCCTTCTAATTAAGAATGTCAATGTCATAATTTTTTATTATAGTTTTCAAAAAAGTTGCTACTTAGAGCATAGAGTGACTCTTTAAAAATAATTATGGTATATTAGTCAATTGGGGAATGGGAAATGAATCTTAGCTGCTTTTTCTAGAAAAATACTATGAAATCTCTCTAGATCAGTGGTTCTCAATCTTCCTAATGCCATGGTCCTTTAGTACAGTTCCTGTGGGTCCCGACCCACAGGTTGAGAAGGACTGCTCTACATCAACAAGATACCTTCTTAGTCTGAAGTTTGCAAGGCAAACTTCAAATATTTTTTAAATAGTCTGAAAACATTTTGAACATTATGAGGGAAAACTCTATAAATTTTATTTAAAATTTAAAAGGAGTACTTTTCAGAGAGGAGAATTAACAAACCTTCAAAGAAATGTCCATTTTTTTCCCCAAGTTGATATTAGCTGCCTTAGATTAGACACTTTTTTTTTTTTTTTTTGGGAAACAGAGTCTCACTATGTCACCCTGGGTAGAGTGCCCTGGCGTCACAGCTCACAACAACCTCAAGCTCCTGGGCCCAAGCGATTTCCCTGCCTCAGCCTCCCACGTAGCTGGGACTACAGGCGCCCGCCACAATACCCAGCTCTTTTTTGGTTGGAGTTGTCATTATTGTTTGGCAAGCCAAGGCTGGATCCAAACCTGCCAGCTCCAGTGCTGAGCTACCAGCGCCAAGCCAGATTAGACACATTTTAGGCCAATCTGTCATCAGCCCTCAGGCAATACAGAAAATGGTTGCTTGTCTCCTCCATTAGACTACAGGCTCCTTGGGAGTTTTGTAGTGAATATTTTTCATAATCATAGCCCATAATGATTTAAATAACCTGTATATATTATCTTAGGATGTTCCTGAACTTCCTTCTTATCAGCCTGTCTCCCAATGCACATGCACCTCCCTTGCAGCTAGAAAGCAGAGCAGGGGCCGGAACTTGGCCAGTCGGATACATACAAATAACACTCGAGTCTGGAAGCATCACAAGGAAGCAGGCTCTACAGAACATCTCATTTGCTAGTCTGCACGTAGCTTTTGTAGTCAAGTGGCGGTCAGTTCTGGAAGCAGGAGCCCGAGCTCTAATCTGGTGGGGGTGGCGGCAGTGACTGCAGCTGTCTCATCCCTTAGCTCCACACCACTCTTTGGGTGTGGTCCTAGAAGCAAAGTCTCAAAACTGGCTCCTATTCTGTAAAATAACATGGTTTTGTGAGTGACCTCATATATTTTAGTAAATTCCTTTTCTTCTTAAACTGGTCAGAGAAGATTCTATGATTTGCAATTAAGAACTCTAACCAACCTCAGACAAGTAACATGACTTACTCCTGGTCATGTCCACAACTTCTGGTGGGAAATCAGAAGACGTCGTGTGTGGAAATGGTGCAGTGCCATGTCCTCTCGGGAGGCCACAGGATCTGCTTCCTGCCCTTTGGAGGTCCAGGGACTTTTTTTTTTTTTTTTTGAGACACAGTCTTACTCTGTCGCCCTTGGTATAGTGCTGTGGTGTCATAGCTCACATCAACCTCAGATTCTGGGGCTCAAGCGATTCTCGGGCTCAAGCGATTCTCTTCCCTCAGCCTCCCAAGTAGCTGGGACTACAGGCACCCGCCACAATACCTGGCTACTTTTTTTAGAGACTAGCTCTGGCTCAGGCTGGTCTCGAACCTGTGAGTCAAGCAATCCACCTGCCCTGACCTCCCAGAGTGCTGGGATTACAGGCGTGAGACACTGCACCCGGCCAAGCCCAGGGTTCTGCAAGCATTTAAAGATGGATTTAAGATGGAGATGGATTATCTCAGTACGTTTGGGCTGCTGTAACAAATATCACGATTAAGTGGCTTACACAACAAACATTTGTTTCTCTTAGTTCTGGGCCCAGGAAGCCCCAGATCTGGTGTCTGGTGAGGGCTGTTCCTGTTTTACTGTCCTCTTATTGTCTCTTCACATGGAAGAAAGATCTAGAAAGCTCTCTGAGGCCTTTTTTATAAGGGCACTAATCCCACTCATGAAGGTATCACTTTCATGACCTAATCACCTCCCCCAAACCTCATTTCCTAATACCAGAGGGGGTCAGCACTTTAATATATTAATTTTAGAGGACATAGGTGATAAACTAAAATAAAATCCTAAGCTCCTTGGCCAATTTAATGGACCCTCTCTTGGCCAAGAAGACCTAAAAAAAAAAAAAAACCCTTAAAACTGACTTCCTGGCCCCAGAAGGAAAGGAGGTCTGACACACCTTATTATATACAACCCCTCCCTTTCGGAGTTTGGATATAACAATTGATCAACGTTAATGTGGACAAAGAAGACTGACAAAACTGGCTCTTTGTGACCGTAAGTTACAAAATATTAACAGGACTTAAGGCCATGTATATGGGTGAGGGAAAACTTAACCTTTTTGCTGAAAGATCAATTCACAATTGAGGCAGATTAACAAGAGAAATGTTTATTTCCAAATATCATGCACATGGGGGGAACCACAAGAGTGATTACGCAGCCTCTCAAAGATGGTCAGATACCTTTACAGATGCCTTTTAGGAGGGAGGGGGAGAGTGGGGGGTGCAGCAAGTGGTTGACAGGGAGGATGAATGGATGGAGGAAACAGACTGACTTACAAATTAACCTGAGAGACAGGTATTATGTTTTAAATAATTTGAGGCAGATCTTCTAGCATTCAGGGGAAGGAAAGGAAGCTCCCCTCCACTTTGATCTTTTGAACAGGTCAGTTTGGTTTTATGTAGATATAGGGAAAGCCCCTTCCACATGCTCTCTGCCAATTCAAATTATTCTTTATAATTCAAATTAATTTAAATTATTCTTTATACCATGGAGTCAGGGTGTCACCTTGCTGAACCTCAGCTGAGAATGTGTGATTTGGACAACTTCAATCTTTCATCACTCTGTCAATGTCCCTCAATGATCTCAAAAGCACTTCAAGTGTTGACTTTGGGGTAACAGATACATTCTAACAGTGCATTTGCAAATATGGAACCTATGAATACTGAGATTGAAGTATTACTTCATTTAATCCTCATAACAGCCCTACAAGGCAGGAACTATTTTCACATATGAGAAAATGAAACAACGTTGGGTTGGCTTGATCCAAATTCCACAAGCACAGAATGGTAAAGCAGGAGTCCACACCAGGCTATCGGATGAGAGCCTACCAGGGGTCCTCAGACTACGGCCAGCAGGCCACATGCGGCGGTGTGATTGTATTTGTTCCCGGTTTTTGTTTTTTTTTTTTTACTTCAAAATAAGGTATGTGCAGTGTGCATAGGAATTTGTTCATAGTTGTTTTTTTTTAAACTATAGTCCAGCCCTCCAAAGGTCTGAGGGACAGTGAACTGGCCCCCTGTTTAAAAAGTTTGAGGACCCCTGGATTTCATTATTTCCATACAGGTATGCCTTGAATAAGTTATTTTTCAGGAAACTGAGGTTGGCTCATAGGGTATAAGAAGTAAAAAAGCCGAGACTGCATCCTTAAATCTTCAATATTATGTCCCCAGGCTACAAATGAGATAGGTTCTGTAAGTTTGTTCCTAAACTGAATTTGTGTGTAAGCGGGAACAGGTACATTTACCTAGTACTTGGAATAGTCTCTGTTCATAAGTGCAAGTTAGATGTTTGTAACTTGGGGACTGCCTGTACTCAGGTACAGGTTGAACCATATAAAACGGCCCTTGGTTGAACACTGGCAGTTTCATATGGTTCAATCTCATTTATCCTTGGAAAGCATTTTTTCCATTACTGAGGTGTCAGTTTATTTTATCTTGTTCCATATGGAAAACTAAAATTACTATACTTGAAAAGGAAATCTGGAAACATTTATAGATGTACTTATGGGTTATTAAATAAAAGCATAAAAGTTATTACAGATTGTTTCATCTATTTTCTCACCTTTAAAGTAAAGGATGAAAGGATAAAATGTCACAGGGCAGTATAAAAAGACCAAATATAAACATTTTCTCCCTAAATCAGAGATGCTGAGCTGTCTTATCAGAGGAAGTATATGACCTGCTTTTTTGGGGGGGGGTCTTATAAATATTTTTTTTTTATTTTTTTAATTAAATCATAGCTGTGTATATTAATGCGATCATGGGGCACCATACACTGGTTTTATAAACAGTTTGACACATTTTCATCACACTGGTTAACATAGCCTTCCTGGCATTTTCTTAGTTACTGTGTTAAGACATTTATATTCTACATTTACTAAGTTTCACATGTACCCTTGTAAGATGCACCGTGGGTGTAATCCCACCAATCACCCTCCCTCCGCCCATCCTCCCCCCGCCCTCCCCTCCCTCTAACCCCCTTCCCCTATTCTTAGATTATAACTGGGTTATAGCTTTCATATGAAAGCCATAAATTAGTTTCATAGTAGGGCTGAGTACACTGGATACTTTTTCTTCCATTCTTGAGATACTTTGCTAAGAAGAATATGTTCCAGCTCCATCCATGTAAACATGAAAGGGGTAAAGTCTCCATCTTTCTTTAAGACTGCATAATATGAATATTTTTTAATCTAACTGACATTAAATAAAATCTACTAAAGGCAAGGGATGAACAATGAGAGTCTTTGGGGTCCAAATTTTAATAGATTTTAGGGAGGAAAGAGAGGGGCTGAAGTAGTAAAACAAAATAATAGATATTTTCATTACTATCTCTCCAAACTTAAAAGCAAATGGAAGAGCGAAACCTACCGCTTAATGACCTCGGAGTGGTACATCCAAGATTCTCGGGAGCCGCATTCGGGACAGGCAGCTCTACTTTTTAATCTCCTTTCTTAAGTACAGTGGAGAATGACAGGGGAAAAAGTGCCGCTTACCACCTGCCAGCGTTGGTTCTCCAAGCACCGGCCAGAGGGCGGCACACCCCCCCGGGCGGCCAGCGCGGCGTGTACGAGAGCCACCTGCAGAGAGGGGCGGCCAGCGCGGCGTGTACGAGAGCCACCTGCAGAGAGGGGCGGCCAGCGCGGCGTGTACGAGAGCCACCTGCAGAGAGGGGCGGCCAGCGCGGCGTGTACGAGAGCCACCTGCAGAGAGGGGCGGCCGAGCAGCGAGCGCGCACCTGCGGCACCGCAGACCCGGCCGCTGGCTGCGCACAACCGACCTGCAGCGCTTCCCGGCGGGAGCAGGCCGGGCACTGATTCTGCGCCCGCCGCGGGGAAGCCCTGACCGACCTGCCGGCTCCCCGCGCGCGACCACTGCGAACCTGGCGGCGGGCGGCAGCGACACGCCCCCGGCGCCTGGGGGCTGCCGGAAAGCCGACGCGCATGCGCACATCCCTCGGGCCGCGAGACGCGCCGGAAGAGGGCCGGCCCGGACGTCCGGTTGGCTGTAGGTTCGAATTCCGGGTTTCCTGGCTGGCGCGAGGAGCCGGCGCTGCGGCCCGGGGACAGGGCCATGGAGAAGCTGCGGCGAGTCCTCAGCGGCCAGGACGACGAGGAACAGGGACTGACCTCGCAGGTAGCGCCCTGCGCCTCGCCCGGCCCCGGGGCTTGTCTGCCCGCCGGGCGGCAGTGAGGGTGGGCTGCGCCGGGGGAGCGGGTCCGGAGGCGGCCGCCTCTGCTCCGCCAGCTGATTCCGGAGGGCGCTCCTGCCTCTTGGGAAGGATTTGGGAACTTTCCAGTTTGTCCTGGGGTCTGCGTAAGCCCTGTCCGCTCCCCATTCGGCCTTCACTTTCCTGTTCGTCTCCCCCCTCCCAGATGGCCCAGGCGCCTCCACTTGGGTTTCTGAGCCTGGTGTTGCTTCTGAACTCAGCCTTTTCAGTGCAAGTAGGTGTGCGGGGCGTTTGTCCAGCGTGTTGTAGTAAGCTGACATCTTTCAGCTTGTTGCATACGTTTGCGTCTGGAGGTAAACAAGGTACTGTGAGTGTGTGTGGGAGAAGGATCTTTTGGAAGCAGGAAGACTGGAGAAGAAACGAACAGGGTATACTGTGTTAAAAGGGAGTGAGCCGTGGTGAGAATTTTTTTTTTTTTAAAGCCCTGGTGTCTGCACTTTACCCGCAGGACTTGATAAGGGTTACTTCCTCCAGCAAGAGGGTTAAAAATAGCAGTGGAGCAGGAAATGCTTTATAAGTATCTTTTTAAATGAATGCTAATGAATTCTTGTTGGCTTGTCACCGAAGCTGAACGTTTAAAGTTGAATTAGACTACACAGGAATCTTTATTTCCTTTCATGACTTTCTCATCATCATGTTTGTAAAAAGCACTTCTTGTGAGTGGAGTTCTGGGCTAATCTCTAAGGGTTCAGAGAGACTGCAAGACAAGTACCGATTTCCGAATTCTCTTAACTCTATAAAGAGTAACATAAGAAGTGTCGGGCGGCGCCTGTGGCTCAGTGAGTAGGGCGCCGGCCCCATATGCCGAGGGTGGCGGGTTCAAACCCAGCCCCGGCCAAACTGCAACAAAAAAATAGCCGGGTGCTGTGGCGGGCACCTGTAGTCCCAGCTGCTCGGGAGGCTGAGGCAAGAGAATCGCTTAAGCCCAGGAGCTGGAGGTTGCTGTGAGCTGTGTGATGCCACGGCACTCTACCAAGGGCCATAAAGTGAGACTATGTCTCTACAAAAAATAATAAAAAAAAAACTAACAACAACAAAAAAAAAGTAACATAAGAAGTGTCAGTAAGGCAGTGTATGGTTTAACCCCCTCGTTTCATAACCCCGATTTTGTGTTCCACTGAGGTTCTAGATCTGTGTTGTACAACACACCACCAGGGCCACCTTTGGCCATTTAAATTTAAATTAATTACAAGGGAATGAAATTTTAAAAATTCCTTAGTCACACCAGTCACATGTGGGTAATGGCTGCTGTCTTGGACAGGGCATATATAGAGCATTTTCCATCACAGAAGGTTCTGTTGCAAAGTTCTGCTCTGATTCTTGGAGGCATGAAGATGGTATTTTCATTTTATTGGGACTGCTATCTGGAGGGAAGAAAGGTAAGTAGAGAAGTAATTGACTAAAGATCAGAGTGACTGGTATTGGCAAGTGCTGTGAGTTCAGAGGAGGTAATCATTTATCAAATATTCAAGTACCTACATATGTTTGGCACTGTTCAGGATGCTGATGTTATTACAGTGATGAACAAAAGACCTCCCCCACCTGCAGCTTTCTTTTTAATTGGGGGAAACAATGTTAACAGATGGCGATAAGAAGTATCATGAAAAAATTTAAGTTGAGGAGATGGGAACTTACTTCCTGGCTCATAGATGGTACCTTCTGGCTATGCCCTCACATGGTGGACTCTTATGAAGACACTAATGCCACTCATGAGAGCTTCAACATAAGATTTCTCAGAGGACACAGACACTCAGCGCATAACATTCTGCTTTGAGCTTTGCACTCAGACGCAGTATCATGTGGTTGTGATGTGGACAGAGCACTGGGTTAACCCTGAGCTGTTATTGTGGCAGAAGCAGCGTGTGGATTGGCATATTGATCAGCACAGCGCACAGAGCTTTCTGCAGACCGGCCTCAGGTTCTCCCTCTTACTCATCTGGAGGCCACTCACATAGCACACTGTGCTGGGGACTGCCTCCCCCAGATCTCATATCCACTTCTGCTTCCTGAGGGGCAGCTGCTGGGCACACCAGCTTCTCGGTTGTTGAGTCAGTTAACACTCTTTTGTAAGTAGGTCACGTGGGGGTCCTGGGACCTGGCCTGCAGAGTCCAGCTGCAGAGGTGAGTTCTTGGCTCTTGAATGAGTCAGTAGTTCCAGAGAGAACAGGTTGTTTTGAAGTGAGGCTCCTCCTCCCATCTGGTCTGTTTTGGACATGCCCCCATTTGCCTTTCCGCTTTCACACCATGTGCAGCGTGTGGCTCTCACTAGGAGCTGAGCAGGGCCAGCGCCCCACAGCACAGACTTTCCTGCCACTGGATCAAGAGCTGAATCAATCACTTGGTAAACCCCCAGCTTCAGGTATCCAGTTACACAGCAATAAACAGGTTAAGACGTCCTACTGGAGGACTGGCTCCTAGAGGGTGGGGCGCTGTTGGCTGATGCTGAATCTAGTTCCTAGACAGTGACGGGCATTAGTAAGTGCTCAGTAAATATTTTTTGAGTTAGTGAATTTCTGCCATGAGGGATTGCCCCAGTTAGTTTAACTGGGTTTCTACACATCGATTACGAAATTATCGTCACTGTGTAAAATCATCAACAGACTGTAAAAACAGCTGAAGGTGGTGAGACTCACCTTCAGATCCTTTAGAGATGACCATCTGTGAGCACTAGGTAAGATGATGTATGTGGGCATCTTAATTCTGGCTGCTAGAACAGAACACCACAGACTGACGGCTTCAACAACAAACATTTATTCTACACAGTTCTGGGGCTGGAAGCTGAGATGGGGGTTCCTGGTCTGCGTCCTTCTGCCGGTTTCTCATTGTTTCCTCAGCAGGGAGCTTCAGTCTTTTCCTCCTCTTCCTAGGGCACTAATCCTACTCGTGAGGGCTCCACCCTCATGACCTTCCAAAGGTCCCACCTCCTAATGCCATGACCTTGGGGTGAGGATTTGAAACATATGAATTTGGGGCCGAGGGGCATAAATATTTGGACCATAGCACAAGATTTGAGACAACGTGTTTGCATGTTGATGGACTATTCCATATTTAAAAGTGGAAATAATTGATCATAATGTTTCACTTTAAAGAGTCTCATGTGGAAAACGTAACAAGAGAAAAATACCTATGTACAAATCACGCACACTCTCTGCTTTCCTCACTTAAAAGACTGCAAGTGTGATACCCACCTGCCCTGCCTCCTTCCCTGTGCTCATCATGGGCATGGGGGAGGTCGTTAGGGACAGAGTGTGGAGAAGGACAAGGGGGAAGCCCTGATGTCCCTGGAGAGGGACCAGAAGCTGCAGAGGGACCCCAGGAGGAGCAGCAGGGACAGAAAATAAGATACGAGGCAGCAGTGTGGGAGGAAGGAAGGGAGTGCTGCCAAAGAGGGGCACACTGGAGTTTCTGATGCTGTTGAGACAGAAGGTCCCAAGACTGTCCCTGGGTTTGAAGGAGGGGGAAGTGACTTCTGTTTCTGCAGCAGTTGAGTCAGGTGAAAGGTGAAGCTAGAATGGTGGGGGTGACAAGGTGAGCTCCCCAGCTGTGCCCAGCCTGAGGAGGCCGTCCCCCATGGCCTCAGAGGAGCCCTGGGACGCAGGCACCCCTGGGGATGAAATCTGTGAAGCGCACAGGGGCCAAGGAGCCTGAGACCTTGACTGCCCCTCTCTGGGGGCTGCAGGGCCCAGCAGTGCTCTGAGTCCTGGGGGGATGGGGATAGTAGCTTCCCTGTGAGGCCAGGCCATCACCCATGTCAGGCCTAGAAGTCACACAGTGTCTCCTCGAAATTTGTATGCTGAAGCTTAGTCACAGCTGATAGTGTTAATAGTGGGGCCTTTGGTACACGAGTGGGAATGGAATTAGCACCTTTATAAAAGAGTCCCAGAGATACTGTCTCTCCCCTGTGCTGTGCAAAGACTCAGCAGGAAGCCTCGGCTGGGACTCAGAGAGTGGCCCCCACTGTCCATGGGGTGTGCAGGCACCTCCAGAACTGTGAGGAACATCTCTAATGTGTGAGCTGCTCAGTCTGTGGCGTGTTCGTGACAGTGGCAGGCAGCTGGATTTAACCTGAGCCAGGCCACCTGGGCACTGGGGCAGGTGTAGGCAGCACCCACAGGCTGGTTTTGAGCAGTCACCATGAGGGAGGGAGGAGAGAGGGCATGGGCACAGTCGGGCCAGCTTGAGCCTGTGTTTAAGGTGAAAGTTATACATGTGGCCTCACCGAGGGTGGGGGTGGGGCGGGGCAGGAAAGTGGAGCCCAAACCAAGGTCTGGTCTGAAGGCCAGGGGAGTTCTTGGCTTAGCACAGGGAAGAATCCTGACAGTAAAGCAAAAGCGAGTTTCTTGAAGGAACAAGAATCATAAGGCTGCCACTGGGCAGGTCAGGCTCTCAGCGCAGCAGAGAGCAGCCCTTTGTGAGCATGACTTACTTTCCACCTTCCATTTAATTCTGTTAAACATGTAGGTGACTCCCCTGTGGCACTTGTGAACTGTCAGGGCTGAAGGGAGGTCTTTCCGTAGCTGATAGTTGCCGTCAGCTAAGGAGCAGTGGGGTGACTGGAGGGCATTTGTCAGGGCATCCTGGGTTCCATGTGGTTCTGGCTAGCTTCCCCTTTTTTTGTTAGAGACCCTGGTTTGGGTCTTACAACTCTTCAAGCAAAGCTTGCTATTTCCTGTCTCAGAGGAAAAACCTGATAGTGTGAATGCCCACCCCCACCCCAGAGATGGGTCTGAAGCAGGTGGACAGGTTGACCTTAGTTCAAAGGGGGAAGATCCCATCTGTGGCACCCAGGGGAAGGACTGGGCGGGTACGTGTTATTGCCAGTTTGCTGGCAGCAGGAAGGCTAGGGAGTTCCCACTGATAGCTTCAGTTTTCTGTGTGAAACGGGAGGGTGTCTGCTAAGAGTGGAAGTGTTGGGGCAGGAAGCAGAAATTTGGAGTTGGTGACAGTAAGAATGCAGGTGCCAGAGCAAGAGGAAGGAGCTTGATTCACAGTGGGATTTTGCCCAATGGATGCAGCAAGAAAGGGAATTTGAGTGCCTACTGCAGCACTGTTCTGCGTATTAATAATCTCCACTGACAATGAAAGGAGAGGGGCTGGTATGGGGCCAGGAGCCCCTGGGTGGAGGCCGTGGGTCAGGCCACTGTAGGGAGCCATGGCTGCACTTTGGAGGAGGGGTGATTGGGCAGTAAGAGTGCCCTGTGGTGCAGGGAATCGGCTGCCAGAGAAGGGTCAAGCAGAAAGGCCAGACTGCCCATGTGGGTGTGGAAATCACGCAGGTGCTGCGAGGGCAGGTGGGTCCTGTGATTGGGAGTCCTGCGTGGGAGCAGGGCGGGGCAGCTCTGCGTGGATGGCCCTGTGGAGACCCCAGGGCCTGTTTCTTTTTCTCACTTGTCTATTCAGCTTTCACTGCTGTTTTGAAGAAGGAATTATGGGAGCCCTGGAGTCAGCACATCCGTAAAGGAAAGCCACACCGAGCTTCCTCTACTCAAGGGCTGCAGCCTGGGAGCAGGTTCCTGGTCGGGTGCCGCCAGCTGTTCTGGGCTGTGGCTCTGTTCTCTGCTTCTCCACTCGCCATGCTGTGAGCTGCCCTCATCCGTCCTCATGTTGTGGCTGCTAGGAACATGAGTGCCTCTGGTTGGTTGGTTGGTTGGTTGATTACAGTTAGTTAGTGAAGGCTGGTTGCAGGCAGTGCCGTTGGTTGGTTGGTTGATTACAGTTAGTGAAGGCTGGTTGCAGGCAGTGCCGTTGGTTGCTGGTTGATTACAGTTAGTGAAGGCTGGTTGCAGGCAGTACCGTTGGTTGCTGGTTGATTACAGTTAGTGAAGGCTGGTTGCAGGCAGTGCCGTTGGTTGCTGGTTGATTACAGTTAGTGAAGGCTGGTTGCAGGCAGTGCCGTTGGTTGCTGGTTGATTACAGTTAGTTAGTGAAGGCTGGTTGCAGGCAGTGCCGTTGGTTGGTTGGTTGATTACAGTTAGTGAAGGCTGGTTGCAGGCAGTGCCGTTGGTTGCTGGTTGATTACAGTTAGTTAGTGAAGGCTGGTTGCAGGCAGTACCGTTGGTTGCTGGTTGGTTGCAGTTAGTTAGTGAAGGCTGGTTGCAGGCAGTGCCGTTGGTTGGTTGGTTGATTACAGTTAGTTAGTGAAGGCTGGTTGCAGGCAGTACCGTTGGTTGCTGGTTGATTACAGTTAGTTAGTGAAGGCTGGTTGCAGGCAGTACCGTTGGTTGCTGGTTGATTACAGTTAGTTAGTGAAGGCTGGTTGCAGGCAGTGCCGTTGGTTGGTTGGTTGATTACAGCTAGTTAGTGAAGGCTGGTTGCAGGCAGTGCCGTTGGTTGGTTGGTTGATTACAGGTAGTTAGGGAAGGCTGGTTGCAGGCAGTGCCGTTGGTTGCTGGTTGATTGCAGTTAGTTAGTGAAGGCTGGTTGCAGGCAGTGCCGTTGGTTGGTTGATTACAGTTAAGTTAGTGAAGGCTGGTTGCAGGCAGTACCGTTAGTTGCTGGTTGATTGCAGTTAGTTAGTGAAGGCTGGTTGCAGGCAGTGCCGTTGGTTGGTTGGTTGATTACAGTTAGTTAGTGAAGGCTGGTTGCAGGCAGTACCGTTGGTTGGTTGGTTGATTACAGTTAGTTAGTGAAGGCTGGTTGCAGGCAGTACCGTTAGTTGCTGGTTGATTGCAGTTAGTTAGTGAAGGCTGGTTGCAGGCAGTGCCGTTGGTTGGTTGGTTGATTACAGTTAGTTAGTGAAGGCTGGTTGCAGGCAGTACCGTTGGTTGCTGGTTGATTACAGTTAGTTAGTGAAGGCTGGTTGCAGGCAGTGCCGTTGGTTGGTTGGTTGATTACAGCTAGTTAGTGAAGGCTGGTTGCAGGCAGTGCCGTTGGTTGGTTGGTTGATTACAGGTAGTTAGGGAAGGCTGGTTGCAGGCAGTGCCGTTGGTTGCTGGTTGATTGCAGTTAGTTAGTGAAGGCTGGTTGCAGGCAGTGCCGTTGGTTGGTTGATTACAGTTAAGTTAGTGAAGGCTGGTTGCAGGCAGTACTGTTAGTTGCTGGTTGATTGCAGTTAGTTAGTGAAGGCTGGTTGCAGGCAGTGCCGTTGGTTGGTTGGTTGATTACAGTTAGTTAGTGAAGGCTGGTTGCAGGCAGTACCGTTGGTTGCTGGTTGATTACAGTTAGTTAGTGAAGGCTGGTTGCAGGCAGTACCGTTGGTTGCTGGTTGATTACAGTTAGTTAGTGAAGGCTGGTTGCAGGCAGTGCCGTTGGTTGGTTGGTTGATTACAGGTAGTTAGGGAAGGCTGGTTGCTGGCAGTGCCATTTGTTGGTAGAGGCAAGAGGACAGCGCTGAGAGTGAGGAGAGTGGCCCCTGCTCTAGGGCCATGTTTTCCTTTTGCTTCCTCTTCCTTTGGTAACAAATAAATATAATAATTGCCAGCAATTTGGGCAGGAGGGGCTATTGGGAAATGGCAATTTTAAATGTTATTTCCTTTCTAACACTAGATTTAAGATATAACAAAGTTGCTGGGCTTGGGGGGACTATTCCTGATACTGATTGGAAGAGAGTCACAGGTACGCTCAAGCTGAGGCTGACTGGGCATGCAGGGCCCTCCTGCGTCCTGGCTAGAAGGGACACAGCCAGGTTTTCTCTCATGTCGAAGTATCGAAGTATCGCACAGTTTTCCTTGTTAGGAAACAGTTTGCAAGATGGAGAAAGTCACTTCCCTATAGATTCCACATTCCACATTTACAAATGGAAGTAATTTGTCATAATGTTTCATTTTAAAGATCATCCCGTGGAAGATGGAAGAGAAGACGCACCACTATACAAATAACCCTGCTATTTCATGGCTAAGAGAAAAACTGGCTGTTGAAAATCAACAACTGAACTTGTGAACAGTGGGATGATTTAAACTTGTATAAGAAAGTAAAAATGGGTACTGCTGCTGCTCTTCCTAAGTCCTTCCCCCACCATTGTGGACTCACTTTAACCTTTAGAAATCATTAGTGTACAGTTTCATTTTTAATTGACAAGTAAAAGTTGTATATACTTACAAGGTACAACATGGTGTTTCAACATACGTCAGCGTTGTAGAAGGTCAAACTGATAACGCGTCTCCATTTTTTAAACAGATCAGTTGTTGTATAATATAGTTTTTAGCATGTACCCTGGTCTATGTAGTTAAAATATACTTGATGCAAAAGTTTCCTGATCAGAAATAATGAAATGTACATGTTTTTGTGGGCAAATTAATTCTTTGTTTAAAATCAAGTGACCAGGTTTGCTCTGAACACATGATATTGCTGGAACAAGAATGTGAATTAAAGCACTTCCCCTCGCCCCCCACCCCCAGTTTTTGGCCAGAGTTGGGTTTGAACCCACCACCTCCGGTGTATGGGGCCAGCACCCTATTCCTTGAGCCACAGGCAGCGCCCTAAAGCACATTTTTAAAAACATTTAAAATATATTAAAAAGTGATATGTTCCATTGACAGAATATTGAGTTATTTTTGTCTACTTTTCATGCTGCCTAAGGACTCACAGGCTAATCTGTCAAGGTAAGGAATGCAACCAAAGGTATTTGAGCCATTGAACGTACACATCTCTCTTTTTGTTTATTTATTCTTAAAAAATACATTATGAACATGACGTGCTTTTATTTTTAAGTGTATATGGTAGTATATGTGACAAATTTAAATTTTGGAATATAAATCCTTATTGTGTATTTCTGTTTCTTCAAACAGCTGTTGCTGATACTTTTTTAGCCTCACTGAGAAATATGTTTTAACAGTGTGCTTAATATTATCTAAATGCATTTACTTCATTACTGCATGCTGGATTATCATACTGTCTAAAATATGCGTAATAATTTCTGCTTTTTCCCCCCACATAATTTGGGTATAATTTGCATGGCATATAGGAATCTTGTTGCTGTAGAATAAATGATCATCTTAAAAATGTGTTTTGACAGTGGTTTGATAATGCCCAAGACTTCCATGAGTTGGATTTAAGTGAAAGTTTTATAGTGAGATTGTGGAATGTGTGCCTGATGGACTTCAGCTGGTTTCTTCTGTTGGGGGGGCTGGCACCCTCCAGCTGCTGGATGCTAAGTTCTGTGCCCTGCTACGCACCCCACTCCATCCAAGCCTACAGAGTGACCAGTGGGTTCCAGAAGGCCAGACCTGCCTCAAAGCAGGACTTGTGCTGTTTTGCAATCCACACTGCAGCCCCAAGCTGCACGCCAGTTAACAGCACATCCTTACTGCGTCCCTTCTGCTTTTTTATCCAGCTTGCTTTGCTTCCTTAAAGGATTTTGCTGAGAACAGTTCCTGCCTAAGTATCCCCACCTATGGCACTAACCAAATATGCCCTAAGACCTACAGAATTGGAGAGAATGCGTTGTGAACCCTGCGTGCCCCTCGCCAGCCTCAGCAGTTACCAACGTTTTGCCTCTCTTGTTTCACCTGCTCCCTACTATTTTTTTTTTTTTTTTTTTTTTTTTTTGTAGAGACAGAGTCTCACTGTACCGCCCTTGGGTAGAGTGCCGTGGCGTCACACGGCTCACAGCAACCTCTAACTCTTGGGCTTACGCGATTCTCTTGCCTCAGCCTCCCGAGCAGCTGGGACTACAGGCGCCCGCCACAACGCCCGGCTATTTTTTTGTTGCAGTTTGGCCGGGGCTGGGCTTGAACCCATCACCCTCAGCATATGGGGCCGGCGCCCTACTCACTGAGCCACAGGCGCTGCCCAACCCTACTATTTTTTTAATCCATGTGTATTTTATATCATGTACGATGTCATTGTGTCCTTATCAGTATGTGTCTGCTGGGTTTTAGTGAAACATAAAACAGAATTATCAGACTTAAGTTATTCCTCAATATCATGTGATTCCTAGACTGTGTTTAAACTTCCCTTAACAGCCATGGAATCTTAATATTCTGCAATGATCCTACAGTATGTAAAATGGTACAGAGATTCAGAGTGTATGTTGAAACTTCGCTTTAATTTAATATAAAGACTCAGATTGGTGGCTGGTGATTTAAGAGCATGTTCTGAATTCTCCCATTCTTCTCCAAGGTCCTCGATGCCTCATCCCTTAGCTTCAACACCAGGCTGAAGTGGTTTGCCATCTGCTTCGTGTGTGGCATCTTTTTTTCTATGCTTGTGAGTTAAAGCTTCCTGTTGCTTATTTTTTATTTTGTATAAGACTAGTAAATCCCAGTTAGTACTGGGTCCTATTACAAGGTAATACTTACAAGGTACAACATGGTGTTTCAGTGTATGTCTACGTTGTAGAGGGGCTTAAGTCAAACTGATAGCGCGTCTACTTTATCTAAATCCCTGTTTTACTTTTGATGAATATACAGTAGAACCTCTGTAAGCTGACCACCCAAGGGGCTGTAACAAACCGGTCAGCATACAGAGGTGGTCAGCATAAGGAGTTAGGCCTGCCGTACTGACAGGTATGTCCGGTGTATAAGAATTAGGTCATCTCGAGGAGGTGGGCAGTGCAGGGAGTTGGGCAATTATAAAGTTCTACAGTCTTTAGTAATGTGAAATGAAGCATAGAGATCAATAAAATGAGTATAAGTTAATAATCTAGGGAGTTTTACAGAATGCTGAAATAATTTTATTTGAGAAAAATCAATGTATATTAAGAGAGCTTATGAGTTAATTTAGATGTTTTTATTACCTTTTGTAACTTACCATTTTATATTATGGCTCATTTATACATATGTAAACAGGGAGAAGATTCAAATGAGTACGTAACACTAAAAATTAGCTGATTCTATTTTCTGTGTCATTAGAGACTAGATCCAAGCACATTCATATTTAAGCATTGTATTACATAATATTTGTATTACTGCTGTAGTAGCACATTTATATTTTTAGCTATTAAAATCATACAATTATTTTTACACAACTATACTATCTTAACTTAGGGAACTGGACTGCTGTGGCTTCCGGGTGGCATAAAGCTTTTTGCAGTGTTTTATACCCTTGGAAATCTTTCTGCATTGGCCAGGTATGTATGTAAGTTTGGCGTCTCAAAGTATCTCGTTTGCTGTTGCAACCAAATGTCTTTTCTAATAAGCACTTTCCTAATAGTATATGTTTCTGTAGCTCTGTACTGACTAAATTCAGACACAAAATTTACATTAATTTGGTAAATATTGATTGACTTTGCTATATGCTGGCTCCCCTGATAGAATGTCATTGATAAGAAACGCCAACATTTGGGGGCGTTTACTGTATACCAGGGACTATTCTAAACATTCACATCTAAGACAACAAGTTTATGGGGTAGATACCGTTACTGTCCCTGCTTAGTAGCTGGACAGAGCAGTTCAGAGCAGTGGGTCTCTGGCCAGGGTGACGCCCCAGCTGGCTGGGGCAGGACTCCAGCAGACTGTGGCTCCAGAGCCCAGACTTGCAGGTCCTGCACTCTAGTCCTGGTTCTTGCGGGGCTAATGCAATGAGAGAGACAGCCAGACAGTAAGCGAGAAGAAGATCTATGGTGGTGGTGCCAAGCAAAGGTTAAATAGGATGGCGCTTCTGCCCGGGTGTTTGGAAGTCTTTGGCATGTCTTTTGATAACACTGTCATGGTCCATTTTCTGCTTCTGTAACAGAGTGTCACAGTTTAGGCCACTTAGAAAGAAAAGAAATTTATTTCTCACAGTTCTGGAGACTGGGAGGTCCAAGACCAAGGCACGCAGAGGTTGGGTGTCTGCTGAGGGCTGCCTCCTGCAGAGGGAGGGTGAGGGAAGAGCTGCCTCTGGCGAAGCCTCTTCAGTGATAGTCTTGGTCCTTTTCACGAGGGAGGCGCCCTCTTAACACTGCCACATTGACAACGCCTCAGTCTGGTGACATAGTCATAACTGTTTTTTGTTGTTTTTTTTTTTTTTTAAGTTAAGGAAAAAGAAAACATTTAATATTAAATAAACTAACATAGTTTCTTTTTTTGAAAGCCCTTGATTTTTAGATAGCCAGACAGATTAGTGTGCCCACCTCAGTTATTTTATTTCTTTCAAATAGCACATGCTTTTTAATGGGACCCATGAAGCAACTGAAGAAAATGTTTGAGACAACAAGATTGCTCGCAACAATTATTATGCTTGTAAGTAAATAAAGATAATTTTTAAAAATTTATTAAAGTATTTTTTGCATTATTTCATGAATAATTGCCTGCTCTTATATGTGGACTATGTCCAGTGTCTCTTATTGAATATAGTAACTAACTACATCATCAAGGCTGTGCAGTTAAGAGTTCAGATTATACAGTATTATCTAAAATTATTGGCTGGGCAAAGCCTGCTTTGTCGCATCTGTCTCATACTGTAGCTGTGTGTATTTAAAATGACATCAGAGCTGGATGTATTTTTATTTTTAAGCCCTACAGATTGGTCCCTAAAGGATTGTCCTGCCTTTTGAAGGGTAGGAATAGAATGCAGGTTGCTTCTGTGTCCATTTGGACCTTCTCAGGGAGAGGTGATGTGATCTATCACCTGACTTTTGTCCCTTGCCGGTTTCCCTCCTTGACAGGTAATCCTACCAGCGTGGTGTCCGTAACAGTACCTTTAAGTGTACCATTCATTACTTTGTGTGTTCTGTTCATGACTCCCAGATCTTCACTCTTAAATTAAGTGGTCCTTTTATCAGGAGCCTGGAGAATATGAGAGTTCATACCTGTCTCCCTCCTTCTGTCCTGTGGGTGTTTATCAGATCAGGGGCCTAGAGCCCCTCTCCACCGTGCTTCTGGCTCCTCAGACTCATTTCTTTGTGTCTCTTGTAGATCTCCTTTGCCTTAAAGTATTTATGATATTCAAAGAACTTCAATATCACCACTAATTGATGAGTTTTTACTTATGACTATTAATACTAGCTTTACAAACACAGTTAACCTATGTCAATTTATAAGAAATATTTGTTAACTCTAATCTGCCTTATAGTCTTTTTGCATCTCCTCAACAGAGAAAAACTCATTTTTGCTTAATTTTTTAATGTCTCTATTCAACTGTATAATTTATACCATTTTTAGAACTCTTCCAGTTATTTTGAAATTGCAGTATCGGTATATATAGCAACATACATTTTAGCATTTAACTTTACCTAGATTTCTAAGAAATTATACTTCACTGTTAGATTATAAGTTTATATTCCACTAAGATTTTACTTAGATTGTTTTATTTAAGATGTCTGGGCACGTATCACTTAACCTCTTTAGTAAGCCTTACTTACATCAAGAGAATGCAGGAACATTTGCACATCTGACATATTTCCCTAGTGGAGGGCTTTGCTTGTTTGATTTGCTGCTCACCTAAGATCATGCCTCATAATGGTGGTAAAGAGGCTCTCCCACATTCTCAGCATCTTCCTGTGCCGTCACCTGACTCAAGCACGTCACAGACATGCATTCATTACAACAGTCCTTTAAAGCAGATAGGCAGAAGCTCCTCATTTTACAGACATGCATTCATTACAATAGCCCTTTAAAGCAGATAGGCAGAAACTCCTCATTTTAAAGAACAAGAAATAACAGGACTAGATAAGTTGACTCTCAGATAACAGACATCAGCCGGGCTCTTGCTGGGTCTTTGTAACTCCAAACCCACCTCTCATGCTCACTCCTCTGCCTGCTCTGGCAACACAGGTAAAGGAATGGTTGGAGTTGCTTTTATAGGATGTGGAATGATAACGTGATCTTTCTGTGTGAAAAACTGTTACAGGAATATCATTACGTAAAGCTGAGTAACATAAAATTTACTGTGTGTTAACACGCATACTAATTGGTAACCGTTGGCACTGTACTACACATGAGTATACAAGGTTGGACAGTTAACTTCATGAACTCGTCCTAGAAAAAGTGCTGCATACCTGCATATTATTTACCATTGCTGAATATCACTACGGCCACCTGCGAAGTGCTTCTCTTGGGAAGCCGTGCATCAACGCCTAGTCCACCCTTCAAAGCAATTTTGGAACTCTTTTTCTGGAATGGCCTTCAGAGCTGTTATCTGGCACACAGAAACACGTAACAATGATAGTGAACACCACTCAGCGAGACACAAATACAGCTGCATGGCGCTGATACACCAAGGTTATGAGACCTCAGCAAGTTGTCTGCACAGTGGTGAGTTCGTGAACTTAATTGTCAGGCCTTGGAAGATGATAGCTCTGATGGCCATTCCAGAAAAAGAGTTCTAAACTTGCTTTGAAGGGTGGACTAGATTATGGCGTCAGTGCACAGCTTCCAAGGTGACAGTAGTGAGGTACTGTAGCACTTTTTCTAGGATAAGTTCACAGACTTAATTGCCAGGCACGGTGACTCACACCTGTAATCCCAGCACTCTGGGAGGCCAATGGGGAATGATTGCTGAGGCCATGAATTTAAAACCAGCCTGAGCAAAAGCAAGCTACAAAAAATAGAAAAGCTAGCTGGGCGTGGCGCTTGTAGGTGGACTAGGTGCTTGTAGTCCCAGCTGCTTGGGAGCCTGAAGGAGGCTGAGGCAAGAGGATTGCTTGAGCATGGGAGTTTAAGGTTGCTGTGAGCTGTGATGACACTGTTGCACTATAGCCCAGATGAAAGTATAAGACTGTTTCAGAAACCAAAACATTCTCCAAACCTTCTTCCAGTTTACTCGTCAGTAATTGCGAAGGAATATTGCCGTCACGGATTTTAAAATAATAATTGTGGAGCAGACAGGTAAAATCAGTCAGCCACGTTAGTATCTTTGTCCTTCAGTATGTTATATGTGTGAGGGAATGTGGGATAGCCATGCAGTTTTAACAGGCCTTGGGAAGGATCTCACATTTACAGTTTGCTCTCTCTCCTAGCTGTGTCTCGTGCTTACCCTGTGTGCTGCTCTTTGGGTAAGTACGTCAGCCGCCCCGGCTTTGTGCTGGTAATGTCTCCTTACCAGGTGAAGTGGCATCGCACCGCCATCTCAAAATAGTTCGAAGTCTGCTTTGTGAAACCCTTCAAAGATGTGGCGTTCTGAAATGTGAAGTGGTAACGTCCAGCTAGTGCTTGCACAAGTGTAGATCCTCCTGTCTGCAGAAACACGCCCACGCTTTGGGGGGCTGTGCAGTGGACCAGCAGGTGCATTGATGAGTAGAAAGGGGGTAAAACCAGGAGAGAAGCCCAGAAAACACACAAAAGCACCTAAACCACTTTTCTGCCACTTAAATAAGCTTAACAGCTTAGCCTTTAAAGAAGTCACATTATTACAGTTACTGTCAGGTGTCCCCACCTCCTTGTTACATTTATTTATTGTGCTCTGTCTCCTTCCCAAAAAGGTTTTTGGCAGCTCTTGAACTATCGACAAGAAAAGTAAACATTTTTAAAAAGAAAGGGTAGTGTAGACTATATCTCAGGAAAACAGAAGGCCCTCCACAGCTGCCCACCTCTCTGCACTGCCCACCTCCTCGAGGTGACCTAATTCTTACAGACCGGACGTGCGTGTCAGTACAGCAGGCCAGGTTCCTTGTGGTCACCACCTCTGTTGACTAGTTCGTTACAGTCCTTTGGGTGATCAACTTACAGAGATTCTACTGTATTCTATCAAAAGTGTTCCGATTTTCTTTTTTTTTTTTTATGATATAAGGACTGAACTTTAGTTAAATGAGACTCACACCTTATTTCCCAATGATAAAAGAATATTTTTAAATAATTTTTGCACATCCCTATGGAATAATGATGTGTGGTTTTGGAATTGTCTAGTAGCTGGTTAATATATAAATAGTATATTAAAAATGAAAGCACTTGGATAAAAATAAAAAATAAGATGAACAGGAATTGTTAAATTAGATCATTTCAAAACAGCCATGAAAACTGCTTATCTTATTCTAGAAGATCTCAATAGAATGCAGTTTTCTTAAAAAAAAAAAAAAAAAAAACCCTATAGGAGCTAGTAGGAATGAGTAAAATCAGCAAATGTTACATAAGATATAGATGTAATTAATCAATTGGGATTTTAAATACTGATTCTGGAAATGTTATTGACTTTAAAGATGTAGCCTTTAAGAGCTTAGTATTCTCAGCCTAAATGCAGTTGTTGCAATGACATTTATGTAAAGGCATATATTTTGCAGCATTTAAATTAGTGGATACAGATAGTTTTAAAAAGGAAACGTACTTTGTGGATATTTGGATGTGAGATCAACTGTATCTTAAACTAATCAGAGAAAATTTAACAAAGAAAATAAATGGAGTTGTCATCTGCACTTTTGAATAAATTCTAAAATTCTAATTTAAACTCATTTATTCCTGTGTTTTTGCTGTTAGTGGCATAAGAAGGGCCTGGCCTTACTATTCTGCATACTGCAGTTCTTGTCAATGACCTGGTAAGTCTCTACTGACGCTCCTTAAAACGTTACAATTACCTGAGATGTGATAAGCGTTTTGTTCGGAACCTGTAAAGCCTGAGCATTTCCTCGGCAAGTTACACTTGCTTTGGATCCAGACCACCTGCAGGGTCAGCTGAGGGCCGTGAGTGCTGGGATGAGTCTGCTGGGCTTGGCCACATGGCTCAGTGGTACCATTAGGGAGGTCTGTGGAGGGGGTGTCTCCCATGATGGAGTGGGGTGCTATGCCCCCACAGTTTACACAAAGATGCATCCCATCTTACATGATATGGGAAAGAAATGATAAGAAATGCAGGGAATGCCACGTGAATCTATAAAAGGTGAGGTCATGTCACAGGATGAGCCCGGGGAGGGGAATTCTGTACTCTATTGCTGGGTGATTACGAGGCGGAACTACTCTGATGTGGCCCTGTGGTATATGGTGATACCTTCTGAATTGCTGGTGATTAAATACTTGTTACATACTTCAGCATCTGAAATCCAAAATGCTCCAAAATCCAAAACTTTTTGAATGCTGACATGATTGTCAAAGGAAGTACTCATTGGAGCATTTTGGATTCAGTGTGTTTACCCAGTAAGTGTAATGCAAACACTCCAAAATCCAAAAACTTCTGATGCCCAAAGCATGTCTAGTCACAGGCATTTCACGTAAGGGGCGTTCAGTGTGTGCTGCTTTTCTGGCTTTCCCTCTGCCAGTAGTTTCCTCTCTCTGTGTCCCAAATACCCACTCATACCCTTGTTCCTGATAGTTTGTGCTGCATCTGTCCCACCGCAGAAAAGGTCGTGTAAAGGTCTGATGGGCTGAACGCACCCCAGGGGGCTCCTTCTGCTCTTCCATTTAGACAGTGAAGGGGTTTTCTTCCTTCTAAGAGTAAATGCCTTCCTGATTTTGCTGTTCTAAGTCCTATTTGATGTTCCCCTGTCTGGGTCAGTCTCTCTCTTGGCCTTTCTCTCCCTTTCCACTGGCAGATGTAACATGAGTGTGAGTTGCATGTAGTTCCCTGCTTATTTCAGATTAACTATATATTTCTTTTTACTCTTTTTCATGGAAATGTGAAGAAATTTAAGGTGAATCCTTTGGTTATTTTCTCTTATATTTTGCCCTTTATTGCTAATCTATAGCTAATAATTGATTTATCCCTAAAGGAGAATATAATTCTCATTAATTTTGCAGTTTCTATAAAAAAATAAATTAAAAGAGTACTTTCTTATTATAAGAAGCTTTGACTTTAGCAGGCATCAGAATCACCTAGAAATTTGTTGAAATGTAGATAACTCTTTACAACGATCCTGTGGTTCAGGCAGCCTAGGCTAGGGCCTAATTGCATTTTAAATAAGTTCCCAGGTAATGCTGTTGCCACAGGGGTGGGGTTCCACTTTGAGAACCACTGTACTGTATTACACTGCTATATTTATTGTAATGTTAGATATGGTCGTTTGGCATAAAGAAAACCATCGCTCAGATACATGTCAATACTCCTGAATTTTTCTTGCAGGTATAGCCTGTCATACATCCCATACGCCAGGTGAGCTTGTTTGAATTGTATTTTCTAGTCCTTTAGTTATCTTCACACAAATACATGAATGTAAATAATCTTTACATTAAAATAATATTTAAAAGCTTTTTTGGGTTGACTTTGACTTTCTTTCTAAAAGGAAATAAATGGTTTTCAGTGAGATGAGTAACAGCTCACCCTACACCATGTGCACAGGGAAACATCCTGAATGTTTCTAACAGCTCGGGTAGCAGGCTGCTCCTCCCTTATCTCCTGAGCATCTGCAGGCTCCGGTAGCAGGCTGCTCCTGCCTTACCTCCTGAGCATCTGTAATCAGGGAATTTTGACAAGAGATTCTAGACCTTTCCACCATAGACATTCAATAAATAGAATGCAACAACTCCGGCAAAACAGATTCTGCTTCTAACAAAAGGAAGTTACTAGGAAAACGAGCTCTGATACGTGAATGTTTTTTTTAGCAGCAGAAACATTACAGTTGTGTGTCAGCAGGTCACTGTTTTCTAATGTTTTTCCAGAGAAATGTATTGACTTAGTTGAGGAGGAAAAAACCAAACTAATTCCAACCTTACACCTGATAGAGTCAGAAAAAGGATTCTGGTGAGGCAAGGTTTTGCTTCTTTGTGAAATTCAGAGATACGTTGTATATAAAAAACCAACAAAATTGTATGCCTAACATGAATAGTGAAGGAAATTAATCAAATTTTTATTCCATTTCAAATGGATGCTTCTTTTTGATAAATACTTAACAAGGAGAATAAAGAACACAGGGTAACCTGCAGTCAAGAAGGCTGCTGAAGGGGGTCTGCGAAGTGATTCACCAAGGAGTCCTCTGAATACTGCTCAGAGTGGAGGGAAGGTCCCCTAGACAAGGTGCCCCACAACCCTCGAGGCTCTGCAGACGGGGCCAGGCTTCTTCCCAACCTTTAGGGTCCTACACTTAAAGAGAACAAGCCGTGTGCAGGTTTGCCTGTGAGTCTCAGAGTTTAATAGGGGGTATTTTTAGCATTTTAGGCAAAAGGTTCATTTGTTTTTGAGAGAGTCTCACTTGCCCCTGGTAGAGTGCTGTGGCATCATAGCTCACAGCAACCTCAAACTCTTAGGCTCAACTGATCCTCTTGCTTCAGCCTCCAAAGTAGCTAGGATTATGGGCACCCACCACAACACATGGCTATTTTTAGAGATAGGATCTTGCTTTTACTCGGGCTGGTCTTGAACTCGTAAGCTCAAGCGATCCTCTTGCCTTGGCCTCCCGAGTAGCTGACTACATGCACCTGCCACCACGCCCAGCTAGTTTTTCTGTTTTTAGTAGACACCAGGTTTTGGTCTACTAAAAGTAGAAGGCTGGTTTCAAACTTCTGAGCTCAAGCAGTCCACCTGCCTCATCCTCCCAGAGTGCTAGGGTTACAGGTGTGAGCCATCGCACCCAGTAAGATTTCTTAAGGTAAATACCACTTCAAAAATTAACAAAATATTTCCTAGTCTTATAGTTCTTGATTTTGAGTGATACTCAACAAAGTTTTAGTTAAATCAAAAAATGATGGATGGTCCACTGAGTTTTATTGTAAAAGTGATCACAGTGTATTTGGCAGGAACACTTCTACAAATTTGCTCTTGAGGAATATTACTATATTTTTGGGTTTTTTCTCCTTTTTCTTCACCAGGGATGCAGTTATGAAATGCTGTTCTTCTCTCCTAAGCTGAAAATCAGAAACTCCTGGAAACGAAAATTAGAATGTAGATACTCTGTTGCTTTTCTAAATAAAATAACTCCAAAAACACTGCCTAACAGTTTAAGGCCATTTTGTACTAAGACTATTTTGTATACTGGTAAAAACTACATGCTTGATTAAACTGTTAAATGCTTGTAACTTTAAGTTCATTATATTTCACTAATATGTTCTTCCAAAGATGATGTTTTTAATCTTTGACAGTTGTAAATTATTTTTTGCCAGTATCTTTAATCCTTTCCAACAGCTTTTGAAATGTAAATATTTAAGGTATAAATCTGTGCTGCAACATGTCAGCTTTTTTTAGCTTTGTAAAAATGTCTACATTTTTTAAGCCATCATGTTTTTTAAAACTTGAAATGTGAAACTTTTTATTTTAAGCTAAAAAATTGCTTCTTCTGTGTAATAAAAATAATATATAAATTTTACAATTTTGAAATAAATCCACCCTTGGAAAAATAACATTTCTGAATAAAATTTATATTTTAAAGTGATTCAATAAAATTTAGTTGAAGCTCTGTACAGTCGCTGTAGGAAAGTGAGATGCAGCCTTTCCCCTGGATGGTGCTGCTGAGGACAAAGTGAAGGATGAGAGGCCTCTGAGCATAGCCAGGGCTGGGACGTGTAGGGCAGTGAGGCAGCCAGGCCCAGGCCCAGACTCAGTAGGAAGCTGCCTCACCCTGGCAGGAGACGGAAGGAGAGAGAGCTGGCTGGCTGGCTGGCTGGAGCCTTGGGGTTGAGGCAGACAGAACTAGCCCAGCTCCCTCCTGGTCCCCTCAAGCCCTGGCGTAGGCTGCCCTTGTTCCCCCAGTTGCCAGGAAACTTCAGGACTGCGGCTTGCAGAGAAAGGGAAGGGTGGGGGTGCAGCTGTGCCACAGTGCAGGGGGCAGGCAGCCCTGCCTCAGTCTGGCCCGTAAGAGTCCATAGGAAAAGCCCACAGAAGGGTGATGTAGAAGAGCTGCTCGCATAGGTAGCCTGGTGGACATATGGTAGGGAGAATGTTCCCAAGGGGTCAGCAGGACAGGAGTGGGGAAGTATGGTAGTTTGGTTAAGCACTGAAGTCCAGGAGGGGCTGGAGAGAGCTGAAGCTGGAGGCAGCGTGGAGAGACTGCAGGAGAGGTAGCTCTGGTGGGCCAGCAGGCACTGTGTGCGGTGTTGGTGCTGGGTGGAAATGCAGCCCTTGCTCTAGAGAGGTCACAATTCAGGAGTGACAGACATACTCCCAGTTATTATGAGGTGTGGGACCTGTGACTGTGGAAATACCCACGGGTAAATGGGCAGCTCAGCCAGCAACTGGGGGGATGTGGAATCAGATGAAGAGGAGGGTGCACAGCAGGGCAGAAGCATGGCTTGTGGGGGGCACACCACCCAGGAAGTGAGGTCTGCAGAGCACACAGCTTGGAGCTGGGGTTTTACCCTGAGAGTAACAGGAGCTGGGGAAGGAGAATCTCATGGTAGACAGTAACTGATGGCACTGGTAGCAAGGGCAATAAAAGCTCTTAGGTCTCAGACAAGTCTGGGGAGACAAAGTCATCTGCAGGTGCCTGGCTCACAGCATCAACCTGTCCACGTGGCCACACGGTGAGCAGTGTGGCCAGGCCCAGCCTGCCTGGCCATGGGGGAGAGAAGGACATGCAGCTCCCAGGGCTGCACTCACTGTTGGGCCCGCGGCCTCCTGCGTGGCGTGGTTCTGCTCTCCCACCTGTCAGCCTCCGCTGAATATTCCACGAGGAAGACAGCAGGATCTGGGCTCTCGCTGAGAAAGGTTGGGTCTGTCCGGTAGGTGGGTGCTTTCCTCTTGCCCTGGCCCTGCTCAAGGTAAAGGGCCTCTGGGAGGCAGGGTGAGAGCAGAAAGGCCAGCGTGAAGATACTGCCTTTGAATGACACTGATTAAACCACCTTAAAGTATAAAGGTAGCCATGAAAATGCCTGTGAGTTCATTTCAAGTTGCTTTGTAAAAGCCCCTTTAAAGCTGTTGATGCATTCTAATTACCGTGGTGACTCGCCAGTTATCTCTGGGTTGCCTCCCGGACTTCATTCCACTTTCTTGTGAATTGTTTAAGGAACAATTTAGATGCTTTTGTGAGGGGTGAGGGAGCAAATTAAACCACAGACTCCATGTGGGAAGTGTTCAGTGTTTGTATTTAAAGTTGTATAATGGATGGAAGTGTAATTACCAGGGAAGGACAGTGGACAAAGAAATCAGGCCACGGTTACTCTGGCAGCAAGCTTCTTGCTGGTCAGGCTACCCGGAAGCACAACTGGGTGCACTTAGGGTTGGCGGTTGGGGCTGTGTGTAATGTATTCTGACTTCTTCTGCCTGAGTCACTCCGGGTTAGTTTCCTGTAAGAATCCACTCACTGTTTCTAAGTAATCTCCAGTAACACAAATTCCATCCAGACTATATAATATAAAAAGTTTGGCTCGGCGCCTGTAGCCCAGGGGTTAGGGCGCCGGCCACATGTACCAGGGCTGCTAAACGACAATGACAACAATAACAAACAGCTGGGCATTGTGGCAGGCACCTATAGTCCCAGCTACTGGGAGGCTGAGGCAAGAGGATCGCTTAAGCCCAAGAGTTTGAGGTACTTGTGAGCTGTGACCCCACGGCACTCTACCGAGGGCAACATAGTAAGACTCTGTCTCCAAAAAAAAAAAGTTCGTAGTAACTGCTGCTTGCTTCTACCTGCTGTATGAAGAGTATGCGTACATAACAAATATCTAAAAGCACTAAACTTCGCCCAATAAAAAAAGGTAAATTTAAACTTAGAGCATATCATTTTCAGCAGCACAATGTGACTTTGGTCCATGACCACATCTTCCTATGTGCTTCACTTTGTCCCAGGCTGCAGTAAGAAGGAACCAAGTGTGAAGTTTGCTTTCTGAGTGGAGAACACACCAGCCAACATGGTGATTACTCAGTGGGAGCTTAGGGCACCTTGTGAATGAGAGTGCCCAGGGGTCCCAGAGACCAGCCAAGTCTGTTGCCATAATTACACCGAGATGCCAGCCCAGTGCACAGTGGGGTTCCGGGGCTCTGTGGCCTGTTCTGGCCCATGATGAACACAGCAGGATGGAGAGGTGGCCCACAGCTTGTCTCGTTTGTTTTTACAAAATACTATTTTTATTAAAAACATGTTAACATAATATGTTTTATATTTAAAGTCCGTTTACATTTCTAATAAGATTATCAGAATAGGTAGAATCTGCAAAATCAGCAGCTCCTCAGTAATTTGGTCTTGAGACCAAAGAAAGTGAGACCCCTTTGCAGGGGAAGAGTGTGCTCTGGGCCACTGCCGGACAGGCTGCCCATCACCCTGCACGCTGTGTGGCCACTTGGGTTAGCGATGTTTGTGCTTCTCAAGGTGCCCATGGGCTTTTAAGTGAAATAATCCAAGTAAAATGGATTTACTGCTGAGGAGACATTGCCTGTCATCTTTTTTTTTTTTTTTTTTGTAGAGACAGAGTCTCACTGTACCGCCCTCGGGTAGAGTGCCGTGGCATCACACGGCTCACAGCAACCTCTAGCTCTTGGGCTTATGCGATTCTCTTGCCTCAGCCTCCCAAGCAGCTGGGACTACAGGCGCCCGCCACAACGCCCGGCTATTTTTTGGTTGCAGTTTGGCTGGGGCTGGGTTTGAACCTGCTACCCTCGGCATATGGGGCTGGCGCCCTACTCACTGAGCCACAGGTGCCGCCCTACCTGTCATCTTAATAGAGAAACAAGGAAAACTGTAAAGTAGCATCTAAACAATCCCTAAATGTTTTTCAACTCCCAAAGCTTTTCATAAGAACAGTATTAGAGGAAGAGCTTTAGACATGTTTAAGTTAGTGCCAAGTTCTCTAATAAAATGGTGTTTTTTAGAACAAAGTTAGCTTTTCCTGTTTTAAAATTCAGATTTACTTTTAGTACTAGATAGGTGACTACTGGTTGCTATTCCACATATTATGTAAAAGTATTTGAATCAAAATATAGCAGTCAAGTAAAGCAAATGGGAAGAGGATAATTAGAAAAACAGATGGAAATGTTTTCCACTTTGCCATTTTTCTGAATGTACATTTAAATATTATATTCCTCCGTAAAACCAACAGATTGAGAAAAAGTGAATGGTATTTACAATTGTGACTAATATCCTGCTGCTATGATATGATTACTGGCTCTAATTTTATTCACTGGTACTCCACGATAATGACAAATTGAGTAACAATCATGTGCGTGCCTGCGTGCCTGCATGTGGGGGGTATGGTTGTGTGTTAGCGTGCAGGTACGTGGGTGTGTGAGAGCGCGCGTCTTTATCATGGGTGATTTCTGCGGGCTCGGCAGGAACATGGTCAGAACTGTTCAAGGGTCAATGATATTTGGTTTTGCTTACTTGAACTTTCACATCAGCCAGCTTATTTGAGATATTAAATTTACTAACCTTAGATGAATGTAATCACGTATCAACTCTTATAATCAGGTGAATCCAAAAATACCAGTTCTGATAAGTTGATTTCACTATTCTAGTATTCACATTTTACTATTTAATATATAAACAATCGTCACCCTTGTATTCTGGCCATGACATGCAAAATCCCATGTAAATTACATGTTAAAAATCACTGTATTTCGGGCGGCGCCTGTGGCTCAGTCAGTCACCTCCATATACTGAGGGTGGCGGGTTCAAACCTGGCCCCTGCCAAACTGCAACCAAAAAATAGCCGGGCGTTGTGGCGGGTGCCTGTAGTCCCAGCTACTCGGGAGGCTGAGGCAAGAGAATCGCTTAAGCCCAGGAGTTGGAGGTTGCTGTGAGCCGTGTGAGGCCACAGCACTCTACCGAGGGCCATAAAGTGAGATTCTGTCTCTACAAAAAAAAAAAAAAAAAAAAAAAATCACTGTATTTCTTGATTCTCATCCCTTTGCAAGTGCATCTATTCAAAAGTTGAATCTGGCTGTCTTCTGTTAGTGTGATTTTCTTTACTGGTACTTGTAACTGTCACCAAGTCAACCAAATAGAATGTGTAACGGATTCTTTAACAGCCATCACGCTGTGACTTAGGGCCAGCCCAGTGACAAATGCCATTTCTCACATTTCTTCCCAGGCCCAGACAGTCTTTCTGACTTCTAGTGTCCTAGGGGCTGAAGATTTCAAGTTGCAGAGGGAACTGGGCAGGGGACAAGAGATGCTGTCAGGTGGTGCATTCATCAGAGGGGAGACTGAAAAGCCCTGTCAGAAATGGTAACTCCTTCACCTCTTCCAGGGCAGCAGCCCACCACAAGGTACTGGGGTCCCTTACCCCTAACTACCCCTGACTAACAGCCGCCTTTGTTCTTATCTCCAGGGGAGACAGGGCCCTTCCTGCCTGGCCCTGGAAGCAGTCACTGCTTTACCTCTCAGGGTCAGACGTACGGCTTCCTAAGTGTCCAAGCATCTGGGCTGGGATAAGCTTTCTTGAGGGACTTGGAGAATCCCAATTCCTAGTCAGATCGACAGGTACATCAATCTAATAACCTCTGGCTTGTAAATGCCCAAATCTCTACTGGTCTGGGGGTGGAGTCACTTAATCCAATCCCTCCCTTTTTCCTTCTCTGCTCTAGCTGAGTACAGCCAGTCTGACTTTGGACGCACCTCTGGAGATTTGAGTCCCATCTCCCTGATCCTTATAGTTTCATGGTGTCCTGTGGGTGCCTCCCTCCCCAGGGGGGCTGGAAGTTTGGAGGGTGCTTGATACACTGCACTCCCAACAGTATCTGCTATTAATATCAGACCACAAGGTCCCCACCCCCAAACAGTCATTACTTTGGAAGCATCCTAAGAGTTAGGAAATGGGAAGGAAAGAGGACCCCCATCAGCCCAGCAATTTTTCACAGTGAGACCACCAGCAGCAGGCAGCTATCCACTTTTGAGCTGTGGGGCTTCATACTCAAATGTTGAAGTGTCCAGCTGTTTGTTGATTTTTCTCTGTAACCTGCCTTTCCAGCTGTGTCCCTAAGAAGTGATATTTGACACCTTCCCACTGTAGTCCTCCACTCCCCTGGCAAAGGACTGTCCACCTGCTGCCACCATTGGCATACCTCTTCCCACCCACCCCCAGTTGCATATTAACATCTTGAGCCCATAACAGAGGGTCATGGCAGGGATGGAGCTGGGAGGCTCACTTTGCATAGTTTATGGAGAATACGCAATTGTGTCAGGGGTTTAGGAGGCGCTGGTAGAGATTACTGGGCCTTCACTTTTCCCCAGCCCAAGAAGGCTAGCCAAGTATCCATAGCTGTCCAGATATTTCTGGCCAAGTATTCATAGCTGTCCAGTTCCCTGAGACCACCAGCAGCCAGGTGGGGGAGGTGCTGCTGTTGCAGTGGGGAGGGAAGTGGCAGTGGGAGCAGGGCTGTCCTGCTGTGCCTGTCAGCTCAGGCCACAGTGGAGTTTACCCAAATATCCTTTGGAGCTAATCTGGGGCCATAACCATCACAACCTGGTTATGTTCCCAGTTAGCCCAGAAACGTATATCTGATGGAAAAGTATTTTGTGGAATCTGAACAGCTGACAATTACCCTCAAGTAATACAGTGGCTGCTTATATGAAAGTTTTATTTTTTGAGGCATTGCTTGCTTGCTTGCTTGCTTTTTTTTTTTTTTTTTTAGAGGGACAAGAGTCTCACTTTGTTGCCCTTGGTAGAGTGCGACATGAGCTGTGGCATCACAGCTCACAGCAACCTCCAACTCCTGGGCTCAGCTATTCTCCTGCCTCAGCCTCCCGAGCAGCTGGGACTACAGGCGCCTGCCACAACGCCCGGCTAATTTTTGGGTTGCAGTTTGGCCGTGCAGGTTCGAACCCGCCACCCTCGGTATATGGGCTGGCGCCCTACCCACTGAGCCACAGGCACCACCCAGGCATTGCTTTCCAATTGTTCAATTATTCATTTACTCAACAAACATCGGAATCCTGTTGGAATGCTTTCATGTTTCTGCACCTAGAATGTATGTTAGCAGTGGATGTAAGCCGGCCTCACTGTCAGTCACTGCTGTGGCGATAAATATATCGCCTTGTTCCCAGTAATTACTCATTAGGACTTTATCTAATATTTCCCATGTCATCGTCGTCACATAACTGAAACTTAACTATTTTGCCTACCCGTAGATAGGAAGTTAGGTTTGTAATTTTAAAATGATTTCCTGCAATGTACTTCCTCCGCCTCTGAGTTCCAGCCGGCTGTTCCTCCGAGACCCCACGCGGGAGTCGCAATACCTGAATACGCCGCAGCGTCCTTCCCACCGTGGGAAAGCACTGCGAGGTTCCCAAGGGTTTCTCTCTCCCGTGCACCCCCAGCCTGTGATCCGGGATCGCCGCTCCCCCGAGGGCCAGCTGAGGGAGCTGGCGGGACGTGGGTTCCTGGCGGGCAACAGTGTGCGGTGACACCAGCCCGGCCCGCGGGCGGCGCTCTCCGCGAGCGCGCGGCTCCTCCTCCCGCCGGCTCGGCCCAGCCCCGCGCGGTCGGACGGCAGAGGCGGCTCCCGCAGGGTCCAGCTCCGGAGTGCCGGAGTTGAGCGGGAGACCCGGCCCCGGGAGGAGAGAAGGGTGGGGGCGCCTTCGCTTGAAGTACGGGGTTTGGGAGATGTGAGGAGGACGAGATGCTGCGGAGGGACGCAGGTGGGTGCGGAGGGGCCCGAGGGGCAGAACCTCAGCGAATGACCGGGAGGGCGCAGGGGTCGCCGGGCCCCGTGGAGAACGGGGCTCCGCGCACAGGGACTAAGACCGCATCTCTCTTCCAGGAGACTGATGGCCCGCCGGCTCGGCTGCACGGTACCTTTCCCGCCCATGTCACAGCCGCCCGCCCCGGCCCCGGGGGTCCCCGCCGCGCGCCAGCCCCAGAGGCCCAGCGCGCAGCCCGCGCCTTCGCCGCTCGCCGCCGCCGAGGAGAAGAGGAGGCCCCCGGAGAGGTCCGAGGTGCTTCTCTCCAGGTCCTGGCCCTCGGCCACCCTAAAGAGACCGCCGGCCCGGCGCGGCCCCGACCCGGGCAGGACGCGGCCGCCCGCCCCTCCGCGTTCCTCGCCCCGGGCCTCACCCAGCCGCACGCGGGCCCCGACCACGTGCAGCACGCCCCGGCGGGCTGGCTCTGGCCTCAGCCCGGCAAGGGCCGCCTGCGCAGGGACCGCCACAGGGACTGGAGCCACCACCTCGGGGACGTCGGCGCGGGCGCGGGCGGGGACAGAGGCCCGGCCAGATGACGCCCTGCGCTTTTCCTTGAGCCTCACCCCCGAGGCGGTCCTGGTCATCCAGAAGCGCCACCTGGAGAAGCGGCTGCTGGCGGAGCCGCGCAGGCCCTTCCCCGAGCCATCGGCCGACCCCCGGCGCCTGCTCGTCCCCTGTTCCCTCGCTGGAGACGCCAGTCCGCAGAGAGGCGGCGCCACCAGCTGCCCCGACGGTACCGCGGCCGCGGGCTTCCGCTGCCGCGCGACGCGATTCCCGGGGCTGCCCTGCGGCCCGCAGGCGCCTGAGTCCGGCTCGCGGCCCGCCGACCTACGCCCGCTGCTCAAGGTGTCGCTGCTCAACGAACGACACAAGTACGACGACGTGGAGTACGAGGAAGAGACCGAGGCCCTGGACGAAGGCCTAGTGCAAAAGTGCACCGACTGGCTGCGCGGCGTGGAGGCGGCGGCCGCCGCGCGGGACCGAGCGGGGCGCCTGGGCGCGCTGCCGCACTTGAGCACGCTGTGAGCGGGGCACGGGCCGGGCCTGACGCCCGCACCCCTGCGGACCGTACTCCACCCACCCCGGGCTCTCGTGGGGGACGCACAGCCCAGTCTGGCCGCGGTTTCTCCTCGGTGCTGGTGAACCGAGCAGGCCCGCCCGACGCCCGCGGCCCCTCTCCCGCCTCGCCGCT
The DNA here is from genome assembly GCF_027406575.1 of Nycticebus coucang. Lineage (NCBI taxonomy): Eukaryota > Metazoa > Chordata > Mammalia > Primates > Lorisidae > Nycticebus > Nycticebus coucang. The sequence continues at coordinate 139,479,956 of NC_069784.1, read as the reverse complement.
CCAGTCCCCCTTTGTCTCTCCCCGACACCGGTGGTTCCTCCCCAGAAGTCCCAGCGGCTGGCCGGGGAGCGGGCAGCTGTTAGATGCCTACTGTGTGTTTAGTTCCAGGGGCCCTTTGTGTGGGGCAGGCCTGCCCCCGCCAGGTCCACGCCTGGACTGAGCGCTAGTCTGCGCCGCCCGCTGCATGTGGAACGTGGTGCTGAGTTTATCACTTTATTTTCTCCCAACTCAGAAACATGTTGGGGGTAGTGGAAAGCCTGGAAGTCAAACTTGATGTAATTTCCAGTATCTGCAGAGGAAGGGTGATGACCTGGAACGAGTCATGCGCTTGATGTCAGCTCTGCCCTGTGGTCACACAGCCGATGACTCATGGTCAGCATGGTGTACTGGGTGCGCACGTGCGTACACGCTCACATCGCCACGCACGCCCGCAAAACGCGCCCCTGATCCCCCGTGAACACACATAATCACACTCACACATACATGCACACCCAGAGTCTCTCCTGAAGCAGTTTTGGGAATTGTTCCCAATGGTTGGATTAAGGCAGGAGCTGGAGTGAGGGTCAGCTTTTTTAAAAATCAAATCATCTCTATTTGAAGTGCTCACAACATCGCTTTTGTGGAAAGAAAAGGTAACGTACGGAAAGGGGCAGTGCTGGAGCCTGTAACCCCCAGAGGCTGACAGGTGCCAGGGCCCCCTAGAGATTTGCTAGGAAAGAGGAAGGCCCTGGGCGAGGTGGAAGAAGTGGTGTATTTATTTTTGGCATTTTTAGTCACTGTATGAAAATCAGTGATGACTTATACAGCTGTATATAGTGATTAAAATTTTTCTATTTATTATTTGAATAATGAGTAAATTTTTATTAACCGTATCCTTTACCCTGCTAACTGGAGACTGATTTCTAGATATTTCTTCCATGCATCTGGGTATATTTAACTCTAAGGATGAAAAGAAAATAAAGTGTTATAATCAGATAAGACTGGTTACAGAAGAGTAATGTGTTACCTCAAATGTTGACTGAGTTTGTAAGTCAATTACCAGCTTAATGTTTGTTTCGTTAGACTTTAATGTGTCAAGCCTGAATTATATTTTAAATTGAAGCCTTACATTTTTTAGAAAAACATTTATATCTTTCTTGTAGAGGTCTTTGCTCTAATCTCGCTCCAATTCTAGGGACATATTTATTTAGATATGAAACATTTAATTCAGTGGGAGCTAGGTCAGCCGCCAAATGAGTCGCAGAGACTAAAACCCACCCACCAATAACTTTCCTGACCCTTATTTGAGTTCACAATGTATTCTCTTTTACTTAAAATGAATACATTAATACCACAGGGACAAAAGTAGCCATGCTTGCCCCATACAGCCCAAGCTGTGAATGCTCCTATCCCCACCCCAGTCCACCCCCAGATGACCCTTGTGGAGCTTGCTCCCATACAGGGTGTGGGGTCTTCAGACAGGAGGGCAGTTCAGGGTGTTGTGACCCTGCCCAAAGGTGAGCAGCGGCATGGCCTGGTCTCATCTCACGCTTAATGCAAACATAAGCCCTTTCCTCCCTATCCCCCAGGCTCTCCACCCAATCTCTTAACTGCCTACAGTACAAAACTAAGCACATTTTCCTCTTTCGTGTTTGTTAAGAGTTTGTGTTCATGGGCGGCGCCTGTGGCTCAGTCAGTGGGGCGCCAGCCCCATATACCGAGGGTGGCGGGTTCAAACCCAGCCCCGGCTGAACTGCAACCAAAAAAAAAAAATAGCTGGGCGTTGTGGCGGGCGCCTGTAGTCCCAGCTACTCGGGAGGCTGAGGCAAGAGAATCGCTTAAGCCCAGGAGTTGGAGGTTGCTGTGAGCTGTGTGATGCCATGGCACTCTACCGAGGGCCATAAAGTGAGACTCTGTCTCTACAAAAAAAAAAGAGTTTGTGTTCATTATTCTTCACTTTCAAAGCAGATGACTAGGATGTTTTTGTTTCCCAGGTTAGTGAACATCAATAAAAAGCAAAATAGGGCGATGCCTGTGGTTCAGTGGGTAGGACGTGGGCCCCATATACGGAGGGTGGTGGGTTCAAACCCGGCCCTGGCAGAACTACAACAACAAAAAAGCTGGGCATGTGGTGGGCGCCTGTAGTCCCAGCTACTCGGGAGGCTGGGGGCAAGAGAATCGCTTAAGCCCAGGAGTTGGAGGTTCCTGTGAGCTGTGTGACCCCATGGCACTATACCGAGGGCAAAAAAAAGTTAGACTGTGTCTCTACAAAAATAATAATAATAATAATATAAGCAAAACAGGTTCTGCCCTAATTCAGTAGACCTGGAAAGGAGCCCGTGGGGGCTGCTGTGACAGCAGGTTTGGGAACTGTTGCTATATAGTTGGAGAGATACAGGGCTTCGCTCAGGAAATACCTAAGGCGGGTTTCACTACTGTGTCCTGTTGTTAGAGGCCCCAGGGCTGCTGTGTCAACATCAGAGTCTCTAGGTCAACAGTTCTCAACCTGTGGGTCGAAACTCCTTTTTAACAATGAAAATACATTGCAGCATTAGGAAGTTGCCTCCTGACACGTACGTCCATGACAGCACAGTCCACATCCTGATCCCATTGTGTCACCAGAGGCTGCTCAGAGACTGAGCAACCTCAACACAGAGATGAGATTTACCAGAAAAGCTGAAGTCAGGCCTCAGATCTGTAACCTGTGTTTCAGAGATTTCATTCGAACCCCCACCAACCTCTGTTTTGCTTTTGTGTCTGTGTCACTGTTAACCTCTGCTCTGAACTCGTGACAGTGGTGAGGGTCCTGTGCTGGGCAGATGGGGTTAGTCTGTCCCCTGCCACCCGCTGGGTTGGCTGCCTTTGTGCGTTCTCCAGTGGCAGGTGTGTGTAGATAAATATTTTGTTGTTCTTTCTATCTATCTACTTTTCTTTTGCAGTTTTTGGCTGGGGCTGGGTTTGAACCCGCCACCTCCAGCATATGGGTTTGGCGCCCTACTCCTTTGAGCCACAGGCACCGCCTTCTATCTTCTTTTCCTCGCCATCCTTCCTTTTTCTTCTTTCGACCAATTTTTGGCTACTTTCTTTTGCTCTTAAATTTCTCTTCTTTCCTCTTGCTGGCTCAACAGGTGTTGTGCTCTCCCCACGGGTGGAGGTTACTCAACTAAGAGGAGATGAGGCTGCAGTTATCATTGGGAGTAAAACTCAGATGTTCTCATCACAAAACATGGCAAATATTTGAGGTGATGGACAGATTAATCGGCTTTACTCAATCACTCCACATTGTATTTAAGAATCATGCCATCACTTGTACCCCACAAATAATATACAACAATAATTTGTCAATATGCAATAACATTTATTTTTTTAAAAAGAAAGAGATGATAGCATGCTCTACAGTCCTTTCCTGGTGTCTGTGGGGAGCCAGACACAATCCTGGCTGGGTGTCCCTGGATGCCCACAGCCTTTTCTGCCTTTTCCTATTGAATGCAACCCTTTGGCCTGTTTTGTAGATCAAGGCAGGGGTTGGGTAGGGAATTCTATGGGATGTGTCCCTAACTGCTCACCTAGGAGAGTGACAGGCATCCCACTAGGCTGTCCCTGGCAGCACAGTTTCCCTTGCCTTCCTCAGGCTGGGACCTTGGCAGAACACACCTGTGTTTTCAGGGCCATGTGTCCAAAGGAGTGTCCCCTGCGTTGATGTAGTGAGAGAAGCATCTCTCTCAAATCAGCGCAGGCTCAGTGCCTGTAGCACAGTGGTTAAGGTGCCACCCACATACACCAAGATTGGTGAGCTTGAACTCAGCCCGGGCCAGCTAAACAACTGCAACAAAAAAATAGCCAGGTGTTGTGGTGGGCGCCTGTAGTCCCAGCTACTTGGGAGGCTGAGGCAAGAGAATCGCTTAAGCACAAGAGTTGAGGTTGCTGTGAGCTGTGACGCCAAGCACTCTACTGAGGGTAACAAAGTGAGACTCTGTCTCAAAAAAAAAAAAAAAAAACCAACGTCCAGCATGAACTTGTCACTTGGTTACTTCACAGTAGAGCAGTGTTTTTCAACCTCTTCCATCGCATGGCACACTTTAACCTATAAACTTTCACAGCACACTTAAATTATGTTGATCCAAAAAAAGTAAAAAGAATATACTTACTGTGCTTTGAACTTCTTTCAAAAATAATTTAATTAATGGTCTTTAAAATTGTTTGCAGCACACCAGTTGAAAAATCACTGTGGTAGAGGGCCAGCACCATTCTAATCAAGACATTTATCAGAAAATGACCTCCAGCCTGAGGGACTGGGCTGGGGTTACTCAGTGACTGTCATGTAAGCAGGGATCCTTATTAGGGGGAGTTGCTTGAAAGACACTCTTAGGAGAGAGCAACCATCTGGCAAAACGAAAGGAGACAGACTTCCCGGAGACACTGGATGACTTGGGGGGCTGCTCAGCATCCCCTGAACTGCTTGTGGGGGTGTGGAGTGGCAGCCTCCAACCTGGGCTGCCTGGCTCCGACCGAGGCCCACCCCTGCATCCCTGCTTCCCCGGCCAGAGCACGCCAAGCCCCTGCCTGGCACCCGCAAGGCCATCCTGGCTGCCATTAGTCACCACCTTTTCCTACGTTGCCAGACACAGGGCAGCACAGACACAATCACGCCACAGAGCTCTGCAACAATGGTGTTTTCACATCTGCAGTGTCATCATCCCAGAGAAAAGAGACAAGGACTGCAGATAAAGGGCTTCATTCACTGACCTAAAGCCCAGCAAGCAGCCACTTCTGTGTCACCCTGGGGTCTTCGGGGAAAATATGGGGAGAAGTGGCAGGGCCAGTTAAGGGGACATTTAAGAACAGCTTGTCTCCCACAATTTCATATTTGTAGTGAGTTGAGATTGTCTCCGGCAGGTTGGATCCAGATGGTGGCCTCAGGGATTATTCTGACTCGGCGCTCTCAGCAGGGAGCATGGACTTCATGGAGAAGAGAAGCTGCTGATACCTTTTCTGGGGACACCTATCCGGGCTAACAGCTTAGCAAATCCTAGGAGAAATTTTACTCACTCTTCCACAATGATGGGATATTACCAGAATTTTAGAAAAATGTATTCAAAATATAAAAAGTGTAGCAGGATGAGAAGGGCTCTTTTCCCAGCAGTGTGAATGATCGTACAAATGAGTGTCCAGGCAAAAATGGAATTGTGATACATCAAGACTATTTTGCTGTGTGTAGTTTCTATGTTACATTTACTGTTGTTTTAGAATCACCAATTGATGTGGTTAGGAAAATAAATGAGGAGCCGGGTAACAAAAGGACAGAGAGTTTTTTAATTGTGTGAGATCACTGCCTAAGAAACAGGCTTGTGTTTTCTGAACACAATGAAGCTGTTTCCAGTTGCACTGGAGACCAGGCAACAGGCTGGAGTTGCCAGATTTCTTGATTTTTTTGAAGCCACCCCGTCACTGAACCCAGCATGCATGTCCTTATTGTCAGTAGCTGAAGAGTCTTGTTTTGCCCTAAAACATAGCATTTACAGGGTGTGCCCTGCAAGGCAACCTGAGTGGCCGCTTGGCACCGTAATGAGTTCTTGGGAAGTTTCTCTGAGGGAGGAGAAGGGAAGGCATGAAGATTTGAAAAGGTGGGGTGTGGGGTGGGGGCACAGCAGGACGAGGAAGAGCACATGGATGGAGCAGGGCCAGCCCGCTGGCGTCACCATTCTGCTCCACCAGCCCCGGAGAAGGAGGAAGGGAGAGCCGATGACAGGGAGGGCGTGGAAGAGACCCACTTTTCAGGGGAGGGAGGGATTTGCTAAGTGCCTGGGGTCTCCCCTGCCCACCCCCTGTTCCTCTCAGGCCAGCCCTAGCCTCTAGGTACCATCAAACTCCCCAAAACTTAAAATCCTTTGGATACTTCTCTATGGGAAACACCTCAGAGTCAGCTGTTAAGAAAACAGAACCAAATCACTGCATGAATCGGGACACACGTGGCGTCTTTGGACCGTGAGAGAGGCCACATCTAGTGTGTGCTGGTGTCATCGGGCTTGCTGTCCCAACGTACCGGGTACTCAGACTATGGTGTGCGGATTGGGTTTATTGAAATGTCCTGTGACTCCTTCCCTCCACAGAGCAGGTTTGAGATTCTTCATTGGTTTGCAACCGAGTGTCTGTAGCTATGATAGAGCCATTACCGTCCCCACACAGGACCACGAGAATGAGGGACTTGTTCCTTCAGCCACAGCTGTTTCTGGGGCGTTATTAGCTGGCTCTGGTCCATGTAGCTTGTTGACATTGTTGACTCTTTCAGCAACTGGGGAGAGAAAAACACTCAAGTGCTTGATATTGTGCACAAGCCATAAATCTTCCCAGGGCACTGGGTGGGGAAGGTATATCACCCATGACACAGTTGAGCAGTGTTCAGTTAAAGCTGTATCAGACTTTAAATGATAAGATTATACAGCCAGATGGACAGAGTTAAGAATCCCCATGCCCCAAGGCCCACTCACTAGGAGGGCCTAGTCAGTCTGCAGCTGCTCTTCCAACCTTCTCCTCCCAACACTGGGAGGATTCACCGTTCCCCTTGCCTGTTGTGCATTTTGCAATTTAAGAAAACCTTAAGACAAATAAAATTACATTTTTTTTACAGTTGAATTTAAAAATAGTCATCTGATATTCGAAAAAAAGACTTGCCTATTTGCCCCTCCAAGGCTCTGATGGCTATCAATGGGCATTGAAAGGGCCCTGTCTCCCTCAGAACAGCACAGTGACTCGGGTGAGGGAGCATGCTCTTGGCTGTCCACCTCTCGCTCAGGAGAACAAAGTGTCAGGACTTTCCATGACAAGCCCTGGGGTTTGGCTTTCCCATGGCTCCTTCCTCTGTGACCCTCTTCCTGAAGACATGCCTCCTGCATCACACCTGGTCAGGACTCAAGTGTCGCCCCAGCCAGCACCTGCTATCCCGGGAGACATCGCCAGGTCAGGGACACCCTGGCTATGCAGTCACAATGACCACAAAGTCCAGATTTCCGGGGCCCATGTCGATTTTAATTTCATTTTGGAAAAAGCAGTCATGTCCTAGAGTCAGCAGGCAGTAGATGGGAATCTTCCACGATTCTTCTTCCTCTCTCCTTCCACCAGTCACGAGTACTTAGAGGGCCCTTAGGCACCCTCTGTGGTGACATCTGTCAGCTCAGCTTAAAGACATAAGGACCTTTCAGGGCACAATGAATCCAGTGTGAGAGAGGGATTACCTTGATTCAGAGTTTATGTTTCTTGGTCAAACAAAAAGTTTTTAAGATAACAAAAAACACCACAAAAAATGAACCTAGGACAAGGTCCAAACCTGTGCTCACCGACTGTAAGCCCACAGGGCACGCTGGGCCTCTGTCTCTGCCAGCTTCTTCAGCCACCGCGGCTGCCCTGTGTGTGCTTTTGCCCTGGCTGACTAACTGCCTCGGCCCTGCTGGCCTCTGCCTGATGAGGGCTCTGCCACTGAGTCCGATCAGCCCCTGTTGAGACCATCTGCCGCCCCGAGAGACCTGCCTTCCCCCAACTCCTCTGACAGCCGCTGTGTTCTGTCCTGTTAGAGTTCACCTCCCCACCCCCCGGGATGAGTGAGGAACTGTGATTTATCTTTACACTGGTTACTGTTCCCAGCACACTTGCTCACACTTCCTAAATGTGGAAAAATAACTCTTGAATGAATGGATAGCTAAATGAATGCATTTTATTAATTTACCTCATTTAATTCATTAATCTGAAAGGAGTAAAAAGGGGCCTACTTCTATTTATTGGCACCTGGGGAAATCGGCAGGCAGCTTCAGATTTGATCCTGAAAGCACCACTTAGGATGACTAAACAGAGACCTCAGGGGAATCAGAAATGGGACGAGTGTGGTGGTGAGCACCTGTCTTCTCCAGGCTTGAAGGACCTGTGCCCCTTCTCCCCTAGTCTTCAGTGAGGGGATGGGAGCCTCCACCCCCAGTTGATGTAGCCGCCCCAGTGCACACTAGGAAAGCTGCTTGTTTACTCTTCGATTATCTTTTATCTCTATCTTTTTTTTTTTTTTTTTTGAGACAGTCTCATTCTGTCACCCTGGGTAGAGTGCCGTGGCAACATAGCTAACAGCAACCTCAAACTCTTGGGCTCAAGCAATCCACCTGCCACAGCCTCCCAGAATGCTAAGATTACAGATATGAGCCACCCCACCTAACCTTTTCTACCCCTGTTATTAAGTATTAAGTAGCCAAACAAGATTATGCTCTGATGACATACTCACAGCAGTAAGAAAGTTGGCAACCCTCAAATACCAAGAAACCCCGTGGCAAACAGAAATGGGCAAAAAAGTAGAAACCCTTTTGCCAACAGGATCTTCATGTGAATGAGGGGCTATGGGTGCTAGGGAGGGTAGAGGATCTGAAACTTTCTTTTTGCAGAAGTCTATGTCCTGGCTTGCTAATTTCTAATTTCTAAACAAAAAGTACTGCTATTATTAAGCAGAACCATACCCTACATTTGGTTACTGAGTGACTTTGGCTACTTTGATTATGCCTTGTCTTACTCTCTGCTACCCACAGCCCTGGGGGAGTAAACAGAAGCCTTGTTCCTTAGGGGAGTGACTTTGAGGATCACACAACACAAACAACACGAAACAGCAGGATCCTGGGAGGAGTCCCTGATGTTTGACAGATCTATTGGCTTTAAGTGATTGTTTCTTCTAAATGTTCCGGGCTTTTGCTTTTTTAATAACTAGTTTTTTCTTGTTTGTAAAAAATCTGAAGAGATACCAAGATGCATAAATTAAAAAATAAAAATTACTCTTTTTTTTTTAAAATGAGACAGAATCTCACTTTACTACCCAGGCTAGAGTGCTGTGGTGTCAGCCTAGCTCACAGCAACCTAAGACTCCTGGGTTCAACTGATCCTCCTGCCTTAGCCTCCCATAGCTGTGGCTACAGGTGCCCACCATAGCACCCAGCTAATGTTTTCTATTTTTAGTAGACCCTGGGTCTCACTCTGGCCCAGGTTAGTCTCAAACTCTTGAGTTCAAGGTATCCTCTGGCCTCAGCCTCCCAGCGTGCTGGGATTACAGGTGTGAGCCACAGCACCGAGCTTGTGAAGTTGAACTTACTATTTACTTTCGTGTGGAGACCATTTATCTTTCTCCTCTGATAAATTATTTACCAGGACTATTTTAAAACTTTTACTAAGCATATAAAAGGTGACAAGAATGACGAGTATTTATAAAGTTGTTTTTTTTTTTTGAGACAGAGTCTCACTTTGTCACCCTTGGTAGAGTGCCGAGGCATCACAGCTCACAGCAACCTCAAACTCTTGGGCTTAAGCAATTCACTTGCCTCAGCCTCCCAAGCAGCTGGACCCACAAGTGCCTGCCACTATGCCTGGCTATTTTTGTTGTTGTTGTTGTCATTGTTGTTTAGCTGGCCAGGATGGGGTTCGAACTTGCCGGCCCCCGTGTATGTGGCCGGTGCCCTAACCATTGAGCTACGGGTGCTGAGCCTATTTATAAAGTATTTTGTAACTACTAAACTTTGCTTCCAAACAGTGTACACATCTTAACTCATTCGATTTCCTCAACGCCCTTGCAGGATAGGTGCTATTTTTCAGGTGAGAAGATTGAGGCCCAGAAAGGCTGACAGACTTTCCTACAGTCAGAGACCAGGGAGTGGGGCTCTGAGACTCCCCTCTGCTCCTCACTATGGCCACACATACAGTCTCTCCTGCACTTCCAGGACAGAGCAGAAGGGTTTGTTTTTTTTTATAATTAGTAAGAAATTCTTTTCAAAATGGCTTCACTTTCTTTCTGTTAGAGCAGCGCCAGCCTGGCTGTGGCCCCAGAAAGCTGATTGGGTGAGGTTTGGGCTCCCGCACTACCCTGGGGGGGGCAGACGAACCAAGGGCCAGGGAAGCCACTTCAGTGGTGTCACCACAGGGCACTGGCTTAGCAAGTTAAGCTCTGCCCAACTTAGATACCGAAGCAGAGCCAGGCTGTCCCACCAAGGGGCACCCCACCCACTCAGATATCTTTGACTACAGCACAGCCTGGGCAGATGCATCTCCAGCATTTTGTTGGGAGCACATTTTGCAGCTTGGATGGAAAAGGGTCCTTGGGAATTCACAGGACCAACCCTCAAGACCCCTGCCTGGGAGTGACTAGAGCCACCAGCAGCAGAGGGCTGACTGCGATGCTCCTCCAGTTTCCATCAAAAAGACACCCCCAAAATGAACTTTATTGCACTCTTAAATATTCAAGATAATGTTGGGTTTTAATGATCATAAAAGGTATTTCTTAATGTACGTGGAACAGATGCATAGCACTCTCTCCTTTTCAATGTTTGAGAAAAACAAGACACTATCGGCTACTTCTCTAAACCATATAACAGCTCAATGCAGAATCTCTGGTTCCTAACTGCGGGTGAAGTCCCTCTGAGTGAACAACACAACAGCCACTCGTGGAGGGCCATGCGCGGAACAGGAAAGAAACTGGGACCTGGGTTCCTTCAGAGTGTTTGTAAAGGGAGCAGGGGAGGCTCAGCCCTGCAGGCCCCACCAACTCTTTCCATGGGGTCAAGGGCCCCCATGTAAGTGGGGACTCAGGCACAGTGACCTCACCCGAGTGCCCCCAGCCACCCTGTCCCCAGTGTCTGGACTCTGCCTCTGAAAAGCAGCTTAAAGGAAGGACAGAATGATGTGATTGATTGAATATTGAATATTGAATGATGCCAATGATTGAATATTTTTATAATTATTCAGCCTCATTGTGTATATTAGGCTGTATTTTTAGTGTAATTCTAAGCATCACCCTTACATGCAGTTTTAAAAAAATGCACAAGCACGTGGTGTTCCTGGGCCTCCTAATTGTCAAGCAATAAAAATATACACTGGAGAGCAAGGGCGGGAACCCAGAACCTCAGGGGGCGTTTTTTTTTTTGTTTGTTTGTTTGTTTTGTTTTGTTTTTGAGGAGGAAATCCAAAAAGAGCAAGAAAATTATAACGCAAAGATAAACAATAAATTCCAACGAACTATCAGAATGAATCACGGATGAGACGATGGACTAGGAAAGGAGACCGCACTGGATGTAGTTAAAAAACCAGCCAACCGGGCAGCGCCTGTGGCTCAAAGGAGTAAAGCGCTGGCCCCATATGCAGGAGGTGGCGGGTTCAAACCCAGCCCTGGCCAAAAACTGCAAACAAACAAACACAAGAAAACAACCAACCAGGTTGGGCAGGGTGTAATCTCACTCCCGGGAAGCACTCTGGGAGGCCCAAGCAGATAGATCCTTTGAGCTCAGAAGCTTAAGACCAGCCTGGAGCGAGAGAGAGACCTCCAACTCTACTAAAAATAAAAAACTAGTGGGGGTAGTGGAGGGGATTTGTAGTCCCAGCTATTCCAGAGGCTGAGGCAAGACGATTGCTTGAGCCCAAGAGTTTGAGGTTGCTGTGAGCTACGCCACGGCTCTGTATCCCGGGAAACAGAATGAGACTCTGTCTCCAGAAACAAACCAACCAACAAAAAGCTGACGCTCGAGGATCCAAATCTCTGGGTGTGGCCTGAGTATCAGTCCCAAGCTTCCCAGGTAATTAATATAACCACTTACTGGCATAATAAAACTACAAAAAAATACACACGACTGTGAGAATTCACAAAGGAGCATAAATAATACTTGAATTTCAAATTGCAAAAACGCGGTTCTGTGTTTTTCTCACTTTTTTCCCTCATCCCTTCCTTTTTCTCTCCTTCCTTCTTTCCCTCCTTCTCTCCCCTCTGTTTTTCTTCCCTCATGTAAGACTTAGTCTGTCTTTCCCTCCCCTTCATCTCTGAGATTGAACATGACAGTCTGTTTTGAAATGGTGGCAGTGTGTGTCTGTTATTTGCACTGTAGCCAATTAAATACCCACAGCCCGTCATTCCTCTCTCTGTCTATTCCTTCTTCACCCCAGCGTCCTCACCGCTGTGGGAAGGTGCGGTCTGAGCTGGCATGGCCTCCCCTCCATGGAGTCTCAAAGCCTGCAGCCAGGGAGCTGGTGCCTTGGCTGCTCAAGAATGGTACTGAAAAAAAGAAAAAAATTAGACGACATTATTTATGAAGGCTGCCTCCAAAGGGAAAATGGAAAAGGCTCAGAAGATTATTAAGAGAATGTTGAAATTTGGGTGTGACAGATGAAATTGCTAAGAGCACCACCTTTCTTTGGGAACAGGGGGCTTTCCCTGGAGGATAGGAGGGCTGCCGCTAGCGTCCTCTTCATGGCCCTCGGGGTGGAGACACTTTCCTGCTGCCTTGCCTCTCACCCGCACCAGGAAGCCAAAATAGCACCTGCCTACCGTGGAGCTAAGAAGAAATTCCAATAATGAGTCATCGGCTTTTAATTAAGAATACAAAGAACCACAGTTAAAGGTCGGTTTATAATAATCCTCCAGCAGGAGAGATTAAGGAGCAAACAGCAAATTGCCTAGGGACAAATGACACAGCCCACACGTGGGCCTCTGTCCCCGCCTGTGCTTCCTCCTCACCCTCCCCAGCTCCTGGTCCCAGGGGGTGGGCAGTTGGCTCTGGGGGGAGGATCTGCTGAGTGCTGTAGTCCTGGGGAGCCCAGAGGGACCTCAGCTGAACGGTTCCTTCTGTCAGGCACTGTGTCCCCCTACAGTGGTCTGTGCAAGATCAGTTTTGCATATGTTGCGAAGGTGGACTATTTCCTAGTTTCAGAGAAATGCCTTCAAAGCCATAGTTCAGTTTCCTTGTCTAAATGTTGCCAGGACAAGTGTCTTGGAGCTCTGGAGGTGCTGCCATGGAAACCTCATGGAACTTACATCCTGTTAACTCAGATCAGTGCTGAAAGAAGAGAGAGTTGTGATGTGTGAGCTTAAGCCCTCTCAGAGGGCAGTTTGTGAGAGGCGCAAACGTTTTTGTGCATGTTATAATAATCACAATTTTAAAAGATAGCAATAGGCCGGGTGCAGTGGCTCACACCTATAATCCTAAAACTCTGGGAAGTCTAGGCAGGTGGATCCCTTGAGCTCAGGAGCTCAGGACCAGCCTGAGCAACAGCAAAACCCTGTCTCTGCTAAAAATAGAAAAACGAGCCAGGCATGGTAGTGGCCACCTGTAGACCCAGCTACTCAGGAGGCCGAAGCAAGAGGATGGCTTGAACCCAAGTGTTTGAGGTTGCTGTGAGCTATGATGATGCTACTGCACTTTACCAGGGCATAGAGTGAGACTCTGTCTAAAAAAAAAGATAGCAATATCATTTCAGAAACGTAGCTTCTAAACCGTAAAATTTACAAATGCACATTCAGAGATAAATGTTTTCTTCAACAAAGTTAGTTTCAGAAGGAAGGGAGTATTAGTATCCAATCACAGAGAAAAACAGCATGCTCATGTAGCTTTTGATGCTCATGTAGTTTTCAATAGCCATCTCCTCATCCTGGAATATTTTCTTCTAATACAGTTAGTATGGAAATTTGAAAGTTAGTTAATCGTGACAAAACTGAAGTACTGAAAAGTTAAAAAATCCTTTTCTCAGCTTGTTCAACATAAAGCAAAATTGCTATCATCTAAGTAACCTTCACCCCAAAAGGCTCGCAGAGCCTGGGGGCAGCTCTGGTGCAGGGCTGTCCCCTTCCTTGGCCGCGGAGAGCTGCCACTGCAACTGGCCAGAAAAACACCGTCGGGGTGAGATCGTCACTGGGAGGGAAGAGATGACAGAAATCCAGGCCCACAAACGGGAAGTGGGGACCATGGGCTCTCCGGCTTGCTGTGGACTTGGCAGGGTGACCCAGCGAGGGGCCAGGATGAAAGACAGAGGGTTGAGCTGCAAGCCTGGAAGTGAGAGGGAACGTCTCCCTTTCTTGTTCCGTAAGGAGCAGAGCCTCCCATCACAACCCAGACCGTAAGCTGGTGACATCCAGGCCCTTCACTTCGTGTCTGGGCTGTTAAAAATGCTTGTGCTTTCCTCTGCATGACACACGCTCTGCTTGCGGTCCCAGGCTGAGCCCACTGTGCTCCTGGCAGTGACCAGGTTGTGGTTCAGGGTGGGTGACCCAGAGGACATAGTTGAGGCTGTGTGGTCTAGACCTGCTTCTCAGAGTAGCCCTTTTTTCCAGCAGAAAACTTATCCTGCCAGGTTGTTTACAATGGCCCTTGGCCAGTGCAGGAGGCCCCCAGCAGTGCCTGAGCCCACGCCTCCTGGGGTGAGACCATTTCATTAACCTTTCAAGAATTTCTGGGTGGTTGACCACACATCAACGCTTGGCATCCCCACAGAAATTGGTAAATGCTGCAAGTGAGCACCCGCGCTGCTGCGGTACAGCCCTGGCCAGCACTGTAGGGCAGCCTGGTGGGGAACAAGCTAACAGAGCAAGACCCTGTAGTCTCACCCAAGGTGAGTCTTGAGGCAACAGAAGGTTGAAAGAATGTAACATCTCCCTTAGATTCAGCCAAAACCATGGAGGTGCCTCTCAGTGGTGTCCCCAACACCTCACTCGGCACAGAGGCTGCTGCAGAGAGTCAGCATGTTTCAACCTGGAGGCCGTGCAGTCATTTCACTCTGGGGCACCCACCAAATACTGCTGGGGTGTTATTTCCCTGAGGCATTATTTTTCCCCTGACAGGTGCTTTTGGGCATGTTACCTTACCCAGGCCACCACCAAATGTATCTGAATAGCCTGGTATTGAAGATTTAGCTGTTAAGTGAAAATAAAGCAAACTCCCCTTGGGTGGTGTGGTGGTCCATGCCACGGTAACTAATACCACAGGCTGGGTAGCTTACATACAGAAGATACTTGGTTTCACATTCTTTTTTTTTTTTAAGTGAGACAGAGACTCACGTTGTCACCTTTGGTACAGGACCATGGCCTCATACCAGGGGTCCTCAAACTGTGGCCCACGGGCCACATGAGGCGGTGTGATTGTATTTGTTCCCGTTTTGTCTTTTTACTTCAAAATAAGATACGTGCAGTGTGCATAGGAATTTGTTCATAGTTTTTTTTTTTTTTTAAATTATAGTCCGGCCCTCCAACAGTCTGAGGGACAATGAACTGGCCTCCCGTTTAAAATGTTTGAGGACCCCTGGCTTACACCAACCTCAAACGCCTAGGTTCAAGTCATTCTCTTGCCTCAGCCTCTTGAGCAGCTGGGACTACAGGCACCTGCTACAACGCCCAGCTAGTTTTTTAGAGATTGGGGTCTTACTCTGGCTCAGGCTGGTCTCAAACCCGTGAGCTCGGGCAATCCACCCGCCTCACCTCCCAGAGTCCTGGGATTGCAGGCATGAGCCACTGCACCCGGCCTGGTTTCTATAGTTCTATAGGCTGGGAGGTGCTGGCATTTGGCAAGGGCCTTCCTCTGTCACCCCCAGAAGAAGATGGAAGGGTAGGAGTGAGGGAGAGAACAAAAGAGGAGGGGTGACCTCATCCTTTTTATATCAGGAGCTCACTCCCATGAGAGCTGCATCCATCCACTCACTGGGCAGAGCCCTCGTGCTGAAGTCACCTCATTCAAGGTCCCAACGGCTGCACTGGGGATTACAGCTCCAACGCATGAGCTTTGGGGGACACAGGCAAATCGTAGCAGATGGAATAGCCAATAATATTTAGATATGAGCTAGAAAGAAATGCTCCTTGAGTATTTTACAGTCCATGAGAAAATAAAAATTTTGTTTGAAGCAAGATGCTAATGAGTAGATCTGATTTGGAATCTGGTCTGAAGAAAGAGAAACTGATACTTTTTAAAATGAGACATTGGGACGACTATGAGTGGGGTCAACAGCAGCCACAAGCTCATGAGCCAGACGCAGTGTGTGGTGCACAGACAGGCATAGGCCTCGCTGGGACAGCACTGGGGCCAGGACCTGCATGGGGGTTGGGCTCATTCTCTGGGTCACCAGAGTCTGTGTGCAATTGGCTGTCGTGGTCCCATAGGCTCAAAGGATTTGATAAGTTTTGTCTTGTCTCGGGATTCCAACACAACAAGGCAAGGACTGGAAATGATCACCCCACACAGTGCACCGAAACCTATGTTAGTTTTGTAAGTTAATGTGAACTTAAATACACAAACATGCCCAACAATATACAAATATACTGGTGGGGGCTGCAGGGGCTTTTCCTAAGCTGTGTTCCTTGAAATAAGATGTAGTAGACTCTCAATAAAGAATATTGAAATGAGTTCAACATAAGAATCCCTCTGTTTAAGAAATTAGTGACCTCCCCTCCAGGGGTGAGTCACAAGTTCAATGATGCAGATATAGCTGAATTATAAAATCGCTGCATAACTTTCAGTAATGGTCTACATAGTGATCACTGGTTTCTGATGATCTGTGAGAAGTACAAGTATTGGGGGGGAGGCCACAGTAAAAGAAGCTGCTATGTGAGCTGTGCTGACAGGAAAGCATAGCCTAACCACAGAAGATATACCTCACGTTCACTAGTGCACCTATAATTAAAAACACAGGCAATAAACAGTGCTGGCCAGGACATGGAGAGATTAGAGCCCTTGGATGTAGCATGTTGTAGCTGCCTTGGGAAGAGGTTTCGCAGTTAAAAAATTCAACATAGAACTCTGGGAAGCCAAGGTGGATAGATCGCCTGAGCTCACAAGTTTGAGACCAGCCTGAGCCAGAGAGAGAACCCATCTCTAAAAATAGCCGGCGTTGTGGGGGGCGCCTGTAGTCCCAGGTACTTGGGAGGCTGAGGCAAGAGAATCGCTTGAGCCCAAGACTTGGAGGTTGCTTTGAGGTATGATGCCACCGCACTCTACCAAGGGCAACAAAATGAGACTGTCTCAAAAAACAAAAACAAACAAACAAAAATTCAACATAAATTCCACTTTTGGGTATAGACCCAAGAACATTAAAAATGTATGTTCACCAAAAAACTTGTACATGATTTTTATGGCAGCATCATTCATAGTAATCAAATGTCTGTCAGTTGATGAGTAGATAGTCAAAATGTAGTCTACTGTAGAACGGAATACTATTTATCCATAAAAAGAAATGAAATACTTATTTGTATATATGTACTTCACATGTACGTATGCCAGAACATGACAAACCTTAACTGTGCTCCACTAAGTGAGAGGGGACAAATGCAAAAGAACGCCCTGCATGGTGCTGTTTCTATGAATACACACAGTTGGAAAGTCTAGCACATTAGTCTGCCAGAGCTGCCGTTACCAAGTACTGCAGCCTGAGTAGCCTAAACAACAGAAATACATTTTCTCACAGCTCTGGAGGCTGGAAGTCCAGGATCAAGTTATAGGAAGGGCTGGTTTGTCCTGAAGCTTCTCTCCTGGGGTTGGGGACGGGAACAGGGTTGTCCCTGTGTATGGACACATCCCCCATCTCTCTCTGTGTCCTGATCTTCCTATCCCCGTCTCTCTGTGGGTCCTGATTTTCTAAGCAGGAGTCCTCAAACTGCGGCCTGCGGGCCACAGGAGGCGGTATGATTGTATTTGTTCCCATTTTGTTTTTTTACTTCAAAATAAGATATGTGCAGTGTGCATAGGAATTTGTTCATAGTTTTTTTTTTTTTTAAACTATAGTCCAGCCCTCCAACAGTCTGAGGGACAGTGAATTGGCCCCCTGTTTAAAAAGTTTGAGAACGCCTGTTCTAAGGACACCAGTCAGATTGGATTAGGGACACCTGTGTAGTCTCATTCAACTTAACCATCTCCAAATACAGTTACATTCTGAGATATGGCAGCTTAGGGTTTCAAAATGTGAATTTGGGGGCCAGAATTCAGCCCATAACATCTATAGTGCCAGAAAGGAGACTAGTGTCGCCAGGGCATGGGGGAAGGGAAAATGGGAGCGACAGCCGACAGTTACTGAATTTCCTTTGGAGTGATAAAAATGTTCTGAAATTTAAGGCTGGGTGCAGTGGCTCATGCCTCTAAATTCTAGCACTCTGGGAGGCTGAGGCCAGCCAGAACTAGAGTGAGATCCTGTCTCTAAAAATAGCTGGGCATTGGGCGGTGCCTGTGGCTCAAAGGAGTAAGGCGCCAGCCCCATATGCTGAAGGTGGCAGGTTCAAACCCAGCCCCGGCCAAAAAACTGCAAAAAAATAGCTGGGCATTGTGTTGGGTGCCTGTCGTCCCAGCTACTTGGGAGGCTGAGGGGAGAAGATCACTTGAGCCCAACAGCACTCTACCAAGGGTAACAAAGTGAGACTCTGTCTCAAAATTAAAGAAAGAAAAGAAAAGAAAATGTTCTGAAACTTATCGTGGTGACAGTTGCACAATCTTGAGAAAATACTAAAATCCACTGAATTCATTGTGTATAAATTAAAAGGGCAAACTTTATGGTATGTGAATTATGTGTCTTAATATTTTTTAAAAAAGAGTATCTTGCTGACTTCGGGAAGAGATTAGTATGAATATCAATGTGAGAACAACAAGGAGAAGTAAGGACAAAACCGTGCAGAAAAAACGTGTTTCTTTTCTGTTTGGCTCTTCTGTTCATAACTCCCACCTAGGACTCCTTCGGCTTGTGTCCGAGGATGGCTGACAAACCCCCTTCTCAGGATTCTGACCCCACCCAGCACCTCACAGTCCCGTTGCCAGGCTGCCGAGGGCCAGAGCCCAGCTGGAGAGAGGAAAGCCAAGAAGTAGAGTGAGGGCCCTAGGAAGGAGCCCTGGTGGCCCAGCTGGAATAGGTGGGGGTCCACTGGGCCAGAACCCTGCATTGGCTACGTCCTGCCCTCCTGTGTGTGTGTGTGTGGGGGGGGAGGGGGCTGTGTTTTCCAGACAATTTCCTTTTCAGTGGCCCCAGTACAGGCTTTGGATTACCTTGCCTGGTTCCAAAGCCTTTCTCTTCTGTAGAAGTAATTACCGCTGTTCCATGCCTGTGCTGTGGGAAGGCATGGCTAGTTTGTGGCTGCTTTATTCTGTGACCCAGCAGAGAGGTCTTGCTGTTATGTCACGCCATGCTTTGGGAAAGGCATGTTCTGTTGGTGCTCCTGATTGCTCTCGCTGTCAGCTCTGGGAGTGTGTGCTTACCCCAGCTGCACTCCCCGCCAGCCGCAGGGAACCCCAGCGTGTTACATGTAGGGAACAGTGTAAAAATGTCTTACTGATTATCCCGATACATATATTTTGTATGTGTGTGTGCCTTGGGATGTCATGAATCTTGAAAGATCATCCAAAAGGCCTGATCTTAGGAGTGACACACGTCTTCAAGCTGCTGAGGACAGGACAGGCAGCGCCTCAGATCTTGCTGGGAAAGGGAGCATCTTTTGTGTCCTTGTTAGTAAACTGTGTTTAGGTGTCTTTAATGTTTCTCTACTGGGTATCCTTAGTTCATATTCTGACAACACACCGATTATTATTTGCATGACATATAATATTTAGACTAAAAGTCTATAGTCTGGCAAAATTAGAACTTTCTTAGAGCATAAAGTTGCAAATTCTTACGAAGATATTTTAAAGTCAATTTTCTTTCACATGAATTCATGTGAAAAATTCATGAGCTTTTGGTCACCCCAAGTCGCACGAGAACGTGATGAACTGGAATCAGCCGGTAATGGGCCCAGCGCACAGCTCCGCTTGTCCCTGTCCCAAGCAGCGGAGGCGACGCCTTGTTCTACGGCGCCCTCTGGAGGAAGAGAGAGGAAGCGCCCCAGTGCTGCGACCCGAAAGCTCCCTGGGCGCCCCGGGCACCAAAGCCCTGGAGTCCTCCAAACCGGCCCTTTGAATTTTAAAATCGAGAATATTTCAAAGGAAAGCAGGAACAGCTATATTAATATCAAACAGACTTAAGAATAAAGAAAGTAACCAGAGACAGAGAGGATATAACATGATAAAAGAATCAGTCCACCAAGAAAACAAACCAATCCTAAACGTGCTTGGTGCAACCACTTGGGCCTAGAGATTTTATTATCAATTTGATTGATCTCAAACAAGCAATCATTATTTCATCGACTTTTTCTATTGTTTTTCTGTTTTTAAGTTCATCAATTTCTGCTTTTATCATTTCCTTCATTCTGCTGCAAAATATCTCATACGAAAATGTATAGAACTGGAAGGAGAAATTGACAAATCTAATTACAGTTGGAGAGGTCAACATACCTCTCTCAACAACTGATAGCACAAGTAGGCAGAAAAATCTCCAAGGATATGGAAGAACTCAACATCATCAACCCTCAGAGTCCAAGTGACATGGGCCACTCTACCCAACAATGACAGGACACTTGAGCTTTCTAGTGCCCAGGGAATAGAGACCAAGATAGAACACATCCCGGGCCATAAAAACAAACCTAAAAGACTTTAAAAGAATTGAAATTGAGGCTGAGGCATGTGGAGTATGAGTCCAGCCTGAACAAGAGAAAGACCCAATTTCTACTAAAAATAGAAAAAATTAGCCACATGTTGTGGTGGGCACCTGTAGTCCCAGCTACCTGGGAGACTGAGGCAAGAGGATCACTCAAGCCCAGGAGTTTGAGGTTGCTGTGAGCCATGATGATACCATGGCACTCAATGGAATGAGACCCTGTTGCAAAAAAAAAAAAAAAAAAGGTGATTAATGGCTTAGCACCCATGCACAGTGGTTACAGCATGCACCGGGGCTGGTGGGTTCAAACCTAGCCCAGGCCAGCTAAACAACAATGACAACTGCAACAAAAAAATAGCTGGGCGTTGTGGTGGGTGCCTGTAGCCCCAGCTACTTGGGAGGCTAAGGCAAGAGAATCGCTTAAGCCCAAGACTTTGAGATTGCTGTGAGCTATGACATCACGGCACACTCTACCGAGGGTGACAAAGTGAGACTCTATCTCAAAAAGAAAGTGATAATAATTGAAATTATGCAGAGTTTTTTTTTCTCACCACAATAGAATCAAACTATAAATCATTTTAAAGTACAGGAAAATCTTCAAATACTTGGAAACTAATTCACTCCAAATAATCAATGGATCGAAGAGGAAGTTACATATTGACTCAGAATACATTGAACTGAGTGGAAATGACAACACAATACATCAGAATGTGATACAACATTTCTCATCTAAAGCAGCACCAAGAGGGAAATTAATTATATATTAGACAAGCGGTCTCAAGTTAGTAATTAAAGACTTAAAAAAGAAGAGTAAAATAAATCCAAAGCGGGCGGCGCCTGTGGCTCAGTGAGTAGGGCGCCGGCCCCATATACCGAGGGTGGTGGGTTCAAACCCAGCCCCGGCCAAACTGCAACAAAAAAATAGCCGGGCATTGTGGCGGGCGCCTGTAGTCCCAGCTGCCTGGGAGGCTGAGGCAGGAGAATTGCGTAAGCCCAAGAGTTAGAGGTTACTGTGAGCTGTGTGAAGCCACGGCACTCTACCGAGGGCGGTACAGTGAGACTCTGTCTCTACAAAAAAATAAAAATAAAAATAAAAATAAATAAATCCAAAGCAAGTGAAAGGAAGAAAGTATAAAGATGAGTACAAATTAATGAACTTGAAAACAGAAACGTACTAGACCAAATCACTGAAAAAGAGCTAGTTATTTGAAAAGATTAAAACACTGGCAAACTCCTGGTCAGACTGACAAGGAAATACTAATATCAAAAACGAAGGAGGTGGGTGGCACCTGTGGCTCAAGGAGTAGGGCGCCGGTCCCATATGCCGGAGGTGGCGGGTTCAAACCCAGCCCCGGCCAAAACCCAAAAAAAACGAAGGAGTTGGGAGGCTGTGGCAAGAGAATCACTTAAGCCCAAGAGTTAGAGGTTGCTGTGAGCTGTGACGCCACAGCACTCTATCCAGGGCGACAGCTTGAGACTCTGTCTCAAAAAAAAAAAAAGGAGGCAGTGCCCATAGCCCAGTGGGTAGGGTGCTGGCCACATACGCTGAGGCTGGAGGGTTCGACTCCAACCCTGGCCAGCTAAAATAATGATGACAACTGCAACAACAACAGCAACGAAATAGCCGGGCGTTGTGGCGGGCGCCTGTGGTCCCAGCTACTCGGGAGGCTGAGGCAAGAGAATCGCTTAGGCCCCAGAGTTTGAGGTTGCTGTGAGCTGTAACACCATTTTGAGACTCTGTCTCAAATAGCTGGGCGTTGTGGCGGGTGCCTGTAATCCCAGTTGCTTGGGAGGCTGAGGCAGGAGAATCACGGAAGCCCAAGAGCTAGAGGTTGCTGTGAGTCCTGTGACATCATGGCACTCTACTGAAGGTGGTAAAGTGAGACTCTGTCTCTAAAAAAAAAAAAAAAAAAAAAAATGAAGGAGGGGCTATCAGTACAGTATGTGTAGATATCAAAAAGATAACAGTATGAATATTTTCACACCATAAATTTGATAAATTAAATGAAATGGACCAATTCCTACAAAAACTCAAGCTATCACAACTCCACCAGTATGAAACAGATAATTTGAGTAGTCCCGTGACTACTGAGAAAATTGAATTTGTAGTTGTAAAACTTCCAAAAAAAAGAAATCTGCAGGCTTACCTGGCTTCACTGGAGAACTCAATCAAATATTTGAGGAATAATTAAAATAAATTATGCACAGTCTTTTCCAGAAAATATAGAGTCAATACTTGCCAACTTATTTCATGAACTTAGTATGTATATTATTAGCCTGATACCAAAACCAAATAAAGACAATACCAAAAAAGAAAAAAGAAAAAGAAAGAAGGTAGAAGAAAACCTGTGTGCCAGTATTCCTTATGAATATAGACACGACAATCCTTACAAAATATTAGCAAACAAAATTTAGCAATATGTGAAAGCTGTGATACACCGTATCCACATTGGACTTATTCCCCGTGTGCAAGACTGATTTGGTATTCAAACACCAGACAGTTTAATTTACTATGTTAATAGGCTAAAGATCACATGATCACATCAATTAATGCAGAAAAATTTGACAAAATTCAGCACCCACTTATGATAAAATCTGTCTGTCTAAATATTGGAGCAGGAGGGACTTCCTTGGAAAGGATCTCTATAAAAACCACATAGCTGACATCATGCTTAGTGGTAAAAGCCAGAATGCTTCCTCTCTGTGCTCAGGAGCTGGGCAAGAGCATCCGCTCTCATCACTCCTATTCAACACACAGCTAATTCAAAACATCAAGAAAGGGAAATAAAGAGCATCCTTGCTGGGCGCCGTGGCTCATGCCTGTAATCCTAGCACTCTGGGAGGCAAACGCAGGTGGATCACTTGAGCTCATGAGTTCGAGACCACCCCGAGCAAGAGTGAGACCCCGTCTCTAAAAATAGAAAAACTATCCAGGTATTGTGGCGAGTGCCTTGGGAGGATCACTTAAGCCCTGGAGTTTGAGGTTGCTGTGAGCTATTACACTTCAGCGCTCTATCCAGGGGGACTCATCCTCAAAAATAAATAGTTTTGTAAAGGAAGAAATAAAAATTATCCTAATTTGCAATTTACAATCACTCAAAAAATGAAATATTTAGATATAATTCTAACAAAATACGTTCAGGAACTGTATGCCAAAAACTCTACAATGCTGGTAAAAGAAATCAAAGACAATCTAAATAAATGGGGAAATATACCATGATCATAGATTGGAAAGCTGTGGTCTGAATGTTCCACAAAATTCACATATTAAACTTAATTACCAGTGTGATAGTATTAAGAGGTGAGACTTTTTTTTTTTTTGACAGAGTCTCACTATGTCACCCTCCGTAGAGTGCTGAGGCTTCACAGCTTACAGCAACCTCAAATTCTTGGGCTTAAGTGATTCTCATGTCTCAGCCTCCCAAGGAGCTGGGACTATAGGCGCCTGACAGAACACCCAGCTATTTTTTGGTGCAGTTGTCTAGTTTTTTTTTTTTAATAGAGACCGAGTCTCACTTTACGTCCCTCGGTAGAGTGCTGTGGCCTCACACAGCTCACAGCAACCTCCAACTCCTGGGCTTAAGCGATTCTCTTGCCTCAGCCTCCCGAGTAGCTGGGACTACAGGTGCCCGCCACAACGCCCGGCTAGCAGTTGTCTAGTTTTGCAGGCCCAGGCCGGGTTCAAACCAGCCAGCCTCGGTGTATGTGGCCGGCACCTAATCACTGAGTGATGGGAGCTGAGCCATGATATTTTTGAGGGTAGAAATAAGTTTCTTCTAAAATTTATATGGAAAGGCAAGGGAACTAAAGTTTAGGAAAGAATAAAGCGGGAGGAATCATTATGCCTGATTTGAAGACTTATTATAGAGCTATAGTAATCAAGACGATATCTGCAGTTATCTAATGAAGGATAGGCGTGCAGACCCATGAGACAGAAAAGAGAATTCAGAAATAGATCTGCACCAATGTGCCCAACTGATTTTAATAAAGGTGCAAAACAGTTCATTGAAGAGCAGGTAGAAAAGGTGCTGAGTCAGCATAACACTCAGAGGCAGAAAGTGAGCAGCAGCCCAGGCTCTCACCTCACAGGAAAGTTAAGGAATGCACACTAACATCAAATTCTAAACCTGTGAGACCGTCAGCAAAAAACTGAGGAGGATGATCTTCAAAATACAGGCAAAGATTTTTTCAACTTGACACCAAAACACAATCCATGAAAAGAAAAAAAAACGAGAAATTGAAAAATGATAAATCGCTTTATCAATCAAGATGAAGACTTCTGCTCTGCAAAATCTCTATTAAGAAGATGAAAAGTCAAACTGCAGAGTAGGCAAAAAAGTTTGCAAATTCCACTTTAACGAAAGATTTATATCTAGGATATATTGATTTAAAGGATGTTCAAATTTCAAGAGTAAAAATCATATAATCCAGTTATAACAAGAACAAAAGGCCTGAAGATACACAGATAAAAACTAACCATGTGGAGAGATATTCAGTGTCATTAAATTAATGCAAACTAAAGCCACAATGTGATAACAGGGTACCTATTAGAATAGGTAAAACAAAACCAGTGAGAAGACCACATGCTGGTGAGGGTGTGGAAACACTGGCTCACTCAGACATTGCTGTAGGAACCTAAAACGGTGCATCTGGCCTGGAAAAGTGTGTAGTGGCTTTGTAATAACTGTAGATGCTACAGCCAGCAATTGCACTCCGGGCATTACCCCAGAGAAGGGAAGATGGGTGTTCCCACAAACCCATAGACATGAATGTTCACAGCAGCTTTACTGGAATGACAAAAACCTGATGTCTGTCCCTAGGTGAATAGTTCAAGGGATTGTGGTCCTTCCTACCATGGAATGTTACTCAGCAGTGGAAAGGAACAGTCAACACACCCACAATCGGGGAGGAGTTCCAGAGGATTCTGCGGAGTGAAATAAGACCCCCCCCCACAATGCTATGTCACATATGAGATGACAGAATTATAGACCATGGGCAGCAGACCGTGGTGGCCAGGGACTGTGGTGTGGGTGGGGGCAGGAGGGAAGCCTGCAGGGCCATCAGATGAGGAATATCATGTATGAGATTATGTCACATATGAGATGACAGAATGATAAGCCATTTGTTATCAAATGGTGTTGTGTGATTCTACCCAGGTCTGTGTCCTGCTCATGACCTTGTGTGAGACTTTTGAGAGATGGTCGGTGGGGGGACTGGGCCTCAGCTCCACTTCTCACAGCAGCATGTGACTTCACAAATATCTCAGAAAAAGTTTCATATGTATAAAATATATTTTTATTTCATAAATATAGGCATGAGAAAAGCTTTAAAACAATCCTGAAAAACAAAAGATAAAACCTGAACTCACAGGAAAGTGATACAGAAAGATTTCTGCACAGGAAGACTCACCCAGTTAATTCTCAAAACACTATGCCATCCCAGCAGTTGGAGTCTCCTTAGCAAGCATGCTGCATGATGTTGTGTCTGAGTGGCCTTTCCTTCTCCACTAGGGAGCCCTCTGGGCTTGAAGAAAGGATTTGGTCCACCAAGCCCTCAGCCCACCTCCACCTGGCTCGTTTTATCCGTAGGGCTTGGTAAATCTTTCAAAACAGGCATCCTGTTGGTGCCCAAGGAGCACAATTTCTTTATACAACATGTAGTAAAATTTCAGTTTGCTGTCTTTTTTTTTTTTTTAGGAACAATGAAAGTTTTGGAGCATGTGAGAATCAAAATTTATGCAGTGGGTCTTGAAGTGTCGTCTTTGGGCCAGCAGCACAGTCTCTTGGGAACTTGTCAGCGACACGCCCACCAGACCTACTGTGGGGCCCTGCAAACTGTTGTCACAGCCCCCCAGGTGTTCTGAGGTCCACCCAAGCCTAAGAACCACGGCCCCAAGGGGAGCAGGATAGGGTTAGATAAATGTGGTCACCTGAAGACTTTGAAGGAGCGGTTTGCACCTTTCGGAAAACTCATTGATGTGGAGATAATTCCTAACTCACTCACTCCCCCCCTATCACACACACTGGAAGTCCGACCAGGAATCCATTCCCAGGCACGGACATTTTCCACCTCCCCCAACGCTGCCCCCCAAAGAGCACCTCGATGAGATTAAAAATACACCAAAACCTTTCTGTTGACAATACTTAGTGTCAAATACCACTGTCCTCCCAGGAGGCTTATTAGCATTCCATTAATATGCACATAAAAAGTTGTCCTGTCTGAGCCCAAATACACAAATCGGGAAATCAAAGGAGACTCTTCACACCTTTTGCTGGCTTCATCCTGAACATTTATTTGTTTTAGAACAACTTCCTCAGGGAATTTCCTTCCTAAAAGAAACTCCTCTCCATTTTAAAGGAAAATTACCCCTCCTTCCCGGCTCCTTAACCCATTTCTGAGGTGTCCCCTTAATGGGAGCCCAGAGGTTACAGCTGGCATCTTTCCTGTCCTTGTTAAAGCTTAGGCGAGGCTTTTAGAAAACATTCTTAGGAAATTTAGGTGGCTACAAAGGACGCAGCATTTTGTAGGGAATGAACACTGATACCTAACCAGCACCTACTTTTATGTGTAGGGTAAATACCGCAATGTGGTAGACTTGGAACCATGTTCCTATGAGGAAAATATAAAGATTCCTAACAAAATATTTATGGACTGTAGATATTAGACAATGAATTTCCTACTCAAAATAGCATTTCATCATTAAAGCAAATTCTAAAATGGTACCTACCAAGAGTAAAATCATCATTTTTAATGCAAAACTTTAAAGTGCTTACAACAGACTTCGTTGGTACATAATTTTGATGCCCCCAAGAAGCTAAAATAGTTTTTGTGGTTTTTTTTGACAAAAAAATTCTGTCTCTGAGACTGATTTTTTTAAGATCTTAAAAGCTATACTTTACTCACTTAGTGACTTCATCTTAGTGACCAAATATGTAAAGATTGGGAAATTTTCAGTGTTTGCATCAAACAGACCTCAGACGTAATTTTGTTCTATCTGGTATTTCCCCACCAAGGGAAAGGGGAGATGTTTTCAAAAATCTGCCCGGAGTTTGGCAGCTCAGGCGACTCACACAATCCCGGCCCGAGGTCACACCTTATTCTTTGCTTTCTGTCTGGACGCGGTGCTTTGGAAATCATGATTTTTTTTTTTTGGTAGCGATGTTTAACAATTTTTAATCATTAACGGAGTCTGTTTTCTTGCTAGTTAGAAGTGAATAAAATCAAAGACTAGGGCCCATTTATTTATTTATTATTTGCAATGTTGACCACAATTTGGGGTGTTGCTCCCTGCTCTATAGGACAGTCTAGTTAAGACTCAGCCTGGGTTTATTTGTAGAAGCATCATCATGCAGACTTTAAAGTCTAGGTCAATAACTGTGGAAGGAGATTTGAATTTTACTGTCCAGCCTTTCCCATCGCAGCTTCAGTTTCCTCGTCTGGGAGATGCGCTTGCATGAGGAGAGAGCTGGCCGGTGGGAGCACCTGCTCCAGGCTCTCCTGTCCCAGGTTTTCTTTACAGCGGCCTTCAGTGGCCTGTGTCATTTTCCCAGGCACCAAAGCTAAGTCAGTGGTGGGCAAAGAAGGACTGCCCTCAAACACATTTTTAAAAATTAACTTTTGAGGTATTGGGCAGATTTTACATATTATATGTATAAGAAATGAAATATAAATAAATGAGAGTGAATTTTCAACTTAGGAGGGACTCCTCTGTTCAAACAGCTCATTTAATGCTGGAGGAATGAAAGGAGGAGGAGAGGGAATGGATTCTCAGGGCTTCCTGAGGAGGGAGGAACGCGAGGAAGTTTTTGATGCAGGAAAGAACTTCCTTTTTGCAGTAAGAAGGACTGACCCCTAGAACAATGAAGTGACTTACTCAGAACGAGGCTCCTCCAGGGGACCTGGGAGTTATGGCCCCATATATATGAGCGATGACATCAAGCTTTATGTTTATTTTATTAGTTAATTCTACCCATGGTTTGAACGCGTTTCAGTCTTTTAATAAATATATGTTGTTTTGAATTCATTGAACTTTAAAAATGAATTATTCTCTCATAGTACATTTTTAAATTTTCTTTTCAGGATTTCCATTTCTCTTTAACCAGAGACTTACAATATAATTAACATTTTAAAGGATATGATTGCAAGTTTTATGACATCTTGAATTGATAAATTGAAATTGGTTTTTACTTTTCCATGTTTTTAATTTTTCTTTCACTCCAAGGATCTAGACTTCTGAATTTAGCCAAATCAGTAGACACCAGGGTCGAGCCTGCTGTCAAAATATCAGAGTAGGAAAAGGAACTTCAGAGAATCCGCAGGCGCCCTGGGGACTGGCCGGACCTCACAGGTAACCTCTGCCCCCTTCTAGCCCTGTGTAGGTTCTGCCCTGTTTCAAAGCCAGCCCTACAAATGCATTTCATGGGCACCAATACTTTTGAAGGAAAAACTCAAAGCCTATATATATATATTTTTTTTTTCTGTCCAAGTAGCTATTAACATGTGAGCCACTTTTTTTCTGTTCCATGGGGTGTTGATGATGACATTAGAGTCTTAAATATACAGATTAAGCAAAAGGACTAGTGAGCAGAGCAAGGTATTTTAGAAGAAGTCAGCCACAGGCCTGGTTAGGACATGGAACTTGGCGTGGTCCGGGCTTTGAAGCCCAAATGAAAGATCCAAGACGCAGCTGGACTCTGAACAGGTGCTGCGTTTCTCACTCTCCACGCTCCAGGGAAGACGGCGGTGGGGTGGGGTGAGGGGTTGTGGTTAGAAGCCTGAAGAGGGCAAATTGTAACCTCTCCCATTTCCAGGATTATCAACCCGCCTTTGCTGCAGAATTAGAGGACTATAAATTTGCTCTCAGAGTCAACAAGTACCAAGATGAAATTATTAACTTAAAGAGCTTCATTAGAGTAAGTGTTAATAATTGAGGAGGAATTGAAACATAAGTGAAAGTGGCAGATTTTGATGAATTTGAATGATATAATTTATTATTTTTAGTAAGCATTTTCCAAGTGGGCCTTGTTACATTAATAATTATACTTGAAGGCTGGGCACAGTGGCTAATGCTTATAATCCCAGCATTTTGGGAGACCAAGATGGACCATTTAAAGCTAGGAGTTTGAGATCAGCCTGGACAATGTTGCCAGATCCCATCTCTATGAAAAAATGAGCAGGGCATGGTGGTGCAAATGTGTAGTCCCAGCTACTTGGGAGGCTGAGGTGGTTGGATTGCTTGATTCTAGGAGTTTGAAACTGTAGTGAGCTATGATCACACCACTGTACTCCAACCTGGGTGGCAAAATGAGACCCTATGTCTAAAAAATAATAATAGTAGTTATTATTATTATACTTGAAGATATTTATGTCAATAAAAAATTGACACAAATATATATCTATCAGAATAGAAAAATGTTTATAACTAAATTATTTCTGGTAAAAACATTAATATTATCAATGTTTTTCAAAGTCATAGAAAATTCTATTTCTTTTGCTGTTTTACATACATTAGGTGCATAATAAATGCTTTTTTATTGTGGGCTTGGTTTAAAAAAAAATCACAATAACTGATTATGTGATTAAAATGGTGCGTTGTGTCAGGAAACTTGGTATACAATTTCCTGGGGTTTTGAACTCAGTGGAGATGACTATCCCATAAAAAAATACAATGGTCCTCCAAACAGGGTGATCAGGCCAAATCAAGACAACCCTTCTCAATATGTTAGCATCATTATTTTCACTACTCATAGTTGAGTACTTTTTGCTGTTCATAGTGACATTAAATCTACATTTATAATTATTATTATTTGAGACAGAATGTCACTCTTGATAGAGTGCTGTGGCATCATAGCTCACAGCAACCTCAAACTCTTGGGCTCAAGAGATCCTCCTGCCTCAGCCTCCCGAGTAGCTGCTACTACAGACACCCACTACAACACCTGGTAATGGTGGGATCTCACTCTTGCTCAGGCTGGTCTTGAAACTCCTGAGCTCGGGCGACCCTCCAACTTCAGCCTCCCAGAGTGCTAGGATTACAGGCGTGAGCCACTGCGCCCAGCCTACATGTATTATTTTGCACAAATGCATGCAATGTATGTACACCTATGTATATGCATATCTTTAAAAACTATGCCATTGATAAATCGTGCGGCACGTTGTATCACACTTGCGTTTCCACATGTTTGTCTCTTGGCTCGATGAGAGTTTGAGGGCAGTGACCCCATCTTAATTATTTTTGAATCCCCCGTGTCTGATAGAACCTACCACATAAAGCATCAATCGATGTTCACCAAATGAAAATTAGCGGAATGGAGATAGATGTTAGAATGTAATAATGTGACCGTAATAATTAGGCAACACCGCATTACATGGAAGAGTGTACACAGAATAATTCAAAACTCAAAACACCAAACAAAATGGCATAAAACTCCCAACTACGTAAACTCTATAGATGTTTTCATGGAGAAGCACCATCTGCATAGCCAGTAAGACAGATCTGGCTGGAATCACAGTCAGTCTTGTTCTAGTGTCTTAACAAGCCTCAGTTTTCTCACCTAAAAAATATCGACTTTGTCA
Source organism: Nycticebus coucang (assembly GCF_027406575.1). Classification (NCBI taxonomy): domain Eukaryota; kingdom Metazoa; phylum Chordata; class Mammalia; order Primates; family Lorisidae; genus Nycticebus; species Nycticebus coucang. Next base: position 139,449,140 of record NC_069784.1, on the reverse strand, counting down.
GGTTGTTGTGACTATATATTGTAGCATATAAATAAGACTTGTCGTATAATGTGTAAAATAAATAATTGTTGAGCTAAGTGATGAAATGGGAGGCCAGCACAGAGCCTGGCACTTGGCTGGTGCTCACAGAGTGGAAATCACTTTCTTGTTTTTGTTTTTTTTATTGTCGGGGATTCATTGAGGGTACAATAAGCCAGGTTACACTGATTGCAATTGTAGAGGAAGACCCTGGGTGATGTTTAGAGTTAAAGAATCTGCCTACAATTTCCTTGTGTAAAAGTGATGATGATGAAACACAGCAAAAACAAAGAAGCCAGGAAAGGAGAAAAGTGGGAAACATTTTTAAAAATATCAAATGAGAATGAAAGCAATGCCTTTGAAATTATTTTTATTTTATTTTTGAGACACAGTATCATTTTGTCACCCTCGGTAGAGTGCTATGGTGTCACAGCTCACAGCAACCTCAAACTCTTGGGCTCAAGTGATTCTCTTGCCTCAGCCTCCCTAGCAGCTGGGACTGCAGGCGCCAGCCACAACGCACGGCTATTTTTAGAGGTGATGTCTCCAACTCCTGAGCTCAGGCAATCTACCTGCCTCAGTCTCCCAGACTGCTAGGGTTGAAATTAGTTTTAAATCCTGTTACCCACGTGTCTTAGACCATTTTCTGCTGCTATAACAGAACACTTGAAAAAGGGAACTTACAAAGAACAGAAGTATATTGTCTCACAGTTCTGGAGTCCACATGTCTGAAATTAAAATTCAGACAGCAAAAGATGCTCAACTTAAGACCTTGCAGTTGAGAGAAAAAAGCTGAGACATGACTGAACAACCCTTTGCTAAGGCCTGAGGAAGGTCTTGTGGGCGGGTACTCTGCACCACCAAGGGTCTTCTGGAGAAATCACAGATGTGCCTCTAGAACAAGCCAGGAAGCCACTACAAAGCCCGAGGGCGTCAACCCTGAGTTGTCTCAGTAGGATCCAGAGATAGAGGAGAGGTGAAAGATCTGGGAAGCCTTCATGTCATGGAGCAAATCACATTGAAATGACACACACAAAGTTTCGAGGAAGTTACTTCCACAGAAATGCTGCCAGCCTGAGTGGGAAGGGAGGGCGAGGGTACGGAAGGAAGCGGGGCTGCTGGACCCGACGCGGTTACTGCAGGAAGCAGGATGACAGCTCCTGGGCTGTACACCTGGGTGACTACCTTTCAAAAATGTAAACCCCAAAGGCTGGAACCCAGGGCCTGGAGGGGGCTCTCAGAACTCTTCTTAGCCCTGGAAACCTCGTCCGCCTTTGCCTGGCTGAATTTGCCATGGCATAAAGACTCCTTTTTCCTGCCATTTCCTCCCCTTGGAACTGAAGTGTCTGTAGCTACACCCTGTGTCTGCCCCGCCACTGTACATTGGGTGTGCTGGGCAGAGAACACGGCTCTTCAGGGGTCCATAGACTGGGAGGAATCGTGTCTCGGGACCTGCACTTGGTGATTACATCCATGAGGCACCTCTGACTTTTGGCCTGGTTTAGATTTTGGACTGTGAGCTGATGGTATGAAGTGACATCAATCTTGAATCTGGGGTATCCTGGGAGGGGATGAATGTTTTTACATGCCAGCTAGATGTGCATCATGGGAGGCAGAGGGTGAGTGGCACACAGACCCCAGGGTGCCTCCCTGTGCTTACGCCTTTGTGTGATCTCCTAGACCGAGTTGAGAGCTGTACCCATGACTTGCTTCTAAGCAGTGGCCTACTGCAAGGTGATGGGATATAGTTGGGCCAGCGTCACATCCCAGGAGACTGTCTTGCTAGGACAGTTGTTTTCTCTGCCCTTGTTGGCTTTGAAGAAGCCACCACAAAATCTTGCAGCGGAAAGAAACTGAATATTGCCAACCATACACAAGTAGGGGCATGCAAGCTTCCCGGGTCCAGCTTTGGGATGGAATCCAGCCCGCTGTCACCCTGATTGCAGCCGTGTGAGGCCGGAAGTAGAAGACACCAAGCTGGGCATGGTGGCTCACCCCTGTGATCCTGCACTCTAGGAGGCCGAGGCGGGCGGATTGCTTGAGCTCAGGAGTTCAAGATCAGCCTGAGACCCCGTCTCTACTACAAATAGAAAAACTATCTGGGCATTGTGGTGGGGGTGTATAGTACCAGCTACTTGAGAGGCTGAAGCAAGAGAATCTCTTGAGCCCAGGAGTTTGAGGGTGCTGTGAGCTACGACTCCACAACACTCTACCTGGGGTGACAGAGTGAGGCTCTGTCCCAAAAGAAAAACAAAGACACAACTAACCCATACCTGGTCTTCTGACTCACAGAAACTGTCAGATAATGAATGCGTATTGTCTTAAACTGCTGCAGTTGTGGTAATTTGTTACACACAATAGACGGTAATGCATACAATTTATTCCCTTAATATGAGTAAAGAGGATAATACCTACATATAAATTAAGATTTTAGTAGCTACAAAATATTGGTTTGCATCATTATTTTTATTACTTGGAGAACATTTTCAGCTCAGTTTATGAAATAGATCAATGTTAAGACTGTAAAACAATTTTGCACATCGAAGTAATTCTGCATAGTCAGCCCTCAAGTGTTAGCTGATACAAGTTAGTAAGAGAAACACAACACAGACTCATGTGATAGAGCGCACAAGTATTATTTAATACACATTCATTTTTTTTACTGTTTCCCAGACAGCTCTGGGTGCTTTACAGACATTATCTTATCCTCACAGCAATCCTGGGAGGAAAGTATTGTTACTAAGTCTAGGTTACAGTTGGAAAAAACTGAGGCTTAGAGAAGTTAAGTAACTTTCCCAAAGGATAGAGATTGGCCTTGAAACCAAGTTAGATGGACCCCAAAGTCTTCAGCCTTTCCGTACATTAGACTATTCACTTTTCAAGCTTTTAAGCTTTAGAGAGGTAGATTATTTCCCCTCAGTTTATTTACTTTTATCAATATGTTTTTAAATGAGGATTTATAAATATTTTTACATTTTCACAATTATGTTGAACACATGAAATAACGCAGAGGCAAGCATTTCCTTTATTCTTTCAGATAATATTTTTATTAATTATCACACAGAGGTCATTTAATCCAACTCATTTTATAGAGAAGTTTTAGCCTCAGGATCAAAAACGTCGATTTAGAAATAAAAACAAGAACTAGACACATATAGAACTATACACACTTACACACACACACACACATACATACACATACACACTTACACACACATACATACATACACATACACATACACACACACACACACACATACATGCAGGTGGCCATGAGGTTTGTGGGCGATTTCAATTGCACACAGACTTTATGGGCACCCTGTATACATTCTATATGGAATTCATGTGATTCCAATTCTAGTTTAATTCAAATCAATATGAGAGTGATTTCATTTTTGAACCTTAATCGAGCTATTCTAACTCAATGTTCAGGACACAATACATTACAATATAACAATGACAATATATTTAATTTTCATGGAGAAGTTAAACTGATAGAAACATAAAGGAACAAAGTCCCCCTCCCCCTCCCAGAAGACAGTAGAATCACCTGAGCCGGGAGTATGCTTACTGCACTTTCCACAATTCCTTTCAGGGTTAAAGTGACTGTTCCTTCCTAAATGCTATCATTGTATCTATGATGATTTGTAATACTTACGATCAATTATATTCTGTCCCACAAAGGGAACATACCACATACAAATAAATCAAGTACATTGTACAGAAAGCTTTCTCTAGTCCCAGGCCATGCTTAGCAAATACCTTTTTGCACAAACACCTAGGGCAGACCTGAATTTCATGCTTAGGCCAGTTTCCCACTTACTTCCTAAAACGGGGAAGATAAACCCGCATAAAAGAAGCCAGGTGTAGGGCGGCACCTGTGGCTCAACAGAGTAGGGCGCCGGCCCCATATACCGGAGGTGGCATGGCGGGTTCAAACCCAGCCAAAAACCGCAAAGAGAAAAAAAAAAGAAGGCAGGCGCGTCGGGAGCGCCTTTGCTCAGCTCTGGGGATTCCTAACCCCCTCGCTGTGTGTGGTCTACGCAGGCAGCACGGAACCTGTGAGAGTCCCAGGCCCTGAGCCTCCAGGAAGCGCCCTGGACCACGCGGATCCCACGGGGCAGGGACACGGGCGACCGCTGGGGGTCGCTGCCGGGCTCCTGGAGCCGCGCGGGCCCGGGGTGTAGACGGCGCCGCGGGTGTAGACGGCGGAGCCGGAATCCACCAGCCCCCAAAAGAACCACCTGCCCTTTTAAAAGTTAAAACTCGTTAGTCATTTAAAGTAGTTTAGACAGCAAAGGAGGAGGACATTGATCCTCGCTGGACAGACCTCTGCTGCTGAAAGAAAACCAAGTTCTCAAGAGAGGTTCAGAATGTGAGGGGCTCCGAGGTTGATTTCAAAAGACAGTTTGAAAAGACGCCTTGGAACACGGACCGAATCCTCAAGTCTGGTTTTCAGAGCGGCGAGTGGGTCCGGGCCGAGGGACCCGCGGCCTTTACCGTGGAGCTGCCCGCCCGGGGCAGGACGTGAGAGCCTGCGCGGTCACACAGCCCCATTCTCGTTTCTCTTTCCCCCGAGGGTCTCACTGGGGCTGACAGTCATTGCCGGCTGACGGCACAAACCTGGAGTGGCCGGCCAGCGACTACAAACAGCTTTCCGGGCGGCGCTGGACAGTCCCCGGCGGGGCCCCGCTGCGCGCTCATTAGCGCCCACTCGGCTTAATGGCTTCCTGTGGCTGCGTGTTTACTTGTCATTTGTCGGCAGCTGTGTTTCTCAGCTACCGACCCAGGGGCTTTACATATTGCTATGTAAAGGGCTGCTCCCAGGTAAATGTCCAAAGACATTTTGTTCAAGCCTTCAGATGTTTTAAGTAAGTTGTGATAGGGAAGTTTAACTTCTTGAGACAATTTAAGTATTTAAACATTGTTAGTAGATTGACTCTTTTTTTGAGAATGGAAAAATTTAAGCGACAGTTTTTGGGCTGGTGTGCTGCTCTCTCCCTGTGCTTGGGTGGAGCCGCTTTCTGGGCAATCCAGGCAGAGGTGCCAGTGCCCAGGAGGCTGGCTGGTGGCCAGGCCCTCGGAGCTGGTCATAGCTGTGTGTGTGTCTGATGCATTTTCCCTGAGAGCTTCCTGTTCACGTGTGCAAACAGGACTGAGTTCCGTGTGAACTCCCAGGTCTTTTAGAAAGGACACCGAAAGCTGGGAACTCCTGCACAAAGGTCTTCCATTCGGGAGAGAAAGTACGGAACACAAATCTTTCCTCACTGCTGAAACCGTGTGTGTGTGAAGGTACAGTGGACAGTTCCAGGAGCGCACATGTCTTCAAAATATTACTCTTAGCTACTACTAATGTTTTATTTTTCATGCACAAAAGACACATGTGAAGAAGGGCTCCTCCCAATTGCAACTGGCAATCTCAGTAGTTACTTGGTAATAAAAAATCTGTCGTAGTCATGGAAATAGACTTAAGTGTTTAACATGAAGGAATCTGAGCACTGAGAGGTTAGCAGCCTGCTCATAAATATTCACAAAAGAAAAATAGTACCACATCTAGAAAATAATAGGATTTTGATCCAAATAGTTGTCTACAAGCATTGTTTACTATAATTTTGGAATATTTAAAACATATATATGAAGTGGGTTTTTTTGCCTGCCTTGGAATAAAAAGGCTAGTTTTCTCCAGAATTTTAAGAATTAATAATACATCTCTATATATTTATATATATATATTTTTTGAGACAGAGTCTTACTTTGTTGCCCTTGGTAGAGTACCGTGTCATCATAGCTCACAGCAACCTCAAACTCTTGGGCTCAAGCGATCCTCTTGCCTCAGTTTTTCTTCATTTTTTAGTAGAGATGGGGTCTCACTCTTGCTCAGGCTGGTCTCTAACTCAGGAGCTCAAGTGATCCACCCACCTGAGCCTCCCAAAGTGCTAGAAGTACAGGAGTGCCATCGCACCTGGCCCATCAATAACATTTTTTACTTTGACATAAGAACTTAAAAATTTACTAGCATTTATATATACACATACATTATTGAATATTAAAATACCAAAATAAATCTTGCATATACATTTTCAGTTGTATGCAAAAAGAATTAATTTATTGTTCACGTGCTAAACTTACTATCTTTTTTTTTTTTTTTTTTGCAGATTTTGGCTGGGGCTGGCTTTGAACCTGCCACTTCCGGCATATGGGGCTGGCACCCTACTCCTTTGAGCCACAGGTGCCGCCCTAAGCTTACTATCTTAAATATTGAGCAGCATACCTCACTGTGAATTCAAATCTTTCCTACTTACAGGGTAATGAACATTTATAATATCAAATGCTGTATTTACTACCCCAGGAGCAAATTGCCTTTTTGATAACTCTAAAATATCTCTTTCCAATGGCTAACTCTGGTAGGAGAGAAATTCACCAGATAAGAACAATGGGATGCCCCAGGGGAAACAGGTGAGACTTCTCACTGGGATGAGAAATGCATTTTTAACATTATATTTTTATTTCTATTAGGGATTTTTTTTTGCATGGCTACTATGTTTCTCTCTTTTTTATTACCTAGCACTACAGTTATTTGTCCAGTAAAGTGACTGGTATACAGTTACTTTACAATTATTATTGCATGCAAAGTAATATTTTACACCATGCACATAGTTTCATCTGGAAGGTATTTAAAAAAAAAAAAGACAAGCATGATTTTTGCCCTTGAAGAGAGTGTGGTGTGTCTGGGGAGACAGCGCATAAGATGAAAATGACTCAGAAGGAATAACAGAATAACCCAACGGAAGCACTAGTTCAGAGAAAAAGAAAATGAGGTGGTTTTGTTCTTTATCATATAAAATCAGGGTGCAAATGATTTCAGGCTTCCTGTAGGAAGTAGGTTTCAGTATGTTCTGGGGACTTGTGTGGTGGGAAGGAGAGGGCCTGTGTCTGTCCCATCTCTGGGGCTGGTGTGAGTCATCAGCCTTGAAAGCGGCTCTACCGTGGACGCGCGTTGGGCACTCCGGACCCACGTGTGTTTTCCGCTCTTCCTTTGGTTATTCTGTCATCTCCATCCTCCCAAAGCTCAGTCACCCTGCAGCTAAACAATCCTCTTCATAGAACCAGAGAGCCACAACTTGGAAATGAAAGAAGGCTCTAGAACATTATGAAATGCGTTTTCACACTTGCACTTTACCAGTTAGATTTCAAAATTAAGACTTTTGTTTGCCTTGTTTTATAGCGCTGCGTGCTCATACATACTGAGGGTGGGGTCCTGGAAAAGGCCCAGTCCTGGAGTAAAACCTTGTGGGTTTGATGTGGCAACTGAGTGAGTGATTTGGGCAGGTCCTCCACCTCTCTGAGCCATTTTGTCATCTAGAAAGTCATGTTGAAAATGCCTATTTTATAAGATCATTATGAAAGACCTACTCGAAACTGCCTGGTACAAATTCATTTTAAAGGTAAAAATGAAAATGAGTACTGTTTAAAATGTGTGATTTTGGCCAGGCATGGTGGCTCCCGCCTGTAATCCTAGCACTCTGGGAGGCCGAGGCGGGTGGATTGCCTGAGCTCACGAGTCCTGACCAGCCTGAGCCAGAGTGAGACCTAGTCTCTAAAAATAGCTGGGCTTTGTGGGAGGTGCGCCTGTAGTTCCAGCTACTCAGGAGGCTGAGGCAAGAGAATCACTTGTGCCCAAGAGTTTGAGGTTGCTGGATGCCAGGACACTCTACCAAGGGTGACAAAGGGAGATCCTGTCTCAAAAAAGAAAAAAAAAATAAATAATGAATAAATAAATAAATAAAATATATAATTTTGTTGCTTATGGTTTTATCATTTTTTTTTTAACAACTTAGTATGTTGTGTCCTGAACTTCTTCCCTAGAAATTGTCTGCTCCCCCACCCCCACCCCCCGGCTCCCGGAGGCAGCGGCTGTTTCAGCCTGTTCTCTCTCTGCAGATCCTGGGCCTGAGTGTAGTTCACAGCTGGGCTCTCCTGGATTAGCCGGGTGGGCTGTGCCTTCTCACTTGGGTGTCAGGAGCACATCATTCTCAGTTTGCTAGGCAATGCCCTATTTTTGAGGCCAATCTGTCAGAAGGTTGGAGATGGCTGGAAATTTAATTTGCAGTGGGTGTTAATTCTCTGGAAAGAAGACAAAATGCTCTCCTGTCTGGAGACTCAAAAGTTCCATTTAATACTATTACATCAAACTAAATCTTACATATTGCACTAGGTACTTTTTGCAAATAATGTTAGAAATGGGAAGCTTCTGAAAAAAGTTACCATCTTTATTGTCTTTGCAGAAATGGAAACATTTAAAATGTTTCTGCTGTTATTTTGGGTTACTCCTCTGAACTGAAGGAAGATTTGTCCCTGTGTGTGTGTGTATAAAAATATTCAGTGCTGGAAAGAGTGGGAAGAATTTTAGTGGAGAGCTTATGAGATTTCATGGTGTTTTTAAGACAACGATGAAAATATAGTTTTTTTTTGTCGAGACAGAGTCTCACTTTTTGCCCTCAGTAGAGTGCTATGGCGTCATAGCTCACAGCAACCTCCAACTCCTGGGCTTAGGTGATTTTCTTGCCTCAGCCTCCCAAGTAGCTGGGACTACAGGTGCCCGCCACACGCCTGGCTATTTTTTTGTTGTTGCAGTTTGGCCGGGGTAGGGTTCGAACCCGCCATCCTTGGTATATGGGGCCGGCGCCCTACCCACTGAGCCACAGTCGCCACCCAAAATATAGTTTTTTTTTTTTTTAAAGAAAGCTGGGCTGGCTGTTAAAGCTCTAGAAACTTGCACACAGGAAAGGTCCAGATGGGTGCACCTGGGGCTGGGAATCTGGGAAGACAGGTGTAACGGGAAGTGTGAGCAGACTCTGACACCTGGGCCCACATGTGGATTTCATATTTATTCCATATTTTATTTAATATTCTTCCATGGACTGAATTACATCCTCCCTACTCCCCAAATGCACATGTTGCATCCTGAACCCCCAATGTGATGATACTTGGAGACAGAGCTTTGGGAGGGATTTGGTTTAGCTGAGGTCACGAGGATGGGATCCCAGGATGGGAGCAGGAGCCTCAGCCCTTGACTGGCCTGGTCACCGCTTGATCCAGACCCTCGCCCTGCTGGTACCCTGATCTTGGTGCTCCAGACTTTGAACCATAAGAAAATAAATCCCTAATTTTTAAACCACCCAGTCCACGGTGTTTTGTTATGTCGCCCAATCTAAGACAATATTCCAATCACATATTTTGTGTTCCTTTCATATTTATCCTCACTAGCTGCAGAGACCAGAAATAGGGTCGATAGGAAGAGTTCACAAAACAGTGAATTCAGTTCACAAAGCAGTGAATTCAGTTCACTATGAGGGGATTTGTTTTAAATGACTGAAGTGTGTTCGTGATCAGCTGACCTCTGACAAGGTGGACCTGTGTAATCTGAAGCTGGATGTTCCCTTGTCACCCCAACATAACCTCCCCCAACACCCCAAAGGATCCCAGCTTCGAGAGAAAGTTTCACCCAGGTAGACACTAATATTTCTTCTAATCAAAATGTGCGATAATCTAAATATACAGATAAAACAACTAAAAAAAATTAAAAAACACACAATGTGAAAAACAAAGACACTATACTGAAAACCCTTTGTTTGGAGCACTGCCTGAGTGGATGTGCACTAGTCTATGAACCAGAAGCCTCTATGTGAATGTAATGCTTGTTCACACGTAATGCTATAGAGTTTTCAACTTTACAGCTTTTTATGGTATGCTAACATTGTTTCATATAAAAACACCCCATAGCTAGGCATGGTGGCTCAAGCCTGTAATCCCAGCACTCTGGGAGCCTGAGTTCATGGGTTCAAGACCAGCCTGAGCAAGAGCGAGACCCCCATCTCTAAAACTCGCCGGGCACTGTGGGAGGTACCTGAGGCAAGAGGTATAGAGGATTAAACATCATACTACAACGGAACGGCATCAATCTCATAACTCATTGGAGGAATTGCTGAGAATAAGACATTCTCCTGTGTGATCATTTATGCGGTCATGACCAAGAAGATCACTTGGCCCAAGAGTTTGAGGTTGCTGTGAGCTGTGATGCTAAAGCACTCTAAAGGGTGGCAAAGCGAGACCCTATCTCAAAAACAACAACAACAAAAAACCCTTATCAAATTTAAATAAGACTTATTTTACAGGGATAAATCTGTAAAAGTTATAGTGCTATGGGGAAAAGTTCTTAGAGAATGACCTAAAAAAACAATCCTGCATGAAGTTCTTACCTCATGTTATGGCAGTAAGATCCGGGCTAGGCAAATGACTAAAGTAATAGCACTAAATCTTTATTTAGCATGACGTTTCAAGCATAGCTTATGGATTACCTCAATTTTTGCACAAAACTTGTGAAGTGCTAAACCTACTATCTTCTAGCAAACCCATTTACAGATAAGGAAATGGAAACAAAACAGGACTGTCTGGTAACACACTTGCCCAGGGTGCCCCAGTTAGCCCATCTCCAAACCCAGCCTGCCTCCAAAGCCCTCAGGCCTCGCTCCACTCACCCCCTGCACAAGAAGACTCGGAATTACCAATGTGCACAAGAAGCCCTTCCTGGTGACCAGTGGCTATGAGACCACCCATTCCAGTATCAAGAGTTGTTAATAAAATGAATATAGAGTGACTTTTAAGTCTGAAAGATTCCTTCCATCACAATCTTGCTTTCTGCTACCTGACAGGTGTTTTCACCAGAAACCTTTCTGTGGCAGGGCCCTTAAGTGAATTTGGAAATTGATTTCAAACTCAAGGCAAGCAGGTGCAGCTTGCACCAAACTGTGAGAAAGCCCCCTCAGGCTTTAATCTGGGCCTGGCCGCGGGCGGGCGGGGGCTCCTGTTTGGTTTGCCGGCACACAGGCACACACATCGTTGGGCCAACATTGTCACTCAAGAGCTGACTGAAGAAGGAGATTGTTCACAGAAAGGTGAGAAAAAAATAAAACTAAAATGAGGCAAGACTCTTTTTAACATGAAAAGGAGAAGAAGTGGCACTTGAAATTAAATCCAAAATGAATTTAAGGTGATAACTCCAACGGCTTGTCAACAGGCAGGACAATTAAGCGCAGGCCAGCCCTGCTTTAAAGGGATGACAACAGAGAAAATGAAAGGAAAGCAGAAAATCGGAGCCGATGGGCGCCTCCCTCAGATTCTCTTGCTCGGCTGCAGACTCCAGCCCCTGTAGTTTGTAGTTTTTCTTGCACAGGTTCATGTTTTCTGCCTAAAACCATGTGGCACAAGGCTGTGGTTTCTGTCAATGATGCTATTCAAGTTCATGTGTGACTTTAGCAGCTGGTGTGAGGTGCTGGATGGAATTTAAACAGCTGGGCCTGCATCTGCTGAATCACTTGAATGTCAAAAAATCCTGGAAAGAATTGTGAGCACTGGAGTCAGAGTGCCAAGGCTGGTCCCACTGGAGGGGCCTCCCAGAGACTCAGACACATCTTTAGTGGCACTGTCAGAGAACATAAGATTTGGTTGGGCACAAATCCCCCACCAAAAACAACAAATACCTGTTCACTGTGGGAACTGCCCCCTTCAAAGGCAGACTGTGGGCTCTGGCTAAGACACACTGGCAGGGCACTTCTGACTGCGCCCGGGACGCTTGCCATCATCTTATCAATACTTCTTTCTTACCGAGTGAGGTGTAAGCACAGATCTGCCTTTCTCAGGTGGAAGAATCTTACTCTCACCTGTTTGGATATTTCTGGAAATCTATGAGATCATCAGTGTTCTTGCTGTATACATCGAAGCCCTTTTCTGCAAAGTTGATGTACAATTGTAAATCATAGACTCATCTGTCTGCTACTAAAACATGCGGTCTCTGTCATAGATAATTATTACACAGACATGGTAATATTAAAAAAATTTGAGATTCTTAGATGTTTGGGGGGAGATTCTTCACCCTTTTCAAGACGGCAATCTATAAGCCCTGTACAATACACCAGCAGCAGCTCCTGGGAACTTTTAGAAATGAATCAGAATCTCTAGGGTAGGGGCTTGGCAGTCCATTTTGACAAGATCTCAGGGCGATTCTGATGCAGACTCAAGTCTGAGAACCGTGGCCCGAGATGCTAAGCCAGCTTGGGTGACGAAATGATTTAATTGTCAGGAGCCCCACTTTGGGACCTGCTAATGACAGAGGCCTGACTTGAACAATTCACAGGAGGGCTTGATTCTGAGAGTGACCGTCCTTTGTCTTGCACACTGGCCGGAGCAGCCCTCCCAGTTTCACGCCCCACCCCAGCCTCTGAGCTGAGCCTGCTACCATCAGCACCGGATCTGAGCCTGCAGGCCTCAGGCCAAGCCTGCCCAGGTGCCCTCTCACCCGCAGCAACGTCTGCAGGAGGCTGATCTTCCCGGTGTGTGAATCACTCTCAGCGTTTCTGAGCAGTTCAGGCTCTCAGGCTCCTGGAGCTCACAGCAGTGACCAACATTAGTTCCCAGAAGAGATTCAATATGCCTCAAAGTCAAATTGATTGCACATGACCTGTCTTTCATTTTCATCTTAAATCCCTTTATTAATAACAATGGCTGCTAATATTTGTAGGACCCTTGAATGCTTTACAGAGCACTTCTACAGCAGAAATACCGTAGGCCACATCCCCAGAATACCAAGCTGGCTTTGCAGTCGACCTGCAGACGCTGCAGCTACCTCTCTGCTTTTGCTGAAGTCTTCTCCTTGCACTACATGGTGTGTGGGTGAAGCCAGGCTGTGGGTGACATGACCCTGCTGCAGGACAGCAGAGGAGCTGAGAGGAGCTGGGGCAGGACAGAGGATTGAATGGAAAATAAACAGTCTTAGAAACCATGTTAGAGAAGAGATTTTTTTTCTTTTTTGATACATAATATTTTGGGGTACAAGCGAGTGTTTTTTGCATGTTTATAATGAGTAAAAATCAATGTGGTGTACCCATCATCTTCAGTGTCATCATTTCCACATGTTGGTGCTGTATCTTGTTTCTCTTCCAGCCACTTTGAAATGCGCAGTGTGTGTTGTCGCCCAGTGTAGATGCCTGGTCTGCACGTCCTTTCACCTGCTTGTAGGTCTGTGCCCATTCACCAGCTCCCGTCATCCCCATGGGCCTCCCGTCTCTGTCACTCTGTCTCTCCCCACCTGAGAGTGAGGACATGTGGAATTTGTCCTTCTGGGTCTCCGTTATTTCTCTTAGCACAACGACCTCCAGTTCCATCCATGCTTCTGCAAGTGACATGATTTCAGTTTTTTTAATGGCCAAAAGGCGCAGGACTGCTCGAAGTCATGGGATGGGGGACACTTCCCCCCTCTGGGTGGGGGAGCCGCAGGTGCTCACCAGGAGGAGGACCGGCCAGGGCTGGCTGGAGAGCCCCGCCTCGCAAGGCCAGCCAGCGAGTGAATGTCAGCCAACACCTACAAACGGCCCTCGCGTTGTAGAAGCCGAGGCCGGTTTATTTATTTATTTGTCTGTCTGTCTGTTTGCTCTCACTGGAATGTGAGCTCTTCGAGGGCAGGAATTCCTACTGATTAGTTCACTGTTGTCCTCAACGCTGACAGCAGCATCTGGCTCACAGCGCGAACACGGCAAATGCGTGTTGAAGGAGTAGAGAAGACACATATGTGCACGTTAGGGAAACCCACGCGTGTGTTTTTATTGAACTGCTGGACTATATTTTATGAGTACACTCTGAAGCACACAGCAGAACCCGCGGTAGAGGACATTTACTGTCCCAGGGCTGAGGCCAGGTTGTGTAGAGCAGCCACACTGCTGGGAGGGGGCATGACCACGTGGGTCCTGACAACACTGCCTATTGCCAGCCCCTGGGCTGTGGCAGTGTCCTGCGTGAATGAGACAGCAGGTGCTACGAAGGTGAGGTCAGCCAGCACTGAGCAAGGACGGGGGTAGCCACCGCTGTTACAAGGCAGCGGTAACACCTAGTGCCATCTGGGCCTGCTCAGTGGCAGGATTTATTTATGTCAGATTTGGCAGTGACGCCGCTGCACTGCTTCTGTTAATCGCATATTTAATTGTGGGGAGGTGATCAGAGCTTCTCCCCACATCTAGTTAGGTCCTGAATTCCCAGAAGGATGAATTCTTCCCACCTTTTCCTGGTTGGTAAACAAAACAGTTTTAAGAGTGAAATATTATAAAATAATGTAGATATAGTTCTTTCGTAGGTCTGCAGTGCTGAATTCTTTGTTTAATTTCACGTGACTTGGGAATTGCATCAAATGAGACATGAAGAACGGGTTTACTCCATTTACATAGTGCAATAGATGACAGACGTTGGTCTCTGATTCTAGATGTTTAGTCCATTCTGCTTTGTCCAGTAACAGAATCTTTAAATTTGGAGGGAGTGGTTCCTCATTTTTACACTATGGAAGGGATATCTGCTGATTTTTTCAGTAAGGGTGGAAGAAAAAGCAAACTATAGTAATACTACTATGCCCAGATGATGGTGCTAAGAATCCTTTGTGCTTTATAGATAACAGCATGTGTCAGAAACACGGGAGGATGCTTTTGTAAGACCGTTATCTGGTTGTTCTCCCCTCCCCCAACTTCTTTTACATTTTGTTTTTTATTAGCTTCATGATTTTGAAGCCCTCGTAGTTGAGGAGTATGGAGGGATCAGAAGTAAGAGCTTGTGAGGACGTGCCCTGTAGACCTACTGCTCCGGCTTCTGCTTCCTGCACACTCCCACTGGTGACCCTCATCTGTATGCGACACTCACCCTGCGCACTCCACGCTGAATGTGGAGGAGATGAGTGGAATGTTTTGCAAAGATGTTCCCGAGAAGTAAAAAAACGAGCAGGGCTCTTTATGGAGCTCCCAAAATTGGGCTTTTAAAGAAATGTTTGTGTCATAAGGTCCTGGAGGGTTTGGCAGCCCCTGCAACGCAGGAGGACAGCAGGTCCATTATGTTACGGTTTATCGTTCGTATATGGATTCCTCTTTTTCACTTCATTTTTAAGAACAGGAAGAGTGTGACTGGCTTTTAAGGCAGAGGTGATGGTTTTGTAAAAAATACACCTCCTGGGAAGAGGCGGTAACGTCACTCCCCCCAGTATGCAGTGAGGACACCTCTGTCCCATGCTCAGACCATAAACAGCCTTCAAGGCACTTAAGAAATCTGCATTTTGTGGGTGTTGGCAAAGCACCGGGGCTCTCTCATCCACCATCTGTTCTGGTGTCTGAGTGTCCCTTTGAACATTTGCCTTGGCTTGTAAATACTTCCGTTTATTTCACTCCACGTTTCACGTTGATGCCGTTTTGCCAAATGCACTTGTGATGGTGGGTCAGTTCCCTCAATATTTCCACTTCTGTTAACCAGACTTGGCTTTTTTTGGTAAAAAGCCAAGGTGTAGGTTTTAGGGAGCATAGGGCACCCCCAGGAGCTGGTGATTCTACTTCCAATAACATGGCAGGGGCAGAGGTCGCCTTTCCTCCGCCTTGTATGACCCCTCTGTGCTAGGGTTCTCTTAGCTCTGCCTTTCAAAGCTCTGACAGTCCCAGTCAGGCCTCCCCTCTACTGGGAGAAGTACTCCCAAATGCCTCACATCCAGTTTCCCCCTTCACTTTCTCAGGGATGGATCAGGGTGTGGGAACTAGACAGGGATGTCTCAGGCCCTTGCCCACCATTCACAGAAGCCTGTGGCACTCAGCACTTAGCACTCACTCAGTACTCAACACTCAGCACTCAGCATCACTTAGCACTCGGCATCACTCGGCACTCATGCATTTCTGAGAAAACATACTGTCTCAGGGTTTGTCTTAGCAGAAAATCAACTGTTCTGAGGG
The DNA here is from genome assembly GCF_027406575.1 of Nycticebus coucang. NCBI lineage: Eukaryota > Metazoa > Chordata > Mammalia > Primates > Lorisidae > Nycticebus > Nycticebus coucang. The sequence goes on along the minus strand of NC_069784.1, from coordinate 139,433,319 downwards.
CAGCTCAGGCTGTTTTGGGGAGATTCCCACATTCCCTCGCCAGCCATGGCTCAGACAGTTGGATACCCTGAGGTCTCAGTGTCAGTGTGAAGTCCCTACCACATGGATTTCCTACAAAAGGCTCCCAAAAGCTAAAGGAGGATTTCCCACAATTTTGACTTCTAAAACTAATCCTGCCTGCTAACTCCCTCTGCTATGTTAGGAAGGAGCTAGAAGTTCAGAATGGATTTATCTGTTGTGTCAGATGAGTACAAAGAAGACTGAAGATGATGCTGTGCTATAAGGAGAAAGCTGAGGTTTACTTCTTGTCACCTAGGGCTGATGACCTTCTGGTAGCTGAACCGTGGCCTGAGGTCTTGGCTCCTCATTATCAGACCCCACTGCCTAGTCTACATCAGCCCGTCTGCTTCTGGCTCTCCCTATGCAGCCACACCAGCCTCCTTGTTCCCCACCCCCCAGAACTTCCAACCCTCTGCACCTGCACGTCCCTCTGCCTAGAATGTCCCTTCCCAGATGTCACCAGGGCTGCCTCCCTCACTTCCTCGGGTCTTTGCTAAAGACCTGTGCTGCCTGACCTGTGCGACAGGCCCAGGCCACCTCCAGCCCCTCCCCTGGAGTTACAGGCCTTCCCCTGCTGTAGTTCCGCTCTCAGCACTTACCAGCATTGGATGCAAGTTACATTTTATTTATTCATCTTTCTGAGTATTTTTTTCCTACCAGTATATCCCCAGTGTCTAGGAAAGGGCCTGGCATTCAATAAATATCTGGCAAATAATTGAAAGGTCAGGGAACTTCCTAAGAAATGTTTGTTTTTTTTTTTGTCAAGGCTTTTCACTTTATTTTTATTACATACAGTTTCTGAACCGTGAACCTAAGATGAATTAAGGCTGTTTAAAGGAAGAGTCAGATCTAGCATTCAAGCCCTTCTGCCACATGCCTGGTAAAAAACCCTCAGCCCCTGGCAGGGCTCCTGTGCCCCCTTGAGCTTCTCCCTGCGTGTGCCATGCAGCCCCTCAGCCTGCCGCCCCCATTCTCACCACCCCCACCAGGGTGTCTCCTCTGCTACTCTCGTCCAGGCTTCCCAGGTGGACCTACCTGAAAGACCCTCTCTCTTCTCAAAAGTTCTCTCTGGCACCATTTAGCTCTGGAGCAGGCCATAAGTGCTGGCTCAGGCACCCAGGCCAGCCTACCTGCAGCTCTTGCCCACACTCGGGGCTCAGTCTGGCACCGGGGACTCCTCTGCCACAGAGTGCCCGAGTCCCTTGGAGCGGCCCAGTTAGCCTGCCTCTTGCCTGGTGAATCAACATCAGTTTATGCTCACCTTCCCTAAGCAGCGTCCTCCATCTTCACTCTTCAGTGTCTTCCCTGACCATTGGCCTGAAGATCTAAACCTCAGGAACAGAAGAGTCTTTTGTCTGACTCCCACTCCTGAGATGTGTCACATGGGTCACTGGTTGGAAATGAGGTCTTTAGGGCAGTCGCCACTGGTTCCATTCTGCATCAATCAGCTCCCCAGAAGGAGTCCTCCACCCCTGCTCCTTCCATTCACATGACACATATTTACTGAGCTCAGCTCATGACAAAAGAAAGACCACAGGTTACCCATGGTGCTGGAACTAGAGCACGTTTCCCGACTGTGGTCAGGACAGATGATGCCCAGCGCAGCACCATGTACCCCTGTGTTTGCCATGATGCCTGATGTCACAGATATAGGCTGAAGGTTGTCTTCCTTTTTATAATTTTTACGTTTTAGTTAAAACTTCCATTTCAGGGAATCTTTTCCTTCTTTGCCATGAAGAAAAATGTTGGTGACTTGAGAGAAATTATTAACATCTACCAAATATACTTTTTAAAAATCAGCAATGTTAAGCCCAAAGTATTTATGTATCTTAAAACTGAAGGAGTAAAGGGTACATAATAGAGAAGAAATAAGTATTTATCAGAACTGGTGGGCCCCAGGTTGCAAATGTTTTATTTTCCTTTTTGTAAAATTTTGTGCGAAATATTTTGTGAATACATTTAGTTATAATTTCCCATTTTCCCCATGTATGAGGACTTTAGGGGTGAATTTTGGGACACACTGTAAAGAAGTAGGGAAAACTATACCTTTAAAGCTTATTTACTACTTACATATAGCATATTCACAATTGTGCCTCATCACAATTTCCTTCGTGGCTTTACTGGAAATTTTTTTAAACTGTAACATGCGATTCTGTCCTGTTATTCCAAGTCAGTCAGATGTGGATTTTGATTCTGGCTCCTTCAGTTGTTTGCTACAGACCTTGGGTAAGTAAGGAAGTTGGAAATGGGGTCTTTCTTCACGTTTTAGTTTCCCTATCTTTAAAATGGGAGCAGTAATTCCTTCCTAGAGAGGATTAAACATCAGACTTACTACAACAGCCACCAATATCATAACTCACCTAAGGAATTACTGAGAACACGACAGTCTCCCGGCAAGCCTGGAAATCTCTTGTGACTTGGAAGGCAAGCCACCCGGTAACTCCGTAATCCTGGAGGAGCAGAGTTCAGTCCTGTAGTGGGAAGGCTAATGTTAAACATTAAGCATTTTATGGCAGTTCCTTGAAGGATTAGTGGAGAAAAATTGCATGTAGTATTTTGGAGATCATGTCCCTTACCACCCTTGAAGATCATTTCCTTGAGTACAGACTCTCTTGGCACCTCTGAGATCATTTCCCTGAGCACGCAGCCCCTGCGCGTCTTTGCTGTAATCTTCCTGCCCATTATGTATCTTCTCAGTAAAAGGACTCTGCGAGAAGTGCTCGGGGCTGTCCTGCACCTGTGGTCAGCCTCACCTCTTGCAGCGTGTACTGTCAATCTGTGCCTCAGGTGATCATTTATGCGGTCACAACACCTTCCCTATGGGGATATTGAAGGTTTTAATACCCACATTTAGTTATCCAAAGCTCCTCCCACAAAAGGGAAAACTTCCCTTTTCAGTCCTCCAGCTAAAGAGTGATAATGATGTTAAATTTAAAGGTTTTGATAGAATACGAAGTAAAGAATTGAAAATAATGAAAAAAGAGCATCACTTTATGTTATCTCTCTCCTGAGAATTCAGAAAACATTCAGAAAACTATTCAGGTATGTCATGACCATGTTCTGTAATTACTTTATAATTTGCAATTTAGTTCCATATCACAGGCACCCAATGCATAATTTCATTCTTTCCTAGGAGAGAAGGGGTGGGGATCTTTGGCTGGGAGCCATGGAGGGATATGCCAAGTGGAACCACATTCAGATCCCAGTTTTCCTCCCCAGAGCACTCGCCATCCGGTCCAGGCAGAAAGTTCTTGCTGAGGGAGGTGGCCGGCGTGGCCCTCAGACGCAGGGGACATCTTTCTTGCTTGATTTTATTTATACTGAAGGAAAGTTACACCCATGCTTCTGGAGGTTTCTTTTTCCCAAAGTGAATACTCATGGCAGTCCGTAAGCCTCCTTGTCCTCAGACCTACTCTAATAATCTAGCAACCACTACTTGGTCTATTTTGACACATCTCGCCCAGAACTTTGTAACTGGTCAGAGTTTTGTAGGCTGTGAAGATTCCTTCTATGCTAAGATATTGAAAAGCACAGAAGTTGGGAAAATGTGTAGTTGTGAAGGGGCTCCGGGTCACAAGATGAGGGGTCTTGATGCAAGGAAGGAAGAGGCTTGATACAAAGTCTGTGTCGGAGACTGAGGCATTCTGGGGGGAGCCCTCCCGGGTAAACCTCAGGTCCATATTTATTATCATAAAACAGGAAGGAGAAGACAAAGGCTGCGTGTCCGACATTAGCACTGATTAGGGAGGATGTGGAGAAGGTCTGATAGAATGTCTCCACTTTGTTTTTGCAAAATTATAGACCTTGAGCACAACCTCTGCCTCTAGCATCCAGAGACCTTTGAAATCTAGAATCCTTCCCGTAACTGTATGTTCTCTCTTGGAGACCATGTGTATCTTGCACATACACAGCTCAGATGCAATTCTCATGATTCTCTGGGTCTCTTAAGAAGGAAGGAGTTTTATGCTAAAGATCAGGGCTCAATTTCCCCTACGTAGTTGTAGCTGACAGAATTGTTTGCAGTTATGCAGATTTAAGAACCACTTGTGTTGCCCGTGGTTTACAGCTTCAGCTGGGAATTTTACACGCAGCTGCCTAATTGGGGCAGGCCACATGCTCCTCATCAGTTTCCCTGGTCCTGCAGGTAGGTTGCAGCACAATAGTCCCTGTCAGATCCAGCCCCCTGCGAGGTGAGGCTGCAGCCCTGGGGGGTACAAATGGCATTAATGACCTCAAGGGGGTATAAGCCAAATGGAGTCATTGGCTTTAGGAGCTAATCATATAATCATATCCTCCACCCAGATCAAGGATCAAACTTTCCTTCCGCCCAGTTCTAGGAAAACTTGTCTTTGTTATGTTTATATGGAGCAAACATATGATCAATGAAATGAGAAGAATTGAAAATAAATTTCCTTCTTGTGTGATTTTCTATCCTCTTAGATTTATATATGCATACATAAGTCCAGGTTGATTTGTTTTTTCTCAATTTCAAAAATGTGTACATTTCCATTCACCTCAAAAGTGCTTAAAAGTAATGCAAAACATATAAAGTAAAAATTCTGGAAATTTCAATTTCATAGTATGAGTGCTTTACAGACAAGTGACGGGAAAAGTAGCAGGTAGGTTTATCAGTGGGAATCAAAGTGGCTTCATTGCTTATTCCTTGTAGAAATTGACATAATGTGAAATTTTGCTTCAATTTTATGTTACTGGGGAACATACGCATAATTTTACAGTTTTACAGTTTGGTGATTAAATACAGTTTTGCCTTTAATTATACCTGAAAAATAACAGTCTTGTCCTCAAATGAAACAATCTCTGTGGCTCAGCTGCAGTGGGAAATTGTGGTTCCTAGGAATGTGGATTTCCAAAATATGTTTCCTTCAGCCACACAAAGTAGGCAGACGTAACACAGTAGAATGTCCAGAAATTCCTTTCAGAAATCACCTAAGTTCAAAGACGGTTGAAATGTTTAATGCACTGATTCTCTGTTAAGAAAAATATTACAGGGCTGAGTGCAGTGGCTCATGCCTGTAATCCTAGCTCTCCGGGAGGCTGAGGCGGGTGGACAGACTGAGCTTATGAGTTTGAGACCAGCCTAAGCCAGAGCGAGACCCTGCCTTTTAAAAAACAGTTGGGCATTGTGGCCGGTGCTTGTAGTCCCAGCTACTTGGGAGGCTGAGGCAAGAGGATCTCTTGAGCCCAAGAGTTTGAGGTTGCTGTGAGCTGTGATGCCACAGCACTTCACTGAGGGCAACAAAGTAAGACTCTGTCTCAAAAAAGAAAGAAAAAGAAAAATGTTAAATAACAAATGCTAAATTGGGAATTTGGAAACAAATTTAAAATTAATTTAAATTAACAAGATAACCCCCACATATCTGACACCCTGAAAACTTGGAGAACAGGAAGGAAAGGGTGTGCCCAGTGTGACTTTCTTGTTGTTCTTCTAATCCGGCAAACCTTTTCTGGAGAAATATCATTTCAGACTTAGTGGGTCACACTCTGCGCACCATCCTCTTCCTCCTTCCCTCCCCCCACCTTTTTATATAAACAACCCTTTAAAAATGTAAAACCACAGATTTGGCCCCTGGATTGTGGTTTAAAGACCTCTAATCTAGGATGCTAACTTGGTGATTCTCCTTTTTTGGACTTATGGAAAAATGAATTGGAACATGTCATGTATCTTTTGGAATCTGAAATACGAAAACCACCTTCCTTATGCTCTTGCTTCCTTCTGTTTACACGACATGCTTTTTTTCTGTTTAATCCTTATGTGCCCAAACCCTAGTCCTATGGTAGAGTCTCAGAAAACGTTTACCTAATTCTACAGTATTGAAAGGGTGACTTCAGTTCTGAATGACGTCTTTCTTTTGTTATTGTAGTTTGTTTTCCTACTTTTGCCATCATGGAAGTGTTCCTAAGGTTACCCTATGCCAACCCCACTAGTTTTCTATAGAATTCAAAGCATAAAAGCCAACATATACAGCTTATCAACCATGACCTTGACAAGCAGCAGCATGTATAAAGCAAACCCAATAGTGGAGAATGAAAATAATTCAAGAATATAAGATAAATTTGTGGCTGCTGTTTTTTAAAATGTGTTTAAGTATATTTTATGTTAATTTGTTGGGTATCCCTAATACAAAGTAATGTCCTTGAGGGCACAAACTGGACTTTTTATCTTTCTTTCATTTTTTCTCCTTTGCTGTTCTCAGCTCTCCGCCCATGACTCAGCGCACAGAGAGGGCTTAATAAACGCAGAAGACCTGGTTCCTTGGCTCTAAGACCCTTCCCTCTCCTTCTTTCCCTCTTTTGCAAAAAAAGCCACCTCTGCTTTACTATTTCTTCAAACAAATGTGTGTAAATCGATTTTCTGTTTTCCCTTCTGTTTTCACAACATTGGCACAAACCAAGCAGACATAAAGAGCTAGCGATCTGCAAGGTTTCACACAATCCACCAACAGGCCCCCTGGAATGGGAAAACAAGAAGGGCAAAGCGTGTTACATTCTCACTATTAAATTCCGACAGGAACCTGACATCTCTGAACACATCTGATTGGCGTTTCTGTCTCCCAGCCTGAGGAGGGAAAGAAAGCTCCAGCCTCGCGGGTTGCAGAGGCGCCCGGCACAGCTCCTGTGCTGTTTGAGACATCTGTTTAAAAGCTTGGATTATCAGATGTCCGAGCGAACGCGGCTTCTTCCTCAGGGTTTGGGCTTGCGCTGCACGGAAGCTTCTCCTGGGTGGTGTCAGGGGCCCGGAGTCCGGCAGACCCGGTAAAAGCCGACCAGCACCGGGGCGAAGGGGTGGTCCTGCCGGGCACCCCGGCCGCGCGGCCCCCCAGCGCCCCCGGCTCGGGCGGGTGTCGGGGGGTCGTTAAGGGCATCCTGCCGTCCGCCCGCACCTGCGCAGGTCCCGCTGCAGCTTTATGGGCCGTGAGAAGGAGGCAGGTTCGACGCCGCCGCCGAGCGTCTCCGACAGCTGCAGACGGCCGCTCACCAGACAGTAAAATGTAAAGAGGGCGGAGGAGGCTCACCTTTGAAGTTTACAAAAAAGCATGACTTTGACCACTTCCTTTTCCCTTTCTGAATTGGTGTCCCAGGTATGTTGAGGGCGCTACCGGCTGACTTTACAAGGGACGATGCGCTTCCTCCCTTCCTAGGGTCTGCGCGCTTCTCAGCGTCTGGATGCCCTTTCTCAGCGGCTTCTGCCTTTCAGAGGTCGTGTTTAGGATTAGCAAATGAGAGATGTGTCGGTTTACCAAAAGGCACTGTCTTACAGGTCAGCCCGGACGCGCCTGTGAATCCACACACAAGCAGGGGCTAGGGCTGCAGCCCGGAGCCCGGCCGTGCGCTGCCCGCGTCTCCCCACGCGCGTTCGCTGCGCGCACGGCCCGGCTTGGGTCCTTACAGACTCCCTGCGGAAGGGAACCCAAGTGCTGATGTTACATTCCTCTCAATTTCACATCTGAATTTTAATCTCCAATTAATGCTTTTTCTTTCTACTTTGCTATCAGTATTTTTCTCTTTTTCTTTAAAAAAGGACTCCAGGATTTTAATTATTCTGTCACTTTTATAAAGTTTAGTGTGAAATTTCCCCAAGGTGTGTGTGTGTGTGTGTGTGTGTGTGTGTAAGAAAGAGAGAGGCGGGGGGAGGGGGAGAGAATTCAGTAGCTTTCTTTGGAAAACTTGCTGATTTTGAGTTTTGAGCTTCCAGTTTGAACTGTCCAGAGGTCCTCAAACTGCGGCCGTGGGCCACATGAGGCTGTGTGATTGTATTTGTTCCCGTTTTGTTTTTTTTACTTCAAAATAAGATATGTGCAGTGTGCATAGAGATTTGTTCATAGTTTTTTTTTTTTTTAAACTGTAATCCGGCCTTCCAACAGTCTGAGGGACAGTGAACTGGCCCTCTGTTTAAAAAGTTTGAGGACGCCTGGTACACCATTGAACCATGAAAGAATCCCTTCAAGTGACATAACATTCCTCACATTTGACTGCTTTGTGAGTTCCAAACTTCCTTTAACTACCGTCTTGACTTTTTGTTTAACAGAATGTAGGCAAAATGGATCAAGTTTAGAATCTTTGATGTTCAATTCAAAAGTAAGAATTAGGACAATTATAAAAGGCTGTTCCCAGGTCAGAATAAAATTTAGAGAGAAAAAGGAATCTTACAATTGTCTCTTTTTTTTTCTTCAAAAGTATTTAAAGGAGCATGAATACTTTCCATCTGTTCTTGTAAGGTGGAAATTAATTCTAATACTAACTCAGGGGCCCTCACTCCAATATCATATTTGGAGTGTTTAATGGTCACTGATTACTTAGTTGTAAAACTTTAAGCCAATCACTTATCTTTCTTATTTAGTTTTCCCATTTGGAAAGTGGGGCAGTTAGCCTACATTCCTGCTGTCCGATGCTATAACCACCAGTTGCATGTGACTCTTTAAGGTTAAATTTGATGCAATTAGATAAAATTGAAGTTTAATTCCCCAGTTGCACTGGGCACATTTCAAGTACTCACATCCCTGTGGCTGCCTTGGACAGAGCAGCCAAGAGCATTCCCAATGCCGCCAGGGTCTCTACCAGACACAGACAGTCCTTTATTCCCACAGAAGCAGGGCAACACCGGGAGGCCAGGCTGTGGGGCTGCAATCCCAAGTCATTGTCAGGGTATTGATAACAGCAGTTCTGAACCCAGCCACTCACCTGCTGGAGGCCAGCACTTGTGCAACCAGCAGGGAGTGTGCTGGGCTCACTGCCTGACTGGGAGGAGCCTGGGATGAAATAGCTATGGGGGGGTGGGAGCCTAGGACAAGGTGGGGGTGCAGGGAGGACCCCCCACAGAAGCTGATCATCAGTGTAGGATGAAACCTTTCTGCATAGATTAATGTGTGGCAGCACAATGTGATAAAACATTAGAAATAGAACTGCTGAGTGAAAGAGTCTGATGTGTTTTAAAGGTTTTCATGATGCAAGAAACCCCACAAAATTCTTTTTTTTTTTGGTTTTTGGCCGGGGCTGGGTTTGAACCCACCACCTCCGGCATATGGGACCAGCGCCCTACTCCTTGAGCCACAGGTGCCGCCCGAAACCCCACAAAATTCTAACCAGCAGACCCAACCCCAAAGGAAAAGCCTGGGCCCTTCATAAAACACTTGCTGAAAGAATGTATGATCCTTGATTTAGCTTCAAGCACATTTACTTGAATGGCTTCCAGAATGAACCAATTTCTAAAATTACGTGACCAGCAACTACACCAAATCACTCTACAAATTGTTCTGTTGTTATTTGGACTGTGAATCTATAGATTCCCTCTACTTTAACCCAAGAGTGCTACAGAAAATGTGAGCTCTGGTGTGGTTCACGCTATCTGTGCTGCCCAGTCAGGAAAAAGTGGACCAGATAGAAAGTGTGACACGAGGCCACATCTGCGCCACAGCGTAGGAGCTAGGCTTAAGTGGAGAATCCTTTTCCAAATTTTTTGGTTTTCTCACCTTCACCCAATCTGCTGTTGCTCTGTGAGACGGCCTACCTATATCATACCTTCCCAAGGCATTCAGCATGGTTTATTTTAGTTTTAGGCAATAACTCATTTTCATAGTTACATTGTACCAGATTATGCAAATATTGTGTTAAATGAGGAAATTATGACCCCCACACAGAGGGGCTGGTCCTGCAGCCTGTGGGTCCAGGGGCCTTGGGCTAATGTGGTCAGTGGGTTCCCAGGGATTGCTGGGAGGTCCTGGGGTGCCCACCAGGCATAGTGGTGTTAGGGGCAAAGTCCAGCCCACAGGAGTGACAGGTGTACTTGGGGGTCCCTAGGGGCCCTGCCACCTCCGCCCTCTCTGCCTCTCTGGGTGCCCAGCCAGGCTCACAGGGTCGGTGGGGGGGGCCTCAACCCTCTCTTCACCCTGTCTGTGTGGCTAAGCTCCCCAACCACCCATCTTCTGCCAGCTGGACCTATCCGGGCTTCTCTGTGTCCACTTTGGCTCTGGTTAAGGTAACAGTTTCAACGCACACCTGTGTTCTCCTCAGCCTGCTCCACAAGCCGGTTCTGTGCCTTCCTAGTGCTCTTAAGATAAAGACAAAAACCCAGAATGTGGGGGATGCATCCCTGGGGCACGGCTGGACTCTCCGGGGCCTCAGCTCCCATTTCTCTGGCCCTGTACGTGCTCACAGAGAGCCAGGCCCACAGTCCTCCCTGGACTCCTCCGCCCCTCCTCCACCTCCACCCAGTGAGCCCTCCCCATCCTGCAGATGCTGGCTCTAGCCTTATGCTCCTTCCCAGGGAATGTGGACGTCTCTTCCTACTGCAGGTCCTCGGGATGAAGCCCCTTTCCTCCATGGCACCACGTTGTCATGGCTGTAGACACACTTCTGTGGTCTTTGCATTAATTCTGCCATTATCCGTTCATTTGGGGGAATTTACTATACTTGTTTATATTTGAAACTTTCAATTTTTCTTTTTTTTTTTGAGACAGAGTCTCACTATGTTGCCCTCTGTAGAGTACTGTGGCGTCACAGCTCACAGCAACCTCAAACTCTTGGGCTTAAGTGATTCTCTTACCTCAGTCTCCCAAGTAGCTGGGACTACAGGCGCCCACCATAATGGTCGGCTATTTTTGTTTGTTTGTTTTTGGTTATAATTGTCATTGTTGTTTGGTAGGCCCAGGCTGGATTATAAACTGCCAGCTCCACTGTATGTAGCTGAGCTACAGGCACCAAGTCGAAACTTTCAACTTTTCCTCTGTCAATTTTGAGTAAGTCGATTATGTTTATTACTTTTTTTTTTTGCAGTTTTTGGCCGGGGCTGGGTTTGAACCTGCCACCTCCTGCATATGGGGCTGGCGCCCTACCCCTTTGAGCCACAGGCGCCACCTATGTTTATTACTTTACAAAAAAATCTTTGAAGTCTCACTGGTGCCATGCTTTTTTCTTAGACCTTAAATATAATTCTTAATTCCAAATTTTTAAGCTGTTTATTATTTTGAAAGACATAGTTAAATTTTATGTTCTTTCTTCAAATTTCTTTACTTAGAACTTAAAATTGATTTCTCCTTTGTATATTGAAGTTATACTTCTGAGCTATGTCAGCTCTGGATTTGTTCAACGTGCAGTTTTATTCTTGTGTCTTGTGGTAATGACTTGGAAAAAAACACAAATTTGCTCTACTTTTTTCTTTAATAGATCAATGTACCTTTAACTTCACTAAATACAAACAATGAGATTCACTTCCCACTTTCACTCTGGGCCTCTCTGTACCACATTTATCCTTGAATTTCTTTATCCCAGTTAATAATAAGTATGCTCCAACGTACTTAGGACTCAGAAATAGAAATTTGTTTGTGTTTAGATAAATCCTGAGGTTTGTAAATATTCCCTGGTGACACGTGCCACTTGGAGAATTTAACTGGTGTCACGTGATGCCTGATGACCACCCGTGTCCCCTTTCTTCCCTGGCCCAGCCCCTGCCCGACGGGCAGCCCCTGGCCATGTTCACTGTACAGCTTTGTGTTGGCACCGGCACCTGTGCAAGAATGGGTTGTCCTGGCTGCGTCTTCATGTCCCCCCCTCACTTCCTTTCCTCCCTGCTCGGGGGCCCATATTTCTCTGTCTGCACCTGCTCCCATGCTTCTAACTGCTGAGCGTGTTCTGAGGCTTCCACTTGGTTTCACCTTTCTGCTGTCACTGGGTAGCTTAGGTCTGTGAGGATGACACTGAGGAGAGGTTGAAGTGACTGGGAGGAGCCAAGCCTGGCAACATCAGATGGAAGGATGGTCCAGCCAGGGAGCAGCCTCTGCACAGGCTCCAGGCCAAGCAAGGCTGGGGTATCCAGAGGACAGAAATGAGGTAGGGCTGGCTTTGGTGACACAGGGCTGTTGGGGGGCCATGGAAACCAGAATGGGCCAGCCTTCCCCATTGAGACTGAAAGACAAAGAGGCTCAGTTTTCCAACCAGCTAGTGTGGATTAGACTCTGCTTGGTTCCCGCCCCCCCTCACCAGCTAGTGTGGATTAGACTCTGCTTGGTTCCCCCACAAACTGGTGTGGATTAGACTCCACTCAGTTCCCCCCCATCAACTGTGGGATTAGACTCTGCTCAGCTCCCCCACCAGCTAATGTAGATTAGACTCCGCCTGGTTCCCCCACCAGCTAGTATGGATTAGACTCCACCCTGTCCCCCCACCAGCTAATGTGGATTAGACTCCAGTTGGTTCCCCCACCAGCTAATGTAGATTAGACTTCACCTGGTCCCCCCACCAGCTAATGTGGATTAGACTCCAATCGGTTCCCCCACCAGCTAATGTGGATTAGACTCCACCTGGTTCCCCCATCAGCTAGTGTGGATTAGACTCCAATCGGTTCCCCCACCAGCTAATGTGGATTAGACTCCAATCGGTTCCCCCACCAGCTGATGTGGATTAGACTCTGCCTGGTTCCCCCACCAGCTAGTGTGGATTAGACTCCACCTAGTTCCCCCATCAGCTAGTGTGGATTAGACTCCAATCGGTTCCCCCACCAGCTAATGTGGATTAGACTCCAATCGGTTCCCCCACCAGCTGATGTGGATTAGACTCCACCTGGTTCCCCCACCAGCTAGTGTGGATTAGACTCCACCTGGTTCCCCCACCAGCTGGTGTGGATTAGACTCCACCTGGTTCCCCCACCAGCTAGTGTGGATTAGACTCCACCTAGTTCCCCCATCAGCTAGTGTGGATTAGACTCCAATCGGTTCCCCCACCAGCTAATGTGGATTAGACTCCAATCAGTTCCCCCACCAGCTGATGTGGATTAGACTCCAATCGGTTCCCCCACCAGCTGATGTGGATTAGACTCCGCCTGGTTCCCCCACCAGCTAGTGTGGATTAGACTCCAATCGGTTCCCCCACCAGCTAATGTGGATTAGACTCCAATAGGTTCCCCCACCAGCTAATGTGGATTAGACTCCAATCGGTTCCCCCACCAGCTGATGTGGATTAGACTCCGCCTGGTTCCCCCACCAGCTAGTGTGGATTAGACTCCAATCGGTTCCCCCACCAGCTGATGTGGATTAGACTCCAATCGGTTCCCCCACCAGCTGATGTGGATTAGACTCCGCCTGGTTCCCCCACCAGCTAGTGTGGATTAGACTCCAATCGGTTCCCCCACCAGCTGATGTGGATTAGACTCCAATCGGTTCCCCCACCAGCTGATGTGGATTAGACTCCGCCTGGTTCCCCCACCAGCTAGTGTGGATTAGACTCCAGTTGGTTCCCCCACCAGCTAATGTGGATTAGACTCCACCTGGTTCCCCCACCAGCTGGTGTGGATTAGACTCCGCCTAGTTCCCCCACCAGCTAATGTGGATTAGACTCCAATCGGTTCCCCCATCAGCTAGTGTGGATTAGACTCCAGTCGGTTCCCCCATCAGCTAATGTGGATTAGACTCCACCTGGTTCCCCCACCAGCTAATGTGGATTAGACTGCAATCGGTTCCCCCACCAGCTGGTGTGGATTAGACTCCGCCTGGTTCCCCCACCAGCTAATGTGGATTAGACTCCACCTGGTTCCCCCATCAGCTAGTGTGGATTAGACTCCAGTTGGTTCCCCCACCAGCTGGTGTGGATTAGACTCCGCCTGGTTCCCCCATCAGCTAACGTGGATTAGACTCCACCTGGTTCCCCCATCAGCTAGTGTGGATTAGACTCCAATTGGTTTCCCCACCAGCTAAAGTGGATTAGACTCCAGTTGGTTCCTGCAAATGTGGATTAGACTCCAATCGGTTCCCCTACCAGCTGGTGTGGATTAGACTCTAGCTGATTCCTCCACCAGCTAATGTGGATTAGACTCTGCCTGGTCCCCTCACCAACTAGTGTGGATTAGACTCTGCTTGTTGCCAAGTTTTCTGCAGAGCCTATCTCTCACCCTTACAATTGATTAGCTATTGTTTTTACCATGTTGGTGAGGCAAAGGAAGTTGTGAGTTCAGTCTCTTACCAACAATCACAGGAAATAGGAGCCAGAGTTGGGAGTCCTTTTTTAAAAAAAATTATCATTTTTTTGGACACATAGTCTCATTCTGACACTCTGGGTACAGTGCTGTGGCATAATCATAGCTCACAGCAACCTCAAACTCAGGCTCAAGTGATTCTCTTGCCTCAGCCTCCCAAGAAGCTGGGACTACAGGCACCCACACAACACCTGGCTAGTTTTTCTATTTTTAGTAGAGACAGGGTTTCACTCTTACTCAGGCTGGTCTTTTGCTCCTGAGCTCAAGGGATCCACCTGTCTTAGCTTCCCAGAGTGCTAGGAAGGGTGGGCCACTGTTCCTGGCTTCAGAGCTGGGGTTCCAACCAGAAAGATCAAACTCCCAAATCTGGAGATTCCCTCTCTCTCATGGCGCAGCTGACTGCAAGGCCCTGCAGCAGGGGTGGGTGAGCAGGCCCTGAGGTGCCTCCTGCTTTTCCTCCAGAGATGGTTAAAAAAAGAAAAACAGACAAATCTGAAGGAAGAAACCTCCTGAACTTGTGAAATTAATATTGTCTAACCTTTATCTGATCCATTTAGCGTATACCTACCCAGCAAATAAAGACCAAGGGCAGCAGGAACTCTCTGCACAGGATGAAGAGGCTCCGGACACCATCAGACCAGAGGGTCGAGGTGACAAAGCACAGTGTGTCCACATCTTAGAACCGAGTGAGAATTCCCAGTGACATCTGGGTTTGGAGTCGCACTGTGCGTTCGTTCGGAGTCTGAGCCTTGAATGACAGTGGGGACTTTGAGCCCTGCATCTAGCTGAGCCTTGATAGTGCAAATGACCAGGTGAGTTTTCTAGTCTGCACGTGGCAGTGGAAACGCAAAGGAGCACAGCCTGGCTGACAGTGTCAAGTGTGATACCAAAGGATCTTTGCGGAAAGACCTGTGTCATTTTCCTCCAGGCCTTCTTTCTCCACGTGGGGAAAGTGTCAGTGGGAGAAAGTTCAGGGAAGCCTCCCCAGGACAGGGGGTGAGCTTCCTGGGCCTCCTATCCACCTCTGGGGGATCTCGGTGGCTCCTTTCCCTCCTCCCCCATCCACCAAGGCTTTAAACACTTATGTTGGTGGAGAAGGCCCAAGGTATAGGGTTTTCAAAGCAAAATTCAGAAGAATCAAGAGTGCAGAAGAAATGAGAGGAAGTGGACTGACGCTTTCTTCACCGTGGTCACCGCAACACGGCAGCTGACATGGCCACAGGGCAGCAGATGTCCTGTTTGTCTGAGGCCAGTCCAAAAAACCAGCCCCAGAGCCAGACAGGTCTGGTCACCAAGGTGTCGCATCATGAACGTCTGTGATCTTGGGGTGCTTCTGGAATCTCACAAAATGTGGTGAACAAACTTTCCTTCAAGCACTACTGTCCTGGATTATGAAAGCCAGAATAGGATTCTATTTAACTTATTTTTCAGGATAGAGGTTACCAGTGGAGGTAACCTCTAAACTGAAAAATTCTGCCAAATTCAGAAAAGACTAAAAGACACACCTGTAAATGTATACTCACAAGCACTGGGATACCCAAACTCACCTAATGCACACTGTATAAAACTGTAAAATAAGAGGTTTGACAAGATGCTCTTCTTAGGGACTCATTTTGACTATAAAATTCTACGAACATGAATGGCTAGAAATTGAGGAGCCGAGTGACAGCCACCACCTAGCTGGGTTAGCCAAGCTGGAGACACACACCCACTCTAAGGCGTTCACCCATGAAACAAATCCTGTTGTGTTACTAATACAGTCTAGCTTTAAATCTTACTCCTTGAGCAAAGAATAAGAGGGCAAATTAGGTGGCTACATTTTCTGGCTGTCTGAAAGATACGCAGCCTCTTTGTTTATTTCCCTCTCTCTTCGGGGCCACACCCAACCCCAGCTGGGTGCCCTCTCCAAATGAGCTGGGCCACGGTAGTGGCCTATGGCTCTTGGTAAAAGTGTACAATTTCCCAGTGTTGGGACCCAGAGACCTGTATTTTCGTCACATTTCTCAGGTAATTCCTGTAATTCTGATGCTTAGGTGAGTCTGGAAGTTCTGACTTGATTATTGGTAGCCCAATAATATTTACCTCTGGCTTAAATGAAATTATATCTTTCGTAAGTGAAGTTAAAGGACAGTTTGTGACCAGAGCACTCATCCTTTGGAGTTGAAGGAGAGCGCACTTTGATTTATCTGTCATTGTTCCCTCCATGTGGACATTAGCAGTCTGAGAATCTGCGGCTGCTCGACTGTTTTCTCAGCCTCCCATTTCTGGTATTTTCATATTCTTCTTGTTTCGTTTCTTGGTACGTTTTCATCTGTCTGAAATTTTCTCTAATGTAACAGTCAATTATTATGGGGGACCCAATTGATTTTAGCTTTTTACCTTTCCTTCTTTTTAAATAATTTCTCCTCATTTTTCTAATTTGGAGTGGTGTAATTTAAGTCACTATTTTTAGATTTTTTAAATATTATCTGAAATACTGCACTTGGTACCACCTTTAGTTACGTTACGGTAAAATGACACTGGTTGGTCTTTTGCCAGTCCCAGCTCAGGCTTCTAGCTCTCTGGTGAGACGGCTTGATGGTGATCTTAGTGAATAGTTGACTCTGGAAGGTCAAGGCAGAATAGTAAAGATTCAACTCAGGAGGACAGGGGCTATCTGTGGTCACTGAGATGCGATGACAGCATGCCCGCCTCCGCTGTGCGCAGTGCATGGATTTGCACATCAGGGACCTAAGTGGTTTAAATTTTCATTCTTGACAGTCGAATATTCTAGCTGCAGAGGTAAGACATGCACAGAAAACATTTTAAAAACTAAAATATTTTTTTCAGAACAAGATTGCTTATAAATCAGATGAGGAAGATTCTCAAAGTAAAACATTAATCTATCTTAGTTGCTTGTGCCGGATACGTTCTACCTCCTTGCCAACATGGAATTCTCCAGAAGGAATGTTCTTTCCTAAAACATATTTTAATGTGTATGTTAAATAAGTCTGTGCACAGTGACAGTCACAGTCTTTCCACCAGGATATATTGAAGACTTGCCACTTGATAAAACAGCATTAGGACTATTTCCCAAAGGACATAACGTCTAATCACTAAGAAGGAACCAAGTGTAGGGTCAACATAGAAAGTAAATGAAGGGAACCTGTGCCCTTGGAGACTGTCCAGGATGTAGGAAATAGGAGGTGACAGATTCTTACCTATGAGATCAATGCGATCCCCAGGCCTGGGAATTACTATAGCGGATCACTCATAAAAACTTAAAGTTAGTACTGCTCCTCCGGAATGTGTGTGCCCTGGTGGAGCAGAATCATCTTTCACCAGCACATCTGCCCCTGGGGTGCTGTGTGTGTCACCCGCTGTGCAGCCACACTGCGTGCCACACCAGGCATGGGCACTCACTGTGCAGCCACACTGCGCGCCACCCCAGGCATGGGGGCAGGTGCAAAGTCAACAGCTGCATGCCCATCTACCTGGTAGATGAGACAGATACAAAAACAAATATAAAAAGGCAAACTGGGGCAGTGCCTGTGGCTCAAGGAGTAGGGTGCCGGTCCCATATGCCGGAGGTGGTGGGTTCAAACCCAGCCCCAGCCAAAAAAAATAATAATAATAAAATAAAATAAAAATAAAAAGACAAACTGTAATCATGATAAAAAAAAAAAAAAAGAGGCACAGAGATCGAGGAGAGGTGTTTTCGGAGCCTCCGCTCCAAGGGCTCTGCCAGGCACCCTGCCAGCTGCCTTCTCCTCTGTGCACCTGTATTGCCAAGGGCGGTCTTCTACGCCGGGTGCTGCTGCCCCTGAGATCTCACAGAGGAGATGCAGGCATCCTGGTCAGTGTCGGGTCAGTGGTGGAGGGAAAGCCCAGTCCCAGCTGCTGACTCATGGTCCCCTATCCATGGCATGTGCCTTCCTGATGGTGTGAAGAGGTGGGCAGGGACTCCTGATGCTCTGTACTGAGTGGGGACTCAGGTTACAGGTCACCCCGTCAGCGGGAAGAGTTAGGACTTGAACTTCCATCCTCTGTCCCCAAGCCCTGTTGTCCCAAGCAGTGAACAAGCCAGGCAGTGGGCAGCTGGCCAGCCACAGGCTGTGCAGGTGGTAACCACCCGCAGTGCTGGGTCAAGGGACTAGGGCAGGGGAGTGGCAACAGGGAGCTGAGAAATCACGTCCTGTCTTTACAGTCCCTGCACCCAAGGCTTTCTCAGAGTGAACTGAGAGGGCAGCAGCCAAGTCTGCAACTGGGGCCAACAGAAGTCCTGTCCTGGCTTCTTAGAAGTCCTTCCAGATCCGCACCAAAGGGGATGGGTTGCTACTGGTATAAGCCTTTGGATCAGTGTGTTTGGGCAGAAGGCCCTCTCCCCCAGAAATCAGCCAGACAGCCAAGAGGTCTTCCCACTATCCTGCAGTTTTTTACAGAACACCCCACTGGGGGAGGGCTGCAGGTCTTTGTCACAGAGGAGTGGCTTCTGGTCATTTGCACGGAGCAGTGTCTCCCTCACTTAGGGACCAATTCAGGCCCCGGCTATTAGCATTTGAATCAGGCAGCCATGCTGTTTTGATCGAAAAGAGAAACCAAGCCTTTGTTGTTGCAATTTAAGGGCTTAAGTAATTTTCTAGCACCCTTTAATCAGTTTGAATAGTTGGGGAAACAGCAATTTATAGGAAACATGTGTTCTGGCCTCGGAAATGCAAATGGACCTCATGTCCTGGGTTTTCCCATAGGAGCCCTTGATCCTGGGGCAGCAGCTCCCTGGGATCTGAGGTCTCTCCTGACATCCTTTCCAGCAGAATTTTGTTGAAGGTCTTCAAAATATTCTCTGTTTAAATTAAACTTACCCAAATAATAATGGAAATACAAAAGGACCTGGCTGAATGGCTGACTGTCAAAGTCTTCATCAGCCAACCCAGCGGGTCCTACACACAAATGGGGCCAAAAGGTGGGCGGTGTGGCAGGTTGAGGGTAAGATCCAAATAACATGAGCTTAACTCTCTGGGAAGTGAAGGTCCCTTCCGGATGGTAGGGAGTTACTTGAAGTAGTTTACAGTATTTAATTTACATGCTGAAGAGAAGACATCCTAGTCACTTTTGTAGCCAATAAAAAATACAAGATTTTAAGTTTACAAAGATGAAAGACCAAGTTTTCAAAAATCCCCAGTTTGCCTCTTTTTTCTTTCAGTTTGCATTACATTTTCTTTTTTATTTAATTTTCATTTTAACATTTATTTATTTATTGAGACAGAGTCTCACTTTGTCACCCTCTGTAGAGAGCTGTGGTGTCCTAGCTCACAGCAACTTCAGACTTTTGGGTTCAAGTGATTTTCTTGCCTCAGCCTCCCGAGTAGCTGGAGCTACATGCACCCGCATCAATGCCCTGCTATTTTTTTAGAAAAAGGGTCTTGCTCTTGCTTAGGCGTGGCTCAAACTCATGAGCTCAGGTCATCCACCTGCCTCAGCCTCCCAGAGTGCTAAGATTACAGGCATGAGCCACTGTTCCCGTTTTTTTGTTTAATTTTAAAATTCACAAATAATAATTGTACAGCTTCATGGAGTACATAATAATGTATTGATACAGATGATGTATGGTGATCAATAGGATGACTATGGTTAAAAATAATAAATAGTTCCAAGTAGCTAAAGAAAGGAAATAGAAGCTCGGCGCCCAGACCTCAGTGGTTAGGGTAGGGTGCTGGCCACATATACTGGGGCTGGTGAGTTCGAACCCAGCCTGGGCCTGCTAAACAACAATGACAACAACAACAACAACATAGCTGGGAGTTGTGGCAGGAGCCTGTAGTCCCAGGGTGAGGCAAGAGAATCACTTAAGCCCAAGAGTCTGAGGTTGCTGTGAGCTGTGACACAACAGCATTCCACCGAGGGTGACATAGTAAGACTCTGTTTCAAAAAATAAATAAATAGAAGAAAAAGGATATTGAACATTCTTGACACAAACTATGGATATGCTTTTACATTTTCTAAGAATGTGTATAGAGAAATAGTCATAAAAATGCAGAGGACTAAGGGCAACCCATTTGAAAAAAAAAAGTCTTTGGAGACGTTGACTTGTCTGGAGCTCAACCCAGAGTTTATCAGAGTCTGCTGTCTGGGCACACTGACACTGGAGCAGAAGCCGCAGGTCCTCAGGAGCCCTGTCCACACTTAGGGGCTTCAGTTCCTGGGCCCGATGGGGGTGGCAGGGCCGCCTCTGAAGCTCCTCACCAACCACCCAAGGACAGGGGCCTGCAAAAGGCAGGGGTGGCTGTGAGCCTGCAGGCCCAGGATAGCAGGGTGTCCAGCGCTCCTTGCCACCCAGCGGGCTGGGCTGTGGGTTCCCTCCCAGGAAAGACATTATTACAATGAGCGGCTTGGAGACAGCTAACAGGAACATCCCTGGCTCCCCCGCTGCTGCTCTGCTCGGTTCTGCCATGCTTGGCTGCAACACAAAACCACTCGTGGTATTAAAATGCCTTTTCAGAAGGCCTCCAGGTGCACCAAACTACATTTCATCTATTATTCTAGTCAAGATATTCCTTTCCCCACTTCACTCCAT
Source organism: Nycticebus coucang (assembly GCF_027406575.1). Lineage (NCBI taxonomy): Eukaryota > Metazoa > Chordata > Mammalia > Primates > Lorisidae > Nycticebus > Nycticebus coucang. Next base: position 139,412,725 of record NC_069784.1, on the reverse strand, counting down.
TCCTTACCCACCACCTCCTCCAGGAAGCCTTCCCAGATATGTCTCCTTCACTCGCTCCCTCCTGCTCAACTGGAGCTTAGCTCTCCCTTCCTTGAGTTACGCTCTTCAGCTGTCTGAGATCCAGACGGGCCTCTAAGGCAGGTGCCACATCCTCTAACAATTGTGTATCCTCCCATGGGCCTGAGGACTTTCCCAAGGAAAGCAATTTGTCTAACAGCTGTGCCTAGGAACCTATAAAGGGCTGTGGGTGCTTCTGCCCTGGTGTTTGCTCTGTCACGTGTACAAGGACAAACAGCAGGCACGGCTGTGGGGCAGGTGTCTTGTCCTGTCCTGGAGGCGAAGCTCCTGGAGGCCCTACTGGCCCACTCAGAGCCCCCGCCAGCTCTGCCTTCAGCCCACAGCCCACTGGGCAGCATCAGCTCTTACACCGACTCACCAGCCTGGGTCCTCAAAAACAGACGCACAAGAATGACACAGAACAGGTGCGAGCGTGCAGGGAAGATGCCACTGCTGGCAGGAGCAGAGGGAGCCTCCCGGTGTCTGTCACTGGACCATGAGTCCACCTCGGACAGGCCCTGGGGGTGACCCCTTGTCCTCCTGGCCTCTAGGCCTGACTAAGGCCTGAGGAAATTCTCCATAGGACACATATTCTCCCATCCTCCGTCCCCAGGATGGGGAGGTGGTGAGGAGGGTTTGCCATGTGCCAAATGTTGCATCTGTTATTAGCATGGAGAGGGAAGTGAGAGCTACTGAGTGCCTCTTGTGCTCTTATATCTCCAATAAAGTGTGTATCACCTCACCCTTAGCCCTGTGAGTCATTAGTACTATCAGTCACCTACTGTGGATCAGAAAACTGTGTGCCAGGAACCGCAGGCGCTAGGACGGAGCGGGAACCCAAGCCCATTCCAGGAGGCAGCCCCTTTTGCAATGGCGGTCCTTCAGCCCCCAACTCTGGGATCAGGCCCACTTGATGCTGGGTTTGTTTCCAACCCTCTGTCAGAGTAAAGGGAAGGCAGTCTCTGGTCTAGAGTGAAGTGTGGATTCCGAAGAGCTTTGCCCCGAAGCTACAGGACCATATGCATGTGAGCGCCACCCGCGTGTTCTGGGTCCAGAAGCTACAGGACCATCAAGTGTGAGCGCTGCCCGAGACCCAGAGAGCCTTCTCCACCTTTGCTTTGTTCAAGATGAGTCCCAGCCAAAGTCTTCCAGCAGCAAAAATATTGGGGACACTATACAATCGTCACTATGTACTCAGGGGGTGCCGAGCAGACCCTCTGTGTTTATGTTTCTCTGTTTGACGCTACTGGAGCTGGAGAGACGCTGGAGAGACGTGGCTGGTTTGCAGGTGGGACGGAGAGGGCACAGCTGCGGGACTGCTCCATGTCCTGTGGGTCAGAAGCAGCCCAAGGAAGCTCTGTCCTTCCTTAAATTTGGACCAGGAGAGGCCACACGGTGGTGGTGGTGGGGGACTGGGGTGACGGGAGGCCCTTCCGGTGCCTCTCCTCAGACTCTGTAATCAGAGCCCTGAGGCTACAGGAAGGGCCTCCCCTCACTGGCCACCAGGTGGGGGTGAGAATGTCGAGGGAGCCCATTTGTACCATACTGTGATTTAGTTCTGATCCTGCTGTGGAGGTGACCAGGGGTCAGAGAGGTCAGTTTCAGATTCAGAGAAATGAAAATCTAATCTCGAGCCTAAATTCAAAACAGAACAAAACCAAAACCACTAGCACCATTCTAGCCCTTCCCTGCACTTCCAGGGCCTGGCCTGGGGAAGCCACTGTGTGGTGGGCACCAGGGAGGGGAGAAACTCCCTTGGGATCACAGTGGGTTGGAATTGTTATTTCTTGGCAGTGAGATAACTATTTCCTAAATTGGTGAATATTAGGTAATGAAAAATTTTGAATGTGAATAAGCACGCATTTTAACAATCATTATTAGTCTAACTTTATTACATTTTGTTTTAAAAATTATTTTTGATATTCTTCAATGTGATGAAAACAATGAAAAACAGTAATCTTTGCTTCCAAAAGCCGGATTATGTGTTCCCAAGTGGATATACACGAGGAAAGACTTGCGGGCCAGGAGCCAGGGTGGGAGACCCACGGACTGCAGCCTCTAACGCTGCTGCCTCTCAGGTTCTTGAAGTGGGAGAGCCTGGTCAGTAGAAAAAGGGACTCTAATTAGAAAACAGCAGACACCAGGAGGCCCTATGTGGCATGTGAGTAACAGGGAAAAAAAGAGCCAGAAATGGGAAATGTTTGCAAAAAACCATATGTCGATTTTTGAGAAGAGTTTGGCAGTGGAAGGTAAGAAGAATTGAGAATTCAGACGCCTGAATTATGGGCTGGCAAGTGCATACTTAGGTCCCACCGGCCCAACCTCACCTTCTGGAGGGTCCTCTCCGGTGTCCCTGGGGTGTGGTGCCCAGCCCAGCCCCGACCAGGCACCTCCACATCTCAGCATTTCCCTCCCCTGATGCTGAGGGTGGCTTGTCACTCAGCCTGGCTCCGCCCTTGTGGGGCAGCTGAGTCGCTCACTGGTGTCTCCTGCTTCTCTTATGGTAACTGGCACACTGCAGAAAGTCAACTTACTTTCCTGAAATGAGGAAGTCAGTCAGCTCCTTCTGGTTCAGTTTTTCTTCTGTAACATAAATGCCCCTTCCCACTCTCACAGCCAGGCAGAGTAGCCTTGCAGGTCAGCTCACCTGAGCCCCTGCCCTGCCTTCCCATACAGCCTGGGCGCCTCTGTACACTGGATGTATCAGACCTGCCATGGCTTGTTGGGAGGATAACATTCAGAGATGTAAGCAGAATGACAGAACGCCCAGCCTGTGGGGCAAGCTCCTTAAACGTGCGTTCTTTGCACAGCATAAGTTGGGTCTACGCAGATAGCAGTTGTAATTACAGCGTATGACAGAGCCTTTCCCCTGTGCAAGGTATCCCCCAGCCGTGACCAGTAACCTCACAGAGATGGGGAAACGGGGCACCCTGGGCTGCCATCTGATCAGTTACCTTGCTGTGTTCCCAGAACTTAGTAAGGCAGAAAATTACAGGCAGCGTGGGGTTTGGGGTTTATAAGTTTACACTCAGGAACTAAATGTCACTTGACAACTAATGCTGAGAGTACCCCAAAGCTGCAGAACCCAGTGAGCCTGTGTCCAGCCGGAGAGCAGCCCCCTGCAGCCTGGCCTGTTCAAAGTGCGCGTGCGGGATCGAGGGCAGCCACTTTGAGTGCTGGTCCAACCCAATGTGGCCTGGTAGAGCCTCCAGCACAAGACACAGGATTTGGTCTTTTCCAGGTCTGGTTTTCTTTGTGGAGTCCTTTCCAGATTGAGTGAGATGAACAGAGGTAATATTTCAATTAGAGCATCTTACACCTTAACATGTAACAACCACACTCTCTGGTCCTACGATGTAGCACACAGGCAGGTGGCTTTTCCAGCGTCCAGGAAAGATGGGATTCCAGAGGCGCCTGCGAAGGCCTGCGTGGTCACTGCTGGCCAGGGACTGAGGAGGAGACAGATAGTGCTGTCCACTCCAGGGCCAGCCTGATTTCTGCCCTCTGAGGATGGGGTTGATGGTGGAGCCACACACCAGAGATGGGATCTGCCTGAACTTTGTCCGGGAAGTTGTCTTCTAGTTCCAGAATCCATCCATGTATGATGTTCTTACAGACATTAATATCAATCCAACATGATAGCTGCTGCAAATGTATCAGTCACTAATAGGAATTTTCATTAAGTTTCTGGAGAGACTGTTTCTTTATCTCCCGTATATACAACACAGACACACACAGAGAGACACAGGATGTACACGTCTGCCTGGATAGTGATTTGCTTTTATTTCTCTGATAATTTGTTTTGGTGAAGATTAGTGTGTCTTGTTAAAAGTAGATGCTATTTTTATTCCAAACTTTTTTTTTTTTTGAGACAGAATCTCGCTTTGTCGCCCTCGGTAGAGAGTTGTAGTGTCATAGCTCACAGCAAACTCCAGCACTTGGGCTTAGGCGATTCTCTTGCCCAGGGATCGTCAAACTGTGGCCTGCAGGCCACACGAGGCAGTGTGATTGTATTTGTTCCCATTTTGTTTTTTTCCTTCAAAATAAGATATGTGCAGTGTGCCTAGGAATTTGTTCATAGTTTTTTAAAAAACTATAGTCCGGCCCTCCAACGGTCTGAGGGACAGTGAATTGGCCCCCTGTTTAAAAAGTTTGAGGATGCCTGCGTGCCCAGCCTCCCGAGCAGCTGGAACTACAGGCACCCGTCACAACACCCGGCTATTTTTTTGTTGCAGTTTGGCTGAGGCCAGGTTTGAACCCACTACCCTCTGTATATGGGGCCTGCCCCCTACTCACTGTGCCACAGGAGCTGCCCCAGCAGATGCTATTTTATTTAACCAATATTTGTGCCTCTAAAAACATCCCCCAAAGCAGAATTATTAGGTACAAAAAGCTAATCCAAATATTATATGTTGTATCTCCAAAATCAGGAATAACACTCCCATGATTTCCCCAGCAGTCAACATTTCCAATTTGAGATAACATAGCCTTGTGGACTCATGCAGTCAGGAAAGGAGGTGGGGATGTTGGTGACTGTGACGGGTGCTCCAAAGAGATTTCATGACTGAAAGCCTTCAGAGAACCCACTGAATGGAGAAAATGTTGGCAAACTTACAGCGTTTAAGTGAGGATTCAGCAGCGTTGGAGCAGGAAGTCCCTTAAAATATGTTGTCTACAATTATGTACATACGATTTTCTTGCAGGGAGGATTCATAGTGTGTTTTTAAATTCTTAAGATTCTTAGATTTTTTTTGGCTCGGCGCCTGTAGCACAGTGGTTATGGTGCCAGCCACATACACTGAGGATGGTGGGTTTGAACCTGGCCTGGGCCAGCTAAACAACTGCAACACAAAAATAGCCGCCACGTTGTGGCGGGTGCCTGTAGTCCCAACTGCTTGGGAGGTTGAGGCAAGAGAATTGCTTAAGCCCAAGAGTTAGAGGTTGTTGTGAGCTGTGACGCCACAGTACTCTAGCAAGGGCAAGAAAGTGAGACTCTGTCTCAAAAAAAAAAAAAAAAAAGAAAAAGGAAAATGACAAGTTGATTCTAACACTTATATAAAAATGCAAAGTTTCAAGAATGGACAAAGTATTCCCTCTCAAAGAAGAGTTTGAGTGACTTGCTCTATCAGTTATGAAAATATTAAAACAATAGGCCTAACATAGATAAGAAAAAACTGAGCACTGGAAAAGACCCGCACATACGTGAACATAATTCACAGTAAAAGACAGTCTTTTCAATAAGTGATTCTGGGATAACTGGATAAAATTAGAAGAAATACACAAATCCATCCTACATAGATCACAGATCTAAATGTTAAAAGTGAAATGGAAGAGATCCCAGTATACAGCATAAGAAATAACCTTACGCTGCCAAAATAAAGAAACATTTCATGAACAGTGCACAAAGCCATTTGTCATTAAGAAAAATATCAATAAGTTGGATTATATTAAATTAAAAGACAATTAATGACTAATTCATGTCAAAAGACAGACATGCCTTAATTAAAAGGCAAACTGGAGGTGGCTCCTGTAGCTCAGTACACCAGTGGGTAGGGCACCAGCCACATACACTGGCGCTGGTGGGTTCTAACCCAACCCAGGCCTGCTAAACAACAATGACAACTGCATCAACAACAACAACAACAAAAATAGCCTGGCATTGTGGCGGGTGCTTATAATCCCTGCTACTTGGGAGGCTGAGGCAAGAGAATCACTTGAGCTCAAGAGTTTGAGGTTGCTGTGAGCTGCGACGCCATCACACTCTACCCAGGGTGACATAGTGAGGCTGTCTCAAAAAAAAAAAAAAAAAACCCAAAAGGCAAACTGGGGTACAAGGTCTGCAATACCTGTAGCTGACAACTGGCTCATATACAAAATTTGTAAAGAACTACAAACAAATAGTATCAGACAGACAACCCAATGGAGAAAAGCCGGATGAGGTCTGGACAAGAGGCTCAAAAGGGGCAATGACCAAATGGCCAGTGAACCTGTGAAGATGTGCTCAGCTGCTTTAATTATCAGAAACGACAATCAACATCACGGTGGCATATCACTGTACTACCAAAAACTATGCTGGAAAAGATGAAGAACACCAAGCCCTACCACAGGTGCAGAGCGCCCAGAGTTGTCCAACGTTGCAGGTGTGGACTGGCACCGCAGCTTTGGAAAGCCACTGGCCTCATCTCCGAAAGCTGAGCATGTGAATCCCCTGTAACTCTGTCATTCCACCCCTGGGCACATCCCCAGCACACTTCTCTTATGTACCAAGGACACAAACTGGAAGCAACCAGTTTGGGGTAGAAGGAATAAATGTGAAAAATTCAAATAAAGACATTCCATAATAGCAATAAAAGTGAATGAACTTGCCATGTCCAACAGCACCAGTGAGTTTCAGAAACTTCATGCAGTGTGGAGCGGGATGATAGACCCAAGAGAATGCAGTCCACAATCTTACACAAAGTTTGAAAAGAAGCAAAATTAAACTATTTACATCCATTGGAAATAATCTAGCTCACATAAGAGCAGAAAAGCAAGGAAGTATTTGTCACAATTTCCTGGAAAATGGTTAACTTGAAAAGGGAGAGAGATTTGTGACTGGGAAGGGAACTCCTCGGTGTTGGAAATGGGCAATTTCTTGACCTGGGTGGTGGCTAGCAACAGGTTTGCTTTATAAGGAGAATTTATAGAAGTGTTTACATAAAAGTTATTAAAAAACAATAATTTTTTAAAAGATGCCATTTAAAATAGCAATAAAAATGGATAAAAATTAACTAGGAATAAATTTGGAAAAATATCTGCAAGCCCTTTGTGGACAAAGTTATAAAATGTGATTAAGAGCCATTAAAGACCTAGGCAGGTGTATTGTGCTCCCGGAGGCCTGCAACATGCCACATTGAAAAGGCATCAGTTCTCTCCAATCTGATCTTAGATTTAATGCCATTTGGGTAATTTTCCATGGAACCTGGCATGTCTAGGCTCCAAGGCTTCCGGGTACATGTCCCTATTTCTAAGGAAGGTTGGCATCTACTTTTTGGATGACTATAAAAGCTTTGGAGATCCTTGTCAGGCCTGTGGCTGGAGCTGGAACTGTCATCCGTCTCATCTGGGGAGGTCCCCCAGCCCCAGGGCTAAAACCACCTGAGTCCCAACAGCTCCGGGGTGCACCGCTGGCTCCAACTGTAGCAGCACCTGCACGAGGTTGCCTATGACTGTCTCAGGCGTCTGCAGCCAGCCTGCCCAGCAAACCCCGTTGGCTCCACCTTCATAGCCGACATAGAGTTTGAGTCCTTTTCACAGCCCATCTCCCTGGGCCTAGGAACTATGTGGTCCCCAGGAATTGCTGCAGTACCATGTCTGTTTTTTTGCCCCCACTCAACACAGTAGTTGGAAACAGTCCCTGTACCCCAACCCTCAAGACCCTCCCTAGCCCCCAGGCTCACACACAGGGCATGTGTGCACACCTGTGCCCGCACACACTTCGCTGCCCTTCACTCTGCTCCAGCCCTACTTGCTGCTCTAGGAATACACCAAGGAGACCCTGGCTTTGGGGTCTTTGCCCTCACAGTTCCCTTGACCTAGAGCACCCCACACCCACCCACACATTCTCTTGCTCTCTCCACTCTTCCTGGCTTTATTCATGGCCTTATTCAAAGGCCTCCCACTCCGGGGAGACAGTCCCTGACCCTCCTGGGACTGCTGTCCCCCTTCAGTGTACAAACATCATGTTGGGCGTCACTTTTTATAGTAAGTGCACACCTAACACGAGATTCTGCCTCTGCCCTGTTCAGCATCTGCAACCTCCCTCTGGGATGGCGGCTCCTTCCCACACATAGGAGGTGCTCAGCGGCCACTGGATAAATGAGGAAATTCATCTGAAGGAACAACAATTTGCAGAATAGCTGCTGCAAAGAATTGTGCTGTAGAAACTGGGGGACCCGGGGGGGTCGTTGCTTTCCTGACCCCTTACTTCCCGCCTGTGCAGATCTGCTCAGGTGAGTGGGACTAGCCTTAGAGGTCAGTGGAAGAGGCTATTCCCCCAGGTTCCCATCCTGGCCTCTCCCAAGTTTCTGTTGGGGGGAATCAGAAGTTATGACCTGGTTTTTCTCTTGTGGCGTTTGTTGAGTGCTTATGTAAGCCTGTCCTTCTGTAGCTACCTGGGAAGGCCTCGCTAGAATTAAGAAATGGAAATTCAGTCTTAAATATCCTCCTCTGTTTCACAGGGACTTGAGAAGAAAGATGGGCTGACTTTAGAAGACTCTAGGAAAAGCCATCTTATGAAGAAGGATTATGTTGAAGTTGATGGAGTAACTGTGTAAATACGTGAGGAAGAAAGTGGACTCTTGGTCGTGTCAGATGGAACCGTAGTCTGTAACGTTGCTGGTGCCTATGGATTGAGTTGTAAGGGCCTGGAGAAAATAAAAGAATTAATTAGCTATGGGAAGGGAGCCAAGAGTGACTTCATAAACCCATGGTGTCCTTGTTACCGCATTTCATTGGTGATAATTAAAGGCTTATTATAAGGTTTATTATACACAACTAGCATGTTACTGATGATAAGTACATATTTTAAAAAGAAAGGAAAGCCTGCCACTTGGTCTCCTCCGCATCTGGTCAGAGGATAAGAAAAGACTTAAGAGAAGGAAATAGCCTAAAGAGAACATAATTCTTCTGCAATATTTTGAACTTCAGACAGATACACACTACAGTCTCCAGAAGGAAACAAAATTGCTGAACTTATTTATAGTAAAAGAACGAATAGACAGGAATGTTAAAATACACGGAAAGAATTTTTGGGGTTGTGCCTGTGGCTCAGTGAGTAGGGCACAGGCCCCATATACTGAGGGTGGTGGGGTGGTGGCCACGGCCAAACTGCAACAAAAAATAACGGGGGCCTTGTGGCGGGCGCCTGTGGTCCCAGCTACTTGGGAGGCTGAGGCAAGAGAATCGCCTAAGCCCAGAGGTTTCTGTGAGCTGTGATGCCACAGCACTCTACTGAGGGTGATAAAGTGAGACTCTGTCTCTAAAAAAAAAAAAAAGAATTTTCTAGATAGAATGATCAATCATTCAATACACCTGTTATAATCTTCCCAGTGGAAGATGTTTTCTGGGGTTAGTGAAGAGAATAGTGCTTGCTTCCCATGTAACCCTGTTGATCTCAGTCTCTTGCAGTCTGTAAATGGAAGTGCCTATTTTTAAAAGACTCAAAACATGAGTCTATATCTCTGTGTGGTGGTGAACTCATTTATTTTAAGCGGACCTTTCCTTGCCTCACTGTATAACCCAAAACACCACTGACTCAGAACTACCTCTCATTAACCTACACAAACCTTTGCGTGGAAGCAACACATCTATGTTCCAAATTGTGGAAGAAACTCAGTCAAAGGTGTCAAATGGCTATCATTTACCTGATCTTTAATCCTGTATTCTAGCCAACTAGCCCACTGATGTTTCACATTATTTCCTGTTGTAAAAGTAATAAAATTCCCATATCTTTAGGTTTTAAGTTTTTAATTTTTAATACACTATCGTTTCCCTCAAACATGAGAAATATTTGTGAATTTCACGTATCATTCAAACCTCACTAGCCAGCAATGAACAAAGGTCCTATAACACTCTAGTTTTCCTATCATTGCCTTTTTTTTTTTTTGAGTCAGAGTCTCACTTTGTCCCCCTGGGTAGAGTGCTGTAGCCTCCTGAGTAGCTGGGACTACAGGGGCCCACCACAATGCCTGGTAGTTTTTTTTTTTTTTTTAGAGATAGCAGTGTGGTAGGGGGAGGTCTTGCTCTTATTCAGGCTGGTCTTGAACTCCTGAGCTCAAGCAATCCACCTGCCTTGGCCTCCCCGAGTGCAGCATTACAGGTTTGAGCTGCCGCAAGGGCCTTCTATGCTTTTATGTACTGCCTTTAATTTCAATCCCTTTAACACAAAAATGACACCCTGGAGCCATGATAGTAATACAGTTTTATTTTTACAGTTAGATTCCGAGGTTGACCTTGTTTAAAATTTATATGATGAGTTGATAATCATACAATGAGTCAGTATAAGACCAACAAACACAATCTGAGCCTTCCTACTTTTGTTTTGGAATTCCTGCAGCCCATCAGCATAATTTGGGATGTTGGTTCCACTCTAAGTGTGTGACTCTGGGCAAACTTCTGAATGTCTCTGATCTACCCTTCTTTTATTATAAAAATTTTAAAAGGAGGGAGATAATCACACTAATATCGCAAGGGTTTTTGGAAAGTCAACCAGGATGGTGCACTCTGTGCAAGCCTTGGCTTTTCTCTCCAGTTGCCGCCTCTGTCGTTATAACCTCATGTCAGACTGGATTTGTTATTTAAGGGGAGGAGATTTTCCCTCCTCAGATTACCACACTTTTATTTTCAGATTTCAAAAGTAGTTAAGTCCACCAATTCCCCTCCCTGTCTCCCTTCCCAGAACTCACACGTACACACGAGCCATGTGTGCACACCGGATTTCTTTTATAAACAGATGTGTGTGTATGATTAGGCCCTGTCTTCGCATGGACCTTTGTTTCTGCTCTTGCTGTGTTTAGCCTGGAAATTGCATGAGATTAATAAGACAAATCAGAAATCAAACTGCTACTCCACTGTTACTCGTTCCCGCCATGAATGTACCTGAGGGATATTGCCTGCCACTGTGCTTAAGGGACAGTGTTTGCACAATTCCTCACATACTGGTCAGTGAACACCGATTCCTCCTTCTCCTTGTATTCTGGAGCTGGGACAGGTTGTCACCTGCAAGCCTGCGTGTTGGCTGCAAAGTGTGCTAATTCTGATTTCCAAATGCACTTTCCTCCCAGGCAGTGTCTTCAGCTGGAGAAGTCCCTGTGGTGGGAGCCCCTGATTGTGACTCTCAAGGGTGTGCTAAGTTTTGCTGTCAGTCTGGCACTGGATGTATAGGGAGCACAGATCTTACCTCCCCTTTCCTGCACGTGCAGCGAGCCAGGGGCAGCTTCCTCCGTCTCTCAGCCTTCTCCTCCTCCACTTCCCTCTGCAGCCTCCTCCTCTCACGGGGCCACCACAAGCCCCTCTGCAGACTCCTGCTCAGCTCCGCCTCTCTCGTCGGTTCTTTCCCGCCCCATCCCTGATCCCTCCTCTAGGCCTCCTCGCTTTTGTCTGCAGCGTTCATAGGAGTTTCTACAGGACCCTTCCAGGAGAGCTCCACGCCTTTCTGGAGTCATTCATTCCAAGTCCTTTCTGGAGTTCTCCCAGCTCGGTCCCTTGAAGATACTGAAATCCCATTTACAACATCCGTCCCGCGGGCTCTCACCTAACGTTGTGAGGGTGTATAACACGCTGCCCAGGTGAGGGGCTCTTCTACACATGGAACTTTACCCTGGAAGTGAGAACAATGTCACCCCCCAAAATTGCACCCTCATATTAATTTGAATAAAGTTTTAAAAACATCTGCCCGGTGCCTTTTCCCAGCCCCCACCCCCACCCCCCAGAGGCCTCTCCTCGCGGCATTCCGCGTCCACAGCACACACGGGGCACCGTCTGCTGCGCCAGGACCTTTCCTGCCAGGCCCGCCCCTCCCGCCTCACTGTCCTACGTGACCGAGTCCCTTGAGTCTGCGCTGGCGTTGAATTAGCCGCTCTTCCTCTTCCCGTGTCCTCATCGCTGGCCACACTGGGTACTTTCCAAACCCAGGGGCCCTCTCCTTGTCAGGCGTCCCTGCGCTCTGCGCATTCCCACCCCCACGGCGAGCCAGCGCGCGGGGTCTTCCCCTGCAGGAGCCCCCTCAGCTCCTGGGCCTGAGCCCACCCTGCCCGGCGCCCTTCAACGTTCAACTGCTCTGCCTCCAGAGCCTGCCGGACCAACACTGGGTAACCAACATCCTGACCTGCTGATTCTGGAATAACATCAACCTTTCCTGCTACCTCGGGTTATGGAGATTCCAGCGGTCCAGCGTAAGTGCGGGTATCAGCACTTCTGCATTTAAGTCCAACTTACTTCTCTGCAAGCTCTGGGGGCTTTGAATTTCATTTAGTGCCAAAATAGGACTTTAATAAATAAGTTGTACACAAGGGAGAAATAAAATGTCCATTAGTGTTACACACATATACAACCATTAATGAAATGGCAGAGCAGCGTCCCCAGCCAGCATGTCTGGAGTAATTTTGTGTCTGGAATGATGTCCCCTCCCCTCCCCTTCACTTGTTCCCCTTGGACAGCTCATTTCTACACGTTCCTGAGGTGCCGTTTAATACCACAGAGAACACTTCCTTTACTTGCTTTAAGACAACTGACTATTTGAATTGACCAGTGAGTGACTCAAGAAAGTCTGGTGAGTTTTAGGGAACGTCAGGCGCCACAGTTGCCTCCAGCGCTGTCATCGAAATGCTCCAGGATGCAGCCCTGGGTGGACAGGTGCTGAGCTGCTCCTGTGAGATGAACGCTATTGACTCCAGCTCTGCCAACTTAGTCACTCAGTGGAGGCCCGGGGAGACCCCACTATGAGCCGACAACTGGGATCGCAATGAATAAGCCAGGCCTGGCACCTCATAGCACATGGCAGAGCCGTGGCAAGGGTGTCCAAGCAGGTCCTCCTTTTAAAGAGGAGAAAGGAGGAAGACAAAGTAGCATGGTGCTTCCCAAATGGTCTGTGAGGAGGATTATTCATAAGACCCTGAGGGAGAGTAGCCTCAGGAAATCAGAAACCAGAGGCATCGGAAATAGGAATTTCGAAAACTGTTTGGCCTTCTAAGTAGGACACAGAAAACCCTGGCCTCTAGGAAACTGAAGCAGAGCCTGCAGGGGCAAAGAGGCTGCTCCAGAAGTACTGGGACATGGTGATGAGGGACGTGGAGGAATGACAGTTGCCAGAAAACCATGGCTACAGCAGAGAAATAAAATGTGCATTGGAGGCAGTAAAAACCCAAAGCAGCATGGAGGCAAATTGACAGGGTGGTGTGGAAGAAACATCTCACAAGCCATTGAATGTATGCAGAAAGATCTAAGAGATGGACCGACACAGGGGAGGCACAGGAGAGACCAAGAGTAGGTGAGGTACGGAACAAGGCCCAGCTGGAGAGCCCTGCTGGGTGGAAAGCGCTCTCCCTGTGTTCCAGGCAGAATCAGTGAGGGAGGGTCCCCTCACTCACAACACCAAGGAAACTGGGAATCATCAGCATGGAAAAAATTAAACATCTAGGGAGAAAAACCCTTGAGCAATCTGCCACGGAAGATCCCAATACCCAGCTGCCCACACATGTCTCTTCTGGAACCTGGAACCCCAAAGAGACAGCATCAGGGGTCTGGCATTCTAGGGAGCAAAGTTATAATCCCAAACATTCAGCCTGGCCAGGCTGGCTTGTTTGTTTTCAATGTGTGAACTCCTGTCACTAAACCAACCACTGTCATGTGTGACAAAGCCCAATGACTCAGAAAGAAGAGCCAGGATAGAACCTGGTCTTGAGGTGCTGCCTCAGTTTCTGCAAAGCTGCACCCCTCCCCTGCAGGACAGGGAGTGGAGAGTGTGAGCTCAGATGCAGCCGGCTGCCTCTCCATAGAGTGCAAGGACACTGTCCCCAGAGAAAGACTTTTAAAAATATGTCTCTGTTCTTTTCCACAAAACCACAGTCACCCCAAACAACCCAATATCCTTTTCAAAAATTTCAATGGTAAGTATAAAGAATTATGTTGTATACCTTTAAAAATAGTAAACAAAGTTTCTATTAATGGGGGAGACAAATAAACCAACTGGTGACAGAATTAATTGCCATGAATTAATGACATCCCCTGCTGTCATCTCTAACATAGAACTTGGGGATGCTTGTGTTAAATCTGATTAGTTAGTACGAGAGAATGAGCTCACCAGAGAACAAAATGAAAAAAGACGAGGAAATCACGTCACAATAGGCACAGATTAGGGCTTGAGGTTTGCGTTTTCGTGTATATGTGTACCCATGTACAGTCAGCTCTCCTTGTCTGTGGGTTACAAATCTGTGGCTGGTTGAATGGATAGAAAATATTTAAAATCCAAAATAATAAATCACCAGTAAAAATGCAAATAAAAACAATAGAGTTTAACAGCTATTTACATAGCACTTTCACTGTATTAGGTATCATCAGTAATCTAGAGATGAGTTAAAGTACATGGAAGGATAAGTGCAGATTATAGGCAAATACAACACCATTTTCTATAAATGGGCATCCTCGGTGGCCTGGAACCAATCCCTGGTGGATACGGAGGGATGCCCATTAATACACACACACAAGGCAGAACCCCCACAGCTCCCCCCTCCATACACTGACCACCTTCTTAAGTGGACCTCCTTTTCACACACTGGATTCACACCACATGTACACGTGTGTGTCTACACAGTGGACCTAGTTCTTTGTGTTGCCACCTCTGTATTCTGATCCGTTTGTTACAGTCCCTTGGGTGGTCAACTGTCAGAGGTTGTGTGTATTTTTCTACATTGAGCCCATATAAAATAAGAAAAAAAATCCAATTTTTCTTGCAGAGATGAAGGGGACAGGAGTGTGGAGTAAGGGTCTCTCAAGGCTGTCCTCCCCCCTCAGCCTGTTGTGGCTCCATTGATATTACCTCCTAAACACAAATGGTTTTGCTTTCTGAAAAGGTGTTGGGCCCCGGAAAACTGCCAGCCTGGGAATTAAAGGGTGTGTGTGTTTTCATTTTATATACAGTGGTTCCCAAGTCATTTTTTGGTAAGCCCTGGGCATCCTGAGCCCCAGCCTTGAGGCGGTGTCCACTTTCTGGGTGTGGCAGAGCTTCCCAAGAAGAGGCAGACCTGGGGACAGAAACAGCTGGAAGAGCCTGGCCCCTTCCCCCCCAAGGAAGCACCTTGTCATTAACCCCGAATTCTTTACAGCTGGGCAGGAGGAAGCTTTTGGCTGTAAACTGTCATGCACTGTAGCCTTCCTTGAAAAGGTGGAGGGAGTGGACATGGTCCTGGGAACCAAATAACAAAGACCAGAAAATCAGCCTCAGCGAGGGGAGGAAAAATCATCCTTAGGTAGTGAGAGACAAGAGCCGCTGCCCCTCAGGGCCAAAAGGGGTACCGCTGACCCCCACTCCCCCAGCTGGGGGTGGACCCTTCTGGCTCATGCTCCTTAATGCTGGAGACATCCTATCATTCCTTCTGAGTGTAGAAACTGTATCTGGCATGTTAGAAAAGTAACATTCTTTTCTGTCGGGGATCTATTTTTATTTGGCCGCGCCCTCCCGTTCAGAACAGCAGTTGGGAGCGAGCTGCTGCAATTTCCTACCCGTCGGGAAGGGAAGCCCGAGCTGAGCGGATAAGGGAGCCCGGAGCCAAGCAGAGAGCAGCGGGGAAGCTCCGCTCCGTTTTGAAACCCCGAATTGCACCCTACCTCCGCGCACTTCCCTTCTATATTTCCTATTATTCTACGCGCAGAGGCCAGGGGAGTCTTAGGCCACAAAGATGGCCTTTTAGGTATTTTAATACTTTCCATAAGGAAGGTGATGCACGCGCACTCTGTGAGCCCTGGAAGGCGTGTCGGAACCGTCCGGGTGTCAGGAGCAAACGAGGTCCTTTTGGTGCCTCTTTCGAGGGGGAAACGACCCCCTTCGGGTCGGCCCCCTGGGGGTTGCTCCCTAGACGACAAAAGGGACATAAATGCCGCAGTGACTTCCCCACAGTTTCCGGTCCCAGACGCAAGGAAGGAGCCTGGACGTGCGCTCATACCCCGGGGAGGCAGGTAGCCTGCCCTGGGCTGGCTCCTGGGAGGCCTGTCCCAGAAAAGGGACAGGTCGGTCCCTCAGTTCCTGGCGGGGATCCCTCCTGTGGCTTCCAGGGAGATTCTCGGCCCAGAAGGAGCCCGACCTGGTGCCCGGCAGGGTAGGGCAGGCGCTGGGCACAGACGCCAGACCTGACCGCCTGCCCCATCTAGGACATTGGATTTTTCCAGAGGGCTTGTGGACGGAGTGCGCGCGAAGACCTGGAAACTGAGGCTGGAACCCAGGCCCTGGTTAAGTGATGGGCTAGGTGTGCAGGAGCGCAATGCCGGGCTCCGACACGGCTGCTGCTTCCGTCCCCCTTCCCGGGCTCTCGTTTTAGGAGGAATGTTATTGTTTAAAGAGACCCTATTGAACTATTTCCTGCTCATTGTCACCTTCCTCAGCTTTCCCGGTTGAGATTCTCACCGAAAGGTAATAAACCAGTCGCTGCCGACACCGCCCGGCGCTGCCCCGCGCGGGAGTCCCGCTCCTCCGGGAACAGGCGGACCAGCCCTGTCCCACTCCCGCCTCTGAAAAGCAAAAACAAGGCGACGGAAGTCAAGCACGTTTCTGGGCCGCACCCGCATACGCACACCTGGTCGCCAAAGTCCTGTTTGTCTGTGGGGAACGAAGACATTTCCCCGGGGGATCTTTTATTAGCATTTCCATCTATTTCTGCGCGCGGAGCTTCCCCTTCCGACAGGTGAGGGCCGCGGGGCACGCGGGACGCTGGGGAGGGCTGATCCACGGTCCTGCGCGTTGGTGATGCCACCTGCGACGCGGCTAGGCGAGGGATGAGTCCGGACGGGTGCGTTGAAACTGCTCAAATGGAGGATTGAGGCTTCCGAACAGCCAGACGGGAGTGACCCGGGCGATGCGGCCACCATGCGCCCTAAAGCCTGGCTGTGCGCACTGTCGCAGGAGGGGATGGAGGCGCACGTGGCTCGGGTACAGGTGAGCACCGCCCAGGACACCGAAGCTGGCACCTCGGCGGGTCCCGGCTGCGCTCAAAGAGCCAGGAGGACCTGGCGGGCGGGAGCTGGGGAGCGTCGCGGGTCTCCAGGCTGTGGTACCAGTGGTTGGGGCTTCGGCGCCCCACTTCCCTCCTTCCTCCAGGGCCCGCCCTGCGGCTTTGATGGAGGTGCAAACATTTGGGGAGGGCGGGGGTGTAGGGGCTGGCCCGGGGCTCCGAGGGCTGGGGCCCAGGATTTACAGGAAACCTGCGCGCGGAAGTCCATTGTTGGCCCCGGGGCCTCCCAGGCCCGCCCGGCGGGGTCTGATATGGCCGCGCGGGGCCAATGGGCAGCTGCCCCACACTTCAAAGGGCGCGCTGCCCAATCCGCCGCGCCCCCCTCGGCAGACGTTGCAGCTCTATTTATGGGGAGGGAACCGAATTTCTCTCCCCAGAGACCTACTCTTAGTCGCGCCTTGGGGGAGTTCAAGTGGAATAAACTCCCCCTTCCCTCTCCTCCCGCCCCCGCCCCCCCCAGATCTCAGTCCTCGCCCTCCTCCAGGTCCTGTTCTGGACCTGGGCGCCGTCGCAGGTCTTGGCCTGAGCGGCCCCTTTTCTCGGAAAGCTGTAGCCGGGAGGGGTGAAGGTGGCTCTCAGGTAGATCAGGCCTTGGGGTGGGGGCGGGCGGGACGATGAGCTCCCCCGGCACCGAGAGCGCGGGGAAGAGCCTGCAGTACCGAGTGGACCACCTGCTGAGCGCCGTGGAGAGCGAGCTGCAGGCGGGCAGCGAGAAGGGCGACCCCACGGAGCGCGAGCTGCGCGTGGGACTGGAGGAGAGCGAGCTGTGGCTGCGCTTCAAGGAGCTCACCAACGAGATGATCGTGACCAAGAACGGCAGGTAGGTGCGCCCCCAGCCCGCGGGCGCCTCGCGCTGGGCGGCTGGCCGTCTGGGGGCCTGGGAAGTGTCTCGCTGTGGAGTGCCCTTCCTTTGGTTTCCTCTCCGGTCTTAAACAGCCCCCAGTGTGTCCTTAACCTTCTCTCTTGGAGGCTTTCTTTGTGGAAGTTTGAGGAAGAGGGACTAGAACCCCAGGGTTCCAACCTCGGAGGAGTCACCAGGACCCGCGAGGTGCCCGCCGGGTTTGGCCCGGGCACCGAGACCCATCCCTGGGTCCTGTTCACTGGAGGCCGTGGAGATAGTGTGGAGACCGCCTGGGCCTGGGGAGGAAGGAGGAACCCGGGAATCACCTTTGGACGTTCCCAAGGGGCTTTTCTTTGCCCCGAAGTAGCAGATGCCTCCGTCAGCGCCGAGCTTTCTGCCTCTGGACTCCTGGGTCAGATTCGGGGTCCTCCTGCTGCGCACGCCCTTTCTGTTCCAGGAGGATGTTCCCAGTGCTGAAGGTGAACGTGTCAGGCCTGGACCCCAACGCCATGTACTCCTTCCTCCTGGACTTCGTGGCTGCCGACAACCACCGCTGGAAGTACGTGAATGGAGAGTGGGTGCCCGGGGGCAAGCCGGAGCCGCAGGCGCCCAGCTGCGTCTACATCCACCCTGACTCGCCCAACTTCGGGGCGCACTGGATGAAGGCGCCTGTCTCCTTCAGCAAAGTCAAGCTCACCAACAAGCTCAACGGAGGCGGCCAGGTAGGTGTGACAAGGCCGCCTAAGGCCCGTGGGCTCCCACCCTTTCCCTGGTGGTCTTGGAGGGACGCTGCGTGGAGGAGGGAACTGGAGGGAGGAAGACATCTGTGGGGAACACGCCACCGCCTCCGGCAAGGAAGCCTTTCCTGCGTTTATCTTGGTAGCTGGAGCCCTCACTTTTGAGGAGGGCAGGTCTCAGCTATGGAGAACTTTTGTGTCCAGCTGTAAACTCTCCCGGAGGTAGAAAGGGTACCAGCCTTGTGGTAAACAGTCACAGTGGAGCTAAACGTGTACCATAGTGGTCACTGTGAGAAGTCGGACCAAACTTGTAAAAATTTGTCCTTTTCTAAAGAACATTCTTTAGCTAGGAATTGTTCCTTGAAGACCGAATGGTGGCGAGTTGCAAACAAGCCCTGTCTTTTAAAGATGTCTGTAGCCTTCCTGGAAGCTAGGACTTTATTCCACCAGGTCACAGGAATTCCTGGGGGGCATTGATTGCCTTTAATGATGTGTAGCGTCTCCTGTCCCTTTTCCAAACAAGCTGTGGGACCAGCACACATAAAATCTGAGAATGGAGCTCACCTGATGGGAAACCTCAACTCAAGCTCTTTCTTGAAGCTGAAGGATTGTCTGCGTCTTGGATGTGTTTTCTCCTTGGCAGCAGGACAAACAGCCCCTTTGTCCTACAGTAGGGTGGCCTCCAGCCCTGTGTCTGTCTCCCTCAGATCATGCTGAACTCCTTACACAAGTATGAGCCCCGCATTCACATAGTGAGAGTCGGAGGGCCCCAACGCATGATCACCAGCCACTGCTTCCCGGAGACCCAGTTCATAGCTGTGACAGCGTATCAGAATGAGGAGGTGAGGCGGGGAGAGGCAGGGAGGCTGTTCTTGGGGTGCCCCTTCCTGAGGGTTCCAGGAATGGGAGGGGCTGTGCAGAGGTGAGGTGGGGAGAGGCAGGGAGGCTGTTCTTGGGGTGTCCCTTCCTGGGGGTTCCAGGAATAGGAGGGGCTGTGCAGCCCCATGTTGAGACTGTTTAGTGTCCTTTCAAATAATTCACTGCAATTTGAGGAGGGTGGGGGGGAGTTGAAAAATGTCTTAATTTAAGCATTTTCCCCTTTTAATTTTCCATAGAAGTATCTAAAACTAGAAGCATCAACTACATGTTAAAATGGAAAGGTGCACAAGGCATGTAGGGTTAGTACTGAGAGAATTTCTGCAGAACAAGACTTGAGTGGGAGAAGGGAAATGTTTGGAAATGTTCCCAAATGTTGAGGGCATCCCCCATGTCTGCGCAGTGTGGGACTCAGCTGGACGTCAGATATCTGTTAGGTGCCTGCAAACTGGTGCCTCAGCCTAACGCCAGAGTGTAGAAACTGTGATTTGCTGCTTCCGATGTCAGTGTAGACAGCAACCTAGAACTACCACTTCATTGTTTTCTGAGAACCAGCTCATGTTTTGAGTCATTTTTGATTTATGCACACAAAGTCAGTAGTAGATTAACTTGATTGTGAATCTTACTCAGAACATTGGCTTTGAAAGCATTTCATAAATGTACTATTCCTTACAATTATTCAGCTGCTTCAGACTCAGATAGAAAACTGTCTGGAAAGAAGTCTGATTATATTTGAATATTTTAAAAGTCTTACTGGTGTTTCTGAATTTCTTGATGCCAAATCCAATTTCCTGGCTAATGAGCAATGTACTAGTAAATGCAATTTCTTATTTTTCAGATCACAGCTCTTAAAATTAAATACAACCCATTTGCAAAAGCTTTCCTTGATGCAAAGGAAAGGTGAGAGAATTCTAACTGTACGTTCCCTTGGATGAAGAGATACATACGCGCCAAGACGGTTTATTGCTGCACATACTGTTTTCTGAGTTTTCTCTTTTTTGACAATCCGATAACACTCTTTCTGACAGAAGCGACCACAAAGACATGCTGGAAGAGCCTGGGGACAGTCAGCAACCGGGGTACTCCCAATGTACGGTTTGTGGCACTCTGCTTGCCCCCGCTGCTGGTTTTGGGATCAGACTTGCTGAGAGCTAGCCAGGGCCTACGCTTGCTGAGAGCGAGAGGTGGAGCCCACAGCAGTTTCTGGGTGTGACTGGGGAGCCGGGCTGCCCCTTCTGCTGTGCTGGGCACTTGGCACTCTGCTGTCAATGCTACATAACCATTTCTAGCCTCTGTCCTAATCCAGCTGAGGAGAACCTCCTGGGTACTATTGTTTTGCCTTTAGGCAGCTGCAGCTGCCCAGGATCACTCAGGCCTTGGGGGGGATGTTTAGATTCTCCTGTTTGGGGCAGGAGGAGATTCTAGATCACCAGACCCTCTTTGAAATGGTTTCTGCTTTTGTTAATGATTGAAAACTGAAGGACCACCCTTGGGGTGATGCTTAGGAACACATTTTTTTCTTAGCCCACTTTGGTTCTGGGGATGTTGGTTTTGGTGGAACTAGGGTAGGGAGAGTCTTCTTTATGTCCATTTCCCCTTTGGAGTTCCCTGAAGCAGAGTGCAGGACGAAGGTCATCTGCTGGGAGAAATGGCTCCAATTAACCTGTCCTCTGCACCCAAGGAAGGGCCTTGGTGATGTTAAGCAGCTGGCACGTAGTAGGAAAGGTAGCATGTTTGCTAACCTCTTAGCACGTGGTGTGTTCCTCCTGAAAGAATCCTTTGCTGAATTGAACATGCATTTTTGTTTTTATGGAACAGCTCCCCTAGGTAAGAGCGGCTCTGGCAGGTGACAGGGCACAGCTGGGTCCTTCCCTCAGGTTGAGGTCTGAAGAATTATCTGTAGTCTGGAAATTGAAACCAGAGTAGTTGTCTCCCCCAGGGTTGCTTTTTCTGAATTAAAATTAAGGGTTTGAAAAAAGTGGGTTTAGAGGTGTCCTCTTAGAAGAATAAGCAGAAAATGGGTTCAGGACAGGCAAGGACTGTGTGGGTGGTGTGAGGAGCTGGGAGAGCGCTGGCTGTTCTGTCTCACCCCTGCCTCTGGCCTCTGTTGTTACATTGTATTCATGCTCAGCCCTGTTTCCACTTTGGATTCCCCTGGGTTTTACCTTCTGTCTTAACTTTGTATTCACAGAGGAAACTGACCTCCCTGGGGGAACAGGAGCTCTCAGACCTGCTCAGTTATTCTAATAAACAGTGGTTGAGGCAGTAGCTTCCCAGACGGACTCAGGGGCCCTGCAGGCTGGGAACCTGGTTAAGTGCAGACATTGTGTGGAGCTGAGGCCCGGTGCTGCCTCCATGTAGGCTGTGCTTTGAGTGTTAGACCCTTAGGATACTTCACTCCATCAGAGGCTCCTGAGGAGAAGATCCCAGATCACTGCTCTCTTCCTCTTCATGAAATAATACAAGTAATACAATTGCTAGTTACTCAGCATTCTTTTCTCACAGCAGGGGGTTGGCTGATTCCTGGAACCAGCACCCTCTGTCCACCTGCCAACCCCCACGCTCAGTTTGGAGGCCCCCTCCCCATCCCTCCCACACACGGCTGTGAGAGGTACCCGGCCCTGAGGAGCCACCGGTCCTCGCCATATCCCAGCCCCTACGCTCACCGGAACAACTCTCCAAGTAAGTCCCGAGTTGCATCTGCCAGAGCTGGTGGGTGGCTGGGAGACCCTCTTCTGGAGCCCACATGCAAGCCAGGTCTGTAGTGGCTCCACAGGAGACGTGTTTGCTCACCACTGGCTCAAGCACCAAGATCTATACTCTGAAGCTTGCAGTGTTCAATGTGGCTTAGAGTTAGTGCTCTAAATTACTAAAATGACCGATTACTGGGGCTCTCCACACAGCTGTAGGTTAATCTCAATGCATAGAGCCTAGGTTCAAATATTTTATGAATCTCTGTAAAGTGATAAAGTTGGATCAGCCAGGAACAAAAATTCCTGACTATACCAGTGATTCTCCAAGAGTGTCTCCCAGACACGGGCACCAGCATCACCTGAGAACTGGGTTCTTAGTCCGTGCCCCAGACTTAATGGAACTGGAAGCTCTCAGCTCTCGGGTGGGCCCAGTGATTTGGGTTTTAACAAGTCTCCAGTGACTCTCCTGGTGCTCCAATGCTATGAACACTGGGACGGACCATAATGATGCCTTGCTGAGTTCTCCCCAACCCTGCATATGTCTAGACTTAATTTTGTCTGGCTCCAGAAGGAGGAAAATAGCCGGAGAACACCATAAAACAATTAAGTAATTAAAGCTGATTTAAAATGAAAAGAGCTTGTTGGGTAAGGAAATGGCACTTGGGACTCCTTCAGCCAGAAACTAGACTTGGAGGCAAGAAAGTGACATTGTTAACTTTGCCTGCAGTAACATTTCTGTAGCTCATTCTTATGAAGGAAGCTGGTTAAAGGTAGCACAGTGGTATACAGTAGAGCTTCTGTAAGTTGACCACCCATGGGCCTGTTACAAACTGGTCAATCCGGAGGTGTTGGCCTTAAAGAACTAGGCCTGCTGTACTGCTGTACGTTCAGTGGTGCACGTCCAGTCTATGAAAATGAGGGCAACTTAGGAGGGGGTCAGTGTAGGGAGGTGGTCGGCTACAGAAGATCTAAGTGTATATATACAGAGGGTGCCAAAATATACACATTTTAAGAAAAGAAAAAGCTACATTAAAATTATAGTATCCCATATATGCTGATAACAAAAGATGAGTACAAGTCTCATTGAACAGCTTTTGTAATTGTAGAAGTCAAACATCACTTGAGTATTACAGTTTCAATGCAGTTTTTTCATTTTGTAAAATGTGTGTACATTTTTTGGCACCTCTGCATATAGCGTGTGTGCGTGTGTGTGTGTGTGTGTGTGTGTTTTAAAGGTGAGCAGTTCTATTCCCCAGTCACGTTATGGTAGGATTCATGTGTACTGGGCATCTACTGATTTAATTGTGAAGAAAAAATCTTGGGTTTAGTGGAAGGTGTTTTCCTGCAGAGTGTCCTAAGAGTCACCCCCAAAGTTGCCACACTCAGGGAAACTGAGAAATTGTAGATAAATGTACTTTATTTATAAAATCTTCATTGCAAAATGTTACAAAGAGGTGGTCAATATGTAGAGAATATTTTGAAAGTGTTTTGTCACATTTTGTAACGGTGTTTTGTATAAATGAGGGTACAGTCAGCTGTAATTTCCCAGTGTCCCTAGGCATGATGTCTTTAGGGAGGACTTTTGAACATTTGGCAATAAACACTAGCCTTGGATAACGGATGAGGCAGACTAATGACTTACTTTCTTATTTAGTGCCCCGTACACGTTTTGTTTTCAATGTTAGGTAGTCCCAGTTATTGGTAGTCTTTTAGGCTCTCTGTTGTTTTTGGAAGACCCCATCCAACAGCTACGCCTTTTTGCCCCCCAGCCTACCCTGACAACTCGTCCGCATGCTTATCCATGCTGCAGTCCCATGACAACTGGTCCGGCCTCGGAGTGCCCGCCTCTGCCAGCATGCTCCCTGGGAGTCACGCCAGTCCGTCTGCTGGCTCTAGGTATGTGTGTGTGGGAAGCGCTGCAAACAGTCCTGGGAACTCTGCCTCCAGCTATCCTGTCCCCTCTCAGATTGGCCCTTATTCCTCACTCCGCCCCATCCCTGAGGGGTGGGCGGTTTTTATTTATAACTCTCCCCTTAGCCAGCTATATCCAGGGACCCCAGGGTACATGACTATTGGGTTCCTTCTTGCAGTCTGTTCCCTGGGAGGACTTGGAGCTCTTTTAGAACTGTGGAGTGAAAAGGGAGCTGGGCTATCCCATCCCAAAACAAAACCCGTACCTTCATCCTGGCTGTGCCACTTGTGTTTCATATGACAGAGCCTCTGTGAGCCTCAGCTTCCTCTTATATAGAAAGAAGATAGGGAATAACCCCAATTTCAGCCTGTCTATTGTAGGATTGTGGGGTCAGTAGGTGTAGTGTGAAGAAATTTTTCCAGAACCTTTTCAGCAGTGGCTATTAAATTAAGGAATTAAATTTGTTGGTTTTTCTGTGGATATAAGTCCTTATCATATGTGCTGGTTAAGTGTTTAAAAGAATGACGGTTATGTTATTAACTTGCAATGATGTAGTGGAGAAAAACTTAACAATCAAGCAGGGTGGTAAATAGGATCAATATAAAAACGTACAATAGTGAATCTACAGGTCAACCCTCACTTTCTACTGAAGAAAGGGACCCAAGGTGTGAAATGGTTGGTCGAGCTGTTAGCTCTTAGCAGAGCAAGCAGGGTCAAGTGATCTTTGACTTCAAGGGCTGTGCATTAGATTGAATTCTAGATTGTTTAGAATTCACAGTATCGCTAAGATCTAATTCTGCTTGTCTAGGAAACAGTTTCTCTAATTTTCTACCGTTAAAAATGAATCAAATTGGGTGGCGCCTGTGGCTTAAAGGAATAGGGCGCCAGCCCCATATGCTGGAGGTGGTGGGTTCAAACCCAGCCCCGGCCAAAAACAAGCAAATTGTGCACAGACAGGGGACTTTCCACGGGTCTAAGGGCCCACTCAGGAGGCCGTCCCCGGTCAGGCAACGCACAGACCACAGACTGCTGACCATGCCGCAGCTGTAACTGGGCATCTCAAGAGATGAAAACTTTCATCTATAAAATGGGATAATAATCAGCCTTGACTAACTTGGGCTTGTGTACAAGGTCAAGTACAACTGAATATAGGACATGGATTGCTAAGCAGAAGAGCAATGTAAACAAGGCCTTGTTACTCACAGAAAGACTGTTACGGATTTTTCCCCACATAAAATTTTACCATAATTGAATATGATTCAGTTCTACACATTTAGACTGGAGGATTTAACACTCATTCCCGTTCCCAACTTGCTCATTTGATACATTGGGAAAAAAATGTCAAAAGTAGTCTTGGGCCAAGTCTAAAGTGACAGAGCTAATTAAAGGCAGAACTGGGACTTCCTGACCTGCCTCCCCGGTGGATTTGAGGCGCTGTGCAGACACCTGCCCACTGGTGTCACTCTGCGGAATGCCTTTCACTGCTGACTGCATAGGAGGGTCCTGTCTTTCTCATAGGAAGGGCTGCAGGGGATATGGGGTGTGCCAGTGAGAAGCAGCTGCCTAAGCTCATTTTCTGAAACTTTGATGGAGTATGTCTGGGAATAGGATGTTCTGAATGAGAGCGCAAAACTGCTGGTCTGGATACTCACCGAAGCACTTAATAGTACTCTGCTGTAAGCTCTGCATTTGTGAATAACCTTTCTAGTCTTCTTCCTAATGTGTGACAATAACTTCTGTACCCTCTCAGAATGTAGTTGTTAGTCATTTAAAAATATGGAGAAAATGACCTTTTTGAAAAATTATATAATGCAATTATTAGGGATGGGATTTGAGCATTGGTCTGTCTGTCCTGTGGCTGCCTGTGGCTCTTCCCGGGCCTGACTCCCCTGTTTTCTGTTGCAGTCAGTACCCCAGCCTGTGGTCTGTGAGCAACGGCGCCATCACTCCAGGCTCGCAGGCGACGGCCGGTGTGTCCAACGGCCTGGGAGCCCAGTTCTTCCGAGGCTCCCCTGCACACTACACACCCCTTGGCCACGGAGTCTCGGCTTCCTCCTCCTCAGGGTCTCCTCTGTACGAAGGGGCTGCCACGGCCACAGACATTCCTGACAGCCAGTATGACGCCTCTGCCCAAGGCCGCCTCGTAGCCTCATGGACGCCTGTGTCACCACCGTCCATGTGAATCAAGGCCCTGTCTCACGGTGTGCTGTGACTGTTTGTTCTGGTGACCAGTGATGATGGGATTGACCTCGAGGCACAGATGGCCGTCTGCGGGGTTTAAGGAAGGACGTGAAGCGTCCCTGACGTCTCTCCAGAGTAGGAGGGGAATACATGCTCTGGCCTTTAGCAAGAGTCCCCTCCCGTCCCTTTGCTGGCATCTATGGCAGCAGCGTTGCCCTGAGGGGCTTCTTGCTACTGGGGAATCCAAGGATGGAAAGATGCAGGTGGCCCAATTCCCCAGGGGTCACTGTCTGTATTGTTTGCCAGGGTCCAGAACCTTTCTTTTTCCCGTACGGGGGACTCTCGCACTCCAGAACTTGTAAACCCCATTGGTTCTACTTTAGTGAGATGAAAAGCACACTTTCAAATCTCCTCCTTGTTGCTTTCAGATAGTTAGAATAGAGCTGCTACAGACAGTACAGTCATAGTTCAGGGGCAGCAGCTTTTAGCTGAATTTGAAATTTGACAGCTCTGCGCCCTAGAATGTGTTTATTTTGAGCATAATTACCTAATCTCTGTTAAACCTACCATTGTTTTATGTATTTCTTTTGCCAAAGTAGCCAAAGACAATCAGCAGGAAGAGTTTTCTGCAAAATAAAGGCGACACGTAAAATGTGCGGTTGGTCTCGTTACTCTGTGTGGTTGCTACTCTGCAGCAGGTGGTGAAGAGCTTATCCCAGAGAGGTAATTTAACCTGGTGCAAACATCAATATTGTATCTAATCAGCGGTAGAACTGAAAGTGAAATTTGCCATACTTAGTGCTAATTGTCACAAAAACACAAAACTTAAATGATTTTCAAGAAGTTCAGATGCTCAACAGGAATGATAGTGAAATGTGGTAAAGACAGATTGCAGAGCCCCACGGGTGGTCACAGACACCAAAAACTACAGGGGGAGTACTGTGCCTAAGAAGAGCTGGTGAGGTTATTGTTTGTCGGTGTAAAGTGTACTTGCCAGAGAAATCCCAACAAAGGGCATTTGTAAGTATCTTCCTGCCGCAATTGTACTAGGCTGGGACACTTTCTCCATCTGGTGGCAGAATTCTTAATGTTGACACTACTTCCGTCTGATGTTCCAAACCTCCGCTTTCTAAAGCTTCCAGTGGGGAATCAATTAGTGTCAGTCAGTAATGCAGACATGACAATGCGAGGCGTCACGATACACAGAGCATCGGGCACATCAGCTGTGGAGGGGGAGGCTGAGGCTTGAAGCTTCACAAAGGCACCAGGGAGCAACTCCAGCATCACCAGCATTGCTGCCCTGGTCAGCTCTGGCTTCTTTAGACTCTACCTAACATTTCTAGGACAGGAAGTATTTTCTTTATGGAGCACAAGCCAAGATTTCAAGTGTAAATAGCTGGATTTGGGTGTAATTTGTGGATGCTTTTCAAGGGGGATGTGCTGATCAAGATATGATTGAAACATTTTCTGTGGTTTTATTGCTATGCATGTAAAAATACCCCCCCAAATTGGAGTTACTGATGTATATTTAACAAGAATACCTTTTTGGTGAACCACTGTCCAAGCAGCACTGGGCGATGGAACTGGTTCCAGTTCTCTGCACCGTAGTTAATAACCAGGATTAGCCGGGATGCTAGGGAAGGGCCTGGAGCCTTTTGGAAAGGAGGCAGGAGAGGGCGGGTGGTTCCCTCCACATGGTTATCCCCCTTCTGAATGCTTACCTGTCTCCTCCACACCTGGACTGCTCAGGGGCCACCATGGGACCAACAGAGTGGGGTGAGTAAGAGGAACCTGGGACATTACCTAAGCACAGCTCCAGGAATGGGGGGCTCTGGGGAGACCGAGGCACATGGCCCTCCTGAGGGGCCTGAAACTTGGGTGGGGGGGCAATTTACATGGAGGACAGAGTCTTGACATGTGTGAGCTTCTAAACGTGTCCCCAAGTTTATATTCTAGGAATAAATATTTTAATAATCCTAACGGCCAGGCACGGTGGTTCATGCCTGTAATCTCAGCACTCTAGGATGCCAAGGTGGGTAGATTGTCTGAGCTCAGTAGTTCGAGACCAGCTTGAGCAAGAGTAAAACCCCATCTCTACTGAAAATAGAAAAACCAGCCAGGCAATGTGGCAGGCACCTGTAGTCCCAGCTACTCAGGAGGCTGAGGCAGGAGGATCACTTGAACCCAAAAGTTTGAGGTTGCTGTGAGCTACAATACTGTGGCACTCTACCCAGGGCTCAGAGTGAGACTGTCTCACAAACAAACAAAAACGACAAGAATAGGCTTTATTCTGTCAGGCTGCTGGAGTGAAGATCCATCAGCCCAGTCTGTGGCTTGAGTAGGGTTGGGGTTTGGTTATAGCTTAGTTTTATTCAGTTCACTACGTGCTCACGTATTTGAGGGTTAATCAGCAGAGTGCCGAGTGTGGACACTGGTTCCAGGCCCCATCTGAGCTGTGACCCATCCTTCTCTGAAGGTTCGCAGGCTGGGAAGTGTTCCTCTGGGCTATCTCGCTCTCATTGCCTGTCTTCAGAGACTGATTCCCAGGTGAGGAAGGAGTGAGGGTGAGGCTCTGCGCATCTTGGAGGAGTCTGTGGCAGCACTCACTCCCTGCTCCCAGCTTTTGCCCTCAGGACCCAGTGAAGGACTCCAGGGAGACCTGTGGGAAACGGCCAGAGGTGGGCTAGTTAGGGTGCTGACCCCTGCTTATACGCAGATGTGAAAAGCGTGGCTGGCTTCTCAGCTTCTCTTTACTGTCAACCGTTTTTGTCTTTCTGCTACTCATCTCCCATGAATGGCTGGTCCCTTTCTCCAGTTTCGGTCATTTACACCCCTTTGTGTCCTCAGAAACCTCATTGGCTGTTACAAAACATTGCGATTTGAGCTTATCTTTTTTCTTTTTAAGTTGAAATCAATCATCAGCAAATCATTTTTTATTAAAACTAGAAGCAAAAGCCCTATAATGTGTCATTCACCATCAAATTCTTCCTCAGTTGGCTACATTTTTCCATTGCTCTTCTTTAAATGAAGTGAGTTTTGTTCTGATCAGCAACTGAAAGTCGAGGGTGAGGCCGTATGCACATCCACGTGTGTCCAGGGGTGTGTATACGTGTGTGTGCACATGTGTTTCTATTGATGTGTGTACATGTGCATGCGTGTGTGTGTGCAACAATGTGTGTACCTGTGTGTGTACACAGCGATGTGTGTACCTGTGTGTATACACATGTCTCCACTGATGCATGTACATGTGTGTGCATGTGTGGGTGTGTCCAGCGGAGATGGGGGAAGCAGAGGGTCTGTGATGCTGTGCCATTTCCGTCCTCATCTCTGTGATACGCTTTTTCTTTCCAATGCACCTTTTTTCTGTGTATGTTCTCATTTCTAATAGCACATCTTGACTGTTAAAGTTCTGATAATCGTATTTTTTTCTGATAACCTACTTCCTGAAATGTATAACTCAGTCTGTAATTATATGCATAGTGACTGGCATTAGTTTGCCTTTCATGTGTTATGTTGACTGTACAATTGGAGGAATCATCTCAATGCCACTGATGTGATTCTCAGGATTGATTTTGTATTCCAGATGTCTCTCACTTTCTCCACATTCTTGCCAGTTCTCAGGACAGTATCCTTTCTCCACTGACAGGTGTCTCTGAGGCCGTGTTCAGCCTATACAGAGCACTTGTCATATCAGCAGAGAAGCCGCTGTGGAAGGAGGCGGCCCTGCTGAGAGGCTGGTGCAGGCGCCTGCTGGATTTCACAGCCTACCTGCCCCTTGGCACTCCAGTGGGCACAAATGCATGTCACATACAGAAGACACACACCTGGAGACCCCTGTGGTTTTTCAGTTGCAAAAACCAGTGGGAGCTGCTGTCTGTGCCAAGTGTGACAGTTGTCGTGTCCTCTGGTTGCAATGGACCTTCTCTCTGCAGCCGCCTGTCTGGCTGGGGCTGCCATGATGCCCTGGAACCTTCGCTGTGCAAGATAAAGTGCTCTGCATTTGAGGAAAGCCTGTCTCTCTCCCTTGTACTGTGTTCTGTATGAACTTCAAAGCATTTCTGTTGGTCCCAAATGGATTAATAGAATTTTTTTATTAATATTAAAACATAGCTGTGTACCTTAATGCAATCATGGGGCACCATATATTGGTTTTATAAACAGTTTGACAGATTTTCATCACATTGGTTAATACAGCCTTCCTGGCATTTTCTTAGTTATTGTGTTAAGACAATTATATTCTACATTTACTAAGTTTCACATGTACCCTTGTAAGATGCACCGCAGGTGTAGATTAATAGAATTTTTAATGAAATGTTTTTTTCTAAATTGAAAAACCAAGTCTGCCGTTTCCTCCTGAAGAAGCAGACAATGGGTGATTGGTGGAGACAGGTGATTCTACAGCCTGTAAAAAGTTTCTCCTCCCGATGTGGTGTGGAGAGAGGCCTTTCAACAGCACCTAAAAGGTTCCTCCTCCACCTGACAGTACCCTGTGCTTGGTTAAGCCCATCGAACTGGCCCTTGGTCCTCACACAAGTCAGCCGTGACCGGATCATGGATAGATAAGCCCAGGTGTGTGTGAATGAAATTAGACATAACACAGGGTGCCAAGCCAGGTCCTGCGGCAGTAGGGTCTCCAAAGTCCACTGAAAGCAGTGGCAGGTAGGACGCGTGTCCTGTGTACCCACCCTCTCCATTATTCCACACAGCTCCTTACGATCCGATGGCTACATTGCTCAGTGTACTTTGATTTAGTGGCTCCTGTTCTGCTTATATGGGATTTAAGCCTCTGATCAGAATTGCCTCTCTTTATACTCAGGAGTGGGACGAGTTTTGCAAAAAAGTCTCCAATAACACTGGGCAAAATTGATTTTCTTTGCATTCCATGATGAGAAGCTGGGCAGGGGCGGCCAAGTGTTCATGAAGCGGCGTCATGTGGCCGCCCAGAATGGGGTTTTCTCTTTCCCGCCCTGCTCTGTGGCATTCTGGACTTGGTCCTTACGTTTGCTCCTTGTCTGAGGACAGCAGGACATGAGGCTTCTAGTCCACATTTCCAGCAGGAAGAAAGGGAAATGGAAAAGCGAAGCTAGCAGCTACATTTCATTGGCCAGACTGTGTTACGTGGCTGCTCCCAGCTCATCAAGAGGCTTTAAAAAGCTACAGAACAGCTTCTATTTATAACTCTATGATAGAGGCAAGTGTAGGGAAAAGAAATGCTGGTCCCTGGCTGAGACACCATCTCAAAAGACAGATTAACAAGAGAAAAGTGTACAATGGACGTAATGCAAATTGTCCCTGACATGGGGCCTGTGTACGGGAATGAAGACCCAAAAGCATCCAGGTATTTGTGCTGTTTTATGAACAGGTGCAAAATTGTGGAGAAGTGTGACTGCACAGGGGGTGTGACCAAATGATAATCAACTTGGGGAACTTAGCAAAGCCTGTGTGTTCAGATTCTTCTCCATGCCCCTGGGTATTCACAGATAATGCTGCTCTCCTCCAGGTAAGGGAGGGCACCTCTGGAAAGACGGCCTCGTGGCCTGTTTCTCAGGCAATACTTGGTCGGGTTGTTAAAGATCAAGATTTGTTAAAATTGTTTCTGTGGTTCATACTGCAGGGACGAGGATGCATGTCCCCAAACACAGAAGCAAGACCTCCCTCTGGTGTGACTCCAAAGGCCTGGCCTGTGAGGGCACACGGGGTGGGGGGTGCCTTAGTCTGGCTGTGGCTTTTTTTGAGGGGTGATGCTCTTGCCTCACTGTCTGGCTGTGGGCAGCGTCTCTGTCCTGGTCTGTCTCTGTGTGCTGGGCTCTTAGAGGCTAGGTGATGGAAATGCCTGCCATTCCTCACCTCTGTGGGAGATTCCCTCCCCAGGAAAAACAGAGTTCAGGCAGGCGCTGAGGAAAATTCCTTGGGTCTAAGTGATTGATGGAAGATGGAACGAAAAACAAGAGGTAGTGTGCATCTTAATTAAATGAGACATGTTTTTGAAAAAAGTGGCACATCTTAGCAGTTAGTATCTTGAGGATTTATTTCTGACATGGACAGTTAAGTGTGGTTGAGCCATGGTTTATATATATATATATATATATATATATATATATATATATATTTTTTTTTTTTTTTTTGGTTTTTGGCCAGGGCTGGGTTTGAACTCGCCACCTCCGGCATATGGGACTGGCGCCCTACTCCTTGAGCCACAGGTGCCGCCTGATGGTTTATATTTGATATTTCATATAGTGTCCCCGGTGGAATCGACAACCGGCCATCATGCAACCTGCTTCTAACTTTATTTTCACGCTGGGGAAAATGGTTAGAGGACTTTGCACATTCTCAAGAACATATTCAAAGAACAGTATTCTGTGAACTAAAATGTTTGTAATATTGTTACTCAGTATATTGAGGTGAGAGTGAAGAAAGAACACACAAATTATTTTAGAATTAAAAATTACCTAGTTTTGTCTTTTTTTTTTTTTTTAAAGAATGCTACTATATTGAAGTATTAGAAAGCAAGATGTGATTGAATTTTTAAAATCTTGCGTTAAGAACATTGTAAGCACTCATCAAATACAAATTATTTATTATAATTTTTAGTTTACTGTCCCACCAGAAATCAGATATTTTGGTGTCACTTAATCGTATACTCCAGTTTTCAGTTTTGAAATATGATCACTGTCTATATATATTTTGCAAGAAATAGAGCAGCCTCACGGCCCGAGGCTTAGCGAATTGCTTCACCTACCCTGTTTCACATCTGCATGGGCACCGTCACGGGGAGTGCACTAGGTGTGTAAGAGCTGCCTTTTCTAGTTATTCCCCGCACCTCTTACACCTTGCTTCAATTTAGTTTAGTTCTTTTTGGTAACACGGGTATTTACCTCACATACCAGCTTGCTCTCTCCTGCCCCATCTTTGTCTTATATCCTGTTACCACCTTTGTCATCTTATATCATCTTTTACCATCTTCACATTATATTCTGTCACCACCGTTGATTCTGACAGGACCTTGAGAAAGCAGGTGACCTCAGCGACCCTGGACACCCTGGCCCTTCATCAGGAATCGAACCTCATACTGCCCCCTGCTGCACCTGGCAGTAATCTACTGAGACTGTGTATCTCACGGTGCAGAAACAGGGGGTCCTCGGGGGACAGTGTATTCAAAAATTCCAGATGTGAACTTCAGAAAACTGGGGAGGGAAGAAAGAAACCAGCAGCTCAGATTTCAGCCAGTGGGACGTCTTCCCCTCGGCACTTTCCATCACAACTGCCTTGGTGGGGTGGGTGCCGGGCAGCCCTGCTGTGTGCCAGACTGGAGGTGGAGGTTTCAGATGCCCACACTCACATCCTCACATCATCAGTGGAGCTCGGAAAGTCAAACCCAGGTTCACCTCTTTTGAGAGTCCATGGTCTTTCCAGTATGTCATGCCAAGATATCTCAGGATGGACAAAGTACTTACCACCTGAGTTACCCTGGCCACTAGTGTGACTAATTCAAAGTTAAATTATTGCATGGATCTGTATTATTTTAACATTATTTCTACATGATTTTAAACAAAATCACTTTTTAAAATGTGGCAGCATATGTTTAAAATAGGATAACACCCTACTCAATTGCTCAAAATTTAATGCACATTTCAAAGTACCGTTCTGAAAGGACTCACTGTTACCTTTTTTCTTCATTGTGGTAAATTAACAACATGGATAACACATTTTCCAGAGTATAACATTGAACTTCACAGAAAAGATTTTAAGATAGAACCATACTTCCTGGGAAACTTCTCCAGCCTCCTGTAAGTGAAGACCCAAGGATTTTGAGACTAGTTTAGATGTGTGTGCTCAGCCAAGCGACCAGCACCCTCTGGGCCGCTCTGCAGCCCCGAGCTGGCAGCTGAACTACATTCTGCTTCTGCAATGTGAGGCCCTTTGTCTTCTTACCCATGGCCTTCTGTCTGGCTCACTGAAGGTTGGCTGCATATAAATTCTCCCGTCAGAACAAATCTGTGGACTGGAATGGACATTTATCCCCACGTCAGGGTGCCATTTCATGAAGAGTTTGCATGGAATTTTGAGAAAGAAAATGCAGCTTGTGAGACCTCATTAAGATGAGTCTTTCATATGTTTCCAAAGCGTCATTTAGGTCCCACAACTCCTAATTAGATATGACTGGCAGTCTCCCTGCTGGGGTGGGTGGGGAGGGCTTGGATGGAGAGTGTCAGGGGAGTGATGGATGGGCCCTGCTTATTGAAGTCCAGACTGAAGCACATTCCCTCCAGATAAGGCAAACAGAAACCACCGGTGTTCTTGGCTGTTGAAGTCAATGCGTCTGACCTAAGGCCTCTTAGGGCAAATAGTGGGTTCCGTGGCTCGCGCGGTAACCGTGCTCAACTTCTGCCACTTTATTCTTGGTCTTTTCCAGGTTAAAGGAAAATCTTCCAATTCTGAGCTGATGGGATGTGGAGTTGATGGTGTAGTGATGGCAGGAACTGGGGTGCGGGGAAGAGGGGATACACCCTGGGGGCTGATGCCTTTCCTCCCATCTGAATTCCGTGGCAAATACAAATGGTAAGTATCAAGTCCCAGGGAAAAATACCAAGATATTGACGTGTATGCGTCACCCTCAATGCTTCTGTGTCTTGATGTATTTGGGAGAAGTCACAGCTGTGACTGTGGTACCACCAGGGGTTGGGTTGATTCTGTGCTCACCTGACCCCAAAGCTAATGATTTTCTATGACACGACACTGTCTTTCTTTGCGTCTACAGTGTGGTAGCAGACAGAGAGTGACAATGCGAAGCTCGCTGTGGCAGGATGGATACACATGGGCTGCAGTTCCTGCTGGGCTCCCCACTGCCCTTTGAGGTCCCCCCAAACTCCTGATCCCTCCCTCCCGCCATGGCAGTGTCAAAGCTTTCTTTTAAGTAAAAACATTAGGATTAGAAAATCTTGACTTGTGTATCTGACCTGTGGATATATTTGGTTAGGTCACAAATGTGTTTAAAAAATAATTTTTCCTCGGATATGCCGCACCAAATCCTGCTGAGCTAGTTGACCACGCTTGCCTGGTCGTGGGGATGTAGACGTTTTAAGACCCTTTTATATGCAGTATAACCTGTGGAAGAGAACAATCTCTGTCGGTCTTAGATCGTGGTTCTTTCTCAACCCTGTAGATAAGTTTTATTTTAGTGTTTTTTTTTAAACTGTACATATTAGGTTTTGCCTTTTGATCCAATTTGAGAGAATTTCTTCTAATAATGATATTAGTTCAATTGCATTTATTGTTATGGAGACTATTTTTAGTATTCATTTGATCATGATTTTTATCTTACATTTACTATTTTTATTGCTTATTTAAAACTTGTTCTCCACTAAATTGATCTTTGTTTTTGTTGTTTTATGTGTATATTTCTAGTAAACTGAACATTGGTATTAGTATTTTCTTTAGGCAGTTATTTTACTACTATTCACTTGTGTATTCTATTATTTATAATTAACAATTTGGGGATGGTGCCTGTGGCTCAGTGGGTCGGGTGCCAGCCCCATATACTGAGGGTGGTGGGTTCAAACCTGGCCCCAGCCAAACTGCAACAAAAAAATAGCCGGGCGTTGTGGCGGGCGCGTGTAGTCCCAGCTACTCAGGAGGCTGAGGCAGGAGAATCGCCTAAGCTCAGGAGTTGGAGGTTGCTGTGAGCTGTGATGCCACGGCACTCTACCAAGGGCAATAAAGTGAGACTTTGTCTCTACAAAAAAAAAGAAAAAATAATAATTAACAATTTGGCTGGATAGAAAATTCACTGGCTATAGGATGAACTTTCTTCTTTCCATGAGAATCTGTGGACATTGCTGAAATGATGTACAGAATGGACTGTATTATTCTGAATTATAATTATTCTACTTATACTAAATTATTCTGGAGCCAGTCCAGTATTTTTCTCCTATAGGTGACTCAGCCTGTTTTGACAGAATGTTAAAAGATTTTCTTTTTCGGGTGGCACCTGTGGCTCAAAGGGCTAGGGGCCAGCCCCATATATGCCAGAGGTGGTGGGTTCAAACCCAGCCCCAGCCAGAAACTGCAAAAAAAAAAAAATGATTTTCTTTTTCTTTTGGGGGTTTTTGTCTTTACCATTGCTTTTCAGTAGCTTGTGGATTGTTCTGTGTCTATCATTCAAGGGCTCCAGTGGGCTTTTTGACATAAAGAGCGTGCTTTTAGTTTCTTACGGCTTATCCCTTATAGCTGATTTCTCCGTAACTTAATCAGCTGACATTTGCCTCTCCCTTTTGGCAGGAGATGTCCCTCTTGAATCTGCTGGATGTCCTTTGCATGTCATCAGAATACAGCCTTTTTACCTTTAATTCTTTCCCAGTTTGCTTGCTTTTCTTAATCGTGTCCTAAACTTCTACTGTGTTTTGAGCCATTTCCCTTCCACCTAGCACCCCTTATGAATTTCTGTCCGTATTGTGGACGAATCAATGGTGGTTGGAACAGTCCTCTTGACAGCGAGTGGAGGCCATGTAACCAGCTAATTGACAGGAAATCCGGAGCCTCTGAGCCCCTGACACCGTGTGGCTCTTCAGTACAAGCCCTGAACTGCCCCCTTCAAGACCTGTACCTTAGAGAATAACAAACTCCAATCTGTTTAATCTACTATAATTGCACTTTCTATTTTATCTAGTAATGCAGGTCTCTTACCTGATACAACACGGGTGCATTACAATTTACATTACCTAATTATGGGCATTTATCTTATTTATAATATCTTGCTGCAAAACATTGCTAAGAAAAATAAAAGAAGATCTAGAAAAAAGAAGAGATACATACTATGTTCATAAATCAGAAGATGTAATATTGTTAAGACGTCAGTTCTCTTCAAATTGATTTACAGTTTCAGGCAATTCCAATCAAATAACAGAACCATTTTTTGTCAGCTGTTAAAAGAAGCTAATTCTAAAAACTAAATGGTAATGCAAATGACCTAAGATAGCCGAAATGATACTGAAAAGGAATAAAGTTGGATGTGCTTTCAAGACGTATTTTAAATACAGTAATAAAGCTGTGTGATATTGGCATAAAGATAGGAAAAATAAATAAATAGAAAGTGCAGAAATAGATTCATGTATCTACGGTCTATTGGTTTTTACTAAGCGGTTAAATAAACTCAGGAATCTCCTCAACAAATGGTCCTGGGGCAGTTGGATGCAAAACAAACGTACTAAAAGCATAGTAGACCTTTACTCTCACTGTTTGAAACATCAACTTGAAACAGGTCATAGGCCCAAAGGTAATAGACAAACTACAAAACTTCTAGAAAAAAACAGAGGAGAACATCTTAGTGACTTAGATTTGGCAAAAATTTCTTTAAAAGAAAAAGATTAAAAAACCTGTATATCTGACTTCCTTAAAATTAGAACTTCTGCTCTTTAAAATCCACTGTTGACAGGTGTGGAGGCTCCTGCTTTGTCGACCCAGCTACTCGGGGATGAGGCAGGAGGATGGCTTGAGCCCAGGAGTCTGGGGCTTCAGTGAGCTGTGTTCATACCACTCTACTCTAGCCTGGGTGACAGAGCAAGACTGTGTCTCTAATAAACTAAACTAAACTAATATAAAATAAAATAAAATACACACTTTTATGAAAATAAAAGACAAGCCACAGACTAGGAGAAGAGACTTACATAATGTGCCTCAACAAAGGGCTTGAACACTAAAGAACTGTCACTACTAAATAGTAAGAAGACAAACAATTGATACAAGTGGGTAGAAGATTTGAGCAGATACTTCACAAAATAAGATACAATAGAAAAAAATGCCAAAAACATGCTCAACATAATTACAATGAAAATGCAAATTGCAACCACAATACGAAATCACTGAGCACCTTCTGTAATGTCTAAAATTAGAGAGACTGATCTCAGTAGGTGTTGGCAATGACATGGAGCAGTCGGTGGTAACTTTCCCACACTGGTGGCAGCAGTGTGAAATTCTACATCTACTTGGGAAAATGTTTGGTAGTTTCATCCCCAAATTAAAGACATATTAACCATATGGCCCAGCCTTTCCACTCTTGGGTATTCCATCTCTCAAGACAAACGGAATTTTTTTTCCATAGAAATATTGGCACACAAATGTTCCGAGAGACTTTGTCCTACCTGACAATTGAAAGCTGCTCAAATGTCCCTTCAGAGGTGAACAGGTGAGCACATTTCATTATATCCACACAATGAAACCCTATTCACTAATGACAGAGAGTACACACACTATCAATACATTCAACCACATCGAGGAATCTCAGAATAATTACGCTTTGTATAAGAAGCCAGACAATAAAAAGTGCAGTATGTCATTACATTTATAAAAACTCGCGTAATGTACAGATGAATAGAGTATTTAGTTAAGGACCTGTGGTTGCTCGTAGGCAGTTGGGAGGAAGAGAGATCACAGGAGGGGAAGAGGAGGCTCGGGTGTGATGGATACGTTCACTACCTGGACTGTGGTGATAGCTTCACGGGAGTAAGCACATGTGTGATGGATAAGCTCACTACCTTGACTGTGGTGACAGCTTTACAGGTGCTCAAATCTTCTACCCACTTGTATCAATTGTTTGTCTTCTTTAAGCACATGTCAAACTCAAATTGTACAATTTAAATATGCTCGGTTACTATATGTTAGTTATACACCAATAAAGCTGTAAGAAAATTTAAATATAAAGGGAGTTTTGGACATGTAGTAGAGGATTTGGGATAGTGACAAACTGGGTCAGATCTGGGAATGTACAAAGTAAGTAGAGATGAGGGTCTGAGTGGCAATGGCCTGGGATGACTGAGTGGAGGGGATGAGTTGGGATCACCTGTTGGGCAGGTGGGCAGTCAACTCACAACTGGGCGTACTAGCAGCTCTCCTTTCCTGCCAAAGTTGGTGTGCTCATCGGAGGATGGGCAAGCCCCTCAGGGCAACGGCAGAGGTTTGTCCTGCCTGCATCAGTGCCAAGGGTGTCATATGCCTGTATATAGTCATTATGTAACACACACACACATGCAGACACATGTTCATATGCGCAGCCACACATGGAGATGTCACACCCACATGAACACACCTGCATGTGTGTATTCACATCTGTGTCTGTACAGACATATACATGTTCACATGTGTGCAGACATGCATGTCTGTATAGAGACACACATTTATGCAATCGTACACATAGACATACTCAACAAACCCATTTATATACATGTGCATGAACACATATAACCATACCACACATGTACAAACAACACACGTGTATTCATGTATGTATGTAGACATATACATGTTCACTTATACAACACAGTATTCATATTCCTATGCACACAATATATATAATACATATTCACTCATATAACACAGTATTCATATTCCTATGCACACAATATATATAATACATATTCACTCATATAACACAGTATTCATATTCCTATGCACACTATATACAATACATGTTCACTTATACAACACAGTATTCATATTCCTATGCACACAATATATAATACATGTTCACTCATATAACACTATTCATATTCCTATGCACACAATATATAATACATATTCACTCATATAACACAGTATTCATATTCCTATGCACACTATATACAGTACATGTTCACTTATACAACACAGTATTCATATTCCTATGCACACAATATATATAATACATATTCACTCATATAACACAGTATTCATATTCCTATGTACACAATATATATAATACATGTTCACTTATACAACACAGTATTCATATTCCTATGCACACAATATATATAATACATGTTCACCCATACAACACAGTATTCATATTCCTATGCACGCAATATATATAATACATGTTCACTCATACAACACAGTATTCATATTCCCATGCACACAATATATATAATACATGTTCACCCATACAACACAGTATTCATATTCCTATGCACACAATATATATAATACATGTTCACTCATACAATACAGTATTCATATTCCTATGCACACTATATATAATACATGTTCACTCATATAACACAATATTCATACTCATATGCACACAATATATATAATACATGTTCACTCATATAACACAGTATTCATATTCATATAACACAATATATATTCATATATGAATATATTTTCATATAACCACATATGAATATATATTCATATAACACAATATTCATATTCATATGCACACATATGAGGGGACTTTAAAAAGTTTGTGGGACAATGAAATTAAAATAAAAAATATAAACTTCTCTCTCAGTGCCATTAAACCGAAGAAGACACTTTCATAAGAGAGGGACCAGCCACAGGATGCAAGTCCTTCTCTAAAGCACTGAGGGGCCAGGCCATCCAGCCTTGTCACTGCAATCTTTACCTTACTAACTGAAGACAAATGGGTGCCTTTCACAAATTCTTTAAGATTATAAAGCGAAAGAAGCCTGAAGAAACCAAATGAGACTGGAAGGTAGATGTCTATTTATTTTCCATCGGAACTCTCACAAAATTGACCGTGTTTGGTGAGAAGAGTGACCAGGACTGTTGTGATTGGGCAGGACCCTCTGGGGAAGTTTTCTGAGGCATCTTTTCTGTTAAAGCTTTGGCTGACTTTCCCCAAACTCTCTCACGATGAGCAGATGTCATCATGTTTTGGCCCTCCAGAAAGTCAACACGCAAAATGTCTTGAGTGTCCCCTCAAAACTTTTGACCTGACCTTTGCTCTTGCTTGGTCCACTGTCGCTGTGATTGGACACTGGCAACCTCTCGGAAGCCACTGCTGTGACGTGGCTTTGTCTCCTGTATGGTGCTGGGGAAGGCCTGTTTCATCTCCTGCCACAAGTTTTCCAAGAAAAGCTTCAGGATCTTGATCCTAGTTGCCTACAATTTCCATTGAAATCTGTGCTCTTGTCTGCAGCTGACCAGGGTGCTGTGGTTTTGGCACTCATCGAGTTTGCTCAACTTTAACTTTTCAGTGAGAATTGTGTGAGCAGATCCAGTTTTTAGTCTGCAGTGACGGCTGTTGTCTGTGCTGGTAATTGCTGGTTCTTTTCCATTAGGACACGAGATGAATTTCTTCCCCCCAGGTTGACGTGGCTGTTCTGCTGCACAGGCTTCACCCTCAACACCGTCTCACCTGACTTAAAATGATGCATCCATCTGTAAATTGTTGATTTATGGGGAGCACTGTCCCCAACTTTTTATAAAGCATTGATGACTTCACCATTTTCCACCATAAATTTGGAGCATCACCATAAATTTGATGTTTCTTCTTGCTTCAATTTTTGCAGAATTCATGTTTCTCTGGTGGGGATCTTTTCAAACTGATGATTTATCCTTCCTAATCCCTCAAACTAGATCCTGTTCAGACAGGTTAAAACAAGTCAGTATGAGTCAATTTTGGTGCAAAATTTTTTGGAAATTTCCATGCTAGTTTCCACAATACACATCTTCTGTAACTTTTTGAAGAC
This sequence comes from Nycticebus coucang, assembly GCF_027406575.1. Taxonomy (NCBI): domain Eukaryota; kingdom Metazoa; phylum Chordata; class Mammalia; order Primates; family Lorisidae; genus Nycticebus; species Nycticebus coucang. The sequence continues at coordinate 139,371,201 of NC_069784.1, read as the reverse complement.
CCATCTTGTACGTATCTGCACACATTATTATTATTAATCCTACTTGCCCTCATTAAGTGCTTCCTATCCTTACTTTGCCAATGAGAATTTGCTCACTACTAATGCATAAACAATGTTAATCAATCTATAGTTAATATGTCACCCCAATCTCCCTCTTGTGGGCAGCTTTCTGGAGCTTCCCCTCAGAAAACATTTAAGAGGCAGCAAGCCCCAGAGTCCTGGTGCCACAGCCCCGGAGCCTCACCTCCCCGGATGCAGCCTGGCTCAGCTGACAGACCCCGAGACTCCAAAGGGGCTCTGGGCCAGGGCCACCAGCCTGCCCTGCAGCCGTGCATGTGGCTCTTTCTGCCTTCAGACTTGGTGAGTGTCACGTACCACTGACTCTCCAGTTGTGACTCAGCTTCTCCACTTCCAGTTTTGGGCTCCACGACATCCCTTGAAATTTTGGGGACAATAGGCCAATTTATTCCAAGTCCTCATCCTGCAACACTGTCCCTGCCGTGGGTAGCACAAGGAGTGTGCATGTTGGGGGAGGCAGGTCTGCTTCATGGACACATCCTGCAAACTTTGATATTTTATTTCCAAATTGTTTACCCTCCTAAGTGTTTATCCTACTAAGTGACCTGGTGATTAGACGTGTGATCATGAGGAGGTGCTTGGCTCTGCTGTTCAGGAAAGACTGACTTTCCCACACCCATCATGCTCTGGCCAGATTTCTGACCTAAGAGAGGGGGAGTGGAAAGTTGCCCCAGGTGACTGAAGAAACAACCCCAGTACTGTCCCCTGCACTGTCCCCTAGCACTGCCCTTCTGCACTGTCCCCCCAGCCCTGCCCCCCAGCACTATCCCCAGCACTGCCCCCAGCACTGCTCTCCTGCACTGCTCCCCAGCACTGCCCCCCAGTACTGTCCCCCTGCACTGCCCCCTACACCTCCAGGCCGACAAAAGACAGTGAAGAGTGCTATGATCAGGGACAACACAGGATTCCCTTTGAACCCCACCTGCCTCAGGAATCCCCCAAGCTACCCCCGTTTCCTCACCTTCAAGTCTTAGTAGCTCCTGAGCCAATCCCCTGCTGCAGCCCAGGTAGTAATTCCTCCCTGGCCTGTAGTCACAGCCCTCTGCTGTCCTCCTGATCCTAGTCACAGCCCTCTGCTGTCCTCCTGACCCCCAGTCACAGCCCTCTGCTGTCCTCTTGACCCCCAGTCACAGCCCTCTGCTGTCTTCCTGACCCCCAGTCACAGCCCTCTGCTTTCCTCCCTGACCCCTAGTCACAGCCCTCTGCTCTCCTCCCTGACCCCTAGTCACAGCCCTCTGCTGTCCACCTGACCCCTAGTCACAGCCCTCTGCTCTCCTCCCTGGCCCCACTGCCCCTGAACTCTCTGGGGCTGGGGAGGAAGCAATGCTCTCTCTGCCCACCGTGCCAGGGAGCGGGTGCTCAGAAGGATGTTGTGGGAAAGAGCGAGATTTGATGGAGAAGGGCCAGGGATGCCCGGAGAGGGGCAAAGAACAACACCCACGTCTGTTATGAGCAGGACAGTTGACAGAGACACGATTTTCAGTGAGGTGATGAAAACGGGGGAGAACATATCAGGGGAACAGAACAGAATAGGACCATTTCCAACACATTCGTTTGAGGTAGCCATGCAGTTTCCAGTGGATCTGTCAACTAACCAGTCGGGGAGGTCTAGGTTGCATGTATAGACCCGGGAACTGCAGGGACACAGATGTGCCACAAACTCAAAGAATGGGCGAGTCTCTGAGGCAGAGTTCCAGAAGGTTGGAAGAGAGACCTCAACAGAGATCTGAGCTGTGGTTTGCAGATGAGGAAGGGAAAGGAGCTGGTGAGGGAGGGAGAAAGGCCGGTGTCCACGGAAAGGGGCCGATGAACCGGCTGCAAAGGGTGGGAGAGGGAGCCGCCACAGCTGCTGCTGCTCAGTGAGGCGCGGCTACAGTCTGGGAGCAAACCCGTGACAAGCAGGTCTGGGAGAAGGTCCCATTTTCCTTCCGTCTCTTGTCCTTCATCTGCTAATCAGCTGTTCCTGTTAACTGTGCCCCCTCATTGTACCTTACTGGAGGTTCAGCTCAGTTTCAGGAACCAGGAGGCCCATAATCAATCCCCACCCTCTGGAGACCAAGAAGCAGTTAAAGAAAGGTGGAAGGAAGCTGAGTGTTCCTGGGATGCTCTCCCCTAAGCAGTGATCTGGCTATTTGAGGTCCCTGGGTCTGTGCTTGTCTCTGGTGGCTGTTTTGGCTCAGTTCATATACACCCACCATGTAGGAAAGCTTTGTCCCATGTCACACAAAGACAGCGCAAAAAGAAAATAGCAGTCTGATAGGTGTGGTCCCACCAACACAATAACTAAGAAAATGCCATGAAGGCTGTGTTAACCAGTTCAATGAAAATATTTCAAATTGTATATAAAACCAGCACATTGTACCCCATGATTGCATTAATGTACACAGCTATGATTAAATGAAAAAAAAATAGCAGTCCCCACAGGCATGCATAGAAACTGGACCTGTCTGAGAGAGGCTCTGTGTGGTTGCTAGGGACCGGCTGTCTGGAGAGGCTCTGTGTGGTTGCTAGGGACTGGCTGTCTGGAGAGGCTCTGTGTGGTTGCTAGGGACCGGCTGTCTGGAGAGGCTCTGTGTGGTTGCTAGGGACCGGCTGTCTGGAGAGGCTCTGTGTGGTTGCTAGGGACCGGCTGTCTGGGGGAGGCTCTGTGTGGTTGCTAGGGACCGGCTGTCTGGAGAGGCTCTGTGTGGTTGCTAGGGACTGGGTGTCCGGGAAAGGCTCTGTGTGGTTGCTAGGGACCGGCTGTCTGGAGAGGCTCTGTGTGGTTGCTAGGGACTGGCTGCTGTTTTCAGTTGAAGCCATGAGTTACCAATCCTGACAAAAACATTCACACTCGAGTGCAGAGCTGGGAAGAGCTCTCACTGCGGAAACTAGAAGGGCTCTCATCACAGAAGAAACAACTGTGGAAGGATTTTACTTCTCTCTCCATCCTCTGTCTCCCTCTTCTTCCACTCCATGGACAGAACAGCATCCCAGCAGGAACATCCCCACTTTGGCTATAGCCAGCAGTGGAGCAGAAAGTGCCTCCCTGGAGGAAATGGATTTTCTAACACCATAATCGAGGTTTTCAGATCAATAGCTTCAACCTTGGGACCCATGGAAGGGTTCAGGGAGACTCATGGACTCATTCGTGGAAATTGATGGCAACAATTTCATGTTGTCTTTTCTTCTGCATACTCTCCTTTTATACAAAAATTTTGCAGATCATATAAGAAACATCTGGCTACATATCAGGAAGTTCTGAAAATACACTGCTGCCAGGGCAGCTGAGTCACCACACCCCTCCGTGCCTGTGTTCTCCAGACTTCCGACTGCAGAAAACTGCTCTCTTGAATTTGGTGTTCATTTCCCTTCAAATAGTGCATTTTGATAGCATGCATATTCATTTCAATGATAATATGGTATTTTTATGTTTTATTTTGCAATAATCTTCAACTTATAAGAATGTTACAAAACGAACGTAGTTCTCATATCTTCTTCATCCAGCTTACCCTAACTGTAACAACTCAAATAACTGTCATTTTACAGTCAAAAGCTAGACATTAAGATTGGTACAATAATATTCGATAGACTTTATTCAAATTCTGCCAGTCTTCCTTATCTTAGAGATTATCTGGGTACATATATTAGCACACGCAGGCCTACCAAATACTTAGCAGACATATATGACCTTTACTAGCAGAAAGTTTTCCTAGAATTGGAGATTCTGGGTCAAATAATACATGCATCTTAAATATAATAAAAACTACAAAATTGCCTTTGAAAGAGGTTGAGATAATTTGCACTCCCCCCTCAGCAGGCAGAGTACCTAGTCACCTACACCCCCGTCAGCACTACCATTAGCTTCACAGCAGCCTGAGACGGCAAAACCAGTTTGGGCAAACAAGCCAAAGAAAATTTTGCTTTCGAGTTTGGACAGTCTTGATGTCACCCATCAGCTGTGAATGGGCAGAACAGATCCAAACAAACCTAACAAAAACTTTGAGAATGTAACTGAAATTAGAAAAATTCTGCCTACAATAAAACAAGACTGAATTTATGGTCAGAATCTAATGGGGTCGACTGATGACTAAAACAGAAGCACCCTTATTCTTCAGAGGATGTTCTATTAGGACTCAGAGTGAATATAATGTTCACACATCCATGAGACAATCCAAAATTATATGCAAAGAATCAGAAAAATGTGACTGATCTTCAAGAGAAAAAAATGACCAACAGATGGTCACCCTGACGTAAACAGATGTTGGTATTATTCCACCGGGAGCTGATAGCAGCTATTATTATGATATCTAATAATATTAGAAGGAATGGTAAGTACATTTGATGTGAACAAAATGATAGAAGATGGTGGCAGAGAAGTAGGAATTATTGAAAAGAATTGAAATAAAAATTGACATAGGAAAAATAAATAAAGTTAAAAACTCACTGGATGGGTTTAGTAGCAGAATGAAGAGGAAATAAAGTCTTATAGAAACTGAAGATAGATGTGTAGGAATTGTCCAATCTGAAGAAGAGAAGCCTTGGGTGAAAAAGGACAGAACTCAGGAAACTGCAGAAATGTCACAAAGTCTAAATCTGTGTCACTGAAGTTACCGAGGATCATGAAGAAAAGAATTTGAAAAATAACGGCTGAAACGCCCCAAATTTAGTGAAAAATACATATAAGACAACTGTGCTGGACAATCATCATCAAATTATTGAAACCCAATGATAAAGAAAAATTCTTTAAAAGAGCTAGAGGCAAATGGAACATCCCTGGGAGGCGGTAGCTTGAATTATCACGGATGTCACATTAGAAACTACCTAAGAACAGGAGACGGTGGGTCAGTGTATTTAAAATTCTGCGAGAAAGGAACTGTCAGTCCAGAATTCTATATTGAGTGAAAATGTCCTTGAGGAGTGGAGGAAAAATAAAAATATTCTCAGATGAAAGAAAACCAGGAAACCATCCCCAGCAGACCTGCTCTATAAGAAAACGAAATCAAGCTCTCTGTGCAGAAGGAAAAGGACACTCGAGGGAAATGTCGATGGTAAATAGTTTGGATAATAGAAATGCTTATTTTGTTTCCTCTGAAGTTCTTCAAATACTTAACAACATTGAAAGCAAAAGTTACAGCATTTCCTGGTGGGGTTTCCAATGCATGTAAGCAAAATACTACCACTACAACATACAGGCCGGGGTGGTGGAGGGAGAGGCCCAATGTATCAGCAATTTTCTATGTTTTCCTTAAAGTCAGACAAATTAACTCTAAGTCAAATGTGAAAAATTAGGTCTGCATATTTTAATCCATAGAGCAAAAGCTAAAATACACAAAGAGATGTAGCTGAAAAGCCCATAGATAAATTGAAATGAAATATTATCAATAAAAAATTAGATTGTCCAAAAGACGGGAGGAAAGGAGAATCAGAGGAACAAAGCAAAGGAAAATAAATCATAAAATAAGTAATAAAATGAAAGACCTAAGCCAAACCCTACTCACACTTACATTAAATGCTGATGGCCACTTGGAACAAAAGCCAAAGATTATGAGAATGAATAAAAATCAACACTGTACTATGTACTGGCTACAAGAGACACACTTTATTTATTTATTTATTTATTTATTTTTTCGTAGAGACAGAGTCTCACTCTATGGCCCTTGGTAGAGTGCCGTGGCGTCACACAGCTCACAGCAACCTCCAACTCCTGGGCTTAAGTGATTCTCTTGCCTCAGCCTCCCGAGTAGCTGGGACTACAGGCGCCTGCCACAACGCCCGGCTATACAAGAGACACACTTTAAATGTAAAGACTAAGAGATATGCAGGAGCAGATGGTGAGCATAAGGCCGGAGTGGCTACTGGAATATCAGAGCATTGCCAGGGACATTTCATTATCATTTTCATAAGTGATAATTCATTATGAGAACTTAGTGACTAAAAATGGACATGTGGTTAATAACGGCCTGAGATACATGAAGCAAACATGGAAAGAACTGGGAAATACAGACAACTTCACCATGACAGCGGAGAGTTTTTAATACAGCTCTTTCTGTAATTGCTAGAACAAACTGACCCCAAAATATCAGGAAAGACACGGATGATCTGGAAAACACTATCAGCCACTCTCATCTAAGTGATATTTATAGAACACTAAATCCAACTCCTACAGAATGCACATTCTTTTCCAGGGCACATATAACACACTTACCAAATATAGACCAGATACTGGACATAAAACAAGTCTCATTACAAGTATTGAGATCCTGCAAAGTACATTTTCTGAATACAATGGAAATTCATAACAATAAGATATCTGGGAAAACTTCCCAGTATCTGCCTTAAACTAGCAACACATTTCTAAATAGTTCAGCAGCCAAAAATGAAATCAAGGGGAAAATTAGTAAATATTTCCATCTGCATGACAACAAGAATATAACATTAAAGCCTGTGGGATGTAGTTGAAGCAGACAGGTGTCCTCAAACTTTTTAAACAGGGGGCCAATTCACTGTCCCTCAGACCGTTGGAGGGCCGGACTATAGTTTTTTTAAAAAAAAGACTATGAACAAATTCCTATGCACACTGCACATGTCTTATTTTGAAGTGAAAAAACAAAACGGGAACAAATACAATCACACCGCCTCATGTGGCCGGCGAGCCACCATTTGAGGACCCCTGCCGGGAGAGAAGCTTTATTTATTTTATTTTATTTTTTTTATTAAATCATAGCTGTGTACATCAATATGATCATGGGGCACCATACACTTGTTTCATAGACTATTTGACACATTTTCATCTCATTAGTTGACATAGCCCTCCTGGCATTTTCTTTGTTATTTTGCCAAGACATTTACATTCCACATTTGCCAAGGCTCACATGTACCCGTGTAAGATGCACCACAGGTGTGATAAATGGTTACAGGAGTGCGAGCTTGGGACCTGAGATCTGGGACCGGTGGTCACTGATCCAGGTGGGACGGATCAGAAAAAACCTCGGCAAAGAGGAAAACAGAACTAGTACTTAGGGCAGTGATTTTTAACTGGTGTGCTATGAAAAAGTTTAAAGATTAATTAAATTATTTTCAGATGTTCAAAGCACAGTATGTTCTTTTCTTTCTCTCTTGTTTTTGATCAACATAATTTAAGTGTACCGAGGAAGTTTACACGTTCAAGTGTGCCGTGAGATAGAAAAAGCGGACAAACATTGACTTAGGGAGACAGGAGAGAGTTTTGGCTGGAGAGTTTTAACAATACAGGCAGAAAGGCAGGTCTCAGAGAAGCAGGTGAATGAGCGGGTCCCGGGCCTTTCCTGATCCCACCTGTGACAGGTGCGCCTCATCCCCTCTGACGCCGGGAAAGCACAGCCGCCCTCAGGCCTCTGGCTGCAATAGTCAAAAGGGCCACGAGATGGCGAAAGAGCGTCGTGAGAGCGCCCGACCTTCCTCTGGTCACCGCCGCCGGGCGAGCCCCCCCACCTTTGCAGGTGCAGGTGCGCCCCTCAAACAGCTCACGGGTCCAGCCCACGTCGTCGAGCTGTTCCTGCGCGCCAGGTACCGGACAAGATACTTTCCTTCCCAGGAGCGGGGTTGGGGTGCAGGAAAAACCCAGGTACGTGGAAGGGGATAATTTCAGAATATGGGAAAGGGCTTGAGAACAACAGAACGAGGCATTCCGGAGAAGCAGAGGCCTGGACTAGGCTGGTCACGACCACGTGGTCAGGATGACGACGCCACTCACGGTCCCGTCCAACTGCCACGGGACAGCTCTGCGCACATAGGGAGCATCTAGGTTCAAACTCACGAGGCTGTTTCTTGTCTGATTCTGTACTGAGGCCAACGGGTGCCCACACCCCCGTCTGTCTGTGATTTTGACTTTTTTACTTATGTGTGATCCAGTTTGTCCGTCTGTGTGTCTGCCGGTCCGGCCCATCTGTTCTCCAGCACTCAGAGCATGGCCTTTCCTCCTCAGAGCGCCAGTGGCTCATTCCAGCCTGGAACCTCTAGAACCGAGTGGGGACGCTGCTGTACCTGATTCAACTCGGTACAGAGTCTTTAGGGTAGTGAAGTTCAGAGTTCAGGGATTAAATCCGGGAGGGTGCAGGGACAGCGCATGGTGTGTGTGTGTGTGGGGGGGGACAAAGAAACCCTGTTTTGTGAGTTTTGGCTGGAGAAACTTGTGCTGCTGCCTAGAGGGAAAAACCTCTGGGTTGTGGATAAGGAACAGGAAAAGAGAGACCCTTCCGGGCCTGGAGTGGCCATGCCGGCCTGCAGGACGCCTGTGGAGGCAGAGGGAGCCATCCGAGCTCACAGCCAGAGGGGCTCTGCCGGAACAGTGGAGAGTGTGCTTCAGGGGTTGAGCAGGTGACTTTTGAGACGGCTTATCATCCTGAAACTCTGTGATTCTGAAGACACTGAGTAAGTCAACTGAGTAGGAGGAGGAATCAAAAAAGAAACTAGAGGAAATGGCAAAGTTGGAGAGCAAGAAAGCTCAGGGTGGGGCTGCAAGCCAGGGAGGGGTGCGGCTGAGAGGCACCAGGACAGCCATGGTCACTGGGGGCTCTGGGTGTCAGCACAGCTGGAAGAGGCAACCAGTGGCTTCCAGGCAGACTGCAAGGGGCCGAGGAGAGGCCGTGTGGTCTGGGGGACAGAGAGAGGCCTGCTCTATAAATGTGCGCGCTGGAGCACAACAAACCCGGAACCAGTGCGTGGTGGGAAAGAGGAGAGGAGTTTTTGTCTATCAAGTATTTTGCAAGCAGAGGGAACTTAGCTAGCAGAGTAGATCGCCAGGGAACTGCTGAAGAGAGAAGTCATGTGGAAATATTAAATTTATCGGGGGGAGGTAAACCCCACTGTGGACATTGTGGGACATCCTGTCAGCGTCATGTCTTGGCAAAGCAACCGTGTTGTTGGGGATGCCACCTTGGCAAGACAGGGGGAGAAGGAAGGGAAGAAGGGACTGGGAATTTAAAATAGAGCCGGGCCTGGGCTTGAGCCCTGGCTCAAGGCCCTCTCACTGCAGGATCTTGTGCCATTGTTTTCCATCTGTCAACATCAGTCCAATGACTGCTGCTGGTTACTGAGTGGGTTCTAAGTCCCACCCCCGCTAAGGAGGGGCTTCCTATGCAGAAACTTCCTATGCATAGGGGCTTCCTGTGTGAACTCTCACATCTGTGGAATTGTAAAGTGGTTTCCCCAGTTCACAGAACTGTGTGGTGCTCATTCCTCTGACCACTGGGATGCAGGGCCTCTGGTCATGTCCCTGTCATAGTTGTTCTAAGGATTGAAAAGGAATGAATATTCAAAGTTGTTAGACTATTCTAGTGGGTTTTGGCCTGCTGCACTCTGATAAATATGCCTCTATTAATATGCATGGCCCAATATTCCCAGTAACTATGCTTCAGCATAAACATGTGACTGATTAAAATATAAGGGCATTTAGTTGATTAAAAAAAATGTGCAACAAGTTTATTGTAATAGAAAAGAAAGAAAATGGAATTAATCCTTTGTAGTGTGTGTGATGCCACCTCCCTTTTTAAGCAGACTCTGGGTGCACTGCCCTCAGGGGCGAGGAGAACTTTACCAGTTGGGCTGTGGAGCCTCACCTCCTCCTCCTCATTTACTTCTCAATTTGCTTTGTTTTCATTCAGGCTTCTGGTAAGGTAGTCTCCTTCCTTCTCTGGTTGTTCCCCAACCTTCACCTCTGTGTTTGAGAACCGGCAGAACTTACACTCTATTTCTCTCCCTTGTGGTCCTCAAAGCTGAGAAAAACATCTCTTTCTCTCTTTCTCTCACTAACTTTGGCTTTTAGAGGCCTCTGTGAACCTGAGACACAGTGTCAGCTGGAGGAGCCATGAATTTGGACCATTTCCGGGTTTCCAATTCCCTTTGTGGAGTTTCTTTTGTAGCTCTCTGAATGACCTTGAACATATTCTACAGCTTGTTAATGGTTTACCACTTAGAACCACACTAATTTGTTAGATCATGCCTGCCATGTACCTTGTGAAAGACAGAGTTTCAAGGTTCCAAACAGAGGAACTGAGCTGTTTTCCCTTTTCTCAGGATGAAACATCCGTGTGGGTTGTGTGTTTCCTCCGGGGTCTATAGTGTCTTAGGGGAAGGAAGAAAATTAAATAAATGCCAAGAAAAACATTGTGAGATGTGTATTATTTCAAAGTAAAATATGCAACCAAAGCATAACGTATAAGAGAAAATTCTAAGATCAATAGGTAATTTGTGTCTCTGCAACCCAAGTGTTGTAGCTCTGAACAGTCACACGATGGCGCTCTCACGCGTCACTCACACCAGTTTCAGCCCCTAACACCTGCACGTTGACTTGCCAGATGAGGAAAGAATAAAATGATGAGCAAAAAATAAACACAAATAAAACCAAAATGGGACATGTCTTAATGAAGCTCACGGTCTAATGAAGAAGGCCACTTGTAGTCAAATGATCTCTCAAGGAAACTCCACATTTTGACTGTGACCAGCAGGTAGGGCAGAGTGCCCTGGTCAGTGCTGGTCTGTCAGGGAGGGACCCACCTCATCCGGAGACCAAGCACTCAGAGGACTGCAGACAAGCTGAAGTCTGGTGGGCGAGCACAGCTGACTACTTCCACATAATTGTAGAGCTCACACGCCTTTGGATACAGCTAATGCCTGCCTTTACACCACTGACCACTGATTCTGTTAAACCTTCGGGCCTCACTTTGGGGCCCAATTTTCCAGTTTTTTCTCCCAGGGGCCTCTTCAGCAGATTACTATTGGCAGTCTTGATGGGAGAGAAAGAAAAACCAGACTCCATCTAGCTCCATGAATTCTCTCAAAATGGCTAACCATTTCCATGGTTTTCAACAGAACTTTTCTGTCCTATTGCACACTTAGAATTTAAAAATTGTGCTTAGCCTTCTTAGTTCAAAGTAATGCAAACACATTTATTTCTAATTACACTGATAATACAGATCTAGGTAGAAAATCGAAAAGGAAAAATCAAAATCACTTAACAACTTATAATCCACATTTCCTCAAATGTCCTTTGCCAAGTCTCTCTCCAAGTCTCTCTTTGCACAAGTACAGACATGTTGATAAACGTCACTTGCAGGGCAGTCTTCTTCATGACTCTGTGTGCCGTGAAGCCCTTGCCGTGCCCGTGCTGTGGGTGGGCCCCTTGCCCTGCAGGGATGCCTTTCGCTGATTTCCCATTATTTTCAATAATGCTAAGATTAAGATCTTTGTACATATATCTTTGTTTTCCTGTTTGGTTACCTTTTTGTAGGTAAATGACTGGATTCTCTCTCTTAATGATTAAACACATGAAAAGAAGGCAATGGGTTGACGCCTCTTCCGTGAGGCTTAGTGAGAAATTTCCACCCTTGTTGCCTTCTCCTCCTGATGCCTGTGACTTGGGGAGTCCTCCCAGTAAAACTGAACCACCACATGAGGGCTGCGCATCAGACTCTGGGAGTGCAGGGCCGCAAGCACATCTGAGATTAAAAATCTAGGAGTCCAGGCCCTTCTTGCAAGGGGTCCCGAGGCCTTCTTGGTAACTGGTTTTTCTTGCTCTTGTTCTGTTTCTTCATTGTAGCAGATAAGGAATTTCACTTAGAAATGTTAGGAGAAAAGGGGGAGGGTTCCATGAGGAGATTTAGGAGGGGGACATCTCCGGCCCTGGAATCCTGCAGGCTCCCAGGTCGTGAGCACCCAGTGGCTTCTTACGAGGGGCTGTAGAGATTGCTGGTCAGCCTTTCTGACCACCAGGAATGTGGAAAGTGTTATGCTGTTGTCTTGTCTGTAAGGGGACAATTAGTAAACAAAATGTTGGTCACTTACTTCGTGCCACCATTTGTCTATAATACTATCCGCAGTGGTCTGGATGGTTCCTTAGGCCTCAAGGTGGATTCCTGCTTTGAGACAATGTACTGGGAGCTCAGCCTGATTCCAGAGCAGATTCAAGAAGCCGCCACCAGGGGGAGCCCGACTCCCTCACTAGTCCTGGCTGGGCCAGGCTTTCCTAAGCTGTTAACAAGACACTGCAGCATTATTGCTTTAAATTGCAAGATAGAGTTGGAAAGTTGTATTTTTCCATTTGGATAAAATTGTGTTTTAGAAAGGAGTTGCACACATAATTGTGTTCTGAAAAGAAAGTTTGGTGCAGACAGACCAGGTTTGTGGAATTGACTGTGTGTGTGTGTGAGGTGACCGTCCCAGTTCCCTCCTGTCCCAGGATCCAGAGCCCACCTGCCCGGTGTCCTGTCAGGGGATTGCATGGGAGCTGTCTGCTGACTCCCTGCCAGCCACTGACTCGGTCAGAAGGCAAGGGATGTTGTTCCTATGTTACCGGTTAGGCTCAGCCCTGCAGCTGCTGCCGGTTTGGGTTCAGATTCACAGACACCTGCCCTTCGGGGAATTGAAGACACGTCCTGGGTCTCTTCCCAACCTCTGCTGTGGGGGAGTGGGTGGAAAACCCGGGTGTCCAGCTTGACATTAGCTGACAGGAATAATCCAGAAAGCCTCCAACCTTGGGATTCTTTGGTCCTTTAATAAACATTAGTTTTATGTGTTAAAATTTACATGTAGCACAATTCACTTTTTTAATGTGAAAAAATTTTTATAATTCTGTGGAGTTTAACACACATACTGCTCTTCATAAGTGTTTTGCCCAGCATAGTCCCCACCTGCACAGAACCCTCACTTGTCCCTCCAGCACAGTCCCCACTCCACAGACCCCTGCCTGCTCCCTGCAGAGTCCCCACCCCCACAGAACCCTCACTTGCCTCCCTAGCACAGTCCCCACCCTTACAGACCCCCACCTAACCTCCCCGGCACAGTCCCCACCCCCCCAGACCCCTGCCTGCCCTCCTCTCACACATTCCCCCCCACAGAACCCTCACTTGCCTCCCCAGCACAGTCCCTACCCCCACAGAACCCCTGCCTGACCTCCTGACACAGTCCCCACCCCATAGGTGACCCAGAGGTGCCTGTCCCAGGTCCCATGTGAATCAATGGAATCAGCAGAAAGAAGTTTTTTGATAATGGCTCCTTTACTCAGCCCTACGGGCTGGCAGCGTTGTCTCCTGGGCTGAGGTGGCCCTGTTCACTGCTGCCTGGTGCCCCTTGTGCATTGGGGGCAGGTTTCCATCTGCAGTTCCTGGGTTTATCCATTCACCCACTGATGGTCATGTGTGCTGTTTCCAGTTTGGGGTGATTATGAATAATGTTGTCATAAACACTCACATACGGGTTATTGTGTAAAGATAAGTTTTTCATTTCTCTGGGGTAGACATGCAGAAATGGGGTTCTTAAAGGCTGAGCCTCATGTAAGTGATTCTCACCTTCATAACAACCGCCAGCCTTCCCGTGGCCACACTGCCCGTCTCACCTGTGCTCCTCCCAAGGTGACTTCGCTCATCCCCAGGGCTTTCAGCGTCTTCTGTGCATTGAGAAGGGTCAGATCCCGTCTTTAGCTCTTTAGCTTTGATCCTGACTGTGAACGAAGTGGGCTGTGGAATGAAGAGTGAGGGACGCACTGGCTGGCATGGCGTGCTGCCTTGTAGTAAAGCTGACAGAGGCTGCTCCAGCCAAAGGTCTGGGCGAGAGGGTTCCCGGCAGAGGAAACTGTGAGTGGTGGGCCTTTCAGTTCAAAAAGAACCGACGTGCCACATCCCAGGAACCCGCTGAACGCCATGGGAGTGAGCAGGAGGGAGAGGTGTAAGGGAAGCGGCGAGAGGCCTGCAGCGCCGTGGTGGGAATCTGGTCTGAGAAGGGCAAGAGGGTGACCGGAGAGGCTGAGAGACGGCAGCAAATACAAAAGGCCCTGCTGGGTGTCGTTGTTGGTCCCTGTGAAGGCGGCCACGGAGTAGCACCTGGAGTCGGAGCCCACAGGACAGGAAACATTCAGGAAATTGATCAACCAGGTTTGCTTGTGATTGCCTGTGAACAGAAGGCGGAGGGGACTTGTGTGCTAGCTTAGGATCTGGACAGGGCACCTCGCAGAGTGCTGAGTGGGGGAGTCTGGGTGCTGGGTGCACATTTCAGAGCGTTTCCTTCCAGACACACTGCATTTGAGATGCCTGTGATGTCAGTTGGGTATTAAATTTTGAAGCTTGGAAGAAAGTCTGGGCTGGCGATGAGCATTTGGAGTCTGTACTGCAAAAGGTGGTGATTAAATTCCTAGGAGAAGTAGAGGTTGAGGACCACAGAACATTGAGGGCTCGGGAAGGTGGGAAGAATCTCACCAGGAAGACAGAAAAGAGTAACTGTCCAGGAGGATGGGGACCCAGAAGACGGCAAAATGGAAGAAGCCAGGAAGGGATGCCTTGTGGGATAGAGTGTCAGCCATGGAGAGTGTCGCGCGGGGTTAGAGCAGGGCAGAAATTTAATTTTTATTAATTTTAATTTTATAAATTTTAATTAAATTTTTATTAAAGTGTAATAAATATCAAGCATAATGTCAATGGCCTAGTGGGTCACACTGGACTGGAGGGTGAAGAGAATAAACCAGACAGTGCAGGGCAAATCCTTGAAAAGGTTGTGCTATTGATTGAACATGTCCCCCAAAATCCATGTATTGAAAACATAATCCTAAATTCATGTGTTGAAGGGAGGGGGATTCTGGGAGGTAACTAAGATTAGATATGGTCATCAAGGTGGCCCCCACGGCAGGCCTGGTGGCTTTGTGAGAAGGAAGAGCGCGCCCGAGCTGATGCCACACTCTCCCAGCCGCTGCCTGTGACAGACAGGGAGCCCCCCCTAACCCCAGCACCGTGGGAAAGACATTGCTTTCCTTCACGACCTGCTGTGAGACCGTGGTGTTCTGCCATAGCAACGTGAAATGGACCAAGGTAGTTTGTCTACACAGAAAACAGAAACGGGGGTAAAACCCAGGAGCAGCTTCTTAGAGAGACATACTGGCCAGACAGTGGCTTTGTCTTGACAGAATCATGGGTCAGGAAAAGAGAAACTGATGATGTGGGGAGGGAGCCACGGGGGTCTCAGGGTGTGCCTGGGACAGGCATGATCAGGGCGTCTGAGCTGCCAGCTGGCTCCTCGGCTCTCAGGGTGTGATAAGGCTGCTTGACAGATGAGGAAGCTGAGTTTCAAAGAGGTTAAGTCATTTGCCCAAACTCAGGCCAGTTTGCTCTGTTCTTTGTCCCCCTTCATGGCCCACGCAGAGGAGAGCTCCCCAGCACGCTGCTGGGCTTTCCCAACGGTGGCAGGGACAGCCGGACATGCCTTCTTTTGCCTGCCAGGCCGCTCAGACCTGCCTGGGTCCCCTCTGTCTCCCCAGCTGAAGTAGGGCCCTGAAATGGAACCAACACAGAGTGAAATTAGCTCTGTTATTTGAGAGACGAATATATGGAATGCTCTAAAATGGACAAGCTACAAATGTGATAACCAAAGATGGAGGAGAATGCATGTCAACCCCCTCTAATGCCTTTTCGAGCCCTCCGCTACTCTGACTTACCTCTAAGGTGCTTGCTTAGCGTCGTGCCCGTGAGATGTGGGGTTACTCCTCCCTGGTCCTTCCTCATCCTTCTTCCTTCTCTGCCAATTAAAATGCACCTGAGCAGTTGGGCCGTTGGATCTTCAGTTATTCTTTTTAATCCCCACCCCTCTTGCCCATCGTGTTTTTCTAGGCCTGGTATGTGTCACAATAAGACATTCAATTAAAAAAAGGATGACTCCAAATATTTGTCAAATGCAAGTTTTCAAAGCCAAGCCAGAAGCTAAATTGTGGGGCGGTCTGTTTCTCCTCAGCCTTTAGAGATAGTCAGGGGGTCCCCGGAGTGGAGTTACGCGGGGCAGAGGACAAAGCCGCATGCAGAGGTCTAGCTGCCGGGTCATCCATCTGTGCGGCTGTACTTTAGTTTGGCGTCTGTCTGTGGTTAAACATTTGCTGAGTTTTGGATGTTACCTGAGGTTTTCCAAAAGGAAACTGACTTTCCTCAAGATGTAAATTTAATTTTGATAGTGGGGACCTCCCCTCTGTGCAATTCTTTCAAACTCAGAGAATTGCAATCAGTTAGCCCATGCAAGGCTCTTTTGTTTTTGCTTTTGATTTATAGCAGGGCTTTCATTTCACCACAAACCCGCGCAGACAGAGCATATCGTTAGAATCTGTCTCAGTTTAACACATCAATTGGCAAAGAAAGCCCGCAGCTTGGATGGAGGGGCCTGTGTGGCCAGAGACCACTGTTCCCACTTGAATTTGAGCTGGATACCCTGTCACGTTAAGTTGGCACTGACAGGACACATTTGGCCTAAACTACAAAAACCCACTTTGTTGTTGTTGTCAACACATTTTTCCATATGGCTGCATTTTCTATATTCAGAGTTCAAAACATAATTGAGCAGAAACCTTCGTGACACTCTGAGTGTCACATGCACGTTAACTGTGACCAGCCTCCCCTGTCTCTCCTGGACACACAATCACACACACACACACACAGCCCCTACGGTGGCAGGGGAAGGGGGGGGCGACCTTTTTTCTTCTCTGCTGCATGTCAGAAGAAGAGCTGTCTTAGGCCACACATTAAATAATAAGCATTAATAAAAGCTGATGAGCAAAGACAGAAAGGTGCATACTGTGGGTTGGACACCCCTGTAGGCAGCCTGACTGGGTGACGTTGAGCAATTCCATCCACAGCAAGAGAAGCCATGGGGCTAGTTGGGCCTCAGGGTGAAACCAGCCTTGGGAATCCCGGCTCCCCCTCTGAGTAGCAACTAACAGATATTTTCAGACTTTGAATGTCCTATCCCTGAACTGCGATTATGTCTATGTGCAGACTGCTGGGAATCCCCTCCCTGGACCTGACCGGTGGCTTGCCCTCTCTCCAGGGTGCCGAGTGGCTGTGGCTGGCATGCATCTGGCCAGGTTGACTCTGGAGAGTCACAGGTTCTCCCTGAGCAGGAGGCGGCTCCGATACCAGCTCAGAGCTCTCTGCACCTCCTGTCTTCTGTTGGGACTCGGACCAGCTCCGTGATGGTCAGTAGGGTTCTGATCATGACGGGTGGGGTGGGTGGCTGTGGCAGAGGCAATGCTGTGTTTCTTTCCCTCCCAGTCTCACGAAAGCCCAGGGTGCCCTGCGGCCAGGGGAGTGACAAAGCTGGACTCCTTCCCATGGACAAGGCAATTTCCCCCTTTCCAATCCTGGTCATACTCTGTCTCTCTCCCATTATCTGCCACCAGAATGCAGAGGACACGGGGTCTTGAGGCTGCAGGGAGTGGTGGAGCCACCAGAAAGAAGAAACCCTGAGCCCTTGCGGGAGGATGTGTAGCCCAGCCCCAGGCTGGCCAGCACTGGGCTATGCAGCTAACGGAATGGCTTTGACTGCCTTTCTCAGGCTCTCTGGAGCACATCTTTGATCAGCTTGAGTCTCAGAATGAGTTGATTTCTGCTGCTTTCCAGGAGAGCACAGAACAGTCTGGAAATTACAAAGCTAGCTGCTGATGACCTGAGATGTCACTGTTGTCACCACCCCTGTTCTGCACTGTGCACTGTTGGCAGCTGCTGCAGGGCAGGACACCTCCCAAAGGCTGGACCCCTGCGTGTGCTCACTGCCCACCTGTGTTCTCTGAGTCACTCTCCTTTACAGAAAAGGGGATCAAATCGTTTGAACAATAGCTGGTTTCCACCCCTGCAGTGCCCTGAGAAGGTATTTGGAGGCTTGTCAGAATGGCCAGTCACACGACATGACCAGTTGGGGGTGTTTACTTGTCCATGTGGAGATTCTAACCGCAATTCTGGAACAATCTGAAAGCCGGGTCTCATATGGCCTCTTCCTCTCACAGCAGAGCTGTGAGTCAGCATTTTACCAACCAAGCCTGATGGCCATGGCAAGGCTTCCCAGACCGGGGAGGCGGTGTATTTTATAACATTGACTCCAAAACTCAGATTTTTTCCCCTAATCTGTCTCAACAGTCAATAAAATTTGTCAGAGGAGTCTGCTAAGCAGCCCAGCAGCGCTCTGTTCCTAAAGATATTTAAGGGTTTTATCATCTGTTAAAAACAGATGCAGAAGAGAAAGAGAGAAAAATAAAAGGTTGGAGAAGACATATTATTTGAGGCTCTTAAGTGGAGGATCACATAGGGGAGGAGGCTTTAGGGTGACAGGAGTCCCATAACAAACAGGACACTGATTTTCCTGGACTGGCATTTATAATAAAAATACTGTGTTTGTGTATCACCTAAAAATGTAGACATTTGCTCTCACAGTCAAATGTTTTTAATTCTTCTAGTCATTCTCCAAACAGGGGGTGCTATTCTAAATTTATAGATGAGCAAACAGATTTATTTAAGTGACTTGCCTGTCTAATTCATAAGCAGCAAAATCTGCATAGATGAGTGATATTTTAAAAGTGTATGTTTTGAATGATCTGTCACTTTCCCAGTCAGCTATAAGAATCCGCCTATTTATGAATATATAATATGGCTCTAAAAATGCTAGGGCAGAATATTTTATATATTTACCAGCCTTTAGTTTATTAATGCTTGATATAAGTAAAAATACTGCCTTGCTTAAAAAAAAATCAGATAAATTGTGTGTGGTGGCTCACACCTGTAATCCCAGCACTTTGAGAGGCCAAGGTAGGAGGAACACTTGAAGCCAGGAGTTCAAAACCAGCCTGGGCAATATAGCAAGACCCCATCTTTATTTAACATTAAAAAATTAGGCATGGTGGTGCACATCTGTAGTCCCAGCTACTTAGGAGGCTGAGGCAGGAGGATCATTTGAACCCAGGAGTTGGAGTTTGTAGGGGGCTATGATTTCACCACTGCACTCCAGCCTGGGCAACAAAGCAAGACCAAGACCCTGTCTCAGGAAAGAAAAGAAATCAGATGGGTGTGTTACTCTATTGCTACTATGCTATATTATATCGAATCCCCTTTTTCACAGAGAATGTGGTGATACTGAATATAAAATTCTTTTTATTAATTTTGAAAATCTGAGAGGAAATATTTGCATATACAGAAGGTACTAAAAGAAAGTATACACGTTTTAAGAAAGGAGAAAACTGTATTAAAAGTGTAATACTTAAGTCACATTTAACCTCTGCCATTATCAGAGGTGCTCAAACATGACTTCATCTTCTGCTATCAGTATCTATTGAGTATTATAATTTTAATACAGTTCTTTTCTTTCTTAAAATGCAATACTTTTTTTGGCATTGTCATATATGCAAATCTATGCTTGGATGTGTGCGGTTGCACTGTGTACGTCTACAACATGTGAACACTGCGTATGTACAGTGATTTCTTGGTATCCACAAAGACTGGTTCTGGGACCCCCGCAGACACCTAAACCTGCAGATGCTCAAGTCCCCGAAATGGAACGTGCAGAGCTTCTGGCCACCTCCGTCCATCCTCTGTGCTCTGCTAAGCATCTCCAGGTTATAAGTACACCTTATACAAGGCAAGGGCTGTGCCAATGCTTGCTGTTTTATTTTTTAAGATTTGTATTTTTTTTTTTTTAATTTTTTTATTAAATCATAACTGTATACAATGATATGATTATGGGTATTTTTTATTATTGTGTTGCTATTTTAATTTATTATTTATTTTTCCTCAAATATTTTCAGTCCAGGTTTGGTTGGATTCACGGGTGTGGACCCCTATGCAGAGGGCCGGCTGTACTGCGCATGGTGTGTGTGTATCTGGTGCACGTGTATTTTTATGTATATGTGTTTTATATATGCACAGGAAACAGCAACTTAACGTCCTCTCACATGGATACAGGCAGCAGGACTCTTGGCCATGTTAGCACTCTCAAAATTTGAAATCCTTATTTAATCTTTACCATTTGGGAGGTTAGCTTACTCTAAATTAAAAAACCTGATTTCAGCAGGTGACATCACTGCTGGGGGAAGAATTCTAAACCCGAGGAAGTTGTTTGGCTTCACCTTTTAGATGGTGCCTCAAAATCTGCCCTGCCATCACTCTAAGTTTGTAAACTTCTGTGCCCCGTGTGGTGTGGGCATTTCCTTAGGAGGCTGTTTAGAACCAGCAACCCACACTAGGAACTCTTTGACAATGTGGTGTGGAGGAAATGTTTGTTTTCCCGAGAGACTTGGAGCTTGGAGCTTCTGCGCATGTCGGGCAGAGGAGCAGCCAGAATTAACTTGTCTCCCTTTCATGTCTTTACATACTGTTTTTGGTACATTTCCCTCTTGTTTTTTAATTTAAACATCTTGATCCCTTTAGGTAACAGGTATCAGTCCTGTGAAACTTCCCTCCCTAAATTCAGAGGGCTGCCTTTTAAATGCACTGCCATGATTCCAAACCGTAAAATAATACAAAATAAAAGGCCTATGTTTTAAAATTTTTTTGTGTGTTCTTTTTTTTTTAATTTACAAAACCATGTCGTTGAGTCATATTCTTTCATTCATGAATTCAGGATATAAGTACTGAGTCCCACCACAGGCTGGGAACTGGGATGAACACATGAACGACCCTGGGGAGCGACACTCCAGGGGGAGACGGGTTTGCAGCTGAGGTATGGAAGACAGCGCTGCAGGGGGCTGGGGGTGCTTGAGAACTCTCTCGGCCATCACTGAACCCACTCACGCCTCCTGGCAGCTGACTTGCTTCTTATGGGGAAGAAGAAAACCGTAGCTGCATGTATGCGCACCACATGGCTTTTTGACACTGCGTGACGCACTTGAACATGTAACATCTAATTTGAGTCTCAACAGTCTTGGGAAGTAGATGTTATTGCCATGTATATTTATAAATATGGGCCAAGAGGATGGTGACCTCCTGCAACGTTACCTGGCTGGTAGACGTGAAGCCAGTATTCAGGTCCTCACCTAAAAATGGCTCAACTGAAACTCTTTTTTTATATCCTTCATTCACTGTCTGACGGCAGCCAGCGTGCAGTGGCAGCACTGCAGATCACTGCAACTGCAAACTGCGGCCTCCAGTGCCCGCCCGCCTCGGACTCCTAAAGTGCTGAGATTATAGGTGTGAGCTACCACATCTGGCTAGTTTATATATATATATTTTTTTATTATTATTTTTATTTTTTTTATTGTTGGGGATTCATTGAGGGTACAATAAGCCAGGTTACACTGATTGCAATTGTTAGGTAAAGTCCCTCTTGCAATTTTTTTTCTATTATAGAAGCAAAGATGTTCATTAAAAAATTCAGAAAGTATAAAGGAGGAAAAAATGGTCTAAATTTCTTCCAAACAGTTTTTCTTAACAGTTTCAAGGTTTGTATATTTTATATTCATAACCTTTAAATTCTGGTGTCCATGTGGCCCCTTGCATATAAAGAAGCTCAATCTAATAACCAAAAATAATTTGAAAGGAAATCTAGTCTTCAATAGCTTTTCTGAAAGTACAGTAACGTGGCCTGTGGCCACATTGCTGCCTCTCATGAGACTTTGGAGTCTTGCTTGTTACACACTGTGGAGGGGCACGGCTGTGTCCCACGAAGGTGGGTTAAATATTCCAGTGTTTATTTGTGTGTGGTCTTGGGCAGGCCTCCCTCATTTTCTCGTCTTTGAGAGGGGTCAGAGGGGTCTAATGAGAGAATGTATGAGCCGTGCCTATCAGGGAGGATTTCATAAATGTTGTTCTATTCCTGGTTTCACTTCACACCTCTTAAAAACATTTTCACATCAAAAATACTTACGTACCAACAAAATGTAGGCCGCAGCCCCTCACAGCCATTATAGTTAGGAAGAAAGACGCCTATAACAGGGTTGAGTGGCAATGCTTAACCACCCCAATCCTGAAAGGGAGGGTGGTTAAGGAGGGTCATGACTATTCGTCCATTCGTAGAAGGTCCCAGCACGGTCAGCCCATCCCAGCAACTCTCTGAATGCTCTAGCTCCAGTGGGAACTGACATGCTGGGAAAAGTCCAAGTACCTCTGATTGCAATTGAATGTTGCACTGGCTTGAAAAGTGTTCCTCAAAATTCATGTTCACCATGAGCCTCAGAGTGAGATCTTACTTGTAATTGGTCAAGTTAGGTGAGGTCATTTTGCATTAGGGTGGGTATTAGTCCAGTGATCTCATAAAGAGGGAACATTGAGACACACAGGGCAGAGAACCCCCTGGAAAGACACAGAAACATACATGGAAAACATGTCTGACACCGGGGCAGGGATCAGACTGACGCTGCCACACACTAAGGACGGCCAATGATTATTGGCAAGAGGCAAGGGAGGGTCCTCCCTGGGAGCCCTTGGAAACAGCACAGCTCACCGACACCCTCAGACAATACATTCCTCTGATTCAAGCCCCTCCCAGGAAACAAGACAGAGGGAAGGAGGCCACGGAGGCCTCGAGCTGTTACGTGTCCCCCATAAAGCCACATTGTCCTGGGGTGTGACGACCTCTAGGTAACTCCACATGCCTGCAGGCCATGTTCGTGATGTTTGCTACCCGTTTTTGGATTTTCTTCTGCCATACTCTTTTCCATCCTGGCCTGTAGTCTTTCACTTTATTGAGGGGCTCTACCTTAAACCCAGGAAAACAGACTAGAAGTATTTCCAAATAAAGCCCTGCATTTTTGGAGGGAATGTTCTATGTAGCCCTTGGAAACACTTTCTGACCCCATCAGCCATAAATGACCATTGTTGTCTTTTAGCATTTAATGAAGAGAGAGCCTATACAGCCCTTTGATTTATTTGATCAATCAGAAAAAAAAAATTGCTTAATGCTAGATGCTTTATCGCTTTTTGAGGAGGGGTCATGGCAGGTGTTTGAATATATGTGTTTTTAAGTTTTTCCAAGTGTGGTGCTATTTTAGTAATTTAATGCCATTAGGCAAACTAGCCCAAAACTCAGAGGCTGAACCCAATAATCACTGGTTGCTTACTGTTCTGAGATCAGGACGGGCTCAGCCGAAGTGTTCTTCTGCTAATCTCACTGAGTGTTATTCACATGGCTGCAAGACGACATCATTTACGTGTCTGGTGTGTGGCTGGAATGGCTGTGAGAGCTGGTGGTGTCCTAATACTTTCCTTCCTCCAAGCAGTCTCTCCAGCAGGGTCGGAGTTGCTCTTGCTCTTTACGTGGTGTCAGACTTCGGGTATGCTGTAGCAACTAAAGAGGGTTTGGCAGTGTGGCCATCCCCTCCGTTGTGATCTTGGGTGGCGGGTCTCCTTTGCAATGCATGTTTGCTGGTCTGGTGGCAAGGCACAGTGCAGGCAACCTCATGCACAGTCTCCGTTGTAGCCGGTATTTGAGCCCAGAATCAACTTTGTGGCATTGTCTAGTTTGCTAAGCTAAAATTACTCTGGGCGTTCTCTGTGCTATAATCAAACTGGAATTGCTTTCTGAGGAAAACCCTGAATGTGTCTTTAGACACTGCTTGGGAACTCCTTTCTGTGAATAAGAAACAGTCCTTAAACTGCCTGAAATGTACATTGTCCATCAGTCCTCCTGCCAGACTGTCAGAGAGTGGAGGGCCTGGGCTACTTTGTTTTGACCGTATATGGAATTTATTTTACTGAACCAGGCTTTACTGGTACCTCATACAGACCCTGAAGAGCCCCCTTGTTCCTTACAATCTTAACTACAGAAGTTGTTGAGGACATTGTTTACTGTGTTACGAGGAATCATCTCTATAACCTGGAGAAATAACTGTCAGGGCTCAATAGAATTAGTCTTTGCATCTCTGGAGCACTCCTGCACTGTCGGCTGGGCACTGGACTGCTTTTCCTCTTTTCACTGATGTCTGGAAGCACATAGACAAATTTCTAAGTGCTCAGAAACTTAGAGAAGGTATTTTGGGTAGTAGCCTCTCACCTTTTCTTACATTTTCCTTCCTAACATCTCACATACTCACATCCCTGTAAGTCATTCTCACGGACATGTATCTTTTCCTTTTTCTTTTTTTTCTTTTCTAAGATAGAGTCTCCCTTTGTCATCCTGGGTAGAGTGCCATGGCATCACAGCTCACAGCAACCTCAAACTCTTGGGTTCAAGTGATTCCCTTGCCTCAGCCTCCCGTGTAGTTGGGACTATAGGTGCTGACCACATGGCCCAGCTAGTTTTTTAGAGATGGGGTCTCACTCCTGCTCAGGCTGGTCTGGAACTGGTGAGCTCCAGTGATCCGCCTGCCTTGGCCTCCCAGAGTGCTGGGATTAGAGGTGTGAGGCACCACACCTGGTGATATGTATGTTTTCCTATGTCTTGTTGCACATATATTATTATTATTATTATTAATTATTATTGCCTACTTAGCATTTAATGTCCTCAACTTCCCTAGACTTGCTATAAAAGACATTTTTGTGCCAGAGATGTTCTTTTGCTGCTTAACTGCATGGACAACTTTTCTTTTCTTTTTTTTTTTTTTTTTTGCATTTTTGGCAGGGGCCAGGCTTCAGCCCACCACCCGTGGTATATGGGGCCAGCACCCTACTCCTTGAGCCACAGGCACTACCTGTGGACAACTTTTCATTGCCTTTTAGTTCAGAGATGGGGCATTACCTTTGTAAAGTTTTTGCAACTCTGTAAGGAAAACTAATGTTCTCCCTTTTCTGTGTTCCCAGCCTGAATGTCTGACCCATGTTTACAGCGTGATGGAGTGACCACGGTTTCTGCAGATGTCATTTACCCGTGGTCCACTTCACTGGGGGGGGTGAACACTTCCCTGCTAGTGCAGCCTTGAGTCTCTCCTATGCCGTCTACCTCATCTCCCTACCGCGCTCCGGTACCGTCCCAGAGAAATCCTATACTACATCCATGTCTATGTCGATGCAAAAAATAGGGCTCTGTCCTTAACTGAGAATCCAGTTGTGGTTTTGTGTTATTTTCTTTGCACACCCCTACCATTGTGAGCGAATTTACCAAAAATAAGCCTTTAAGATATATCTAGTTTAGTAGGAATTTATGGCAACTTTCAATAAATGGTATCTAGATTTCTGGTTCAATAAATTGCTCTTGGCTACAGGGCGGCTTTCAGGGCAAAAAATTACTCAACAGCCACGAGTTTCTCAGAGCTTCAGTGTTAGTTCTGGTCCCTTTATACATGTGAGTGCTACACTGTAGAATGTGTAATATTTGTCAAGCTAGTCATTTCCATATGGTACTGAAATATATAATACCACGGTTACAATCTGTAACCCGAGCCCATTGATACATCTGCCACCTTTCCTCATGGTGTCATAAAGAATTGGTTTGCAAATACTAGGGGAGAAGGAATCCAGGAATTCGAAGTTGTTTACAAAGCGTAGAGGTACATATGACTCTGATTATTTCAGACACAGACATTTTGTTTAGAAAAATCTGTAGAAAAAAGTGCTTGGTGGTTAAAATCTTTAGCCTTCACAAACGTACGCATTCATGATTTTAATAAACATCCTCAGTGCACAACGCTCACAGCACGCGGATGCTCATACAAATGGCTTCAGAATGTGCGTCCTGAGATTGCCTTCCCAGAAAAGGGGAAAACCAAAGAGATGACTTGTATTTTAAATAATGGCATCATTGGAATTTTTAGTTTGTGACAAAGTCCTGAGATTTTTGTATATAAAACACTTCTAGAAGTGTATGTAAAACAGCCATGCGTAGATAGCCACTACTTTATGTGTGGAAAAGTTACAGAAGAGTTTTATTATTTGGTATACAGAGAACCAGGTAAGCACTTGGGGTCAGAGTTTCACCCGGAGCCTGGGACTGTCATCCAGGACTGGGTGTCCCAGCCTCCCAGACCCCTCCATTCTGGGGGGTGGAGCCTTTCTGTATTTATTCTAACTCAGAAAGTTGCATAGATGTTTCCGCAGCTTTGGACATTGGTACTGATGGTTCTTGCTTAGCAAAGAAAGGTTCAGAGAGAGACCAGGCTGCCCATAGTTAACAGGCATCTTTACAACCGTGACCATGGCCCACTCAGGCTCTAGGTGTTGGGTGGCTTGGATCCGTGCCCAAGGGGCATTACACCTCATAGTCTCAGGCATTGGTGATTTCTCTGGCGGGACACCAGTTTGACAAACGGGTCACCTCCTGAGTGAAAGGAAACTGCACTTGTGTGCATTGAAACTTATTTTGGGCTTTACTATGTCATCAGGCTAACAGCTATTTCTCAGTTTCTAGATAGAGCTGTGGAAAAAAAAAATGAAAACTCAAAGTATCAGATTACGAGACTCGCGGTCAGATTCTTTTCTGGGAATTTATTTATGAACCCTATAATTGATGGTTTTATTTTCTTTGGAAATAAAATGGAATTAAAAAACTATATCCATGAAGGGAGTTAGAGCCAAGTCTGCTTTGTCTCTAGGACAATAACTCACACACAAGACCGTCTCTGCTGGAGGACAGTGGGGCCTCTGGGAGAGTCTGAACGACTTGCTGACGGTCTGGTCTCTGTTTACGCTTTTCTTTGTTAAACAAGAACCATTGGTACCAGCACCCAAGCTGATGTTCCCCTGAGGTGTTGGCCATGTGCCCTGGGAGAGTGGTCCTTCTGTCCCTGGGCCACAATTGTCACAATTTGAATAGAGGACAGAAAACACAGCAGACATTTCTCAATGTTGAATGAAGGTCACATCATACTTCTCAATTAGGATAAAAGAAAGAGTGAACTGTTTATATAGTCCCCCCACCCCAGAACCACCCGCCTCGTTGCATGTGAAGGATTCGGAGCAAGCCCAGCCCCTCACTGTGACAAGCTGAAAAGCAAACGGCCCACATGACAACTGACAGATGACCCACGTTTGATATCAGCAAGAATATCTTTAGTGACCATTAAGATGGAAGTGAGTTAATAAAACTCACCTCAGGAAAGAGGCTCTGTGACAGGAGTGGAGACACCAGAGTCCATCGTCACTTCTGCTCCTGACTCAGAGGGCCGTGGTGGCCTCACTGCAGCTGGCCTGGTTCCAGTCTCACCCTGGGACAGCAGGGTGTGGGAGAAGCTGGCCAGAGCTCTGCACAGCCACCTCCTGCCCAGCGCGGATGGGGAAGGCAATTTTACCAACGACAGGAGCCAGACTTGTTGCTTTGTGGCTGAAAAACAAAGTTTAGATGCTTCTAAAGGCGATGTACTCCAAGATTCTACAGAACATATTTAAAACTTTGTGAGAAGGCAGATGCCATTTCAGTCAAAATCAAAAAGTTTTTAGGAAAGTATAAACTGAGATAAACAGGAAGACAGTGGGGTAGAAATAACATGTCAGAATTTTAAGATTGAGATAAGCTACTGAGAAAGGGTTAGAGCAGCGGAGAGCACAATCCCAGCCCTGGAACCGGCAGAGAATCCAAGGGAGTGGGACCTGGAGTCAGGTTTGTGGGGGGTGCCCTGGGAAAGCTCCCCCAGAAGTTGGAGCAGGAGGGAAGGTGACCGGGATGAGAGGAGCAGGAAGGCCTGGGGACAGGGAGGGGGCCAACCTGCTGCCGCTTCTGAGGAGGAAAACAAAACCACGTGGACCCAAGGTAATCGTGAGAAAAGTTTCCTGAATGGAAAGGTACCTCAACGTGTGTGGGAAGGGCCCCCCTGGACAGAGCCATAGGAAGGGAAACCACAGGTGCGTCGGAAGGACCCCCGGGGCCGGGCCATAGGAAGGGAAACGGCAATGTGGCGCTAGGTTTGCCGATTGCCCCGAACTCTGGGAGAAAGGGACAGAGTAGCTGAATGAGTTTGAATTGTACAGCTGCTGGGATGATGTTGACACACATGTACATCTACGTATGCCACAGAATTCTGTGCCTTCAAAGGGACGACACCTGTGTTCTTCAACCTTTTTCATCTCACTGAACACTTGGACCTATAAACTTCTATGGCATGCTTAACTTACATTGCCGCTTCTCCGAGTTAAAAAGGAGAACATACTTACTGTGCTTTGAACTTCTTATGAAAATAATTTAATTAATGATCTTTAAAATTTTTTGCAGCATACCTAAGATCTCACGGCACAGGAGTTGAAAATCACTGCAGAAAGATTTCAGCATTCAGGAAGCGTCAACTTTTCTAGCATTTTACACTACAAAGAGAAGTTCAGCAAATTTATAAGCACTTTGGGGAGTTTTCTGTGTCTCTGGTGCTGATGGAGTGTCTGCTTCACCCTGAGGGGGTCCTGGGGTCAAGGTGCTCCTGGGAGAGCTCCGTGATGGGCGGGGCAGACGCTAAGCCCAAGATGGGAGGTAGGAAGGAGAACCAAGGTCAGGTCGACCTGAAGGCCGGGGCAAGATGACTTTATGGTGGAATCAGTATGATGGGCTCGTGCCACCAAGGAAACCATGAAAGCTTGAAGGAGGAGTGATTGAGCAGGAGCAAATTCCAACTGGGTCAAACCAGCCAGTCTGAGAGGCAGCACATGCAGAAACAGCGAACGCAGGGGGAGCCTCATGCTTCACATCAGCAAAGACGTCTAGGAAAAAACCCAGAGCGCCAAAACATCAAAGCAAACAAAACCCTGCTATTCTTCTCAGAGCCACGCAGGTATGGAGAGGAATCTGTACATGCCGCATTGGAACCCAAAAGTTGGAGGCACCATCTTCTGACTGCGTACCTCAAGTCAGGCTTCCCACATGGTCACCTGCTCTAACCCAGCGGACAGAGCCTGAGAAATCCACAACTGTGGCAGCCTACCATTTCCCTTGTTTATCACTGACTTAGCAATATTTTATAAGTTAGTGATATGTGACACTGCAGTTGTGAAGCCACAGTACGTCCTTAATGTCTTGGGAATTCCCAGGAGTAGTGAGGAAACGTGCTTGCGCGTTGGAGGTGCCAGTGACGAGTTGGCAGCATCTTCCAGGAAACTCTTAACTTGGGGATATTTGTACCAGATTCCACTGACATCAGAGATAAAATCTTTTCCTTTTGCTGCATTCAAATCCTTAGCTATCTGAAGACAGCTATGTGGCTACCCTTTTTTCTTCTTAGAGCAGAACATCACTAGTTTCTTCAGGCTTTCCCAGCATCCGCTGCTCACAGCTGGACTCATAGGAGTTGGCAATGTCCCCGTGAGGGTTTGCCAATGATCCTAAGTCCTGGGTGTCAGCCCACAATCTTGCCCAAGTTCTGGGTGTCAGCCCATGATCCTGCCTGAGTCCTGGGTGTCAGCCCATGATCCTGCCTGAGTCCTGGGTGTCAGCCCACTATCCTGTCCAAGTTCTGGTGTCAGCCCATGATCCTGGCGGAGTCCTGGATGTCAGCCCATGATCCTGCCTGAGTCCTAGGTGTCAGCCTGCAATCCTGCCCAAGTCCTGGGGGTCAGCCTGTGATCCTGCCCGAGTCCTGGTGGTTAGCCCGTGATTCCTGCCCGAGTTCTGGGTGTCAGCCCATGATTCCTGCCCGAGTTCTGGGTGTCAGCCCATGATTCCTGCCCCAGTCCTGGGTGTCAGCCCATGATTCCTGCCCGAGTTCTGGGTGCCAGCCCCCGATCCTGCTGAGTCCTGGGTGTCAACCCATGACCCTGCCCCAGTCCTGGGGGTCAGCCTATTATTCCTGCCTGAGTTCTGGGTATCAGCCCGCGATCCTGTCTCAGTCCTGGGTGTCAGCCTGCTATCCTGCCTCAGCCCCGGGTGTCAGCCTGCAATCCTGCCCCAGTCCTGGGTTTTAGCCTGTGATCCTGCCGAGTCCTGGGTGTCAGCCCATGATCCTGCCCGAGTCCTGGGTGTCAGCCCCTGATCCTGCCTGAGTCCTGGGTGTCAGCCCCTGATCCTGCCCGAGTCCTGGGTATTAGCTCATGATCCTACCCCAGTCCTAGGTGTCAGCCCATGATCCTGCCTGAGTCCTGGATATTAGCCCATGATCCTGCCCCAGTCTGGGTATTAGCCCACGATACTGCCCCAGTTCTAAGTATCAGCCCACAGTCCTGCCCCAGTTCTGGGTATCAGCCCATGATCCTGCCCCAGTCCTGAGTGTCAGACTCAAAGCTGAGCCCCTCAGGATTAACAGCTCCCTTTCTCTTTGAACCTCTTTTTTTTTTTTTTTTTTTTGCAGTTTTTGGCTGGGGCTGGGTTTGAACCTGCCACCTCCAGCATATGGGGCCTGCGCCCTACTCCTTTGAGCCACAGGCACCACCCCTCTTTGAACCTATTTTAATGCAGCCCAAGAGGGTACTCACTTGGGTTTTTTGGTCAGTGAATTATGCCACAGATTTCTTTGGAATTCCTGAGTTTCTGAGTCCTAAAATTCTTTAATTATAAACTGCTGTTAAGTAATTTTGGTGCATAATTGAAATGCACAACTTAATATGATACTCATTAAGTTTGGTTGTTTTGGATTTAGACCATCCTTTCAGGCTGCTGAAATTTTGAGGTTTTTCTGTTTGTTTTTAGTCCAACCCATAATTCAGCATCTGTCAGAGCTTTATTCTTGAGTGGGTGTGACAAGCAGACCATTCTCCCTCCAGACGTATTTCTGATACAGCACTTCCAGTGCTGTGGTGCCCAGTGGTGACCACCTTCCCCACAGCGCTGTTCCCTGCTGTCGGATGCCGAGCTTGCCATGGAGCCACCTAACCCGACAGTCATCTGACACAGAGATACGACTTCCACTCATAAATGGGAATTGTAAATCTTAAAATAGGAAATATAATAAGAGGTAGATTTCATGGTTGTTCAAGTGATTGTTTTTATACCTGAACATAATTTTCCTTTCTGTAGGAGTGCATGTCTGCACTGATAGTGGAAATTCATGAGAATATGTGACCCTGTGTGTGAACTTTCACTGACAGACACTTTTCCCGACAAGGCCCTATGACGACGTGCGAATGAGCTTGGGAGGAGGGAGAGCTGCTGGAAACCACACAGGTGTTTCTACAAAAGGGTTTAGTGAGTCAGGTTTACAGGATCAAGAGTGAGCAGGGGCAGTTGGAGACAGAGGTGCGTCTGTTTGAGGGACTGGGAAGGAGGCCTGGTTCCTGACCCTGCACCCTCATGTTTAAGAAACATTGTGCAAATGAATGCTCTATCAGAGGTTTCCAACCTTTTATCTCTTCCACCACAAACTGGAAGAATAAGACTTGTCTGGGGCCACACGTTAAATACACAAACACCAAGAAAAGCTGAGGAGCACAATAAAAGGCCTGTGCAGAGTTCTCATGGTATCATTCGCCACAGAGAAGCCCCGCAGGCCTCACCTGACCACACGCGGCTCCAGGGCAGGCCCGTCCTCTCATTCCTTTTCAACTAGATACAGCTTGGAATGGTGAGTGTGAGAGGGCTGGGCTTGGTACTCCAAATGTAAGGAAATGAAGAAGGGAGGAGTGGGAGAGGACCAGAGACATCAAGGAAAGGCTTGGTGTGTGGGTCCTGGCAGGGAGGAGGTGCGTCCAGAGTGAGCTCTTCATCAAAGCAGAGGAGAAAGAGGCAGAGGAAACTAGGGGCAGATACTCATTTTACTGTCCGGGTTAAAAATTAGTTAGTAGAGGGCAGCGCCTGTGACTCAAAGGAGTAGCCCCGTATGCTGGATGTGGTGGGTTCAAACCTGGCCCCAGCCAAAAACTGCAAAAAAAAAAAAAAAAAAAAAAATTAGTTAGTAGATACTTATAAGGTTCCCAAAATAGGTGAATGTGGGAGAATATGAGGAAATGGAGGAGAAGACTGCGCAATGTCAAACTGTCACTTAGCATGTGGGCAAAAGAATTCCAAAAAGAGGAATATTTCCTGCCTTGGAAGTACAGAAAGGATGAGAATGTGAGAACCCACAGCTAGCCTGGTCAGCAATGTGATTTTTCACTCTTCCTTTTTCTGCTGTTTTGGAGACTTCAGACATGACACTTTCATCCTGAAATTAAATTAGGTCGCCAACATAGGAGAAATTTCAGATTAAAGCCAATGCTAGCCTGAATGAGATTCCTTAAGAAAGTATTTCCTATTTGTATTATGAATTGCATTAGTTTTCTTCCACCTAATTAGATACTTAAATACCCTGAGTTTTGCTATGTGATTTTTTCTATTTGGTTTATATTCACACCATAGTGGCCAAGAGGTGTACTGTCTGGTAAGGCTAGGTGATGGAACTGTTGGTTTTCACCTGCAAACTGCAAAACAAAACACACCATGAGGGTAAAGAGAATTGGTAAGTCAGTAGTCGTGATGTCTAATCAGTGGCTCACAAGGCTAGACAGCTCTTCTGTGCAAAAATCTGCATCCTCCTTTCAGATTTAAAAAAATGGAGAACCATAACAGAGTAGATCTGGAAATTTAAAAAAATTTCCAGATCTTAGAAATTGAGAAATAAATGCGTAACTAGAAGCGGCATTAATTAGAACAATTCACACTTAATTCCTATGGTTTTTATGGCATAGTTGTAGGTTGAGAATGACATGACCAAAAAGTCAATAAAGGTCCCAAATTTCTTTGTTGAAAAAGTTGTAGAAAATGAATTTAAATGCAGAGAAGCAAGTTAGCTGATAACGCTGGATGCAAAGAGAGTGTGTGGGAGTAGGCTGGGTGTGAGCGCTTCCAGACGGGGCCCTGCCAATTGACGTCAGCCCGCCATGAGCCTCCCCCAGATATTGCAGGCCAGCTGGGCTGGCCAACTGTGCAGGCTGTGGGGCTGGTGCTAAAATATTTGGATATGGTCGTGGAGAGTGAATAGACTCCTAGAATCACAGGCTGTTCTCAGTGCCAGCAGAAGCCTTGGGGCTTAAACGCCTATGAGAAATGATTTTCTCCCAGATTCATTTCTGTCCTCTACATAAATCAGAAAAATTCATAACTTTAAATCAGATTTGAATTTAGTAATAAGATCAATGAGTTAACAGCTTTTGAACACACACAAGGCTGAAGAGTATGACATTGTAGCATGTGGATGGGATTCAGGAGGTTTTTTAATTTGGGAGGAATGTCTGCAGAAAAGGAAGCTCGAATCTCAGCTAGTCACTCAGCAGGAAATCACTGGGTACATGCTGTGGGCCAGGCCCCGTTCTAGGCACTTGAATAAAATAAATGCCACAAAACAGATTTCTCGCCCTCATGGGGTCAACAAACTAGCAGAGGAGAGAGGAAATGAAAGACATAAGTAAATGTTTAATGTAAGATGAAATAGTATGGAAAGTCTAGCAGAGTAGGGTGATTGGGAAGAGGTGTTGGTGAGGGGCAGGGCAGGGCATGATTTCAATAGAATGATAGGAAGGGCTGGTTTCCTTAAGAGAGAGTGATCTGGGCAAGGCCTTGAGGAAGGTGAAGAAGTGAGGCCTGCAGGTCTGAGCATTCCAGGCAAGACAGCCAGGGCTGCAAAGCCCAGAGGCTGATCTACACTCATGTATCCTGGAGCAACAGTGAAGTGGCCCTTGTTGCTGGGGCAGTGGGCCAGGACCAGGGAGGCAGCAGATGTGAGTAGAGACCGTGTTAGGAAGATCCATTAGGGCTGGAGTCCTATAAAACCTCATCTTTTTACCCTGAACAAAATAGAGAGTTTTCAGCAGAGAAGCCAGAGTGATGCAACCTGATTTATATCTGGGAAATCTGGAGACTTATCCCACAGCAGCAGCAGTGAAGAGGAAGGAATCTCCAGATTCTTAGATGTGTTACATCTTGGTGGTGCTGAGTGGGTGAGAATGAACAAGGGATGAACACGTAACAGGTGAGTCAAGCATCACCTAAGAGAAGGCGTTTCATCAGCAGAGACAGCAATCAAAACACGGTTCTGTCTCCTGCTGTTGTGCCGAGCACAAGGCCAGGTGCTGACTCTCTAGGTGTGCTGAGAACAGTGCCCAGTGCTGACTCTCTAGGTGTGCCGAACACAGGGCCGGGTGCTGACTCCCTAGGTGTGCTGAGGACACGGCTGGGTGCTGACTCTCTAGGTGTGCCGAGCACAGTGCTGGGTGCTGACTCTCTAGGTGTGCTGAGAACTGTGCCCGGTGCTGACTCTTTAGGTGTGCCAAACGCAGGGCTGGGTGCTGACTCCCTAGGTGTGCTGAGAACACGGCTGGGTGCTGACTCTCTAGGTGTGCCAAGTGCAGGGCCAGGTGCTGACTCTCTAGGTGTGCCGAGCATAGTGCTGGGTGCTGACTCTCTAGGTGTGCTGAGGACACGGCTGGGTGCTGACTCTCTAGGTGTGCTGAGGACACGGCTGGGTGCTGACTCTCTAGGTGTGCCGAGCACAGGGCCTGGTGCTGAGTATCTATGTGTGCCGAGCACATGGCCGGGTGCTGACTCTCTAGGTGTGCTGAGGACACGGCCGGGTGCTGACTCTCTAGGTGTGCCGAGGACACGGCTGGGTGCTGACTCTCTAGGTGTGCTGAGGACACAGCTAGGTGCTGACTCTCTAGGTGTGCCGAGTACACGGCTGGGTGTTGACTTTCTAGGTGTGCCGAGCACATGGCCGGGTGCTGACTCTCTAGGTGTGCTGAGGACATGGCTGGGTGCTGACTCTCTAGGTGTGCCAAGCACAGGCCTGGGTGCTGACTCTCTAGGTGTGCTGAGGACACGGCCAGGTGCTGACTCTCTAGCTGTGCTGAGGACACAGCTGGGTGCTGACTCTCTAGGTGTGCCGAGCACAGGCCGGGTGCTGACTCTCTAGGTGTGCTGAGGACACGGCTGGGTGCTGACTCTCTAGGTGTGCCGAGCACACGGCCGGGTGCTGACTGTCTAGGTGTGCTGAGGACACGGCTGGGTGCTGACTCTCTAGGTGTGCTGAGGACAAGGCTGGGTGCTGACTGTCTAGGTGTGCCGAGCACAGGGTCTAGTGCTGACTCTCTAGGTGTGCCGAGCACAGGGCTGGGTGCTGACTCTCTAGGTGTGCTGAGGACATGGCTGGGTGCTGACTCTCTAGGTATGCCGAGCACAGGGCCTGGTGCTGACTCTCTAGGTGTGCCGAGCACAGGGCCGGGTGCTGACTCTCTAGGTGTGCCGAGCACGGGGCCGGGTGCTGACTCTCTAGGTGTGCCGAGCACGGGGCCGGGTGCTGACTCTCTAGGTGTGCCGAGCACGGGGCCGGGTGCTGACTCTCTAGGTGTGCCGAGCACGGGGCCGGGTGCTGACTCTCTAGGTGTGCCGAGCACGGGGCCTGGTGCTGACTCTCTAGGTGTGCCGAGCACGGGGCCTGGTGCTGACTCTCTAGGTGTGCTGAGCACGGGGCTGGGTGCTGACTCTCTAGGTGTGCTGAGCACGGGGCTGGGTGCTGACTCTCTAGGTGTGCTGAGGACAAGGCTGGGTGCTGACTGTCTAGGTGTGCCGAGCACAGGGTCTAGTGCTGACTCTCTAGGTGTGCCGAGCACAGGGCTGGGTGCTGACTCTCTAGGTGTGCTGAGGACATGGCTGGGTGCTGACTCTCTAGGTATGCCGAGCACAGGGCCTGGTGCTGACTCTCTAGGTGTGCCGAGCACAGGGCCGGGTGCTGACTCTCTAGGTGTGCCGAGCACGGGGCCTGGTGCTGACTCTCTAGGTATGCTGAGCACGGGGCTGGGTGCTGACTCTCTAGGTGTGCTGAGCACGGGGCTGGGTGCTGACTCTCTAGGTGTGCCGAGGACACGGCCGGGTGCTGACTCTCTAGGTGTGCCGAGCATGGGGCCTGGTGCTGACTCTCTAGGTGTGCCGAGCACGGGGCCTGGTGCTGACTCTCTAGGTGTGCCGAGCACAGGGCTGGGTGCTGACTCTCTAGGTGTGCCGAGCACAGGCCTGGGTGCTGACTGTCTAGGTGTGCCGAGCACAGGGCCTGGTGCTGACTCTCTAGGTGTGCCGAGCACAGGGCCTGGTGCTGACTCTCTAGGTGTGCCGAGCACAGGCCTGGTGCTGACTGTCTAGGTGTGCCGAGCACAGGGCCTGGTGCTGACTCTCTAGGTGTGCCGAGCACATGGCCGGGTGCTGACTCTCTAGGTGTGCTGAAGACACGGCTGGGTGCTGACTCTCTAGGTGTGCTGAGGACACGGCTGGGTGCTGACTCTCTAGGTGTGCCGAGCACAGGGCTGGGTGCTGACTCTCTAGGTGTGCTGAGAACTGTGCCCGGTGCTGACTCTTTAGGTGTGCCAAACGCAGGGCAGGGTGCTGACTCTCTAGGTGTGCTGAGAACACGGCTGGGTGCTGACTCTCTAGGTGTGCCAAGTGCAGGGCCAGGTGCTGACTCTCTAGGTGTGCCGAGCATAGTGCTGGGTTCTGACTCTCTAGGTGTGCTGAGGACACGGCCGGGTGCTGACTCTCTAGGTGTGCTGAGGACACGGCTGGGTGCTGACTCTCTAGGTGTGCCGAGCACAGGGCCTGGTGCTGAGTATCTATGTGTGCCGAGCACATGGCCGGGTGCTGACTCTCTAGGTGTGCTGAGGACACGGCCGGGTGCTGACTCTCTAGGTGTGCCGAGGACACGGCTGGGTGCTGACTCTCTAGGTGTGCTGAGGACACAGCTAGGTGCTGACTCTCTAGGTGTGCCGAGTACACGGCTGGGTGTTGACTTTCTAGGTGTGCCGAGCACATGGCCGGGTGCTGACTCTCTAGGTGTGCTGAGGACATGGCTGGGTGCTGACTCTCTAGGTGTGCCAAGCACAGGCCTGGGTGCTGACTCTCTAGGTGTGCTGAGGACACGGCCGGGTGCTGACTCTCTAGCTGTGCTGAGGACACAGCTGGGTGCTGACTCTCTAGGTGTGCCGAGCACAGGCCGGGTGCTGACTCTCTAGGTGTGCTGAGGACACGGCTGGGTGCTGACTGTCTAGGTGTGCCGAGCACAGGGCTGGGTGCTGACTGTCTAGGTGTGCTGAGGACATGGCTGGGTGCTGACTCTCTAGGTGTGCCGAGCACATGGCCGGGTGCTGACTGTCTAGGTGTGCTGAGGACACGGCTGGGTGCTGACTCTCTAGGTGTGCTGAGGACATGGCTGGGTGCTGACTCTCTAGGTATGCCGAGCACAGGGCCTGGTGCTGACTCTCTAGGTGTGCCGAGCACAGGGCCGGGTGCTGACTCTCTAGGTGTGCCGAGCACGGGGCCGGGTGCTGACTCTCTAGGTGTGCCGAGCACGGGGCCGGGTGCTGACTCTCTAGGTGTGCCGAGCACGGGGCCGGATGCTGACTCTCTAGGTGTGCCGAGCACGGGGCCTGGTGCTGACTCTCTAGGTGTGCCGAGCACGGGGCCTGGTGCTGACTCTCTAGGTGTGCCGAGCACGGGGCCTGGTGCTGACTCTCTAGGTGTGCCGAGCACGGGGCTGGGTGCTGACTCTCTAGGTGTGCTGAGCACAGGGCTGGGTGCTGACTCTCTAGGTGTGCCGAGGACACGGCCGGGTGCTGACTCTCTAGGTGTGCCGAGCATGGGGCCTGGTGCTGACTCTCTAGGTGTGCCGAGCACAGGGCCTGGTGCTGACTCTCTAGGTGTGCCGAGCACAGGGCTGGGTGCTGACTCTCTAGGTGTGCCGAGCACAGGCCTGGGTGCTGACTCTCTAGGTGTGCCGAGCACAGGGCCTGGTGCTGACTCTCTAGGTGTGCCGAGCACAGGCCTGGGTGCTGACTGTCTAGGTGTGCCGAGCACAGGGCCTGGTGCTGACTCTCTAGGTGTGCCGAGCACAGGGCCTGGTGCTGACTCTCTAGGTGTGCCGAGCACAGGCCTGGTGCTGACTCTCTAGGTGTGCCGAGCACAGGCCTGGTGCTGACTCTCTAGGTGTGCCGAGCACAGGGCCTGGTGCTGACTCTCTAGGTGTGCCGAGCACATGGCCGGGTGCTGACTCTCTAGGTGTGCCGAGCACAGGGCCTGGTGCTGACTCTCTAGGTGTGCCGAGCACAGGCCTGGGTGCTGACTGTCTAGGTGTGCCGAGCACAGGGCCTGGTGCTGACTCTCTAGGTGTGCCGAGCACAGGCCTGGTGCTGACTCTCTAGGTGTGCCGAGCACAGGCCTGGTGCTGACTCTCTAGGTGTGCTGAGGACACGGCTGGGTGCTGACTCTCTAGGTGTGCCGAGCACAGGGCTGGGTGCTGACTCTCTAGGTGTGCTGAGGACACGGCTGGGTGCTGACTCTCTAGGTGTGCTGAGGACACGGCTGGATGCTGACTCTCTAGGTGTGCTGAGCACAGGGCTGGGTGCTTACTCTCTAGGTGTGCTGAGGACACGGCTGGGTGCTGACTCTCTAGGTGTGCTGAGCACGGGGCTGGGTGCTGACTCTCTAGGTGTGCTGAGGACAAGGCTGGGTGCTGACTGTCTAGGTGTGCCGAGCACAGGGTCTAGTGCTGACTCTCTAGGTGTGCCGAGCACAGGGCTGGGTGCTGACTCTCTAGGTGTGCTGAGGACATGGCTGGGTGCTGACTCTCTAGGTATGCCGAGCACAGGGCCTGGTGCTGACTCTCTAGGTGTGCCGAGCACAGGGCCGGGTGCTGACTCTCTAGGTGTGCCGAGCACGGGGCCTGGTGCTGACTCTCTAGGTGTGCTGAGCACGGGGCTGGGTGCTGACTCTCTAGGTGTGCTGAGCACGGGGCTGGGTGCTGACTCTCTAGGTGTGCCGAGGACACGGCCGGGTGCTGACTCTCTAGGTGTGCCGAGCACAGGGCTGGGTGCTGACTCTCTAGGTGTGCCGAGCACAGGCCTGGGTGCTGACTGTCTAGGTGTGCCGAGCACAGGGCCTGGTGCTGACTCTCTAGGTGTGCCGAGCACAGGGCCTGGTGCTGACTCTCTAGGTGTGCCGAGCACAGGCCTGGTGCTGACTGTCTAGGTGTGCCGAGCACAGGGCCTGGTGCTGACTCTCTAGGTGTGCCGAGCACATGGCCGGGTGCTGACTCTCTAGGTGTGCTGAAGACACGGCTGGGTGCTGACTCTCTAGGTGTGCTGAGGACACGGCTGGGTGCTGACTCTCTAGGTGTGCCGAGCACAGGGCTGGGTGCTGACTCTCTAGGTGTGCTGAGAACTGTGCCCGGTGCTGACTCTTTAGGTGTGCCAAACGCAGGGCAGGGTGCTGACTCTCTAGGTGTGCTGAGAACACGGCTGGGTGCTGACTCTCTAGGTGTGCCAAGTGCAGGGCCAGGTGCTGACTCTCTAGGTGTGCCGAGCATAGTGCTGGGTGCTGACTCTCTAGGTGTGCTGAGGACACGGCTGGGTGCTGACTCTCTAGGTGTGCTGAGGACACGGCTGGGTGCTGACTCTCTAGGTGTGCCGAGCACAGGGCCTGGTGCTGAGTATCTATGTGTGCCGAGCACATGGCCGGGTGCTGACTCTCTAGGTGTGCTGAGGACACGGCCGGGTGCTGACTCTCTAGGTGTGCCGAGGACACGGCTGGGTGCTGACTCTCTAGGTGTGCTGAGGACACAGCTAGGTGCTGACTCTCTAGGTGTGCCGAGTACACGGCTGGGTGTTGACTTTCTAGGTGTGCCGAGCACATGGCCGGGTGCTGACTCTCTAGGTGTGCTGAGGACATGGCTGGGTGCTGACTCTCTAGGTGTGCCAAGCACAGGCCTGGGTGCTGACTCTCTAGGTGTGCTGAGGACACGGCCGGGTGCTGACTCTCTAGCTGTGCTGAGGACACAGCTGGGTGCTGACTCTCTAGGTGTGCCGAGCACAGGCCGGGTGCTGACTCTCTAGGTGTGCTGAGGACACGGCTGGGTGCTGACTGTCTAGGTGTGCCGAGCACAGGGCTGGGTGCTGACTGTCTAGGTGTGCTGAGGACATGGCTGGGTGCTGACTCTCTAGGTGTGCCGAGCACATGGCCGGGTGCTGACTGTCTAGGTGTGCTGAGGACACGGCTGGGTGCTGACTCTCTAGGTGTGCTGAGGACATGGCTGGGTGCTGACTCTCTAGGTATGCCGAGCACAGGGCCTGGTGCTGACTCTCTAGGTGTGCCGAGCACAGGGCCGGGTGCTGACTCTCTAGGTGTGCCGAGCACGGGGCTGGGTGCTGACTCTCTAGGTGTGCCGAGCACGGGGCCGGGTGCTGACTCTCTAGGTGTGCCGAGCACGGGGCCGGGTGCTGACTCTCTAGGTGTGCCGAGCACGGGGCCTGGTGCTGACTCTCTAGGTGTGCCGAGCACGGGGCCTGGTGCTGACTCTCTAGGTGTGCCGAGCACGGGGCCTGGTGCTGACTCTCTAGGTGTGCCGAGCACGGGGCTGGGTGCTGACTCTCTAGGTGTGCTGAGCACGGGCCTGGTGCTGAGTATCTATGTGTGCCGAGCACATGGCCGGGTGCTGACTCTCTAGGTGTGCTGAGGACACGGCCGGGTGCTGACTCTCTAGGTGTGCCGAGGACACGGCTGGGTGCTGACTCTCTAGGTGTGCTGAGGACACAGCTAGGTGCTGACTCTCTAGGTGTGCCGAGTACACGGCTGGGTGTTGACTTTCTAGGTGTGCCGAGCACATGGCCGGGTGCTGACTCTCTAGGTGTGCTGAGGACATGGCTGGGTGCTGACTCTCTAGGTGTGCCAAGCACAGGCCTGGGTGCTGACTCTCTAGGTGTGCTGAGGACACGGCCGGGTGCTGACTCTCTAGCTGTGCTGAGGACACAGCTGGGTGCTGACTCTCTAGGTGTGCCGAGCACAGGCCGGGTGCTGACTCTCTAGGTGTGCTGAGGACACGGCTGGGTGCTGACTGTCTAGGTGTGCCGAGCACAGGGCTGGGTGCTGACTGTCTAGGTGTGCTGAGGACATGGCTGGGTGCTGACTCTCTAGGTGTGCCGAGCACATGGCCGGGTGCTGACTGTCTAGGTGTGCTGAGGACACGGCTGGGTGCTGACTCTCTAGGTGTGCTGAGGACATGGCTGGGTGCTGACTCTCTAGGTATGCCGAGCACAGGGCCTGGTGCTGACTCTCTAGGTGTGCCGAGCACAGGGCCGGGTGCTGACTCTCTAGGTGTGCCGAGCACGGGGCCGGGTGCTGACTCTCTAGGTGTGCCGAGCACGGGGCCGGGTGCTGACTCTCTAGGTGTGCCGAGCACGGGGCCGGGTGCTGACTCTCTAGGTGTGCCGAGCACGGGGCCTGGTGCTGACTCTCTAGGTGTGCCGAGCACGGGGCCTGGTGCTGACTCTCTAGGTGTGCCGAGCACGGGGCTGGGTGCTGACTCTCTAGGTGTGCTGAGCACAGGGCTGGGTGCTGACTCTCTAGGTGTGCCGAGGACACGGCCGGGTGCTGACTCTCTAGGTGTGCCGAGCATGGGGCCTGGTGCTGACTCTCTAGGTGTGCCGAGCACAGGGCCTGGTGCTGACTCTCTAGGTGTGCCGAGCACAGGGCTGGGTGCTGACTCTCTAGGTGTGCCGAGCACAGGCCTGGGTGCTGACTCTCTAGGTGTGCCGAGCACAGGGCCTGGTGCTGACTCTCTAGGTGTGCCGAGCACAGGGCTGGGTGCTGACTGTCTAGGTGTGCCGAGCACAGGGCCTGGTGCTGACTCTCTAGGTGTGCCGAGCACAGGGCCTGGTGCTGACTCTCTAGGTGTGCCGAGCACAGGCCTGGTGCTGACTCTCTAGGTGTGCCGAGCACAGGCCTGGTGCTGACTCTCTAGGTGTGCCGAGCACAGGGCCTGGTGCTGACTCTCTAGGTGTGCCGAGCACATGGCCGGGTGCTGACTCTCTAGGTGTGCCGAGCACAGGGCCTGGTGCTGACTCTCTAGGTGTGCCGAGCACAGGCCTGGGTGCTGACTGTCTAGGTGTGCCGAGCACAGGGCCTGGTGCTGACTCTCTAGGTGTGCCGAGCACAGGCCTGGTGCTGACTCTCTAGGTGTGCCGAGCACAGGCCTGGTGCTGACTCTCTAGGTGTGCTGAGGACACGGCTGGGTGCTGACTCTCTAGGTGTGCCGAGCACAGGGCTGGGTGCTGACTCTCTAGGTGTGCTGAGGACACGGCTGGGTGCTGACTCTCTAGGTGTGCTGAGGACACGGCTGGATGCTGACTCTCTAGGTGTGCTGAGCACAGGGCTGGGTGCTTACTCTCTAGGTGTGCTGAGGACACGGCTGGGTGCTGACTCTCTAGGTGTGCTGAGGACACGGCTGGGTGCTGACTCTCTAGGTGTGCCGAGCACAGGGCCGGGTGCTGACTCTCTAGGTGTGCCGAGCACAGGGCCGGGTGCTGACTCTCTATGTGTGCCGAGCACAGGGCCTGGTGCTGAGTCTCTATGCGTGCCGAGCACAGGGCCTGGTGTTGACTCTCTAGGTGTGCTGAGCACATGGCCGGGTGCTGACTCTCTAGGTGTGCTGAGGACACAGCTGGGTGCTGACTCTCTAGGTGTGCTGAGGACACGGCTGGGTGCTGACTCTCTAGGTGTGCCGAGCACAGGGCCTAGTGCTGACTCTCTAGGTGTGCCGAGCACAGGGCTGGGTGCTGACTCTCTAGGTATGAGCTGGATGAGTACTTCATCCTCTACAAGTCATACCCACTCAGCTGTTAGAATCCAGTGATTCTTGGGTAGAAGTTTTTTGAAAATCAAATTTTGTGGATCCTTTGGTGATGCACCAACATTCCCAAACTGGTGCTGAGGGTACCCGCTGCTGCTGGCCCATGTTGTAGTCCTCCCTGAATGGCATCTGTGACTACAAGGACCTACCCTGCCGGCTGCTGTTGGTACAAGGTTCAACTGCTTGACTTCAGTTTTCAAAGCATTGGAGAGGTCAGCCCAGTCCAGGGCTCCGCAGATGATGAGCTGAGGCCTTGGCAATGAGGAGATTCATCTTCCTCTTCTGGAAACCAGAAAAATATCAAGGGCCGAGTCCTACTGAAGTCCAGCTGAGGATATACTGAGTTTGCCGAGAGAACAGAGAGGCTGTGGGTAGATGGGGAAGAGCAATTGGATATAGACAATATCTTCTGTCAGTGCCCCCAGGCCGGTGCAAAGCAGGGAGGGGTCTGGAACTTCCAATGTTGTTCCCAAGGTCCCATTTTGTTTTTTTTCTTTTTTTTTTATTGTTGGGGATTCATTGAGGGTACAATAAGCCAGTTACACTGATTGCAATTGTTAGGTAAAGTCCCTCTTGCAATCATGTCTTGCCCCCATAAAGTGTGACACACACTAAGGCCCCACCCAAGGTCCCATTTTGATAGGAGACAAGTGGTGGACGAGCAGGTGGGTGAAGTCCCTCAGTGCAGAACAGGCTCCATGACGTAGCAGAAGGTGTTGTAGGGTATGAAACAGCTCCATTTCATACCCAATGAAATGTTGCGGATTTCATGTAGTTGCATAGCCTACATCAGGCCTGACAAGTAAGTCCATGAACTTGCCACTGTGTGCTTATGTTGGCAACACTAGACGACAACCGGCCAGGCCTCACCACCTTGCTGTGTCAGTGCCTCACAGCTGTGTTGGTGTCAGTGTGTGGCAGTGTCTAGCTGAGTGACGTTCAGCAGGAACAAATTAAACCTCAGCAAGATGAAGGAAAAAGTACTATAGATAAAAGAATCAGTGAAATAGAAAACTGAAAACCAGTAAAGAAAAATCAATGAAGCCATAAATATGTTATTTGAAAAAGTCAACAAAATTAATAAAGTATAATCAGACCAAGCAGAGTAAAATGGAGAAGACAAAATGTACCAGAAACACATGTGAGAGGGGGGCCATCACTACAAATTCTGCAGGCCCTGGGATAATTATAAGGGAATATTATGGACCACTTATCAGGAACCAATGTGCCAGCGTAGATGAAAGGGTTACATTCCTTTAAGATACACCTAACAGACTGACTCAAGAAAATGTGAATAACCTGAAAACACTGTATCTATAAAGTAATCGAATTCTAGACAAAAACATTCTCACAAACAAACAAATAAATAAAACCCTTCAGTCCCAGATAACTTCACTGATGAAATCTATCACACCCTCAAGGAAGAAACAGGACCAAAAGGAATGATGCTCCATGATCATATCAATGTACACAGCTATGATTTAATAAAAAACAAACAAAAAAAGAAACAGGACCAAAAAGAAACGGCCCCTTTCAGGACAAAAGTGGAATACTGCCCAGCTTAGTTCACGAGGCCGTCTGACGCTACTGTTAAAAGTAAATCAATATATCTCATAATAAGAGAAGCAGACATCCCTAACAAATTATTAGCAGATCAAATCGGCCTAATGTAAAAGACAAAATACATCAAAATATGTCACAAATAAGTGGGTATTATTTCTTTGAAGCTAAGGTTGATTTAACCTTTGAAAATCAATCAATGTAATTCACCATATCAAAAGAAATATCCCAAAAGATGCAGAAAAGACCTTTAACAAAATTCAATATTGATTTTTGATAAATAAAATAAAAACAAGACATATAAATCAATTTATCAATATGATAAACCACATCACTGCAAAAGCTACAGCCAGCATTACATGTAACAGTGAAAGGCTGGTTGCTTTCCTCTTAAGAT
Source organism: Nycticebus coucang (assembly GCF_027406575.1). Taxonomy (NCBI): domain Eukaryota; kingdom Metazoa; phylum Chordata; class Mammalia; order Primates; family Lorisidae; genus Nycticebus; species Nycticebus coucang. The sequence continues at coordinate 139,327,009 of NC_069784.1, read as the reverse complement.
CTGAAACAAAGCAAGGATGCTCGCTGTGGCCACCTCCACTCAACATAACACTGGGGATCCTACACAGTGCCCCAGGGAAGGAAAAGGGGGAAAAAAGTACAGATTGAAAAGATAAAGTTAAAGCTGACTTTATTCCCATACTACATGTTGTGTACATAGAAAAATCCCAAGAATCTGTGTTAAAGCTTCTAGAACTCTTAGAATGGTTTCAGCAAGATGGCAGGTTCATAATCAATAGACAAAAATCACGTATTTCCATATCCTAGCAATGATTGGATGGAAGTTAATATTTAATTAATGCCATTTACAACAGTATCAAAAATATGAAATGCTTAGGGATAAATTTAACAAAATAAATGCAAGACCTTTGGCACTAGAACATTACCAAGAAATAAAGACAACACAAACAGTGAGAGAGAGAACACTCCCGGGACAGAGAAATAAATATCCTTGTGATTATTTCCGTTCTCCAAATTTGCCTATATCTTTACTGTAATCCCAATCAAGATCCCTGTAGGTATTTCTATAGAAATTGGAAAGCTGGTTCTCAACTTTATTTGCAAATGCAAAAGACCTTGAATATCTAAGATAGTTTAGAAAAATTGTGACAAAGGTGGAGGAATTGCGTTACTGAATTTCAAGGTCATGATAAATGAATTGTGGTGTATGCAGGCAAACATGGACTGTGAGTCAGGAAAAAAGAGCAAATCACTGATACACATACAGCACGGCTGGGTCTCAGAAGCAGGATGCTACGTCAAGGAAGTCAGATGTGGGATGCTATGTCCTGTGTGATTCCACTGCTATGAAATCCTAGAAAAAGCTAAACTGTAGTGGCAGAGATTAGATTAGCAGTCTCCAGGTCCCACGTGCAGGGGAATGGATAGAATGCAAAGCGATATGAGGGAATTTTTTGAGGTAACGAAAAATTTTATATCATGATAAAACTAAATGAATTCTCTACCTAAATGGTTGAATTGTATTGGGTGTAAATTACACTGCATTGAAGTTGATTTTAAGGAAATGTGAAATGGATGGTGGGCAGAGCCTGGTATTATTGAGAGTTGCTGCCTTAATCAATGACAATTCAGTGATAGGTGTGATGTGTGGGTCTGGGAAACAAGGCTGGAAGAAGGAGTGGTCCTGCTGACCATCACCACAGTGACCCCAGTAAATGACCCCCGTTGCTCCATGAACTATGCACTTGCAACCTTGAGGTCTACAATTCAAGGGCTCCAGTTCTCTGGGGGTAAACGTGTCCACATTTCCATCCAGGGGCACAATAAATGTCCCATTAAATTTTTAAAATTCAAGCTGTGGCTGTCACCCGATCATTTCAGGATCCTTGTACCAAATGACCAACAGGCAAGGGGACAGGAGGCAAGTTGGCTGGACAATGGCCTGGGGCGTTCCTTCACACGGGGAAGGAAAGAATGCCATTCAATGCAATCCATTGGTGTTCCTGTGCTCAAGTTTTAAATTGAAAAATATGTCTCAAACTTACAGAAAAGTTGCCATCTAAGCAGATATTTTTTTCACCTTGGACCTTTAGAGAGTAATTTGCCAAATGGGCCTCCTATTGCCTGCTAATACTTTAGTGTGTTTTCCCTAATTATGAGGGACTCCTTCTATGTAGCTACCGATACAAAGCAACTATTGATACCAAGAAGTGAAGCAGGACACTTAACTACCTGTGGGAGCTGTGCATCTGTGTGGACACTGTGGCAGACGCCTCCAGTCCTTGGTGAGGTGGCGTCTCAGAGGCACATTCAGAGCCAGCTGTGACCCTGTCTTCACTCTGCTTTCTGGAGTGGGTCTTAGCTGATACACAGACCGGAAAGGGTGGAAGTGTGAGGTTTCATCGGGAATGCCGGTGATGTTCATGAGGCCGTGCATTGTCTGGGTTACAAGAATATTTTCATTTGCCTCAGGGGATTCCATTAGCTGTTTGCATGAAACTTCCAGTTTTTCTCTCCCAGGGGGTAGAGTAAGTTGGGTTTCATTTCCAATCACTATGAAGCTAAGAACGACCATGTGACTTATTTAATCAGAGACCCTTTGAGGAGGAGGCATGAGCAGCTAGGGCACAGTCCCTCCCTTGGCGAGGGTGAAAGCCTGTGTCAGAGGGGCCCGCAGTCCATCTGGCTCTTAGGTAACCACAATGAATAAAGACCTTCTACCTGCCCTCAAATAACAGGAGGCATATGCAGGGGTGTGTATTGTTGTTCAAGCCACTGAGACTTGGGAGCTTTTTGCCACATTAGCACAACCAAGGCTAACCCGACTTGTATACCAACAGTGACCTAGAAATTTCCTAAGAACTGCTCAGCCCCAGAGCGGCAGTATGTCTGGACCAGGCTGCAGAAATCACTTTCTTATATAAATACCCTATTTCTGTAAGTTAACACGTACTTCCTGCCCTTCCAACTTGGCTCTCTGGGGGTGGATTTTTTGTACTTGTTCCAAGCACCGTGTTCCTATTTCTCCAAGGCATGCAGAGTTACAGCTGGCGGCACTGGGAAGAGTAGGGGCCCACCTCCTGGGCTCTGTCCTCTCCTCATCACTTAGGACCTTTCTGAGATGACCTTTCAATTTACAAGTGGAATCCGCATGTTTATCTCTTCCCTTTTTATGCCCCTGGCATCAAAGGGCACAGCCCAGGGCACCTTTTGGCACCTACAGGGGAGGAAGGGGCGCAGGCTGCTCACACGACTGAGACTGAGCGCCTGTCTGCTTCTTCTACAAATGGTTTTACTGAGAGTCAGTTAATGATTACAGGTGTCTACTCTGGCTTCGTGAGAATGACAGGCTTAACTGACTCTCGGCGAAACAATTTGTAGAAGCAGCAGACAGGCACTGAATCATGTGAGCAGCCTGCGCCCCTTCCTCCCCTCCCTGTGCGAGCAACCTGAGCCCCTTCCTCCCCTCCCCGTGTGAGCAGCCTGAGCCCCTTCCTCCCCTCCCCGTGTGAGCAGCCTGAGCCCCTTCCTCCCCTCCCCATGTGAGCAGCCTGAGCCCCTTCCTCCCCTCCCCATGTGTCCTGGATTCCCCAGGGTAGTGTTTCCCTGCTCTTCATCTGGATAATTCCTAATCAGATAAAAATCCCTTTTTTCAGAGAACTTAACCTGACATCCAGTGTGGGTTCTCTTCTTGTAGTCGGCATCCTTCTGTTTAATCTTGACAAACTGGTAATTATATATCCTTTTATGTTTATATGTTGAGGTCACTCTCCACTAGGTTATGAGCACCAGTGGACAGGGACCACCGTGACAGCAGCTGTGTTTGCATTATCTAGGACACTTCCTGGCACAAAATAGACCCTCATCTGAATTTCATTGAGTAAGTTGACTGGTTAGTAACCAGTGCCTGAGTCTTCACTCTCCATTTACTGTGCAGTCAGAGCACAGTAACTGTGTGCCTGGGATAAATTATATCACCTCTCTGAGCCTCGATTTCCTCACCTGTAGGATGTCAATAAAAATAGCATTTACCTGTCATCTGCTTTGTCTTTCATGTTTTTATTTTTTGCTGCTTAGCATGTGAATGAATCCTGATGGAAGATGATGGCCTAGATTGTGAAGCGTGCTGGAGGGTGGCCCACCTTCCACTAGAGAAGCTCAGGGGGACAAATAAACGTCCTCCCACAACCTTCGAAGCCGAGATGTGAGTGTGCGACCAAGCGTAACTCATCAGATGCCCTGACCCAGACTTTGAGCCCTGAGGGAGTGTGACCAGGGGAGAAGCCACCTAGGGAGCTACTTCTCCCCTTTATGGCTGTGGAAGGTGAGACTCAGGGCTGCTTCTCCACGGGACTTTGTGAGAAACAGGGAGGTAAGAAACAGATAATGACTTGAAAGTTCTCCAATTCTGTTAAGTCAGGCATGATTATCATTTTTTATTTATGTGTTATATAACAGTGATTTACACTCAGGGCATGAAATTTGGCATTGTTATCCTACCCTTAAATTGTGTCGTTCTAATGCTGAAGGAAAAGTTCATTTTCTCTCTAAAAAAAAATTCAATGGACACAAAATATGCCTTGTCATTTTATGGTAGATTTTTTTTTATTATTAATTTTTATTTATTTATTTATTTTTTGTAGAGACAGAGTCTCATTTATGGCCCTCGGTAGAGTGCCGTGGTGTCACACGGCTCACAGCAACCTCCAACTCTTGGGCCTACGCGATTCTCTTGCCTCAGCCTCCCGAGCAGCTGGGACTACAGGCGCCCGCCACAACGCCCGGCTATTTTTTTGTTACAGTTTGGCCGGGGCTGGGTTTGAACCCGCCACCCTCGGCATATGGGGCCGGCACCCTACTCACTGAGCCACAGGTGCTGCCCCATTTTATGGTAGATTTTTAAGGAAGTATTTCTATTGAAAGCCTTTCTCTTTTTGGAAAATCAAAGGCAAAGAAAAATATGTTACAGGTTGTTGTCTTTTCTGACCAAAGGAAAAAATATCTTTACAGCAGTTTCCAGTTTACATGTCAGAATTTCTCTGAATTCCACTGGACATGCACCTGCTCTCACTCCCTGAGTCACCGGCCGGGATGACAGGTCTTTGGTGCACCAGATGAAGCTCTGTTACCAGGACATGGGGTTTTTCAGCTTAATCTGAAGCAAAGAAGAAATAACAATCTTAAAGGAGGAAAGAGCCTTAGATAGGTTATGGTCCAGCCGCTTCATTGTACAGTCTAAAGGAAACTAGGGTCTCCCCAAAGCATCAGTCATGACTCCCTCTCTGCTCTCCCCTGCCTAGGCTCCCTGCCAATCCCAGTCTCCCCAACTTTTGCTCCACCTTACTGATATTTCTTCCTCTCCCGGTGGAAGCAGGGGGCTCCACAAAAACCGTCCTGTGGAAAGCATGCATAATTTTAGGGTTTATCACGTGTGAGTTTGGTTTGACTCACCTTTCACAGCAGGTGGGAATTAGTCTTTACATTGCTAAATCAGTGCCCTAAATAATTCTCATTTTCCTTAATAAATGAGCTTTCCTGGTCTTTGGTTTTCTTTTTTTAAAGAATTCACCTGAGCAAATTATAGATCTGAAACTCTGGCTGCCCCTCATTTGTCCTCTGGGTGAAGTCACCGATGCCATGACCCAGATGGAGAGAAAAGCTCTAACCCTTTGACCCCAACCTCACGGGTAATGCCCATGTGCACCCAGTGCTGAGTTTTTTTTTACCTCTCACACAGAACATGGGCTCTGCTATCTTAGGTGCTCTAGTTCCTTTCCAGCTCCCTAAGTAATTTAAGCAGAGGCAATTTGGAAAGGACTTGGCCAACGCACAGGAGATGGAACACAAGTCCTTGGTGCCTGGAAGGAGGAATCCTGCACACTGCTCACCAAAAGGAGCAAATCCTCCGATGACATTGCTCGGCCTGGGGGGTGGGGGGAGGGCACCCTCCATGCACTCTTAGCTTTACAGGCTCACCCATGCTGGTGTCTTCAGTGTGCCCCAGAAAACAAGGGTCCCTTAACAAGTGGCCAAGGAGGAAGAAAAATAACTGGGCTTAGTTTCTGCAGTGGTGTCATTACCAGGGAAAGAACATACACAAACATTCAAAGTGCAAGTTTTTCTCTGTCTATGAAAATTATGATCCAGGGGACCCAATTTCTCCACTTTTGCATGTCTGCCCTGTAGGTGACTGGACAGATGCCTTTCCTGCAAGAGGACGCTGGGTAATCCACAGAACCGTCACTTATCATCATCAGGCTGAAGGTGACCTTGCAGGGTTACCAAGTTACCTGAATTCCAGAAAGTGACAAAGTCCTCAAGAGGTGGACACATGAACTGTGTCCCTTGAGCAAAGCATGGGAGAAAGACATGGTTGTGTGCAAAGTGTAAGAAGAAATCACTGAAATCCCATCAGATCGTCAGAGACAGCGTGGGCTAGTGGTTCGGTTCAGAGTGGCTGGTGGGAGCCTCCAGATGCGGAGTCCGTGCCCACTTGTAAGCTCCTTTGTGTGGGCTCTGCAGGGTGCTTCTGAGAAAACCTGGGGTGCGAGACATGTGAAAGCCAGGCAGATACACAGACAGGTGCTGAGGGAAAGGCCAGAAACACCACCTGCCTCCTGACCCTTCTACACTGAGAATGGGCCTCTGAGAAGACTCTGCCTGGTGTGTTCAAGGCTCCGGCAGAAAAGGAGAACAACACATGAACCTTGCATAGACCTGGCTGGGAGGAGCTGACACTCTCAATTATACAACATGCATTGCTGGAAAATCCTCTGTTGTTAAAACTTCTTAGTGTTCCACCTCAACAATGTATCAAAATCAATGTGATCTGGATTAAGAAAGTATAAAAAATAACCGAAACTAGAAAAATAATAGAATGCTAAGAAACAATGAGGGACAGAAAAATTTAACAGAAGAAATAACAAAATTATCTTTTATGTAATTGTGAAATGCACAACTTTTGTACATCAAATAACACCATCAATGACATTAAAAGCAAGGAAGTTGAGAAAATCTGCTGCAATGTGTTACGTGAAAAGCCAGGAGGAGTGAACAGTAAAGTCCCCAATACCACATTAGGAAAACAGACAAAAATATGAACAGACATTTCAAAAAAGAAAAAAAGCATATGTCCAATGAACTTGTGGGAAACGATTCAAACTGGCCAATAGTCAAAGAAATGCTAAGACGAAAGTGTGCTCTTTCCTCCTGTTTCCGGAGTTTAAGGTTATCTGCGACATCACTGTCCAGCTTCCACCCATCAATGTGAATACTGATGTGAAAGGTGAGCGGGACATGCTGAGGAGAGATGCCGGGTGCCCAGGGACACTAGGGGAAGCCGGGACTGCTGAGTGCCCTGATGTCTGCGCACACAGCAGCCTTCAGGCTCACAGACTCCACAGTCGGAAGGACTGAAGAAAACAGTGATCATAGTTCACGTGTGACGACCATTTAAAAAATAAATTATAAGAAAGCTAATCAAATAGGTATAGCATTATAATAGAATACATACATCTTACTTTCACCCTTCCAAACCTCGGTGTTACCAACTGTGCTTCCCCCACCCCACCAGCTATGCTGAAGTCCTAATAGTTCAAAAGACAACCTTATTTGGAAATAGGGTTGTTGCAGATGTAATTATTTAAGATAAGTAATGCTGGACTAGGATGGGCCCTTAATTCAATACACTTGGTGTTCCTGTATGAAAGAGCCACACCAAGACCCAGAGACCCAAAGGGAGAGGACAGCCACCTGGGGATGGAGGCGGAGAAACACCAGTGCCAGCCAATCAGAAGCTGGAGAGATGGGGAGGGCTTCCCCTATTGGTTTCAGAGGGAGTGTGGTCCTGCTAACACTTTACTTTTGGACTTGCCTTCGGAGCAGGGAGAGAATACATCTCTGTTATTCTAAGGCCCCCCAGTTTGTGATAATTTCTTACAGCTGCCCTAGGAAAGTGATAGACTAAGTATTGGGCCCATAGTAGGTGCTCAGGAAATGACTATTAGATAAATGGCTAGATGTCTCCCAACCAAAAGTGATTTCTGAAAACTTTACTACATAAAACTTTTAATTCACACAAGTAATACAGTATGACCTTCAAATGCAGCCATGAGATGTTTTACCTCCTGACAATGCTGTGGTGCTTTTGCATTTTCTATTATTAGTTTTTGATCTAATATTGAATACACTGCCTTCTCTCAGACCATGGAGGGCTGAAGAAGCAAGCACAGATGGGACTCTTGTCCATTTTATTCAAAGGCAGAAATACAACCAGACACAGCTCTGCTGCTGTATTTGTTTGGCTCATAAAACAAGCTTAGGGGAGGCTCCTGTGGCTCAGTGGGTAGGGCGCTGACCCCATATACCAAGGGTGGTAGGTTCGAACCTGTCCCTGGCCAAACTGCAACAACAACAACAAAAAGCTGGGCTTTGTGGTGGGCACCTTTAGCCCAGCTACTGGGGAGGCTGAGGCAAGAGAATTGCCTAAGCCCAGGAGTTGGAGGTTGCTGTAGCTGTGACCCCATGGCACTCTACCAAGGATGATAAAGTGAGACTCTGTCAAAGAAAGAAAGGAAGAAAGAAAGAAAGAAAGAAAGAAAGAAAGAAAGAAAGAAAGAAAGAAAGAAAGAAAGAAAGAAAGAAAGAAAGAAAGAAAGAAAGAAAGAAAACAAGCTCAGCCCACTCAAGATAATTCTCTAGAAAAAAGGCTTTGTGATCCTGAAAATAGAGCAACCCAGTTCCTGGGTGCAGTGATGAAGCTTCCTACCTGGCCCCTCCAGTTCATATTCAGCTCTGTAGTCAGAGATCTCTTTACAGGGCAGAGCAGACCAGGTATGGAGGATGGCTGGCCTCTGTGTCATTCAGCAGCACCCAACATACTTAGGAGGACCTGCAGAGCTTCCTCCCCAGCTCCCGTGTGAGGCTCCTCTCCTGGCCCCTCTGCCTCCACCACTCCTTGCTCCTGGCTCCTGCTTCTACTCACCGTGGGCCACTTCCACTTTCGTGCCTCTGCCCTGTCTTGTCCCTCGGCCAAACGTTCTTTGCAGGTTACCAACTCCTTCCCCACCTCCAGCTCTGCTGAAAGCCGTTCTCTCAATAAAGCCCCTTTTCTCTTCTTATCCTGTTGTGTTTTTTTCCCCCAGAGCAGATATCACCTCCTACCACAATTTCTCATTTATTGTCCTTAATCATATGTCCCTTGTGCAGTAGAATGCCCTTCCACACATGCAGGGATTATTACTTATTTTCCCTCCTAGAGGTAGTACCTGGAGATGTACATGGGATCCACTTATTTGTTAAATGAGTAAATGCATTATCTATTTTTTTTTTTTTTGGCTGGGGCTGGGTTTGAACCCTCCATCTCCGGTATATGGGGCTGGCGCCCTACTCCTTTGAGCCACAGGCACTGCCCAATGCATTATGTATTTAATTTATCCAATCCTTTCCGCAAATGGAATTCCCCCCAGTTCACATACAGTCAACATGCAGAACTGATGAGAGTTGAGTGTCTATTTTGGACACTGCACTGGGAGACCCAGCATCTCATTCCCTTCATCCTAGCAGTATTCCTTGGGTGGCTCTTTCAAACCCTAGGGATCTGTGGTCCACCGCCAGGAGTCACTGGCCTGGTTGTAGTTAACTATGGGTCCTTGCTATCAAGTAACACCTGTCCTAGTTGCCCGTGAAGTCCTCACACAGTGGCATGCATCAGGATGTCCAGATAAAATAACAGACCCAGCTTACTGGCTGATGGTCCCACTAAGTTGGTGGTCAGCATGAGATTGTCCATCCTGCTTCCCCAGGCTCACCTGCTGGAGAAGGGCAGGAGGAGGCAGAACAAGGCCATGACAGCCACTGGGGCGAGTTCCTCATGGACTGAGTTGGGGGCCTCAGTATGACCCCAAAGCACCTGTTGTGGGTTGAACTGCACCCTCTGAGAAGATGGTACCATGAATGTGACCTTACTTAGTAATAGGGTCTTTGCAGATGTAATCAAGGGAAGATGAGGTCATGTGGGCAGGTCCCAACCCACTGTGACTATGGTCCTCCTAAGAAGGGGAGAAGAGGCAGAGCTAGTAACACAGACAGGGAGAAGTCAGCCTTGACAGTGAGAGTGATGGACGAAGCTGCCAGCCCAGGAATGCCAGGGATTGCAGGCCGCTACCAGAAGCCAGAAGAGGCTGGAAGGATCCGGCCCAGAGAGCTGATAGCTGGAGTTCAGCCTTTAGCCTCCAGACTGTAAGAGAATATGTTTTTATTGTTTGGGAGAACTTTGGGGCACCAATCCTAGCAGATTGGCACAGCATCCATTCATTGTCCTGTGTTTATGTTGTTCCAGGACAGAACCCAAGCTCTTCTCCCACAGAGTGCTTTTTCCACCTTCACACTGGCACCCTCAGAAACTTCCTGAGCTTCTAGGACAGGTATGCTGCCTACGACGGCTTCCTTCGGTGGAATCTACAATTGCTTTTAGAGGCCTAGTGTGTGCCCCTGCAAAGGGCTGCCTGGTCGCTGCCCCCACTTATCTGCATTTCTGAGGTGGTCCCCTTCCACGCTGCAGGACCCTGGTAAACATTAACCGTGGTTCACTTGGGACGGTTTTCCTCCTGAATACTATCCAGTCTGACCGGACACTGCCCACCACGGGGGAAAGCCCATGGCGTCGCATGAAAGTTACATGATGAGGCCCTACAGGAATGACGTGTACGAAGAGACCAGAGAGATTTCCATCTGCTGGAAGAGAAACACGATTCCCCAGAACTAAATCTGACTCCTCACTTAGAGAACCCGTCCCCATCTGCAGCCCTGAAGTCTCTCTGACCTTACCGTGTCAATCTCGGATTCAGGGGGAAAATACAATTGTAAGATTCTTTCACGTCTCTTTTGCTTTCTCATTCCTCCTTAGCCCCTTCCTTTCAATGAATGCAACTTAAATACAGTGACCTGCTGGCTAATTGTGGCAGGGACTGACGGCAGCTCACAGGAGCCACAGCCAGGAGGCAGGGAGCCTGCAGGTGGCCGGAGTCACTGCGGCAGAACCAGAGCCTGCGTGGACGCAGAGGCTGGAGGCTCAGACTTCCTAATGCAAAAATGACACCTGCTGCGCGGGTTCCCTCCGGGCACACGCTGGGGGCGGGGCGAACGCGAGCATGCGCGGAAGATACAGCCCTTCTAAAAGACAGATATGAGATTAACAATGACTTATAGGTACTACCTGCTTTCTAGACGCGTGGCCCTATTGTGGGATTATTGTGCTTCTATGCGTGTGCGTGGGCCGAGCGGGAGCGTGTGCATGCGCGCACACACAGCGCGGCGCTCAAAAGGGAAGGATGTATTTAACGTTTTCCTGAGCGTAGGACTTTCTCCCTTGGGTTTTCCTCTTCTGGGGGGCAGGGTCCAGGCGACGCTGGCTGCTGGCTTTCAGCTCCTGGCTGGCAGGAGTCACATCTCTCCCCGGGTGGGTGCTGCAGCCCCGCTCCCGCGCGCAGGGAACGGCGGCTGCGTGGGTGAAGCTCCTGGAACCGCAGAGGTGGAGCCAGTCTGTCCTTGGCCAAAGTCAGCTGCGGGACCCGCTCCTCCCCGCCGCCGACAGCGCCCATCTCCCCCCACCAAAGCAGGCCCCAGTCCTTTTTCTCCCCACTGGCACCCACATCCATCACCATCTCTATCTTGACGTATTTGCAAAACGCTTCTTCTTTGGATGCAATTTTTTCTGGTAGCATTCCTTATGCCAGCCTATTGTAAAAATCCTTTTGCAATGGGACCAATTTTAAGTTAAGGTAATATGCTGGCAGCCGAGAGCGGAATCTTCTACTGAGGTCCATCAGTCAGCACCTTGAGATCGATTTTATATTTATTGCATCTAATCTACTTTTGCTCAGCACAGTTATCACTCATATCAGAATGTGGGCTTATGACGGAGGTTATACTGAAACAGTGTCCTAAGGCCACTGTCCATCTGCCAGTTTCTTTCATCCTGTACCTTCCAGTTGGTAGGTATCACATTCAATGTAAAAGACTTTATCTTCAGCACCTGTGGCTTACTTCCTGGTGACACAAACAAGCAAGGATGTAATAATTTCGTTCTCTTTTCAAGGCTCCTTCCTACTCCCCCTCCGCAGTCTTCCCCTCCCCGGGGCCTTTATGGCTCCTGCCTTGCTGGGGTGGGACAGATGTACAGGTGGTGGGCAGCCCATGTGATCGCTTCTTAAAATGCATCAGCTATTTCTCCCAGTACAATTGTTGACTTATTAACTCCTATGAGAAAAGTTCACAGAAATCCAGAGAACCTGCCCCGCTATTAAAAGGCGGCAAGAACTTGATGTGGAGATTGAAGCCATTCAGCTGTCCAACACAGCACTGTGCCTGGTCAGGGCTGCAGCTGACAGGCCCCACCATACCACCTCCTAGCCCTGGTCTCCACCTTGGACCTTTCCCATTTTAACTGGCAGCACAGAAAACCATGAGTCCAGACCAGAAAGGCCAGGAATTCAAAAGAACAGACCCAGACATTCTTCTCCAAGGGATCATGTATGGTCTTTGAAGAAATTTGAGAGAATGAGAACATGAAGGCTGGGGAAAGGTGCTAAAATTATTGAGTTTACAAGATATTAGGCTACTCTCTTTGTAGCTACTTTATTCTGAGTTCACAGTACTCTGCCCACCAAATGCCTCCTTCATGGTTTTAACTGAAGGCCGTGCTTTGTGCTCTATGAAGCTGTGAGCTGGCAGAGGGGACCCCTGAGGGCCCTAGGGGACTTCACAGTCACAGGCAGGACAGGTGAATCAGGGAAGCTCTGGGAGGCCTGGGTCCAGAGTGAGCAGATAGCCACTTGCAGACCCTCCACAGTTCCATGTGAATGGCCCCTGAATACACGGGCCCCGGGGGTGCTGAGAGGTGCAATGTGTTTTCTGTCCAGGTCTGGAGGCTGGGTCTTCCTCCTCAAGGGTGCCTACCCAACAGCTCAGTCCCTGGGCTTCCTTTGACTCTGCTGGGCCTCTGCTCTGCAATTGAGTCACAGTAGAAATAAGGAAGGGGCTCCATGGCTTATCAGGGCTAGCCAACTAGCTCAGTTCCGGACAGCCACTAATTAGATAGATCAGCACCAAGCTATCTCATTAGAAATCTGTATGCATGAAGATATTAGGATGCAAGAGTGTTCAGGACTCCTGCCTCTCTAGACTGCTGACGTCTTTGCTCTCTGATATGCATTCATGGCTGGGGTTCTGAGTTAAAGCCACAGCACTAGGGCAGGGGTTGCTAGGATGCTTACACCCACTACTGAAATGATGTTTCAGCAGCCCCAGTCCTTCTGACCACTATTTGTCTGCGAACCATATTTTTTGCCCCTTGTTTTTGGTAGGCATCTTTTGCATAATCAACCCTGCAAACCATTCCTCTTGACACGGAGGGCTGGCTCTGCATCCGCGCTGCCCCCGCCACAGCAAGCCACGCTCTCGGCATAACTGCAGTTCCAAAATATAAAGATAAAATATTTAAAATGTTTCCTGTAAAGGGAGAAAGACAGCTCTACACCTCCCCCAGCCCTCCTCCCCTGTGTGGGAAGGTGGGGAGGGGGTGTTGTCCATGTGCCAGGCACGATGGCTTAATGGTTTGATTTATGTGTCTGATAATAAAAATCCCATTAGGCTCTTCTCATTGAGAAAAAGGAGCAGGAGGAAAAAAACTGCGTGTGTCACAGAGCAGCATTGACGCAGGCAGCTCTGACGCCAGCAGCCAGAGTGCAGGCGGGGGGCGCAGGGGGGCCGAGAGGGGCGCTCGAGGGCCGGCTGTCTGTTGCAGCGCCTCACCAGCATCCCTACAGCTCCCCACCCTCTGTCGCCATCCTCATGACACCCCCCTCCTCCCGTGCTCTACTGCAGTCCCTGTGTCATCTTCTACATTTCCCCCACCCCCACCGTTACCCCTGCAACTCCCAAGTCCCCCAGAGCGCCCCCCTTCTCTGAACAGCAACCCGGTACCCTCAGTCTGGTGCAGGGCACCACCACCCTCTTCCAATCCCCAGGTCCCTCTGCTGTTCCCCTAGCCCTTGCCGACCCCCTAGTACCCTCTTTGTAGTCAGAGCTAGGAAGGGAGGAGGGGCCCTGGTGGGCGGCAGCAGGTAGCAGTCCCCAAAGGAAAGGGGGTCAGGCTGGGGGCTCATCCAGATGACCAAGCCCCTGGGAGTTGCCCTTCTGGGAATCACCTCCCTGTAAGCCCGTGCAGCCCCCAGACAGCCCCCCAGCCCTTTGTCTTGCAACTGCCTGTTGTTCAAGGGCTGAGAACACTTTGGAGTCACAAAATTAAAAAGCAGCCCGACAGGGAGAAAGATTCAGTGTGCCGGGCTAAGGGTGTGCACATCTGATGCAAGGCCCAGCGCTCAGCTTGCGGGCATTTCCTTGTGGAGAAGCCTGGGCCTGGAGCGGTGGCCACTGTCGGGGCAGCCTGGGAGCCTAGGGGCTGGGACTGCCTGAGATGGTGCACAGACCAGGGTAAGAGCTGCTTCTGGTGTCCAGATGAAACCAGCCGAGGACTCCATGTAACATCCAGGTTTCCTGAAATGTGGGTTTTCTCACTACCTAGATCAAGATGACCCTGGCCAGACCCTCCTTTCTAAGTATGTGGACATTTCATCCTACAGGACAGGCCTGAACTTGGCAGCCATAATCCAGCTCTTCAGCCTTAAACGTGTACATGTCTACTCTCCATCCACTCTCAGAGGCACAAAGGTTACTCACAGCCTCCTGCCGCAGAGAAACTTTCCCAGCCACCTGCGGCAGGAAGCTCTCAATATCCCTGCAGTTAAAAAAGCGAATGCCTGGTCCTTGGACACCAATATTAACAGCAGCATTATTCACAATGGTCAGAAAGTGGGAAGGACTCAAACGTTTATCAGCTGGTGAATGAACAGAAGAAACGCGGTCCTCCGAGCAAGGCGCGTGCTGTGGCCGTGACCAGGAACCGGGCCAGTCCTGAGAACCTGATGCGCAGTGAAATCGGCCCGCGTCATTCCACTTAGTGGGGGTCTGGAACTGTCACATTCGCAGAGACAGAAGCAGGACGGTGGTTGCTAGGAGCTGGGGTTGGGCATGTGGGGCGTTACAGTTCCTGTTGGGGATTGTGAGAAAATTTTGGAAATACATGATGGGGATGGCGCCACAACTCTGTGAGTTAAATCAGTGCCACTGACTTGTCTGGAGATAGCTGAAATGGTGAAATATGCTCCTCGTTGTCGCTGAGACCCCTGTGGACAGTCACGGCCGAGCGCAGCCTTCAGGGGAACGGGGCCGACTGGACTCGCGGCCAAGGCCGAACTCAGCGTTTGAGCAGTGGGAGGGCAGCGCTGGGTCAGCTCCGTGGTGTGGACCATATGCCATGCACTGAACGCTCACTTAATAGAGCTTCAGGCTTGCTTGTTACTGGCTGTCGCTTTCTTGAAAATTCTTAATACTTTTTTTTATGAGAGGTGTGGCATTTTCATGTCACACTGGGGCTTGCACATGGCTTGGGCAGTCCTGGGTGGACAGGACAAGCTACCTGGCTGGGGGTGGCTGCTCCAGGTTCCTGCCATGGGTGCACCTGGAGAGTGAGGAGGGTGCAGGCCTGGCTGCCCTTCTACCCTCCACAGTGAGCAAGAAAGGCCCTGTGCTGTGACAAGTGACCCCACGGAAAAGCAGCTCAAAGACCAAGATGCAGACTTCTCACCTGCTTGCAGTCCTGAGCCCTGCAGCTCGCTGTTTCCAAGGCTCATGGGCGGCAGATATACAAGGCTGCAAAAACAGTAAAGGGTACAGGGGACAACCAGGCCTGGGCCACTGCACGTGGACATTGGCTCCCACTGCTCTGGACTGTGTGGTGGTGGCCACATGTAACTGCAAGGGAGCCTGGGAAATACAAGGCTTGTGTCCAGCGCTAATTGTTCGACTGGGGCAGAGGGGGCAGTGTGGACAGTCTCGGTGGTTTCCTTGTTGGTGCCCACGGCCCCTGCTCCCCACCGGCTGGGCTTGTCCTCTGACTCCCTTCTCATTTTTGCTGGCTCTGCTGCTACTGTGTCCTGACGTCTCTTTCTTTGAGTGCAGTCATAATTAAACTTCTTTAAAAACCATATTTTCTCATTTTCTAAATTTTAGTGCAAGCCGTGAGACAGCCACACGCTCTCTCTTTGTTCTTTTTTTTTTTGCAGTTTTTGGCTGGGGCCGGGTTTGAACACGCCACCTCAGGTATATATGGCCAGCGCCCTACTCCTTTGAGCCACAGGCACTGCCCTCTCTTTGTACTTTAAAAACTTTGCAGAGGTAATGTGGGATTGATCCAATGGCTGGGAAGAAGGGGAATAAATGTCTGGACTTTTAAGAAAGAAAAAGGTAATTGTCACCTTTCTACTTAAAAAACTCTTTGATGACCACCTGCTGCCTTAGGCTGAGTCCAAGTTTGAATGCTACCTGGTCCCTTCCAGCTCATCCTGCCTTACCTACCCCCAGTCTCCAAAAGGTGTTGTCCCCCCCATCCTCCTGTCTCCCTAACAACATCTGCCTTCATCTCTCCCAGATACCGCTCACATTGTTTTGAGGTGACCAGAAAAGTCACTTGGAAGAAATCTTCTTTTCCAACTGTCCATCTCAACCCCAAACACAGAGTTTTACTGTGACCTGTGATCGCATGCTGCAATCCCCCTTCCCCTGTAATGATGGCTTGACCAACGTTTCACTAGCCCCATAAACTCTGCCAGGCCGGGCCTTGCTGCTTGTTTCTGGCCTGTGCTCTAGGCAGGCCCATTGGCACAAGAAGTGTGTTTTCTATGATTGAACAAATGAAACCAGGAGTGCTTGTTTGTACATCTGGACTCAGGCTCCAGCCCTTTATTATCAGAGGCATTTTGTGAAGCTGAGGGCTCTGAGAGGGGTAATGCTACCTACAGCCATCTCTGATACGGTATAATATCCCATCAAATGCTGGATTTTCTTTTTGCGTCTTCATTTTGCTTTCCGCCTGCAGTATGTTTCCCGCTTTCTGTCATCTATGAACTCTGCTAATTGTATTGTATCCTTTTACAATGACTTGCAGTTGAAATTTTTCTAGCTATTTCAGCATGTATTTAAGATTCTTGTGTTTCAAGATAAAAATGAAAATTGATTTATGCAAGCAACTTAAAAAAAGGGACTAAGGGACATTTGAAATAAATTAAAAATATTTATTGCCACCCTTCTTTGATCTGCATAGAATTTCATAAGATATGTGGTTATATAAAATTTTCCATCCTTCATCTTTGTTCAAGTTGAACATATGCGTATAAGCCATAATACCTCTCTTACAATACTCACTGTGAATGTTTATGTTTTATTTTAACTCTGTTATGGTTACCCAAAAAAGTAATTGAAAAAGATTTTGATCAATGATCCAGTTATAAATGGGTTGCATACCATGGCTATGGGTTCTTTTATTTGTACATGAGTTGAAATCTTAGCATTTCTTAGTGGAAAATGCCAGATTTACAAGAGAATCTCTAACATTTCAAATGTTACTAAGTGTGTTAAGAACTCTCAAATCTGAGAGAAGCAACTTCACAACTTTCAATGACATATTTATTTTTTATGTAAGAAAATCCATGTTGCCTTGTCACAGCACCAGGGAAGAGGAGCTAGGAGACTAGGGATGCTTAACAAGTAACGGAGGAGACGCCCACGTTCCCAAAGGGCTCGGACACCCTCTCACATGTCTGCGCCGTGTCCACAGAAAACACTAATTTATTCCCAAAGTGTACATAGTTGAATCCCAGGTAGTCCAATGGAATTTTAAGCAAAATCCCGTATTTTATTCTCAAAAGGGCCATTTTTATGTTGGCATTTGATTTGACTTGGTGATTCTTTCACTTTTTTTATTTTTGACAATTCTTACGTCTATTCCCTAAAGATTGTTAGCATAATTCATCATGACTGTTTCTGTTATAGCATACCAGTTGCTAAGCTAAAATCAAGATGTTTTGATATATAATAGCTCTTTTTTCATATCTCGGTCAACATATGTAGTCACTAACGGGGAATAGTAGTGAAATCTCATGAAGACCCTGAAGTGTCTTCAGTGAAACAAATTATTTATATTTATAATATTCAAATTATATTGAAACAAATACTTTATACCAAGTCAAAGCAGGTTCAATATGATAAATACCATGCCTGTTGTATTTAACTCCGGCCTGGCTACCATCAGAAAATTATCTCATGCCAAGATAGAGGAAAATTTAAGTGGTAAAAGATGACACTCCCTTAACTCCAGGAATCTGACCAGTCTTGATTCCACATCTGTTATGAGCCAGGCACCAGGGGTAGGCAGGGAGGAGTGGACTTGCCCTTCAGTCCAGAGAGGAGGGATGATTGGTTGTATTTCCAAGTCCTGTTCTCCCTTTCTCCTTTCTTGAAGCTCCCTGGTTCCTTCTGTGGAGCCAGCTGCTCAGCCTGGGGACAGTCCTGTTACCTTCTGCCCTCACAGGTATTCCTACCCCCCGTCTGCCGCATAGTCCTGGCCCATGAGATGCAAGCAGCCCAGCAAAGTCTTCTGGAAAGGGTTTTATTTTTCCTGATAAAAGGAACAGCTGCCAGTTGCTGTCAGTCTCTCTTCCCTCATCTGCATATTCTGAACACACGATGGCTCCTGGATCTCAGCAGCCAACCTTGCCCATGAAGGGAGCAGTGGAAGGACAAGGCCACAGGCCCCTGCTAAGGGCCGCCTCTGACACTGCTGGGCCTGGAGCAGCCGTGTAGCCACTTCCTTCCAGACTTGCTGTTGTGTGACAGCGAGGGTGGGGTTTCTGTTACTTCAGTAGGACACATCTATTGCACACATGTGCTGATTTCAGTAATGCAGTGGAAGTCTGGGGTGCTCTCCGAAGGACACAGCCTAACCTCCCCGCCGGGGAACCCAACCCTGGAGCAGAGTCAGAGTTGGCCAGGCAGATCGAAGCCTGGGGAGACAGCAGAGGCAGGACGTCCTGACAGAGGGAGGGACACCAGTGATGGGGAGTCTGGGGGACTGCAGGCATTTGGTGTGGCTGGAGAATACGGAGCCCAATGCGTGGGAAGGAGGATGCTGTCCAGCGAGCAGGAGAGGGCTCTGCAGGGCTTTCTGTGGCCGGCAGGCAGCTGGGGCTTTGTCCTTAATGGAATTATTGGATGATGTTAAGCCAACCAGACTCCCATTTTATAAATTACACCACGGCCTGGGGTAGGACTGTGGAAGGAGATGTGTTATGTGGCCTCTGTGTGGCCTAACCTCTAGGCTCTGGGGCCGGGGATATGGTGAGCAGAGCAGGCTTGATTGGCATCTGAGGAGAGATATGCTGTGGGGAGTCTCAGGGAGTGGGTGAAGGAGGAAGGGAGCTTGCTCCAGCAGTGAGCACACCGGCCCCATGTCACTTCCAGTGTCACTCTTGTCTCCTCCTACCTGGGGAAGGATTCCTTTATTTCCTGGTCACCTGACTGGACACAGAATGTGACAGGAGTGGACGCACAGAACCGCCTCTCCACCCTCTCTGTCTCTCTTCCTGTCTCTCTTTCTCTCCTTTGTTGGCCAACTAGCTCGAAGTAATTATTCTAGATCTTATAGAAAGTCAGGACAAAGGAAAAACCTAAGTACTTTCCACTGAATCAAAGGTGGCTGGTCTCACACCTCCTAGGTGGAAAAAAAGGATCTTACATTTTTAAGGAACTTTAGTAGTTCTCTTTGTTAAAGCTTCCATTTTCAAATAACTTATTTCTTAGTGAGGATCTTCAAAGGCTGGGAGTGAAATTCCTTTCCACTCTCTTAGTGCACTTGCCGCTGACCTCCGATGGGTTCTGCGAGGAATCAGAATGTTTTAGAACCAGTAAGAATCTCACAGGTGAATAAATTCAGTCTTTCATTTTATAAAGATGGAAGATAAGATCCAGAAAGGTGAAATAACATTTGTAGAGTTGAACAGTGAGTTAATGGTGCTGAGGATAAAAATGAACACGAATATCCAGGCTTCCTAAATTTGAGTTAAAATGTTCTTCCTGTCCTTATCTTGAAAGGGAGATGTTTCAAAGGCCATCACCATAGAGAGACATGGATGACTGACGGACAGATAGTAGACAGATGATCGAGAGATGATTCTGGGGAGACAGAGGATAGATAGAGGGTAGATGGAACAGGTGCTAGCTGGAGAATGATATGATAAACACAGATACCTGGAAAACAGATAGATGAAAGAAAGAGAGAGAAAGATAAAAAGAAAGAAGGAAAGGAAGAACTTTGCCTCTTATGACTATAAACAACACATGCATTTGATTCTTGAAATAAACCTGCCCGGTAAGTATGAAAATTATTTTTAACCTCATTTTACAGATGAGAAAACAGGAGCTTAGTAGCATCAAATTATTTTCCCAAATTCACAGAATGAGGATATGACAGACTGAGTATGAAAATAATGTCTGGTTCTGACCGATTTATTTCTAGTATATTTTATTACATAACACAGAGGATAGCAGGTTGAAGATGTATGTGCTCAACTTAGCACCTGTGTCACAGACACTTAAGCTCGTCACAGTCCACGTTGCCTGAGGATCACGTAGTCCCTAAGACCCCAACCATTCCAGCTCAGGGAACAGAATTACTTCCTTAAACCCCATGAAATATTTCTAAATCAGTGCAGATTTGTTCACCTTTGGGAAATTTTATTTATTGTTCTTTTAAAAATAAAATAATTGGCAAATTATAAACTGGTACAAGCCCTTTGATAAGATTTGTACCAGTTTTATCTGATAAGACTGTGTGGGATGACCTTGTGCTCTGGCAAACCCACTTCTGGGAATTTAAAGTTATGCCTCCTACAGCATAAAAACATAAACTCTGGCATTATCAATGGAAGCATCATTTGTATTATAAAATATTAGAAATTACCTCGATGTCCAAGGACAGTTGTGGGACCTACACAGAGATGATGAGGAGGACCCTGTAACTGGTACATGAGACATTCTCAGGAGACACCATCAGGGGAAAACAGCACTTATAGTACACTGAGATTTGTGCCATAAAAAGGGAAAATAAGAAAAAAATTTCTGCTCAGCTTTACAAAAGTAAACAAAAGTTCAGGTAAACAGCAGCATGATGGAACTGGCTTCCTACAGAGTCTGAGCGAGAGATGGCTGGAAGGGAACACGGAAGGGAAGGACACTTCTCCTGCATATCTTATAGTTTTGACTTTTGGAAGCAGAATAAAAAATATATTTTCAAACAATAGAGTTCAATCAATAATAATGGGAAGGGAGAAAACCCCTAAAACTAAAGGAAGCTGAAATGACTGACTCCAGTTATCCTTCTAATAAAGGCAGGTGTGGGAGTGGGGGTGGGTAAGGAAGATCAAAGCCAGACAGTGAAGAGCATGGGACTGGGCCGCAGACACTCTGGATTCTGTGCCGTGTGGGAGAAAGTATCGGGGAAAATGCAAGCAAATCCTAGCCTCTTTTTAGTGCTTTATTTGTTCTTGTGGTGTGGACAGAGTAACCAAGAAACTATTTTGCACACATTATAGAATCGAACAAATGAGTAAGTACATCAGTGCTCTGGGAACCAGAGAGTTTACTGTGATACAAGGGACATAGGGGTGGGTATGCCCGGGGGAGGGCAGGAAAGGCTCCTGCTTTCTAAAGTGTGTGAATCCGTGCATATGTGCACGTGTATGTGAATCTGTGCGTGTGTGCACGTCTACGTGGGTTCACTTGATATGCACGTATGTGTGCCTGTGTGCATGACGTGCCTGCACATATGTGTGCAGATGGCTCCATCTGTGTGCTGCAAAGGAGAAAAGACACCTCAGTAGCAGTGAACACACCTCGTACCCTTATCTTGGCCTCTAAATCCATTAGAACAAATAAGCATCCCTCTGAGAAACGGCTGACTCCAGGGCTGGGCAAGCTGGGTTCAAAAGACCCCAAACATCTTCCTATGTCCAACACCAAGGAAGTGTTCAGAAATGACAAGGCTTGTCAAGAGGGCCTGGGATGCTCACTGGACCCTTTAATGAGTGAGATGTGAGAACCAACAATTACATAAAGGAATGAATTATGAGCCATTAGAACGGGAAATCCTGAGTTCATACTACAAATACTACCAATAAATAGGTACTGAAATTAGTAAGTGAGGCAGAAGGAAAAGCTTTTGCCAATACAAGTGCTATTGTAGAGGAAGTGGTGAGCTCAGAATCACCAAGGTGGGAGAACACCAGGCAAAAAAGATGCAGGAGCCATGGGCAGTTGCTGGTTCCGGGAGGAATATTGCCTTATCCTCATGTCTGCCCGTAGGCTGGTTAGTAGTTGTAAGTGATCCAAAAGAGTAATTACATGGTGGAAAACTGGACAACAACTCAATCAGAATTGACACCACCAGTGGGGACCAGATGAATCTAAGCATGTGTCGATGTGATAGTCTGCAGTCGTCCAGCTGAGATCGCATAACTCAGATCCCATCACGAGGCAACAGCAGGCAAAGCCACACAGAAATGTCTCAGTAAAAATGGGAGGAGGGTTTGTATTCATCAAACGTGTCTCTGCCATAAAAGACAGAGATTCTATAAATTCTCCAAATTGAAGAAATCCAAGAAATAAGGCAATTGAATGATATCCATACCCCTTACGAGTATTCAAAAAGACATTATTGGATCAATCGACAAAATTGGGATGGGGCAAAAGAGTGATACAAAGTATTATGTGGATGGTGTTAATTTCCCACTCTAATCACAGTACCGTGTTTATATGAGAAAATCTCATTTTTACTAGAAATACACACCGAAGGGACAGGAAGGGGTGTGCACCACCCTTGACTGGTGAATAAAGAGATAGCAAGCAAAATAGGAAGTGAACAGCAGTGAAATGTAATGAGAGGTGGATCTAGGCAATAGGTACTACAAGTGTTCTTCACACTATTTCTATTCTTGCAACTTTTCTGTAAATTTGAAATTGTTTCCAAATAAAAGCATAAATATGCGAGTGATGAAATAAGTAGGTGAACATATTTAAAATAACAGCTATGCTATTTATGGAAGAAGGGGAACAGATATGTCATAATGAATATTTTGGCAATTTTTTGATTGGTTTTAAAATCTGAGCATAAGGCATAGTAGCTATAATGTCTGTCTTCTCAAAAAAAAAAAAACCATCTTAAAACTCAAAGACTAACTACTAATTGTCTATATCATATTATTTGCCCTCATTTTCTCAGGGCACTTGGGGGATGGAGGATTAGTCTTCTTAGATAATTTGACATTCCTTCCATCTCTAAAAATTCAATTATTAGATTCTAAATCTTTATTTTGAGATCTAACACATTCACAAGTGTAATAAGCTACTTTTAGACTCTCTGTGTCTCTTATACTAATTGGAAAATAATTTTCCAGAACTCAACAATTCTTTTAGATGCGGAAATGACTTTTTTCAGCTGGTCAATATAATGGGTGTCTTAGTCCATTTATGCAGCTATAACAGAAAACCCAAGAATGGGTAATTTATAAAGTACAGAAATGTATTTCTTGCTGTTCTGGAGACTGGGAAATCCAGGAACCAGGGTCAGCATCTGGTGGGGGCATTCTTGCTCCGTATCACATAGTGAAAGCTGAAAGTGCGAATTCTCTCCCAAGCCTTTCTTATAGCCCTACCATTCCACTCATGAGGGGGCGTCTAAACACCACCTCCCAACACTGTGGCACCATGGAGTAGGTGTCCAACCCATGAGCTTTTGGGGGTACATTCAGACCATAGAATGGGGGCGATGCCAATTTCTCTAACAATGCGTTTTTGTAAGCTAGTCTTCTCTGCCGAGGTAAGCCACTTTGGTGTCGCTTATTTTTCTGTCCTCTTCTTTAGGAGTGGTCAGAATTAACACCCCATTTATCTGAAGATCTCATTTCTTCTCAGGATGAGAAGAACCTAAAAACACTCTTATAAGACAAGGAAAAATGAAAAGGTCTGGCCACAGGAAGCAGCTTTCATAGTACAGCTGTGCTGCCCAGCTGTCAGGAGAAGTGCTGAAGTCCCACCCGAGCTCTATGTATTCTGAAGGAACTTCTCCAGGTCTTAGGTAGTCACGGCACAAGGGCAGAGGGGCAGCCACTTAGGGAGTGCAGAAGCCAGCAGTGTCCATTTACAGTGGACGCCTGGTGTGGACACTGTGAGAGAAGCACCCTTGGAGAACACCATCATGTTCTCTAGCTCGTGTGACTAATTCATTACCCTGTCCACAGCTTAGATGAAGCAGCCTTTATGCCCACACAATGCCCTGTGATTTGATTTGTCTGTAACCTTCCTATGAGGAGGGGTGGCCAGAATAAAGGAAAAGAGTCTTTATTCTGGTGCTTGCTGTAAAGTACCAAGCGGGCTCCCAGCTCACACATCTGTCTCTTGTGAGTCTTCAACTAAGCTCCTTCTGCCTTGATCCTTAAACTCAATTTGAGTTGACAACAGAAGAGTTTCTGGAGGTACAGGATGGTGACAGATCATAAACTGAAATCCTGCCACCAAAGTGTGCCCAGCTGAGAGGGTTGGTGTGAAGTAGCCCACCTGTCCCCTGGCTGTTCCCAGCCCTGTAAGCCTTACTTTCACGCCCTCCTTGAGAAGACAGGCGATTGTGTGTGCATTCTGGGAGTGTCCCCCTCTGCCTCACTCCCCACGTCTGTCCCCGCGGCCAGCTCTTTCCCTTTATCCCATGCCCTCAGCAGCCTCTTCCAGCTCTTCCTACTGCCTCTCATTTCGCCTCCTGTCAACCCACTCACAGCTTTTCTCACTCAAACCTGCAGGACACATTTTATCTCTTAAAGCTCTTCAAGCCTGTGGGACATGGGTCCAGCTCTTCAGCACGGCCTAAAGGCCGCCATCATCTCACCATCCAGTCTCAAGGCCCTACATTCTTAACCATCCTGCACTCTCACACCCCAGGCCATTTATACCAGGCACTGCTGCTGGAGCTCCCACCAGGCCTGCAAGTCCCAGCCCAGGTGACAGTGCCCTGGGGCTTCTCCCCAGCCCTCCCCTTGGCATGTGCCCCGGTGGCTCCCTTGCTGCCTCAGCACCCTGGCCCTTGGGCCTGGTCTGCTTGCCTGCCTCTGGACTCCACTAGGTCAGGAGACCCTTAAAGAGAGCTCAGCACTCTGTCCCCAGATCCCTAGAGCTCAGTGATTGCTGAAGGACCAAAATGTCTGACTCATAATTTGGGGGCCACAAAGCTTCAGAAACTGGACTATTTCCCTGCTGGAGGAGATGGGACCTGAACACCCATAAACAGGACTAAAGGGGAGGGGTAGGTCGCCTTGAGGACACAAGTCAGCCCAAAGGTCCCTTTTAATTCCAGGGGCCAAGGGCTGGGCATGGCCCTCGGTGCCTATGATAGGCTTAAAGCTTAGGGAAAAAAGGGAAAGATGATGACTAGGAAATTAAACAAATGAAAAGGGGGCAGAAAAAGGATTGAATAAGAAAATGTACAGGGTGGAGGGAACATCACTGCATTTCTCAGGAATCACCCAAAGATGTGACAGTGGTCTTGGGCATAGGGGTACATATATATATGTGTGTGTGTGCATGTGTATCTTTTAATTTGGAGATAACTGTAGCAGAGAAAAGGTTTTTGCCTCTCTCCAAGTTCACCTTCTTATATTTACCAACAAACGATCAGACATTTCTGGAAAGTGTTGAGAGGTAAAGACCTTCCTAAGAGGGTAAGTCATTTTTACACAATTACAAGAAAATCAAAACCCCTATCTTTAGGAAGCTGCCATTTTAATTGGAGGCAACCGTAAGGAAGGCACAGGGGAAAGTAAGAAAATGTTAGCAAGTGCCCGGGGACGTGGTGCAGTTGGGTAGGGCAGACGCGGGAGGCTCCTTGAGAAGAGGCACAGAGAAGTGGGTGAAGGAGGGAGAGAACAAGCCCAGCTGCGGGGAGTTTCTAGAGAGCAATCAGCCGCTGCAGGGCTCTGGGATGGGAGGGGTTCTAGAGCGCGTGTGGTGGAGAACAGAGAGACTAGGTCTCTAGAGCGCGTGTGGTGGAGAACAGAGAGACTAGGTCTGTGTACAGGGGAGGCTGTGAGAAGATGCAGAGATGGGAACTCAGACACCACTGCCTGAGGTTTCTCTTGACTGAGAACAGTGGGAAGGGGGTTTGTAAAAGTTTGTAATGGGGCTGCAGCCGGGTGTGGTTCCAGATGCCTTCTAGACACCCACTTGGAGCTGGTAGCTCGCTGGTGGAATCCAGAGTCTAGGGGAGAGGTCTGGGCTGAACATAGAAATTTAACAGTCATAGATGTTCAGACAATTCAAACTGTAAGGCTGAGGGAGGTCTTCCTGGGGACAGGTAGTGAGAGGAAAACAGAGTAGGGTGCTGGCCCCATATGCTGGAGGTGGTGGGTTCAAACCCAGCCCTGGCCAAAAAAAAAAAAAAAATTCCATGGCTGAGCCCTGGGCACTCCAACATGGAGAGGTTGGGAGATGGAGAGTTCAGCAAATGTGACCAAGAGGGAGTGGCCCCAAAGTGACAAAACCCAGGACAGTGTAGTGTCTTGAAAGGCAAAGGTTGGTCTATGGAGGAGGAATGAGGAGCTCTGCCCACTGTGGTCAACAGGGAGCCCCCTGGGCCGAGTGGTGACCTCCGTAGGGTAGGGACTTTGCAGGGCAATGCGAGTGGAAGCCTTAGGCAAGTGTTTTGGAGCCGGAGAGAGGAGAGAGGAGAGAGGAGAGAGGAGAGAAGCCAGGGCCTGTCTAGGGCAACTGCTGCGAACTTTGTTGCAAAGGGAAACAGAACAGCTGGGTGGTGAACAGGGAGAAGGTGGGCTCCAGAGGTTTTCATGTTCTTTTCCACGGGAGAAATTACTGTCCATGTGTGTGTGTGCGCGCCACCACCCCGCCCCGTGGATTGAGGAGGACCCAGTAGAAGCCAGGCAATCCAGGGGGCCTTTATTCTGTAGCATAAGGGGCTGGATCCGGGAAAGAGGCCGAGAGAGTGGGCACCTCCTTACAACCTTCTCACCGCAGGCTGGGCCAGGAAAGGCTGCGCGATTGTCATCCCCTGGCCCTAGTCGGAGCACAGGTCTTGATGTGGCAAAAGCGCTTGGGTTTCCATTAGCGGATGAAGCCCGCGGACGCATTAGCAAAGCGCAGCGGGGAGCCCGGCGCCTCAGAACTCAGTCCTGAGAGTTCTTGCTGGAGCCGCGGGAGCAGCGCCCAGCCCGGCTGCGCCGCCTTCTCCCGGAGTCCTGCGTGGGCCGCGCCATCCGGCCCAGCAGCGCTGCAGAGCGCAAACCCACGATTCCTGGCGAGCTGGGTTCGGGTGGGAACCCGCGCCGCAGTCCCTCGCGCCCTCCCTCTGCGCTCCCCCCCCCAAGGCAGCGCTCCCCTGGGTGCTCAGAAGGCGGGGTGCTTGGTCCTGGGCTCCAGGGGTACGCCGCGGGAAGCGACACCTTGGCTTCAGCCGCTGCCCTTCCTGTCGCTACCCTCCAGGCTGCGGGCAGCGGGCAGCGGGCTGGCTCTGGTCCCAGTCTCCACCCGCACTCTCAGTGCCTGCGTCTTCCTTCCCAACGTCATAGGGGTTAGGAAAGACCTCTGCTGCCTCGGGAGAAGGGAGAGGTCAGGCCTTCGGCATCTTTAAGGTGGTCGTTTGGGGTACCCGCACTCGCACCCCGGCAAGGACGGCTTTCCTGGTGCGCAGGGAGCGCCCCCAGCGCCGCCTGCGCCCTAGCGGACTCGGTGGTCCCGGTGCCGGCATCCATCCATTCATTGCGACTCAGAGCGGAGGCCCTAAGACTCCCACCGAATCTGTGAATGGGAAGAGGCAAGAGAATCAACGTCTGTTTCCCCGCCCCTGCCTCCCTCCCGGGAGAGCAGTGACAGGGCGGGAGCGGGGAGGGGGCGCTGCGGGGCTGGCGAGTCTGGCTGGAGACTGCACTATTTATATTCCCCAGCGCTGCGGGACAAAGAGGGCAGAGCACAGTCACCCCCTCCCGTAGCCCCGGCACCTCCCCGGCCCCCTCCCTCAATGGCTTTGATTTCATTACCGCTCCCCCGGGGGCGGGCTGGCAGGTGCGGGGGTGGGAGCCGGCTCCGCGCAGCAGCCTTGCCAAAGGTCCGGCTGCTGACGTCCGAGCCCCCGCTCCTGTCAATGAACGGCAGCGGCTGCCTGGGGACGGCGCTGGCAACGAGGCTACAGACGTCATCGCCTCCTGTTGGACGCGGGGGGGTATCCGAGAGGCAGCGCCGGCTTAAAGGGAAACTCTCTAAGTTCCAGGCAGCCGGGGAGAGTGGTTCCTGAGAGCACATGCACCCCGAGTGTCAAGTGTACGCAGGCACACACACGCGCACACACACACGGCACACACGCACCGCAAACACACACACCGCACACACACTGCACACACGCACCGCAAAAACACCACACACACACACACTGCACACACGCACCGCAAACACACCACACACGCACCGCACACACACACACACACACACTGCACACACGCACCGCAAACACACCACACACACGCACCGCAAACGCACACACCGCACACACACACACCGCACACACGCACCGCAAACACACACACGCACCGCACACACGCTCTCTCGTAGGAGTGTAAGCCCAAAGTTGCTGCCGCGGGGAGCTGGAGCTGAATGGACCGGTCTTCACTGGAGCCTGGAGCGCGCTCAGTGCAGCTTTCCAGAGACTCCGAGATGGAAAGGAGGGACAGAGGGACATGACACCCCTTTTAGAGTTCTCGCGCCTTTTGCGAAACGATCAGCGTGACGCCTTTGGAAAGTGCTCCCCGCACGGAGCAGATGCAGCCTTGCGGACGGGTCCTGAACTTGGGCCAACCGGCTCCCTCGGCAACTTGTTTGGCGCAGCTCTCCACCAAGCCGGACGCTCCAGCGCTTCATCTCTTTTGATGTGTGAACTGGAGAGGAAGCAGAAAGCAGCAGATATGCCCTTCGGGGTACTTTGGCGGGTAAGTTAACAGTTGTTTTACCTGTTACTTAACCCTTGAAAATCTGGGAAAACTTAATTCCAACATTTTTCTTACTTTATTTCTTAACTTCTCATCATTTCCCTCCATTCTTTTTGGCAATAAGAAAATGAATGTCCCTGTGTGTGTGAGAGATGTGTTGTTTGTGGACATGACAGTTTCGGGGAAGGGCTGATGAGTGGAAGCCAGGGAGAAATTGGAGTTTATAAAGCCAGAAAACTCAAGGGTTTGCAGAGTAGGAGAGAGACTGCAGCCAACCCCAGTGCCAAGTGACAGCTTCAAGGCTAAGGCTGGATCTGAGTTTCTGAGCTCCAAGTTCGCAGCCAGGGCTGCGCGCCAGCGGCAAACCGCAGCGGTCGCCGCGCCAGACCCGCAGGTGCCTCCAAAGGCGTCTTGGGGAAGGGCCGGTGTGCATCGTAACTTCCTTTCTCCGTTCTTGGGGGGCACGGGCCCCCCTCCGCTTTTTAGCCCTTCCTCTGCCGACACTCTCCTCTGACCCCCACTTTTGCTAAAGACCCTATGATGTCATAGGGAGGAGGGGTCCGGTCCCGAGCACCCGAAGGCTTCGCTGTGCTGCCTTCTGCAGCCCCTCGTTTTCTTCATTCCACCCAATTTCCCTTGCAACTCCCTGAAAACAAATCCCCATCAAACACCGCAGACACGGCTTCCCCCTCCCCCAGCCAGAAGACACCACTCCTAAATGGGGCCGGGAGTCCTCCGACTCAGACGCATCCCACCGGCCCCCTCCCAGATTAGGGAGAAGCCAGCTGAGGTGCCCAAGGAGCCTCTCCCTCTGGGTTTCAATCTCTCCTCCCCTCTCAGCTAACCCTCCTAGTTGAAGGAAAAGAGGAAGGAGGAAGGAGAGAGGGGGAGAGAGAGAGAGAGGGAGGAAGAGAGAGGGAGAGAGAGAGGCAACCCAACCACACAGGCTCCTAGACGTGGGGCCGCACTGATGCCCCTGGCGGGGGATTTCTGCGCTGAGCCCCGGCTTCCTCTGCCTTTCCTGCCCCACCCCCACCCCCAGTCCCTTCTCTTTAAGCAGAATTTTTTCCACCTCCCTTTCTGGCCTCTTCTCCCCACCCCTTTTGTCGCCACCTAACCCCACCTTCACTCTCCTCTGCAAGAGGGTAGGGCTGGGGGTGGGGAAAGAAAACCCCCAAAGCCCCAGCCCTGGGCAGAGATGTCGAAGAAACGCAAAGCCCTCGAGGGTGGAGGAGGTGGCGGATCCCGGCTCCCAGAGGAGGAACACACTGCCTGGTTTGGGGACAGCAGCCAGGAGCAAGGTAGGGGCGGGGAGGGGGGAGGAGAAGCAGCGGAGGCAGGGGAGCGTCTGGGAGTTGAGAGCCGTCCGTAGGATGGCCCAGCCAGGCTTCCTCAGAGCGCCTGGAGCAGGGCGACGGCTCTCCCCTAAATGGGATTTTGCCTGTTTCTTCTGAAAATTGGGAGTGGGTCAGAAATGAACAAATGAGGCAGATGTTGGAGGCCCAGAGTTGTGTGGATCTAAAGCTGAGAGGGGGACGGGAGGGTGGGGAGGCTTGGGAGAGGTGGCAGGAGGAGGCCAGGAGGTATGGATCAGGGACTGCTGGCCATGTCCCCTCCCTGGCTGCCTGCTGTTGTGTGCATTGGTGTGGACAAGCTGGGCCACCGAGGCACAGCCTGTGCTCCTGTCTGCCTGCAGGACACCTGCCTGGGGAGGGCCGGGGGCCAGTGCTGTTCTCCTAGTGTTTGCTATTGATGAGGGACAGCAGGGGTGGGGGGGCCTTTCCTTCCTCCATGCTGCTCCAATCCGGGGATGCTCAGGGTCACGTCATGTGGAATCTTCATCCCCTGCACAGGCAGGGCCTTCTGCATCCTCCTGAAGTTGGAGGTGAGGCTTGATGCTAAGGGGATGATGTGCTGTGATTTCAAGGAGAGATGTGGTTCTGGAAGCAGTTGGGTGCTTCTCTGCCTGCAGTAACACCAAAGAAAAAGTGGAGATGGAAAATTTCCCGTGGAAACAAAGTGATACTTGGGTATCTGATTTCCACATAAAAGAAACCCAGGCAGACACCTTTTATTTCACTTGAAGCACTCTGGATTTGGTTAAAAGTAGGCCCACATGAACAAGTCAAGCTTTTTATGGGCTGTAGATAAAATACAAAGGAAAAATGAACGAGATGGAGATGTTTTGTTGTTGGTTAAACTGTGGAAAATTTGGTAGAAAGACATGTGGGGGGATAATCTGACCCTGGGTAGGTGGGGAGGGGAGATGTCTGTATGGCTGGTGTCATTTTTTTGCAACCCCACCTGTGGCCTGGGTTTGGGGCAGGTGCTAATGTGGGTAGACCATCAGGAGACATGAGCTCCTGTCTCTGAAATGGGATCAATGGTTCTTCTCCTTCGACGTCACAAGAAACACAAAGTCACAAAACTCCTCCCTGCACAGAAAACATGAATCTCTATGTACACTCAAAACATTTTGCATGGCTTTGGTGCAATTTAAATCAAAGCACTGGTTCTGGTTATCCCTGGACAGTGAACTTTGAGAACAGTGCTGCTGCTTACCTCGAGAGAGGTGGTATTTTAGTGACTGCCCTTGTTTTGACTTTATTTGCTTAATTATGACTTCAGAGCAAAAGTCAGAACATTTCTTAAGTTAATTTTACTGAAGAAAGGGTGGTGTTTACTAAGGAGTGTAAATATTGCAGATGTCCTTTTTTTTGTGTGTGTGTGGTTGGTCTTTTTCCATATTGGGGGGAAATAACTTGATGTCACCAGGACTGCCTGGCAAATTTATCAGTTTTCCACGCAGCATGCAGCTCTGACCTCAGGGAGCTCTATCAAGGTGCATACCATGTACTTCTGGCTAAGAACTGACGAAGTCCATGGAAACAGAAGTCATTATTATGGTAAATAACAACTTGGATATATTTTATAATATTTTTAATAATTAAAAATATATAGCTGCCAGTTATAAAAAGAAATAAGAATCGTATTGTAGCAAACATTTTTCATTCTTTCTGTGGAAATATTTGGTGTTAGAATTTTAAAAAGAAGCTAAGCTATGGAGGGTCTGTACTACCAGCAGCAAATAATTTCTCCATCCTCCTGGTAATAGGACTCTGTAGAGAATATTTTACAAGTTAGAATAGGCAATACCTATATTCATATTATTCAGAGGTTATCATAATTTTGAAACGATTTATTATACAAATTACTCCTTCTTTTAGAGTTTAAAAATGTCTGAAGGTTTACTTTATGCTTTGTATTTGGCAAATAAGAATATGTATCTGCAGAAACCATTAAGGGTGTGAACATTCAACTACCACATTGCTATGAATTACTTCTTTGGGAAGTGGGAGCGCTGGCCCTGTCTAAAGTTGTGGAAGCACGTCTGTGTGCTTTCGGCACCTGCTGTGGCGTACGCCATGGGGACATGGGGCAGTGCTCGCTTTGACGATAGGAGGTGGAGAGGCCGAGTGGACGCTCGTGTTAAACTGCTGGTTCCGACGTAAGAAACAGCCTTTCCTCTGTCTCTCAAGCTTAATGTTACTCTTATTTTTTTTGTTTGTTTGTTTTTACCTCTGGGCCTCTAAGCCAAATTTGACAGTACGCACACTGAGGAGCAGAGAAAAGTCTACAGTACACACATCAGTCTTATTGACTCTGAATACCCAAGGGTCTTCTTTTAAGCTCTGACAACCTGGAAGGCCCACGTGTTTGTTCATCCCAGTCATTGAGAGCGTATGAGAGTGTGTGTTAAAGTAAGGCTGGTGGAAGTTACATTTCAGTGGTAGTCAGACCACTTGTCAGCATGTTGGTTTGACCTAAAGTTTTGAGTAGCTGATTAGGCATGGAGGCTGCCCGGAGAGGAGCGAACATAAAAGCTGAAGCCTGCTGCCCTAGTCTCCTACTGCCCATCTACATCTGGGTGCGTGTGGTTCCTGGCCACAGCGGGGAGCTGCTCATTTCAGGCCCTGTGCTCACATTTCTTGCTTGTCATGTTCTAAGGACTCCTGTCTTATCAATAGTTTGTCTTTAGAAGATTCCTTATGGGCATCAAGGGAGGATAGCAAACGGGTCTCAGAGCAACACTTGGATGATTTTGGTTTTCTCATTGACCTTAGCAGACACATCCCGCTTTACTTAGCTGGGTAAAAGGCAAAACAAAGTGAATCGTCCTGGCTTTGACTGAACATATCTTTGTCTATTGAAGTTGTTTGACATGTATGCACATGTATATTCATGGGTATGTCTGTAAAACTGGGATGGGAATATGGTTCTCTCGGGGGTCCCAGTGGGCTCCATGTCCAACATGTGTGAGGACTATACTGATGGAAGATACTTAGTATTTACATAAAAGGTTAAACTCACAAAGATTTTTCCTTTGCAACTTAGAGAAATTTGGTGTACAGATGGGCCATGCTAGCTGCAATTTTTGTTTTTGTTTTATTTCTACTTTTTTTTGTTGTTTTGAACTTAGACATAAGAGTATGTTCTGATGTTCAGTTAACTAGAAAGACAACGAATATGTCGAAAGCTGTATGGGAGGGGTGTGTGATGAAAATGCTGAATAATTGTATTTATTGACCTGGTAACAGAAGAAAATACTTTTTATTTTTTCCATTTTCTTCATATTCTTTTTCATCAGTCTCTTTTCAAAGAATTATTTACTTAAAAACTTGCTTTAATCATAGGTGTCTCATTAGTTACTCTACACGGAGTGATATTAAAGCCTGTTTCTTTGAGTCCTCAGAAACCTGTTCTCTTAGCCCTGCGGGCTTCCTGGAATCTCCCTCCATCCTCCCTCCCACTCTGGCTACAATTGGTCTGCATTGCTTGGTCTTTCCTTTAACCACCATTTCTCTTAAGATGGTTTTAGGAAGGTAAATAATGTCAATTGTATATTATTACATTGAATTGATTTCATGAGTGTTTTAACAATAAGTAGTTTGTATTTTTGATGAAATTGGTTAATATCTTCTCTGGACCAGTTTTCTGAGTTCTTGGCATTATGGTGTTTCAAGTCACCGAAAGGACAGCCTCTGGCACTGAATGAATCTATGGGAGGTTTGGACATGACCTGCTCATAGTTTGCATTTCTTAAATTTCTTAAGCACAGCGAAGCCATCTACGGGTAGCTATTACATTATCTGGTGCATCAATGATTAAAGTCCACATGCACATGGTTTGCTATAACTGAGTGCCACCCTGACAGTAGAATGGCACTGGAGTGCTGTGACTTTCCTAATTAATAATGGGTGGTTGGCTTTCGGAGAACCTGGAATGGGTGTGTGGGAAGCAGTATCAATTCTGTTACCTCAAAACGAGGTAAAAGTAAACATGTAGATTGGTAACTGACCTACATCTACCTACCGTCCCCCCACCCAAATCAGCTAGATTAATCTTCCCAACTGACAGATGCTGCTTATAGAATTGATCAGACTGACTTCTTAAAAATATGTTATGAAAAAAATCACCTAAATGGTGATTTACAATCATTAACATTAAAGAATGGGCTTGACCCTTGGAAGAAGAAATCGTAAAGAAAACCAGCAACCACACAATGGTGCATTCTGCAGAGAAGCTGACTGGCAGAGACCGGCGCCGCTGGGCCACAGGTCAGCTCGCACACGTGTGTACTTGGCTACACACCAGAAAGGCCATCAGCGCCCAGTGGGCCAGAGAGGTGGAGGGCGGAGGGGTGTATGGACACGCAGAGTAGAATGCAGGTGTCGGTCCTCACTCTGGGACCAGAAAGAAAGTTACCAGAATCTAACAGACAATCTAATCTAATGTCCTGTGTGCCCGGCTCCTCCTCAGTGAAATCAGAAGGTTGGACTCCATGGCCTTGGTTGTCAGATTCCCATGACTTTGATTATGGTTTTGTGAAGAAATGGGTAAACCATAACTGGACCCAGTCTGAGTGGCATATTCTAAGAAAAATATGTGAAGGGCAGTTCTTCTTACTCTGACAGGATGGGCAGAGCAAGTTACTTAAAAACTGGGTCATGTGACAAGCCTGTGGCTGAGGGGTGTTTCCTCTTGGGACCTGCAGCAGCTCTGAGCACCATGGGCTACGCCTGGGTGGCCTTGTGGCCTACGGTACAGCAGTGACCCTCCTTTTCATTGTGTGCGGCTCCATGTTTATGTCCTGTTTGTCAACTCTGCTGCCCCAAACACGTACCTGCCCTCCCGTCCAGGGAGAACAGGATGGCAAATAGAGGAGAAAGTCATGTGATGGCACTGCCTCCTGTCCCTTCTGTGGCTAGACCGAGCGATACAGATGACACATTTGCTTCTCAGGTAAGTAGGATTGTCTTTACCTTGTCAGTTGGAGAAGCGCTTCTTTTTTAAACTTGAATTTTATGTTTTTATTTCAAAGTATTAAGGGGGTACAAATGTTTTTGTTACATGTGAATTGTATAATACTAAAGGCAGGGGCTTTAGAGGGCTTGTCACCAGGATAGTGAACATTACACCCAATAGGTGAGTTTTTATCCCTCTCTCCTCCACTCTCCCCTCTTCTTAGTTTCCGAGGGTCTTTCTGTCTCTTTGTGCCCACGCGCACGCATTGTTTAGCTCCCAGCATCACTGAGCACGCATTTCCTGAGATAGCTCACTTAGGATAATGGTCTCCAGTTCCATCCAAGTGGCTACAAAAGACATTATTTCATTCTTTTTTTATGGCTGAGTAGTACTCTATGGGGTGTATGTGTATATTTATATATTACATATTATATATTATATATTTTTCTTTATCCACTTATGAATTGAAGAATTGAAGGCCACTTAGGTGGATTCTATATTTTTGCACTTATGAATTGTGCTGCAGTAAACATTTGAGGGCTGGTGTCTTTTTCATAAAACGACTTCTTTTTCTTTGGGTAGATATGCCCAGCAGGAGGATTGCTGGATTGAATGGTAGGTCTACCTTTATTTCTTTGGGGAATCTCCATACTGTTTTCTACAGAGGTTGTACTAATTTCCAGTCCCACAACAGGTATAAGCTTTCCTTTTTCACTACATCCACATGTCCTGTCTCTTTTTTGGACTTTTTAGTAATGACCGTTCTGAAATTTCCTTTGCAGGCAAGCAGAAATTATCTTCACCTTGTTAGCTGGAGGAGACTTTTACTACAGGAACTGCTTGACTATGGCATGAAATTCTTGTTAAGAGCTCTTCGACTTTCTCTATTCTCCCTTGAGCAATACAAGGTGGCAATTACAACAACCAAAGTTGTAAAATATGCATTTCGTATGTAAGATACATACCCACATATACATATTACCTGCACGCACATCACCTCCCACAAGAAGAACGTAGGGTAAGTCCTCCTCCACCTACTCACCTTCCCCAGAGGTCACCAGCTGGGAACATTCTGTGCGTCTGCAGGTTGGTCTGTGTAATACCCCTTCCCGTGTAAACGCTAGTGTCCTGCACACACTGCCCTCCTGTACCTTGCAATAGTCACTTAATTATACCTTG
The DNA here is from genome assembly GCF_027406575.1 of Nycticebus coucang. Taxonomy (NCBI): domain Eukaryota; kingdom Metazoa; phylum Chordata; class Mammalia; order Primates; family Lorisidae; genus Nycticebus; species Nycticebus coucang. The sequence goes on along the minus strand of NC_069784.1, from coordinate 139,291,080 downwards.
AAAATTTATCAGCATATATAATCTCCTTTTATTGTTTGTATAATATTCCAGGCTACAACATATAGTAATTGATTCAGTTTATACCCTGTTGAATGACATGCAAGATACTGGTCTTTGGCTTTTATAAATAAAGTTGTAGTAAGCAGCCGCACGTACTCTCTGCACATGTGTACACATTCATATGTTGGTAAATTCCTAGACATAGACGTTCAGTCAAACGGGCGATGACAATTCAAACTCTACCAAAGGCCCCTTTGCTCACACTGGCCTTAATTTTCTTACTCCATGTGCTCTGCCATAAAAATGGACACCACACTTTGGGGACCCGAAGTATGAGCACGTTCCTTAAAACCGTGGGATATGATCTTTGAAACATAAACAGTCCTAGGTGTAGGGTGGTCAGGCCTACGGTGGACTTTGGGCTCTAGGGGACAGTTCTTCTCTCCTGTGCTCTGCTTCAAGCAGATGTTGGAATGAACAGTGCTGTGTTTTGTGTATCTCAGTAATAATACACAGGCCCCGTTTGTGATTTTGTTGTAGAATAAATGTGGAAGGAATTCTAGAAGGACAGAGAAAGAATTGTGCTAAAATGTATATTATTTTAAACTAGGATGCTAATATTCTTTCTAGAGAGATTCATGAAAATTATAATCGGTATAGACATATGATTTTTGAATTCTCACATAACTGGTAAGTTTCATCTTTATGAATTTTACACATTGTGCATATTTAGAGAGACTTAAATTTGCCAATCAGAACGTAAACTCTCTATGGGTTGGGTCAGAGGAGGTGTGATATGTTTACTTACGGCCTCATCTGGGAACAGGTATCTCCCATCTTGCCCACTATTCTCGCTGCCCCTAACATTGTGCCTGGGACGGAGTGGCCCCCAATAATTTCTAAGTGGATAAAATAATGAATGTTTTCCTAAGTGCGGCAACGTGAAGTATTGAGTATCCCATTTGACAGTAGCCATAGTAATCCTATTGATAAATGACTACCCATAAGGAGGAATGCTTATATCGAACTTTAAAAGTTTTTTCATTTGTGAAAGAAAGTCTGTTCTAAGATTAAGCATACAGAGGAAATTAGAAACAGCATCACATATGCGTGAAAGCAGTTTCCCTCAGGACTTCATTCTAAGGTATGAGTGCCTGGTATCAACAGGTTAGAGAGAAAGGCAAATATGCTCATGCTTCCCTTCTGCCTGGCACCTGGGCTGGCTGGCTAGAAAGCCCACGTGTTCCTTCCCTTGAAACCAGTGGGGAGTTCTGTCCACATGAACCTGGCCAGCGCACAAGACCCTGAACTCCAGTTCCGCCTCCTGATCACCACACCGCTCCCTGCCCGTGTCCCTGCTGTCAGCCATCTCGGGTGATCACCACACCGCTCCCTGCCCGTGTCCCTGCTGTCAGCCATCTCGGGTGATCACCACACCCCGCCTGCCCGTGTCCCTGTTGTCAGGTATGCTTGAGGGCCAGCCCTGCTCTCTCTCCTCATAGAGCCTGATTATGTGAGCAATAAACTGGCTCATCCCCTCTTGAGGCCAATCAGAATGTAAACTGTCTAAGGGCAGGCGTGGAAGTGGGTGGTATCCTCAGTGTCAACTTCTGAACCCAATTTTGGATGGGGGTGCCTGTGGCAAAAATTTCCATGCATTCCTCCTCTTCCCCCTTTCCCGTTTCTTCTCTCCCAGGCACAATTAGTGTTATTTTTGGAAGAATCACTTCAGAGTTATTTGTAAACATTATGATGATACTTCAGATTTATTTTCTAAGGGCAAGGCACCCTCTTGCATGACCGAAACCACAATAAGATCATTTAACGTGGATTCAGAGTAACATTATTACCTGGCATGAGCCCATCAAATTCCTCCAATAATAGCTTGGTTATGTCCTAACCTAGGATCCAGTTGGAATCACACACATGGACCTTGAATTTAATCTTTATTCATTTGTGTAATATAGAGTGCTGGCTTTGCCCGTGCTCAAGAAGGAGGTGTTGAGACAAAAGATGGAAAATCAGCAAGTCGTGGGGTCTTATGTCTACTGATAAGGCAATTCTGTCACTGTTAGGGAAAGCTGACCAGATGTAGGAATCTCTGCCTGGGAAAGTCTGTACATTTAGCTCAAGAAGAGAAGGGCTCTGCTGTCTTTCCCAAACTCTTTTTCTGCACCAACACCAGTGTGATGACAGCTGCCTTTCGTATCTGGGGCTGGCCTGGGCTAACTGTGAAATAGGTGAAAGGGACAATTGTGACTATGTCAGCCCCTTACCACAAAATAAAAAATCTAACTTTTAAGTATGTTTGGCCCCAGAATCTCTCTCAACCAGGGAGCTGTCTTTGTTTGGAGAAAAACCTCCACACAGGCTAACAGCAGAAAGCGACATTCTCAGCCACAGGTGTCAAGGGTCCGGGTCCCAGAGAGGAAGTGAGGGGGGTATAAAGAAGGAGGGTGTAGGCAAAGCCAGAGGAGGACCCCACTGTGGTTGGCGGGGACCTCAGGCCTCAGGGATGACTGTGATCCACTGTCTCATTTGGTGTGCAGCATTACCACAGACCCTCTGTGGGGGCCTCCTGGAGCTAAGTCTGCCAAGTTCTATATGTTTTAGAATGGGCTTTGTCAATGAGAAAGCAGCAAAGGGGCTGAGTTTCATGTCTGGCTGGGGTGCTGTGAACCCCAGTGAGTGTGAATGAGAGTATCAGGCAGAGTCAGGCGAGCCCTGGAGGACTCATGTCCTAGAACGTTCTTTAAAACATTGGGCAAGGGTTTCTGACATCTCCGGACAGGAACACTGTGCTAGTTAAGGCAAACTCCTACCTTGACCTTGCTTTTCAGTTGTATCTAAGCCATACTTCCCCTCTAATTTGAAGTTAATTGGAACATTTTGATGATAGTCACAGCCTAATCTCCTGTTTTTAATGGGATGTCACCTGTGGCCTGAGATTTCAGTTCAGACCTCGGGGTAATGTCACACCTCCTGTTTCACTCAAGACCTGACAGATTTTCATGACCCAGGCTAAAGTCACTGAGATTGGGTCCAAATCAGCTGTTATCTGAAATGATAAGAATAATAATGAACATATCCATTTAATAATAATTTATAAAGAGTCTTCTTTAGCTTCATTATGAATGTACAAATATTTATGGGTAAGAGTAATTTGTCAAACACAAAATAAAAATCAATAATTAACTGGCAACGTGTTAACTTTATCCGTAGCCCCTCTACACTTACTATTCTGGTCTTTTCTTGCCTGGTCACTCCCGGTTGTGTTGTTTGGCCTCTGATTCTTGGGCTTCTAAGTTCATCATTCTTGGACTGTCTGAAATGCAATGTGAAAGAATTGCAAAGTGGGACTGAAACGTTTCCGAAAGTGTTGGGATTCCATGAAGACCCTGGGCCTGATGCTAGAAGCAGCTCTCATAACATGCTCTGCTGCTGAAAGATGAATCAGACTTTCAACAGAGAAAAGAAAACCCAGGAGCATTATCCAGTGTCCCTACAACCAGTTATTTCTATCCTGTTCCACTTTATTCATCAAACATGCATTGAGTGTCTGCTAAGCTGATGTTGGGTACACAGAGTCCCGAGAACGCAAAGCCAGGCAGGCCAGATGGGCATGCACTGTTCACCTCCCAGGACAAAGTGCCATCTGAGTTTTCTTGTTTCATGTACTTTTATTATTATTTTTTATTTTTATTTATGTTTTTTATTTTTTTGAGACAGAGGCTCCCTCTTGCTCAGGCTGGTCTCAAGTTCCCGAGCTCAAGTGATCCTCCTGCCTCAGCCTTCCAGAGTGTTAGGATTTCAGGTGTGAGCCACTTGGTCTGGGCTATTTGGCTCACTTTCACTGTCTGCCTCTTCCCAGGAGAATGTATTCTCAGTAAAGACAGAAGCCTCTTTGGTGTTTTTTCTGATGTATTAATAGCCTAGCAGTTGGGCTGAAGCCTGGCAGATATTAAGTGCTCTCTGCATAGCAGTTGAATAAATGTGAGCATGAATGATTGTGCTCCCTTCCTGGTGGAATGTCTCTCTGACTTGGGATGCACAAGTGTATCACAGTATCACAGGGAGCAGACAGGGTGGAGATTCAGAGGAGTCCTGGCTGGCTGAGAGTATCACTCTGTCACTGTGGGTAGAGTGCTGTGGCATCAGCCTAACTCACAGTAACCTCAAACTCTTGAGCTCAAAGCAATCCACATGACAGAACATTGTTAAAAAACTAAAGTATTTTTGCCTAAGAATTGAATTACAGTCTACCCTGTAAACTAGTCATTGTCTGCAGGAAAGTAATTTTACCCTTAAATCTCCTATCATCTACAAAACACCACTGGAATCAGTTAATTAAATTAGTAAATAATTTTTTTTTAAATAATGCTAAAAAACTCAATTATGCTAAGTTTAAAATTGCTTTCTGAAACCATATATTGATATCACTAGGAATTACTATAGAGGTTCTTATTGGTGCAAATACGTACAGTTCTGTTTCTTTATATCTTTCCTTCCCTTTCATCCGTACATTTTTGACAAAGGACAACTTTCAAAAACTTACATCTCTATTCCGTTAGAGAATGGTCACAGACCTCCTAAGCAAATTATTACTCCAGTGACTACAAGAGTGTGTGTGACACAAACTTTCTCTTCTCTGAAATTACTCAAGCTAATGGAGAACGGGGAATCCAGACCCAGCTGACGTGGTCCCCGAGGCAGTGCTGTGGTATCCAACCCCCCAAAAGACATTCTGTCTTGTTATTTCTTGGAAAGAAATTGCCAGGTGCCAAAGAGGTTGGATTGTAATAAAGAAAATAAAACTTATGTGCAAAACCGTGTTACTATATCCATAGACTAAAACTATTAAAGTGCCATCATTGCATATTTTTCTGGGTATTTCAAGGAAAGCCTGACTCTGTCCCCAGTTCAGGGAAGCCTGGTGTGTGTGGGTGCTCCTGACCTGTGCTCCCCAGCCTCTTCCACACACCTCATTTGTACATACTGAAAGCCACATCTAAATATATATATTTTTAAATTTTAAGCTTTTGTTAATGTACTACAGTCCTTAGTCAAGTTCAACTAACTTCAATAAAACTTCCTTTTCTCTTTTGCTCATAAAACATAAGCAGGAATTCTTAGATAGCTCAATTCCATAACATTTTTGATTGGTCTAATCCAGTGTGGAGGGCAAACTACTTGTGAGTCATGAAAGAAAACAATTTATTTTTAGTGAGTCCTAACATGTTTTTAAAGACTGAATGGAATAGAAGAGAAGGGGTGGAAGAGGACCAGGGGAAGGGAGAGGATGAGGAGGGAGAGGACCAGGGGGAGGGAGAGGATGAGGAGGGAGAGGACCAGGGGAAGGGAGAGGATGAGGACGGAGAGGACCAGGGGGAGGGAGAGGATGAGGACGGAGAGGACCAGGGGGAGGGAGAGGATGAGGACGGAGAGGACCAGGGGGAGGGAGAGGATGAGGACGGAGAGGACCAGGGGGAGGGAGAGGATGAGGAGGGAGAGGACCAGGGGAAGGGAGAGGATGAGGAGGGAGAGGACCAGGGGGAGGGAGAGGAAAGGCAATGAAGGAAGAAGAGAACCTGCTGGTGCTGTGTAGTTACTTGTGTGATGTGTCATCAAATGAAATTTTTATGGGGCAGCGCCTGTGGCTCAAAGGAGTAGGGCACCGGCCCCATATGCTGGAGGTGGCTGGTTCAAACCCAGCCCTGGGCCAAAAAACTACAAAAAAAGAAAAGAATAAAAAACAAATAAAATAAAATAAAATTTTTATGAGTTGAAAAAGTAATCAAATACTAGTCTAGAACATTCTTTATAAATACCTTGGTCATAATAGATAGACCATGATGCCAGAATTGCCTCTTGGTGAAAAATAATAAATAAATTAATTAAAGCCAATCTCTTTGAATTAAGGATTGTCTATTAAAGGGCCCTGGACTGCCTCTGTTCACGAAGTGTAGAACGCGGCCCATTTCGGCACCTGAGGCTCAGCCCAGCGGGCTTCTCTGCCTCGATCCAGTTCTCTGCCCTGTGTGGCTGCGCGAGAGCTTCAGCTCCCTGCTAGAACAGAAATATTGTAAGAGCACACAAAGGTTTTGTTCATTTACTCTCCCATCGATGAGCACAGAGCAGGTGTTCTACAAGTAGTAATTTTTTTTTTTTTTTTTGTACAGACAGAGTCTCACTTTATGGCCCTCGGTAGAGTGCCGTGGCCTCACACAGCTCACGGCAACCTCCAACTCCTGGGCTTAAGCGATTCTCTTGCCTCAGCCTCCCAAGTAGCTGGGACTACAGGCACCCGCCACAACGCCCGGCTATTGTTTGGTTGCAGTTTGGCTGGGGCTGGGTTTGAACCTACCACCCTCGGTATATGGGGCCCGCGCCTTACCGACTGAGCCACAGGCGCCGCCCCTCTACAAGTAATTTTTTAATGACAGACAGACACATCACAGCCTTGGGTCGAAATGCCATGATGGGTAGAGTGAGGGGAAGGGGACTAGAGGACAGAGGGCAGAAGACCCACCGATGCCCCTGTCCAGGCAGAGAGCGTGTGGAGGAGCTGCAGACAGTCCCCTCCCTGCCTCAGCAGGTGGCCGTCCCTCAGGGACTGGGAATTTGACCTCCCAGTGGCTCTGTCCCAGCAAACAGAACAGAACATTCTCCACCTTCCACCACAGAGTGAAAGGAGCTCTCTCCTTTCCCAGATCATTCCTGTGTTCTTAAAACTTTTCATGGCTAATTCACAATCTTTATTCCAGTGTGCTTGGGGAGTAATTATGTTTTCTTCTTTAAGTGAGATTCTTGCAGGCTTCCTTTGTCACAGAGTGTACCTTTTCTGCTCACCCCCACACACCCCGGGAGGCTGGACGGCAGCCTCTGTTATTTATGCTCTGATTGCTGCTTTCCCAGCTATCACTCCTCATTTTATACTTTAACATGTTTAAAGTTAAACCCGAGTCAACTCCATGAGTACAGATATTAATAGTTCCTTATTTTCACCATTCAAGAGTGAAATCTGACTAGATTTGATAGGTAGAGAGGTAAAATAATGAAATAAATACAAGCTCTGTGGCTGTCAAAATGCCACTTTGCAAAAATTAATGTGCATCATCTTCAGAAATGTCGGCATGGCTGTGGCTGTTGGTACCGCTTGAAATCCAGGTCTGATGATTTAAACTTTCCAGCTCTCTTTTTAAAAATTAGAAACAGTGGATTGCCATTGTGTCCCCCCCCTTTTCACTCATCTTCACTGAGACACATACAAGTCAATAAAACATGGTTTTTAATTGGTGAGGCCCAGTAACGACCTGGGCCTGAGTTTGGATCAAGAGAGAAAGAAAAGAAAATGAAAACTTCACACCAGAGAATTGCAGTGGGTAACGGGCACGAGGCTGTTCTGCCAGCCCTGAAGGAATGTTCGATCTTCATGGGAAGGTAAGAATGAACCTGCCGTTAAGTAGGCGGTTTTTGGGAGGCATCAAGAGTGCTGTGGAGGTTTCCAGATGGGAGTGACCCACCTCTCCCAGGCTGGGGTGAGTTGCTTCATAGAGGCTGTTCGTAAATGAGTGAGGAGGCGCTGGGCACCTTCACACAGATGGGGTTTAGCGGTCAGAGTCCATTTCTCTCCTTTCCTTTCCTTTTTTTTTTTAGACAGAATCTCACTATGTCGCCCTCAGTAGAGTGCTGTGCTGTCACAGCTCACAGCAACTTCCAACTCTTGGGCTCAAGCGATTCTCAGTTTTTCTATTTTTATTTATTTATTTATTTTTTAGTTTTTGAGACAGAGTCTCACTATGTCACCCTTGGTAGAGTGCTGTGGCATCACAGCTCACAGCAACCTCCAACTCCTGGGCTTAAGCGATTCTCTTGCCTCAGCCTCCCAAGTAGCTGGGACTACAGGTGCCGCCACAACGCCCGGCTATTTTTTGGTTGTAGTTGTGATTGTTATTTGGCAGGCCAGGGCTGGGTTTGAACACACCAGCTCTGGTGTATGTGGCTGGTGCCCTAGCCGCTGAACCCAGAGTCCATTTCTATGGATTTTTTCCCTTTTCTTCACAGAGATTTCTTTCACTTTTACTAGGCTCAAAAGGCCCACTGAAAATTCTGTTGTCATTATCAAAATATGATATAAATAGGGTCTAATTCATGTTCTGATAATGCTTTCTCTCAATGTGATGGTTTTGTTGTTATAATACTGCTCATTTATTATTGAATAAAAATACAATTGGCAAAAATTCAGAAGATACGAAAGGTTTATAATAGAATTCCATTTCCCTCAGCAGTGTTTCAATGTTTTCTCCATGTGGACATTATCCACTGTCTTTAAGTTTACCCTCAGATATTATATGTTTTTCTTTTTTTATGGAGTTATTTCTTCCACTAAGTCTTTTAAAATATAGTTTTTTGTATATGATGAATTTTTTGGATATTTTTGTGAACAGATTTTTAAATTTTGAAATGATGTTAAAATTATAGAAAAGTTGCAAGTGCAGTAGAATTTTTTTTGAGTTATCACCCCAAATAATTTTGTATGCATTTCCTAAAAAACAAGGACAATCTCTTATGTGATCACAATACAACTACCCAAATCAGGAAATTAATAGTATCCGCCTCTACCGTCTAATATTCAGACCCTGTTCAATTACGCCAGTCATCCTAATAAGGTCTGTTTCAGAACCACACCTGTGCCTGTCTCTTTGGTCTCCAGTTTGGAGCAATTTCTCAGTCTTTTAAGAACTTTCCTGGCTTTGGTGGTTTTGAAGATCACAACCAAGTTATTTCACAGATTATCTCTTAACTTGGGCCTGTTTTGGTCCACACTCCTGTCGCCCCGGGAAAGTGGGCTAGAGACGAAGCTGAGTTGTCCTTACTGTTTCCTCGGACGCGATCGCCAGATGGAGGTAGCGTCTTCTCATTTTCTCTGTTATAAAATGCTGCTCTGCCCTCTTGTGCGATTAGTAAGGGATTTGAGAGAAGGCCCTCTGAAATCAGATAAATATTACCTCTCTCTTCAAACTTTCCATTATTCACTTGTTTTACCTGAGTATGGAGAGTTTCTTATTTTGTTCAGTAGTTTACAGCGCATCATTGCCATGATTTATCTTAAAGCTCGGATTGCCCAAGATTTGGGAGTGGGAGCCCCTTTGGGTGGTTTAGGTGTCTTTTGACGTATCTCTCTCTCTGTCTTCATGTCTGTCTCTGTTTATATAGAGACTTTGACAGAACATACACGTGCAAACACATTAACGGTTGTGTTTTTTTGAATTTGTTTATATTGGAGTGAGAGCTCACCCCTTCGCCAGTGAGTGTCACTGGGATCGTTCTAGTTTTCCCTTTTTCAGTGCATGTAACTCTCTTCCCTGATGATGAGAAGCCCAGCTGTAGCTGTGTCTGCCTCTTATCTGACCAGTTTTTCTGTGTGCAGGCACCCCCCCCCGCCCCACCTGCTGCTCCTGTCCGCAGCGGCCTCTCCCCAACCCTGTCAAGACTGGGGCACCAGGACTCCCCTGTGTCCTCAGCTGACTTTCTCTTCTTCATGTTTGATCTTTAGATTATTTTTTTAAAGTAGCTCGGGTGGTCAGTAACATGATTTGTGTATGGTACATTTTTTCTCCCTTTCCAAATTTTCTACCTCATATCTTCCATATCTGATGTGTTACCTAAACCTTCCGGAATGTCATTACATACTAACAATGTGAAGACTTTAAGGTACTGTGGCTTTCCCACTTATCAGAGTGCTGGCTTTTGAGCAGAGACAGTTAAATTTCAAGAGGGTCCCAATGCCTGATGCAGACTTGATCCTACCCCAGCCCCAGGCCTGTTGGTCTTAGGATACAGTTTCCAACCCCCGGGGTCTGTGAGGGCTTGTGCACTGACTTCCCATCTCCATCCTTGCCTCTGGTCTGCTGTTAATAGTTTTCTCTCTAATCAAGAGTAGATGTCAGAGATAGAATTTTTATCAAATGGCTTTCTAGCTCCTACAGATACTAATGATATGGTTTTTCATGTTTTGATCCATTCATCATCTTCACAACATTTTGAAGCTCCTTGTTTACTAGGATGCCCCAGGTCAGACTCAGCCTTGTCAGGAGAGGCCACAGAGAATCTCATGCAATTAATGACCCATCTCTCCCTCTTCCTCTCTGGGTCTGACACCTCACTGGGGTGAATGTGTCTGACTCTGTTCCTCCCTGGCCAAAAGAAAATCAGCGTCTTGAGTGTCACTGGCCCATTTTCCAGAAATCCATTTGGGTGAGTGTCTCCAGCTGTGCGGCCAGGGGCCGTGCTGGGCCATGGTGCTGTCCGGCACGTCACCAAGGCTGTCTGCTCCCGCTTTATCCATGTGAACGACCTTGTCCCTTATGGCTTGAGAGCTGGGAAAGCTATTCTCAGCAAAGTCCAACGACTCTGCATTTCTCTCATTTAAACCAGGTTTGCGTGAGGCACACCCTGCAAGCTCCACACAATACCCCGGGTAACATGCGTCTTCATGGTCATCTCTCCTTGCTCCTCAGATAGTCTTCACAGCAGGCGTCTCCATCATTTCCTCTGGGGACAGAGTGGGCTGCAGACAACTCCCTTGTTTCGGCCTTCCTGTGTGTTTTGTGTGCTGATCAGTATCTTTCCCCACATTGTCTCCTGCTCTTGGGCATCTCTCTACGTGGCTCTCTCGCCGCTCAGGCTCTGTGCTAAGATCGCCCTGCCTGTGTTTAATATCAGCACACACATGACATCCTGGGTCAGATTCGCAGAGCACAATTATGAGGAATGCTAATGTGAAACCCAGGAGGAGATAGAACTAGTGGGGCCAAAAGCTGCCCATGTCTGTACACTCTAACTAACATAGGGGACTCACTTCCATGCATAAATTCATGAAAGGTGGTTAGGGACTGGGAAAAGAATCCTTGAGCAATTGCGGCCCATCTCACAAGCAAGAGTGAAGCACATGTCTCAGAGCGAACAGACAGGCGTGCGTTATCCCTGAAAACGTACGTCTCAGGTACAGGTGGCATTTCTTTATCCAAATCACCTGTTTCCATGTATAGTATTTGTTTTTCAAATGCTTTTCTATTATTTAGGGAAGAAAAGATTATCAGTAGTTTTTAAAATTTCTGGCAGTGAAATCATTTCCATGTATTGATGTGTTGAGCCAAGCTTCTTCCTCTCTAACTCTGCAGCTTGTGGCGCAGGTGCGTCCCAGGGCCTCTCTGGGGGGCAGTTGAACCCCCTGGTGGGTGGCAAGCACTTTGCACCCCCAAATCATTGTGGTTTCCTCTTCAACTCATTTCTTGAAGCTTGGCCGTCAAAAATTTCTGTCTTTTCTCTTGAAAAGCTAGAGGATCCATGGAAGTGCTCAGTGTGTTACGCGCACTTTCCGTTTCATCTCGTCTTTCCTCTCTCACCTTCCTTCGTTTACTTTTCTTACCTGTTGATTTCATATCTCTTGTTCTTTTCTATGTATTTTTGTAAGCTGCCTGAAATCTCTCCTGATGTAAAATCAGAGTTCACAAACCTGAATAGCCACAGTGAAACAGATACACACCTCACCGTCTGGGCACAGGGTACTCTTCCTTTGCTCAATTCATGCACCCTAAGCTTAGAGACAGTGATTTTTTGGTACCTTTGTGTCTTTCCATGGGTTCCAGGGCTTGCAAAAACTGTGCCAAGGGCTCAGGTACAATCTGCTAAAGTGTAGACTTGTATCCAAGTGCGTGTGAAGCATTGGCCCCGATACTTGCTGTACAGTGGCGGAAAAGTGCACAGGATAACTGAAATCAGTTATTCTTTTTTTTATTTAGTTTTTTTTATTTTTTAAAATTAATATGAGGGTACAATTTTTAGTTTCCATTTAGCATTTTTTTATTTTTTCAAATTAATATGAGGGCACAATTTTTAGTTTACATTGTTCTCACTTCCAGGGTAAAGTTCCATTTGTAGAAGAGCCCCTCACCCAGGGCTGTGCTGTACACCCTCACCTGTGCACATTGGTGGGATCCGGCCTCATGCCCTCCATCCTCCTGCGACATGTACTTCCCCCGCCCCCTGCCTCTTACCCCCCGACCTGGACGATATTAGTGTTTTATTGTTCTTATGAGCACATAATTGTTTATATACCAATTTCATATCAGTATGACATACATTTGATATTTATTTTTCCATTCTTGCCATACTTTACTAAGAAGAATGTATTTCAACTCCATCCAGGTCAATGTAAAAAATGTAAAGTCCCCATCTTTTTAATGGCTGCATAATGTTCCATGGTATCCATATACTGCAGTTTGTTGATCCACATGGGCACTTAATTGCTTCCATGACTTGGCAATTATGAATTGAGCTGCAGTAAACATTCTAGTGCAAATGTCTTTGTGGTAAAATTATTTTTGTTCTTCTGGGTAGATACCTAGTAATGGGCATGTAGGGTCAAATGGAGGATCTACTTTTAGACCTTTGAGGATTCTTCATACTTCTCTCCAAAAAGGCTGTATTAGTTTGCAATCCCACCAGCAGTGTAGAAGTGTTCCTTTCTCTCCACATTCATGCCAGCATCTGGTTTTTGGGACTTTGTGATGTGGGCTAATCTTGCTGGGGTTAGGTGATACCTTCGAGTGGTTTTGAGTTGCATTTCTCTGATGATTAAAGACAATGAGCAAATTTTCCTGTGTCATCCTCAGAGAAGCTTCTGTTCAAACCTCTTGCCCACTTATAGAGGGGATTGTTTGTACTTTTCTTATTGTTTAATTTGAGTTCTCTGTAGATTCTAGTTATCAGGCCTTTGTCAGATTCATAGCATCCAAAAATCTCCCATTCCAAGGCTGTCTGTTTGCTTTGTTTGTGGTACCCTTAGCTGTGCAAAAGCTTTTTAGCTTGATCAAATCCCGGTTATTTATTTTTGGTGTTGCTGCAATTGCTGGGGGGGGGGGTCTTCATCACAAAGTTTTTTCCCAAGACAATATGTTCAAGTGTTTTCCGCACACTTTCTTCTAGAATTTTTATTGTTTTGTGTCTTAAATGTAAATCTTTTATCCAGCGAGAATCAATTTTTGTCAGTGGTGAGAGGCATGGGACCAGTTTCAGTCTTCCACATGTGGATAACCAGTTCTCCCAGCACCATTTGTTAAATAAGGATTCTTTTCCCCCTTGCATATTTTTGTTAGGCTTAACAAAGACTAAATGACGATAGGTGGCTGGGCTCATCTCTAGATTCTCTATCCTATCCTATAGATCTACATCTCAATTTTTGTGCCAGTACCATGCTGTTTGATCATGATAGCCTTGTAATATAATCTGAAATCTGGCCACGTGATGCCTCCAGATTTGTTTTTATTTCTAAGGACCATATTTGCTATTTGGTTTTTTTCTGGTTCCATATGAATGGGAGTGCTATTTTTTCAAGTTCTTTAAGTATGACATTGGTGCTTTGATGGGGATTGCATTAAATCAGTTATTCTTTAAGAATCATCCAGGGACTGGGCTGGGGATGTCAGGCCATGCACATTGTTGTCCCTGGCACCCAAGGCCCACAGACTGGGAATTGTCACCCACACAGTAAAATGCAGCAGCCTATGAGGAGAAATATGGTAGGAATGTGGAGTGCAAATGGGAGAAGGAGCAGGGGTGATTTAATTCAAAGTAGGTGGGAGAGTAGGAACATCCGCCCCGCTCTGAATACTCTCTATGAAGTTCACACCCTGTGAAAGTGGCTCACAGTGACCTTAACTTCTTAAGCATCCACGTGGGAGCACAGCGGGGAGGTCATTTTTCTACTCTTTCTATAGACATTGCATTTTTTGAGAGGTGGCATCACCAAAGTTCTGGTGACTTACTTTATGATTTCTTGGGAGATAAAGTCTTATCTTTGTAGTTCTCTGGCCTGAAGAAACGTGTGTATGAGTGTTTAGTGATGTTTTCTGATGACTGTGATTCCCTAAATCTGAGCATCAGATAGAATGTAGCAAATTTACAGTTCATAGCAGGTGATGTGGCTACTGAGTGTTTCATGTAGCTGTGACCAAAACTCACAGACGGAGCAGAAACCACTGTAGCACCCTCTCTGCAGCTCACGCTCATTTATTCATCCAGCTACTGGGCTGCCTGGAGCCCCAACTCTGCATCTCTGTGGACAGGATGGTGAAGTCAGCACACGGCTCCACACTAGCTTCAAGAACATGCTCAGGTTGGCCTGGACCCAGGGCTTTCTGTAATACATGTGGTGTAACATTTCAGTTGTGGTTTAGGCACAGACTCAGAGCCATTACTGCGTTCTCTTTCCTGAGCTGCATGCTGCCCAGAGTGTGTTGAATGCAAAGAAACGTACATGTTAGCCCCCCAGTATTGGGGTGCAGGGCTGGAGCGTGATGTTGTGGGGTGTCAGTCCACAGGAGCAGGCCAGGGTCTGGACTAGACTGCAGCCTCATCCCCACTGTGAGGAGATTGTGGGGTCTTCACCTCAGAGCTCTCTTCAGGTCCACACTGTGCCTAGCGGCCCGCGGTGCACCTGCACCCATATTCACCCCTCAGGCTCGTTAAAAGCACAGCTTTCCTGGTGCCTGCTCAGAGCAGCACCTCCTGCTGAAACCTTTGTATCAGGACTTGGCCACACCAATTACGATGTCGCCGAAACCAGAAACTCCATGTGTCCCTTTTCTCACCAGCTGTGTAAGTCCTGCCTCATCACCTCTCCCCGGGAAGCCTCTGTCTTCCTGTTGGCTTCCAGGGGTTGCCCTGTGCTGCCTCTTCTGACATGAAATGTACCATGGCCCACCCCAGTCAAGCACAGACCTGGCAGCCTGCAGGGCCAGGGTGGGCCGAGGGGCCTTTGCTTCCCCGCCCCATGCTCAGCACCTCCCAGCCAGCTGCGAGTTTGCCTCCATCCAGCTGCTGCAGGTCTCCTCCAGCCCGGTGTCTCTTCTCCAGTCAGTCACGCTGTCTCCTTGGTGGTTTTTCTTGGGTTCCTCGACAGCAGCTCCACCACCTTGTCCGTGTGTGTGTCATGGAGTGCATGTTTGTGTCATGGGGTACATGCCACAGGGTACATGCATCTCATTACTGTGTGGACCGTATCTGTGCCCCGCACAAAGTAAATGTCCAAGAAATATTCTAGCTGTTATTTCATCCACACATCTTTCTAGTAATTGCACACTCACCTGGGTGTTTCCTTCTAATCTGGGCACTGCTTGGGAACAGGGACCCTATCTTGTTAAGTCTGCTGTCCCTGGGCCCTGCAGGGTGGACGGCATGTGGTCAGTGTCCTCTGCCTTTCTTAGGATGAGGAACAGGAAGAGGAAGAGATTATAGTTAGTCTCCATGTGAATTCCACTAGCGCCACTCAAGTGGAATTGGTTAGGCACTTTTTAAAGAAAATGATGACTATTTCCGATGCATTATGCCCAGATTTCATCCCCACATGTTAAAAGCCAAGTGGTAAAACTGACGATGGTACCAAAGAGCACAGGGAAAAAACCAAAGAGATTTAAACAAATCAGGTCCCATGAGAAAAAATGAAAGAGCAGCTGCGTGTCCCCCGCTCTTTCTGGCTCTTCCTGTTGCCGTCCATGTGACAGGAGGCTGGTCCCTTCCCAGGCTGTCCGGGGCCTGGCTGTGACTGCATCTGGCTCGGGGACACAAGGAGACTATTCTGGGTGACCGTTGACAGTTTTCTCCTTCACTTCCCATTTGATAAAGAAGTAGTTCAAATTTTATAGGGAAGGTATAAAGGTAAAATGCCGAATTTCTTGACAGTCAAGGAGAAAATAATGAGGAATGTGACTCAGAGGAGCGTCTACACCCACAGACTTTAAACCAGGATGTCTCTGTCGCTTGTGTGGATCCTTCACCCACCAGGAAAACAGATAGCTTTGAAGTTATGGCTAACAGCTTGGCTTGAGGATTCCCGCTCTTCCTTCCTCCTGACCTTAACAAAGGGCCATGGCTCAGGGGCTGTGATTCCAGGTAAACGTACAGCACTTGCCCTTGGAGGTCAGCCAGGTGAGACACCCGCGTGGCCCAGGCTGAGAGGGGCGGGTGCAGCTCAGAGCGGGATGAAACGCTGCCCAGGTGCACGAGGGGCTGGGGACTCGATGGGGTCAGAAGGGCAAGCTGGAGTTTCTGGGTGGGGCATGAACAAGGCATAAACAGAAGGCCAGGGCCTCTCTGCAGTCTGCCAGCCAATGCGGCTGCCCACCTCGGCTCTTTGGGTCAGCCGGCCACCCTCTCTGGCCCCCCTTTCTTTAATACTCAAATCACATGTTCATCTTCAAATGTGCTGGGTACTTTCTAGAAAGCTTTCACCACTGTCCTCTGCAGGTAGATTTTGCCCTTTCCTCTTTTTAGACCAGGAAATTATGATCCAAAGACATTAAACCACCTGTAAAAGGTTGTACGCCTGGTAGACAGCAGGGCTGGCAGGAGACTACGACTGTTTGACTCGTGTGATTTTTTAAAATACCAACTCAGCTTTTATAAAAATGAGGATTCAGATAGACAATAGGCCTGGGGGAGTATCAAAGGAGAGGGTGGCTGAGAGGATATTTTGAAAGCTGTGAAGCATTATTAAAATGTAAGTTATTAGTAAATGAGACAGATTTGTTTGACAGAGATTCTGACCTGCCCTGGATGGTGGATTAAGAACACTTGCGCTCTTCAATTGTAAGGGGGACTATACCTAAGAAATGCAATCAGTGTGACCTGGTTTCTTGTACCCTCAATAATGAACCCACAACAATAAAAAGAAAAGAATACGTGTGCTCTTTCCTCATATAAACGCGCGTGTGTCCGTTTTGTGAGTGTCTCTGTGTGTGTATCTGTGTGAGTGTGTGTGTGTGTGTGTGTGTTTGGGGGGGAGGTCTAGCACAAACATTGATAACTTTTATTTCAAAGGGTAGAAAAGGTTGCATTTTTCCCAACATCTGAGAAATTTCTATCCCTACTAGATTAATATATTTCTAGGATTGGGTAGTTATGTTAGTAATTGCAACTGTGTGTGTGTTTGTGTGTGTGTGTGTGTGTGTGCACATGCATGCTTGCCTCACATTTCAGCTCATAGAATAATCAGGTTCAATGCACAGAGCAAGCCTAGGTCACGGGGTGCAATGAACAGTTAGTTTGCTGGTTACTAAAATGTACCTTTGCTGCTGGAATAAAGGTGTGGCCCAAAGGAGATGACTCATCCAAGGAGAGTGACAATGGTTGGATACTCACTGTCTGGGACATCTTATTGGTTTTATGAACTGGAATTTATAAAGATAATGACAAGGACAGTTAATCTTTTGCCTTTAACAGCCAGTTCAGGAATAGGTGTGACGTTACCTCAATCTATCTGGGAGCTCATATTCTAACTGGCGTCTCCCAGACACTTTGTAAAACAGGCCACAACTCACAGGACTGATGTGCCCTAGTAGGTGATTAGAGTTTTGGAAACAGAAACTTATCACATCCTCTCCTGGGGCCCAGCAGAAAGTGTGTCCTGTTGAATTGTCAGAATGTGCCTTCCCACCTGAATTCTGCAGGGACGCAGAGCTGGACATGTGGCCAAGTGATGAGAGATAATTAGCTGGTGGGCATCCAAGTTCCTGCAGACTAGACGTGTCACTCATCACTCCTGCAGCCAGCCTGGACCCCCACAAGTCTACTGCCCACAGGGCCCCTGCCATCCCTGTCCCCTCCAGTCACCGAGCAGGTGCTGACCATCCGAGCAAACGACCAGTTCTCTGGCATGCTTTGGATATCCTCCAGGACCACGGATGGGTTAACGGTCATACCCTACATATACCAGCATAAATGGCTGGTCATTTTTCTTTGTGATTTTCACCATTTATAGAGACCCAGTAGTTTGTGGGGCAAATCAACCAGGTTCCAATCTCAGCAGCATCAGTTCAAGGCATGTGACCTCAGGCATGTCACTTTCTGAGTCTAAACGTCCTCACCTTTCCATATGTCCTGGACTGTTATGGGTATAATACTAAACCATATGGTTGTTGTAGGGATTCGAAATCACACATGCAAAATGCCTAATGCAAGGGTTGGTGAGTGACAGTGAGTGTGGTGGCAGCAGTCATCCTGATAGAGCACCAAGTGTGATGACATGTGTGTTCAGGGACGATCCCAGCTGGCATTTTGGGTGGTGTCTTCCCCTCATTGCCCACAAACCATGTTTATGCCCAGATAGGGGGAGTGGCTCTTGGCTAAAAAGAATCCTGGGGGTTCTGAGGAGGAGATATTATCTGGGGGCTCCTTGGAGAGTTCCCTTGCAGATGGTTCTGCCGAGCCTGAGGCTGCAGGTTGGAGGGGCCCTGAGCTTGGCTGGTGACCGATCAGTTTGACAGAAGTTTCCAGGCTGCTGAGGGGCTCTCAGTCCAAACATGGGGTAAGTGGAGAGTTTTGTTGGTAGAACATATGCAAATGTCGTGGGTGAAGCATTTCAGTCTTGTGGGCACCTAGCAATGTCCCTGCCTGACACTCGGTGTGACTCCATGCAGCAGCCTGGGCCTGTGGGGCCCTCGGAGGTAGGCTGGGTTTGTCATGTGACTGCTGTGCCCTACACTAGGACAGAACTGTGGAAAGTGCTGCCCTGCTTTGTGGAGAGGAGGCTGGAGGCTCCTCCAAGTTGCTTGAGGACGGGGGGCAGGGCCCTACTTCCATGTGATGACTTCATGTTCTGTCCTGGGTGCTGAGATTGAGGGGCCTAAGCCTCTGAAGTGGAAGCTTTTGAAGAAGGCACTAAGCTTGAGGCTCTGAGCCCCACTGCAGAGACCCCCTGCTTGTTGGACCTGACCTGATGGTGGCTCTCAGGCAGTCCAGCCCCAGTGCCTTCTGCCCGGCCACTGCCATGCTGTTCTGTCTAACCACTTCTGCCCCAAAGACACCTGGAAATAGTGGGGGCTGCAGTGTCAGAAACATCTGTGCTCCCACAGGACAGAGAACCCCCCTGCTCTGTGCCCACCCACTTGTGGTCCTCACTGCTCCCCCTCCCGTGTGTGAGGGTCAGCCCATCTTCTTCCCCACTGGGCTCCTACCCGCACCCTGTACACCTCTCATCTTCCCGGAGGCCTCCGGCCACTGGTCATTCACACTGCTTCACGGCCCCCGCTTGACTGGCTCACTTTCTCTAATGGACAAATCTGCCTTCTTGGTGAAACCTCCCGTAGATCCCGCATTCTGGTTGCCGACGTCCATCCTCCTTTCACAACAGCCAAGCCTCTCTCTGTCCCTGATGTGCTGAAATGTAATGATCGCATGGCCAGGTGTGGGCTCATTATTTTATCCTAGTTGGACTTTTTAATTTGGTGACTCACGTTTTTCCTCAGTTCTCGGAAAATGTGTTACCATCTGTTTACCTGTCGTGTCTCCTCCATTCTCTCCCCTTGGTGAATGTCTGATGGGCCCCCTCGTCCTTCCGGTCGCCTTGTGGGCGCCGCCTCCATGATGTGACCTTCCACAACTCCATGCTGTGTTCCGGGAAAACTACTCACAAGAACCATCACCATGTTAGTTTGATCTTTGTTGCCACTTAGCCTCGGTTAAATTTTTACTTTGAAAGTTGTTTCTTTTCTGTGGTCTTTGTTGGCTCTTACTTACTCCACGTGTCCCTGCTGAACGGCCCCCTTTACTGCTTTTGGAGGTGCAGCAGCACCTTTCTCCCTGGGCGGATCAATCGTGTTTGTATAAACCCCCGTCTGAATGTTGGAGCGTTGGGCTGGCTGACTCCTTCTCATCTCCGCCACTGTGGTTGGTGCTGATTCTTCCCTTGCTGCTGCTGGTGATGGCTAACTGTGGGGCGTATTGCTGCTGCTGGTGATGGCTAACTTGGGGTGTATTGCTGCTGCTGGTGATGGCTAACTTGGGGTGTATTGCTGCTGCTGGTGATGGCTAACTTGGGGTGTATTGCTGCTGCTGGTGATGGCTAACTTGGGGTGTATTGCTGCTGCTGGTGATGGCTAACTTGGGGTGTATTGCTGCTGCTGGTGATGGCTAACTTGGGGTGTATTGCTGCTGCTGGTGATGGCTAACTTGGGGTGTATTGCTGCTGCAGGTGATGGCTAACTGTGGGGCATAGGGCAGGGCAAGTGGCTTCTGTGTGTGCCCCTCACTGAGCTCAGTGGACGTGGGGACAGAGTGGGGCGTTCGGAGGCTGGGTGAGGGGGGCTGAGTGCTTCATATTACCTCCGGGTTGCCCGCCCCGGCTGTGGTCTCCCTGCAGGAGGCCCCTGTGGAAGAAGCGGGGCGGGTGGAGTGGGGATGAGGAACCCATGGCCCCAGTGCTGGGTCCTGGGGCAGAACTGTCTCACTTCGGGTGTCTGCCGAGTCTTCTCCACCCTCAGCTTTCATTACTCTCTTCATATCATTTTCTCCAAAAACAGAGGGTGTGGAAGGAATATCATCCAGGGAATTGATTTTTAGGCTGACTTCCATGAATATTCCAGAGGTAGTGGCTCTCCTGAAGTGGACGCAGGGGCTGGACGTGTGTCCTCAGGCACCTCTGACCCAGTCCATATGGAATTAGGATGTGACATTTTTCATAGGAATGGCAGTAGGTAAATGGCTCACTGCATTCTTGTGGCCAGACACCATAATTTGTCTTACATTTTCATAAATCATTAGGGAGGGGCAGAAAAGCCAGAACTTGGAAATGACCTCTCTGTTTCCTCCAAGCCTGGCCCGGCTCCTGGAGGAAATCACTTCTTGCAGCCAATATGGAAGCCGGGGAATGGGGAACTGAACATTTTTGAGGGATGGCCTCACCCTGGCTTCCACATCCACAGGACACAGTGCAAACTTTTCATTCTGTTATATACGAGCAAGTGGTTGGCCAAGGACAGCCCAGGGCAGAGGGGCTGAGCCTCAGACTCTGCTGCCTTGAAGCTAAACTGCAGACATCACTGCCCTTCACATCTCAGCCACGCTGAGTCTCCAGGTGGCCCGCGGGACCCGGATGCTGAAGACTGGCGCTGTCTGCCTTTCCTCCGAGCCCTCCCATTAGTGCTGCAGCTTCTGGTTTCTCCAACGTGACTAAAATGTTAAAGGTGACAGGAGAGAAGTATCAGGACAACAACACCCTCAGGACATTGGCAGGGAGGTGAAACTCTTCCTTTTAAAATTATTAGCCAACGGGTGATCATTTGTAATTCCTTGTGTTTGGGGAACAAGTGTTTCAGCTTCTCTTTTCAGCTCAGGCCAGTCTGTATTTTGCCCGGGCACATGAGCACATCCAGGCTGAGCACGTCTACACCGCCGGCCTCTGCTTCCCTCTGGGAAGAAGAGCCCAGGGTGCGGCCACACAGAGGGACCGGCAGGGGGGCATGTGGAAGATGGTTCTCGGGAACTTCAGGTCTCTCCCTTCCCACCAGTGGATCCAAGTATGTGCTTCTCTTGATGAGAGAGACACCCTCTATGTGAGTTCAGAGGGATCAGAAATAGGAGTTTTAGTGGTTTTCTACTGGAGCTGACGCTGAGACAGATCTTCAGCATCAATCCCGGGGGCCCGCCTCTCCTAAGTGCATTGGCCCCAGCCCTGACAGTGCAAATCTGAGGTATAGAACCAGATTTTAAGCCAGGGTCTCTGTGGTGGCTTCAGCCTAACTTGGACTCCACTAAACAAAATTATTTAAAAATAAGATAGAACAACTATGTTTTAAATGTGGTCCTGCTTTTGTATCATTATTTATTCTAAACATTTTTGCTTCCTTCAAAAGCTTTTAAGGTCTAAGAACCCAGGAGCTATTTCTTATGCATCGTACATGTTTTATCTTGGAGGCCCAAGTAAATACTTAATTATTAGGGAGGTCAGAGAGCACAGCATTTGGGGTTGGTTCCAGGGGACTCACAAGTCAAACTGCACCAATAAAGCCATCTGTGCACAGAGCTCAGGACAGGGTCTGCAGAGGGAGTGCTGGGGACACGTGAGTTGTCCTGTTATTAGTCAGGAACTGAACCTCGAGTGAGCAGGAGCACCTCTCCCTGCACCTCGAGTGAGCAGGAGCGGGTGTCAGGGAGAGTTTCTCGATTCCACAACCTATCTGGCATCCCGCTGAGTTCCCTCTCTGAACCGCAGAGTCTCCTGCACCATGAGTCTGGGCAAATGCCCCTGTCCTGGAGGAAGAGTGGGGCGGCGGTGAGGTCTGACCCAGGCCTGCCCCCACAGATGCTTTGACCTATCAGTCAACTGCTGGACACCCCTCACTCCTTCAGAGGCCCTGAGCCGGTGAACATGGAACCACGACAGGTGACCACTCTTTAAGGAAGGATGCATTTGAAAGTGACGCATCATTTGCCTATGTCAGGGTCTTCAGATTCCACTCTCCGGGGCTCTATGACGACTGGAATTCTGTGCCAGAGCAGACGCACCTATTCATGTGCTCAGTGGAAACAGATTCTCAGACAGAAAAGGGGCAGCTCTCCATCTCCTCTTAGAAATAGTGATGTTTTTAAAACCAAAGGAGAAACACAGGAAAAGGTAGAATCTGGTGAATCTTGCCTCAAGTTTAAGTAAAAGGACTTAAATATTTTCTCACATTTGGTTGAAGGGTAAGTTTCCTCGCTTATAAAAACAAGAAGGAAATCTTATTATGAAACCTCCAAAGTCAGGCTCATCACTCAGAGGGTCAGGCACTGACCTTGGGCTATGACGTGGAGGTGGGGACAGGGCTCTGATTTGGCTCCAGCAAGAAGCCAGGAGGGTGAGGTCTCTCAGATCCATCTCACCACTGAGACAAAGCAGGGTGGGGAGGGGGCTTCAGAGGACTGAGAGTGAAGACTGGACCTCTTCATTCTCGGGCAACATCAGCAGCACCCAGATCTTGAAGCCCTGGCTTCAAGAGTCATTCATTCCTTCCACAAAACCTACTCAGGAATTTTCCTTGTGACCCTGGGGCTGTCTCCTCTTCTGGACAAAGTCCTGTTAGGCAGCCAGTGGTCTGTGAGAACACGGGCTGCTTGGTGGGGCGGTCAGCAGCTGTACTTGTAACAGCCATGGAAACTGCTGGGCTTCCATCACCTGGATGCTGTGATGGATGTTATGGGATTTTTCAAGTCAATCATACTAAAGTGCTGCAAAAATTTGCTATTGTTGTGTGACTTTCTCATTCCATTTCTAGAGAAGCTAACAAATTGGACAGTGTTAGAATCACTGGCAAGAAAGAATTCAACCACAAGAAACCACAAAATTGAGTCACCCAAATGGAAAAATACTGGATGAGATGGAGAAAAATTGCCACAGGTATTGATTCCTTCTCTTGAACTCTTAAGAGGGGGTGTGGAGAGAAGGCAGCAATGGGACACCCCTCACTCTCCGGCGGGGCCTCGGCCTCCACACCCTGGATCTGCATGACGCGTAGGAGTCGTGAGCTAGGTGGAGATTGCTGGCAACAAATCGCTGCATGGTGAAATAAATTTCACTAATTTCCAAAGCATTGTTTTGTTTAAAAAAATCTAATAGCATCAGACATTTTAAACCTGAAAAGGCCCCAACAATTTCCCTGGTCTCTCCCCTGTCTTCTATTCTGTCAATTCATGAAAGTGCCCTTTTCACGCTGTGACAAAGCCCAAGATGTCAGGACATGCTCAGAAGTTGCAATGAAACAGAACGTACAGCATACGCTTCCCTGTGTAGCTTTAGACTTTTTTATAGGAATCAAATGTGCATTTTCATGTTACGTTTCCGGTCAAGATATAAGTGCAGGTGTTGGTAGCTTTAGATCTTTATTTGTATCGGACCTCAGGGGACCTCTACTTGTTGATGTGTCATAGGGATGTAGCAGGGGTCTCAAACTTTTTAAACAGGGGGCCAGTTCACTGTCCCTCAGACCGTTGGAGGGCCGGACTATAGTTTAAAAAAAAACTATGAACAAATTCCTATGCACACATCTTATTTTGAAGTAAAAAAACAAAATGGGAACAAATACAATCACACCCCCTCATGTGGCCCGTGGGCCGCAGTTTGAGGACCCCTGATGTAGGGTCTTAAAATTCTCTCACCTTAGCTTGTTTTTTCTTGTCATTATTTTTTAAAGCACACCCAGTATACTAAGAAATAATTCGTGCACTCACATTCAAAACACTCTCGTGTGTCCCGTGTTAAGATTCCTGCTGTGGATTCGTGGCAGGTTTCCATCACAACGGTGGAGTGTTGTCAGGAGCAGGGCCTGTCCCAGGCAGAGGGAACAGCAGGAGCAGAGCCACAGAGGCCCCCATGACGTCAGACCAGGATGGTGGCCAAAGTGGACAGGGATGCCATGTCAGCGGCTGGGTGCAGGGTGGTGTGGAGACAGCCAAGCTTTGCGAGCAAATCGGGGACTAATCAGTTCTGAGTTTCAGGAAGACTCAGCTGGAGAAAGTATGATAAGTGGACTGAATATTGGGAGGCTGTCAGAGGAGACAATTTGGAGGTTATCAGGAAGATCCAAGTGAGAGACGGGGACCAGGCCTAAGTGAAAGTGATGGGAGTGGGAAGTGAAGGAGAAAAGTCACGCAAGGGACCTGTGGCCTACACTGTCCTCCTGCACTTCCAGCCCCTACACAGAGCACACCCTTGGCATCGGCAATGGGGAAAACCATCCAGAGGCTGGGAAAGCCGAGGCCACCCAAGTGTGTCCCCTGCACCTGCTCAGCAGCCAGGAGGCCTCACAGGAGGTGGCCTGTGAGCTCAGCATGGCTTCCGACCGGGTCTGTCTGTGGCCCACAGGCCAGTCCTTGCAGAACTGTAAGACAGGTGAGAATGGGCCCGGCAGGAGCTGTGTTGGTTGCTGAGTTTCTTGCTTATTGTTGCTGTTCATTCTCTCTTGATATTGGTGGACGTGGGGACGAAGGATGGGGGACCCTGGGCCTTTGAGGTCAGCACTGGTGATTGCCTCTCTCCACTCTTCTTATCTTAAGAAAACGAACCTCTGTTTCCTCAGACTCTGTCAGGTGGGTTTCTGTTCCTCACTGGTGCACTTCAGTGAGCCGGGGTCTTCCTAACCGGCAGGCCGAAGCTCTGTGTAGCCAGCACCCAGTCGGGTGTCCACGGGAGTGTGTCTGATCCGTCAAATAGGCATCAGTTACCACATGACCATGGCATCAGTCTTCAGGTCTGATTTTCTCAAAAATCAGTAAATCACATGAGTAATAATGTCAGAAATATTATCTACTGTAATACTTTGATTCACAAAATGGCTAAAACGTCCTTCATTTCGTACCGGAACCTGCGCAGTGTGTTTGCAACGCCTTTATTCGTAATCGCTCCAAACCGGACAGCGGATAAACTGTGGCACATCTGCACAGTGGAAAATTATTCAGATACAGAGAAATGAGCTGTAGTCGTGAAAGGATGTGGAGGAAGCTTCAATGCCCAGGACTTAGTGAACGAAGCCATCAGAAAGGGCCTTGATGGCAGCTCTGTGACATTCTGGAAAAGGCAAAACTATAGAGACACAAAAAAGCTGAGTGGTGGCCAGGCGTTCCGGGGGAGGGAAAGGGAGCATGGGGGACTTCAGGACAGTGAAACTGCTCTGTATTTACTGTAGTGGTAGATAGATGTCACTGTGCACTTGGCAAAGCCCACACAATAGGAACGAGAACCCTCGTGCAAACCATGGACTTGGGTAAGTGTGGTGACATGGTTCCCTCAGCTGTAGCAAACGCACCACATATCAGCAACAGATGAGGGTGCCTGGCAGGGGGTGGGGTGGGTGCGTGGGAATCCCTGCTGTCCCCTGAATTTTCTGTAAACCTAAAACTGCCATTAAAAAGTCTATTAATTATTAAAAGAATTATTAACCAGCCAATAAAGAAAACTTTTTTCCCTTTTCCCTTACACAATAACTATTTTAGAAATTAGTATTTCACCCATCAAATACCGTAAGGGACAAGAGGGGAGGCTGTTAGCGCAATGGTTTGAAGGTGCCTCCACAGGAAAGTGAGAATGAAGGGCCGAAGTCTTAAAGCACATCCTAAGAGTACTAACACAGAAATTTTAATTAGTTTCAGTTGCCACAAAAATGGTAGTTTTGGAGCAAAGTCAAAGCCGTGCTCCCGTTTATGAGTCTCCCTGACTCATTTCGTGATTTCCTCAATGCTGGACTGGACAGTGTTTGGTCGGATGTGAGTGAGGCTGCCGGAGTTTTAGTTAGGACGGAAAACCCACCGCTTTTGCTTAGAAATCCACTGTGGCTACTTTCTGCTCTTATAAAAATAAAAAGTGGTTGAGGAAATGCATGTAAGAGATTTACTTAGGGAAGTGAGTGGGGCCAAGTGTGAAGAACATTAGGTGTATCTCGGCCCTTGGGCTGGAAGCCGCAAGAGATTCATGGTCTGTGAGGCGGCCTGGCCTGCAGTTTCCAGCCCCAGGGAGACTGTTCCACCCGGGAAGGGAGTGGGGAGGGTGTGGTTTCCTGCCTTTCCCAGATTTTGTAGGCCTCAAATGAGTTTTTCCCATTTCTTAAGAGAACAAAATGAAGTGTTGAAAGTTTATTGCAGCAGCGGTAACCAACCCCACTGGTCTGCAGGTTTCAGTCAAGGCAGCACATGCTGTGTGAACGAGGCTAAGGAGCCGTGTCCTTCTGTGTTTTCCTCATAGACCGTAAAACACAACAGGTTCAAACGTGTACCTTCAGCAAAAGCTCATCGTGATAACTCTACACGTAAGCATCATTTCCCTAGGAGCTTCAGGGTAATGCTTGACGAGAAAGGCGGATTCTGGGGAGCTTGGGGGACACTAGATAAGAGGGTGGGGACAGGTGCACAGGTGAGAGGGTGGGGACGTGAAGCCCAGCCCGGGCACTGGGGGTGGAGGGGTGCACAGTGCTGAGATAGCCCCTGGGGAGCCACAACGCCCAGGGGAGTGCTGGCTGTGCCAGAGCCAGACGCTTGACCTGGGAAAGTCATTTAATTTCCCTGTGCCCTGTTACCTCCTATGAGAAGCTGAGGATAATGACCCTACCTATTTCAGAAAGCTATTGAGAGGATGAAATAAGACACATGGGGAAGTCCTAAGGTCACCTGACAGAGAGAATTCTTGATGAATGTTAACTGCTATGAGCAATTAGAGCAGTGTATGGGAAATGCCAGTCCAAGCATTTGACTAGCTGGCCACAGCAGTGCCTGGCCCTTTGTATCATCAACAAACTCAAACATTTGTTGAGTGAATAAATGGAACAAGGACTGTGTATTGAAAGACAGCAAAGTCAACATCTGCACAGGGAAGGTGTGCCTTTGACCTGGGTGGGGAGGCTGAGGGCCGTGGTTGAGGAGCACTGAACCCTAAACTGGGGGAAGTGCAGGAGAGGACAGTGCTGGAGGACAGGAACAGGAGGAGCAGCATTAGGGGGGCACCCAGCTGGAAGGAAGGTGGGAGCCAGATGGAAGAGAACTTCCAACATGAGGGTGCTGGTGTCAGGACTTACCTGTGACTGCTGTAAGAGGACACTTGCTGTAACCTTGATAATGAGAAGCAGTTGCAAGGGCCCCCAGTTGTCAGTGGGGGCATCAACAAGGGAGCTTCCAGGAGGGATCTGGGAGGCCTGAGCACACAGGGGGTGGTGAGCAGAGGGACAAGAAACCCTGCGAAGGAGGCTCAGTTTGGGTAGGACCAGAGGTGACGGAGGAGGCATCAAGTTGGGTAGGACCAGAGGTGACGGAGTAGGCCCCAGATTGGGTAGGACCAGAGGTGACGGAGGAGGCCCCAGATTGGGTAGGACCAGAGGTGATAGAGGAGGCCCCATGGGTAGGACCAGAGGTGACGGAGGAGGCCCCATGGGTAGGACCAGAGGTGACGGAGGAGGCCCCAGGTTGGGTAGGACCAGAGGTGACGGAGGAGGCCCCGGGTTGGGTAGGACCAGAGGTGCCGGAGGAGGCCCCAGGTTGGGTAGGACCAGAGGTGACGGAGGAGGCCCCAGATTGGGTAGGACCAGAGGTGATAGAGGAGGCCCCATGGGTAGGACCAGAGGTGACGGAGGAGGCCCCATGGGTAGGACCAGAGGTGATGGAGGAGGCCCCAGGTTGGGTAGGACCAGAGGTGACGGAGGAGGCCCCAGATTGGGTAGGACCAGAGGTGATAGAGGAGGCCCCATGGGTAGGACCAGAGGTGACGGAGGAGGCCCCATGGGTAGGACCAGAGGTGATGGAGGAGGCCCCAGGTTGGGTAGGACCAGAGGTGACGGAGGAGGCCCCATGGGTAGGACCAGAGGTGACGGAGGAGGCCCCAGGTTGGGTAGGACCAGAGGTGACGGAGGAGGCCCCATGGGTAGGACCAGAGGTGACGGAGGAGGCCACAGGTTGGGTAGGACCAGAGGTGACGGAGGAGGCCCCATGGGTAGGACCAGAGGTGACGGAGGAGGCCCCATGGGTAGGACCAGAGGTGACGGAGGAGGCCACAGGTTGGGTAGGACCAGAGGTGATGGAGGAGGCCCCATGGGTAGGACCAGAGGTGACGGAGGAGGCCCCAGGTTGGGTAGGACCAGAGGTGACGGAGGAGGCCACAGGTTGGGTAGGACCAGAGGTGACGGAGGAGGCCACAGGTTGGGTAGGACCAGAGGTGACGGAGGAGGCCCCATGGGTAGGACCAGAGGTGACGGAGGAGGCCACAGGTTGGGTAGGACCAGAGGTGACGGAGGAGGCCCCATGGGTAGGACCAGAGGTGACGGAGGAGGCCCCGGGTTGGGTAGGACCAGAGGTGACGGAGGAGGCCCCGGGTTGGGTAGGACCAGAGGTGACGGAGGAGGCCACAGGTTGGGTAGGACCAGAGGTGACGGAGGAGGCCCCAGGTTGGGTAGGACCAGAGGTGACGGAGGAGGCCCCAGGTTGGGTAGGACCAGAGGTGACGGAGGAGGCCCCATGGGTAGGACCAGAGGTGACGGAGGAGGCCCCAGGTTGGGTAGGACCAGAGGTGACGGAGGAGGCCCCAGGTTGGGTAGGACCAGAGGTGACGGAGGAGGCCCCATGGGTAGGACCAGAGGTGACGGAGGAGGCCCCAGGTTGGGTAGGACCAGAGGTGACGGAGGAGGCCCCAGGTTGGGTAGGACCAGAGGTGACAGAGTGAAGCAGCCTAAATGGAAGGTGTGCAAATCTGGAAATAAAAAAATAATGGGCAGATGATATTCCAGTAAAAGTTATAAAATAATGTCAGAAATGACATGTGTGATTCAGTCCACATCATGTTTGTTATGTGGACTGTGACTAATGTGTCCCTTTACAGAACTGGTGAATCTAGCGTAGTTTTGGTGCCTCTGCCCCCGGCCCGTCAGGTGCTCAGACATCCCCAGTAAGCTAGTGTTGCCAGTGTCACTGTGAGAAAGGCTTCTGCAGCTCCTGTTCATCCCTTCAGCTGACTTTTGGAGCTTGAAGGGACATACAATGGTATGATATATTAGAACCCAGTAATCAACATGTTTTATCAGTCTAATCAATATGAGAGAATAGCATCAAAATAAATCAATAACTTTCCAGAATGGGAGATGAGACCTGCCAACTTGTACTCCAGCTGTGTACTATAATTATTATTCTGTCTTGTCATCTGGCAGACATTTATTAATATTGGGGACTGGTAAAGATTAGACAAATGAATAGAGGCATTTTTTATGAATCCAGGATAAATGGTTGAGGTTAGGACAACTGTTCCTTTCCCTGTCATTATGGAGTTGAAGACCTTAGTATTTCTGTGACTAACGTAACCACTGTGGGACCACCTAACTGCTGGAATGTGGCAGAAAATAAAATCCTTGTTATTAGCCCTCTAGGCTAATCATCTCCTCCTTCGAGCTGTGTCTGTGCAGAGATCTTCTTGCACGATACAAACGTAGCTGACACCAAAGTGAACACGATGGACTAGGATTCCAAAAGGGAAAGCTTTGTTATTACCTTAGGATGTGAAGTGACTTTGACTCTCTAAATCCCAGTATTTATGAGAAACACTCACAGTAATGAGTCTTTGCATATGAAGAAGACTTCCGTGGCAACTGCAACAACAACAACAACAAAATAAACAAATGGGACTTGATTAAACTGTATATTATTTTATCGTATTTTATGTACTTTTAGGTATAGTCTGGGTTCATCTCTGGGGACTTAGCTAGTGTGGGCATCACCCCTTAAGCAGAGTCCCCCTCTTTTAGTGCTTCGACTCCGGAGGCTCTGGGAAGTCTGGTATGCTTAAAGTTTGTTCCCTCAATCTGTTGGTAACCACTCCTGGGCTGGGTGCTTTCTGCTGGACTTGGAGGCCACATTCTGCACCCGGAAGGGGTCTGGCCTACACAGGTGTTGACAGTCTTCTGCACTCTGTGTGCAATAAAAGAATGTCTTAAGAAAAAAGATCTGGGCGGCGCCTGTGGCTCAGTCGGTAGGGCGCCGGCCCCATATGCCGAGGGTGGCGGGTTCAAGCCCGGCCCCGGCCGAACTGCAACCAAAAAATAGCCGGGTGCTGTGGCGGGCGCCTGTAGTCCCAGCTACTCGGGAGGCTGGGGCAGGAGAATCGCTTAAGCCCAGGAGTTGGAGGTTGCTGTGAGCTGTGTGAGACCACGGCACTCTACCGAGGACCATAAAGTGAGACTCTGTCTCTACAAAAAAAAAAAAAAAAAAGAAAAAAGAAAAAAGATCCAATCTGTGGGCGAAGCCTTTGTGAACGTAGGTCCTCCTGCCAAGTGTCCTCGAAGGGCACTTGCAAACGGGGGACAGGTGGCTCCCACACACACCTTAAGACAGGGCTCAGAAGAAGCAAGCTCCTTGCCTGTTCTCCTGACAGAAATTACAGGCAGAATATTCCAGAGGCTCTTGGTGTCAAACAGAAAACGTTATTATAAAGGCTGCTGTAGGCCATGTTACTGTGAGTGAATTACGCTGGATTAAA
This sequence comes from Nycticebus coucang, assembly GCF_027406575.1. Lineage (NCBI taxonomy): Eukaryota > Metazoa > Chordata > Mammalia > Primates > Lorisidae > Nycticebus > Nycticebus coucang. The sequence goes on along the minus strand of NC_069784.1, from coordinate 139,260,266 downwards.
AAGTTAAAAATATCAAGCCATAAAAGCACGTTCGAACATTTCCCAAAGATTGTCCTTCTGTGTGTGTGGGAAGGACAGACACTGTCACGTTTTCTGGGGTCTTTTATTCAGTTACATCCCAGCTTATTTTTCAGATCCTTGAAATATGGGTGATAAGTATTTTCCAAGTCCATCTGGCTTCGTGTCAGAAGAGAGGTGACAACACTGAGGGCCCGGCTCAAAAAGGAGAAAGGAAAACACAAGAGACCGGACGGAATTCGTGCAAAATAACGATTATTTTTAAAGCTATCTCTTGCATCCGAATTCTTCTTCCTCCTTCTGTGTTTAGCTCTTCTTATAATTAGGTAATACTTTAGTTTATTATTTTCTCACCCCCCCCACCCTCTGTCATTTGTACTTCCTATCGACAATGAAAATAACCAGAATGCTCTTGGCACCAGAAAGATAGCTACAAATGAGAAATTTATTCCTTTTTGGATGAGTTCACTTTTCCTGTTTTTGGTGAATTTCTGGATGCTGATGATAAAACCTGGAAATACATACTAGTTATGTCACCTGTGGCTCGTAATAAATGTAGAACATCTTTGTGATGTGACTACAGTTCTTTGAAAAAGATCTCTTACATTTTATGTTCGAAGGGTTCTCCATGTGGGGGATTACCGGGAAGGATCACGCTTTGCCAGGTCTGCTGGGGCTTCCCTGGGGTCACCATATGTTTGCCCCAGTTTATTCTGTGGTTTGGGCTGTGCTCCCAGCCCTCTCACAGGGAGGCTCTCCGAGGCTTCTGCCATGGGCACTGCCTCTACCCACGTGGCCAGACTCAAGCGGGCTGGGGCGTTAGGGAATAATTGTAAGAATCAATGCCCCGAATTGCACTGTACTGCATGCCAGGTGGGTTTGCGAGGTAATCCATTTCAAATGGATTTGCGCAACCAATATGGCTTAGTTACTGCGCTGAACAGATCTCATCTTGCCACGCAGCCTATATTCCCACTGATGGAGGAGAAAAATCACATTTTTTTAAAAGTGAAAGGTAACAATCTCTTCTGGATTGCAACTCTCTCTTTTGTAAAATCGAGTTTCTGAATCCTCAACGAATAGCTCAAATTGTTTACTAGGACAGCAAACTAGGACATTCCAGCTCCTTCTCCAAAGTAGGTGTCCAGGTGCAAGACAGACATGAAAACTTCCCTGAGGGAGGGGAAGGGACCACGCATGGTCATAGTCCAAAGTGGCTGTGTTCTGTGCATCCGCCCGCACTCAGGGCCAAGGCCTCCGTCTTCCCTGCATCCATTTCTATGGGGCCAGGGCCACACTGGCTCTTATCACTTTTCTGGGCATGGTCAAGGATGAAGGTCCTTCCATAGCTGGCTTTGTCCCACCTCAGCCCTCATGTAGGGCTCAGGAAAGCCCCCCTTCTGGCCCCTGGTGTAAGCCGCCAGCTCCAGTGGCCTTGGCTATGATGTCACCTTGCCCCTTCCCTGACATGCCTCAGCTCTCAGCTGTCTTCTTCCCCAGGAGGACTCGGGAGAGGAGAGGGCTCTGTGCCCAGATGCCACACTCACTGCTATCTTTGTTGGTGCAGCCCACCACGCCGCAGAGGACTCCCCACTGGGAAGTGGGGGCAAGCTCCCCCCTCCCTGCACTCCGCTCCCCTGGCACCGCCTCCCCTCCCCTGCCACCCTCTCTGGTGTCCCAGCCTTCTCTCTCTCGATTGACAGAGCTTTATACGCCCTTATCCTGATGGTGGGAACCTCTTCTGTCCCTCCTCATGATGTCACTCTACCTTCACTTTGTAATAAAACTCCTGGTTCAGGTCTTAAGATCTTATTTTTAGTACACAGAAGGAAGGCTTGCAAGACTATTGTGTCTCCAGAGACTAAGGAAAGTTAATTTTGAGGTTCAAAAGTGATCAGTGCCATCCTGGTTCTAGATCATATTTTCTACTCCAAAGTGTAGAAAATTTATAGGATAAGGTAGTACATGTTAGTTCTTCACACCAAAAATTTCCATTGTCAAAATGCAGATAGAACTATGATTTGTCATAGTTTTTCCCTATTCCCTGTAATTTTTATGCAACATTTTGAAAACAGTGTAGAAGCTTATGCCTTCCCAGCCTGTTTCATAGGACATTGCTGAGTGCAACCCTTTGAAGAAGACCACACTTAATTGGAGAAATGGCTGATTCTAGGTCTGGGGCATGCGATGTCTTGCTGTGTCAGGAAGCAATGCAACTTTCAAGAGCTAATAGGATTGTGCAAAGAGGAGCCTGTCCCACTCCCTTGGCCAAATGTATTACAATTTGACATAAAAACCAGCAGTGATTACAGCATATTATTATATTACACATGGAATCAAGAAAGTCCACGAGTCTATAATGGAACTCAAAAAGCAAAAGCTAGGAAAGCACTCTTGTGCAATAATTTGAGGTGGCTATTAAATCAGCTCACTACATTAAGAATTCGGTATCAAGGGGAAACAATTATTTGTCTTGTCTTTTCAATATGAAGTGTATTTTGGGATAATGAAATAGCTGAGTTGATGACAGAAAGCTCTATTTTAAAAGAAAGAAAAAGCCACCAATAATATAAAAGGAATGACAGACTTAGAAAATCAGCCATTAGATACATGGTTAACACAGATCTGGACATTTGTTCCAAGCTACTGTACGTGGAAAGGTCATGTAGCAGCTCCTTAACTCACTGCACACCTCAGCACCAGTGATGGGGGTCACCCAGGCTTTAGACTTTTTCTGTCCTGACAGATGTGAAGGACACAGCACCCCCAGGATATAGTCTTCCCCCAGCCCTCTGATATGAACTCATGGAGGCTTAGGTCTGACTTCCAGTTTACAGGAAATCTTGGCGAGGGAGGAACAAACTCAGTGACGCTACAAGCAAATCCCCAGACAAATCCAGAGAGGGGGATGTGGTCTTTGATGCCATTCAACGCCGTTGAAGAGAAATTGTGGTGGGTGAAGAGCAACAGGGCGTATGTGGGTGATCCTCAGCAGGATCCTGGTCTGGATAAGCCAAGAAGGGTGTCTGGGGCAGGTGCAGAGTGGAACCTTTGGTCTTAAGGAAACTTACGGTCTTCCTGGTCCCTAAGCGTGGTCATTGGACTGAATCCAAATTTTATAAAACAAATCTTTTTATTAATGGGGTGCACTAGAGACTACCCCTATTAAGATCTACCCCAAGAAGATTTTCTTGATTCTTTGGCTGCTTAAAAAAGAAAGATCTTGAAATCAGAAGGCTACAGGTTCCCCAGCCCTGCCTGGTAAGACAAGGGTTTACTGAAAAGGAAATCTGGAGCTTATTAACTATAAAAAATTATGAAATAATTTCATTTGGATACATGTGTATGATAGGAAAGATCTGAATGATACTCAGTAGTGTGTGGACTGTGCCAATTTCTGGGTGGTAAAAATATGGCTTATTCCTTATTTCTGTTTATGTGAAGGTGGTAAAGATTGAATTCATAACCTTTATTTCATTTTAAATCAATAGATACATTTTATATATTTATAATGCACGATATGATGTTTTGATATTTAGGGTATCTCAAAGTTGCCATTTTTTTAGGGGATAGGATTTTTGTAGCTAAATGTACCTTTATTTACAAAATATTCATTCCAAAATTTTACAAAATATTCTCTACATTTTGGCCACCTCTTTGTAAGATTTTACAGATTGGCTAATCAAGCTAATTAACATGCATAATCTGACATAGTTGTCATTTTTGTAGCAAGAACATTTAAAATCTCTTAGCATTTTTAAAGGTTATAATATATTGTTATCAATCACGGTCCCCGAGTTGTACAATAGCTCTTTTGAGCTTATTCCTCCTTTTTACTGACATTTCATAACCTTTGGCCGCGTAAGGGAAAAGCTGTGTGACGCTGGTCTGGGCAATGATTTTTCAGACATGACTCCCCAGAGCACAGACAATAACAGCAGAAACACACAAGGGGGATTAGATCAAACTGAAAATCTTCTGCACAGCAAAGGATACAATCACCTGAATGGTATCCTTAATTGTCATAATAGCTTGTTATGGTTGCATGGTGTTTTACAGTTGTTAAAATACATTCACACACAAGTCCTTGCTTGATTTAATTATTTCCCTGTGAATTGGACACAGCAAGTATTATTACACCTGCTCGTCATAGATATGTAGAGAACTGGATGGCTAAGAGACTACCAGGGATCTGTTGTTACAGAGTAAATGTATTACCCTAGTCTGGATAATAAAAGGTATAATAAAATACCATGAACTGGGTGGTTTATAAACAGTAGAAATTAATTTCCTATGGTTCCTGAGCCTGGAAGTCCAAGATCGAATTGCTGGAAAATTCTGTGTCTGGTGAGGGCCCTCTCCCTGGTTCACACGTGACACCTTTCTGCATCCTCGCTTGGTGAAAGGAGCAAAGACACCCCGTGGCCGCCTTTTCCAGGGCAGCGACCCATCCACGGGAGCTCCACCCGCCTGGCCCAGTCACCTCCCAAAGGCTCTGCCTCCCAGTACCACCCCGATGGTGATGAGGATTTCAACATGTGAATTTTGGAGGGACACAAACATTCAGACCACAGCAATAAATTCCCCAGAACTTACTAGGTCACCAGATCGCCAAGGGGAGCTCTTTAAAGGTGACCACAGTGATGGTCAGCAGTGAGGTGTGTAGCACTTTTTCTGGATGAGTTCTAGAACTTAATTGCCAGACCTCACAAAACAATAAGCATTTATCGTCTGCCCCTGTTTGGGAGGGTCAGGAAGTCAAGAGTGGCCTGGCTGGCCGGGGAGGCTCAGGCTCTCAGCCCAAGTGGTGGCTGCAGTCACAGCATCTGAAGTGTGACCAGGGATGGTGGAACCACTCTGAGGTGTGGTCAGGAGGTGGCTGCAGTCACAGCATTTGAAGTGTGACCGGGGCTAGTGGAACTGCTCTAAGGTGTGGTCAGGAGGTCTCAGCTGCTCACCATGTGGGCCTCTCCCTAGAACTGCTCCACTGGGTAGGGGCTTTCCCCAATGCCAGAGCTCAAGACAGTGAGAGTGTGACCGAGGTGGAACCCACAGTTTCTAGACCTTGTCTTGAAGTGACACACTCTCACCTGCACTGTCACACAGACCAGCCCCAGAGGTGGTGGTGACTGCTGGCATTGCTGGTGCTAGCCAGGGGCTGGTCCTACCAGCTGGCAGGACTGGAAACTGCACCCAGGTGTTCTGAGCCACCTGGAAGAGCCTCAGCTGTCACAGGCTTTCCCTGTGAGGACCTCAACATCTTCAAGTATAGATGGTTTTTTATTTTTTCCTCTGAGTATAGTCAGTATAGACTAAACCCTACTTAAATGGATCCTTAATAAAGAAGGTAGAAAATCTTTTAACAAGATTTCATACAGAAAAATTAAAAGTATGCTTTATTTTATGCATAACAAAATTATATCTGAATTTTTAGGATAGACAACACAAGCTATCAATGGCTAGATTATTATTATTTTTTTTGAGATGGAATCTCACTATGTAGCCCTCATTAGAGTGCTGTGGCGTCACGACTCACAGCAACCTCCAACGCTTGGGCTTAAGCGATTCTCTTGCTTCACCCTGCCAAGTAGCTGGGACTACAGGCTCCCGCCACAAAACCTGGCTATTTTTTGGTTGTCATTGTTGTTTGGCAGGCCCGGGCTGGATTTGATTCTGCCAGCTCGGGTGTATGTGGCTAGCGCCCTAGCCGCTTGAGCTATAGGCACCAAGCCAGCGAGATTATTTTTATTTAATACATATATTTTTTAATTATTAAATCATAGCTGTGTACATTAATGCAATCATGGGGCACCATACACTGGTTTTATAGACCGTTTGACACATTTTCATCACACTGGTTAGCATAGCCTTCCTGGCATTTTCTTAGTTATTGTGTTAAGACATTTACATTCTACACTTACTAAGTTTCACATGTACCCTTATAAGATGCACCGCAGGTGTAATCCCAACAATCCCCTTCCCTCTACCCACCTTCCCCCTCCCTCCCCTCCCTTTCCTCCTTCCCCCTATTCGTAGGTTGTAACTGGGTTATAGCTTTCCTGTGAAAGCCATAAATTAGTTTCATAGTAGAGCTGAGTACATTGGATATTTTTTTCTTCCATTCTTGAGATACTTTACTAAGAAGAATATGTTCCAACTCCATCCATGTAAACATGAAAGAGGTAAAGTCTCCATCTTTCTTTAAGGCTGTATAATATCCCATGGTGTACATATACCACAATTTATTAATCCATTCGTGGATCGATGGGCACTTGGGCTTTTCCCATGAATTAGCAATTATGAATTGGGCTGCAATAAACATTCTGTTGCAAATATCTTTGTTATAATGTGATTTTTGGTCTTCTGGGTATATACCTAGTAGAGGAATTATAGGATTGAATGGCAGATCTATCTTTAGATCTCTAAGTGTTCTCTAAACATCTTTCCAAAAGGAATGTATTAATTTGCATTCCCACCAGCAGTGTAGAAGTGTTCCCTTTTCCCCACATCCACGCCAACATCTCTGGTCTTGGGATTTTGTGATATGGGCTAATCTTACTGGAGTTAGATGATATCTCAAAGTAGTTTTGATTTGCATTTCTCTGATGATTAAAGATGATGAGCATTTTTCATATGTCTGTAGGCCGTGCGCCTGTTTTCTTCAGAGAAGTTTCTCTTCAAGTCCCTTGCCCAGCCTGCGATGGGATCCCTTGTTCTTTTCTTGCTAATGCGTTTGAGTTCTCTGTGGATTCTGGTTATTAAACCTTTGTCGGAGACATAACCTGCAAATATCTTCTCCCATTCTGAGGGTTGTTTGCTTGCTTTACTTACTGTGTTCTTGGCTGTGCAGAAGCTTTTTAGTTTGATCAGGTCCCAGTAATGTATTTTTGAAGCTGCTTCAATTACCGGAGGTGGTCCTCCTCATAAAATACTTGCCAAAACCGATTTCTTCAAGGGTTTTCCCTGCACTCTCTTCTAGTATTTTTATAGTTTCATGTCTTAAGTTTTAAATCTTTAATCCAGAGAGCCACTTAGCTCCTCTACACCAAACAGGGCCCCAGTTTCTCAGGCCACAGCACTGTACAGGTCCTCGACAAACACCAGAGAAGAAATCAAAGGGAGTAAAACAATCATGGGGCGGAATCAGCGGAAAAACTCTGGTAACATGAATAACCAGAATAGATCAACCCCCCCAAGGAAAGATACGGCAGATGTAATTGAAGATCCCATTCACAAACAACTGGCTGAGATGTCAGAAATCGAATTCAGAATTTGGATGGCAAACAAGATTAACAAAATGGAACTAGGAATTCGTGGAGAAATTCAAAAGCTGTCTCAAGAATTTAACGAATTTAAAGACAAAACCACCAAAGACTTAGACACACTGAAGCAAGAATTTGCAGCCCTCAAAGATATGAAAAATACAGTAGAATCCCTTAGCAACAGAATGAACCAAGCAGAAGAAAGGATCTCTGACATTGAAGATAAAGCCTTTGAATGCTCCCAAACTCTCAAAGAGGAAGAGAAATGGAGAGCAAAAATGGATCACTCTCTCAGAGAGCTCTGGGATAACGTGAAGAAGGCAAATATCCGACTCATAGGAATTCCTGAAACAGATGAAGTGGCCTCACTGGGCGCAGAGGCCCTTCTGCATGAAATTATGAAAGAGAATTTTCCAGACATGCCTAAAGAACCTGAAATTCAGATAGCAGAGAGCTTCAGAACCCCAGCACAACTCAACCCCAATAAGACATCCCCCAGGCATATCATAATTAACTTCACTGAAGTTAATATGAAGGAGAAAATTCTCAAAGTGGCCAGGAGAAAGAAAACTATTACCTTCAAAGGGAAGAACATTAGAATGACTGCAGATCTCTCTGCTGAAACTTTTCAAGCCAGAAGAGGGTGGTCATCAACATTTAATCTCCTCAAGCAAAATAACTTTCAACCCCGGATCTTGTACCCAGCTAAACTGAGTTTCATTTACGATGGAGAAATTAAATACTTTAATGACATTCATATGCTAAAGAAATTTGCCATAACCAAACCAGCTCTTCAGGATATTCTCAGACGTATCCTCCATAATAACCAACCCAATCCTCTACTACAAAAGTAAACTCACTCAGAAACTTCTGATCAAACTCCAACTTCCACAATGGCAAAAGTATTAAAAATGCCCACTAGACTTTTGAAAAAATCAATACCCAAAATTTCACCAAACTTATCAATACTCTCCATTAATGTGAATGGCTTAAACTGCCCTCTAAAGAGACATAGGTTAGCTGACTGGATACAAAAACTCAGGCCAGACATTTGTTGCATACAAGAGTCACATCTTAACTTAAAAGACAAATACAGACTCAGGGTGAAAGGATGGTCATCCATATTTCAGGCAAATGGTAACCAGAAAAAAGCAGCTGTTGCAATTTTATTTGTGGATACAATAGGCTTTAAACCAACAAAAGTAAGGAAGGTCAAATATGGTCACTTCATATTTGTTAAGGGTAAGACTCAATATGATGAGATTTCAATTATTAATATATATGCACCCAACCAGAATGCACCTCAATTTATAAGAGAAACTCTAACAGACATGAGCAACTTGATTTCCTCCAACTCTATAATAGTCAGAGATTTTAACAGTCCTTTGGCAGTGATGGATCGATCCTCCAACAAAAAGCTGAGTAAAGAAATTCTAGATTTAAATCTAACCATCCAGCATTTAGATTTAGCAGACATATACACAACATTTCATCCCAACAAAACTGAATACACATACTTCTCATCACCCCATGGAACATACTCCAAAATTGATCACATCTTAGGTCACAAGCCTAACCTCAGTGAATTTAAAGGAATAGAAATTATTCCATGCATCTTTTCGGACCATCATGGAATAAAACTTGAGATGAGTAACCACAGGAATCTGCATACTCATACAAAAACATGGAAGTTAAGTAACCATATGCTGAATGATAGCTGGGTCAGAGATGAGATCAAGAAGGAAATTGCCAAATTTTTGGAACAAAACGAGAATGAAGACACGAACTACCAGAACCTCTGGGACACTGCAAAGGCAGTTCCTAAGAGGGAAATTTATAGCACTGCAAGCCTTCCTCAGGAGAACGGAAAGAGAGGAAGTAAGCAACTTAATGGGACATCTCAAGAGACTGGAAATGGAAGAACACCCCAACTCCAAATCCAGTAGAAGAAAAGAAATAACCAAAATCAGAGCAGAACTAAATGAAATTGAAAACAAAAGAATTATACAACAGATCAATAAATCAAAAAGCTGGTTTTTTGAAAAGGTCAACAATATAGATAAACCTTTGGCCAACCTAATCAGAAAAAAAGAGTAAAATCTCTAATCTCATCAATCAGAAATAACAAAGGCGAAATAACAACAGACTCCTCAGAAATCCAAAAAATCCTTAATGAATATTACAAGAAACTTTACTCTCAGAGATACGAAAATCTGAAGGAAATTGACCGTTACTTGGAAGCACGTCACCTTCCAAGACTTAACCAAAATCAAGTGGAAACGTTGAACAGACCCATATCAAGTTCAGAAATAACATCAACCATACAAAATCTCCCCAAAAAGAAAAGCCCGGGACCAGATGGTTTTATGTCAGAATTCTACCAAACCTTTAAAGAGGAATTAGTACCTATATTACTCAACCTGTTCCAAAAGGTAGAAAAAGAAGGAAGACTACCCAACACATTCTATGAAGCAAACATTACCCTGATCCCCAAACCAGGAAAAGACCCAGCAAGAAAAGAAAATTATAGACCAATATCACTAATGAATATAGATGCAAAAATATTCAACAAGATCCTAACAAACAGAATCCAGCAACACATCAAACAAATCATACATCATGACCAAGTCGATTTTATCCCAGGGTCTCAAGGCTGGTTCAATATACATAAATCTATAAATGTAATTCAGCACATAAACAAAGACCATATGCTTCTCTCAATCGATGCAGAAAAAGCTTTTGATAACATCCAACATCCCTTCATGATCAGAACACTTAAGAAAATTGGTATAGAAGGGACATTTATTAAACTGATAGAGGCCATCTACAGCAAACCCACAGCCAATATCATATTGAATGGAGTTAAATTGGAATCATTTCTACTCAGATATGGAACCCAGACAAGGCTGCCCATTGTCTCCATTGCTCTTTAGCATTGTAATGGAAGTTTTAGCCACCGCAATTAGGGAAGAAAAGGCGATCAAGGGTATCCACCATAGGGTCAGAAGAGATCAAACTTTCGCTCTTTGCAGATGATATGATTGTATATCTGGAAAATACTAGGGACTCTACTACAAAACTGTTAGAAGTGATCAAGGAATACAGCAGCATCTCAGGTTACAAAATCAACATTCATAAATCGGTAGCCTTTATATATACCAACAATAGTCAAGTTGAAAAAACAATTAAGGACTCTATCCCATTCACAGTAGTGCCAAAGAAGATGAAATACTTGGGAGTTTATCTAACAAAGGACGTGAAAGATCTATATAAAGAAAACTATGAAACTCTAAGAAAAGAGATAGCTGAGAATGTTAACAAATGGAAAAATATACCATGCTCATGGTTGGGAAGAATCAACATTGTTAAAATATCCATACTACCCAAAGCAATATATAACTTCAACGCAATCCCCATTAAAGCTCCACTGTCATACTTTAAAGATCTTGAAAAAACAATACTTCGTTTTATATGGAATCATAAAAAACCTCGAATAGCCAAGACATTACTCAAAAATAAAAACAAAGCAGGAGGAATCACGCTACCAGACCTCCGACTATACTACAAATCGATAGTGATCAAAACAGCATGGTACTGGCACAAAAACAGAGAAGTAGATGTCTGGAACAGAATAGAGAACCAAGAGATGGATCCAGCTAATTACCGTTACTTAATCTTTGACAAGCCAATTAAAAACATTCAATGGGGAAAAGATTCCCTATTTAACAAATGATGCTGGGTGAACTGGCTGGCAACCTGTAGAAGACTGAAACTGGACCCACACCTCTCACAATTAACCAAGATAGACTCTCACTGGATTAAAGATTTAAACCTAAGACATGAAACTATAAAAATACTAGAAGAGAGTGCAGGGAAAACCCTTGAAGAAATTGGGTTGGGTGAGTTTTTTATGAGAAGGACCCCCTGGGCAATTGAAGCTGCTTCAAAAATACACTATGGGGACTTGATCAAACTAAAAAGCTTCTGCACAGCCAAGAACACAGTAAGTAAAGCAAGCAAACAGCCCTCAGAATGGGAAAAGATATTTGCAGGTTATGTCTCCAACAAAGGTTTAATAACCAGAATCCACAGAACTCAAACGCATTAGCAAGAAAAGAACAAGAGATCCCATCGCAGGCTGAGCAAGGGACTTGAAGAGAAACTTCTCTGAAGAAGACAGGTGCACGGCCTACAGACATATGAAAAAATGCTCATCATCTTTAATCATCAGAGAAATGCAAATCAAAACTACTTTGAGATATCATCTAACTCCAGTGAGACTAGCCTACATCACAAAATCCCAAAACCAGAGATGTTGGCGTGGATGTGGAGAAAAGGGAACACTTTTGCACTGCTGGTGGGAATGCAAATTAATACATTCCTTTTGGAAAGAGATATGGAGAACTCTTAGAGATCTAAAAATAGATCTGCCATTCAATCCTGTAATCCTTCTACTGGGCATATACCCAGAAGACCAAAAATCACATCATAACAAAGATATTTGTATCAGAATATTTATTGCAGCCCTATTCATAATTGTTAAGTCATGGAAAAAGCCCAAGTGCCCATCAATCTATGAATGGATTAATAAATTGTGGTATATGTACACCATGGAATATTATGCAGCCTTAAAAAAGATGGAGACTTTACCTGTTTCATTGTTTACATGGATGGAGCTGGAACATATTCTTCTTTGTAAAGTGTCTCAAGAATGGAAGAAAAAGTACCCAATGTACTCACCCTTCTTATGAAACTAATGTAGGTCCTCCACATGAAAGCTATAACCCAGTTACAACCTAAGAATAGGGAGAAGGGGGAAAGTGAGGGGAGGGAGGGTGGAGGTAGGTGGAGGGAGGGGGATTAATGGGATTATACCTGTGGTGCATCTTACAAGGGTATATGTGAATCCTAGTAAATGTGGAATGTAAAGGTCTTAGCAAAATAACTAAGAAAATGCCATGAAAGCTATGTTAACTAGTGTGAGGAAAATGTGTCAAATGGTCTATGAACCAAGTATATGGTGCCCCATGATCATACTAATGTACACAGCTATGACTTAATAAAAAAAAAATCTTTAATCCAGTGAGAGTCTATCTTAGTTAATGGTGAAAGGTGTGGGTCCAGTTTCAGTCTTCTACGGATTGCTAGCCAGTTCACCCAGCACCATTTGTTAAACAGGGAATCTTTCCCCAACTGAATGTTTTTAATTGGCTTGTCAAAGATCAAATAATGGTAAGTAGCTGGATTGTTCTCTTGGTTCTCTATTTTGTTCCAGACATCTACTTCTCTGTTTTTGTGCCAGTACCATGCTGTTTTGATCACTATCGATTTATAGTATAGTCTGAGGTCCGGTAGCGTGATTCCTCCAGCTTTGTTCTTATTTCTGAGTAATGTCTTGGCTATTTGAGTTTTTTATGATTCCATATAAAACGAAGTATTATTTTTTCAAGATCTTTAAAGTATGACAGTGGATCTTTAATAGGGATTGCATTAAAATTGTATATTGCTTTGGGTAGTATGGACATTTTAATAATATTGATTCTTCCCAGCCGTGAGCATGGTATGTTTTTCCATTTGTTAACATTTTCAGCTATTTCTTTTCTTAGAGTTTCATAGTTCTCTTTATAGAGATCTTTCATGTTCTTTGTTAGATAAACTCCCAAATATTTCATCTTCTTTGGCACTACTGTGAATGGAATAGAGTCCTTAACTGTTTTTTCACCTTGACTATTGCTGGTATATATAAAGGCTACTAATTTATGAATGTTGATTTTGTAACATGAGACGCTGCTGTATTCCTTGATCACTTCTAAGAGTTTTGTAGTTGAATCCCTGGTGTTTTCCAGATACACAATCATATCATCTGCGTAGAGCAAAAGTTTGATCTCTTCCGACCCTATATGGATACTCTTGATGGCCTTTTCTTCCCTAATTGTGGTGGCTAAAACTTCCATTACAATGTTAAAGAGCAATGGAGACAATGGGCAGCCTTGTCTGGTTCCATATCTGAGTGGAAATGATTTCAATTTACCTCCATTCAATACGATATTGGCTGTGGGTTTGCTGTAGATGGCTTCTATCAGTTTAAGAAACATCCCTTCTATATCAATTTTCGTTAAGTTTTCTGATCATGAAGGGATGCTGGATATTATCAAAAGCTTTTTCTGCATCAATTGAGAGAGTCATATGGTCTTTGGTTTTTAATTTGTTTATGTGCTGAATTATACTTATAGATTTACGTATATTGAACCAGCCTTGAGACCCTGGGATAAAACCGAGTTGATCATAATGTATAATTTGTTTGATGTGTTGCTGGATTCTGTTTGTGAGGATCTTGTTGAATATTTTTCCATCTATATGCATTAGTGATATTGGTCTATAATTTTCTATTCTTGCTGGGTCTTTTCCTGGTTTGGGGATCAGGGTGATGTTTGCTTCATAGAACGTGTTGGGTAGTCTTCCTTCTTTTTTTACATTTTGGAACAGGTTGAGTAATATTGGTACTAATTCCTCTTTAAAGGTTTGGTAGAATTCTGATGTTAAGCCATCTGGTCCTGGGTTTTTCTTTTTGGGGAGATTTTGTATGGTTGATGCTATTTCAGAACTTGATATGGGCCTGTTCAACATTTCCACTTGATTCTGGCTAAGTCTTGGAAGGTGACGTGCTTCCAAGTATTGGTCAATTTCCTTTAGATTTCATATTTCTGAGAATAAAGTTTCTTGTAATATTCATTAAGGATTTTTTTAATTTCTGAGGAGTCTGTTGTTATTTCGTCTTTGTCGTTTCTGATTGATGAGATTGGAGATTTTACTCTTTTTTTCCTGGTTAGGTTAGCCACAGGTTTATCTATTTTATTGATCTTTTCAAAAAACCAACTTTTTGATTTATTGATCTGTTGTATAATTCTTTTGTTTTCAATTTCATTTAATTCTGCTCTAATTTTGGTTATTTCTTTTCTTCTACTGGGTTTGAGGTTGGAATTTTCTTCCTTTTCCAGTTGCTTGAAATGTCCCATTAAGTTGTTAACTTCCTCTCTTTCCGTTCTTTTGAGGAAGGCTTGCAGTGCTATAAACTTCCCTCTTATGTCTGCCTTTGCGGTATCTCAGAGGTTCTGATAATTCGTGTCTTCATTGTTGTTTTGTTCCAAGAATTTGGCAAGTTCCTTCTTAATCTCATCTCTGACCAAGCTATCCTTCAGCATAAGGTTATTTAACTTCCATGTTTCTGTATGAGTATGCAGATTCCTGTTGTTACTGTGTTCAACTTTTATTCCATAGTGGTCCGAGAAGATGCAAGGAATAATTTCTATTCCTTTAAATTTACTGAGATTAGAGTTGTGACCTAGGATGTGATCGATTTTGGAGTATGTTCCGTGGGCTGATGGGAAGTATGTGTATTCAGTTTTGTTGGGATGAAATGTTCTCTAGATGTCTGCTAAATCCAAATGTTGGATGGTTAGGTTTAAATCTAAAATTTCTTTGCTCAGCTTCTTGTTGGAAGATTGATCTAACACTGACAAAGGAGTGTTGAAATCTCCAACTATTATGGAGCTAGAGGAAATCAAGTTGCTCATGTCTGTTATAGTTTCTCTTATAAATGGAGGTGCATTCTGGTTGGGTGCATAGATATTAATAATTGAAATCTCATCATATTGAGTATTACTCTTAACAAATATGAAGTGACCATTCTTATCCTTCCTTACTTTTGTTGGTTTAAAGCCTATTGTATCTGCAAATAGAATTGCAACACCTGCTTTTCTTTGATCACCATTTGCCTGAAATATAGGCGACCATCCTTTCACCCGGAGTCTATATTTATCTTTTAAGGTAAGATGTGACTCT
This sequence comes from Nycticebus coucang, assembly GCF_027406575.1. NCBI lineage: Eukaryota > Metazoa > Chordata > Mammalia > Primates > Lorisidae > Nycticebus > Nycticebus coucang. The sequence goes on along the minus strand of NC_069784.1, from coordinate 139,245,144 downwards.
TGTATGCAGCAAATATCTGGCCTGAGTTATTGTATCCAGTCAGCTAACCTGTGCCTCTTTAGAGGACAGTTTAAGCCATTCACATTAATGGAGAATATTGATAAGTCTGGTAAAATTTTGGGTTTCGAGTTTTTTGAAAGTCCAGTGGACATTTTTAATCCTTTTGCCACTGTGGAAGTTGGAGTTTGATGAAAAGTTTCTGCGTGAGTTTACCTTTGTGGTAGAGGACTGGGTTGGTCATTATGGAGGATCGGTCTGAGAATATCCTGAAGAGCTGGTTTGGTTATGGCACATATGAATGTCATTAAAGTATTTAATTTCTCCATCATAAATGAAACTCAGTTTAGCTGGATACAGGATCCAGGGTTGAAAGTTATTTTGTTTTAGGAGATTAAAATTCGATGACCACCCTTTTTAGGCTTGAAAAGTTTCAGCAAAGAGATCTGCAGTCATTCTAATATTCTTCCCTTTGTAGGTAATGGATTTCTTGCGTCTGGCTGCTTACAGAATTTTCTCCTTCATATTAACACTAGTGAAGTTAATTATAATATGCCTGGGGGATGTATTATTCGGGTTGAGTCGTGCTGGGGTTCTGAAACAATCTGCTCCCTAAATTTTAGAATCTCTTGGCATGTCTGGAAAATTCTCTTTCATAATTTCATGGAGAAGGGCCTCTGTGCCTTGTGAGGCCACTTCATCACTTTCAGGGATTCCAATGAGGTGGATATTAGCCTTCTTCTAATTATCCCAGAGCTCTATGAGAGAATGATCCATTTTTGCTCTCCATTTCTCTTTGTCTTTGAGTGTTTGGGAGCATTCAAAGGCTTTGTCTTCGATGTCAGAAATCCTTTCTTCTGCTTGCTCCACTCTGTTACTGAGGGCTTCTACTGTATTTTGCAAATCTTTGAGGGCTGCAAATTCTTGCTTCAGTGTGTCAAAATCTTTGGTGGGTTTGTCTTTAAATTCATTAAATTCTTCAGACAACTTTTGAATTTCTCCTCGAATTCCTAATTCTGACTTTTAATTGCTTCTCAAATTTCTAATTCCAAATTTTCCTCCATTTTATTAATCTTGTTTGCAATCCAAATTCTGAATTCGATTTCTGACATCTCGGCCAGCTGTTTATGAATGGGATCTTTAGTTACATCTGCCATATCTTTCCTTGGGGAGTTTGATCTATTCTGGTTATTCATGTTACCAGAGTTTTTCTGCTGATTCCGCCCCATGATTGTTTTACACCATTTGATTTTCCCCTGGAGCTTTGTCGAGGACCCGTACAGTGCTATGGCCTGAGAAACTGGGCCCTGTTTGGTGTGGTGGGGCTAAGTGGTTCTGTCCTTGTTTTCAGCTGGTTTGACCCTAGTGAAACAGTTACTCTGGGTTGTGGTCTCAGTTGTGGAGAAATACCAGCAATTAAGTCACCCGGCCCCCCACAGGCAACTATTGGAAAAGGAAAATCAAACCTTCCTATAACCACACACCCAGGGCACCACCTGAATAGTCCTTGGGTGATTGTCTCAGTTCAAAAGGTCCAAATCAATTGTCTCAGTCAGCACCTGTCTCAGGTGGGAGAGTTTAAAAGGTCTCTGGCAACTGGATCGCAGGGGTCTGGTGACTACTCAGATATGGCTTGTTCCAGTGCTCCGTGGAGTCAGGAGGACCCACCCAGCAGATAGATCAGTCTGGGAAGGTTGATGCCTCCTTCCCCACCTTGCACCTCTGTCACACCCAGTCACTGAAAGTCCTGCAGGGCTTTGACCCAGTGGCCTGTAGTGAACAGATACTCCAGGTGTTTGCAACTGCCTGAATCACAAGGAAATATATTTTTGCTCAGCCAGGCCGCTGCACTCTGCCTCTATCTAGCAGGGGGAGGTGAGGCCTGACAACCCCTTGATGGAGGCTGGGAGGTGTTCACTCAGTTCCAGCCCCACCCCTGATTGATGTTACTGACAGAACAGAACAGAACAACTTTGCAGGAATTTTTTATGTCCCTGCTCTATTCCCCTGCAGAAGAGAAGCTGTTTTGAGCTCACAGAGCCTGTGCCTCAGGCCCTGTCTTCGGTCTTGCAGGTTTGTGTTCAGTTAGCTGTCAGTTCTAGCCTCCTGTCTTCCTTTGTCCACAGGCTGATGATCCCCTGAGGGCTGGGTGTGTCTTAGACTCATTAAAGTGGTCCTCTGGGTCAGCCCTGTCCTGGGAACTTCCCCGCTCTGTGTGTGTGTTTCTAGTCCCCGCGCTCCACCCAGACCGGTACTGCCTCAGGCAAACCCTTTACTCACGGGGCCTGCGTTTCCATCCTAGATCTGTTTCATGGTGGTTGCCACCTGAGTAGATGCCTGGCCTCCTCTGGTTTCCCAGGGAGAAAGGGGGTATGGCTTCAGAATATCCGGGAATGAGCCCTATTGTTGCCAAAAGACTGCTGCTGCTTTGCGCCTCTGGGCACTGCCACTCTGGCGTGGTTCCCTCTCAGAAGACCGTCCTCTCATCACTCCCATGCCTCAGAGTCAGCACTGACCAGCTGTAGTTTAGGCCCTGTCCACATCCCTCGAGAAATCACCCAAGAATCTGGATTCCTGGGGAGCAGGCCTCCAGACCTCAGAGTGAGAGTGGAGGGGAGTACTGGGAGATCAGAGTTGCAGGTAGGGAATATATACAGTTTTATACAGTTTTATGCCTGGCAGGAGAACGCTGTGGCACCCTAGTAAGGGAGGTAGGTCCAGTTTTTAGAGGGTCTCTCCCATGGAGTGTACTGGGAGGACCTTTGAACTCTGTTCGTTTGTTTGCGGGGCATTCCAAGCCATTTTCATGGGGGAGGGGACCCCCATCCACTTGGTGATGGATTTTGTCCCTTTTGATTGTATCCTTGGGGTCGCAGCTCACCTCAGCTGGATTGATGTGCGTTCTTCAACCTTCTCTCTTGGTGCAGCTCTAATCCACCAGGTTACTTGCTAAATTTCTATCCTTTAACTCTCCTTCTGGATGGGAGCCTCTGTGGAAAGCTGGCTTCAGTCAGCCATCTTGTCTCAGCCCCACTTGCCCGGCTGTTTTTTGAGATGAGGTCTTGCTCTGGCTCAGGCGGGTCTTATTTAATATTTTTTAAACAAAATGATATGACAACATCTGACGGGGTCTCTGAAGAGGAGGCCTAGGCCTTGGTTGTTTTGCAAAAGAATCTCTTCAGGTGACTGTAATGAGCCTTTGGGGCTGTGGTTTTTAAACCTCAGCTGGCATCATGTGTATCCGAACCACCTGGAAGGCTTGTTGAGCCTTCCCGATGTTGGCTTTCCCTCCCCAGGGAGTTTCTAACAATCGTCCTCTCATTTCACTTTCAGGACAATCCCTTAGGTGAGGTATTATTGTGCTTGGAAAGGTCTGTTGACCTGTGTAAGGTCATGGCTGAGAAGCTGGTAGACCTTGGCACTTGGATGATGCCAAAGCCATGTCTTAACCCCAGGGACTGGGGCATTTCCTACTGTGAAGGCAGGAAGGGGGGTGCTGTGTACTGTGTGTGCATCCTGACCCAGGTGAGAGCAGGGCAGCTAAGCCCCCGTGGGTGAGTGAGCCAGTCAGTCTAGAGACTGGGAGACTTACTTGGGTGACAACCTGTGGCCTTGGGATTTTTGATCATAGCCTTTTGACTAAATCTGAATTTTACGGGACAAATCCTTTTAATAAAGGCATTTATTCTGTGAAATTTGGATTCTGTCAAGGGATGCCCAGATAGCTGGTAAAACCCGCTTTCTGGAGGTGTCCGTGACATTGTTTCTGAAGATTAGCATCTGAGTCAGCAGGCTGAGTATAGATCTCCCCAACATGGGCAGGCACCACCCTGTCCATGGAGGCAACACCCACTCTCTGCCTGAGCGGGGACATTCATCTTCTTTGCCCCCTAAACTCCAGGTTCTCTGTGTTCTTGGGCTGAGGAGTGACACCCTTGGTGTCCCTGCTCTCAGGCCTCCCCACACGGGCTGGGTGACTGGACTGGCTTCTTTGGGTCCCCAGGGAGGCAGCAGAGCACAGGACTTCTTGTCTCCATGACTGCATGAGCCCGTTCCCAGTGTGACTCTCCTCTTAAACGTGAGTCTGTCTCTCCACCCCTCCATCTCTCTCACTGCCGCCCTCTCTGTTGGTCCTGTTTCTCTGGAGCAGGCTCATTGACACAGGGCTCCTCTGAAATGCAACAGAAGCTGTGACTGCTGGTGCCGCCGGATGCATGGGCAGGCTGCGTGGGCTGGCCTGGAAAATATCAGTGCAGTCAGGTGTTTCTTCCGGATCCACCTGGTTTCTGAGGGACAGAACTGTGTGTGAGCAAACTGAGATTCACGAGACACTCAGATTCCTTGCTTACCACACTGGAACAAATTCTCCTCCCTAGAGGAGCATTAATAGAGGACCCGGCTGTAGGTCCACCATGGAAGCTGGCAAATGCTGCCAGTCAGGGCTTTCCTCCCTGGGAGCCTATTCCCAGGGACTTACGAGCAGGCTGCTGACTTAAAGCACATTATGCAGAGATTGGTATACACTAAGTGCCTAGTAAGTGGTCAGCGTTAACAATGCTTTCCCAGCCCGGAGTCAAGTGGGATTCGAGTGGAATAAGACGAAACCAGAAGTAGACAGGGCAGCAGCAAGTGGGCAGAGGCCCAGGAGCCAGGCAGAGAAGTCAGTGCTGGTCAGCGTGCACGGCGGCTCCCACTGTGGGCTGAGGGGAGTAGAAACTTCTGGAACACATCTTCCTCCGCATTCCCTTCTGCAGCAAGGAGATTCTGAAATGATGTGTCCCAAACTCTTTGCATCTTGAGCAATTATTTTCAAGACAGAAACAAACAGAGTAACTATAAGCTTCAGGGAGACTTCATTTTGTGAAGGTTATATATGTCTACATATACATAAAATCATAAGCTGGCATTTTTAATTCTCCTCTAAACACCAGTGCACATATGGCGTACTATAATGTGGTGGTTGGCAGGCCTAACTGGAATACTCAATAAACGAGGCAGTCACAGATGTTTACTGAACAAAGTTTTTATGAGGAAACACAAAATGTGCAAGTGTAGAAAGTGCCTCCCCCCAGGCCCAGGGCAGAGCCAAGTCCATGAATCATGGCAGGAGAGGATGCTAGGCAGAGGGAGAGGTGGCAGAGCCATGAGTGTCCCAGGAGGCTCCTCCCTGGGGTGCCGGGAGGGTGCCGCTGGGGATGAGGTGCTCTGTTCAGCCTGCTCTGAAGCAGGGGTATAGCTGCAGGAGACAGCGTGTGGCCCCATGAACAACAGGTGGGCTCTGTGGGAAGGCCTGGAGGCTGGGGTCTGCTTGGTTTGGGCAGAGAACTTATGCAGGGGCTCTCGTGCCTCTTGGGGGACAGTACCTTGACACCTACAGAAGGAGAGTCTTGCTGCCTTCAGACTGACTGTGCCACCCCCCTTTTGTTAGGCCTGCCGCCCATGAGCTCCTGATGCCAGTTTACGAGTCATCATCCGAGTGTTTAGATCTCACCGGACCCCCCAACAGCCATAAGAAAACGGAAGTGAGGGAAGGTTAAGTAACTTGCCTGAGGTCAGACAGATACTGGGTTTGGGGTTTGGGTGCAGGTCCCAGACTGACCCTGAGTCTGGGCTCTCTGTTTTCCCTGCTCACCACCTCCTGGCTGCAGCTCTGGGGTCGGTGTGTGCGTGTCACTGTCCTGGCTTCCCTGGTGGACTACCTGTCCTGCAAAAATGGCATGAAAGTGAAATGATTTAAGGTCCATCAGTGTTTTTCACAAAATCATGTCTATTACTGTATCCAAATTGGGTGGAAATTACCTTAATTCCCGTGTTTCATACGTGATCAAGGTTACTGAGTTGTGCCTGTCTCTAGTTCATTTCCTGTAATTACATTTCGCTTTATTAAAGATCTTTTAAAAGGTGAGGCTACTGGTTGGGGGTGGCATGGGCAGGTGCCCCAGGGGGAAGCCACAGGGAGGGTCCCCAGGAAGGGGCGCTCCCAGGTGTGCTGGGTGCCTTGAGGAGTGAGCACGTGAGTGCTGTGACTGCACACCCATGTGATCCAGCTGGCAGTGAGGCCAGGGATAGCCCAGCAGACTCTTCATGAGGGAAACTGCTCGGGAGCCTCCCGGGCACTTTCCCAGAGAAGGTGTGCAGGAGGCAAGGCGGGTTCTGGTTGGTTCCCCCTTCCAGTAAGAAATGACTTTCCCCGATTAAACTGATTAAACTTTATACTTGGCCTGGTCGATGGGCAGTGGCTGCCAGTTTGTCTGTAGGCTGCCTTGGTGAGTTTCCACTGTGTTTTAATAAAACTTCCTTTTTCCACAGCTGTGCAGGCCAACTTGTCTGCAAAGATGCAGCTGAGAGGGGGCTGAGCTAAAGTTGCCACAGCACATTGCTGAGGGAATCTTTATTCTGGATGCAAAGCAGACACGCAGCAAACAATTCCTGGATCATAAAACAAGCAAGGCTCGTGTGCTCAGCTTTTGGGGTGCTCCATTTTAGTGGATTGCTTGTTGTCACTGTGTAAAGTTCACCAGTGGCCTCTGGTGGGCAGGAGAGGGATTGTGGAAGCTGCAAATCCCGCGGCCTCTGCAATCCCAGGGCCTCTTCTCCCACCAAGAGCCCAAAGGCTAATCGAGGGGCTTCTGCTGCAAAGAATGTGTCCCTTGTTGGAGCTTGATTCTGTGTGTTTCCAGGGCACAGGGAAAAACAGGAAAAAACCAAAAGGAGGCTCCTGTGAGTAGCAAAAAGAGTTTTGGAGCTCAGCAGCCTCGGGTGGGAAGTCCAGTGCTGCAGGGGGCAGTCACGGAAGCTTAAGCGCGTGGCACCCTCAGGGGCGTCATGCCACTCCCTGCTCTCATGCACCCCCGAGAAGGTTGTCCCAAGGACGGTGCAGGGCACGGAACAGGCCAGCACGGATCTAGCGAGCAAAGTGCACACTTCCATGTTACAGGAATTACAAAAATGAAAGTGCTAAAAGAAATCAAGTAATGTGAATTAAATACAGTTCTCCTGTTTCATTTTTCCCTTTATAAAATTAAGTACAAGAATTTATGAAATATATGTAGATCAATATTTTTATAAGTGCAAACATTTGAGATCTCAATGCTTTTTATTGATTTTCACACACGAACACACACATGTGTGCTTTTACATGGGCAAGCACCCCTCACTGTATGAAATCTCAGTACCTGGACTTGCTGTCTGAACTTGAGCAAGAGGCTTTGGAGAGAAAGGGACACCTGTGTACATGTGGGTATGCATAGCTTTTGTGTTATTGTTTGTTTTACGAAAGAAGGAGATGCCACATGTTTCCTTATTTGGGCTCAGTCATTGTACTCCCTGAGCCGGCTTGTGTATTCTAATTAATTCTTTGTGGTGGTTGTATCTGTGGCATAGATGCACCACAGTTTAATCCCCCGTTAGCCGAGATTTACGTCACTTTCAGCGTTTTAATGCTGCCAGTTGTGGTGCAATAAATATTCTTGTTCATATGACCTATGCCCTAAAGATTTTATCTCTCCAAGTAGAATTTCATTTCTAGTCTCTAAATAGGATGTTATTTTCCCATTTCATCCAACCTGGTTTTCCACAGTTAACCTGGTTATTCCTTGTGAGTGTCTGTGGGTGGCATTCTGGTTAGTTGGGTTCTTATTGTTGTTGGCTGGACCCTGAATACTTCAGGGCTTCTTTATTTCTATTTATTGACAAGGGGCCCGAGGACCAGTGTTTGGGAAACATCAGGGCTCTCTCACTGAAGACAGCAAGCCCCAGTTGGTGCCTCTGGGGACCTGTCCAGTGAGCACCAGGGCCCTGGGCACCCTCTTCTGAAACTCTCCAAACTTAGTAACATGTTAGCCAACTGCCAGCTTTACCACATGGTTTCATTTAAAATTGCATTTATAACATAAACTCTAAACAGAATGAGCACATCAGTGAGAATACAACAAGGTCCCTGGAGATGCTCACCATGGCCACTGGACTCCACACTGTGGGTCTGTAGAACCATGTCTGCTCGGGGGACAGAGTTGCCCTGTCTGAGAGCTGGTGTCACCTGGGCATTTCACCTTGCATCACTGGTGCGTTCACAGTTGCACTTTGAGCACAGCTTTTCCTACAGAGATTCTTGACTTATTGGGGAGGGTCAAGCATATTTAGGCTTTTAACATTAACGGTCCAAATTCTGAAGTCCTGATGGAGAGAGAGGGAGAGACCCATGCAGGACCCTCCATGGTGTGGGGTCTGTGCCAATGTCTGAATTTTTTTTTTTTAACATTTAACATCAGCCTTCATACAGCAGAAGCTGGCTTCTAGAGTCCCTGAATTTAGGTTTTTAAGGGGACAAGGCTAGTTTGGTTAGCATTTATTAGAAGACGAGTTTGTTTAGCACAAGTAGATGCTTCCTAGTGTCCTGTTGATGGAACTCGGGTGGTGTGTGTGTGCTGCAGTGGATTCGCTGGTCTGGTCAGGCTCTCTGTAGGTGACAGCAGCACATGCTCAGCCTGTTTTCGTCTGGTTGCTGAAACGACTGTTTACTGTCATTCATTGCTGTTGACCCTTCAGTCAGCAAATATTTATTGAGCCCTACTATGTGCCAACCACTGTCTAGCCCATAAAAACACCGAGACATTGACTGTGCCCACTCTACCAATAAATTTTTTTTGTAAGTTGTAAAAAAATATTACCCAGTGACAGAAAAATAAGAAGGGCTCTATTAAGGACAGGGTTTTTAAAAATACACATATGTAAATTTATCTTGGGTGCAATACGAGACTGTCTGTCAATGCAAAGTTGTTTTAACAGAATGTGGAAATCTCACCATTCAAATGGCTTAGGAGGAAAGTTATTCTGTGGAATAATAGAAACTAAACAGAAATAAAAAGAGACAGTTGAAATCTCAGTGTTAGCCAATGACTTATCTTGTGCTTTGGGGGTGTGTGTAAGCAAATAGAAGTGTTATTGGGGCTCCAAATTTGCCACCTTCTCACATGCTAGACCTTGCAGACGTCACTTAGACGTGTGTTCTGGCCCTTACTTTAATGGAGACGCCACCTTCTGCGGTGACGTCAGCCGCTCAGGTGCACCCTGTCGGGGATCCCTGACCAGTTGCACTGTATAATATTCACACAAATAATAATTGCAGAACACTTATTGTGGGATGCACATTCTTGGTGGTGAATTTGACAGAGCGCCCACCTTTGTGGAGGGCGCAGTGGGGTTAGTGGGAGCGAAAGGGACAGACCAAGAGCAAGAGAAGAAGGAGCCGTGAGGTTTCAGGTCGTGGCCGCGTTACCGAGAGCACACCCGGGAGGTGACGGAGGCCACGGGTGCTGCTTAGACTGGGTTGTTGTGTTGGCCTCTGGGAGGAGGTGTGGCCACTTGTTCTGAGACCTAAGCGACAAGAAGAAACAGTGTCAGGAGAACTGAGTTAGAGCCAGGCAGAGGTCAGCAGAGACCCTGTGGCGTCCAAAATCTATTCTGGAAGACAGAGAGATTTGGGGTCTTCGCACCTTTGCTCCAGGTGTTTCCTAGTGCAAGAGGAAGAGTAAACCTCTGTCTCTGCTCACAGAGCCACGTGACACACTCTGACACTACATGTACAGGTTTTTTTCCTCATACCCCAAGCAGTTCTCCAGCTGACATCAGCTTGGTGTCCTACAGTTTACTGTGATTCTGACACTATCTACCTGTTGATGACAAGTTGAGGGCTGATTCCCATCAGACTGCCCCACCTCAGATGCCTACGTAAGCTCCAGGTGATAGCCTGTGCTTCTGATGGCTATAAACTGGGGTTCTCATGACCCCCTCCTTTGCCAGGGGGACACGTGGACCTCAGGGAAGCACCTTATTTGCATTTACCATTTATTATAAAGGATATTACAGAGGACACTGATGAACATCCAGGTGGAAGAGATGCCCAGGGCAGGACTCGGAGCTTCCACAAACGCTGTCCCAAGCACAACCCTCCAGGTGCCTCCAGGCAGCCAGCAGCCCAGAAGCCCCGTCGAGGCTTCACTACACAGGTGTGATGGACTGTATAGTAAGCCCTCCCCCCCCACCCAGTCAGCATCCAGTCCCTCTGATGGCAGGGCCTGGCAGCCACCTCCACCCCGAGGCTAGCAGGAGCCCCCAGTCCTCAGCCACAGGAGCAACATACAGAACAGAAAGACCTTACCACTTCCAAGATCCAAAATGTTTAGGAGCTTTGTTCCAGGAGCCAGGTCAGAGAGCAAATACTAGAGTGAAGTGTCCCCCTAGTGCCCCCCTAGTGCCCCATTTGTAGAGGGGGGTCCCAGGAGCCCTGTGTCAGGAGCAGGGGAGGGTGGCAGAGGACAGTGTGTGTGACCTGCAGCATCACAGCAGCACCCGACTTGCTTGCAGTCAGGGATGGAGCACAACTGTGCCCTAACCATGGCATGTGTAGAGGCGTGATGTGAACTGTGACATGGGGCAGCTCTGCCACACTCACGGCCACATTCTTTTGCTCTCCAGGGGCCTGGAGACCCAAGTGTGACAGAGCCACAGGATGGGGGCCCCAGAGGAGTGGGAGCCGCCTCCTTCCATCTGCTTGGGAAACCGACTGTTGGTGTGTTGTGCTTTGTTCTAGAGGTTTCTCTCATCTTTTGAATCTGGGGACATCCTTGTTTTGCTAATGCATAGAATTGTGTCTGCACTGACAGGCTGTGTGTAAAAGTATTGGGGCAGCATTTCCGAAAATATGCTCCCCAGAACCCCACATCCACTGGCCAGGAACAGACGTGTGGCCAGCAGGGATTTCACAAAAGCAAAGGCACAACAATCACAACTTACAGTAGTAACTCTCTCAAGTTCCCATTCCCCCATGCTAGGCAGGAATGTGACACAGTCACTCAAAGTCAGTTTCAGCAAGCTGCTGTCCTCACCTAATCCATCCTGGGGCGGGGTGCAGGGCTTTTCCTCTGGGGTCTGGCTATTCCATGGGCCCTGCGACTTGAGGCTTGGGAGTGGAACTCTGGGCCATGGTCACTGAAGGGCTCAGGGTCCTTCTTGGTCTGTGGTCACCAGACTCTCCCCACATGGACTGTCATGTCTGCTGGGGTGTGGGATCCCTGAGTGTCACTCTGTCCATCTGGGTCGGTTCTCTGTACCCTCCCTGGGGACAACAGTCTTTCACTTGGTCTCCTCTGCCTGGGGCCCACTGAGAGTAGGGACTGTTTCAGGTCCTCTCATGTCTAGACACTCCATAAAGACATTGCTCCTTCTGCTGCTGGACAGCACTGTCACAGGGGACTTCACTGAGGCTTGATGCCTCTCTGTCCTGTCATCCTTAGATCACTAAATCCAGGAGGCAGCTCTATCACTTTCAGCAGTCTTCTTGGACCAGGCTCTCAGCTGGGTGGACTTGGTCAGGATCCACGGCAGTGGGGCTCTCCTTCCCTCGCCTTCAGCCCTGGGTGAATAGCCCCTCCTGTCCTCAAGTGGGAGTGGGAGGGAGGGTGGAAGGCCCCCCCACCCATTTCACCTGCTCTTGCCCCAGGGTGCAGAGGCTTTAAGTCCCTTAGAAACTCAAATCCAATTCTCCCTTCAAAAGTCCAACTCTGGTACATCAAAGTCTTTGGTTCTCAACACTTTCCACATTGCCTGGTGGCCTGAGGGCTCCTCAAGGTCCGGCAAAGCACCTTCCAGAAGGTTCCATGCAGCTACCTGCTCTTCTGTGGCTGCTGTTGGGTTCCATGGCCCTGTTCCAGTCTAATTCTCCAACCAACCTGCTCACGGTGCAGAGAAGAAAGCCGTGGGGCAGAGAACCTTGGAGATCTCATCTCTGACTCAGATGAAGACCCTCGGCAGGTATCATGGAGGACTCAGTGTGTTAAGGCCTGAGCCTTAATATGCTTACTTCAAATGTATATGACATATATAATACATATGATATGTGTTTAATGATATACAGATATCCATGTAATATTAAATATGCATATTTATTGATGTAAAAATTATATATACCATTTAGGTAGTATAAATAGTATATATAAAATGATATATAAATAATTGATATACTAAAAAATAGAGACAGATTTTAAAATATGTATATATAATTCTCCTTAATAATATTCATGAAAGATAAATGAGAAAATATAGACACTTAAACAAGAGAAAACATAAGACCTCCCCTCCCCAAGTCTACCCACAAACCAACACATATGACATCTTTATACATATTCCTCAAACTTTCTGCATGTAGTCATTTATACATTTATATTATTTCCAAAAACAGCATTCTATTGTAGCTACTATTTGTAGACTGCCTTTTAAAACTTGCTCTATTGTGGTTATCTTTCCAGGTCAATAAAATAAGTTTCTACAACGATTTTAACATATAAATGTAAATGATGTAACCTACCTTCTGTTGTTGGCTTGTGGGCTATTTTGGCAGCAGCGTAACTAATACCCTCACAGCTACATCTTCATGGGCACCCTAGTTGTTTTCTTAGGACGAGTTCTGGCAGTGCGGGTGCTGCCTGCGTCTTTTAGTGAGGCTTAGCACACTTCCTGAAGTCTGTTGCTTCAGCCAGCATACTCCATTCACGTGCAACAGTAAGTCTGCTGAAATGCAACATACTTCTGTTGGACAGCAAAATCATTTTTGATGTAAAGTACAAGATATTTATCATTGAATATAATTACCTTCAGTAGCTCTGAGGCTTCAAGGTCTTTGCCTTGCCCCACAAAGCTGTGTGAGGATTCCGGGAGCCAAGCCCGTCTGACACAGCCTCAGTGGCCACCACTGGGTGGGACCGCGTGGAAAGTCTGATTTCTCTTGGGTTGGATGGTGGGTGCTAATTGCCAGTGGCTGGAAGCCCAGCTTGTTCTTTTCTCTCCCCATCATCCACTGTGGGGACATGCAGGAGAGTGTGAATATAGGGAGTGTCCAATCTTTCAGCCAGGGTTTTCAAATTAACTGCAAATTCAACCTTTAAAAGTCAATCAGGGGCCTAGCACAGTGGCTACTGTCTCCACACACACACAAAAAAAATAGAAAGAATTAGTCAGGTGTGATGACAGGTGCCTGTAGTCCCAGCTACCTGGGAGGCTGCGACAAGGGGATCACGTGAGCCCAGGAACTTGAGGTTACGGTGAGCTACAATCAGGCCATTGCACTCCAGCCTGGGTGATAGAACAAGACCCGCTTTTAAAAAAAATAAAAAATAATAGTATTTCAAAATATTAGAGGAGTACAAATGTTTTTGGTTACACAGATCACTTTTATAATGCTTGAGTCAGAACGACAAGGGTACCCATCATCCAAATCATGTTCCTTGTGCCCGTTAGCTGGACTTTTGCCCACTCCATCCTCCCTGCTCTGTTTGATTCCACTGGGTTTTGTGATACTCCCCTCTGTGCACATGTGCGCCCCTCAGTTGGTGCCAATTTCACAGCAAGTACATGAAGTATTTGTCTGTCTTTAGATACTTTGTTAGGGTAATGGTCTCCATTTCTGTCTAAATTGTTGTGAAAGGCATTAATCCATCCTTTTTTATGGCTGAGCAGTATTCCATGGCACACATATAATACATTTTGCTAATCTACTCACAAACTGATGAGCACTTGGGTTGATTCTGCATTTTTGCAGTTGTGAATTGTCCTGCAATAAACATTGGAGCAAAGATGGGTCTCCTTGATAAAAAACTTCTTTTCCTCTGAGTAAATACCCAATAGTGGGGATTGCTGATCAAATGGTAGGCGGACTTTCACCTCTTTGATGATCTCTGTACTGTTTTCAATAGAGGCTGTGCCACCACCAGTCCCACCAACAGCGTGTGAGTGTTCCTTTTTCTCTGCATTCATGTTAGCATCTATTGTTTTTGGCCCTTTTTTTTTTTTTTTTGCGGTTTTTGGCTGGGGCTGGGTTGGAACCCACCACCTCTGGCATATGGGGCTCGCGCCCTACTCCTTTGAGCCACATGTGCCACACCTTGTTTTTGGACTTTTTAATAAAGGCTATTCTAACTGGGGTTTTAATTCCATTCGAATTTTAATTTGCATTTCCTGACGATTAGTGATGGTGAGCAGTTTTCATATGTTTAACTTGTCTATCTTATTTTGAAAAGCTTCTGCTCATGTCTTAGGCTTACTTTTTAATGGGATTGTTAGTTTTTTCTTGCTGATTTTCTTCAGCTCTTTGTAGATTCTGGTTATTAGCCCTTTATGAGATGTTTAGCTTGTGAATATTTTCTCCCATTCTGGAGGTTGTCTATCTGCCCTGTTGATTATTTTCTTGGCTGTAATTTTCTCCTTTAAGCAAGTCCCATTTATTTATTTATTTTGTGGTTGTAATTGACACTGGGTTCTTAGCCATACATTCTTTGCCTAGGCTGATCTCTAGAAGAGTTTTCTCTACATCTTCTTCTAGAATTCCTATGGTTCCATGCCTTACTTTCATGCATCTTGAATTAATTTTTGTGAGTGGTGAGAGATACGGCTCCTGTTTCATTCTTCTGCCTTTGGCTATTCAATTTTCACAGCATCATTCATTGAACAGGCTTCTTTTACCCACTGTATATTGTCTGCTTTGTCAGAGATCAGTGGCTGTACATGGATGGTTTAATATCTGGGTTCTCTGTTCTCTGTTCTGTTCATGTCTGTCGCTATTTTCATGTCAACACCATGCTGTTTTGGTTACTGTAGCCTTGAGGTATAGTTTGAAGTCTGGTAATATGATGTCTCCAGGTTTGTTCTCTCTGCTTGTTATTTTTTCTGGCTATTGGGACTCTTTTATGGTTCCAAACAAAGCACAGATTTATTTCTTCTAGGTCTGTGAAATATGTTGTTGGCATTTCGATGGAGATTGCAGTGAATCACTTTGGGTAATATGAACATTTTAACAATGTTAAATGTTATTGATCCATAAGCATGATTTTTTTTTATTTGTTTGTGCCAGCTAGCATTTCTTTCCTTAGTGTTTTTTTTTTTTTTTTTGTAGAGACAGAGTCTCACTTTATGGCCCTCGGTAGAGTGCCGTGGCCTCACATAGCTCACAGCAACCTCCAACTCCTGGGCTTAAGCGATTCTCTTGCCTCAGCCTCCCGAGTAGCTGGGACTACAGGTGCCCACCACAACGCCCGGCTATTTTTTGGTTGCAGTTTGGCCGGGGCCGGGTTTGAACCCGCCACCCTCGGTATATGGGGCCGGCACCTTACCGACTGAGCCACAGGCGCCGCCCTTCCTTAGTGTTTTGTAGTGCTCTTTGTAGAGGTCTTTCACCTCTGTGGCTAAGTATATTTCTAGGTATTTTACTTTTAGCAATTGTGAATGGTATTGAGTCTTTGAGTCTCAGCTTGACTGTTATTGGTGTAAAGCAGTGCTACTGATTTGTGTACATTGATTTTGTAACTTGAGACTTTACTGAATTTATTACCAATTCCATGAGTCTCTTGGTAGAATCTTTGGGGTTTTCTAAATAAGAAAATATCATCTGTGAAAAGCAGTAGGTTGATCTCCTCTTTCCAAATTTGTATACTTTTTATTCTTTCTCTTGAGTGATTGCTCTGCCTAGAACTTCCAGCACTATATTGAAGAGAAGTGGTGACAGTGGATACCCTTGTCTTATTCCAGTTCTTAGGGGAAAGCTTTCAACTTTTCTCCATTGAGTATATGGCTTTTCTAATTTTGTGATGTTCTTTCTATGCCTAGTTTGTGGAAGGCTTTTATCCAATGTTCTTTATGCATCTATTGAGAAATCATATGGTCTTTGTTTTTGCTTCTGTTTACGTGGTGAATCACATTGACTGAGTTATGTTGAACCATCCTTGCATCTGTGGGGTGAAGCCCACTTGGTCATGTTGGGTTATTTTTTTGATGTGTTGTTGAATTAGGTTTGCTAATACTTTATTTAGGATTTTTGCATCTACTTTAGTAAATGATCTTGGTCTGTAGTTTTCTTTTTTGTGTGCATTCTTTCCTGGTTTTGGTGTCAAAGTGATCCTGGTTTGAGGAATGAGTTGGGGAGTCACTCTCCGTCTTGGTGTTATGGAGTAATTTCTGCAGTGTGGGTACCAGTTCTTCCTTGTAGGCCTGGTAAAATTTGTCTGTGAATCCATCTGGTCCAGACCTTTGCTGTTGTTGTTGTTGTTGGAAGATTTGTGGTTAATTACTGTTTCCTTACTGTCAATCATATTTTTTTCTTTTACTTTTTCATTTAAAATAGAACTTCTGTCTTTGAGAATTTAGACATTGACACAAACACTGTGGAAGAAATCAAAACAGGGGAGCTTTTTCGGCACTGAAGGACACGCATATATTTAATTTTAGATTAATGTGGATAAAGGATGTCTTTTATCAAATAAGTAGAGATGGCTCACAGTTCCTAGCAAGGACTGGGTGACTTCTTATCATAACTGCCTCGATCACTCAAAGGTTTCTGGTCCTGCTGTGGTCTGGAGCCTCACCTGCAGAAGAAAGCAAGATTGCACCATCAGCCTGGTGTTGCTGAGCCTTAGTCACCCTGCTTTGCCAGAGGGTGCTCGAGGCAGAAACTAGGGCGGACAAGATCTGGGAAACTGGTGCCCCTGGAGTTGTCCCTCCTAAAGAAACAAGTACACTTCACATTATCTGTTAGATAAGATTAGTAAAAACATTTATTTTAATGAAATTGTTTATTTTTATACAGTCATCAAAATAACCAGAGTCCTGTACACTCTTCTTCCAGTTCCCTCAAGAGTAGCATCTTACATAACTATAGACTGGTCTAAACACATGACCAAGAAATTGTCATTGATATAGCCCATACGCCATACACCTTATTCAGACTTCAGAAGTTTTACTTGCTCTCCTTGTGTGTGTTTTGGTTCAGTGCAGTTCTTATCACATTTACCCAGCACAGTTCCACCACTAGGCTCCCCGCGCTACTGTAGAATGGCCACAGTCAACGTCCCTTCTCTATCACCTTCCTCTGGCTACCGTTAGCTGCTCTTCACTTCCCCATCTCCATAGTTTTGCCATTTTTATCATGTTGTATAAATGAAATCATATAGTAAGTAGTCTTTTGAGACCGTCTGCCTTCACTGGGCCTACTTCTGTGGAGTTCAGCCAAGTTCTGAGTTTACTGCTGAATACTGTTTCATGGTATATAGGTATGGGCTTGTTTAGTCACTCACTCAGTGAAGGGCGTCCGCGTTACTTCCCACATGTTTATTATTACAAATAAAGCTGCATGGACGTCTGTGTACAGGCTGTTGTGTAAACACATGCTTTCATTTCTCCAGCCCAGGCGCCCTCAAACTTTTTAAACAGGGGGCCAGTTCACGGTCCCTCAGACTGTTGGAGGGCCGGACTATAGTTAAAAAAAAAAACTATGAACAAATTCCTATGCACACTGCACATATCTTATTTTGAAGTAAAAAAACAAAACGGGAACAAACACAGTCACACCGCCTCATGTGGCCCGCAGGCTGCAGTTTGAGGACTCCTGCTCCAGCCTAACTGCCCAGGAGTGGAGTGTTAGGTCTTCTGGTAGACTTCTGGTGTGTTGTGTAAGGGACTCCCAACTGTTTTCCAGAGTGGTCACGCCACTTTACGCCCCCACCGGCAGGTGCTAGTGACCTGGTTTTTCTGCATCCTCACCAGCAATTGTTATTATCGCTAGTGTTTTCACTTTAAGTGTTCCGACAGGTGTGCAGTGACATTTCATCGTGGTTCTAGCCTGAGGACGGATAATGGTGCTGGACATCTCATCGGCTCACGGTCACTCCATGTCCTCTTCCCTGGAAGGGCTGCTGACACCTTTTGCCATTTGGTGTCTTATAGTTGCATTGGGAGGATTCTTTGCAGAGTCTGGATGCGAGACCCCTTTTTGGATGTGAAGTTTGCCAATATTTCCTCTCAGCCTGCCCCTGGTCCCGTCATGCTCTCCACAGAGTTTTTCGTATAGAAAAAGTGTTTAATTCTGATGAAGTCCACCTTCGCCATGTCCCTTCTGTGGGTAATGCTTTCAGTGTCAGATCTGAGAACTCTGTATCTGGAGTTTTCCTCCTCTCTTTCCCCCTAAATGTTTTCTAGCAAGTTTTATATTGACTATTTCAGTTTGTGATGTATTTTGATTGAATTTTTGTTTAAGGTGTGAAGTTTAGATGAAGGTGTGTTTTGGTTTGGGGGAGTCTTTTTGCCTATGGATATTCAGGATAGGATATTTTTTTAAATCCGGAGTCTTTGCCCCTTTATTTCAGAGCTCTGCTCGTCCCATCGCCACTGCCTGTGGGCCGTGGTCTTGCTCCTGTAAGACTAAACTAGTTACCTCTTGGATACCAAAACCATGAGTTGAGGAGGTGACACAAATTGCTGTCTACGCCTTCTGTGTAGCAGGAATTCAAATACCTGCAAAGCCTCCCCTAAGGACAGATGATGAAAAGCAAATTATGTTATGAATATGAAAGACCCAAAAATACTGTTTACATCAAGAACTGTTAGTGCCTATTTCAGGTTACTTGAGTACAGGTAATTAGCCATTATGCTTCTTAAGTTTCTGTACTTTGGGGTTTAGAACCTTCTTTCCTGCCCTTTGGAGTAGCCTACTTAGGCTCCATATGCATTCAAATACAGAGTCAGTTTCACACAAATTAACACACTGCCCCGAGTTAGGAACGTGAACAGTTACACCGAGTGGTAGAGCAGGTTGGAGCCCCTGCACACCCACTGCAGGCCGTGGGTGGCTGAGCCACAGCCGGGTGAGCAGCAGGAAGTTCTTTCCTTTCCTTTCTGGAGGAAGCAGCTCCGTGTTACTCGTCCACTCAGGGCTCCACTTCCTGTAGGCTTTTTTGCATCACTCTCTGCCTTGGGAGCTGGTGTTGTCCGTCCCCCACCCTGACCTCTTTCATGAAATGTTCCTTACTCCTCACATGGCTCCGTGCCCAGGCCACCTGCCTCCTTAGGGGTCCTCAGCCTCACCACTGTTACCAGGGGAAGCCCAGCCTGCTGTGCTCCTGGACACTTCCCCTGAGGTCTCCCTTTCTGCAGGGAAGGTGCCCATGTCACTGCTCTCCAGCTTTGTGTGTGTGGGGTGTCAGGTCACCTCCCCCACAATGCTCTCCTCACCTCAGAAAGCCAGTGTGACTTTCTGCTACCAACAGGATGCTAGGTACCCTCAGCCTGCTCTCAGCCCCCCCCCCCACCCCCCCCAGCCTACTCACATTTGTTTCACATATTCATTGAGTCTCACATACAAGATCACAAACCTTTTTAGGAAAGGGGCCCCTAGGTTGCTTCTGCCTCTTTGTCTGTCCTAGCAGGGCAGCACCCAACCACCCTGTGGTTGATGCCTGCTGAGCGACAGAACGTTCTGAACTCTGGGGGGAGCACAGAGCCTGCACACGTTGAGGAACGAGCTCATGAAAAGAAGGAAGGGCTCTCACAGAAATAAATCTCCTCTCCAGCATGAAAACAAAGGACTGTGTAGACAGAGGGAGATTTGTCAGACAGGGGTGCTTATTAATGTGTACCCTGTATCTAGAACTAGCTAAACTTTTACCTCCTTGCTCTTTCTAGAGCTGAAGTTTGAGAAATGCAAATCACCTTCAAGGGTAAATAGCATCTTATATTTTCTCTAGAAAAGGAATTGGCATTGATTCCTGCTGAAATGTGTGCAATTTCCTTTATTTTAAAAACCTTTAATTTTGAACTAGGAGGAGATATGGACCAGGAGCCTAATCCCCAGTTTCGTAACTATTTCCTGAGCTGTTTCTCACATTTGCTAAGATAGTTATTTAAATGCATTCTAACCAGTGACAGATACTCTTGCTAACAAGAAAGCTGCCAATATATATATATTCTGTGAAGGACTCATGAGCCCCAGCTTTCCATGTCTCATGACCAGGTCCAGAGCCTCCTCTGGCTGCCCCAGGACGAGGACAGGGCCTGCCGCACCATCCTGGAGGTGCGCTCACCCTGGCTCGTGTTTGCATCTCTGCATCAGGGCAGGGATTTACCACCTGCCCTTATGTGGTCAGTGGTCTCAACACCTGGAAAAAGCTTCTCTCTCTCTCTCTCCAGCAGACTTGCACGGAGTTTCGTCTTCAGAAATTGTGCCTTGGAAAGTCTGTTTTCCAGAGAAAGTTACACTCCGTGTTGACTTATGTTGACTTATGTTGGCTTACGTAAAGCTGACACTTGGCTTTCCTGTTATGCTTTTCCCCAACCATATAAAAAGAAGCACCTAGTTTGTGACACCACAATTCGGGGTAAAAACGATTTTTGCTCGCCTTGCCTTCATCTCTGCCTCTATCTTACCACGCGTTAGCATGATCTCTTGGGTTCCTTTGTCCTTCTTAGAGCATATTTTTAATATCTTTTGTTTCAGGGGGTTAGGTATGTTCACATTTTGCTTTCTGAAGGGCGTCTGCCTTCTCCTGTGTGAAGCACAGAGCTTGCTGGTCAGGTCGCCATAGTATTTTGACCACCTGCTTTGCTGGCTCCCCCTTTCACAGGGTGGTCGCAGAAGGCTCAGGAGTCTTTAGATTATTGTCACGTTTTTGTGAGCATGTAAGATTCTTTTTTCCAAGCAAATTTTGGAACAAATCATATGGAGATTAGAGAGGGTGCTATTTGCATCTGAAGAATTATTTATGTAGCTAGCATTTATTGGGCTCCCCATGTGGTCCAGGTACTTGTCCAGGTGATGGGGACACGGTGGCATCAGATAAAGTCCCGGAGTTGTGGAGTATGTTCTCATAGGTCACACCTAGTGAAACAAGTAGACAAACAAACAATATTAGTTCAGGAAAGACAGAAGCATTGTTGGGTGAATACCAACCAAAGGGATACGAGGACAGGAAGAAGCAGTGAAAACATCAAAAGCTTTTTTGAAATCAATTTCAGAATACAAGAGGGGTTGATTTTGGCCCATTTCTGACTTTGGTGTTTGTCCTGAAGTTTATTATAGGTAGGTAAGGGTGTGTGTGTTGGCCCGACTTTGGAAGACAAGCAGTTAGACCGTCAAAATATTTATGATACAAAGTAAAACCAAAAGTCTCATTCTTAAATATAAAAATCTTTTACTGCAATATATTCCTTTCTCCAGACCAATAAAGTGCCATGTACATGAATGGTCGATTAGGACTTTTGGAAAAAGGGATGAGGACGAGAGCACATGAGTGAAGGTGCCACGTGCTTTGTGGCTAGACCAGGGTTTTGTACAGACCAGCAGAAATAGTTCAGAGATTATGGGCCATATGGTTTCTATTGCAATTAATCAACTCTACTATTATAGTCCCAAAGTATCCACAGAAATATGGAACCAGGTAAGTTTGGCTACGTTTAAATACAACTTTGTTTACAAAACAGGCAGAAAACACACAGTAGCTTTCTGACAACTTTAGAATTATTGTAGTGTTTTAGACCGATTACAAAGTATCTAATGATACATAATGAGATAAGCTATCCCTAGAAAGTGTCAGAGACTCTAAGTCACGTAGAGACAGGATCTCCACCAAGGGACTCCCATTAACGTGATGGGTCTGATGTGGTCACTAAGGGGGACTTGTGCTTCAGACGGACTTCTGTTAGAGCCTTGTATCTGCTTCCACCTGCACGGTGAAGTTTGGGGAGAAGTTGGGAGGCTCAGATGGAAGAGCAGCTAGGGTTGTCAGGATCAGTTAGGATGGTTTGCCTGGGTTGGCAAACTGCAGCTAGTAGGCCCAGCCATCTGTAGCCTGTGTTTGCACAGGCCACAAGTAAGTGGTTTACACATCTCCAAAGAGTTGTAAATAGGTGGAGGAGGACGACAAGGAGAAAGAGGACACGGAAGAGACTGCACATGACCTACAAAGCGTTTTAACCCATTCACTATTTGGCTTTTATGGAAATAACATTCGGCCCTGGCTGGAGAGTGGAAGGAATGGGTTGACAGGAGAAACTGGTCTGGAACTGACCAGCACTACCTGTTAACAATCAGCCTGCAAAGCACCCCCAGGTGGGTGTGGCCAGGGGCCAAACAGTCACCGTCCCCATGTGGTAGGCTGTGAAGGCCTCAAATCAGCTTTCCTTAGTGATCACACCAAAAATAAAGATTTTAATCATTAAAAGGGGCAATTATGGAAGGTTCAGGAACTGCCTCGTTTTTCTATGTTTATTCAAGACCAGAGTCAGTTTTTAAACCTTGACAATTTGCAGTGTTTGTGGATGCAAATTGCAGGAAGATCTCCATTCATGTTCTTTGAGTGTGGTGAGAGGAGAGATCCCACCAGCTACCGTTGCAGACAGCTCTCCATGACTTATCACAAGGTCACAGGCACATCTGTAGATAGTCTGAGAGCTCCTGTCATTCACTAGTATTATTAACGTCTCAGGGGGCCTCACGGACGCCCCCTAGAGACAGAGCTTCGTATATATGGCGAGACCTGTGCAGAAGAAATGCTGTCTGATTCGGCTTTTATCTTTTTAATATCTGAAATCTTAGTCAAATTGGTTTAAAAATATAAATGAATATGCTTTACGTGTTCCTACAGGCACGTATAGTAAAATGGAACATTAAAATCTATTTTCAAAAGGCAAATAGTTTAAACACAAAAATCAGTTTGTTATTCTAGCAATTCTGGAGGAAAAAGTTGCAAAAAATCTCAGTTGTTTGGAAAGAATTTCTGGTACTCTTTGACAATCATTTAAGTGTAGTACCAGTGACATTAAATCTCAATTTGACAGAATTTCAATGGTGTACTCTGAATGGAGGAGTCTGTCTGCTCCTTTCACTGCACTCTTGTCAGCCTTGACTGCCCACGCCTTCTAGCACTGAGGGCAATTTTGAGGACTCACTGTGGGAGCGGCGCCTGTGGGGCACGTGTGTGTTTTCTACTCCACTCAATTTGGCTGTGAACCTAGCTCTTAAAGTCTACTAAACAGATCCCATGATTGCTGCGCCTTCTAGAGAATTCTATGCACCATGAGACCAGTGTGGCGAGGCAGTTCCTTTAGTTTCACGTGACATTTGAATTTACGTGGCACTGTCTATGTTTTCTTGTATCACCTTGGCCTTGTTGGGTTCAAAATACTTTACTTGAGTACTAAATAATTGTAGTGGATGTCCTTATTTATCAGACATTTATTGGAAGGTGAGAAGAATGAGACCATGCTGGACAGTGGGGAACACTGAGACCCAGGCCCTATTTGAGGTGAGGGTTCTCAGCCAGAACAGTGTGAGTTGGAAGCGACAGATGTGGAGAGAGAAGGGACATCTAGAGACTGGTGTGAGCTGGGCTCTCAGGGTGCAGGGAGGAGGCGACGTCGGAGCCGGGCTTGTGAGACTCAGTGGGAGACTGGCCTGGGCGTCCCCGCTTCCTGTGCGTGCTGCTGAAGCTGTGCTCAGAGAGTCCCTGCCTTTCTGCCCTGGATTTTATTCAGCTAATTCCCCCTTTTGGCTGTGTTAACAGTGTAGGCGCCACAGTTGTAGAGGCCAAAGTCTTTTTCCCAAATTCGCTGGGATTCTGCCTTAGAGTAAAGTAACAGGTATGAGCATCCCTGAGGTGTGGGGGTCGTTCCGGGCACAAGTGTGACGGATGCTTTTCACACCGTCCTGGCGCTCTGGCTCCTTGCCCCTGGCAGAACTCCAGCTTGGCCCATATTTCCCCTCCCCTGTGTCCTGGATGATGGGGGCCTTCTGGATAGTTTTATTGGTTTTCTTTCCAAATCCTTCTACAAAAGATCTGAGTTAAAAACCAAGGCCCTGGCATGGGGTGCAGTCTGATCCTTTCTCATTCTAGGAGCTCCCCAGTCCTCCCTCGTTCCCAGCTGTGTCCCTGCTGCAGCTCTTGGGGTGGAGGGATTGCCGCTTTCACCCCCCGGCAACCCCCAGAAGAGACAGACCCTGGTTACCCAAGGCCACTGCAGGAGCAGTTGGGATCTAACAGGAGTTCTGAACCCCAGAAGGTCACGGTTGGGGTGCAACTTGTGAGGACACATCATCTCCTGGCTTGGAGCCTTCTAGTCCAGGGTTGAATCATCACTGATCCAGGATGCTCCTGGACATTCTCTCCCTGCAGTGAGCGACAGGCCAGTGTGCACGGGTAACTGTGACGGGGAAGTTTCCCACCAAACCACAACAGTTGGGGCAGGGAACCTCCCCCTTCTTCTGAGGGTCTGGTGTGGGTCTGGGCGTTGTGCTGGCCAGTTCTGGCACCACTTTGCTGCAGTGGAAGGGAATCCACCAGAAATTGGCAGAGTGGCCAGGAGCTACTGAATTAGCCACCCCAGAACCACCCCAAGGCTTCTTATGAAAAATACTAAATTCCAATATTTAAGCCAGTTTCACTCAGTACCCCGCCCCCAACAACACGGGACCTGGATATGGGGGAGGACGCTCGGAAGACACCCCAGGCTGGAGGAGAGAGTAGACAGTAAGAATGGCGGGAGGCGCTGTGTTCGAATTCATTGTAATGACAACAGGATTGGCCCACATCCCACAGAGCAAGTTACAATTTAATTTGTATGACAACCACTTGAAATAGACAAAACTGTTGGTAATTACCAAAGACCAGAAGGCGTCAGTTGTTTGCTCTGTTTTGTTTATTTGTTTATCTAGTCTTTGACCCAGAGAGTGTGCATGGAAGGTCAATGTCCTGCTGGCCCGGGAGGGTGGGGAAGGTGAAGTGGTTTTTCTTTCCTCCTTTGCCATTAGCTTCAGCTGCTCTGTTGTTATAGGAGCCAGCGATAAAGTTGACCCTAAATTCCGGGTCAGAATCTGAGTACTTACTGACCCAGCTACCGCAGGAAAAAGCATGTGGAAATCCACCTGGGATGAGGTTGTGCAGTTGCGTGATGCTGACAGACGTTTCACCTTTGTGGTACTGACAGGTTTGCAGAAACATGTTTGGATCAACAGATTGCAAATTAGGAACTGGCACTGGTCCTGACAATTGTTGACAACATGTTTAAAGAATGTTTAAAGTGGAATCATTATACATTCCAAAGTTGGTGTTCCCATAGCAATGCAGACAGAGCTGCTGTGCAGTGTTAATTACTCCTTCACGGCTATTGTTTACATCTTAATTTACAGTGCAGTTATCCAGACCTGAAGATGTGACTGGAGTTATCTTTTTAGGAATACCTTCACATCAAAATTTCTTTTTCTGGTGGACTCAACATTTAAACTCCAAGACTGTCTCCGACTTTGGACTGTTTCAGAAGTACAGCCAAAAATGGGAATGAAAAGCAATGACCAAAATGCCAACGTTGCTGCTACTTTTTAACCTCAGAGTTGAAGTATCCTGAGCGATGTGTCCAAAAAAGCGGGAAAGTAAAGAAGCTCTGACACAGGCACATGGCCGTGGTTTAGGCTTGCAGCAATCAGTCTTGGCTTTTTGGAAAACAAAAGCAGAGGGCTGTGGGCCAGGCCTCATGTGCAGCAGGCTCGGCCATTCCGATGGTCTGTGCAGCCCTCGGGGAGCCTTTTTTCGGCTGACCTGGTCACTGGACAGGAAGGGAGGGAGTCAGCCTTGCTGGGACCCGGGCTCTGCCCTGGGGCAGGGGGAAGAGGAAAGGGGCGGCTAACACCTTTACCGCATTCCCCTGTCCTGCCCTTCGCTGTTTCTCTGGCCAAATGGTGACAGACTCTAGCAGGTGCCACCGCTCTCTCTGTGATTTGCAACCGTTTGTTCTAACATTCATGTAGAATATAGTCTGTGTCAGGCCTTGGGAATTTATTATGTTTTCTTGTCTTATTCTCAAATCACTGCTCTTCTACCATTACAATGGTTTTTATTTGCTTTTTTACATCATTACAGTCCCTTGCCCTGTCCCACAGTATCAGTCTGCCTTGTACTCATCTAATGCCATGTTTGGGTGCGGCTGATGAGCCAGGTCTCCTGAAGCCTAGGTAATCACCCTTCCAGTGGTGCCCAAGCACTTTGGTGACACATTTCCCATTTGCAAAAGAAAGTTGGTTTTGGACACACTCTAATTATAGGTTTTCTTTTTTATTTTATTTTATTTTATTTATTTTTTGAGACAGAGTCTCACTATGTTGCCCTTGGTAGAGTGCTGTGGCATCACAGCTCACAGCACCCTCAAACTCTTTGGCTTAAGCAATCCTCTTACCTCAGCCTCCCAAGTAGCTGGGACTACAGGCACCTACCACAACGCCTGGCTTTTTTTTTGCTGTTGTTGTCATTGTTGTTTATGTTTTTAGACAGATTTTCACTTTGGAGTCATGGTGTCATAGCTCATAGCAACCTCAACTCTTGGGCTCAAGTGATCCTCTTACCTCAGTTTTTCTATTAGTAGAAATCTGGTCTTGCTCTTTCTCAGGCTGGTCTTGAACTCCTGAGCTCAGGCGATCCATCCTCTTCGGCCTCCCCAAATGCTGGGATTACAGTAGTGAGCCCCCACACCCAGCCAATCATAAGTTTTTAAGTTAGATCTCCATGCTGCATGTGAAAGCCCCCTTCTGGTTAATTATAAAAGGCCTCAATGATATTTGGCTATTTTGGAAGCACAATACGCACCAGGACAGTTCCTGAGCCTTGAACGTCCCCGACCAGCATTCTGCCTTCTGCGTTTTACTTCTGCCCTGGAAACATCCCGCACAACGTCCGTCATCCAGACAGCCCGGGTGTGTGAGGAAGTGGGAAAGGCCTGGGCTCGCAGTCTTCCTTTCCATTTTAAGTCTCTGGTCTGGAATGAACCCCTCTAGCTCCTTGACACATCTGTGCCTGTATGGGGCTCCTTTACTTATGACAGGGCACACGCCCTGGGACAGTAACAGGGTGGGACCGAGATGGGCACGTCTTCCCAGGTTCCAGCAACCATGGGTTTGGGAAATGGAGAAGCTCAAAGGATGGGCTCAGGCATCTCATTTCCCCAGAATGAGCCCCTCTTTTCTGTCTGAGTCGGTGATAACCTCTCTGGACAGCTCCATTTTCTCCCCTAACCCCTCTGTGCAGCTTCCCATAGGTCTCCCCACCTTTGTTTTGGCAACTGTTTTGCAGCTGGGAAAACTCCCTGGAATAGCATGGGGGCAGGTTGGTCGGTGTTTGTAAATCTCTGAGAGATGAAAGATGCGTTCACAGGCAGAATCCTGGAATCAGGTTGTGAAGTGTCCTCCTGATTGGTCACACAGCTGCACTTTGGCACGTTGCCCTGTGAAACCCAAAAGACAGGGCTAGGATGTGGGCGCACCCAGGAGGAAATGTCCGTGTGTGTTTTCCAAGTTAGTTTAGCTCACTGGTGACATCATAAGATCACCATCACCTAGGCGATGGAACGTGTTGCTATGGGAACTGCAAAGCTGTATGATAACACAGCTTCAAAATGTTGACAGTTGGAAATGCTTCCTTTTTTCCGTACTGCATGCAGCAGAGGTATATATGCAGGGAGTGGGTGTTTTGTTTAAAATATTAGCATTTGAAGTTTCTTAATATAAACTATTTGAAGATAAATGATGTGGGACACTTAAAATATTTAGAATATTGAAATTTGGGGAACGTATTACCACTTACCTGCATTAAAAGAAACCTTTATACACTGGAACTCTCCCACGCCTGACGAAGTCAGAGTTGTGATAACCAAGAAATAAAATCTCTTTGCAAAACTGAAAGAACCACACACGTTTAGGGTGGCGTGCCTCGCACACGTCTGATCTCCGATGTGGAGGGATACTGATGACTGGTTTGTGCACACAGCCTGGTGTGTGTAGGTTACTGAGTCATGACCCAGGCCATACACCATATCCTCCCAAGCATGTTTGCACGTTCACACAGACATACGTGTGCATACAGTTGGCCCGCCACAGCCACAGGTTCTGCATCCTTGAATTCAACCAACTTCAGATCCAAAATATTTATAAAAAATACAACAATAAAAATAATGCAGATACAGATATAGTATGACAGCTGTTAACATAGTGTTTACACTGTATTGGGTATTATGAGTAATCTAGAAATGATTTAATATATATCACAGGATGTTTATAGGTTACATGCAAATGCTATACTATCTATATCCAAGACTTGAGCATCCTCAGATTTTGGCACACACTGGAGTCCTGGAATCCATCCCCCACAAATAGGGCAGACCCCTCCCACGGGGGCACATACTTCCTTCACCCACCTGCTTGGAAAGCTTCCCCTCAACAGCCCTGGAAACCAGTGCTCTCCTTCTGGCTCTTGGCGAGCTTGTTCCATCCTCAGCTGACACTCGCCAGGGATGTCTGGGGCTGCACCTTCTCTGGGCACCAGTGCTCGTCACTCTCACAGGGAGATCTTTAAGACCAGGGAAGGCCGCTCTCGGAACGTGGTGAAGAATCCCTCACGGCAGGGAACAAAGGTGGGGAGAGGCCCTGTACGAAGGCTGTGTCCCCCTTTTGATGGCTTACTCTTGTGTTTTATGGTGCCCGGGCCACCGCTTAGATGAGAGTGACTAGTCTGGAAAACACATTTCAAGTCTCGCCTGAACAAGCAGGTAAAAAAAAGTTAGCCTTAAGTTCTTCATCTATAGAATGAGATGATTTGTTGGAGGGAATTCCATGTTTCTTTTTTTTTTTTTTTTAATTAACTCTGTAATTCTGAAAAGCTCAGGATTTTGTAACAAGATCTTTATGTACCATTTAGGAACTCTCTCTTTGCATAAGCTTTTAGGGAAGAATGCAATACATATTTTTAATATTTTAAATTAAAAAGTAGACTAGTTTTAATAAAGGGCATTATTTTGGAGAAGGATTTATTGATTACTCAGGTTGATGTTTTGAGTTTTTAAAAGTTATAAAAAGTTTTGAGTTGTAATTATAACATTGTAATTCTTAAATATCCTTTCATAACATCAAGATTAGATAGAACTTGGTTTTGTGTTGGTTTTTCAGTCAGTAAACGGAAAAGCAAAGATTGTAAGGCACCGCTTGAGAGCACTGCTACGTGCTGGCTCCTCTGCTAAACGTGGTAACCAGTCCCAGTCTGGACAGAACCCCCAGAGGAGTGGGTCAGGAGGCCCCTTTTCCAGATGCCGAATCCAAGGCTCGGAATAGTTAGGATGAAGCTAAGTGGGAATCCAGAGCTGGGCAATTCCAAAAAACACTGGTCTTTTTCTTTGGCTTTGTAAAGCATAAAGATAAGTCTAATTATAAATTACATTTTATTCACATAACCTGGAAATGTTGCTTGCAACTTTTAACTGCAGTATAGTTATAGGGGTTCCTGATACGGTAGTGAGAGTGGGGTGGAAACAAAGGAAGTGAAGTCCATTCACTGTTCTAGGAACTGAGGTTGTATTCCCTTTGTAGAACCAAATTAGGCTGCCCCAAAAATAAATAAATAAAGACTGGTCACTTTTAATACCCCCAAGATATTATTAAAAGAAACCTTTAAACATAGATTTTTATCCTGGCAGTATTGGTTTTAAACTGATACCCACTATGTATTATATATAATAGACACACTCACACACACACACACATACACACTCACACACACGCACGCACACACACATATTAGCTGCCTTGTGAATCTTCTAAACAGAAAGCACTGTACTTAGCAAATTTCTCAGCAATTTATTTAGATGCAGTCTGACGATCTGATGAGCAATCAAAACGTTCCCATCTGTTTGTCAGGGAGGGAGTTTGGACATAAACATCCCCGGCACTGTGTTCTGGCTTCCTGAGTTTTCTGGCCATCTTGTCTGTGCCGTCACCTGTGCCCTGCTCACTCGGGCCCCGTGCTCTCTCTGGGGTCCTGCTTGCCATGGTCCGGTCGCCTCTACTCTCTTATCCAGATTCGCCTCTTCGTCCCACCGCCTCGCACGTGTGTGTACTGAGCACCTCGTCCTGTGGGGCACTATTGGGAATACAGCCAACAACAAACTGGAATACAGTCCCTGCCCGGGCCTTGCATTCTAGTGGAGAAAAGAGAAAATAAACAAGACAAATGCATTCTAGAAGGCGTCGACAACAGTGTTCAGCACGGGGCAGTCTGGGAGCAGACCACCCACACGCCTCAGGAAGGCACTGTGGAGAGACAGAGGCAACAACCGAGCGGCTCCTGCGGTGACACCTTAGGGCTTGCTGCGCTGCCAAGGAGTCCGGCTTGGCCGGAGAGAAGGGGAGGGGAGCTGGCAAGACGGGCCACGGAGGCTGGTCTGAGGTTCTTGGTTTGACTCTGAGCAAAGTTGGAAACCAGGGGAGGACCGTCCCCTGCCTTGGGAAGCTCCGGTGCAAGGCCCGTGGAGCACCTCAGGAGCCCGGGGGCTGGCCTGGCTCCTGTCCTTGGGAGATGCAATCTGTTTTCTGATGCTTCTACCTGGAACCGGTGACCATGCCGGTTATACCCCTCAAAACCTGCTGTAAATGTCTTCCTAATGCTACTCCCAGACACCTCTGTAAAGTGACTGGCATTGTACCCTGTAAGGAAACAGTACAAACAACCGTACAAACAATAGTTATAACTTAGTGAAATGGTGCATACAATTTCCTCTCTTTGTGAATTCAACACTTCTTGGTTGGCTCAGGAGGCCTCCTCCCCTCCTCACTCCCTCTGGCAGTGCCAGCAGCAGCCCAGGGTCTCCACCAGCATGTGCAGCAGAATTTGGGCCCTAGCACTGATGTGGCTTCATAGCTCTGGACTGAAAGCAGACTTTGCCCTCCCCCTTTCAAGGTGTCAATGAACAGTTGGGGGACAGATTTTCACCAAGTTAGCCATGTGGCTTTTTCCAGAGCCTCATTTTCACTTAGGAAACATGACCCCAAACCCCAGATGTGTCTGGTTGATCAACTTAGACTCCAAACAACCACTCTCCCAAGGAAAAGTGGAGTTTCTAGGACCTGGTAGTTCTTTTGCAGTTGACACATGGTGTCATTAAGCTGCAGACTGGGGTGGGCGGCTGGTAGAATTCGAAGATGGAAGACGAGAGACCAGAGAAGCTTTCAGGTTTCACCTGTTCCCAGTGCCATTATCAACACGCCACTGGGCATGGCCCTGCCCCTGCAATTCAGCACTTGGTTAAAAGATGCGTCCCACAATGGATTCTGGCCCTGGGGCCTCCGTGATCTTTCTACGCCTCGGGTAGGCCTTCCTTTTGGAAAACGGTGTCCAAAACTGGGCTTCCCTAAGGATGTGTCCTCGGGGTCCCACCTGAATCCACTGTCTTCTTGAGCAGTCTGTACACCCAGAGCTGAGTTCCACCTGGGTCCCTGGCAGGGACGCCACCTCCACTGCTGCAGTGGCGCCTGGTCACTCAGGCAGGGCAGAGGGCGGTGGTCGCCTGTTGTCTCCTCTGCTTCTCCAGCCCCACAGCTGCCCAGACATGTCAGGTCCCCCCTGTGGGCGTTAGGGTTTTACTTCTGTCTGAAGATACTGCCTCCAGGGGAGCCTCTGAATCTTTCTGAGAAGAAGCAGAGCCAGAGGAACCCACGCCTCCCTGGCGAGGTAGCCCTGGGGCCTGGCCGCCCTCCTCCTCTGTGTGCCTGGAAGAGCCCAGTGACCCTTTGTTTCCTCGCCCAAGTGTGTACGGACATGGCGCTTCCTCCTCCTTGTTAGAACGATTTCCTTCAGTGCCCGTCTGGGCTCCAGAATGATACCAGAGGCACTTCCTCTGGGCTGCTGATGTCCCTGAGCCCAGCAGGTGGTTTCTGTTGCTGGCTTGTGAGCTCAAACAGCAGCTGCGGGTGGGTGGTCGCTGGGGGTCTGCTCTCTGCACTGGGTGGCCTGGTTCCTCGCTCTCTCCTCATCCGCGGTCTTTCTAGGGGCCTTCCCTTCACAGCCACCCTTGAGCAGCCAGGTCCTGTCGGCGAGTGCCGCCACGTCTTGCTTCCTGGGTCCCTCAGGTTTCAGAGCACACTGGTCTGGTACCAGGCT
Organism: Nycticebus coucang; assembly: GCF_027406575.1. Classification (NCBI taxonomy): domain Eukaryota; kingdom Metazoa; phylum Chordata; class Mammalia; order Primates; family Lorisidae; genus Nycticebus; species Nycticebus coucang. The sequence goes on along the minus strand of NC_069784.1, from coordinate 139,213,369 downwards.
GAGAAACAGGACAGAGAAGGAAAGAAGCTGAGGCCCTGAACTTCAGGGCCCCCGAGAGCCCCCAGGCCTGGCCCCCACAACCCCCAGCCTGGCCCCCGACAGCCCCCCGGACTGGCTTCCAACAACCCCCTGGCCTGGACCCCACAACCCCCCGGCCTGGCCCCTACAGCCCAAGATGCTTTCCAGTGAGCTTCTGGAACCAAATCTTGTCACAGAGTCAGGCAGGGCCCTGCCACAGGGGTGTCCCCAAGGCAGCCGCCTGCATCTGGCCCCAGCAACGCCTGGCTCATGGAGGTATGGCTGTTCTGACTTTGAGGTTCTCCCCTCTCTCTACCAGGGCACACTTGCTGCCCTGGCCTCTTACTCTGTGACACCGTTAGCCCAGTTCTGGGACACAGAGTGGTGACGGCCCGGGTCCCACGGCTCACATCCAGGACTGGCAGAACTCTGCCTCACTGGTCAGGCCTCCAGTGTGTGGGGACTCTCCAAGCAACGGTTCTCCAACCCTGACAGCTGAGTATGAGGCAGGAAGACCCCTGAAGCTGGGTGCTGGTGAGCTGCAACCAAACTGAACTACGTGGGACTCAACGCAACACCCTCTTTGGACGCTTGCTCCTTCCACCCAGCAAGTGCCCTCTGCCTGAGCGACAGAGACGTTGACCTCATCTTTGCTGCTCTTTTATTCACTTGAGCTCTGATCTCCTGTGTGACGTTGGGCCTCATGATCCTCACCAGGAGTCACTGCCCCACGATGACCTGCTTTGCCACCAGACCATGTCTCCTGGGGAAGGAAGGCGGGATGGAGTGAAAAATAATTTATTTTATAAAATAATCTTTTCTTTTATTAAAGTACCTATTACTTTTATTATTATATTTGTGTCTAGAACTAGGTAAGGTGATTACTGGCTCATTTTTAAACCATGAGCTTTCACTGGTTGCACGTTGTTACCATTTGGGTTTTATGCAGCGTTCACCATTTATAAGAACTTGATGGCCACCTGCATTCTTCCGGGGCCTTTTAAAAAAATTTACAGAAGTATTAAATGCCTTATGCTGAACATGAGAGAAAAAGAAAAGAATTTTAACAACCACCATGTAAATGGTTGCTGAAAACATGTCAATATGTGTATTTTTAATCTTTAAATGCACACATATATGTACAAATCCACGTGTTTAGACTTCTTACAAGCACAACTATTTATTGACAATTAATAAAAAGTATTAGTAAAATTAATAGGTAACAACTAAATTCTTAACGATTATGAGAGATTAATACATATAAAAGATCCACATTTTTAAGGACGGACTTGCTTTTAATTGGATGTATGTAAACTTAGGCTAAGCACAGCAATGTAATTCTGTGTATTTTTTTTTTTTATGTAAAAAAAAAAGAAAAAAAGAAATATTTTATTTTGTCTGTATCTCTGAAGATGCTATTACTATTAGTTTAGTAATATAAAACTACTACATGTTATTTAATTGAAAAGTCTTGGGCTAATCTCTGGAGAATTTTCATAGGCAAACTCTTCTGTGTGGGCTGGATCAGTAAACACACCAATAAAATCAATTTCCAGGAAGAATGGACCATCCACTTTATCAGCCAAGGTAAATCCTATAAAAGAGATCTTGTCGAGCAGAAGCTGAGACTGAACATCCCGAATTCTTCCTTGATTTGAGAAGAAAAATTTGGAAAAAGGAATCTTGACCTCCTGCCAGTAGGGCCCCCCACGGGTGAACATGAAGTAACTGTACATTCGATTCTTCCTCTGGATAAAATCTGAGTCCTCCTTGATATTCACCATCCATGGTCGACCATCCCCCCGGACCCGAAGATACAGAGTGTTAAACTGGGACCAATCATAAGACTTCCTCCTCTCAAAAGAGCCCCTTGGTATCCTGGATATCATTGCACAGTATCCACTTTGCCTACTATCTCCATCATAAGGTCCCTCAGAACTCAGAGTTCCATAGAGCAGTGCACTTTGGTTATTCTTGCCCATTTTTAAGAATACTTCACTTCTGCCTCCAATTGTCTTATCAGAAGTCACTATCCACTTATCTAAATCTTCTTTCCCACGGAACTGCCAGACGACCTTGGCTTGTTCCAACAAGACCTCGTGCAGAGGGCGACCTTCTGGCCCTATCCAATGATTCACAAGTTCATCCTTCAAAAGCCTAAAATGGTCCTTTATTTCATCTCTAATTGCTTTATCAAAACTAACTTCTGGCTTCTCATCAGGAGAAGTTGTATCCAAGGCAACTTCTTGCTGGTGATGTTCCTGCAACCCACCTTGAGTCTTCCTCTGTGAGGAGGCTTTGCCAGGAGCCACCACTGGTTTCTGAGGAATATTGGAACAACAGTTTGCAAAGTGAATACCCAAAAAAGGATGCAAGCCAATACTTGGCTTTGGGCATTTTCTCAGAAAGTAAGTGCTAGTCAGCAATTTGTGAACAAAAGCCATGGTTTAAAAAAAAAAAGTCGAAATGTAAATTTCTCCCTGAATCACCAGGGAAAAAATCTTCAGCCAATAGCCCAATTCTACCTTCCCGCAGTCCGTGACTTCCCTAATTCTGTGTATTAACTAAAACAACCTCTACACAGACTTTGTAGACACAAGTATAATAAAATTTCATTTCTTTATGATTTTCTAAAATTTCATCTTTTCAATATTTCAATGGCTTTCCTCAATGAGTTGAAATTAACAAGGTTTCAGTATGAAAATATTACTTTTTTTAAAAGCTAAAGTGACCCCTTCTTGCAGTGGAAGAGCTCTGGCTCTACATAAAAACTTCACAAACATCGACATCATGGCAGTTTGGAGTTTGGGGGATGGGGGTGTTTTCTTGCATATAGTAGATAACATGTTCTATTACATAAAAGCTCATAATAAGTGGTAAAAAATAATGAAATATATGAAATATCTAAGAATGATAAAAGAATTTAGGCACAAGTGACATCAGAGCTAAAATAACACACACCCCCGCTTGTACCCTTGCATCCATTAATTAGTTGACATAAATTATTTTTTGAACATGACAAATTTCATGTTGATATAAAAAAAGGTAAGACAGAACATGACTCATATTGCATTAAAATCTTTTTGGATAGAGTTCATGGTTATGCACAAATGAAATACTGAGTGAAAAAATAAATGAAATTGGGTGGCGCCTGTGGCTCAAAGGAGTAGTGTGCTGGCCCCATATGCCGGAGGTGGCAGGTTCAAACCCAGCCTCAGCCAAAAACCGCAAAAAAGTTAAAAAAAAAAATAAATGAAATTGATGGAAATTGAACCATTCTAACTTAGAGAAAATGTAAAGCATGAAAAGAACACCTTTTTTACTTCTATTTACACTTGTTTGTTTAAAGCATATCAGAAGTCCTCACCATCTAAAGAAATCTGGTATCTAGAAAATTCCCCTGAAAGGGATTCTACCTAAATTGGGGGTGAAAGTAGAGGGGAAAAATGTTGAGTGAGACTTTATTTTGAAAAATTAAAGTAAATGATTATACCTTATAGTTACAAATTAGATATTCATTTCAATTATGGGTTAACTCTTAGAGTTTTCCTTACTCTTAGCCAATGACCTCCTTTCATTCCTTTTCACAACAGCAGGGTCGATCTCAGAGACTTGTTTCTCCTTTCTCAACTCAGGCCCACTGCGCCCAGAGAATTCTCCACATTCCTTTCCACTGAAACGGGTGAGACGCCCTGGACCCTCCACTGGTACCCTGTCCCCTCTCTCCTTCTGAAGGACTTTGTCTTGACCACTCTCCTCTCTATCATCACTTATTCCCTTTGAACTTGACCGTTCCCTCCAGTGTTAAACAAGGGCCCTCGTCTCTCTCATCTTTAATAAGACAATCCTCCTGTCCTCGCCTGCCTACTTCTCTGCCTCCTTCAAGGGGCCACACCCAAACGCAGCTGTGGCAGAGAATGGTCACCCCTGAGGGGAGCCACTTTCTGGAACTGCCTTCTACAGATGGGCACACAAACTCTAGTGGTCGGCAAGCCAGCTCTGCCACTGAGAACCATTCTGAAGGCAGGACTGCTATCTTGTAAGGGTGTGTCACGAGTTCACAGGCACCAGGTGCGGAGGAGGGGGGTTCTTCCTTCAGGGCGCTCTCTATGTGAAAACTGCCAAAACAAGCAGCCAACTGGTACAAAAGTCAGCAACTGACAACCTGAGACCTTGAACCTGTAGCACAATGCAGAGGGGACCAGCCCTCAGCGGCAGACGTCCTCTCTGTCTGTGTCAGGGTCACGCAGGGGACCCAGCCCTCAGCGGCAGACGTCCTCCCTGTCTGTGTCAGGGTCACGCAGGGGACCCATCCCTCAGCGGCAGACGTCCTCCCTGTCTGTGTCAGGGTCACGCAGGGGACCCATCCCTCAGGAGCAGACGTCCTCCCTGTCTGTGTCAGGGTCACGCAGGGGACCCAGCCCTCAGCGGCAGACGTCCTCTCTGTCTGTGTCAGGGTCACGCAGGGGACCCAGCCCTCAGCGGCAGATGTCCTCTCTGTCTGTGTCAGGGTCATGCAGGGGACCAGCCCTCAGGGGCAGACGTCCTGTCTGTGTCAGGGTCATAAAGACTTGGCCACAGAAGCAGATTTGAACACGACGTGTGTCAGGTGGATCCCCGAGGAACAGGTAGACCTATGATAAACATGCGGCTTCCTCCAACAGAGATTCTGAGAAGAACCCTGAAAAGCACACAGGGGTCTGTGATAACAAAAAAGATGTGTCTTTGCTTTTATTCAGTTTGGAAATAATTATTGATCACCCCATTGATGATGTAAGACGAAGAGGATCAATACTTAATAAAGGAAGGAGACTATTTGAAAAGCAACTTCGGTGATGGAATGAGCAAGTACCTTTAATACTCAGACCTCGACAGTGAACATCACATCAGCTGATGCAACCAGCTGGGCTTGGTTGTGAAGACAAAGAGACAGAGAATAAGAGCTGCATCCTGGAGAATTGCACAGTATAAACCAGAGAGCAGAAACAATGACGGCTGTCACAATGCACGCTGACTGTCACCCAGGCCTGCACAGGCTCCCTGGCAGCCCTGGGAGGCTTCCCAGAAGAGGATTTCTACACTGATTCCTGCATGAGGAGCTGAGTGTGGCCAGGAAAGACCGTCCTGGCTGAGAAGGGAGAGGACTGGACTGAGCAGTGCGCCGGCCTGACCCAGTGAGGGGCCTCTGGGCGTCAGTGTTAGCAGAAGGTGGACAGCAGCATGGGGAAGGGCCAGGCATGAGGCCAGGCGGCCAGGAGCCTGGGGAGGTGAGCACATCAGGCCTGGAGGGCTGCTAGGGAGCTCCGGCTTGATTCTGTGCGTCACGAGAGCCACAGAGTGTTTAAAAACAGAAGAGAGATGTCACTGTTCATGTTTTAGATGAATTTAAGGACACGCTGGCATGGAACTTGAAAAACAGAGACCTTGGCTGTCTGGTGTGGGGGTTCATCCCTTCAGCCAGGCTTTGGGGAATTGAGGGCATGCTGGGGACGGGGACAGGTGCCAGAGCTGCAGGAGAAACAGGGCCCAGTCCTGAGGGGAAGGTGCATCCAGTGGGCTGACCATACCCTGTCTGTGGAGGATTCAACCCGGAGACAGAGACAATCACTCTGTGGGTTCAGAGCTCCCTCACTCCCACAAGGCCTGGCTCCCTTAGTCCTGTCGCTGATGGGGCGCAGTGACAATGGCCTATGACAAAACCCCTCCCTTGTTAATCCAGAGCAGGCCCAGGCCTGGTTTTGATTCTTCAGAGCCTGTCTTTGCTTCTCTGGTTAGTTCAGGAAACATCATACATTTTGCTCTGTGTGACAGGCACTGTCCCAGCCTGGAACCGATGGCAGGTTTTGGAGTGTCGGAACGAAGGGGAGGCTTGCAGTTTTACTTTACAGCCTGGTTATCAAGCGTGCCCTTGAGCAAGGAGACTGAGAAGTGGGAACTAAACTTTTTCACTGATTTGTCCTGTAACATTTCCCGTTACAACCAGTGTCCACTGGGTTTGCAGAGAAGGTCTTCAACTACCGTCTCTCCCACTTTCCAACAAGGGGATGTACGTGAGAACGAATCCATGTCCACGGCTCAGAGGGCTTTCTTTTCTGAGTGCTCTGACTGAAAACGCCCAAAGCAGGTGTCCCTAAAGCAGAGACGCCCCTCCCCACAGCTCCCTGGCCATCCCTGTCCCCGTCCACCAGTCCCGGGGCAGGAAGACCCCGAGATGCTGCCAAGATGGCACTGAGGTCTCCTTAGCTCTCGCCAGCACAGCATCAGGGTCCCTGGCTAGCCAGCCTGTGTAGACTAATTACCAAGAGGACCAATGAAAAATTAGTCTATGAGGAGATTCAAAAAGAAAAAGGAAAAAAACAGGTTGCTGAGCAACCCAGCTCCGTCAGCCGGAGGAGATGCTATTTTTACGCTGAGAAGGTGGCTGTAGTTGATGCTGTAGAAACTCTGCCTCAGCCAGGAAAGGACCTCCCAGGGTGAGCCACATGACACCACACCCTCATCACTCGGCCATGCACATCCCCAGGCCGCCGGGGCCAGGGCTCTAAGGACTCTGTCCTGGAGTCTGCAGAGTGCCCTGCGCTACTCATGCGGAGCACCCACCAGCATGTCCAACTACAAGTGCATTTTGGAGACTTTTACCAAATACCTCTCTGCCCTCTGGGCAGAGGGGAGGGCAGACCCCGTTTAGCACTGGACACTCCACGTGCAGGTGTTTCCAGTGTTTTTGCCCCAAAACGTGACCCTCTCAATTGAAAGTCACTCTCAGCCATTGCGAGCCAGCCCTGTACTATGGGACTGTTACAGGCCTTGCTCTAGGAATGCAGTGGGGACGGTGGCCCTGCACACGGCAGCCAGCTGGGCTCTGGGCTCCGCGCTGGGTCTTCTGTCTATTTAAACTCCTCTCGCGTCTTTTGCACATGAAGAGCTATAAATCTAGGTTTTCTCAAGCTGCTACTTGCACAATTGATTTTTTGGAACCTGAGTGCAGGCCTTGACATAAATCTCTCTTTACTTTTATCTTGAGGTTTCAGTCAAGCGTTCTATCCTGTTGAGGGCTTCTGTAGTTCAAGTCTGTCTTTTATCACATTAGCTCCATCTCATAAATTTGTCATCCAAAGACTTGATAAACATGTCTTTTCTGGCTTCACCCAAATTGCTGAAAATCGTGCTAACCACGTCACTGAGCGAGACAGACAATATCCCTCCAGAGACGGCCCTCCTTTGGCAAATTCCCTTTGGGTATATAGTTCCTAAATCAGTTGTCATGTTGGACCAACTCTTAGTCAAGCTGGGTTTTATTTTCAGAAAACCCTTTTGAACTTTAGTCATCCGGGACGTGGTGTGAAGGCACCGTGAGTCTTTGAAGTAACGACAGGAAGTCCAGGTAGTGGAGGGCAAGGTGGACTCTGGCCGTGAACACGTCAGCTGCACCCAGAAAACTCCAGCCATAAAGGAAGGATTTTCATGGTCAGCCTTGATCTGAAAGCAAAGAATGAGTCAACTAAAGGCCAAGTGACCATCACTGAGAAGCAAATTCAAAGGACTAACATGGCACAATCCTAAAACCTCAAACCTAGAGAATGCTATTAATGTTGTTCAATTCCAAACCCTATTTAAGCTCCATAAAATACCTGTAATGCTCCATCCCGCTCAGAAACCTTTACTGGACTCTGACAGTACAATTAGCACGGTGCTGTGTGCTTATATGGGGAGATATTAAGGAAAGAGACAGCAGCAAAGGGCGTGGGACGGGGTGACTGCAGACCCAGCTGCACAGACAGCCGAGGTGTTCAGGCTCCCGAGATAGACAGATCTGGTTCAAATGTGAGCACTACAGTCGAGCAGCTATGTGACCTCCATCAAGTTAATGAAGCCTACTGTGAGAACTGAAGGACTTCAGAAAGTGCCCAGCACATAGCAAGTGGTCAAAGGCATCAACTTTTCTGAGAAGGTCAGACAACTGAACATGAGATGTACATGAGTGAACAGAAGGACATTAGCTGGACTTCTGGCAGAATCTGCTCAGTGACTGGACAGTAGTTAAAATAGTTGTCTCAGCTTTTGTCCCCTGATTTTGACAATCGTGTTGTGGTTACATACCATTTGGGAAGGCTCAGGGTGTGTCTGCCCTACTCTGTGAGAGTTTAAAACCTGGACGAGGAGACAGAATATGAGACCACCCAGAGCAAGAGGGAAGAGGTGGTTTGGTGCCAGAGGGCACAGCCCAGGTTGCGGAAGGTGGAGACAGTGGCAGGCTTGTGTCCCACAGACCCCCTAGAGCCCTCTTGCTCAGTTTACGCCTCCAGAATCTTCTCAAGTTCATGTCAGCCTTCCGAGCCAGAGCACTCCCAGGACAGGAGAGCAATTGAAGATAAGTCTGGGTGGGAAAGCCTGAAGGTCTGCGAGCAGAGCTGCAGCCCAGAGTGCAAGGGGAAGGGGCGTTACCAGGCACCCCAACAGCAAGGCAACTCCTGGTAAGGAGGGAGAGGACATAGGTGCCCATGGGCTGTCTGGGCTTCATTTCTCTCAGCCTTGCTCACCACCAAGGGCAGTGGGGAAGCAGCTCCTCTGTGGTCCCGTGCAGAGGCCTTTGGAGAGCCTCATGGCCATCTCCACTTGGGTGGGGAAACCCTGGGGGACCAGAGGCCAGGAGGGACACCTGCCGTCCGCTGTCCATGTGGCGGCCTGGGGCAGGGTCTCCACTATGTCAACTCCTGTCTCCCTCAGCTCCTCCCAATGGTACCAAGAAGCTGGGGACTGGGGACTGTGTGGGCAGGAGCCAAGGCTTCTGTTAAGAAGCCACATAAACATTTTTTTCCTCCTTTCCCCCCGTAGATGTTTCATGCCTGGGACAAGCAGGGTGGCATTGGTGGGGGAGAATTATGTTGGAATAGGCTCCAGATTGGTGAATATGGGTAGCTGCAATAGACCATCGGGTTAAAAACAAGAACGTCCAAGGTGGGTTTTCTCCATATAATCAGGAGAAATCCTTTCAGAGTCTGTGATGCCAGATGGTGACCAGCAGTCACTAATAACTGGACATAAGACTTACGCCTCTTATTGTCTGAGACTGAGCTGAGCTGCCCTGTGACCACCGTTCCCTCTGTCTGACTGATCACTAACCAGCCTAGGATACACTATAGGTTGTTTCAATATTTTTTTCAATTCAAGTAAGGGGAAGAAAACAAAATAGGAAGAAACAAGAATAACGAAAAGGGTCACACTCCTGTGTTCTCCTCGCTCAAGCGTCCTGTAAGCGTTGGGGGGTGGGCTGGTGATCTGGGACTGCAGCCACTTGCTGCAGGGTGGACAGTGTGGGCACAGGTGGTAGTGCACAGGAAACAAGGCTGGTTACAGCAACTGTTCTGGGCAGGGGAGGGGACACCCTCAGAACGCCCACATCCGGTCCCACGTGATGTCGATTGAGACTTGTAGGACTCCAGTGGGCTGGTTCTCCTGGGCTGAGCCTGAGAGGCTAGGAGGCTTGATTCTGAGGTAGGCACCCTGCAACAAGAGTGGAGGGCCAGCCAAGGTGCAGGGGAGGTGGGGACAGAGCTAAGTGACCAGAGCACCTGGACCCTGGGGCCACTTGACGCCCACTCACTCCCCAAAGCTGATCTGTTACGTGAACTTAACAATTGTGTGAGTCAACACATCTGAAAAGAGATAATATGGGGAAAACCCTTTACATGTAGGCTTGGCATGAATTAAAGCTAGTTTTAAATTGCTTAAAAATCCTTGCACGTTCTTCCCATGAAAAGGGTCTTGTTATGAAATGAGAAGGGTAACAGGCCACAGGACACTGGAAGGGGCTGGGAGCAGTGGTCTTCAGTTGCTAGTTGTGACATTTTTAAGATTTTTTTCACAATCTATGCATGGGGGGCGGCACCTGTGGCTCAGTGAGCAGGGCGCTGGCCCTATATACCGAGGGTGGTGGGTTCAAACCCAGCCCCGACCAAACTGCAACAAAAAAATAGCCGAGTGTTGTGGCAGGCGCCTGCAGTCCCAGCTGCTCGGGAGGCTGAGGCAGGAGAATCACGTAAGCCCAGGAGTTGGAGGTTGCTGTGAGTCCTGTGATGTCATGGCACTCTACCAAGGGTGGTAAATTGAGACTCTGTCTCTACAAAAAAAAAAAAAAAACACCATCTATGCATGGAACAAACTTCAAATTGTACCTTGTAAGTCTATTAAAATAAAAAGTTGTTTTTTCTATTTTAAGAAGGCCGCGTAGCAAAAGAGAGATTCTGAGTTTGTCGGAAAATTCTTCTGTTTTCTGTTAGAATTCAAAAGTGAAGTCAGCCTGGGTAGAGGATAATAAGTAAACTTAAAATCCTGGGTGCACCTGGCCTGCCTTGGTAGTTCATGGGGATTGCTTCAGCAGCACAGAAATTAGATCCTCTGTTTCTTTATTAACTTGAAAATAATGACAGCTCTTTGCTTCTAGATGGAGTGTGGGTAAAGTTACGGGGTTCTGAGGTCGTTACCTCATGACTCACAGCCACATTTATCCGCTTCCCATTTGGAGGCCTGTTCTTCCCATTCCCTTTCCAATGTTTATAATTTCTCAGTGAAAAGCAGGAAAAGCCTTTGTACCTAGCAGGTCCCCACTGAGAAACATGGGGACACAGTGGGGTCTTTCTCTACCTGCCTGGGGGAAAAGAGTAACTGGTCACAATGGCTGTACTGTCTTTGTCATAAGGGGAAAGTAAGTGGTGGTTGACAAAGCTCAATGAACGTCTCCTGACGTCCAAACACAGACCTGTAGGACAAAGACTGGAGGGTGCGGGGTGCAGATCAAACAGCCGAGTGGCTGCACAGAGCAGCTGGCTTATCACTCATCTCTCTCTCTCTCTCCCTCACCTGTCTACCCCAAATTTCCCATCCTGAAAAGCCCACGGCATTGAAAGCCTTAGGCCACCTTCCTGCCTTCCGTTCCAGGGAAGCATCTCGTGGGAGCGTCTGTTCCTCTCGGCAGCATTTGCTGCCACGGAGCGGAACAGACAGAAACAGCCATTTCTGTGCTTCAGTCTGGGGGTGACTTCCTGTTGGCAACATGAGCCCCCAGCCTCTGTGAACTACTTTCAGCTAAAGTCACAAACAACTGTGGTCTGTGAGGAATGAGGACTGCCGAGGTCCTTGCGGGAAACAGCCCTACACGCCTTGCTTAGGGTCCACGGAGTTCTTCCATACGCAGTGTGGTATCCATTCAAAGGACTCGCCGGTGATGAAAAAAGAGAATTTCTGAGAGTCTTACCCACTCCTGCCAAGACCAGGAGAGGCCCAGAGAACTTCCAGTTAACATGTGTGCTAGTGGGGTCTGCAGGTCAGAGATGACCCCTGAACGAGGTGGCCCCATCCAGAGTGCCCAGCGGAGGTGTGCCCTCAGGATCCAGTGCCCGGCAGGACTATTGGTTTTTCTCCAGTGGTAACTGGCATATTTCACCAAGAACAACGAGAATGCTGCCGTCCACAGGTGTGTCGGGCATGAACACACACACTGGGACAGCAGGTGGCAGTGTGCTTCCAGAGAAGCGGCCGTTGGTGTGCACAGCCAGCCATCTCACTGGGGCTGTCTCTCCTTCCTAGGGGGACCTGGGGCCTATGTTCCTTAGTGGTGCAAAGTGACTTACGCCACACATCATGTATCCTTGAAAAGGCTGATATTGGCCCCAAAGGGGCAAAATTTAGTTCCTGGGAGAGGGGCAAGAATATTAGATATCAACGTGCTCTGGCTCTGCAAGCTCAGTGCTACCCCCTAAAAATCTTATTTCTTAGTATTGAAGTTCTGTCATTGGATTTTCTTGGGTATCACACAAGCCGATTGACACTGAGCTCAAAGATACAATCTCAGGAATGAAAAACTGGTAAACAGGTGGCTGGGACTGGAGGAACTGTGATTGCTTGAACTCGGCCTAGTTCACAGGCAAGGATATTTTAATTACTTAAGCATTTAGCTTGAGGTTCATTGTATTCCTAAGACTGAGGACAAATTCCTCTCAAATGCTCAGCTAGCCAGTAGTGCTCTCTCCTCTAACGGGACGGTGTCAGGCCTCTCACTCTGTCCTCCGCTCCCTCCCCTGGGCCTTTCAATGTTCTGCATCTCTTAGTCCCTCACATTTATTGATTGTTCTGAGCCAGACAGAGTTAAAGGCACTTGGTACATCAGCAAACAAAGCAAAGATACCAGCCTTGGCAGATGTTTCCATCCAGTAGAAGGAGCTGGGCAACGAGAAACAACAGAGCATGTATAAATGATACAGAACGTTGGGAGGTCTGAGAGCTTCGTGAGAACTGGGAAGGTGAAGCCAGGTATTGGGGGGAATGTGGGGACAGAGGGCCAGAGCATGCCAGGGAGGCCACAGTGACCTCTGAGAAGGTGCATTTGAGCAAAGACTTTACGGAGCTGTGTGAATCCGCTCTGTAAATGTCTGGTGGAAGCGAGTCCCACACAGAGGCAGTATCTCTAGCGTGTCTGAAAGACAAGGAGGCCAGTGTGGCTGGAATAAAATGAGTAAGCAGAGGGAATGGGGGAAGGTGAGCTCAGAGCGGCAGGGCCCAGTGGGCCACCAGAAGAACTCTGTCTTTTCACTCGTCATAATGTGTCACGCTGAACTATTTTGAGCAGGGGAATAATGACATGATCTAATTTTGAAGTGGTACCTCTGGCTTCTGTGACCAAATGTAGGGATAGGAAAACCAACCAGGAGGTGCCTCTCATCAACCGAGGGGAACACTGAAGCTGCCTTGTAAAATAAAGTAACAGTGGAAGTGGTGGGAAGTCGTCAGGCTGTGGATATATCTTGAAGGCAGAACCAACATGATTTGATGATGGATTGGGTAGGAATTGAGAAAGAGTTTTCCCAGATAACTCCAAGCACTTTGATCTCAGCAGCTGGAAGAGCTGAGGAAGAAGATGGCCTGGGAAGCCCCTGGCTGAGAGAGCTGCAGGGCCACTCTTTCCCTGGTGACGTCCCCGCTCATCTACGCATAGAGGTGAGGGGAGGATGTGGAGAGCAGGTTAATGATGGAAACTACCCGTGCATCCTGCATTGCCAAATGAGATGGTTCAGAAGGGAGGAGGGCTGGGAGGAGAGAACAGGGAACACATAGAGCCATTAGGAGATTAGAGTCTAGAGTTGACTCAAGACTCTGGGGTTCCCTTGTGACTGATATAAGTACAGATAAGGCAAAATGAGATTGTCCTGATAAATTGAAGGCAGGTAGTGTTGACGAGGCTATGAGTACTGGGTAGGAAAGGGTAGCCTAATCTTAGTCCTAAGACATGGGCCTCTTCTTTCTTCATAACCATTTTTCAGTTCATTAATTGTCTCTTCAGCTGTGTCTAATCCACTGTTTAACCCATGCATTGATTATTGTATTCTTAAGTGATTTATTTGTTTTTAAATCTCCCTTAAGCTTTTAACATGGTTTCTGTACCTCACTCATGTTTTCATGTTTTTCTTTATGCTTTTAATGTAATAAACATGTTCATTTATTTTAAACTCCTTTGTATTGTATATCTGATATGTCCATTTCCAGAGTACGTGAGTGACAGATTCTGCTATTTGTTGTTTCTGCTGCTTCTTAAATATGGCAGGATTCTTTGAGCTCATTCTTACATGTGATTCTATCTGTAGAAGTTCCATGAGAGAGAGAGAGAGATATGCTCCTCTAGTGGGGATCTTACTCAATTTTTCCAGACACTCGTTGGGGCTAGCAATCTGGCAACACTTTCAAACACATTTCTTTTCTTTTTTTTTTTTTTGTAGAGACAGAGTCTCACTTTATGGCCCTCAGTAGAGTGCTGTGGCCTCACACAGCTCACAGCAACCTCCAACTCCTGGGCTTAAGTGATTCTCTTGCCTCAGCCTCCCGAGTAGCTGGGACTACAGGTGCCCGCCACAACGCCCGGCTATTTTTTGGTTGCAGTTTGGCCGGGGCTGGGTTTGAACCCGCCACCCTTGGTATATGGGGCCGGCGCCTTACTGACTGAGCCACAGGCACTGCCCTAAAACACATTTCTTATTTAATTTGTGTTCATATTGTAAATCTGAACCCAAAACCAAGCCAGTTGATGATTACAGATTCTTAGTGTAGTCATATCTCCCCCTCCCAAAGAATCAAGGCCAACATGGAGAACTTTCCATCTTGTTTCCCTTTCTTGTTCATGCTCTCTCTGAGCATCTCTGGGCTCTGGGACTGGGGGAGCCTCTGTCCCTTCACTGGCTTTGCACAGCATGGCCAAAGACACCAGGAGGCTGCCTGTGTGGTGTAAGTCATTAGGAGCAGCAGACACTGTGTGGCCTCTCCCAGCTCTAGGGACCCACACTCCCACTTACCACATACCTGACGAGCTCAGCCACACATTTACAAGGATTTTTGAATAATTCTATCTAACATTTCTAGTTTGTTTTGTGGCAACATTACAATCATTGCCAGAGATAGGTCCAGGTTTTTATTTTTGCCATCAATAAGAAATTTACTTGTTTAAAAAAAAAATCCAGGGCAGTGCCTGTGGCTCAAAGTAGTAGGGTGCCAGCTCCATATGCCAGAGGTGGCAAGTTCAAACCCAGCGCTGGCCAAAAACTGCAAAATACATAAATAAATAAAATAATAATAATAACAATAAAGGATTTTTAAAAAAAAATCCAAATGCTGGCATTGTCCAGAGAAATTTAACAGGTTTATTTATAATTGTTATAAAGTTGAACTGCTGACACTTGTTTACTGAAACATTTTGACTCAAATTAATGCTGCACATCCCCACATTGATATTAAAAATTCACACACAAATGAAAATAGAAAAACTGCCAATATCTGATTTCTGTTCCCTATTTTTCCAGTTGCAATCATATACTTAAGTATCTTTTGACCCCATGGGGGAAAAAAAATCTAACATTCAGAACTACCAATAACAGGAAGAAGAATTATTTTTTGATAATGAAATATTTTCCTATCATAATGGACTCTTAAGCACGTTTTCCACATATGCTGTGTCCTAGCTGGATGTCTTTCAGCATAATTGTTACACGTTTGGCATGGATAGCACACAGGTTGGTGTCTTCAAAAAGGCCAACCAGCTAGGCCTCACTTGCCTCCTGCAAAGCACCAACAGCTGCGCCCTAGAAGTGCAGCTCTGTCTTAAAGTCCTGAGCAATTTCTCACACCAGACACTGGAAAGGAAGTTTGCGTATCAGAAGTTCAGTGGCTTCTTTTTTGCTTTTTTAGGATTTTTTTTTTTTTTTATTAAATCATAGCTGTGTACATTAACGCACTTATGGGGTACAATGTGCTGGTTTTATATACAATTTGAAATACTTTCATCAAACTCGTTAACATAGCCTTCACTGCACTTTCCTAATTATTGTGTTAAGACATTTATACTCTACACTTAGTAGATTTGACATGTACCCTTGTAAAATGCACCATAGGTGTGGTCTCACCAATTACCCTCCCTCCACCCGTCCGGCCCCCTCTTCTCCCCTCCTCTCCTCTTTCTCCTTCATCTTGGGCTGTAGTTGGGTTAAAGCTTTCATATGGAAGTGTGGATGTGGAGAAAAGGGAACACTTCAGCACTGCTGGTGGGAATACAAACTAATATGTATCCCTAACACTTAGGGATCTAAAAATAGACCTGCCATTTGATCCTTCAATTCCTCTACTAGGTATATATCCAGAAGACCAAAAATAAGTTTATAACGGAGATATTTGCACCAGAATGTTTATTGCAGCCCAATTCATAATTGCTAAGTCATGGAAGAAGCCCAAGTGCCCATCGATCCACAAATGGATTAATAAATTGTGGTATATGTACACCATGGAATATTGTGCAGCTTTAAAAAAAAGATGAAGGGTGGCGCCTGTGGCTCAAAGGGGTAGGGCACCGGCCTTGGTGGCGGGTTCAAACCCAGCCCCGGCCAAAAAAAAAGATGAGACTTTAACTCTTTTATGTTTACATGGATGGAGCTGGAACATATTCTTCTTAGCAAAGTATCTCAAGAATGGAAGAAAAAGCATCCAATGTACTCAGCTTGACTAGGAAAACCTATATATAAGTACCCACACTCCTGCGAGCGGCTTTTGTAGCCGTGGCTTCCTGGGTGCTTTACCACCGGTGGGTCTGCCCACAGTCTGCTCTGTACGAGCCATGGTATAATGACCTCCTTACTTAACCCCCTTCTCCTTGGCTGGAGCTCGGGGAGCTAGAGGTGGCGCGGCGGCGGCTGCAAACACCAGGTGCAGTTTTATTTCTCTTCAGTTGCTTTGGGATGGTGTACAGCCTGTGTTGGACACGCGATTAATATGTGTTACAGAGATGAATAAACACACACATAAAGTTATATAAAATGTATAAACTCTCAAATTTAGTTATGGTAGAGTTCCCCTCTCTCCCTCCCTCCCTCTCTCTGTCCCTCTGTCTCCCTCTCCCCGCCCCCCATCAAAAGAGCACAACGGGCTGCACGTTGGAAGTCCGCACACCTGCGCCAGCTGCGAGGTTCCCCGGGAGGGCCGCACCTCTGTGCACCTGTAGGATCCCTGTTTAACAGCCTGGGAAACGGCTGCGCTTCTTTCCATGGAGTGTGCCGCCACCTAGCGGCCAGAAGCGGCAGGCGCGTGCAGATGCGGGCCGGCCGCGCAGGTGCTGAGTTCAGTGATGACACCCACGCGGGGCGCGAATCGGATACTTAGCGCACTGCGTCTGTCGCGTCTTCGCGCCACCGTCTCTTGCATTATATTTATAATTTATGTCCGTCTCTTGCATTATTCTTGTGTTGTGTCCAGTCATCCCTTAAGTCCTCACAGTTGAAAATGCTTGTAATTTTCTTAAAGCTGAATTCACTGTGGTGTTCAGTTGGTCTGACCCATAGCTGCGGTTATCAATCAAAAGGAGATAAGTTGCACTTGTGGAGCTCGTTCCTGTGTTCCTTATTAAGTGTGTGAGAGCGCATTGTGTAGGAAGTTCAAGACAAATACACTGTAGTTTATTACAGTAGTTTATGTCAACTTTAGGTATGTATTGTTAAACCAAAGCCACGTGGCTCAAAATTGATTGAAATTATGTGTAGGAGACTTTTGTTTTGATAGAATAGTTAAAAATCTCCAGGAGGGAGCCCTGCTCTGCAAGGTGGAGCAGTGAAGGGAGGGCAGCCCAGACCCCCCTCACCCCTCTGAGGCCCCTGCAGCCCAGGGAGGGTGTGGGGGCCCCAGCAGGTGTGCCCAGCAGGGCCTCTACCACGCTCACCCCTCTGAAGCCCCTGCAGCCCAGGGAGAGTGTGGGGGCCCCAGCAGGTGTGCCCAGCAGGGCCTCTACCACTTTCTCTGTCCTCCCCAGAGACCTTCCTGCCTGAGCACACAAAGCTGTGGGAAATTGCAAAGCTTCTCACCTCCCTCAGGTGGGGGCTGTCCTTTTAATTTCTAATGGGAACATGTGAGTTTTCTTCTCTAGTTTTGCTCTGAGGATGGAGATGTGATAAACCGAAGCATCAAAACCTTCTCCAAAAGGTCCTGGAAATGCACTTTGGGAAACTGCTTCATAACCATAATCCCATTTTGCCAGGAAGGAGGAGGCTTTTTTTTTTTTTTTGTCTGAGTGATCCTTCCAGATACTTATCACATAGCAAAAAAAAAAAAAAGTTTTGGAAGAGACATGCACCATTAATAAGGCCACACAGTTCCCAAGTACATGCAGTTACTAATGTACATGAAAACACTTCATTCCTGATGCTTCCAAAGGTTGTCCACAGTCAGTTCAGAAAACACTGTTGGGACTACGACCCATGGCCATGTTGAATCTCTACAAAAGTGCAGGTGAGAACTCAGAAAGGGCTCGTTGTCCTTTCTAAGACTTAGCACAGGCCTGTATGTCTAGATTTTTTTAAATTGCACACACTGTAGCCGCTCCATGGCTGACCACCTCCCCACATTGACCCCTTCCTTAAGTTGAACGAGTTTTCATAGACCAGACACGCACCACATGAGCGTACCGTATCACTACAGCAGGCCTGGTTCTGCATGTTGACCACTTGCCCATGTTCACTAACTTGTTACGGTCCCTTGGGTGGTCAACTTACAGAGGTTTTACTGCATTTTATAACTTACTTTTGTGATTGATTTTTACACTGGCCAGTGGTATTAATGAATGGTTTTTATTCACTCATACATGTGACACCAATACTATGCTATGAATTGCCGCACACAGTGCCGGGAGATGCCCCGAGGAGCCCGCAGTGTATGTGCTTAGACAGACGTGTCCACAAATGAGGATGATACAAGTGAAGAAGTTCCATGAGAGCTCTGGCAGGTCAGCGATAGCCAGGGGATTGGAAATCTGCCACATGTAATGCTTGAGTGTGTCGCCAAGATCCCTGGTTCTTTTGGTCAGAGGGCTGATTCCCACACACCAGGTGTCTGATGACAGGAGAGGCAGGGCTGAGTGAGCTGCCTCCACCACTGCTGGTGTCCTCTGTAAACCCTTTTGGCTGTAAGGTACATTTTGCATGAGACACAATAATGTCATGGGCAGAATTTTTTTTAATGACTTGTATTTTGGCAATAGGAAGAAAAATATATATATGAGGCCCGACAAATTCATGAACTCATCCTAGAAAAAGTGCTACCTACCTCATTGCTGCATATCAAGTATTCCCAAGCACTCCCCTTGGGAAGCTACAGACCAGTGCTGGTGCCTAGTCTGCCCTTCAAAGCAATTTTGGAACTCTTTTTTTGGTATGGCCATTAAAGATGTTGCTGTATTACCCTTGATATCCTGAATGTCATCAAAATATCTTGCTTTCAATATTTCCTTTATCTTTGGGTAAAGAAAAAAATCATTAAGAGCCAGATCTGGTGGGTAGGGAGAGTGTTTCAATACAGTTATTTCATTTACTGGCTAAAACTCCCTCACAGACAGCGCTGTGTGAGCTGGTGCATTGTCTGATGCAAGAGCTGTGAGGTGTTGGCCAAGCTTTGCTGTTAAGATCTCCCTTTTTCTGTACTGATGTTTACTTAATCTGCTGCGTTTCTCATAGTCAGCCAATGACTTGACATGCAATGAGATGAATTTTTGAAACATTTTCATCAGTTCTTCTCATTGCTGGCTGCTCTGATCTCTCTTTGACATTGACAATTTCTCTCCATTTAGAAAAACGTTTAATTCATTTGTACACTGCTGTTTTCTTCATGGCCTTCTCCCCACTAAACTTGGACTAACATGTCCCTAATTTCACTTCACTTTTGCTAAGTTTAACCAACGTATGAGTGTTTGTTCGTTGCTCTAATTCAAGCTCCGGCATTCTCTCAACAGCACACAAAATCACTCGACAGCAATAACAAACACCACTCAGCAGAACACCAGCCCGTGTCAACACAGACACCACTGTGAGAAACTGATACACCCAGGTCATGAGAGCTTACTGAGCTGTCAGTACGGTGGTATCAACGTAGGAGGAAGGAATCTCATTGGAAACTGGAGGTATTCAGGACAAAATGAGAAGTCACTTTTCTGCATCCAGCATGTGGCCAACACCATTGCATTTTGAACTCTGAAGATAAATATGTCCCAACCATGAACAGAAGCACAGGTCATGTAAATTCAAACCCCACTCCCAGTAACAATTCTCTATCAATCTGGGTCCAATCAGCCAAGGAAACCACACAGTAATTTGAACATGGGAAATTAATATCACATCAGTACTTTTACAGATCTAATTCAAATACAACATTATTGAGCATGAAACAATTTAGAAAGCTAATTGGTATTGACTCCATTCCTATTTCCGGAGAAGGACCATCAGACCAGCAGGAGGGCAAATGGCCCAGAGATGCCGAGCCATGATGGTTAAGGGAGTTGACCCCAGAGTCACGCACCTGAGTTCACATCCCACTTGTTAGAATAAGACCTTAGGGTGTCACCTCCTTTCTGTCTGAGCATAAATGGAACTAATAATCATAACCACCTTATTCAAATTGACTATCATAATACTCAATTTTAAAGTGATTAGAAAAGTGCCTGGTACACAGTGCGCACTCAGTAAATGCCACTACTATTATTTTTCTTTATTCTTAACATATCCTTACCTACCCCAGAATCTATCTTGGTAAAGATTGGACTAGCCAAGGCTGACCGTACCTGGGAACAAAAGAGATGCTTCCTGCCTTTTATAATTTGAGAGTTGAAAAAATAATTAAAAATATCTTCCAAATCTCCTGCATAACACCTTTGAAGTTTTGCTTTTAATTTCTAAGTCTTGCCTTACCCACCATATTATCAGAGGCAAGTACTACAATTATTTTAAAAATAGAAATGATCTGTTTGTAGCAGGGGCGTGCAGCACAGGTTACCCGCTCCGCAGCCTTGATGACTGTGCCTTAGAGCTTCACATATGCAGCCATGTGGGGTGGGCTGCAGTGGGGGCTCCCCAGACACATGTGAGTAGCGTCAATTCACACATTTGATAAGGACTGGGTGAGTTGAAATACACCCCTGTCAAGCCTTTCAAGCAGGCAGACAGGGTACTCAGCATTTTTCTCTGTGTTTTCTCAAATGACATCATGGGGAAAGGCCAAGGATTCCAGAGACCCAGCACCAACCATTCTCACTTTCAAGAGGAAGATTGACATGAACTCCTGTCCACAGCAAAGGAAGGGAAGTCTGGGGTTGTGGTATTGCCTATTCATATGGTCACCAGTGTGGTGCCCACGCTGACCTCAAGGAACTGAAAAAAGGTCTCTGTGGACATCCAGCTTGAAGCATCCTCAAACTTCAATGTTGAATTTGATTAGGGAAATTGTTAATGATTATAAAGTTTCTAAAGAAGGGGGATGCGGCTCGGCGCCTATGGCTCAAGCGGCTAAGGCACCAGCCACATACACCTGAGCTGGCAGGTTCGAATCCAGCCCAGGCCGCCAAACAACAATGACAGCTGCAACCAAAATCTAGCTGGGTGTTGTGGTGGGGGCCTGTAGTCCCAGCTACTTGGGAGGCGGAGGCAGGAGAATCACTTGAGCCCAGGAGTTGGAGGTTGCCGTGAGCTGTAATGCCGTGAGCTGTGATGCCGTGAGCTGTGATGCCATTCTACCCAGGGGGACATCTTGAGGCTCTGTCTCAAAAAAAAAAAAAAAAAAAGAAGTGGGATGCATTTACATGAAAGGCCTAGAGTTTCTTTCTCTGAGAGTATGTGTGTGTGTTTTATTTTAAACAATTTTACCTTCATCTTAGTGTTTATTACATGTAACCCAGGTATTACTCAGGTTTCTCTGCCCCTCAGGTTTGAAGCCCCCCGAGTCTCTGCATAGTCCAGGCTGGACTCCTGCAGGGAGGTTACACACCTGCTCTCACTTGCCATTTTCTATTAAAATCCAATCACCTGGATATCTCAAAATGAGCCATGCTCTGCTGTCCACACTGCGGCCATCAACCTCCTCTTGGCCCCCAGAGCAGCCCTCCAGGTTGGCACATTCATATTCTCATGAATTTAATTATCTTCGCCTCATTATACATGGAATCAATAAGTTTGGAGTAAAACTAGCCATAGTATCAGATCATATCAATTAACAGAAGCCAAACGTGTATTTTTAAACATGATTTCTTCTGATCACTTCCCTAGAGAAGGAGGAAGGGGCCATTCAGTGTCACACAACTTGGAGACAAAGGGATAGACTTTTTCTCCAAGTTGTGGAGAAAGAAAGGTGTCATCAGGGCCAGGCTCCTTCTAGTTTGTTATTCAAACTCTGACTTTACCTCCTACAACCTTTAAGCTTGAGTAAATTACTTATCTGACTTTAAATTTCCTCATCTGCAAGTGGGGATACAAATTTCCAGGTTTATTGTTAGAAGTAAGCATTATGCCACAGGCTGTGCATGTAACGTAGGGCTCAAACATGATGATCACGTGACTGGCATCCTTTCATCCCCCTTTCTCTGCCTGAGGGGCCCCTCTAAAGGTGCCAAGATCAGTGGTTCCTAGTTCTCCTTCTTTGATTAGGCCTCATGGCACCTGTGTTTGCTGCCCAGCATGACACTAGGAGATGAGGATACCACTGGGCAAAAGCCCTGCCCGGACCCTGAGGAGCTGCAGGCCTAGGCACGTCCTCTGAGTTTCCTAGGGAAGCTGTGAGCCACAGCAGCCCAGTGCTACCTGGGTCTGGGCACAGCCCTGGGGAGGCACCTGGGGGAGGTGGGAAGGGTCAGCTGACAGGTGGAAACGCAGACCAGCTCTGGCCCAGGGTGCAGCGTGTGGCCAGAGGCTCCTGCTGCGGCCTCTCTGTGGCTGCTCTGCTCTCCCTCCAGTGTCATTGGTCACACTTCCAGCCTCCACAGGGTGCGAAATAAGCAGGTGTATGGCTCTATATTCTGCTCCCGGGTACCACAGCCTGGATGGGATAAAACAACAGTAATTTATTCTCTTCTAGTTTTTGAAAGCAAGGCGTCATCAGGGCCAGGCTCCTTCTAAAGGCTCTCGGTGGGGGGTGCTTCCTGCCTCTTCCAGCTTCCGGGGTTGGCAGCAGCCCCCAGCATCACGGGCCTTGCAGCTGCCTGCACCCTAAGTCGGACGAGCATGTCGGGATGAGGGGGGGCTCACACACCTCCAGAGCCATCACATCAGCCCAGCAAGCACAAGTCCTACACAGACCTCCTGTCAAGAAGAAAGAGAAAGAAATGCTTCTACGGAACATTCCAGAAATCATTCTTATTTCTGGAGCTTTACTTTCCAATAAGTAATCCGTTCTGTTTCTTCAACCATTGTTTTTTATGACTTCCTGGCTCCGTAGGATGTATATCCTCTGTGTACTGAATTGAAGAGGGTCCCCCCAAATTCATGCCACAACCTGTGAAGGTGACTGTACTTGGAACACAACCCACTCTTCTAACGTGTGGGTTCCACATCCATGGATTGGATTCAACCAGCTGTGGATCAAACATATACTCAAAAATAAAAAATAACAATACAACAACAAAACAAATCATACAAATTAAAATAGTAGAATCTAACAACTATTTACATAGCACTGACTTTGCATTAGGAATCATAAATAATCTAGAGGTGATTTGAAGGACCCAGGAGGGTACGCACAGGTTACATGCAAATCCTACACTATTTTGTATCAGGGATTTGAGCATCAGTGGATTTTGGTACCTGCAGAAGGTCCTGGGACTAATCCCGTGGGTACTGAGAGGATCGTAGTGACTTTGCAGGTGTAATTAACTTCAGATGGGGTCATACCGGGTTAGGATGGGCCTCATCTGATAAAACTAGTGTCCTGAAAAGAAGACCACATGAAGACAGAGAGACCCAGGGAGGGGACAGGCATGTGACTGCAGAGGCAGAGACTAGATGTTGGTGGCTTATACTGCTGCTGAGTGTCCTGCTGACCTGAAAAACTTGCTCAACCACAGGGAAGCTGGGACCTGGCAAGTCCAGCAGCTGGTGCTCCATCAGTGACTTTGATACAATTCAATGAATACATTTGTGATCACCATAGGAGTAAATTATACCTTTATGTACCATGATCCTTGCATGGCTGAGTCAAATTCTATATAATGCAATTTTATGTCTCAATTTACCAGGCAATGCTAAAGTTGTAAAAGGCTCAGAGAGACATCATATCCAGGTCAATTTCCATCCCTAAATTTCAGGGCAACTTCTGTATTAGTTTCCTATTGTTGTGTAAAAATTTCGTATGAATTTAGTCACTAAAAACAATGCAAAGTTATCATCTGAACAGATTGGAAGGTCAGAGTTCAAAATGAGTCACCCGGGGCTCTAACCACAGTGCCAGCAGGCTGTGTTCCTTCTGGAGGTTCCAGGGGTCGGTGGGGGGTAATTCTGCCTTTTTCATTTCTGGGGGCCACCTGCATTCGTTGGCTTGTGGCTCCATCCTCTGTCTTCAAAGTGCATCGTTCTGAGCTCTACCCCTGTGGGAACATCTCCTTCATCTGCCTTCGACTCATTTGCCTCTTATAAATATCCTCGCACCGTTATTGGGCCTCGGGATAATTCAGAATAATCTCCCCATCTCAAGATTCTCAAGCACACCTGCAAGATTTCTGTTGCCCTGCGAGTTCTCATATTCATAGCTTCCAGGGATTATGATGTGAATGTTTTGGGGGCCAGGATTCTGTCTCCCACAATATCCTTTTAAAACAGAAAGAAAAAGTCACTATTTCATCACGATTTCTAAATATGTCACATCTACATTACTCATCCTTACTCTTTGGACTTGTACAATATTTTGAGAGCGTCACCCAGAGTGATGGTGAAGACTTGCAGGTGGGAGTGATTGAGGCTTCAGAGCTGGTTCTGTACTTGTTTACTGAAAGTACAAAGGCTGGTCTTCAAAAATATCCTTAATGATAGTTTGTTTTCTGGTGACTTAACTCTTCTTGGCAGCACAGCAAGATAAATCTGATGACCACGATGACTTCTCACATCGGGTGATTCTCAGTGGAGACACCTAAGCCTTCCTGGTGTCCGCATAAGAAGCCTCAGGCTTCTTTTCCAAACTGATTCTAAAAAGCGTGCCAGATTTACTGAGAGTAAACAGGAGATGTTGTCCACTGGAGTCTGTCCAATTATCAGGCAAGGTGGACGTGGTTCTGCTAAATGTCTCTGGGTGACCAATGGTGTTTCCAGTTGTCTGGGCCCTGGGCCATCCGTGGGTTCCTCTCTGCTCAGGCTGAGAGGAGCCACGAGTGAGAGCTTCTCCATGCCCAGAACTCTGAGTCCTAAGTGTGAGATTTCAGGAAAATTACTGAGTTTCTTTGAGACTTTGCTTCCCTTTTTCATGGGTAAAGGTAATAATGTCACCTTTCTCAGAAGGGCATTGTATGACACGGGTATAAAGATGAGCCTTCAGCTCAGTCATCAGGTGAATAGAAAGCTCTTGTGCAATGTAAAGTGTTATTTCACTTAACATTGATTCCATTAACATCTTTTGTGAAGAGTAGAGTTGATAGGATTTTCATCTGGGCATTTTAAAGGATTCTAATTTCAAATGTGATTTTTTTTTTTAAAGCAACACATTAAGACAGCGTTTTTTTTTTTTTTTGTAAAGAATCACATTATATATGTGAGGCGATGCATGTTAATGAGCTCACTTGAGCCATTCCACAGTTATGAATATTTTAAAACAGTTTACTGGACATAATCAACATGGACAATTTTTGTCAATTATTAAAAAACATATTTGGAAGTGAGAGAAGAGTTGAGGGACAGGAGAACAGTGCAAACTGCCCTGGAGACCCGTGGTCACTGCCTCAGAGAGGAGGAGGGCTGAGGTCCTCCAGAGGAAAGAGGAAGGGAGGCGGCTGAACAGGAAAGACTGGACTGCAGGGCCTCTCGGAGAACGGGAACAGAGAGCTGGCAGGAACCTGCAGGTTAGAGCCACCTAACTGATCTGATTCCTCATGCAATTCATAATGAGGCCAAACCAGAACAGGAAGCGATGCATCATTTCTGAAAAGAGAACAGCCAGGGGGTGCTGTCAGTGAGACGGGGTCTGGAAACCACACATGGCCAAAACACTGATTCGTTCTGAAAGCAGGCTGTGCCTTGAGGAGACAAAAGTGATAATTTAGATCTTCTTTGTCAAACTAAAACGCCAGGCATGGTTGCTCCAGAATCCTGGCGACTAGCTCTCCAAAGGCAGGTGCCTCAGGATGAATCTCAAATCTGCAGGGTTTGATGACCGTCGCCAAACACATAGACGTCCCTAGCAGGAAGTTCCGCAGTCCAGGCCCAGCGACTCACCCCTTCCCTTCCCTGCTAGGACTTCAGCTGGTCTCAGCAAAGCTGACCTGGCTTCTGAGGGGCCGGCAGACAGATTGCAGCGTGGAGTGTAGTCTCCAAACAGTCCTTCCTGGGATGTTATGATCACTTGCAGGCCTCCTGCTCCATGACGCAGGGAGGTTTGGCAGCTGCTCTCACAGGACACTGGGAGGCTGCTGGTTTTTAACTATTGAAGATCCTAGATAAGTAATAGCCCACACTGCAGTCACTTCCAACATTGGGGAGAGAAAGAATCTCATGGGCAATGTTTGGGAATGACATCTTCATTTTCTTTGCTACTGGAACCCCGATTTCCCTGCTGGAGTTTTCCTAGGGGAATAGTCATAATGAAGACTCATTTCAAAGAGTCTTTTCCACATTTTTGTTTGTTTTCCCAGGTGTCTGGAATTTGCATCGTAGGAGGCTTCAGTTTAATTTGTTACACTAGATTTCCTTTGAAAAATAGAGATGAACTGGTTTTTATGTTAGAATGCCACACTCCCTTCTCTTAAACCTGCCGGCATCCCAATTAAGTAATGTTGAGATTCCCTTTACCTTCCTCCTTTGACAATATACGTGAGAGTCTGTAGGTTTAGTGCAGGTCATCTGCCTGTTTAATAGAATAAACACACTTATCACTAAGTAGACACTCCCTCATGCTGGTCTGGTGACCCTGGGAAGGAGGGATGTGTTCAGTCCTACAAGCCCCTGGCCATGGCCTGGCACGTGGCAGGAATCAGACACATCATAAATGTTTATGGCATTAATTAATTCACAAGTTCCCAAACGACTTCCAAATACGTGAGAGCCACCTTATGCAACTAGGACGCAGTAGAAACTGTCCTGGGCTCACTGTCAGGAATACCGTGTTCCATCCCTGCTCCAGCCTGCACGGCTACTTCATCATCAACACGTCATTTAATTTCTCCAGAGACCAAACCCCTCACTTAAAAACCAATAAAGGAGGAAGGCACAGCCGTTGTAAAACATCTGGTAGGATTAAATTTCTCTGGGTTAAAAGAAAAGAACGCAGCAAAAGAAAACCGGCCTTGCTAGAAATAAAAAATTTAAAAATCACAAGGAGTTATCTCAGCCCTGGAGATGACAGGCAGAGAAAAAAAGAACAAAATGTGTGTTTTCAGGGAGGTCTGAAACTTGGGGCTTGTGCCACTTCTAGGATTCGAGTCTGTTCCTGAGTAAAAACCTGTGACAGTGATGGCTTCATCTTGTGTTAATCAATAGGCATTTAAAATGTTAATTCTTTTTTTTTTAGTACTTTTTTTTATATCTAATTTGCATGTTTCTAGTCTCTTCTGTAGTTGGGGAGGGCCTGACCCAGGACTGCCTTTCCTAAGCAAAGGCTAGCAGGAAGCCCCTTACTCCTAGGAGTCTCCAGTTGTTTTCTAAGAGCAGGGCTGCCAGAACAAAAGATGCCCAGTGCTCTCCAAATACCTCTTGAGGGCTTAAATCCTTTCTGGGCCTCTGGAGAACTGACAATCTTACACTTCTTCCTTGACTCAAAGAGTCCAGTTTGAACTCTGACTCCTTAGTAGGAGATGTTGGGTGGGAGAAGAAAAGGACACAGAGAACAATGGTGTAAAAGAAAATTCTCTGGGGGCAGATAAGGTCATGCCCTCTGAAGTGCTTAAACGTCCCTAAGGACTCTAGAACCGCCTGGATGAAGCTGAGCAGTAATATAAATTACTGAGCACCTACTGTGTACCAGGTGGGAGTCTGGCAGAACTGGCCACAAGGCGACAAAGAAATGTAAGCAATGTGGCCTTTCTGTGAATTTCTGTGGTGCTTTTTACAGAGGTTGAGGTTATCACAGGGGCTAAAACAGTCAGGCTGGCGGCAGTGCAGCAACTTATTTAAACTGAGGAGGTAGCACTGGGGACAGGCACAGAGCAGCTGTCTCTGCCGATGGCACCCTCATAAATATATCCTAAACCAGCCATCCTGGAGGAACATGAGACGACAGACATTTATTTACTAAAGCAAGGTGAGGTCTGGACCCCAAACAGCTGACCCCATCCCACACCAGCCCCGCTATTGCCTAATAATTGCACTTGCAGAGCTTTACGTGTTAGTTTCAAAAATTATATATATATTTCTTTGCTTGAAACATATTTTGCTACTTTCTCTTCCTTTCTAGCAAACTGGTTACCAGTTTCCTATTAACTAAAAGCCCAATGTTCCCACTGACCCAGTGTCCTTCCTTAGATTAAATTCCTTGTCTCACTTTGAGCCCTGGGGAGGCGAGGAAGGAAACGGGGTTATAAGTGGCCTTTGGAATTTGCAGTCTGCTACCAGGAGGAATTGGGACATTCCAGGGTGGCCTGAGTACGTCATACTGGGCTGGAAGGCACCACTGAGAATTCGATGGAATTTTTTAGTGGGCTTGAAATATATTTTAATTTTTCCTCCACTTCTCAATTTCAATTGTGAATACTTTGCACTCTGCAGACTATTTGCAAAATAATATTGGGAGGACAAATAAAAATGCATCCTAGTTAACATGCATCATGAACCACCATACTTTGCATAAGATTATTGATTTTAAAACTGTTTTGTGGTCAAATAATGATCATTTCTGATAACATTATTTTAAGCAAACTTAGTAATGTCAGCCTTCTTAATTTGCACAAAAGAAGAAATGAATTTGTAGCATCAATCCATGCCCAACCCAGTATATCTCACAAAGCGAACCTCAGCTCTAAGACCTGGGCCAAGGCTCCCTCTTACTCTTGCTGAATACATTTTTGCTTAGGTAAAAAGTTCTCCTCCTCCGTGTAAGCACGCTGCCAAGGGAAGTCTGTACATTTTCCCCAGAACCAGGCGCGTCTGTTGGTTAGAGCTCTCAACTTTGAACTTCTTCATGTTTGAAAAACCCAGTTCAATGGAGACAAAATTAAGCTGCGATGCTGTGTCAGCTGTGGAACTCAGCAAGTGAGGTGTGATTTTTGCACAACTTTTATCAGTCACTCTCTGTCCACTGTGCAGTGATCAGTTCTGGCTGTTTTTTTCTGACTAGTCTGCCCTCTCAATAATACCATGCAATGCTTTATTTTCTCATGAAGTGTTGTTTGCTAGGACTAGGAGAACGAAGTCCCAGCTCTAGTCCCTTAGGGAAGGGTGGCAGTGACGGGAACCTATATTTGTATTATGTTTTCCTTTTATGGAAGAAGCGGAAGAATTTTCATCAACATTTTTAAAGCAGTCTTAAAACATGCACATACTTTAAGTTCCTAACTGATCCATTTTTTTTTTCAATTTAGCTGTGAATGAATAACTTATTTTCAGATATTTATGTGCTTCCTTCACAGTGTATGTTTCAGTAAGTTGATGAGCAAAATAAAAAGGGAAAATCCTGCCTCGTTTTCATCATCCAAATTAAGGAGGGCAATTTTATTTTTACATCTAAATTTTGAAACGTATCCTTCATGTCTCCTCTGAAAACGTGAGTCGACAGCAAAAATTCAGTTATTGAACTTAATCCCAAATAAGTTTTTTGAAGTTAAGAAAAGTTATTTAAAAACATAAAGCAAAGGCTGTCTGTAATACAAAGCTCACTTTTAAAAATGAGATCAATGCATGTCTGTTCTCCCTTGCAGGGAGGGTTAAATGAAAGAAAACTGTTTCTTCTCAAGCTCTAAATTCATAACACAAAATGATACATTATCACCATTTTGCAGATGTTCAAAAGAAATCAGAGCGGTTGGCAGACCCTCCCACAGAGCAAGTTGACAGAGGAGCCAGGACCCCGCGAAGGCGACCCTCCTTTCTGCTTCCCAGAACGGCCCTAGTACTATTATTTCCATTTTAGGACGTGTTGCAAACTCACCATTTAAGGCCTTCAAGGAATTGGTGGTGGAGGGACAGAGATTTTAAACAAAGGGGATTTTGACATAATCTTTCCTGAGTGTTCCATCTAACAGATGGACAGTGGCCACTGCTCTGAGCATCTCTGCTTCCCCTGTCAGCCGGTGGGGTCCCAGGGGGCAACGTGGCCAATGGGTGGGTGAAAAGTCTCCACACGTGAACTCGTCTGCTTCCTCTGCTGGGCGTTACCCTCAGCAAACACAATTCCTCCTTCAGGGCTGACACCTCAGCCTCAGAGGTCTGGCTGAGGTTGAAACACAATTTTAACACAGCCTTTCTCTTTTCCTAAAATGTGTATACATTTTTGGGGGCACCCACTGTCTTTGGTCACTTTATGGCGTTCCATATGTTACATAGGCTGTCTTCATTCACTTGTACTCTTTTTCTTATCTTACTGAGTTCCTTTCTTCCTTCTTTCCTTCTTTCTTTATTTTTTTTTGCAACAGAGTCTCACTATGTCACCCCCAGTAGAGTGCTGTGGGATCACAGCTCACAGCAACCTCCAACTCTTAAGCGATTCTTTTGCCTCAGCCTCCCAAGTAGCTGGGACTATGGGTGCCTGCCACAACACCCAGCTATTTTTTGCTGTAGTTGTCATTGTTGTTTAGCAGGCCCGGACCGGGTTCCAACCTGCCTGCCTCAGTGTATGTGGCTGGCGCCGTAACCACTGAGCTATGGGTGCTGAGCCTTACTGAGTTATTTCAAAACACCTGTCTTCAAGTTCAGAATGTTTTTCTTCTGCTTGGCCTAGTTCATTGCCAAAGCCCTCAACTGTATTGTTTTTATGGAATTCTTCAGTTCCAGGATTTCTGTTTGGTTCTGTTTTATGATATCTGTCTCTTTGTTGAGTTTCCTATCAGATCATGAATTGTTTTCTTGATTTTTTGGTGCTGTTTGCATTCTCTCGAACTATTGTGCTTCTTTAATATCATAATTCTGAATTCTTTTACAGGCATTTCATAAATTCCCGTTTCCTTGGGATCTGTCACTAGAGAGTCCCTGCCTTCCCTCACAGGCGCCGTCTTGCTTTCTTGCTTTTTTGTTTCTTGTGTCCTTATATTGATATCTGGGACCTGGTGTGACAGTTGCTTCTTCCAATTTTAGGGATTGGCTTTCACAGGGAAATACTTTTTCTTACAGATGCATCTGTGGTGTTGGCTGAGTCAGGTGGTTTGTCTTTGATTTGGGGTTGGCACAGTGGTGTTGGCACTTGTGATTTTTTCAGTTGTGATTAGTGTCACTCTTGTCTGTGAGTTAGGCCCTCATTGTGGAGGGTGTGGCAAGGCTTTGCTGAATAAGGATGCTGGGGGCCAGTCGTTGGACACCAGTGATGGCGGCAGCTGCCAGGATGTGCTGGTTCTTAGGCCTCCAGGTGGTTGCAAAAGACATATTTTAAAGAAAATGAAGAACACTCAGAAAAAAAGTTTTAAAGTAAAGTCACAGACCTAAATGTCACAGTCCCTATATAATGTCCATTAATATTTTAACTTACTTGAACCATACTGCAGAGATGGTATCATATGTTGATTTTTTTCTTACAGATAACATTCTGTTATGACCATTTCTGTTACTGATATTTGCTATATGACTTTTCTTGGTCACGTAATATTCTATCACATTTAACTATTTCTCTACATTTTTTCCCCCCTTTTTAAAGAGATGGAGCCTTACTCTGTCACTAAGGCTAGAGTGCAGTGGCACAATCATAGCTCACAGCAGCCTTCCACTCCTGGCTCAAGTGATCCTCCTGCCTTAACCTCCCAAGTAGCTGGGACTACAGGCATGAGCCACCACGGCTGGCTATTTCCCTATTCTTAGAGATCTAATTTTTTGCCTGTTGTAGAATAATGTGCTATGAACAACTTTATACTTAAATATATAAATATTTGCCCATTTTTGGTTTCCTAGAAATCAAATTAATAGGTCAAAATGAATAAATATTCTTAAGTCTCTCAGCACTTGTCAAATAGCTTTCCAGGAAAGTGAAAATGGGTTCACTCCTGCTAGCCATAAATGAGAGTTCACAACTTACTGTGTGCTTTATTCTTTAATAACTTTCTAATTCATTTATGCTTTCATGTCTGACTAATGGAGTTGGACATTTATTTATCATCTTATTCAGTGTCTATTCTAAGGATTTGCCTCAGGCCTCTGCCCACTCTCGTGGGGGAGAGAGGATGGACGGATGGCAATGTCTGAGCTCTTCATCCATGAACTCCATGTAAGAGAACATTGTGTTCCATTTTTCAGAGTTTTATTAGAACACCGTCTTCTAATTTTTCCCAATTCTTTCTTTGTATCTTCATTTTGTTTATAGCATACAATTTGGTCAAAGTCTTTCACAATTTTTACCCTTTTTACAAAGCTTAAGATCAAGAGAGTCTTTGAAGTCTCTCTAGCAGGTGATGACAAGATGAGATTTTCTTTTGCAAAGAATCACTCTGGCTGCTGTTCAGCAAGTGGGCGGGAGAAGTGGAGCAGAGGTTTGTGGTACACAGTGAGAAGCTGCGTTAGTTCACATGGGGCAGACTGGGTCCAGGGGCGAGGCACGCGGCCAACCTGCACTTCCAAAGCCCGGTTACTTTTAGTCTTACCTGCATTTTGATACTCACATTTTCCCTTAGACATATTCTCTTAGGCCTATTATTTACGCTTCCCTGACACTCAGTATTGCTGATACAGCCACAGTAAAGTGAGGTTGTATTTTGATCTCTTGGTTGGGAGTTCATTCACATTTCAAGTCTGTCTTATCTTCAACAATTACATTCACAAAGATCATTTTATTTCTGGATTGTGGAAGAGCCGTGCTATAAACACCCACATTATTTGCAGCCTATCTTTTATGTGCATTTTATTTAGGAGCTACTGCAGCCTGTCTGTGTCCTATCATCTGTGTTCACGTTTGTTTATGGATCGATTGTGACATGTTTTGCGACTAACCTCCAAAGAATGAATTAATTGTGAGACCTAAGTAAGAATTTAAAACTCAGCAGCAGAGGAATAATACATCGGAAAATGCTGAGACAGGAGAGAAAAGAGATAAATGTGTTCTATTGTGGCACATTAGGAAATTGCTGTGTTTCTCCTCACGTAGGCTCTGAGCTTCCTGCCAACATTGAAAGGTACACACGGGCAGTTTCCTAGTTCATGACGTCAGAGGGGGTTGAGTGCCCCTTCTTTCTAGTGAAATTCAGCCTAATTGCTAGGCTAATTTTCACAGGGGGTGTCACGTGAGCTTCAATGAGCAATAAAGGTAGAATGTCCCCTGCCATGTCCCCTGCTGTGACCCCTGCCATGTCCCCATGCCGTGTCCCCTGCCGTGACCCCTCCCGTGTCCCCATGCCGTGTCCCCTGCCGTGTCTCCTGCCATGACCCCTGCCATGTCTCCTGCCATGTCCCCTGCCGTGTCCCCCTGCCGTGTCCCCTGCCGTGTCCCCTGCCATGACCCCATGCTGTGTCCCCTGCTATGATCCCTGCCATGTCCCCTGCCGTGTCCCCCTGCCGTGTCCCCATGCCGTGTCCCCTGCCGTGTCCCCTGCCGTGTCTCCTGCCATGACCCCTGCCATGTCTCCTGCCATGTCCCCTGCTGTGTCCCCCTGCCGTGTCCCCTACCATGACCCCATGCTGTGTCCCCTGCTATGATCCCTGCCGTGTCCCCTGCTGTGACCCCTGCCGTGTCCCCTGCAAACACAGGTTCACTTCAGAACGTCAATTTTTTTTTTCATTTTGAATACCTTTTTTCTTTATTAGGACAAATTTTATTTCAGGTCTATCTAAAGTGACCCAAAATAAGGAAAGGAGAGAACTAACTGCATCATAACATTCCTGTAATGGAATGACGCAGAAGTGGGTAGATTACGTACAGCCTTTTGGTAGCCAAGGAATCGTGAGGTTTAAATCCGGGTCCCTTCATCTACGTGATGTTTTAATCAGAGTGCTTTCATTTATCCATTTGACGAGGTTATGTTCTTTCTTGTGACACCTGTCCTAGGACCCCCCTGGGACTCTGCCTCCCTCCTGCCTGACACCCCACGTCCCTGTCCCCGTCTTGGGGCTTCCATTGCGCTCACCTGCGCACAGCAGGCTGCGTGTTTGCTCTGCTCCTGATATTTGTCTTCCCACCCGGGAAGCTTCTGTGCCTTCATAACGGCACCTGCGGGCGGCAGCGGCAGGCGCTCAGCACGCGCAGGGACCAGGGACAGCCTGTCCACCCGTGGGCTCCAGTGTCCCCCGCCAGGCCACGGAGCTGATCGGATTGGGAGAAACTGCTAAGGCCACTTGGCCAAATAAAGGCTCTCAGGTGGATGAGTTCTGCCGTGTGCCTCATTGTCCTTCGTGGGAAAACACCCGTAATGTTTCTTCCACGCCCCCCCAACTGTCCTCAGCGCTGGCCTGTGGTGGACCTCAGTCGGTGCATGTGGAGGGAGGGTCGCGCAGGCTGGGCAGCTGCCTGGACTTGTGGCTGCTGCTGCACGGACGCTGCACTTGCAGGCTGTGGCCCTGCCGAGGCTGCCCACGGGCCTGCAGCCACCGCCCAGGAGCCCCTGCAGTCCCCGTCCTCTGGGGTGGGGACTTGGGTCAGCCCAGTGCGGCAGCTCTGCCCGTTCTCCTGTCCGGAGGCTCCTCTAGAAACGAGTTAACACAGGGGGCCAGGCGCGTCCTCCTTGTCCGGACTCGGTGGTTCCGCCTGTGCCTTCTCGCCAGCCTTTATTAACCATTAACAGTCTTGGCTTTCTCCTTTGTGAACAAGAGCAAAAACACCACGTGTGCCTTCCCGGTCTGGCTCTGACAAACCAGCGTCCTCTCCCACAACGTCTAGTGCCGTGTTTTTCACATTTTTTGAACTTTCTGTTGGAGATTTTTCTGTTTAAAATGGCTCCCCAGGGAGGGAGGAATGGAGTCATTGTTCAAGGGACACAGGGTTCAGAGACAGGAGTCCTGGCAGTGGCCGGGTGAGGGCTGCAGGCAGTTTGCCTGTGCTGGAGTGAGTTTTCCTTCTATGTATTTCACCACTATTATTTTTTATTTTATTTTTTTTTGTAGAGACAGAGTCTCACTTTATGGCCCTCGGTAGAGTGCCGTGGCATCACACAGCTCACAGCAACCTCCAACTCCTGGGCACACCACTATTATTTTTAGAAGGCTCCCAAGCCCAGCTTTGAGGCGCTGTCTGATGCTCTCAAGTTCAAGAGTGCTGTAACGTGCCCTGTGGAGAAAGTACCTGTGTTACTTAAGCTTCATTCAGACAGGAGCCACAGTGCTGAGTTCATTGTTAATGAATCAACACACATGCTAAATAGAAACGCACGTAAAATAAGGTATGTCTTGAGCAATGGATGACCATGCTGTGTCCAGATGCTCAGGTTCAACTTTCCACAGCTTAGTATTTGAGGTGGCTTTCCAGAACACAACTACCTTGAATGGTAAAAATCAGCTATAGTTGGTTTTTGCTTGCAACAATGGTTTTCAAATTTCACTGTATTTAAGAACCAGCTGAAGTGCTTTTTAAAATGAAGATGTTACCCTTAAAGAATGTTTCTGAAGGCCTGGAATTTTCCACTTCTCAACTAGCCCCTCCGATGAGCTCAGCTTCCCAAGGCCTGGAGTACACCCAGATAAACACAGATTGAAATGGTCACAATGGGGAGAGTCTCCCGCCTGTTTGAGGACAGTTACGGTTTAATTGCTTCCTTTTTCATTTTACCTGTTGAAAGATCTTAGTAGAGATTTCAGTACTTCAGCCATTTCAGGGAGGCTACAGATTTTAAATTTTGAATATCCACTGGCTACTGAGTGCTTTAAGATCTTTGATGAGAATTCCTGCTCCACAGGGAGATTTTTAGGGCACCGCCCTGGTCTATACAAGGGCAGGTCTGAATATGTTCTCTGCTGTGGTCAGTCTTTCAGCCTCACCCCCAGAAGTCCCCATCTGACAACATGGACCTGGGCAGGGGACTATGTTTGACCTGCTGCCTGGGACTGTGTATGTCCAAGCAAACTCACTGGCCCAGGTCGGTGGTGAAGTTACAGTTTGTTGCAGGAATCAGGTTTGAACTCAAGATTCTCACAACCACAAATGCTAGAAAGCTTTCTCTCTCCACTTTTAAGTCCTGGAGCAGACTGCTCTCAGTTTGAAAGCGCCTTCCCCCTGGGGTCTTTGGTAGAGAGCACAGGGCCCAGAGGGGGGCTGACAACCTGAGCAGTGTTTGGAGGGGCAGCTTTATCAGATGATCCATAAATAATCCCCCAAGTCTCATGTTTGTTTATAACACCCCATAAGATACTAATGAATGAATGAATGACACTATGAATATGAAATATGAAATCTAATTAATTAATTTGAAATCACTGACATCTACATGTAAACAATAGTATTTGGGGAAGTTTAAAAATTCTGAGCTAGATGTTTAAGACTAAAATTACTTGTATTCTACTTTTTATCCCGTTTTTAGTCCCCCAAAGCAGTACCTGTGTGTGTTTATGTGTGTCCACAAACAATGCAGCTGAAAAAGACGTGTCAGTGTTAGTGTTGGCCATGCCAGCCCGACTCCTTTGTAAATCCCACCTGGTGCTTTCCTTCTAGGCATAAAACAGCCTGGTGTTGTAAGACCCACCTGGTGATCCAGATGTGCTCTGCTGGGACCTGGGCAAGAGGTTCTCATGTCCCTGGGAAGCCCTGGGAAGTGCGCGCACACACACACCCCTATTGAAATCTCATTGCATAGACAAGAACAGGGCTGCAAATATGCCCACAACTTTCTTTCAGTTCCCTTGTCCTCAGCACTGCAGTGGTCATTCATTCCCCTTCCTCCAGTGACCTTGTGCAACCTCAAAGGGTACTGCTGTCCTCAACAGGGGGCAGCTTTCACAATGGGGTCCAATTACTAGACACAGATTCACACTTCTCTGGCCTTGGCACTCACTCAGGGGAGAAAACAGGGTACAAAATGTTGTGTAAGACCTTAAAGGAGGTGTTCTCTCCTTGACCCCACCGAAGAATCCAAGCATTGTGGAAGGAGTGGGAATTTTAAGGGAAATGTTGGCTGACAGAGGGGGTGGCTGGAAGGTCGCTATTTGCTGTAACAAAGCCCCAGTCCTCTGGGGCTCAGCCTGAGGGGCGGGCAGGTTTCCTAGGATGTGATCACTAACTTGCTTGGGAGAATGAACTCAGCTACTCACGGATGCTGAGTGTTCTTTTTGTGGGTAAAGATTTGCTTAAACCGCGAAAGGTTTAGAATTAAAAGACAGGGTAAGGGACTTAATCTCACCATCTCAATATTTTTGTATTAACTTGAGGAACCATTATTAGATATCTTGGGTAGAGAGTTTGATAAATCAGGGAATCTGTCAGATAAATCTTGGTATTCTTTCAGCTTAGGAATTTACTGGAAATCATGCCTGTGATTTTTAGTTGGAAGATCAAAGATGTTTTTGAGTGTTATTAGAACTTGTGATACACCATATTCGAGAGCCATATTCTTTAGTTCACAAGAGCTGTTTTAAGTACTTAGAAAGGTGATGTTTGTGGCCCGAGCACCTGGACTGCCCCACAGGGAAACAGAGCAGAGCAGAATGTATGGATTCAGGCAGTCCCCAAGTTACAAACATCCATTTAGATACAACTTACACTTATGAATTGAGGCAATTACAGTGAGTCCCCATGTCACAAACATCTGGCTGACATATAACTCTCACCTATGAACAGAGGTTATCACAGGCAATAGGTAAATGTGCCTGTTCCCACTTACATACAAATTCGACTTAAGAACAAACCTACAAAACCGATCTCATTCATAACTTGGGTACTGCCAGTAAAATGTCAAAGGAACCTAATCGAGTTTTTGTATAAGGCTGGCTGTGTATGGGAAGTTAGCTGGCTCGATGTCCACGTGGTAGCCTGAATCAGACTCCTCAAATGTTTAACTAGCAACCTTAAAGGAGGTGTTCAAAAAGGATAACAAAAATAGTGAAAATGATGTGCAAGTTCATCTTAAAAACTTAGGGAAAATTACCTTTTTATGGTGTGATTTTCATAAATTGAATATATATTTACAGAATAAAAATGGCTAAAAATAGTCTTCATCAATCACAAAAAGACACGGACAGGAAAAGAGTCGCATGCACAGGAATTCCAGGCCGGGAGTAAGACTCCATCCTCTTTGGCTGCTGGAAGGAGAGGCAGGACCTAGGGATGAACAATAAACAGAGACAGACTCAGGTTGGTGACAGGACACCGTGGAGTCAGGCTGGGGGTGGCACAGCCTGCTCAGTGGAGCATCCGGACAGCCCTGGAGACCGGATGTGAGAGTGCTGCCCAGACAGTGGTTTGAGTTCTCTGCTGGTTTGAGTAGGAATGGGTCAGTGGGCAGCTGACTAGCAGAAAATAGTGACCACGACTGCTGGGAAGGGTACCACAGACCCACCTGTGAAATTAGGGCAGACCACTGTGTTCCTTTGCCCCCCACCTGTTGGCCCATGACCCCTCACTCTGGCATCTTAGGCTCTCCTAGAAGCTGGGCAGCTGTGGTCCCGAGTCCACTCGCTGGCTAGGGCCTCCAGGAATGCCCCCATTCCCCACCCATTCCATCTATCCATGTTTCACTCACTGGGCAGCACGTCCCTGGGCCCCCAGGAGTTGGCCTTGTCAGGCCTGGGCTGCGTGAACAGGGCAGGTGTGGGTGCTGGGCCCCAGGAGGCCAGGTTCAGCACCCTGCTAGTCTGGCCGTTACTGTCGGGGCGTCTCTGGGGCCTGCCTTATCTGCTCCTCCATTCTTCGCGCTCTCCCTCTCCTGGGCACCAGCATCCCCGTGCTTCCTCTGGAGCTGGATGTCCTGGCGGCACATTACAGTCTTGCTTCTCCAGGCCCAGGGCAACCGCTGCCTCGAGCTCCCCACTGCATGGCATTTGGTCCTCCAGGCCCTACGCAGCTCCTCTGGATGCCTTTGGACCGGGCAAGAGGAGGCCGGGAGGAGCCTCAGCTCTTAAGGAAGGGCCTGGGGTGCACAAGGCACCCCAGGCCAGGCGCAGCCTCTGCTCTGCCACCTCCTGTCCCCCCTGTGGTGTCCTAGCTCCCATTCGAGGTGGCCGGGCCAAGCCTGCACCCCCACCTCCACTGCCTCCCCTCTGTGCAGAGATGACAGCCAGGCCACACGAGAGACTTCCGGCAGGTGGATGCTTAGGGCTGCTCCCGGGTTCCCAGCAGAGCCTGGAGAACCATTTGTTGCTCACAGTAGCAGTTTCCAAAATGTGACCTCTGAGCCCTTCCTCCCTCCCGCCTTAACGCACTGCACTGGACACATCTCTGCTCCCCATCCCTGTGGTCACCCCCATCTCTAGGCAGAGTCGTTGAGGCCAGACTCCCTCCCAGCTCTGATCCCACTCACCACTGGGCCTCGTGCATGGGGGGGTCTGGAGCCTAGAAGGGGCTCCCGCTGCCCCTGGTAGATCCCCCAACACCTCTCCAGCTTGGCCGGGCCCACTGGTCCTCTCACCACTCCATCACCCCACCCCCATTACCTCCACAGTGAGGGCTCCTGAGACCCCTGGCCCGGGACAGGCCTCTGCCCTCTGCCCTCTGCCCTGGAGGCTCTTCAGCGTGGCCTGGGAGCCCTTCTGTGGTCCCCGGCCACCTTCCAAGTGGTTCAGTGGTTTCAGAGGACAGGTAGGAAAGCAGTTTGGGTCACAGACCTTTGGCTATTTTGGATGTAAGACCTATTGCCCCATCCATAGAAACCCAGCTCACAAAAGTTACAGGAGCACCACCAGAGTTCCATTCTTTGGTTCTTTTCTGTTGGGGAGGTGGTGGTTACATCATCTGTGTGCTGGGTGCTATCACTGATTAAATTTGCATAGTTATTGGCATGGTCGTTTATTTACAAATCACTAATTTACACAGAGTTTGAGGCAGAAGTGTGATTCCTTACAAGTGAAAGAGGTCTTAAGAAGGGCCATATGGGGCAGGGCCTGAGGCTCAGTGAGTACGGCACCAGCCCCACATACTGAGGGTGGCGGGTTCGAACCCGGCCCCAGCCAAACTGCAACAACAACAACAACAACAAAACCAGCCAGGCGTTGTGGTGGGTGCCTGTAGTCCCAGCTACTCTGGAGCCTGAGGCAGGAGAATCGCCTAAGCCTAAGTGCTGGAGGTTGCTGTGAGCTGTGACACCACCGCACTCTACCAAGGGTGACAAAGTGAGACTCTGTCTCTTAAAAAAAAAAAGAATGGCCATGTAAACACCACACTTCAAAATAATGCCCTGAGTGAAAATCATGCACATGAGTTGATAGAAATGTGAATAAGAATCTGCACACAGGATGGCTTTGGACATGTAGCTAAAACCAGACGCATTTGGATAGAAAATACAACATTTCTGAATCTTGGATTTTCTCAGTGGCCCATTAAGTCCTAGTCCTTAACTCATTTCTACTATAAGACTTAGTCATTATCAATCCTTTAGGCAAATGTCCTCCAGTCATGGTGCCCTTTCAGAGAAAGTAAGTGATGTTTCCAGAACAAACATGAAGTGGTGTCTCCCATTGTGAAATGACGAGTTTGATCCCAAAAGAAAAGAAGCGACTGAAGCCACAGAGACATCATTCTGAGCTCCGCTTCGCAGCACGAGCTGCAGCCCTCGCGCTTGGTGGGAAGTTCACAGGAGTAGCCTCCAGGCCCGTGTCGGGCACTGTGCTCAGAGAAGATGCAAAAGGAGCCGTTGGAAGAAATTTTTGCCAACTGCCTCTGCTCTCACAGAGCTGCTAGCACCAGCTGGCCTCTGTCCAAGCTGTACTGGTGAGGTGAGACTTTCCATTTGAGTAAAAATAAAGAGTGAGGGACAAGGGTCATTGTGACCCTGGCTTGATTGTGCACCTGATTATTAAGTGGTGTGTGGATGATGCTTGGGAGGGAATATCACTGATATTATTATCCCTCTTATTAACATGAGCCAATTATTTCTCAGTTTCTGCTATATATTTTTCAAGTGTAATGCTTCATTATTCTTATTTCCAGAGCACATCCAGAACACCACTACCTTCAGGCTCTCTTTCATGTGTTTTGTCCAGCTGGAATACAGCACCTTCCATTTCTGCTTATTATAATTCCGATAATCTGTAAGAACCAGCCAAAATTCTACCTCCTGCATTATGAAGGCTCCTCCTTTCTCAGTCCCCAAAGTAATCTCTTCAGAGGCTCCCAATAGCCCTCCTTGTATCGGCACTATTGTGGAATAGCCAGTTGGTGTTTATCTGGAAGGGAAATGCACCTTACTAACTGTGGGCCCTCCCCCAAGCCTGACCTGGTGCCTGGCAGGTACTAAGTGCTCAGTTAATGCAGGGTGATATATACCTGTTGTAAAATAAATATAGATGAAAAACTGGGAATGTTAAGGGAAGACCAGGGTGTCTTTCTCAAGTGGTCAGAACCATTGGAGAAAACTGTAAATATTAAGACAGAACCACATCAGCACATATGAATCAGTTCAATTGCTTTTCTTTTTGGTGAAGTACCATGAATGCAAATTTATCCAAAAATTAAATAACTCTCAAAATAATTTGAATGCTAATGTGGCATTTGCAGGACCGTGCTGTCTTTGAAAGTTTGATGATGGTGATTACATTTATTAGGACCGAGACATAGGCAGAAAGCAGTCTCTTACATGTAAACAGAAAGTTGTCCTGCAGACTCTATTTCCTCTTACTTGAATCCACCTGTCTACTTTCTTTTTTTTTTTTTTTTCACCTGTCTACTTCCTTTCTGTCTCTCCTCCTCTCTCCCCTACACAGGCAGTTTGTGCCCCCAAACACAGTGAGACTGACTGAGCCAAACATTAGCGCTCATGAAGATAAGAAACAAGGATATTGCTTTTGATTTTCACTTTTAAGTTGCCTAATAAGATGCCCGGACATGTCCACAATTAAATGTTATGAAATATTTTCAATCATGTTTGATTCTGAAAAATAATCCTCATTCTTTCAAAAACCTTTCATTACTGAAAATAAATGATTGAAGGTAAATACAATATTTAGTGGGAAAAGCTTATACCTTGAATCTGCTTAGGTGGAGACTTGGTAACAAGGCTGGAGTCTTGGTGGAGTGAGGGCGCTGCGCCGGCCCAGCCGC
The DNA here is from genome assembly GCF_027406575.1 of Nycticebus coucang. Lineage (NCBI taxonomy): Eukaryota > Metazoa > Chordata > Mammalia > Primates > Lorisidae > Nycticebus > Nycticebus coucang. The sequence continues at coordinate 139,171,585 of NC_069784.1, read as the reverse complement.
CGCGTCCCGGGATGGCCAGCAGAGGGCAGCCGCTCGCCAGCGCCGGCGCCTCCATGGGCTGCAAACCAGGAGGAAAAACAGAGCCGACGCCGCGCGAGTTTGTTTTGAGAAAACATTATGTATTTATGCGAGAGAGTACATAACTAAAGCTGGTTCATTTCACATGGCTTTTCAGTGTGAGGTCCCTAACAGAATTCTCAGCTATTGATAAGACACTGTTCAAAGGATTTGGGGGGACCTAAGTGGCTTTACTTTCTGCTGGATTCTGCTCTACAAATGTGACCCACCCCAGAGGGGCTCAAGTCACCTTCAGATGATTTAAGGCTGAAAGTCTTCTCATTAAAATGCCGGCTCTATTTGGCTCTTGCACTGAGCTGGCATTTGCACTGGCAGGGCTCCAGCAGGCGTCAGGTGAAGCCATCTGGTCTGCAGCACAGCAAGGCGGCGGTCCCCTCCTTGCACCCGGGACGGGACGCAGGACAGGGCGTAGTTCACGGGAACGGCCTTGAGGAAGCGTTTAAGGCCCAGGCTCTGTTACGTGCTGGGACGTGTGCGCGTCACTGATGGACGCACACACAGGCCGAGGTACAGGGATTGCCCGGGAGAGGCGCGCTCCTGCGATTCTTTGAAGTGCCAGGGAACCAGCCGCTTTCATCACGAAACACCATTTCTGCTTTGCAAGAGCCACTGACCAACTGTAGCCACTCAGGCTTGGGTATTTGTCAGACAGTTTCTCAAAAAAGAACAAAGTGAGCCCATCACTTCAAGGAAAACAAAGGCCAGCGTTTGTTGCCAACAAGGAGATTCAAGCTTTTGAGTGAAAATTAGAATTCTGGCCCTTCCTGTCAGCCACTAGGAACTTCAACTTCTCAGTACTTAAAGACTTTTCCAATAAGATTGGTAGTGGTTAGTTATGAACGTGAAGTTTTTATACGGTATAACTTGGGGAGCCAATATTTTGCAAATGACTTATAAAATAAAGAGGGTCAAAGGTTCACTCAGTGCAAGCTAGACTTAACTTTTTTCTTTTTCAGACACAGATTCATTTTCTTGCCCTCGTTAGAGTGCCATGGCATCACAGCTCAAAGCAACCTCAAACTCTTGGGCTCCAGCAATTCTCTTGCCTCAGCCTCCCGAGTAGCTGGGACTACAGGTGCTCACCACAACACCCGGCCATTTTTAGAGATGAGGTCTCACTCTGGCTCAGGCAATCCATCCGCCTCGGCCTCCCAAGTGCTGAGCTTACAGGCGTGAGCCACTGTGCCCAGCCCCACAAGCTAGACTTCTGGCTCTGGATATACAATTCAAGGCCACAAATATGGTTTCAGATTCCTCATTGCAATTAACTTGTAAGAAGCTACCACTTCATGCATTTTGGCATAATATCAAAGAAGAATATCCACAGTTTTCTGAAAAAGCTTTTAAAATAGTCCTCCTTTTCCAACTCCAGGTCTCTGTGTGGCCAGATTTTTTATCATACACTTCAATCAAAGCACCACGTCTCAGCAGTAGGATGCAGACACAGATGCCCACGTGCGGGCCCACCAGCTTCTGAGCCAGACGTTAAAGAGATTGCAAAATATAAAACAATGCCACTCTTCTCCTCGTTCTTTCTGTTTTTGAACACATAGTTGTTTTTTGCAGCAATATGTTGTTTGTATTATCTTGTGATGGATCCACCACTGTTATTTTAAATGAATTAATAGTTTAAAATTTTCTCAGGGTTAATTTCTAATATAGTTGATATCACTAGATACAACCCACACAGATGAAAGCTCTTTGGGATCTTCAATAATTTTAAGATGCTCATAAAGGGGATTCAGAGTATGTGTGTGTATGTGGACCCTGCACAGGGTGGGAGTCTGGGGGAGGATGTTCTGCTGAAGGTACAGGGGGCCCAGCTCAGCAGAGACATGGAAGGCGGTGCCCAGGGGCCGTGGGATCCAAAGGAGGCAGATGGGAGTCCTTGGTCAGGGCTGGGACGAGTCAGGGAAATCTAGATTCCACAGCTGCAGGGGGCCAGGAGAGAGGACAGAACCTAGATGGGAGGCCAGGCAGGTGGTGGCCTTGGGGAACCCTGCGAGGGAGAGAGAAACGAGGCCTGTTGTAGCCTTGAGCACAAAACTTGCACTGTCACAGCTCTGGAAGCCCAAAATGTAGGATCAGCATGGCGCGGGTCTGGTTCCTGGTGAGGGCTGTGGGAGGAATCTGTTTCTTGCCTCCTCCCTGCTGCCCGGATGCTCGCCGGCAATCTTACATGTTTCTCGGCTTGTAGGATCACCCAGATCTCTGCCTTCATCTTCACACGGTCTTCTACCCGAGTGCCTGCCTGTGTCCAAACTTTCCTTTTTATAAAGACACCCATCATATTGGATTTAGGGCTGTTCTGCTCTAGATGACCTCTTCTTAACTAATTATATCTGCAACAAATTTATTCCAAATAAGGTCACCTACTGAAGTTCCGGTGGTTAGGACGTCAGCGTCTGGATTTGGGGGACACAGTCAACCTATAGCAAGGCCTGCAGCAGTTTTGCGGGCCCGGCCTCTGAATGTCCTCTGCCGTCCCTGCCACCGAGATTGCCTGCCCTTGTCTCCCGGCAGTGGAAGTCAAGAGAAGCTGACCTGGGTTGGGCGTGGGAGGCAATGGTGGAGCATGTTTTTATCAAAATTGCAAAATGCTGAACCGGAAGAACAGAGGACGCGCGGTTCTCAGCGGAGGGATAATTATTCCCAGGGGCTGACAGCTGACCACTCTCCTCATTTTCGACATTTGCCTTTAGAGGCATTTCAGTTGTCATCTCCGATTCTAGTCACGTCAAAAAATGGCCAGGTGATATTCTGGTGAACAGAAAATGTGGCATTAAAAGCAAAGAGTAGGCAAGTCTCTGCACCGGTGAGGTCCTGATAGGAAATAGTCTTTCAAACATCGTTCTGCTGGATCCCAGTAAGTTATTTTTTTAATAAAATGTTTAAAGACATTGTGTGTCACTGTAACAAAAACAGTTTGCATTAGATAACAATCATTGCTGGGAGCAATAACTGTGAAATTACAAAAATAGAAAAAAAAATTGTGTTATGATCTATACATTAAAATCAAAAAAGCTTTTCCACGTTCTTGACCTGATGTGTTGGCCCGAAGTGATAGTGTTTGTGTCAATCGCTCACGGCTGCTAAACCAAGTGCTGCCAATGCCTTGGCTTAAACCACGTGAATTTCCCCACCACCTTGTGGTTCTGGAGATCTCGAGTCCGTGGTGGGTCACACTGGGCTAAACTCAGGGTGTCAGCAGGCTGGGTCCTTCTGGAGGCTCCAGTGAAGAATCTGCTTTCTCGTCTTTGTCAACTTCCTCAGCTCTTGGCCCCTTGCTTGGCCACAAAACCAGCGTGGCTGTCATCTTTCTCAGGTCACAGGTCTCTCCTGCCTCCCCTATACCTGACAGTCACTGAGGGGATGCAAGCCAATCTGCCTGTCCTAAGGTCAGCTTCCAGCCCCAATTCCATCAGCACCTGATACATTCCCCTTTGTCATGTCAGAGGTACTTCCATAGATCCCAGGGAGTAGCACATGGGGACCTTTGGGGGCATCATTCTGCCACCACCATGCCCTGTGGGTTTAGTTTGCTCAGACTCACAGATCAGTGCTGGAGACTTCTACCAGGGCCTGCAGGGGACCCTCTGTCCCTGTGTCAGTATGCAGCTCTGCCCCCAGTCAGGACATGCAAAATGTGCTCCAGGAAGGGACCTTGGATGGGGTCTGTACTGGGTTTAAGGTGTTCGGCATTAAGTTTACTGGGCACTTCCTACATGCCAGTGGTGGCTAACAGCAAACAGTGACAATAGCTGTGACACTCGCTGAGAGTTTACTTTACAGCAGATGCAAAGGCCACCACTTTCCTCGCCTTATTCTATACAGACATGGCAGGAAGGCCCTGAGGAGGCCCCATCACCATCTCCCTCCCTGGGCAGAGGAGGGAGTAGGACCTAGAGAAGGGAAGTAGTCCCGGGGTCCCCAGGGGTCCCCAGGGGCAGCGGCAGAGCTGGGTGGAGCCCCTCCCCCACGCCCACAGCAGGAGGCTGCCCTGGGGCCTCTGTCAGAGGAGGGAGGAGGACAATGTCCAGGTGGTGCAGGAGCCTGAGACAGCTCTGAAGAGGGCACTTAAAAGAGGACTGTGACAGAGGCGGCAGGTCAGCGGTGGTCACTGCTGACGCAGAGTCCACGAGTGCTGAAATGAGGGACTGTTATGTCATAAAGGTCTTAGACAGACTTGAGTTTTATTTGGGTTTGGTTATAGTTCCAGATACCAAAGTCATCCAAGTGCCATCTCCTCCTGCAGCACCACGTCAGAGCCCATTCCCGCCCCCCACTCCCTTGCAGCCCAGGGGCCACCCCATCACTGAGCCCCTGTGGCGTCATTAGGGCCACCCGCCTATCTCTGCTCTCAGCCTCTCCCCTGTCATCTATTTTTAGAACAGCAGAGGATGCCCTGAGAATGCGTTGTCTCCATCAGCGAAAAGGCTGCTCTGAGCTTGTCCCTCCACCTGCCAGAGCCTGGGCCTCCTTGACGGCCTGAAGACACCAGTGTGATTCTGCTTCCCATGTCTTTAGAGCCTTTTTTTCCAAGGTTGCCTTCTCTGGTCTCTTTAGAAGACGTTCTCTGAAGACCCCAAATAACATGCCAAGCCCTTCCTTTACCCCCAGCACCCCGTGGCATACGCATTGGTGACTCCCTGAATGGAAGCTGCCGGGTGGGCATAGGGAAGGTGGCCCCGCTACTGTCACAGTCCCAGCTGTGACACATGGGGGTGCTCGGTGAGTCCTCGTCCAGTGAAGGAGCCTGAGTGGCAAAGAGCTGGTTTTGTGGGCTGATCTCCCCAGGTGGTATGTCTGTTTCCTACACTTGAGCCCAAGGAAAAAGGAATGAAACAGCTGTCATAGAAATTCAATCAGTGACGCCGGGCAAAGTTCAGTGTGGCAGCAGCGTGGCCGGTGGCTAAACAGAAATGTTTTGCTGCCTGGCACTCTAGGTCTCTTCTGAAAGGTCTCTGAGTGGGTAACAGACTTGACCTACATCACTGGAAAACTAGTTTTGACTTAGTACAGTGACCTGCAGCCACCAGATCCCGAGAAGAGAAATCAACATCTGAGTTCAGACAGATTTGTTTAGGCTCAAAGAAATGCGGCAATTCACATACTGATCACTCAGATTTAAGGTTTATTTTGTTCTTGTCTCTTTGATAACTATAAGAATCATTCTTTTCTTAACTGCTGCCAACCATGACCTTCCCCCCTCAAACAACAAACCAATAAACTTTGGGCTTACAATATGAAAATTGATTCCAAGCAGGAAGTCAGCAGAAATGATGTTGGGACGGGTCTGTGTGTTGGAAGAAGTCGGCGCATTAGCACGTGAGTGTTTTAAATTTTTATTTAGATTCTTGCCCCTAGTCTGATCACCAGGTTATCTTCCTGTGTGTTCCATGGGCCCAGGGCTAACTTGCTCATAACCCGACACAGGGCTGTGAGTCTTGTCTTACTCTGTACCACCATAAGTGCTGTCTGTATTCTGCTTTATAAAGATGTCCAGGAATGTCCTTGTTATACAACTGTAGCTAATAAATCAGAATCCATCAGCTTTCAGTGACTTACAGCCACTTGCATCAGCTTAATTACAGATGCCCCCTCAGCTTAAAAAAATCCTTCTGTTTTTACAGTAATGGGAGTCCTGACCCCTGCCGAGAGGCTCCGCTGGGCGCTCTGGAGCTCCGGCACCTTCTGCACATTCCTGTTTAGGGACCACTGTTGCCTTTGTGCACGTGGCAGCTCTGCTGGGGCCTGCTCCGCCACTTCCTAGGAGCTGAAGGGTAGGGAGTGATTTTAAGCCTCCCTGGCTCTCTTTGTGAGGATTAGATTTGTGTGGCAGAGTAAGAAAATAATGAGCTATTTAGAAGACGCTGTCAAAACAAGGCAAACAAGGCACATTGGGGCTGACAGAGTACTCTGCTATCTTCCCTGAAAGTTGATCCTCCCCAGCCTGGGTGTTTTAGGGGATTTCATTTCATCCCCAGGCCTGAGGACCTGCCCACTGTATGTTCAATCTGTACCTCACTGGAAAATCCTTCAGGAGCAGAGACACCATTCACTGCACTTAAAAAAAAAAAAAAAACGAAAAACAAGAAAACACGGAACTTTGTGAGAGAGGCTGCAGTGTCTCAAATTAATAGGACAGATTTTTTCAGGTCCAGGGCTTTCTTCCCAGGAAGAGGAAAAAAAGAAGGGCTGTGGAGTTCTGCCTGACTCCCCCTGGGTTTGCGGCTTTCACTTCTGATCCATTTTTGCTTTTATTTGGTTTCCAAATTATTCGTCTTGATTGCTCATATTTCCTCCTTCCACAAACCACTTAAATGAGCACATCTCTCCTCCTTGGGATCCCTCGGGGAATTTTCTGTCTTTAGATTTTGAATTGAAACAGTTTCAGCAAAACTCTGCGGACCATGTGCAGGATGGTGAGGAGAGGTGAAAGGCATGTGGGACAACGGGGGGCCTGAGCCTTACTCGGCACCTGATCCGGACTTCAGATTTAAATCCTGCTAAGAAAAAAAAAGATTTTTGCAATTATCCAAGAGACAAGAGCAGAGTCATTTCGAGGTCACATGCTGCTGTAAGGGGAGGCTCACACCCACCTTCACACTGAGTGGGCTGGTCTCCAACTCCTCTACCTTGTTTGCATGTTTGCAAACAGAATAATTTGTCACCTGGGAGGATTTCTCTTTTAAGGATGCATTCCTCAGGTGACCCAGCTTTATTTACTTACTATAACTGTGTTGCTCTTAAGTCCTTCTGATGAGGGGATGGAATAATAATCGTAGGCTTCTCAGGAAGTTTGGTGGGGCTTCCTGGATCCATAAAGGTCTGCGCCCCTGTTTTTTTTTTTTTTTTCTTAAAAATGCTGGAGAATAAAGCAAAAGGATACAGTGCTCTCTTCCTACAAGTTAGCCAGCCTATCTAGGAACAGGGTAACCATAAAATGCTGGTGGAATTTCACAGTAGTTTAGTGGTACAAGATCATCTGTGCCTAGAGTATAAAGAGATTCTTGGTGGGCGATGGTCGGTTCTGGGCTTTCCTCTCCACTGAGCATGAGCGAGAGCCCCTGCTCCTTGGCCGTGGCAGAAGCCCTTGGGCCCGAAGTTCTTAGCATAGCATCTTTACAATAGATTTCACCTTCTTTTTCAGTCAAAGTTGTCCATTCAAGATCCAGCTGTCCTGAGGCTTCTAGGAGAAATGATCACATTTACTTTAATGAGTCTGATCTGCTCAGGGGTGGGAATAGCTCCTAGTCTGCAGGGTACAAAGGGCCGTGTTCTGTTAGATCCCATAAGATTCCCTCCCCCCACAAATGACAAACATTGATGATGGGCTACAGTGCATTCTGCAAACTGCTCTAAAGGATCGGCCCCCCGGTTGGACGCCTCCTTCTCTTCCTTTACCCACTCTTAGAACGGCTGCCTTCCACAGACAACATAGTTGGAGTATTTTTTTTTCTTTTGCATTAACACATTCCTGTTTAATTAATTAGCGAAAGTTGGGAGGTCTCATACCTAGTCATAGGTCAAATTTACAACCTTGTTAAACATACCGAACCTTCTCAACCTCATTAAAGTATGACCGAAAAGTGAAATATATAAAGAGTAGAATAAGTCACTTACATATTTAGCAGATGTTGGCAGACATAGGCAGCACGGGGAGTTCTGTGTCAGATGGCACAATTTCATGTTTCTTTCATACGGTCACTGATTCTGGGAAACTTTACTATTTTCCCTGTAGGGTTCAGCAGCATACAAATAATGTCCTGGAAGCCAGCTTCAAGATGAAGAGAGAAACAGCCCCCTGCATTGACTGTAACTGTTTAACCTCACACTCTCCATCCTGACAGTCCTGATTAGCCCAGCGCTAATTTTCCAAATAGGCGTGTTTTCTTCTCAATCCTTTCTCCTATTTACTAACATTTTACCTTTCTTCCTGGAGAATGTCATCTGTTAAAGTCTCTCCTATATATAAGTTGCTCTCATTTAGAGTTCTATTAAAACAGCCATCATAACCTCAGCCTTCGCCCTAGTGGTGTAAATTGCAGAAAAACATGTAAGGATGCTGTTTCCCCCCCCCTCTTATTTCAATTTGATTGCTCTTTTTTAAGTATGGAAATTTCTTGTTGAGTCCACACAACATGTTGTTCACATTTGCAGCTCCTTTTTGTGTCCCTAGTGCACCGGAGCCTTTGCAGAGCAGACCCCGTGATGTTTAAACCAGGTCTCACCCTGCCCTCACTGTGTGCTCTCACCCCGGAGGCTGCTGTTCCTACGCTCGATACAGCGACACAGAGAGGAGTCAGGGCCCATCAAGTGCTTAACAAGAATGCTTCAAACCAGCAGAAGTTTTACATTAAGAGTTATAGCACCTGTTTGTACAACTCTCAAATAAGCTCCCTGATGTTACTAAGCACAACAGCTATCACTTCCGTAAACATAAACAGAATTTACAGCAGTCTGTCAGAAAATGTGTCCACAATTCCCCAAGGAATCACCTTTTGCATTTCTTTTTTTTTTTAAATTATCTTTTTTTTATTATTAAATCATAGCTGTGTATATTAGTGCCGTCAAGGGGTACAATGTACTGGTTTCATATACAATCTGAAATATTTTCATCAAACTGTTTAACATAGCCTTCATGGCATTTTCTTAGTTATTGTATGAAGACATTTGAATTCTGCATTTAGTAAGTTTCGCCTGTACCCATTCTAAGATGCACCGTAGGTGTGGCCCCATCCATTACCCTCTATCCACCATAACCTCCCCCCTCCCTTCCCCTTCCTTGGCCCTTTCCCCATATTCTTGTGCTATAGTTGGGTTATAGCCTTCATGTGAAAGCTATAAATTAGCTTCATAGTAGGGTTGAGTACATTGGATACTTTTTCTTCCATTCTTGAGATACTTTGCTAAGAAGAATATTTAGCCCCCAAGCCTGTGTGGGGAGTGGGACTTAGGCAGCATTTCAGCAGCTCCCAGGCAGTTTTTTCACTGACCTCCAGGACTCTGCTCTACCCAGGGACACTGGAATCATCATACTGTTATTTCTTTAATATAATCCTTCTCAATCTCATTAAAGTGCGACTAAAAAGTGAAAACAAGAATTGGGGATTATAGTGAAACACAGGATGAAGCTCTTTAGGTCAAAATGAACAGTGTCTCAAAGCTATTTCTATCTTGCTTTGTGGTTTTAAAACATATTGAACTTTTAAGTTAACTTTTGTATAAAGAACTTATTCTAGGTTTCTGGTAACTCATCAGACATTTCCAAACTCAGGTTCAATTAGAGGGTATTCAGCACTGTGTGCTCACCTCTGAGAGTGCAGGCTGGGGTGACGCGGTGCCAGGCTGCTCCCTGGAAAGCCTCGCGTGTTAGCATTTGCATATTACACAACTCGCTGTCCTGAGCAGAACAGTGTGCCCCGGCAGCGCGCAGCAGCAGGAGCTGGAGTCAGACCCACAGTCAGCCGTCCTCCATCCTCGGCTCTCAGCCTCGTCCTCTCAGGATGCTGGGCCCTGGGGCCTCACTGGTGACCCGGAAAATGAGTTCTAACTGTTGCACATGCTACCCCCACCCCACTCCCTGTGCTCCAACCCCAGGAACAAGTAGGCTCCTGGCTTTTCATCCACTGGGACTATTGTTTGAGTAAATCTCACACTGAAATGAAGCTTGGCTTTGCCCCCTTCCCCTGAATACATCCCACCTGCCCAGTACCCTGCACGAGTCCCTGCAGTGGAAGGCGTACATTGGCTTGGGCCAAAAAGGCAGGACATTTTTAAGCAGGGGATTATAGGTTATAGGTGGGTTTAAAGAGTCTTTGATTTGTGATTGGTTACAGAAATGCCCCTCGAAGGATTGGAATGTTTTCAGTTGAGATAAGGAGATCTGTTATCAGAGAAAAGTCCCAGGACAGCAACCCAGACCCCAGGGATCTGCTAAGGAAACTGAGGGCCTGCAGGCTTGGTCTAAGCTTGCATGACCTTAGGCCTGGTAATGAGTAGAAGGTGACTTCTCCCAGAAGGGAGGGGGCGTGACAAGGCTGGCCTGAGCTTCCTTCTCATGGCCAGCAGCTCAGCCTTGGATATTGCTGGGGTCCCCTGGGTCAGGAGAGGGGTCCATTCTGTCAGTGAGGGGGTAAGATTTTACTTTAGTTCACACGCAGCAGGACTCTGGGTCTACTGTACCCTGATCCTGGACTTCCAGCCTCCAGAACAGTGAGCAGTGAATTTCTGTTGTTGGTAAATTACCCAGGGTAAGGAATGTTGTTACAGCAGCCCAGCTGATTAAGACAATCCACATTCCCAGAGAGAACCATGCTGTCTCTCCGTGGTCTGCTCACCTGCACCACCTGTGGGTCTGTCTGGAATACCCTCTGCAGGGCTTCCCTTCCATGCAGCATCCTCCTCACCCTTTCAGAGCTTCCTCCTGAGCCCACAGTGGCACCTTCCTGCCCCAGGTTCCTGTCCCCAGTGAAGTCCACCATATTCACCTGGCACGGTAGTTTTTAGCTCTTTTACCCTTGGTCACGGGCACTTCCCAGGGGCTGGACCTGGGCTGTTGGTGTACTCCAGGGTGAGCGGCACCCAGCAGCCTCTAGGTGGGTGGCGTTGGCGGCCTTTCCTCACGTCCAGGTATCTCCACAGAAACCTTTCAGGTAGACAGGGAAGACTTTGTGATTCCAGTTTTATTGAGGAAAAATCAAGTTTCAGAGGAGAATGTTGTGTAAGGTTAGCCCAAAGCCAGTGTCAGGAGAGGAACAGAAGGTGGATGCTCTTCTTCCAGCTCTGTTTTAATTGCATGTTGTAGCCTCTAACAACAGAGCGTGAATCTTGCCTCTTCCTCCATGAGCTTGCTGTGTGACCATGGTAAGTTACTTCACCTCTCTGTGCTGGGTGAGAAGTAATGAGAATAAAAAAGAATGATTCAGGCAAAGTGCTTCCTGCACACCTTGACCCACAGTAAACACTGAATGTGTGGGCGCTAACACTGTTGTATTTACAATCAACATTGTCAACTGTCCCATACTCTCTTTGAGGAGGACTGGGTGAATTTACAAAGTGAACTTGTATTCTCTCTGTTACTCACTTTACCTTACTTGAAAAGTTCAAGTTGGTGGGTGCCAGGCTGCCGCAGCGTGCTGCAGAGGAGTTGACTTCAAGTACCAATGCCTACGTTCCTTTAGCATACGCGAAGGTTTAACTGCCAAGCCCCTCATCATAGTAATTACAGAACTGCTCAGGGTACATTGGTGGCACTTAGTGGCTCATTTAATGGAAGTCATGCAGTTGCATCACTGGATGGGCATGGAGAGATCAGCGTTGTTATCTCTGGCTCTGAATTACCTGGCTTTAGTCTGGTTGATTGACTGTGACAATCTTAACATTTTCAAAAACGTATAACATCTTTCAAGATTTTAATATGTCAAAGACAAGCCCATTAAGATTTTGTTTAGGGGCGGCACCTGTGGCTCAGTGAGTAGGGTGCCAGCCCCATATGCCGAGGGTGGCGGGTTCAAACCCAGCCCCGGCCAAACTGCAACCAAAAAATAGCTGGGCGTTGTGGCGGGTGCCTGTAGTCCCAGCTGCTCGGGAGGCTGAGGCAAGAGAATCGCGTAAGCCCAAGAGTTAGAGGTTGCTGTGAGCCGTGTGACGCCACAGCACTCTACCCGAGGGCGGTACAGTGAGACTCTGTCTCTACAAAAAAAAAAAAAAAGAAATTAATTAAAAAAAAAGATTTTGTTTAGATTAAGCTATCGAGTATATATAATTTCAAGGGAAAGGACCGTTGTTACATTATGCAAGTTCACTTTTTTCTGTACATATATCTTTTCCCTTTTTATTCTATTAAACTTTTAAAAAAGTAGCTGTTAGCAGTGGGGATGAATGTGAAGCAGCAATATCACTTAGCAATTCAGGTTAGTAAAAATCACAACAAGAAGGAAAAACCCGTGGCATAATTTATAGCATATTCATGGCTGAGCTGACGGAAGCCCTGCTCCCTCTGACCACTCAGTTACTGAGCCGAGGACGCCAGACGGCAGCCTTTGGTGCTGTCTCGCATTTATTCCAAGTTGTCTAATTCCTCTTAAACAAGAACGCTGCAGCTTTCTTTGGCTGAGAAGCAAATGGATTTCTCCCTTATGATGCCCCTTCTTCCACATCAGAAGCAAGGAAGACTAACAGGTGCCCATCAACTGAAAAGATGACTTGGGGTGAGGGTTCTCTGAGCTCCGGGGTGGAGCAGGGTGAAGGAACCCCCTTCTCACAAGGCTGGAGCCACCTTCCCTCTGCTCTGATAAGTAAAGGTGTGCACGTTGGCAATGAGGGTAGAGGAGGTGGCCACTGCTAAAGCCAACCAGAGCCTTCTGCACTCAGACGTCAGCAGCCAAGAATGACCAGTGTTGGCCAGGACAGCAGCTGGAGAGCCACCTCCTCAGGTGGTTTGCTGCCTCCCAGGAGCAGTGGGTCCAGGTGTGTTGGCATGGGATTGTGGGACTGGGAAGGGGAAAGAAGGGCTCTCTGGAGGGCCACCCTGTTCTTAGCTCAGCCCCAAATCAATGTATTGATCTTCAAAAGTGAGCTAGAAGATTAGATTAAACTGGGTTTTGCAATGGTGACAATCCAAAAGAAAATTGAAACCCAAAAGTAAATTGAAGAGACAGCTATTCAAAGTCCTTAAATTAAATCAATAGACTGGCACCTTTTCTTGGCAAAGTACCATGCTGAGATCTCAAGTTTACAAATGTGAAGAAAACCTGTTGCTTTCAAATACAGTTAAAAATAACTGAATCTTGAATTCCCTGTTAAGAGGGAGTGCAGATGGGGGTATTTTCCAAGTTAAGTTCTAGAAAGGCAGTCTCCGATATGGGTGCTGTCAACCCAGTTGTTTTCAAGAACCTTCTCCAGGGAGTGAAAAAAATAGTATTATCTTTAAATAGTTATTTTTATATTACCCTTGTTTAATGTCTAACTTCTTTGTGTATTTTATATTGGACATGATATATTAGTATGTTGGTCCTTTCTTTTGCATTTAACTTATTAAAAAGTAGACAAGATATAGGAATGTTCAAATTCTTTTACTGCTAGGAATGGGCAACCCAGGTCATTTAGACGGCTCTGTTCTGCTGTGTGCTGGAGCTTCAGTGTGCCCCGTAAGAGCTGTGGAACTTCTTTTGCATGTTCTTACATCTCCTGGAGATTTGGTAGCTTGGGAGATGTATAATTTGTGAGGTGGGCCAGTGCCTTTCTTCAGTGGACATCTGCTTTTCCTTTTATGGTAATGACTAGAAGTAACTGTTGAGGAAGCATCAAGGAAGCGACATTTCAAAACAAGATTGATCAACTGTAGAACAGAGCAAAAGGAAAATCCTGCTAAGTAAAATTAAAAAATTATTCCTCCTAATGCTCTAGTTATTACTGAAAGATAGTTCATAAACTCAAAACAATGCAAACAGCTCCCATATGTCCATGCTGATTGCAGGGGGAGGTTTCTTGGTGAGGAGGGTAAAGATGGGGATGGAGATGGAGATGGAGATAAGAATGGAGAAGATGGGGGTGAAGATGAGGATGAGGAAAGGATGGGATAAAGATGAGGATGGAGAAGAGAATGGGGCTGGAGATAAGGATGAATAAAATGGGGATGAGGATGAAGATGGGTATTGGGAAGGGGGTGGAGATGAAGGTGAGGATGGAGATGAAGATGAAGATAGAGAATATGAGGACAAGGATGGGCAAGGGGAAGAGGAAGGGCATGGAGATGAGGATGGAGAAGACGAGGATGGAGATGGGGATGGAGAAGATGGGGTTGGAGATGGGGATGGAGAAGACAGGGATGGGGATGGAGAAGATGGGGTTGGAGATGGGGATGGAGAAGATGGGGATGGAGATGGGAATGGAGAAGATGGGGATGGAGATGGAGAAGATGGGGTTGGAGATGGGGATGGAGAAGATGGGGATGGAGATAGGAATGGAGAAGATGGGGTTGGAGATGGGGATGGAGAAGACGGGGATGGGGATGGAGAAGACGGGGATGGGGATGGAGAAGATGGGGATAGAGATGGATAAGATGAGGATGGGGATGGAGAAGATGGGGATGGGGATGGAGAAGATGGGGATGGAGATGGGGATGGAGAAGACAGGGATGGGGATGGAGAAGATGGGGTTGGAGATGGGGATGGAGAAGATGGGGATGGAGATGAGGATGGAGAAGACGAGGATGGAGATGGGGATGGAGAAGATGGGGTTGGAGATGGGGATGGAGAAGACAGGGATGGGGATGGAGAAGATGGGGTTGGAGATGGGGATGGAGAAGATGGGGATGGAGATGAGGATGGAGAAGACGAGGATGGAGATGGGGATGGAGAAGATGGAGTTGGAGATGGGGATGGAGAAGACAGGGATGGGGATGGAGAAGATGGGGTTGGAGATGGGGATGGAGAAGATGGGGATGGAGATGGGAATGGAGAAGATGGGGATGGAGATGGAGAAGATGGGGTTGGAGATGGGGATGGAGAAGATAGGGATGGAGATGGGAATGGAGAAGATGGGGTTGGAGATGGGGATGGAGAAGACGGGGATGGGGATGGAGAAGATGGGGATAGAGATGGATAAGATGAGGATGGGGATGGAGAAGATGGGGATGGGGATGGAGAAGATGGGGATGGAGATGGGGATGGAGAAGATGGGGATGGAGGTGGGGACAGAGGTAGGGATGGGAATGGAGATAAGGATGAAGAAGATGGGGATGGAGCTGAGGATGGAGAAGAAGGGGATGGGGATGGAGATGGGGATTAGGATGGAGAAGATGGGGATGGAGATGAGGATCAAGAGGATGATAGAGAGGAAGATGGAGAGGGCTGTGGAGATTATGCAGATGGACAGCCTTAGAGAAGGGATGGGGGCCTGCACCAGGCTGAGGAGCCCATATCAATCCCCACTGTGGACTTTGGTATAGAGTATTCTTCTTATATTTTCAGAATTGTTGTTCCATAAGAATTGGGACTAAAAATATCTAGAAATTGCAAAGCTCTTGTGTGGTTAGTCAATCTATTGAGAATAGAACTGGGAAAAATGAAATCTCATTCACCTTTTTAATGTATTTTTTTTTATCAATTTCTTATACTCAGAAAAGCTTGACCACTTGTCATCAAGTTCTTATTAAAAGTTTGAGATAAATTTGATAGTTCTTAAGGAACCTCTTTATCATGTAGCTGTAGTGATTATAATTCTTTTAGCTCCTCTGCTGAAAGACACTATTTAAAGCATAAAGTACTTTTGAATATTAACTCATGAATTCTAACAACACCCTTGTGGGGAAGGTAGGTGGCAAAATGACTCATTCAAGGGCACATTAATAAGTCAGTGGTAGAGTTTGGCACGTGGAAGAAGAGTTTCTGGACTTTTTAGAAGTGTTTTTTCCACTGAGCTAGTCCTATTAAACTAGGAAAGGCTTATCAGCCGAGAAAATCTGTGGACAGCCACAAATGCCATATGTTTTCATTCATGCCATGCACCAGTTAGGGTTCCTATGTATAAACACAGAACTCAAATCAGAAGCAGAGAAGTCACTTATTGGAGGGACATCACCTAGCTCACAACGTCATATGAGTTCTGGAAACTAGGTCCAGACAGTGGCCCAGGACAGAAGAGGCTGGGCTTCAAACCCCGGGCAGGGCCAGCCTAGACATCGGTAGCCCTGGATGGTAAGAAATAAACCCCAGACTCTCTGCCCTTTAGCACTATCATTCAGAGTCCCAGGAGAAACATCTTGTGATTAAGTTTAACTGACACTGGGTTCTAGAAAACAAAAGAGCAAAACAACAAAAACATTTGAAAAGTGTTATTATTTCCCATGGCACGGTCTCCACAGACTGTCTGCCAATCACCTGGTTTGTCAGGAGCCCATCAGAATCCCGGGGCCAGTTTACACTACAGGCAATGACCTTGGGGTGTGCCTCAAGCCCCTAGTATGGACCCACCTCGTCTGTCCAGTGCCTGTGCCTTTCCTAGAATAGTGCTCCCTCCGTCTGACCCTGTGGTGGCCACTCTTTCCTGGGATGGAAATCAAAACCTCCCCAGGGACCCTCATGGTGAGGTGTGACAAGGACACCTCCAGTGCTCTAGGGTGTTATCTAGACTCACAGCTTTCCCATGTGCCCGCTGACTTACTGCCATGGGGCTCTGCCTGGCCCTCCTGGGGTGTTGCCTCTGGCTGGACCTGGCATCTTGGACAGGCACTCTGTGTAAGCAGCCGGGTCTCTCACACCCACAAAGAGCATGAGCTGCCTCCTCGGCTTCCTCTGGGTCACCTCTACATTTCTCACCCAGACATGAACTAGTCTCCCCACCTCACCACTCTTAGAACACTAGGGACTCAACAAAGAGAACTATAATCTCCCATTTGTATGTTGTAGTCAACTCAGGCTGATGCGTCACATCAAAAGCTGGACACATATCCCCTCACTCCTCGCCGAGGACTGCCAGGCCCCCACAAGGAGAAGGAAACCACCTCTCTGTTTCTTTCAAAGATAACTTGAATTTTGTTGTTTAATATTCTGAGAAGAAAAGCCAAAGGGACACCAGTTAATATCATTTTATAAACTGAAAATCCTATAACTAAACAGAAGGACAAAGACCATATGTGACTAGGAAACTCAGAATGAGTTGATTACTCACATAGTTCATGATCAGCGGTGATGTAAAGTATTTCTTTTTTTTTTTTTATTGTGGGAATTCATTGAGGGTACAAAGAACCCTCAATGAATAGGGATTCTGAATAAGGATTCTTCCTCCCAGGTTACATTGATTGCATTTGTTAGATAAATTCCCTCTTATAATTGTGCCCTGCCCCCAAAAGTTGTGTCACACACTGTAACCCCCCATCCCTCCGTCTTTCCCTCTCTGCTCTTCCCTTCCGCCCCCACCATGTACTAGGTAATTAATTGTCCTCATATCAAAATTGAGTACATAGGATACTTGCTTCTCCCTTCTTGTGATGCTTTATTAATAAGAATATGTTCCACTTCCATCCAGGTTAATACAAAAGATGTAAATCTCCATCTTTTCATCTTTTTAATGGCTGAATAGTATTCCATGATGTACATATACCACAGCTTGTTAATCCATTCCTGGGTCGGTGGGCATTTAGGCTGTTTCCAGATTTTGGCAATTATAAATTGAGCTGTGATAAACAGTCTAGTGCAAGTGTCCTTATGGTAAAAAGATTTCTTTCCTTCTGGGTAGATGCCCAGCAATGGGATTGCAGGATCAAATGGGAGGTCTAGCTTGAGTGCTTTGAGGTTTCTCCATACTTCCTTCCAGAAGGTCGTATTAGTTTGCAGTCCCACCAGCAGTGTAAAAGTGTTCCCTTCTCTCCACATCCACGCCAGCATCTGCAGTTTTGAGATTTTGTGATGCGGACCATTCTCCCTGGGGTTAGATGATATCTCAGGGTGGTTTTGATTTGCATATCTCTAATAATTAGGGATGATGAGCATTTTTTCATATGTTTGTTAGCCATTCGTCTGTCTTCTTTAGAGAAGGTTCTATTCATCTCTCTTGCCCAGTGATATAAGGGATTGTTGGCTCTTTTTATGTTGATTAATTTGAGTTCCGTACAGATCCTAGTTATCAAGCTTTTGTCTGATTTAAAATATGCAAATATCCTTTCCCATTATGTATGTTCTCTATTAGCTTTGGTTGTTTTTTCCTTAGCTGTACAGAAGCTTTTCAGTCTAATGAAGTCCCACTGATTTATTTTTGTTGTTGTTGCAATTGCCACTGAAGTCTTCCTCATAAAGTCTTTCCCCTGGCAAATATCTTCAAGTGTTTCTCCCATGCTTTCTTTGAGGATTTTTATCATTTTGTGCCCTAAATTTAGGTCTTTTATCCATTTTGAATCCATTTTTGTGAGTGAAGAAAGGTGCGGGTCCAGTTTCAGTCTTTTACATGTGGATATCCAGTTCTCCCAGCGCTATTTACTGAATACGAATTCTTTCCCCCAGTGTATGTTCTTTGGCTTATCAAAGATTAGGTGGGTTTAAGATGTTAGTTTCATCTCTCATTTTTTTTTTATTTAGTTCCAGATGTCTATGTCTCTATTTTTGTGCCAATACCATGCTGTTTTGATCACTATGGCCTTATAGTTCAGCCTAAAGTCTGGTAGGCTAATGCCCCTGGCTTTGTTTTTATTACTAAGAACTGCCTTAGCTGTATGGTTTTTTTCCTGGTTCCATACAAAACGAAGAATTATTTTTTCCAAATCTTAAAAGTATGATGTTGGTGTTTTAAAAGGGATGGCATTGACTCTGTAGACTGCTTTGGAAAGTATGGACATTTTAACAATGTTGATTCTTCCCAGCTATGAGCATGGTATGCTCTTCTAACCCAGCCTGAGACGGAGCACAGGTGACGGGTGCACAACACACTTGCTCTGACATCAGGCATGGCCAGGCAGCACCAGATTACACCTTTTAGAAGAATCCTGGCTGACCCTAGTGGTATGATTTTAAATTCTGCAGGGGGTAGGTAACCCAGAATTTGTGAGGGACACAGACAGCATTTTCTAATGACAAAATGCCCTAACACATTCTGCCAACTGGACTCTCCTTAAGCCCAGAAAAGCCCCTTGAAAACATAAACCTCCTGCCTTAACTTGGGTGATGATGAAATTTTTTAAACAACTTTGTTCCCATTTTCAGCTGGGCTCATCTGAACCGAGGGTAGAAGGCTTTGTCTCAAGGTGGGTGAAAATCAAACACCATAGGTGGACCAGAGGAAGCAGTGGTTTCTGAGCCTTGTCCCTGGGGTGGGCTGGGAAGGGAGATCAGGGGAACACACAGGCTTCCTCCTCATACATACATGTTTTAGTTCTGTCTAAAAGGAGGCCCCTGTTCAATGCACTTCCAAAAATCTCAAGTAAAAGAATGGCCATAAACACAACTAAAAAAAAAAAATCAGCATTCTAAATCCAGTTCCATCTCTAATTTAGTTTATAAATCTGGGCAAGTTAGTTAGCCTGTTTGAGTCAAAATTTCCTCTTTGATCAAATTAGGAGGTTTGTGACAACAGCTGTACTGTCCGTTTCTCCAGAACCTTCCTCCCAGCCTCCCACCTCCACTGTCCAACCAATGCAGTTGCTATTGCCTGTGATGGGAACTAAGTATGTTTTATTTGGACTTAAACATATATATCTTTTATAGCTATCTGTTATAAAATAAAACCTTAAAGACTTTCCTAGTCTGTAAGTTGAAGATATTCAATAATGCACTCACTTTCTTAAGTTCCATGTAAAGCAAAACAAAAATGGTCCTTTGAAGTCCTTCTGACTTCCTGTTGGCCTGTTGCTGGGAGTTTTTGTGTGTTGTTTGTTTGCTTTTGTCTGTGAGTAAATAGAACAAACAAAACCAATAGGATATCCCAGAAGAGGCAGAGAGGACAATTGTGACAAAAAAGAAGAACATGATCTAAAATATCAAAAGGTATCCAAGAAACCCATAAAAAGGGAGGGGAGCTAGAGGGTTCTTTCAATAAGAAAATGATTTCTACAATGTTTAAGAATAAAGAAACTTATAAAATATTAAAAAGAAAATTTAAGTGTGGATTCTTATCACGGGCAATTACTTCTTAGCAGAAGGGAATGATGATTGGAGAGAGAGGAATCTATTTAAAAGTCATGCTTTGCTATTTTATGTAGATAAATTGTCATCTGGTTACCAGCTAGGACGGTGGTTTTCTATGACTTTTTCAAAGTTTAGCATTGGCTGTTTAGGTTTGAATAGAATCATGGATTAAAGACACATGTTAAACACCTCCAGAATACAGGGATGAACACTTAAAAATTGGCTCTTGGATTTCGTTGGAATTATCCATTTGTCTCAGTTTGACTCAGTAAGAACGGGTATATTCCAGGCACAAGGATTGCAGGAGAACTCAAGTTCAATTAGCTCTTGTGTATTTGCTTTTTATGGTGTTAAATGCTCAGATTCTCTCTTCAACAAAAAGACAACATCTCTTTACTATTCACATAAAAGGGAAGAACGGGGACCTGGAGGCCACGGGCCCAATGTCCTAAGGCACCGAGTTGCAGTGTCACTCAGCTAATTTTTGGTGCTCATGTTACCCCTTTGGGGCCCTGAGCACGTGGAGTGTCACTTCCTAACACCAAGTGTGGAGACACAGACAAGTCTGAGACAATAGGGGCAAGGCGGGAACACTGATTCTGCTGTTTGCATTAGGACTTGTCGAAGTTTCACTTACTTACCTCCAACCTTGAGACAGCGTTTGTAACCTCACCAGTTTTAAAGCTACATATAAGATATGGAATCTCTGTGCCTCCATCTGAATAATATTTTCAGAAATTTGGGAGGCACCAGGAATTTTAGCTTTTTACCACTGCCATGGAAACAGACCCTAAATTTCAATCATGTCTGTGTCCTGAATTTCTTCCATGAGCGTGCATACACCCTGACGCAGCGCAGGCTGTGGGCTGGAAGCTCTGGCGTCAAGGCTGGCCTTCCACATAGGTCTGGCCAAGAGGGTGGCAGGATCCTGCTGGTGTCAGAGAGCGGGGGGGGGGGTCTCTCTTTTGCGAGAGACTGAGGGAAATATCCCGTCTGTGGCAGGTATCAGGCACAGGTCTGCCAACAGAGACAAATAAATGTTGGGAGAGTAGGGCCTCTTCACGATGAGATCCGTGGTTCATCTTGGATTCTGACCACTTCTTGAGGGGATCAACCACCCACCAATTATGCTCTCACCACAACATCATGACACCCGCTTTGTGAATACATACGTGACTTCAGGCCCCACATGTCACATCCCTGATGGAGAAAACACACTTATCCCTGGGATAGTGGGGCTCATCTTAGGGAGTCAGCCTGGGAGGCAGCGTGTCAGGCACGAGGGATGCTTCTCCAGGCAGAGGCTGGAGCCACCTAAGGTGGATTAACAGTGTCGGTTCTTGTAGAGAGGAGAGAGTATCAAGTCCTCAGTGTGTACAGTGACAGGGCAGGAATGCGTGTCAGGTGAAGTCACAGACCCCTTAAGGATTATTGGGGACAAAGATTCAGGGCTGGGCATCTGAAAGTCAGGCAGACGTGGCCGGGGCAGCTCCACTGGGGAAGCCGTGACAGCAGGATGCTGAGTGGCCAGTGTGTGGTTGGGCTCTCGGCGGTGGCCAGAGAGTAGTGGTGGGAGTGGAGCTCAGGGCATTTCTCTCCCCCAACTTCTCAGTCTGTACCTGTTCCCTTGGCAGGGACTCCACCCCTTCATGGCTGTTACCCCCACTGTGACCAGCACTAACCCAGGCAAAGTAGAAGGAGGCAGGATGGAATATACCTGCTATTTCTGTAATACTTCAATGACTGACTAACTTGAACTCATTAACATTGATGTGTTACCATCAATAAGCCTTCCTTCCCCTACAGAGTGAAAGTTTGCTCTTTGTTAAAGCAGTGCCAGGTGGGAGTAAGAGCCAGTCAGGGCACGTGCGACAGCAGAAGCTGGACTCCTCCCCTGACCGGGGTCCCACAGTGGTCTGGAGTTTAGAGCGAGGTGACCCTGCGGGCAGGGGTGCTCTCTGTCCCTGAGGCACACCGCGTCCCCCCTTGGAAGGCTAGTGATGGCTGCTGAGGTTTCAGTTCAGGCTTCAGCAAGATCTCCTTAACAGAGAGCGGTTTTAAGGATCAGACAGGCCTCTGTTCAAATTTTCAAATTGCAGTTATCCAGCTGTGCAATCTTGTACAGTCTACCTAACTCCTCAGAACTGCGATCTCTTCATGCAATGGGAATGCTAAACTCTACTGTTTGGAGTTAATGTAGGACCCACACACACCTAATTAAGACAATTACGTTTGTGAACCCATCCCAGAAAAGTGCTACATACCTCATTGGTGAATATCACCACAGTCACCTTCAAAGCACTCCCCTTGGGAAACTATACACCTATGCCAGCACCTAGACCACTCTTTAAAGCAATTTTGAAAGTCTTTTTCTGGAATGACCATCAAAGCTATGGTCGCACACAAAAACACAGAACAATGATAATGGACACCACTGCAAGACACTGTCGCAGATCGACACAAACACAGCTGTGAGACACTGATGCCCTCAGCTTCTGAAGCCCTCGGAGTCATTTCTACAGTGTTGCCAACGTAAGGCGAGTTTGCAAATTTAATTGTCAGACCTCCTACACTGACAGCTCTTACGGTCATTCCAGAAAAAGAGTCCCATAGTTGCTTTGAAGGGTGGACTAGGCATGACATAGGGGTGCCTTGAAGCTGGCCGTACGACGTTCTGCAATGAGGTCTGCAGTAGCACTGTTTCTATGATGAGTTCACAGACCTGTCAGACCTCATGTGTGCGCGCCCATGATAATATATATGGACACACGCGAATAAACACGTTTATCCGTGCCTGCATGTGTGCACAGAGACATATTTCATGTGTGTCTAAATCATTACCTGACTTCCACAATTATTTTAACCTTAAATTTTTTCCCTAGACTTCCAGATAATATATCTGTTTTTCGGATCTATCTTATTCACAAACTGGTATTGAATGATCTTCATCCCCTAGACTTTGAGACTCTTGTTTACTCTCTGTTTACATTCTGTACCTTCTGCAAGGAGTAGTTTACAACTGCAGGTGTTCAATAAACAAAAGCATAGCGGGCCTTCAGGCCTTCTGTTTACAATGCTCCCAACAACAGTGTGCTTCATACCAAACCCCTCCCTCCAACTAGAATTCCTCCTCTGGTTAGAGCTCCACATCTTAACACCGATGTCGATCACTTCTCTTCTACCAATGGCTGAATCAAGAGCAGGTGTAAAGTCCCCACCCTGAGTCTCCCACCACTGAGACCGGCTCTGCACTCTTCCTGGGTTAGTCTGGACCAAAGTCCTCAGTGTGGGGCACTGCAGAATCAGTGTCTCTAACCAATCTTTCAAATGAATTAGAAAGCAAATAAACTTAATGTCACATTTCAGAATAAGTGCTGTGTGCTCAGCAGTATCACAGTTCACAACTCCGAACTACTGTTGTACTTGGGTCCACTTGACGACTGGAACTCTATTCCTAGATTTTAATGTCCCTTCAGGCTGTTGGGTTCAGTTTTGGTTTAGTTCTTGTGTGGGGGGAGGCAGCCATGAGAATTGAGGATGTGTTTCCCTGGCTTAGAGACAGCTTTCTGCAGGAATGAACCAGAGGTTCTTTTTGGGGAACTCGAGGTGGAGATCAGGGCAGTCTGGGCCATCTGTCCTCGTTGGTTCCCTCAGCCTCTGTCGCCTGTGTCCGTGGTCGCCCTCGCACAGCTGGGAAGGGGCGGCAGGTGCACAGCAGGGCTGGGGGCGGGGCAGGGGCACACCAGCGGCCTGTGTCCAGGGTGCCAGAAGTCTACAGTGGTGGGATTTGTTTAGGAAAATAGAAGGCGAGGACCTTTTGTCAACCGTGTGAATAAGAAATACGAAGGCGAGTAGGAGGAAGCATCTGGGGGCTGCCCAGTGGCCAGCCGTCTGATTGCCGGGATGGGGCTGCCCAGTGGACTGCCATCTGATGGCTGGGACCCAGGAGTGAGTGCAGCTGCAGCGGGCTCATGTCTGAGGAGCTGAGAAGGCTGTGTTCAGAATGCTGCTTTTTCTTTTGAAACTGTTATTGATCAAAATTAAGACTATAACATTTGGGGAACTTTGAGAAAAAGGGAGTTTCTTGTTATCACTAATTTTTATGGAAGGCCCCTATGAGAAAATTAAGACAGATAAGACAGTGATACAGCCACAGAAAGGTGGAATGCGCAATGTGGGTGACTCAGCCACAGAAAGATGGAAGGCATGATGTGGGCCTGCCCTCTGACTTGAGGCTTCCCACAGGTCTGGGACACACAGGTCGGGAGCCGCAGCCCGTTTCACTCTGGGGGTTGCCCAGGCACAGGAGCCATCAGCCAAGACGTCACTAACTGACCCCCTCAGAGGTGGACTGACTGGGGACGGTGCTGGGCCTTGCTGTGGTCCCGCCTGTGCTCCCAGCCGGCATCAGGCCAACCTTTCAGGCGGTTGGGTTTTGCTGCTCTTTACTCTGTGGTTGCCCAGATGTCCCTGGGAGCCCAGCTGGAATCTTCTCTAGACAAATGCAAGGGATGAATTCAAAAGTACCCAAAATTAGCGTTTCCTCCTTCAAATGTCAAGGAACCACAGTGTGGCTGGACCATTTAGGGTTGATCTAAATGGGAGTTTGGGGACCACACAGCTTGAAGACCATTTGCAATTTTTCTTTTGTTATTTCATCTTTACCAAACTTAAGTTTGTGATTCTCTGGGAAAACACTTGGACTTTTTGAAAACTGAATAAACTATTAAGAATCAAGTTTTAATGAAAATAGTCAATTGTAGGTAAGGACAGCTTTAATTTATGAACACCTAATATGTGCCAGGCACTCTATGCACCTCATGAAACTTCTCAACAATCCTTCCAAGGAGGCCTAGAATTAAATATCTTTCTTTTTCTTTTTCTTTTTCTTTTTTGAGACAGAGTCTCACTGGGTTGCTCTCAGTAGCATGCTGTGGCCTCACAGCTCAGAACAAACTCAAACTCCTGGGCTTAAGCCATTCTCTTGCCTCAGCCTCCCGAGTAGCTACAGGAGCTCACCACAATGCCTGGCTATTTTTTTGTTGTAGTTGTCATTGTTGTTTGGCAGCCCCGGGCTAGGTTCGGACCCGCCAGCTTGGGTGTATGTGGCTGGTGCCCTAGCAGCTGAGCTACAGGCCCTGAGCCCAGATTAAATATCTTTCTAAAGGTCACAGAGCTCTTAAGTTTAATGGCAGCAGAATCACAGATTTAACCCATATGTTTCTGAATTCAAAACCTTCTAAACCAGGTAAACCAAAGGAGAATTTTTATGCAGTGAATGAAATATCACCATCTATGAGTTAGGATACAACGGGACACATCCATCTTTAAAGCATGAACACAGTTATGTGCCACCTAGCAACATTTCCATCAACGATAGCCATAGAGATGACCGTAGTCCCATAAATTAGAATGGAGCTATAAAATTCCTGTCACCTGGGGATATTATAGCCATCTCAACCTTGTGGCATAGCACATTTATAGCCCTGGCCTGTGCTATGAAATTATAGCACATACAATTAAGTATTGTACATTACACTGGATAATGATGATGAGTGACTCTGTTACTGGTTTATGTGTTTAGTATACTATACATTTTGTCGTTATTTTAGAGAGTACTCCTTAATCTTATAAAATAAAAAAGATAACTGTAAAATGGCCTCAGGCAGGTCCTTTAGGAGGTATCCAGAGGAATCACAGATGACAGCTCCATGCCTGCTGCTGCCCTGAGGCCCTACCAGTAGACCAGATGTGGTGTGATACCGAGGAGCCCAGCCCTGTGATGATAACGTGATTTTGATGAGCCCAGCCCTGTGTAGGCCTAAGCCAATGTGCGTGTTTGTGTTTTAGTTTTTAATGAAAAAGTTTAAAAAGAAAAAATAAAAATTCAAAAAATTTAAAATAGAAATAAGCTTATAGAATAAGGATATAAAGAAGGAAAATATTTTTGAACAGCTATACAATTTGTGTTTTAAGCTAAGTGATATTATCCAAGAAGTTAAGAGTCCAAAGAGTCCAAGAATCCAAAAGTTAAGAGTAAATTTAAAAATGTATTAAGTAAAAAAGTTACAATACGCTAAGGTTAACTTTTTATTGAGGAAAGAAGAATGTATGTTTAAATGAGCTTAGTGTGGCCCAAGCGTACCGTGTTGACAAAGTCTAGAGTCGTGCACAGAAACGTCCGGCCTTCACATGCACAGGGGCTTGCCCACATGACCTCCAGGCCAGCGAGCAGCATTCACGGTCAGTGCCTGAGACAGGTGTACCATTTTTTACCTTTTATACCACATATTTACAGTACTTTTTCTATGTTTAGACACACAAATCCTTACCCTTGTTTTCCTGGCCCTCAGCACTCAGGACAGGGACATGCTGGGCTTTGTAGCCTGGGGACAGTGGGCTGTCCCTGTGGCTTGGGTGTGACTCCACCACCCGGTGTGTCTAAGTGCCTCTCTGGCATTCACAGGACAGCAAAACTGTGTAATGATGCACTTCTCAGCGCGTGTCCCCATGGTGAAGGGACAATGACTGCACCTAAGTTTGGAGGTGTGAGACTAACAAATTTGTCAAATTTGAAAACTTCAGACCCAGAGCACTGTCAGACGTAAAGCAGCCCTTTCTGAGGTCGTTCCGTCTCAGTGTCCGTGACTTCGTCGCTCTGATTTTCATCCTTCAGGGTGAGAATATAATCATTTCTGATTACAAAACAAAGAAAAATCCAGCACCTCACTCAATTCACTCAATCTTTATACTCAATTAAACAAGCACAGATAAGTTAAACACATTAGCATCATTTAAACCTGTCTCCCACTTTTAAATATCACCATCTAAGTTCTTCTGTGGTATCACAATTATCAGTAATTAAAATATCAAATGCTTCATTGGTGAGGTGCTTTCTTTCTTTCTTTTTTTCTGTGCTGTCAAGATAATGATTTTTAGCTTTTGTTCTGAAGGGAGAAAAGGGAAGGAAAGTTCAGGGTGACAAGAAGCAGGCAGGGAGAGTGAATGAGGGCTCAGCTGTGTGAGGCGAAGTCAGCCCCGCGTGAGCACCATTAGCTGCAGGTGTAAGCCCAGGGCAGGGTCAAGTGCTAAAATACGAAGCCTCTTTGTCTCTGGTCTGCTGCTGTTGCTCGACACCCTTCCCTTGGGTGCTGGGGACTGATGCAGCAGCGTGCTGTGGGAGGGCAGTAGCTGAGGCTCCACCCCTGTTTTTATGCCGTTGCTTGGTCACCAGTGAGGTACGTTTGGAGGAAGGAGAGGGATAGAGAAATGTGTTGTGAGTGTGTGAGACGAATCACAAATAACATCCACTCACACCTTCAAGGATCTCAAGAAGGTGTCCTCCCCGTCCACCTGGACGGGTTTCCTGCCCAGCTCCCGTGTGCCGTGCCCTTCAAGGATCTCGTGAAGGTGTCCTCCCCATCCACCTGGATGGGTTTCCTGCCCAGCTCCCGTGTGCCGTGCCCTTCAAGGATCTCGTGAAGGTGTTCTCCCCGTCCACCTGGACGGGTTTCCTGTCCAGCTCCCATGTGCGATGCCCTTCAAGGATCTCGTGAAGGAGTCCTCCCTGTCCACCTGGACGGGTTTCCTGCCCAGCTCCCGTGTGCCGTGCCCCTTCAAGGATCTCGTGAAGGTGTCCTCCCCGTCCACCTGGACAGGTTTCCTGCCCAGCTCCCGTGTGCCGTGCCCTTCAAGGATCTCATGAAGGTGTTCTCCCCATCCACCTGGACAGGTTTCCTGCCCAGCTCCCGTGTGCCGTGCCCTTCAAGGATCTCGTGAAGGTGTCCTCCCCGTCCACCTGGACGGGTTTACTGCCTATCTCCTGGGTGCCGTGCCCTTCAAGGATCTCGTGAAGGTGTCCTCCCCGTCCACCTGGACAGGTTTCCTGCCCAGCTCCCGTGTGCCGTGCCCTTCAAGGATCTCGTGAAGGTGTCCTCCCCGTCCACCTGGACGGGTTTACTGCCTATCTCCTGGGTGCCGTGCCCTTCAAGGATCTCGTGAAGGTGTCCTCCCCGTCCACCTGGACGGGTTTCCTGCCTAGCTCCCATGTGCCGTGCCCTTCAAGGATCTCGTGAAGGTGTCCTCCCCGTCCACCTGGACAGGTTTCCTGCCCAGCTCCCGTGTGCCGTGCCCTTCAAGGATCTCGTGAAGGTGTTCTCCCCATCCACCTGGACGGGTTTCCTGCCTACCTCCCATGTGCCGTGCCCTTCAAGGATCTCGTGAAGGTGTCCTCCCCGTCCACCTGGACAGGTTTCCTGCCTAGCTCCTGGGTGCCGTGCCCTTCAAGGATCTCGTGAAGGTGTCCTCCCCGTCCACCTGGACGGGTTTCCTGCCTATCTCCTGGGTGCCGTGCCCTTCAAGGATCTCGTGAAGGTGTCCTCCCCGTCCACCTGGATGGGTTTCCTGCCTATCTCCTGGGTGCCGTGCCCTTCAAGGATCTCGTGAAGGTGTCCTCCCCGTCCACCTGGACAGGTTTCCTGCCTAGCTCCTGGGTGCCGTGCCCTTCAAGGATCTCGTGAAGGTGTCCTCCCCGTCCACCTGGACGGGTTTCCTGCCTATCTCCTGGGTGCCGTGCCCTTCAAGGATCTCGTGAAGGTGTCCTCCCCATCCACCTGGACGGGTATCCTGCCTATCTCCTGGGTGCCGTGCCCTTCAAGGATCTCGTGAAGGTGTCCTCCCCGTCCACCTGGACAGGTTTCCTGCCCAGCTCCCGTGTGCCGTGCCCTTCAAGGATCTCGTGAAGGTGTTCTCCCCATCCACCTGGACGGGTTTCCTGCCTAGCTCCCATGTGCCGTGCCCTTCAAGGATCTCGTGAAGGTGTCCTCCCCGTCCACCTGGACAGGTTTCCTGCCTAGCTCCTGGGTGCCGTGCCCTTCAAGGATCTCGTGAAGGTGTCCTCCCCGTCCACCTGGACAGGTTTCCTGCCTATCTCCTGGGTGCCGTGCCCTTCAAGGATCTCGTGAAGGTGTCCTCCCCGTCCACCTGGACAGGTTTCCTGCCCAGCTCCCGTGTTCCGTGCCCTTCAAGGATCTCGTGAAGGTGTTCTCCCCATCCACCTGGACGGGTTTCCTGCCTAGCTCCCATGTGCCGTGCCCTTCAAGGATCTCGTGAAGGTGTCCTCCCCGTCCACCTGGACAGGTTTCCTGCCTAGCTCCTGGGTGCCGTGCCCTTCAAGGATCTCGTGAAGGTGTCCTCCCCGTCCACCTGGACAGGTTTCCTGCCTAGCTCCTGGGTGCCGTGCCCTTCAAGGATCTCGTGAAGGTGTCCTCCCCGTCCACCTGGACAGGTTTCCTGCCTATCTCCTGGGTGCCGTGCCCTTCAAGGATCTCGTGAAGGTGTCCTCCCCGTCCACCTGGACGGGTTTCCTGCCTATCTCCTGGGTGCCGTGCCCTTCAAGGATCTCGTGAAGGTGTCCTCCCCGTCCACCTGGACGGGTTTCCTGCCTATCTCCTGGGTGCCGTGCCCTTCAAGGATCTCGTGAAGGTGTCCTCCCCGTCCACCTGGACAGGTTTCCTGCCTAGCTCCTGGGTGCCGTGCCCTTCAAGGATCTCGTGAAGGTGTCCTCCCCGTCCACCTGGACAGGTTTCCTGCCTATCTCCTGGGTGCCGTGCCCTTCAAGGATCTCGTGAAGGTGTCCTCCCCGTCCACCTGGACGGGTTTCCTGCCTATCTCCTGGGTGCCGTGCCCTTCAAGGATCTCGTGAAGGTGTCCTCCCCGTCCACCTGGACAGGTTTCCTGCCTAGCTCCCATGTGCCGTGCCCTTCAAGGATCTCGTGAAGGTGTCCTCCCCGTCCACCTGGACAGGTTTCCTGCCTAGCTCCCATGTGCCGTGCCCTTCAAGGATCTCGTGAAGGTGTCCTCCCCGTCCACCTGGACAGGTTTCCTGCCCAGCTCCCATGTGCCGTGCCCTTCAAGGATCTCGTGAAGGTGTCCTCCCCGTCCACCTGGACAGGTTTCCTGCCTATCTCCTGGGTGCCGTGCCCTTCAAGGATCTCGTGAAGGTGTCCTCCCCGTCCACCTGGACAGGTTTCCTGCCTAGCTCCCATGTGCCGTGCCCTTCAAGGATCTCGTGAAGGTGTCCTCCCCGTCCACCTGGACAGGTTTCCTGCCTAGCTTCTGGGTGCCGTGCCGAAGCTTCACTGAGAAGGAGTGAAACTGAGCTCCTGTCTGTTTTTCTGAAAGCAAACAAGTAAGCACAGTGGGAGCCTTCAACCTCCAACTCCTGGGCTGCAGTGATTCTCCTGTCTCTGCCTCCCAAGTAGGGGACTACGGGCGCCTGCCACAACGCCCGGCTATTTTTGGGGGGTGGGGTTGTGTGTTTGGTGTGGTTTCTGCAGTGGAAAAGGAAGCACTTATCTCCCTTCCAGATCTACTTCTGTCTCTCCTAACAGACTTACTTTGAACACAAGCCCTACCTGCAGTCAGTGAGCAGGAAGCGGTGGGAGGCGGCACATGGGCCCTGCGGTCAGGGCAGTGAGGGAAATGCCAGTTATTCTTCCACATGTCTGCAGCAGAAAAACAAAGCAAAAATCAGATCTTCTGGATAGTTCATTTATCCACCAGTTGCCCGAGGGCTGAATGAAACATCAGATTCCTTTTCAAAAACAACTTTCAGTGTTAGTGTTTATTTCTTCAACACTTTTCCCAGCACCTATTCTGTGCCCGGCACTGTGCAGGGAGCTGGTATAGAATGTTCAGTAAGCCCCAAGCTCTCCCTCCGGGGTCTTACCGTCTGCTGGGGGACACAGGACAAAAGGAGAAGAAGCACCAGTCACAGGAAGGATATTCCAGGGCCCCCTGCTGTTCTTCCAGTTTCTAATTAACCCAACCCCACAGAATCAGGGGGACAAAAGTCTCTCTTCAAATGGCCTCACTGTAATTTTGCTAGATGTGGTCTAGTACTTACTGTCCATATGAGCTGTGTTTATAATCATTTAATTCATAATTGAATAGACCTCCTGGAAGTTGAGCGAAAGTTTTAGGAATTATTGGAGGACTGAGATTTGTTTCCTGGGTAATGATTTCTAATATACATAGTTAAAAATTAAGTATTTTCCCTCCAACACTAATGTAATTTCCCCCCTTAAGAAGCTTGGTCTTTTCTGTATAGAAGATGCTCATTCAATAATATTTTCTTTTTTTTTTTTTCAGTTGCAGTTTGGCCGGGGCTGGGTTCAAAGCCAGCACCCTTGGTATATGGGGTCAGCACCCTACCTACTGAGCCACAG
This sequence comes from Nycticebus coucang, assembly GCF_027406575.1. Lineage (NCBI taxonomy): Eukaryota > Metazoa > Chordata > Mammalia > Primates > Lorisidae > Nycticebus > Nycticebus coucang. Next base: position 139,140,657 of record NC_069784.1, on the reverse strand, counting down.
GTGTGGCCCTCAATAATATATTCTTTAAGCTTCAAGTTTAGAGTTTATGACTATCTGAGGGAATCATTCCTATAGAGTCATAGCATTTCCAGTTGTCAAAAACCTGAATAGATTTACACTGTCACATGTGATGCATATTCGGTTTTAATTCAGTTAAGTTGATTAGTTCTTAATAAATAGCTTTTAGCCATCTTTAAGTGGTGTCTGAGGTTAAAATGTTGACAACGCAATTTGATTTAAGCATAATGGAATAATAGTATTATGTGTATTGATTCCAAATTCTAATAGCCTGTCTTAAATTTATTTGCTCCACTCCACTGTTCTTAATATTTACCCCGGTTTTAAGTCTGTTGAAGGTCACTGCAGTGAACATTATGAATATTAAGGGTTTACTTCACACAACACAAAGAGACAATTATGAGACAATGTTTTCAGGGAGACTTTATCTGGACACAGAGCTGGCTAATCAGGGAAAGAACTGAGATCTCTGAGTATGTCTTTTAGCTTCTTCTACTTTAATTTCTCCTGCAGATGAAGCATTGGGTGCAAAGTCCCGCCATGGGTGGGGGGAGGCCAGCTCTGATTCAGCCCAGGCTGAGTGGAGCCTCAGTCAGGCCGCTCTGAGCCGCAGACCTGTCCTCATGCACTCGGATAAGCCAGGAAGATTCAGTGTTCTAATGCACTGTAGAGGTGACAGAAGCCACTTACAGGAACTGCGAGGAGAAAGGAGAGGAGACAAGTTACTATTTATGGTGAACTTTTGAAGTGATCTTACCTATTTGTTGGAGAAATAAAAATTCCTCATCTTTTTTTGAGAATTAAGACATGTTCACTGTAGGAAATGTCCAAGTTACAGATACACAAAAAAGAAAATGAAACCACCTGTAATCCTACATCAGTGATCACAATCGTGTTAGAACCTTTTGTTGTAGATCTCTGTGGTTCATTCGCACATACATTTCTTAAACAAAATCCATTCAAACCATGCATGCTCTTACAACCTCTTTCTAACACAATGTGTCAGACACATTTTTCTAAGTCATTTTTAAGGGTTGCATTTGTAGTAACGGACATACATTTTTGGTAAATACATAGTATAATTTACAGTATTCAAAAGACATTTCATCCCCAAAATTTCCTTCCAAATTGTATACTGCTCACTTGTATTTGAAGAGTTAAAAAGATTTGGGAAAACAGAGCTTCTGTGCGCTGACCACAGTATCAACCGCAGATTAGTGAATACAGGTGGAGCTGGTAACATTAACACCCCCCCTGCCCCGTCCCCGGCAATATGGTTATCCTAGTCTATCACCCTCTATTTATTCCTCTAAAGAAAGCCTCTGAGACCCAGTGGAGGCAGGCACTGCTGCAGGCCCAGCATGGAGAGCTTTGGAGCCCACCTAGTGTGAGCGCCCAGCCTGGGGCAGGAGCACACCCTGCACAGTCACCAAAATGCCACTCGTGAGAATGCCCCAGAGGGCTTGGCCAAGCACTGTGGAAACACAGAGCGGGAGTCACTGGAGTAACCCTGATGGGGGCAGGACAGCCAAGGGCAGGAGGTCGTGACCCTCGCTCAGTGAAGTCTGAAGGACAAGGAGCTGACCACTCCTGAGGTCTAAGGAGACCATCCGTAGGCCACAGTCGGATAGCGATGTGTGCAGATGTTAGGATGTCTTGGAGGGAGATGGTACTGGTGGCCGTGTGGAGGAGGGAATGGTGTGATGGGAACATTTTCTAGAGGGGGCTGCAGTAGCCCCTGCGAGTGGATCATGAGCTCCTTAATTTCATAGTGGAAGTGACATTTTTAAAGAAGTGAGAAATATGTAGGAGGTATAAGTAACAAGACTTGGCAACTGATGAAATGTGATGGGTAGACAAGAGGCTGGAAGTCACCTCGAGGTGTGCCGACTGGGTGTGGGACGCTGTGGGACACAGGTAAGCAGCTGGTGTACAGGAGACGGGCCTGGTTTGGGAAGTACGGAGCTTGAGTCACCCGCAGGACGTCCCACAGCCCTTCCACGTGGGACGCAAGCTCACAATGTACGGCACAAAATGTACCTATTTCAGCCAAGCTTCTTGTTCATCCCCTTACATTTCATACAAATAGTTGATATTTAAACCTAGAGATTAATCAGGAAGTTGATCCCTTCTGAGAGCCTAGATTACTTGAAACTCCATGTCTGCTGAATATAAACCTGCACCGATCTGTCTAGAGCTGAGCTGGCAGGATTTACTGCTCTCCTACCCACCGTTTTGAGAGACGTGTCCATCATTGTGGTGGATTTCCTCCGAATTAGTCATAATATTTATCAATGGTCTTTGGTAGCCCTTCAGTTTTTCTGGCAGGGGTTGCAGATGCTGGGAGTGGTGCAGATGTGACTGGAAGGTTCGGAAGCAGCCACACTGGCCCATAATTCAGTGGTGTTCATCTTTTGTCTCCTCCTGCACAGGTGGTTCCCCATAGGAAGGGTCCATGTGAAATAAGTTCCATTTCTGAGTCTAAATAATCATTCAGAAATCGTATGTTTCTTGCTTTTATTTTAAGCATTTGAATTTCATTCTTTCATTTCCCGTAGGCAAACTGATTGGAAAGGACAACCTTCAGCTCTAAGCTAAAGGCCGCAACTAACAGACGTGTAATTTTTCCTACGTAAATTTGCATTTTGTTCTCAGTATTTGTGTTTGTCCAGCCTTCCTACGGGACTGAAAGATGCTTGAACTTAAAGACTCTAATTTTGACTTTCTTTGCAATTCCCCAAAGAAATGTCATTTCAGCATTAACAACCAATTAACACAAAGGAGACAAACCTAGGCCACCCGATTTGCAAGCACGCAACATGATTTTAAGTTAGGTCATTCTTTTTCTCCTTCTCCTTCGTCATTTGCCCCTGTTTTATTTCTCAGTTGGAGGGGAGACTGGGAGAAAAAGTGGCTGGATATAGGAGGAGATGGGTGAGGGCGGGGCCCACCTGAGGAGGATGGAGCTGTCGCTCGGCCATCTTGCAGAATAGGAGCTATCTCACCACTTCCTGTCTATGAGAGTCAGCACTGGCGGTTCAGAGAGCAGGTAGCAGAACTAATGACTGTGTAAAGTGCTCATGTCAGTACTAGCCAGGGGTCAACTGCTGGGAGCTGCTATTTAAACATAGCCGGGGCACCCCACTGCCAGCCCTCTTCCGTTTGGGCGCACCCAGGCACTCCATATTACAGCTGGATGTTGTCTCCCAGTCCGGTCACTAGCCTCTGTGCTGCTTTGACTGTTATTTGACTGTTTTAAGTGTATTTATTTAGCAAACACAGGGAGCTCAGTGTTCACTGAGTAGTATTCTGAGAACTTTCCAATATTAAGTCATTTACCCCTCATAATATTCCTAAGAAAACTGAAGCAGAGACCAGTTCACCTGGGATAAAGGGAGGTGATTAAACCCAAGCAAACCTGAACCCTGCTACCAAGCATGTGCTCTTAACTTCCACTCCAGGGCCTTTCTGCAGACATCAGGCTTCGTAAGCATAGACTCCATCAGCTCCCTTAAATAAAATCCCCTATGGGAAGCAGCAGAGTCAGGATGGAATGAACACATAATCGATAAGCAGTCACTGAACTGTTACTCCTCATTCTTTATCAAAGGTTGCTTCTCTGGGGACTGGAGGCTTTGGGAAGGGTGAGCCTAGAGATGGGACAGGAAGGGAGAGTTGTGTGAGGCATCTCACAGAGAGGGTGTTAAACACCCCACCTGAACCGTCCCTCACACCCCACACAGCACAGCTGCCTCCAGAGCACAGTGTGAAAGGACATAGACTGGGCTGGTGGATGCAACTACTTCAAAAAAATAAAGTACATCACTTTTATTAGTCTGTGACCAAAGGAAACAGAACTTCAAGTTGAAAAGCCAAATCCAATGTTCAAAGAAGGACAACCCTGAGATGAGAGCGGGCAGCCAGGGCCCCAGACACTTCTTTTAGGCTCTCCCCTCTTCCTGGAGGTCCACCTTCCCCACCCCATGCAGTCCCCTGCTTCTTCTTTGAGTTGAGCCCCTTCGTGAGCTCTAAGCCTTTTGGTGGAACTCAGCTAGGTCACTATGCTCACTCAGACGTGCTGGCTTCTGTCATCTCTCTGGGACTTCTCTTCCTACCCCACAGTGTCACCGATGCCTCAGTGGGAGCTAAGCTTGTGCCTGACCTCTGCCAAACCTGAGATCCCCATTTCCATGAAAACCCAATTCGAATGCCTGCCCCTAAAGGCAAAAATCACTGTGAATTCCCTGCACAAGGGCAGAATGACAGGGAAGAGATTTTTTTCCTTCTATTTTTTACTGTTGTCAACTGATTGACTCACTCAACCACCAGTTATTTATCAAACACGTTCTTACTGTTTAAGGAGCTGAGCCCAGGGCACCGGCGTGTACAGTGACAAAAAGGTTTCCCTTTACTTATCCATTTCTGTGTTTAACATCACCCCTGATGGGGTTTATTCTTTGCTTGAACAACCACCTGAGATAAATTGTATGCATTTTTGAAGCTCTTCATCTCTTTCCGAGTCACAAACGCACACAGAGAGTCCATTTTTACTGTATGATTCATTCGTTTTTCTTGGGCCAAGGATCTTCTGCAGACAAAGCACAGTGCACCTTGCTTTGTTGGGGACCAGCAGACCTAGGAGGCACAGCAGCGGTGCAGAACCAGCGTCACAGCCCACCCTGGAAGGCACCGCTGAGTGACGTCTGCCATCCCGGGGACCGACCCCTTTGCCTGCTGTTTGTCACAGGCTGCATTACAGTTCACCCGACGATCAGAATTTCTCCAGTGGTTTTGGCCGTTCTGCTTTTTCTTCTAATTATAGAAAATAAGAACACCAAACTGAGGAATATGAGTATACTTTTCTACAAATTTTACATTTTGATTTCTACTTTATTGTATTTCTATATCAAGTTAGAAACTTTATAGTGATACTTAGTGAATTAATGTTTCAAAACTATGGACTCGTGGTGGAAATGGATGTGAAATAATTTCTTAAAAATAAATGACTCCTTGTCTATCCGTAGGTACAATAATTTAACGTTAGAATGAAAATGCTTCAGAGACTTGTGAATCACGTTGTAAGCTTTCTTGTTTCCTGTTTCACTTGTTACTTACAACGGTCTGGGTGCCACTGTGCCCCATGGGCGCCTTGTGCTTAGCTAGCGGTACAGTGTCTGAGAACCGGGACTTCTGCCCAACACGGGATCATGTCCCCACCTCTGCAGCTCCACAGCCCCACAGCCAGGACCCTCCCAGCTCCAGTATTTCCTAATTCAGAGTTGGCTGTGTTTTTAAAGGTAATTAATGCACCATGTATTTCGTAACAACCCGATACCTCCGTGTGAAGGTGGAACTGTTTGGTCTCCTTCTCCCCATTTCCAGTAAGAGCAAAATATATCAGCTTTTAACCCCATGTTTCCCAACTGTACTTGCCCAAAGAATCCTTTCTCTACCCAAGGCCTATTAATATCCCAAGAAATACTCTTTGGGACATGCAGGCTTGTGTAGTATCTTGTCTCTGGCAGCTCTTAGTCATGAGTCTCCATGCTTGTCTGTTACTATGTCAAGACCACTTTCTGTCTGAGATCAGCACTGACTCAGGTTTTATAGAGTTTAGGTCAGAGGTCACTTACCTTCCCTTATGTCTTTGACTTTTGAATCAACTTTGTGACCCTAGAACAAGTTAAAATTCCATTTAATTTTTTTTTTTTGCTTGCTGCGTTTGTTATGCTATGAATAGTTTAGATTCATACAGTACTTTACAGATATGAAAATAAATAATTTCTAGGTGATCAATACATCATCCCTTAATATGTAGTAATTTTGGGAGAAAATATAAAATTTCAAACTTTTTTTATTTTAGATTTGCAACTTACAATTCACCCCATAATCATTAATTATTAAACTTACTGAAAGCAATTCAAAAGCCACTACTCATTTTTTTTTTTTTTTTTTTTTAGAGACAGAATCTCACTTTATGGCCCTTGGTAGAGTGCTGTGGCGTCACACGGCTCACAGCAACCTCCAACTCCAGGGCCCCGGCGATTCTCCTGCCTCAGCCTCCCGAGTAGCTGGGACTACAGGCGCCCGCCACAACGCCCGGCTAAAAAGGGAGTTAATTTTTTTTTTTTATTTGCAGTTTTGGCCGGGGCGGGTTTGAACCTGCCACCTCCAGTATATGGGGCCGTTGCCCTACTCCTTGAGCCACGGGCACCGCCCAACCAAACAGCTCACCAGATGGGCCAGCTTCAGTCTCACACTACATGAACATACCAGTGTGGGAATCAGGGCTCCAATTAAGAGTTTCAGGGTGCTGATTTAGTGAGAGGACACTTTTTTTTTTTTATTTTTGGCCTTCAGGATCTTTGGTGTTCCTTGTTTAACCACTGACCAATTTTGCTGATGTTATTAAAAATCACTTTTCTTTAAACACTGAACCTGGAGATTAGAAATAATTTTTTTGTCCATACAATAGCATATCCTGTGAAAAATATTCCTTTGATCCCCACTGCAGATGGGATACAATATCTGAGTGGATAGACAGTAAGTAGGTGGCAGAAGGTGACATTTTCATATCTTTACCACTTTCCAAAAGAATTTGCGTTGATTTGCAATAAAAGCATTGGCTCATTAAGACTAAAAACCATTAGCATAAGGTAAAATAAAGGAAAGAATAGAAGAGGTGAAAGGGAGAGAAGTATGGAGACATTTAAATTCGGAACAAACTTAGTGGCGGAGACAGTTGACCTCGCCCTCCAGGAGAGATCTCGCCCTCCACTAGCAGAAACAAGTGGCCCAGGGAACCCGCAGGGAGGATGGGGCAGCAGATGGGCTTCCAGAATGAGACTGTTCACCAAGGTGGGGGCACAGCCTGGGACAGGGCAGGGGACAGAAAATGCACTTCCTGAGCTTGGCCTGAAGGAGGATTTTATGATGGCAACAGCTGAAAGGACAGTTCGCAAAGACGACCTATGCGTAACTGTCAGTGGTCCTCAGCTCCCGTCTCAGCAGCGGGGACGTCAGCTTTTAGTAAGCGCCCTTTTGGTTTTTATTTTTTCTCCTGTTAACTAGAAGAATAACTAATGAACACACCTTAGAAAGATGAATCCCCTAGCAGCTCTCCAGATGGTGCTGGGAAAGGCAGGGCTGGTGGGAAGACACCCGACAGCTCCACGGTGGTGCAGCCCACAGGGAAGACCAGCAGGGACGAGGAAGGCAGGTGGAGAGAAGGCAGCCGCTGCTGGTCAGAGAGGCCAGGGAAGGGCCAGCCTGCAGGGCAGGTGGAGAGAAGGCGGCCGCTGCTGGTCAGAGAGGCCAGGGAAGGGCCAGCCTGCAGGGCAGGTGGAGAGAAGGCGGCCGCTGCTGGTCAGAGAGGCCAGGGAAGGGCCAGCCTGCAGGGCAGGCAAGGTCTCTGGCAAAGGTCTGAGAGAGGAAAAGTGCATTTAGTATCAGAGGTCAAGACTTTTTATACAAAGATGAAAGCAGCAGGGTCAGGCACAGGAGACTCAGGACAGCTAGATTGTAGGGTCAGGCACTATCCTGGAGACTCAGGACAGCTCCACGGCAGCTCCAGGGCAAGCTGCCCTCTCTCCCCTGGCCTGTCACAGTTTAATGTTTTTAAAACAGACAGATTAAAAAACAAAAAACAAAAAAACAGACAGATAGTTCAAGGGAGAGTAATACTAGTTCACCTTCCTGAACCACCTGCCTTGCCAAGTTGCAGGCTTGAAATATTGATGTGGAGATCCTTATCTTTGGGGTAATGGTGACAGACACCCACTGGTCCCCAAGAGGCCTCTGGAGACTGGCAGGAAGGCTGCCTGCCTCCTGCTTTGCCACTATGCTCTGTCACATTCCATGGGGTGAGTTTGTCATCTGAGGAAAAATAATCAAGTCTGGGGTTACTTGGGGAGGTATCCTGGGCTTGCAGCTAACATGAAGAATTCATTTAGTACTCTGTGTCATACGGAGGCACCTCACACCCTGACCAGGGTCGAGGCCAACATGCATCTTCCTGCATTTCACTGGTGGCCAGTGGGGCTGGCTGGGACCACGCAGTTTGCCTTCTCTTCCTACACATGTTAACAAGAGGGCCCGAGGCATCATATTTTGTCAGGCTTGTTTGTGAAGCACGCCCTGGGCAGTGTGGAGCCAGATGTGGTGTGAGGCCCTGTCTCTGCCAGGCAGGACACTCAGGGCACCTGTCCCCAGGGCTCCCAGCCTGGAGGCCAGCAGGCTGTGGAGACACCCTGCAGTGTGGGCCGCAGACAACAGTTGTGCAGGGGCACCCAGGGCAGCAGGACACAGTGGGACACGGCAGCAGAGGATGATGCAAAGACAGCCCTTCCCAAACTCGGGGACTGGCACTCAGCCCCAAAGGACAGTGGCTTGGCCAGGTGGCCAGCAGGGTGGGGACAGAGAGCAGCCAGAGCCAGGGCAGTCGGGGCACCTCGACTGCACCAGCTTAGTTAGCCTCGGGCAGCAGAGTGCTAAGGGAGGCACCAGCTTCTCACTTCGCTTCTGCAGGGAGAAGCAAAGCTTCGTTTCCTCAACAGGCTGGCAGCCTCAGGGCTGGCGAGTTCAGATCTCTCAGTTCTCTGCTATTCCAGCTGCGTTGCTGCCACGTAGAAGTGATCCATGTGCTGGAGAGGTTCCTTCCAGAAGTCTGTCTGTGCTGAGACTGGGAGGATTCACTGACAGGGGGTTATTTACCTCCTTAGCTGTCCCCAACTCTGGCAAAACATGGCAGGCTCTGATTATACTCTGTCCACACTGCCACGGACGTGTCAAAGAATAAGTAGCAGTGATCACATCTCCTACTTCGCATGAAGGGAAAATTCCAGGCTGCCGTTTAATAGGTCGTTTTAAATTGAGAAGACTTTTTTCAAAGTAATTGAAAGGATAGTTTCCACACTGACCCACACCAACACCACCATATAAATCAATTAACTGAAGTGGTAGCTTCGTGGTTTGATTGCTTCTGGCAAGTAAATAGGAAAGGATTTCTGCAATGCCAGAAGTCCAAGCACCCGTGTTTCTCTATACCGTGCATAACCACAAGTCCCACAAATTTTTAAGAGACGGGACACAGATGATTCCTCATCTTCTCTGGAACATAATCCCAGCCAGAAAGAAAACGTGATAGAGTCGCACGCTGGAAAAGAGAGGTCACCTAATCTACATTTTCCCATTTTACAGGGAAGACAGCTGTGTTGGGGATAGTGAAAGACCTCTCTAGAGCTGCCCAGTTGGGATAGGATAAGGGCTGGCCACAGGCTGCCGTGTCCCAGGCACCACTCCCCTGTGACATCACCTGCTGTCTGAGTGCATCTTTTTATTCTGTGGCTTACTGAGCCAGCAGAACAGGGAGCCATTTCAGAAAATATACGTAACTTCTGGGAGGAGAACCAGAGCCACTGGCAGCTTCTAAAGAGATAATTCATCACTTAAATGTTCACAGTGTCCTTGCTCAAAAGTGGCCCAAAGCAGACTTTCCAGGGTGATCCAAAATGAATTCTCTCTCAGGTATCATAGGCTAGAAAGGGCATCTAGAATGATCCCTCCGGGCAACCCCAAAGCAAGAAGGGAAGAAAGAAAACACAAGCAGCCAAGTTGAAGGTGAGGCCCTGACAGCTGCACACAGGGGCCCTTGTGCCTTCATGGAGAGGCTTCGTGGGGGATTTTGACATTCGAATCTTCTTCTTTATATTGTGACCTTCGTCTTGCAGCTCTGCAGAAACGTTCAGTTCGCAACACACTGCCATGGAAGATTTGGTGTCAGAAGAAACCAGAATGTAGCGGTCCAGGCAGGAACACAGACCTCATTCCAAGAACAGTCACACTCAGGCCAAACTGAGAAAGTGACCACCACCGTCCTCCTCAGCCCAGGGAGCCGACCCTCACCCTGGGTGAACCCTCCCCCCTAGCAGGGCCATCACTTTCGAATCTTCTAAACCTGAATTTCTCAGAGGACTTTGGGGAGTTTAAGCATGTTGCCTTCAAATGCCTCTAAAGCTCTAAATAAACGGGACGGTGACGTTGAGCTTGCCCTTTTCTTCTTTCCAATTACAGTCAGCATTTCCATGAGACACAGCCTTCACTTAACCTCGTGCCATCCCAGCCCCCAGGCGCTCTCAGGGCTCCTTCAAGTCCCCTGTCCACACTGCCCCTTCTACTATACGTCAGCCTGCTGCTGTCACTGCCCTCCTGCCTAGAAACAGGCTGTAATCCAACCTGTGCTGGGCTGCCGGGGCGAGAGGCTGAACTTGTGAGTGATGTGCTCAGCGCTGCCTGCACTGGTGCACAAGTTCACATCTTAGCTTCATGGAAACGAAAGTGATCACCTTCTATTTAGCACAGCAAAGATCCCAACAGATGAATCCACTCCCAGTGTGCCAATAGGCATCCGACCAGCACCCGAATGGAACAGCACGCAGGCATGCCAGCATCTGCACACTGACTCACGGCACATGAGTGGAACCAACTTCTCTTAGGAAGCAAATCAAATGCAAGAGTCAAACACATGAGCAGTGCCTGGGGACTGTCCCTGGCATGGGGGCGGGAACACGACTTACGCTATAACATCCTATGGTGGTCCTGAAGAATCAGTGTGCTGAAAAGCCAGGGAGCTTGCAGAATGCAGCACCCACATGGTTTCTAGTCACTGGAGGCGGAAGGCCCTTGGCTAGCATATGCCCTGACTCAAGGTGTGCTCATGAGGGGCCCAGAAACGAGATTATGAAGGGGCAGAGTGAGGGCTGAGCATGTCAGCCATGAAGATTTCTGTTGTTTTGTGACCAACCTGCCTTTGACGTTTACTAAATAAAAACCAGAACCTAAAGTGGTTGATTCTGGCGCTGGATGCCTTTGTCACAAATGCGTGAGGTCCTAGAAGGCAGTTCTCACAGGGTTTCAAGAAAGGCTTTGGGGTTCTCTGAGAGACTAGGGGATACTCAGAGCAGTCCTGTGGGTGGGGGGGCGAGGGGGACGGGACACTTACACCAAGGCCTGAGGAAGGTCCTGGGGCTCAGTTGAGCCACATGGCATGACCCTGAGTGGCCCAGGAAACAAAAAGGCATCTGGGCTGGTGCAGAAAGCACCTACAACAGTGAACCTCAGTGGTGAGGCAAGTTTGTGAAAAGGAAAATGAGCCACACGGTCAGAAACGGCAGACCTGGGAGAGTCTGGGAAACGAATGCTGGTGAGTCGTGTGGGTGATCCTGCCAATGACACGAGGGTGCCACGTCCCAGTTTTATCTGGTGGCAATGCTAAGCTATATGCACGGTGGTGGCAGGCCAGCTCTGCAGCCTGGACAGGAAAAACATGGCGTCCCTGGGACAGAGGTGTTACGTTAGTAGGAAATGGCACAGGGGGCCTTACCTGGGACCTGCTCATTGCCGGTGGTTTACCAGCATCTCTACGCCCAAGATTAAAAATTTGCTTTATAAACAAGAACACAGTAACATTTACTGACTCCAGTCGACATGTGGGTGTGTCTCTGAGGTGGTTTAGGAAATCGCCTGTTTATACACTAGCCTGGAATTTATAGACAGAGAATGCGAAAAAGATGCTCGCTCTTGTGATTCTTCTCATAAAGGTCAAGATGTGACAGTCATTTTGCCTTTACATAGCAGGGCAGGTGAGGAAACAAGCCCAGAACGAGGAAACGGTGTGTGCGCTGCAGGCAGACCCAGGGAGGTGTGAGCTCCGTTGGGGTGGGGGTTTGAATCACATGTGGGCCGGTCTGGGGGGAGGTGGAATCACATGTGTGCCCATGCAGGTGGGGGGTGGAATCATGTGTGTGCTCCATGCAGGTTGAGGGGTGAAATTACTGGCGGGCTCCAGGCAGGTCTGGAGGGAGGTAGAAAAATGTGGGGGCTCCAGGTGGGTGGGTGGGGACGTGGGGGGTGGATAGAATCACATGTGAACTCCAGGCGGGTCTGGAGGCGTAGAATCACGTGTGCACTCCAGGTGGGTCTGGGGGTTTGGAATCATGTGTGCGCTCCAGGAGGCTCTGGGGTGTGTGGAATCACGTGCGTGCCCCATCCAGGTTGGGGGTAGAATCACAAGCGCCCTCCCTGCAGGTGGAGGGGGGAGTTATGTGTGCGCTCCCTGCAGACCTGGGAGCCAGGGTCAGACCCCAAAGCCGTCCTTTATCAGCTCTCTGGGTCCATCTTCTTCACTTGCTGTGTGTTTCTTCACAGACTCTAAAGAAATTATTAAAATAGGTACGTAATACAAATAAAGGTGATATTCCAGAAAAGTCCTTAATCCCCTTTGCCACCTAGCACCTAACTGGACAGGGCTGCGGTAAGGACGTACTGTCCCTCTGCCCCTGAGAGTTCTTGTCAATGAGGTGAAGTGTGTCAGTAGATGAGGGAGACCCACTGCTGGGCCTGGCCACGAGGACCCTCCTCTCCTGCGCGTTTATCTGGAAAAACCACTTAAATACACTTGCAAGTCCACAAGTCAAGAGTTTTGACCGCTGGGACCCTGTAGGTGGTGAGGAAGAGGACTGGGGGCAGTTTGCAAATGGGGGTGAGGTCCTGGAGAAGGGAGGGAACAGACAGAGGCCCACACCGCCCCGCATGGCAGGAAAGGCTTCTGTCCCCCACTGGGGCTTTCCCACCTTCAAACTTGCTTTTGTTTTTTCTAGTCCTCAGCACTTTCACCTTTCCCAGCTCCCTCTGGCCGCTGGAGAGAAAAAGGCAAGCCTAGGACACACCCCACACAGGCTCAGAAGTGTGGGTCAGGTCTGGGGAGGCACGAGAGGGTGGGCGCTCTAGCTGGGTACCCCCAATCCCAGGAGCAGGTTGCCCACGCCCCGCGCCACCCACTGCCATCAGGGGCTTTCCTCTGCAACTCTCTCCTCCGGGACAGAGCTTGTCCCGGCTCACTGTGGGTGCTCTGCGCGCCAAGAGGCTCCCGCCACCACACACACACCCCGCCATCCCTCCGCCCCTGTGCGCGCGTGACTCCGCGCTACCGCGTGGCTGCGGCTGCGCCCACTCCAGCTGTCAGTCTCCGCCCGCGCCGCCGTCCGCCCCGGCCCGACCCCGCGCTCACCCTGGCCGCGCCCACTGCCCCTGGGAGGGCGGCGCCCCGGCCGAGCCTCCCGCCCCAGGTTCGCGGAAACTGGCCCCTTCCCAGGGCGCCCAACAGCTGACTCCCCTTGTCCGTGTCCCCTCCCTATACAACAGCGGGAACATTCTCATTTTCTCAGCATGGGACTAAAACCAAGAATGGCAACACGTGAAAGCCAAGGAATGATTGAAAGTGGGAAAATTACAATATCAGAATGGAATTTGCAGCGCCTTCCGGTAGCAGCTGTCAACATGTTAACGCGGATTTGGAAGAAAATATTACAATTTGAGGACCTTTGAATATAGATGAATCATTGTTTTGATACAATATTTTTCCTTAAATCTTTCCGATCAGTCCACCCCATCAGCCCCCCTCCCCCACACCTATTTCTAATGTTTCTTAGTATTTAACTTTTTAAACCAATGTTTTCACTTATAAAATGAAATTAAATAGAAGGGTAGTTCTTGGTTAAACACAGGTTCGTTACTTTCTTTCACTTTTTTTAGTTCCTTCTTCAAAAGCATCCATCACGTTGCAATTTTTGAAGTCAAAACTCTGGCTTTCTTAAGAAAAGCAGAAGAAAATAGAGGAATAGAAGCGGGGACTTGGGATGTCCAAGGGTCCTCTGGCTCCACAGGTGGATTGTCACTATAACCAGACTGAGGAAGATGGCGGGAAGCTGCGCTGGCCGCCCTGCAAGGCATTCGCTTTGGTGCCTGGGCTGTTGTATTGAGGCCAAAGGGACACTCACTCCTCTGGGAAGCTGGCTGCAGTTCCAGCCCTCCAGCTGTGGGGCCTGTCTGTGTACACATCTCACACTGTGGCCTTTCCATCTCACAGTGTGGAATGTCCAAATTTCCTTCTACCTTCACAGGTGACAGTCCCCAGGGACGGGTGGCATTATCTGGCCCGTTAGAAGGCGGAGCCTTGTTTATGCACCTCTAAGTCCCTGTCCCCCCAGGGAACATCTAAGCTCTCTTTTCTCCTGTTTCTATTCAGTGCTCAGCAGAATGACACTTTCCTGCTTGGGGAATTGCATGATTCCCCACTTTTCCTGCTTGGGGAATTGCATGATTTGATTGCTGTTTAAAAAGTTCCTTAACCTAGTTTTATGAAACTAGTAATCCTCGATTCTGAACACATCTGCTTTGAAAGAGGGGCTATGGATCTCCCTCTCAAACAAGGAGAGACTGAGATGGCTTTGTGGGGAGGTTAGAACGCCAGGACCTGCATTATTTCTCTCATATGTGCCCACAAGAAAGAAAGCAGCTACCTCCCTATGGACATCTAGGGGACCCGCAGACCCATGTGATTCACATGACCTGGTTAACAGCTTGAAGCATGGTCCAGACGCAGCAGTAAGGAAAGCATGCTGGGTTTTGTGGTTTTGCACATAAAGAATGTTAATTCTGATATTCCCTATAGCATTATCCATTTGGTAAGAATGATAATATCCATAAAAGAGGGAGAGAGAGGTGTTCAGGTTCAGGTGGGTTTACTAATTTCATTTGTTGTATATAAAAATCACCTCTAACCTCTGCTCCTCTATGTGGCCTATTAGAAAGCCTACCCTGACAGTCATCTGTGTTGTGAGATTTTAAACCACCCACCAAAACCATGAACAAATTAGACCTGGATGGCAGCGAGGGAAGGGATGCAAAATCCCTGGGTGCACAGACCAGCTCTTTCTCTCCCTCTAATTTTTCATTCATTGCAGAAGCTTGGACTGAGGGGAGCTCTGCAGGCGGCCACAGGAACTCCAACCCACAGCTGCCGCTGCCTTGTTTAGCCCGCATTCAGACTGAAGCAGCCAGTGTTTCCATGGAGTCTGTTGTTTTCAATTTTTGTCATTAATAATCGCAAACTTATTCATATCTAACCTCTCTTAACGTGCCATTGGCTTAAATTTAACTTTGTTGATTAACATCATTAAAATATTGTATTTTCATGTGAAGATTTCCAAACCTTCCTCTCCGTGATAAGGCAGTTTCCACATCTGGTGAGGGATTCCAGATCCTTCTCTCCTCAGCCACACCCCTTCCTTTCCCCACTATTTAAAGAGATGAATCCTGTTTTGAAACTGCACAGGAATGTTTGGATTTTGTCTTTTTGCAAAGTCTGGAAGTGACCCAAATGGTCACATCCTAACACGTGGGGCAGAACTGAACATCAGGACCCCCTGGGTCGAGCAACAGAGACATGTCGAACCTTGAAAGGCTCTGCTGAGTTTGTATCTTTTGTCCCCAAAACGTCTCCGTTTCAGTTTTCATCTTGATTTTCTTTCACAAGGACCCAGCTTCACAAAGTCTGCCTTTATTCACTCCTCATTAAGGCAAATAGGCAGAATATAATTAGGAACTTTACTAAATATTTATAATTGGTTTTGATGATTATAATATCTTTTGGAAATACAAAAGTCTTAAATTATAAGACAGATTTGTCAACCAAACTGATTTGTCAACCAAACATGAATTATTTCCACATACATACGGATATGTATAAGAAATGGATATATACACATATATATATGTATGGCACGTATATGAGGACTAACAAGTTCATGAACTCATCCTAAAAAACGTGCTATATACTGGGTGGCATCTGTGGCTCAAGGAGTAGGGTGCTAGCCCCATATGCCGGGAGTGGCAGGTTCAAACACGGCCATGGCCAAAAACTGCAAAAAAGAAAAAAAAAAGTGCTAACATACCTCATTGCAGAATATCCCTGTGGTCGTCTTTGAAGTGCTCCCCTTGGGAAGGTAGGCATTGACTCCAGCACCTAGTCCATCCTTCAAAGCAACTATTGAACACTTTTTCTGTTGTTGTATTACTCTTGATGTCCTGAGTATCTTTAAAAAGGCTTCCTTTTAATATTTTGTTTATTTTCGGGTAAAGAAAACAAGTCTATGGGGGCCAAATCGGGAAAGTATGGAGGGTGTTCCAATACTGTTATTTGTTTACTGGCTAAAAACTCCCTCACAGATAGTGCTGTGTAAGCTGGAACATTGTTGTGATGCAAGAGCCATGAGTCACTGGCCAAGATTTTCAATTAATATTTTCCTAACTGTCTCTCTGCCCATGTTTACTTGCTCTGCTGTGCTTCTCAGTCAGCTGATGATTTTCAGGCACACTTTGATGAATTTTTGCAATGTTTTCATCAGTTTTGCTCACTACTGGATGCCCTGACCATTCTTCATCAGTGATAACTTTCTCTCCCCTCAGAAAAACATTTAATTCATCTGTGCACGGCCCTTTTCTTCATGGCATCCCCATAAACTTGGACTAACATGTCCCAGATTTCACTTCCACTCTTGCCAAGTTTAACAAGAAATTTACAAATTTTTTTAATTGCTGTAATTCAAGCTCCGACGTTCTTACCACGGCACACTAAAGTGGGCAGGAATAATGCACAGCACTCAGCAAGACACCACCACACATTGACACAACACAGCTGTAGACACTGAGACTCTGAGGTTATGATGCCTCACCAGGCTGTATGGTGCTGCCGATGGAAACTCACGGGGGCAAGTTCACAAAGTTAATGGCCACCTGTGTGTGTGTGTGTGTATTCAAGTATTGTGGAAGACCTGTCCACCTGTCCATTGCAGAGCTTCAATAAGTATTTCTTCAAGTGAATGAAAACAAAGGACAAAATTACTAACTCTGAAAGCCTTTGTCCAATAATAGAATACGACCTGGATTTAGCAACAAAACTGCCCTATCTAGTCTGCTGTATTCTTAGAATAATTAGATTATAAGCCATCAATTGAAGAGAGAAAACAAAACACACAAAACCCCCTTAATGAGTGAGCCCAGCTGTGGAACTCAAAGCTCACTGTTCTGCTCTCTGTTTAGAAACAGGAAACCTGTGGTGTGTAAATGTCATGTTTGTCTTCCATTATTTCAAGACAAAGATTAGGAATATATTGTAATTATACTCACTTTCATTTTGGAAGTGACCACAATGCATTAGTCATTTGCTAACTTTTCAGGGTATAATACTCCTAAACTTATGACCATATTAAAAATGTACTTGTCACCAAAAAGAATAATTACTACAAATGACTGTAAAATATTGGCTAAATAAAATATTGAATAATAAATAGGCAACATTAATACCTAAAGGAGGTAAAATTCATTGCCCCCTGTATTTGTGGTGGTATTATTTCAAGTTCTTTTTCTAAAAGTTGTGACTTTTAACAAGAATAATTTTCCTTGTCGTTGCAGGAAGGACTATAGTTTATTTTCCATGGATAATGAGGGGAAGGTATTCACTATGAAATATAATGCACAATAATATATCTAGAATAAATGTTAGATTTAGAAAATAATTGTTTTTGGATGTGACATGGATTCCCAATGGGTTCGAAAACTACTGGATGAAAACTCCTGGAGATCAAGATTTTTTTATTTTTTTTTTTTTGAGACGGAGTCTCAGGCTGTCACCCTGGTTAGAGTGCCGTGATGTCACGGCTCACAGCAACCTCAAACTCTTGGCTTAAGCGATTCTCTTGCCTCAGCTCCCATGTAGCTGGGACTACAGGCGCCCACCACAACACCCGGCTAAGAGATCAATATATTTTCAAAGTGCTCTCCCAATAATCAACTGACAAGTTACTTATTTACTGCAAACAGTAAGACCATACCTCTACACTGGAGAGACTTGGTGGTCGCTACCAACCCAGTACTGAAATTTAGCTTCACAGGAGTACGCCTTCTACCAGAAGGCCAGGGTGCCACAGAACCACCCATGAAGGGTCCTCACCTGAGAAGTTCACCTGAACCTAATCCCCCAGTGCACTGAGGCCTTTACACCAGTGATTTTTCAACCTTTTTAAAAAATCTCAAGTCACACTTGAATCTATAACTAAACTTCTGTGGCACACTTAAATTATTTTTATCAAAAAAAAAGTAAAAAAAATATATAATGACTGTGCTTTGAACTTCTTACAAAAATAATTCAATTGATGATATTATGTTTTGTGGCCCATTAAAGCTCCTCCCAGGGTACACTGGGGCACACCAGTCAGAGATCATTGCTGTACATCAAAGGTCGCTGTGCCACCATTTCATACCTTAGCTCGGTCTCATGCCTGTTACTCGGTACAATTATTAATAAGACTTTTTTCACTCTCAAAAGTATTCCAGTTTGGATAAATTGTAGGGCTATCCTATTTTGACCTAGGTTTAGTAAACAGGAAATGTGGGAGGTAGAACGGAAGTTATTGTAGCTGCAAGGCTAATCAAAGGACAGTCTGAGTGGGGGGTGGAGAGGACTTCCTCTGTGTCCCCAGGTCACTGCCAGTGAGGACATCTTCCAGGCAGTGTGATTACTGTGCTGGACTCAGGCCACCGAACTGAGCTGAGGGCATTGGCTCATTTTGGTACCTCCAAAACCAGTCTCCTCATGTGACACTGTAAAGATCTGTGAGCAGCCAGTGTCACCCCACTGGGCACCTGCAGGGACAATTTATGAGGGTCCGCAGCAGCTAAGTCAGGGCCAGAAAGCAAGCCCACTGCAGACAACGTGGCGTCCCTGCCTTCCAGGGGGCAGGCGTGTCTGAGGCCTTCCTGCAAGAACAAGAACAAAGTGGGGGAGAAAGAATGAGGATGCAGGTGTCGGCAAGCGGCCTCCAGAGGTGGAGCTGGTGTCAGTCTCTCCCCAGCCACCTCCAGAAGAGTCAGCTCGGGGCCCGAGCTGACAGGAACAATTGCTGGAGAGAGCGGGGTGTGCGGAGAGAGAAAAACTGACTCCCTTTTTTGACAAAATGACAGCTCCGTTTTGACAGAGCTCTAAAATAAGCCCATGTCACACAAGGTATTCTTTTATAATACAGTATCTATATAGTTTTAATTTTTTCTATTATAGGATTATGTGCAGCACAAAACAATAGGCGCCTTCATGTTTATTCATTACTATCTTGTGGATCTTTTTCATCGGTTCTGTAAGTTCCTTATTCAAGAAAGTTTTACTTATTCCCAAGTATGTATAAAATTAGATGATAAAATCATCACTTCACTTAAGATCTGCCCTTAAAAGTATGATTATGTCAAGGAGATCAATTCTCAGAGGATTTAATGGTTTCAAAATTGGGTGACTTTTTTGTTGAGTGAGAAAACAGCTATATGTGTGTGTGTGAATGTTAGTGTGTAAATGATTCTACTTAGAGGGTGTGCAAATGTGTGTGCTGAGTGCAGGAGTCACGTGGCTGTGTGTGTATGTGAATTGCAGTGATTGTGAGTCTGAGTGTGCAAATAAGAGTGCAAAGGAATAGTGTATGACCGTGACCCAGACATGGAGATGTGGCGTCAGACGGACAAGCTCTGTACCCTGTCTCGCCCATCTCTCTCTCTTTGCATCCTAGTAGTCAGGCTTTACCTTCTGTGAGACTCTGTTTTTAGATCTTTAAAATACAAATAATACCTATTCTACAGCTTTTTGGGGGAAGATTTAAAGTGATAATTTGTGTCTCGTGCCTATCCTAGTACCTGGCCCATAGTGCGCATCTACCAAATGCAGGTCACGGCCATGTCAAGTCTGTCTTCTTTTCCTTGGTTGTATTTTCATGCAGAAATTTTTATAACGGGGTCTTTATTTTTTTTTTGAATATTGGAGAGCCACATAAGGAAGTAAAAATGGAAATGGCAGCCTTTGGCTCATTTACCTAAATGCCACGGTTCTGTGTGTCCTGTTTGTGAGTTTATGGCGGAGTGGGCTATGCAGAAGGGGCGGACACTTTCCTCACAACCACCCCCTGGCAGGTGGGTGGGCAGGGCCTCCCCAAGTGAAGATTTGGCAGGACCACGAGGGTTTGTAACCCTCACACTGCCAGGGTCCCGTGTTCTCCCTGGAAGGCTGCTGCTGACGGCAGGGGCAGGGGCAGGGGCAGGGGCAGGGCCAGGCTCCCCCGTGGGCAGCCCAGCAGTGTCCTGTCTGTAGCACACACAGGTGGTGAGGGCGCCTCGGGGCTGGGCCTCATCCAGGGAGTGCTGTTTGTGTGGCAAAAGCACTTCCTTTCACAAGAGCTTGCAGCATGGATTTTTTCTTTTTCTGATGACAAGACTTTTGAATCTATAAAATGGAATTTTATCTTCTTCATACCAAACAATTACTTTTCTCATAAATCCCACGACTTCTTACAATTAAGATACCAAAAGAGAGGGGAAGAAAGAATGTAATGGAGAGAAATAAGTACTGTGATGTTCTGGTTCATCCTTTTGTCAACAGCCAATCCTTCTGAGCCTGAACTTCAGTGCCTCTCATATAAAAGCCATGTTAAATGTCTGACCCTCGATGGACTGGGTAGAGTGCATGAGAGCTTCGTTTTTATCTTTTCATACACATTGTGTTATTTCTGAGCATTTAAATTTGCATTACGCTATGAAGGTGGAATCCTTATGCCCTGACAGGTATTGAGAAGAGCGATCTTCCTCCCCTGAGCCTGTGGGGTTCATCCACCAAACCGGAGGTCTGGAGAAGCTATCATTCAGGGGGAGTCATGTCAATAGGAAAAAAAAGAAATTCTTTAAGACCTTTAAGTATATGCCCGTCATTAAATATACCGGCCGGTTAATGTTTTCATGGCACAAGGATGACCTGAAACTAAGGCCCCAGCCCGTGTCCTATGTTTCTTTACCTGCACACCTTCTGCAGATGGCCAGGGTATGTGTCCCCACTGCCATGTCCTCGGGGATGTCCCCTCTGATTTGGACCTAGGCCTTAGCAACTGTGTGAAGCAGTGATCCCACTTAGCAGGGCGTTTCAGCTTCTCGCCTGCTGGTTTGTGGTTTGATGGCGCCTCTCTCCTTCCACTGAATAATGCTGCAGTCTCTGAATCTACCACCGGCCATTTATCCATTCCCCACTGAATAATAGCTTCATTGTCTCCAAGTTGTTGCAATTACAAACAAAGCTGCTGTAAACATTATTGCAGGTTTTTGTGTGGCCATGAGTTTTCCCTTTCTTGGTGCGGGTGCTGGATCCCGCTGGGGAGCAGGTTTCCACAGCAGCCCCCCGCCACTCTGCATCTCAGCAGCAGGGCAGGAGCGTTGCTGTTGCCCCACACCCTCACCAGCATTTGGTGTTGAGTGTGGCTTCTCTGAGGGTGTGCAGGGGTATCTGATTGCTTTAATTTGCAACTCCCTGATGACACGATGTTGAACGCCTTTTCATATGCCAATTTTGCATCTTTACAACTTCCTTGGTGAGGTGTTGGTTAGATCCGTTACCCATTTTTAAATGGTGTGGTTTGCCTCCTTGCTGGTGTATTTTAAGTGCCCTTTGTATCTTTTGCATGAAGCCCCTTCTCAGACGTATCTTTTACAAATATTTCCCCAAGTCTATCACTTCTCCTTCTCTGGACAGTGTCTTTCACAGAGCAGAAATTTTCAACTTTAATGACACTGAGCTTATCATGTTTTTCTTTCACAGATTGTGCCTTTTTTCTGGTAGCTAAAAAGTCATTATAAACCCAAGGCAGCCTAGATTTTCCACTATGCTGTCTTCTAGAAGTTTTATAGTTTTGTGTCTTGCATTTACATCTGTGATTCTTTTGGAGTTCGTTATTTGCAGAAGATGAAGGTCAGGTTTTAGATTTGTGTTTTTGTGTGTGAATGTTCAATTACTCCTGCATTATTTACTGAGAGGGCTGCCCTTCCTCTACTGAATTGCCTTTGCTCCTTTGTCAGGACCCGTTGACTGTACCTGTGTGGACCCGCTTCTGTGCTCTCTCTTCTGTTCCCCTGGTCTAGTTGTCTGTTTGATTTTTGCAGTTTATAGTCAGTGGTGATGTTGGGTAGTATCTCTCCACCTTGGTTCTTCCTGGGTGTTAAGTTGGTGCTCAGGTCCTTAACGCTCAGGCAGCTTAACCCTCCCTGGGTTCCCAGTTTCACCTCCGTGTGTCAGGCCTGATTGATAAGGAATTCCCTACATCACCTCCAAGGCCAGTCCCTTTCTCCTATGCCTGAATACCTGCCTCCTAGTCCTGGAAGGATCTTGCTTTGATGCCTATGTCCCCTTTTCCAGTAATGTCCAGGTCTCCCCCACCCCTGTGCCTTTGCACACAGTCGGCTCTCTGTGGTCTTGTGGGTCAGGTCAGCTGATTCCGCTTCCCGTATCTGCCACTGAACAAAGGCGAGGCCCCACGCTTAAGAAGCTGGCGTTCTAGTTAGGGGCAGTGTCAACAAGTGTTTAAGTGGACATCGTGGTGTGGTGACAGTGAGAGTTGGCGAGCCAAGCTCCGTGGAGGGCTGTGCTTGGCAGCAGGAGCAGTCAGGGAGGCGCCCCCAGCCCCTGACATTGGAAGAGAAGCTCAGTGCAACAGAGAAGTAAACCAAGTGGTGTCTGGGCATCCCATGCAGAGGTCAGCAGGCGACTGCCCAGTGCGGTGCATGCTGTGTGTGCCTAGGGCCAGCAGGGAGCACAGTGCCATCAGGGGGAGGGAGCTGGCGGGAGCGGAGGGGCCACGTGGGGCCTGGTCACCAGGTGGAGACCTCGCTGGTAGAGGGAAGCCTTTGCAGGGTTGGAGCAGGGCTGTGCGGTCAGTGACACAGATTCTGGATGTTGTGATAACATACTCTAAGGAGAGTGAGGGAGGTCACAGGCAGGACTCAGGGAGAGTGCATGAAAGCTCCGGGAGAGACGGGCACATTCACTCCACTTTGCAGGCAGAGCCAATCCAGGCTGCTGCTCAGGAGAAGGGTCACTGAGGGAGAAGGCTCTGCAATGAGCCACTAAGAGGATGGCCTCTCCATCTCCCAAGGTGGAGCAGATCTGCCCTGAGGAAGATTGGAGAGGCCTCCGAGGGGTCCACTCTCAACTGTGTTAAATCAGGAGTGGGCGCCTAGATCCCTGAGTGTGGAATTCAGGACAGAGGACTGGGCTAGACACATAACTCGGATATGGTCAGCCCCCTGACCCCCTCCCCTCCCGTGGGGCCTGCAGTCAAGCCAAAGCACTGGAGGGATCACCCCAGGACTGAACCCTGTGGGGTCTGGGGCAAGGAGAGGACTGAAGCTGTGGAGCCTGGGAAAGGAGGTCTGGCTTCTGGGAGGAGTTAAGGACAGTGGCACCTGGAGGCATCAATGACATTTGAAGGTGACAGTGAGCCAGGAGCCAGACACTCCCAAGGTGGAGCAGGTGAGACTGTAGGAAGGTCCCCTCCCAGGGTTTCCATGAATGATCCTCTAGAAAATAAGTCTTCCTGTGTGAGGGGAATCCTTCGCTACTTCTCACATACAAATTTAAGTTATTTTGATATTCACTCAGTTTAATGTTTACTTTATTTTCAAAACGAGTTAGCGATGTTTAGAAAATAACATTGATGTGCAGAGAAACTGAATTTGGGTTTGATAATTGCTCTTTTCACGCAGCATTTGTGGCTTTGAAAACACCATCAACACTGAGTTACCCCAAATCTCACCCTGCTGGAGGTCACCCTGCCTTTGAACCCCCGAGACCTCACTGGGTACGCTGCCCAGTTTAGAATTAACTGTGGACCATTTCTGTACATGTGAAATGATCAATCCAGTTAGATCTGCATCTCCGAAGGGCTTAGATTGGATCTTAAATAACTTCTCTTTCTTTCATGCAGCAGATTCTCAGTAAATCGGTTACTTAGCTAACATGTTATTCTGGAATATATTTTTCTACTTCGTATTTTAGCAAGTGGCAAATCATTGTGAATGCTGTTAAATGTTATTAGTTAGGAACATGGTGGTCGCTAATTAAAAAGCGTTACTAAAGCAGTTTCAAAACAAAGTATGGAAATGGGTATTATAGAAGTTTTAATCAGAAGCCCTTTATTTTGAAGGTATTTATTTTGAATTCTGTCAATGGCTTTCAAACCTGCTTTGAAAACAGAGTCACCTTGTTCAAATACATTTGAAGGTGGAGCCTGAGGAAGGTTGGAGAGGCCACCGAGGGGTCTCGAGGTGTGTGAGTGTACAGTCAAGATGTGATTTCTGCAAGTTTCTCAGTTGACACCAATACGCAGACACAGGAGGGGGACCCGGGGCTGGAAGTCTCACTTCCTCCTTAATTCTCTTTTCCCCCGCTAATAAATAAAACTGTTTTCAAAAGATGTTTTAAGTACTCTTTTACATATGCAGAAAGGGAAGGTAATTATTTTTTCATAGGAACACGGATTTGGAGGGTGTCACATTGTGATATTGCCATACAGATAAGAATTTGCTTTGAAATATAAAAAGCAAAGCCACAACAATGGTTGCATTCTCTTAGCACTACTTTTTTCTAGTTGAGTTGAGTTGTCTTTGTGAGGATATCTGTGGTACTCGCAAAAAACTCTCTCTTTTTTTTTTTTTTGTAGAGACAGAGTCTCACTGTACCGCCCTCGGGTAGAGTGCCGTGGCGTCACACGGCTCACAGCAACCTCTAACTCTTGGGCTTACGCGATTCTCTTGCCTCAGCCTCCCGAGCAGCTGGGACTACAGGCGCCCGCCACAACGCCCGGCTATTTTTTTTGTTGTTGCAGTTTGGCCGGCCCCACCCTCGGCATATGGGGCCGGCGCCCTACTCACTGAGCCACAGGCGCCGCCCGCAAAAAACTCTCTTGAGGTAGAATCTAAGCTTTATTTTACCAACCAGATATAACTGTTGTGTCAAAGACAAGCACATTTTATTTTTTATTATTATTAATTTATTTATTTATTTTAATTAAATCATAGTGTGTACATCAATGCAATCCTGGGGCACCTGGTTTTATAGACCGTTTCACACATTTTCATCACACTGGTTAACATAGCCTTCCTGGCATTTTCTTAGTTAATGTGCTAAGACATTTACATTCCACATTTACTAAGTTTCACATATACCCCTGTAAGATGCACCGCAGGTGTAATACCACCAATCCCCCTCCCTCCCCTCTCTTTCCCCCCTCCCCCATTCTTAGGTTATAACTGGATTTTAGCTTTCATGTGAAAGCCATAAATTAGTTTCATAGTAGGACTGAGTACATTGGATACTTTTTCTTCCATTCTTGAGATACTTTACTGAGAAGAATATGTTCCAGCTCCATCCACGTAAACATGAAAGAGGTAAAGTCTCCATCTTTCTTTAAGACAAGCACATTTTAAAGTCTCTGCTTTTTCAGAACTTCTGTTCCCAGCCTAGAAAAGGAGTAGCTGGCGAAGACAGGGACAACTGTCACTATTCCCTTTGCGGGAAGGACACGTCGGGCCTGTGCGAGGCGTTCAACGTAGGTACTGCCCTCAGCTCTCACAGCGACACCAGGAGGCATGTACTTTATACACCGGTTTAACAGATCAGATGACAGAGGTTCTTAGAGAGACATAATCTGTCCAGTGGCCCCAGGACTTGTGGAAGGCCAAGCAGAGATGGAGGAATTTGTCTCTTTGAAGTTCACAAAGAAGCTGAGTTCTCCCACTGAGTTTTAGATTTTCATCCTTGAATGGATGATGGCCTGTGCCCCTTCTCTTAGCGCTAGGACTTACCGTGATAGAGGGTCTCTGAGACTCGGGAGATCGATCCTGTCTTAGTGGAACCCAACTGACAAAGGCAAGTCTGTCCCCAAGTTGCCTTTACTCGTTTCCTCCCACTGGCATATCCACCACCTCCCAGCCAAGTCCTGTGACTGATGCCACAGCCTTAGAGCTGCGTTGTCTCAATGCCTCTGGCTATCCCAATATCCATAATTTTTCCC
The DNA here is from genome assembly GCF_027406575.1 of Nycticebus coucang. NCBI lineage: Eukaryota > Metazoa > Chordata > Mammalia > Primates > Lorisidae > Nycticebus > Nycticebus coucang. The sequence continues at coordinate 139,114,876 of NC_069784.1, read as the reverse complement.
GCTGTCTGACCAGCTAACTTAGACTGCATAGAAAAGAAGAAAGTGAAACCAAAAATGATTTGAGACGGCTGATCTCCACTAGAAGGCTGCTGTTTGGATGTACTTTTTCAGTGCATTTTGAAATGAGTGATCTGGCATTGCTCACTATTGTTCACAGTTAAATCCTATTAGAAACAGAAACAGTATGAGTCATTGATCATTGTACCACTGAACATATTCAAGGTTGAAATTTAATATTTAAATTCCTTTAGTTGCCCTAATTTCTCTAAGAACAGTGGTTCTCAACCTTCCTAATGCCATGATGTATTTTAATTGGTATAAAGGGGTTGCAACCCACAGGTTGAGAACCGCTGTCTTAGAAGAAAGGGATAAGAACAGAAAAGAGAAGAAAGGCTTTAATTACCAAATAGGAAGACAAGTAATATACCAAGCAAATAAGTGGAAAGCTAATATAAAACAGTGGAAAGGATCAGGTAAATACCAAGTGACATACACCTGGGAAGCAGGTGGTCGAGGAACATCCCGGAGAACCAATCAGTGGAGCTTGTTTATCTCCCAAGCAGAGCTCTGCCAAGCAACAAGTTAGAGACGCACGTTCACACGGCCGTAGCCTCTTTCGACTCTCTTCTCCTGGCCCCAGTTTGTTCCCTCCACAGTCTCACTTCTGGGCTGCTCCTGGTGTGGTGCGTCTGGGTGTGGTGGCAGGTCACTTAACCTCCCTTCTTACAATGTCCTCTTCTCTGCGGGGGATGGCGCTGACGTCCATGACCTTGGTCCTTGCTCCCACACCTCCAATTGTGTTCTCCTGAGTTCTCAGCCAGCCTGGTGACAGCTAGTGAAGAGTTTATAGAGCACTCATTCCAATGTAAGATTTTTCCAACCAGATAATCTTACCAGCGTTAATGCTTCCAGTCCAGGCTGCCGCCTCCCTCCCCTCTGAGGGAGGTCAATGTCTACCACAACTTTAAAGACCAGGCTTAAGGCAGAATCATCAAACCACTGACAGCCTCCAGTCTTAAGGAGGCCCCTGAAGTGGCCTCTTTCTAAAAGTACTCGTTTCTGTTTCTTGATTTTGTTCGTTCATTCTGCAGACATGGTGTGAAGGAGTAAAAGGTTTCACGTTGCATGCTATGGCAGGGATAGAAATCTGAATGACCTGGTCCTGTCCTTTACAGAGAAATGAGAACTAGTGAGATATGCACTTGAAAAGTACGGCAGTGTGACTGACCAAAACCTGCGTTCTATCCGACACAGCAGCTCCCTGGGAGCGTGGATGGGGACGGCCAGGGGCTCTCCTTCTTAACATCAGGAGCTCCAGGAAAGGGTTCTGGGCACAGCATCTACTTGTGGATAGACACTTTCTAACCTAATAAGGCATCTTAAGCACGATTTCAGATTGCTGGACAGTCAAAAAATGCTTATTGCCTTCAGGGACCACGTCCTTTTATGAAGTATGTGAGTCATATACTCAAGAATTCATAAGGCAAGGGAGGGTATTTAGGGCAGGGTGTCCAACCTGCAGCCCAAGGACCACAGGCTGATTTTGTCAGGACTTTCTTTGGCTTATCTGTGGCGCTAGATATTGTGAAAAGTAGGCACGGACCGTTTTTGTTGCCCATCAGCTTTCATTAGTATTTGCTTATTTAATGTGTGGCCCAAGGGTACTCTTCTTCTTCAATGTTCAGAGAAAAATAAAGGTTGGACACCCCTGACGGAGCATCTGAGGGTGCTAAATACACTTCCTTGCCATATGAATTCTTGAGTATAGGAACAGTGTGAGAGAACCGTAGAAGTGTGAAAACAGAACACAAAAATCTACATTTTTGTTGCTTTTCTTCTTTCCTTTATATTCACCAACATTTAAAACATTATATATAATTCACACACAGAAGTTGAACTTGGATTTTGAAATTCGACTGTGTAATTTCCTGCTCCCCACGCTGAGTACGAGTTAGTCAGGCTGTGCCTGTCACCTGGGTCTGCCTGGGGTGAAGGCGTCTCTGGGACCCCGCAGAGGTGGTTCTCACATTCTTTGGAATGGGTGGCTTAGTTTTAGAATTAGTTTATGATGGATACTACATCACACGTGGACCCAGGGGAAATGTGATGAATTGAGTTGGCAGAGTTCCAAGTCCCGCAGGAAATGTTAGGGACCGTGGGATAATCAAGTCCGGTGTTCATCTGCAAAGGTCACATGAAGAGCAGAGAAACCACATTGATCGTTACCTCAGGGTGGATCATCCCTGCGTGTCAGAACTGCCCAGGGCTCCGCCCGGGTTTCAGACAGTTGGTAATACATGTAACCGGATTTCCCCAGCTTGGCACTGCTGTGGATTCGCTGACAAGGTTACAGAGAGGCTTCCAGTTAGGACAGCCAAACCGTTTCTGCAAATTGAACTGAGAGAGGATGTCTCCGGCAATGCTTGTGAGGCAGCCTCAAATTAGCAGTATGATTTCTCTAAAGCAATAAATCAAATTCATGAGGAGGATGACAGGAAAATCCCCGAGAACAATTAACATGTCAGTGACTCACATGACTTAGTCCCTTTTCTGAGCGCTGTGCTAACTTCATGATTAGATTTTGAATTAGCGAGAAACTTTTAATTTAAGGAATTCAAGGTGAATGTACTTTAATGAAAAGTCTCAGATCCCACTCACCTCAGGCCGTGAGTCAGCTACGCCCCTTCTCGTGTTCCCGAGTGTTTCTTCTGCTCTGGACCTTCCCCGGCCGTAACATCTAGGGCATTGGATTAGTTTTCTATGGAGATGTAACAAATATCCAAACATGTGGAAGCCTAAAATAAGGTAAATTTGTGACTTAGAGATCTATAAGTTAGGAGCCAACACAGGTCTCAGTGGCCAAAAGTCAAGGAGCGGGCAAGGTGGGCTCCTTCCAGACGTTCTCCCGGGGAATCCGTCTGGAGCCTCCTGCACTCTTGGGCTGTGGCCCCTCGGCCAGCGTCAGAGCACACCAAGGCGGGTTGGGTCTCTCTCTCATGGCATTACCCGGACCTCCTCTTCTGCAGCCAGCATCTTCTTCTTCTGTCTCCATCTTCACTTTGCAGGACCCTTGTGAGTACAGTGGACCCACCAAGATCATCTAGGGTCATCTCCCATCTCAAGAACCTTACGATAATCACATCTGCAAAGCCCCTTTTGCTGTGTGAAGTAACACAGCCACAGTTCCAGAGGTTGGGACACAGGCATCTTGGGGGAGGGGACATTATTCCACCACCTGCCAGCTTTTACCTGGCATTCACCGTCTTTCGATGGCTCCTGAGTAGGTCTTTCATTTCTCTACCACATCAACTCCTGCATAGAAAACATAGTTTTTACCTCTACATTTCCTGGCATTTCATTTGCTCCACTTATCCTGATGCCCAGTGTCTCAATCAATTCTGTATTGTTATAACAGAATAGCTGAGACTGGGTAATTTATAAAGTAAGTGGTTTATTTAGTTCACAGTTCTGTAGGCTGGAAGTTCAAGGGTACAGCCCTGGATTTTGGTGAAGGCTTTTGTGCTCCATTGTAACATGGTGGACATGATCCAAGGGGAAGTGGACATGGGATGTCCTTGCCCTATAACAGCCTGCTTTCTGCGGAGCTGATCTGTCTCATCTCACCAGCACAAGAATTCTCCCACAACTATGAGAACAGCGCACCAAATCATTCAAGAGCAAACCATGCCCGTGACCCAAACACCTCCCACCAGGCCCCACCTCCTATCCCTGTCATATTGGGGACCAAATTTCAACATGAGTTTTAGTGGGGGCAAACAAACCCCCCCAAACGACAGCGCTTGGTCTTGGGGCTGACCGCACCATAACTGGAAGTGGAAAGCCTGGGGCAGAGACGAGCCAGCTGTCAGATGCCAGAAGGTACAACAGGTTAAACAGTCATGGAGGCGAGACGGAGGTGAGTGGCACAGTGATGGTCAAACCCCGTGAACACTAAATACAGCAGGAGGGTTGAGAGGAGATGGCTGGACGTCAGACAAACTCAAGGCCAGCAGCTGACCCCAGTGCAGAAGGACAAACCTTGCACTAACGTGAGCTCAGTTATTATCCGTGTGTAAGGATGTGGTAATTGGAAGAGTACAGAGGTGGTCCAAGGGGGTTCTCATAGAAGACACTTTCTGTCAGGGTGGACTTTGTTAAATACCAGGGCGTGGAGGAGAGAGGTCTGCCTTCCCAGCTGGTGGACCTCACTCTCAATAGTCCTGAGAACTGGGGTCTGACAGGGCCTATCTTGGGTGTCTGTGTGGCTGTGATGCAATATTTATTTTATCACTTTTCTAAGTATTTTTATTCTATGTAATAAAAGCTCTTGGGTGTCATTTAGAAAACACAGCTTTTACAAGTTAATCCTGTTAGAGATTTATTAACTGTTCTCTTATGATGCACCATTTTGATTTGGGGTGAAGATAATTGGTATAAACCCTTGTTTGTGATTTTACTACATTTAGCCTCTCTATTGATTACTTAAAAAGTACTGTACACGCTGGGATTCGTTAAATATGAAAATTTTCAAGTATTTTAAAGAAGATGACTGGCTTTTTACATACTAAGGACTAATCTGTTTTATTGCATTTTGACACCAAATATTAGGCAAAAGTAATTTGTTAGATGTTATTATTTTTATCTGTTAAATTTCAGTTTTCTTAGATGAAATCAAGAAGCTTTACAATTCAAACTTGTACTACTTAATGACGCAAATGTAACTAATCTGAAAAGGGGAAAATAAAGTACAGAGAGGGAGCAAACACAAGAGGTAAGGATAAGTTTGGATTTGAGGCAAGAACAGGTGTCTTTCTCCTGAGAAAAGGACCTTATTCCAACCTCTGTGAAATCCTCCATACAAGGTAGATTTCAAATTCCCTGTTGCCTTACAGATTTCTCCTTTCTAATAGGTGCTTTGAAAATTTGAAAAGCAACACCTGCATCATCTATGTTTAGATGTTGCCTGTCTTTTCCTCATACAAGTTGAGATTCCTCTCTTTTTCATGGCAAGTAATTTTGGACTGTACCCTGAGCTGTGTCCCCCTTGCCCAGGGACACGCAGCAGGAGGACGGTAAGAGAACGAAGCAGCAAAGTTTGACCAACTCTCTTGGGCTGGCGCTTCACTGATCAGAGGGAAAAGCTACATACTCTGAGTTTTGACACCCATGGGCTCTCTGCTCCCACCGTCACCACCAGATTGCTCAGAGCTCGGGCCTGGGAGAACAGTGATGGGTAATAAGAAGGTGTGTCAGCTCACTCGTCACCTGCACCAAGTGTGGCTGGTTCAAACCTGGCCCGGGCCAGCTACACAGTGACAACTGCAACAACAAAAAAAAAAATAGTGGGCACTGTGGCAGGCGCCTATAGTCCCAGCTACTTGGGAGGCTGAGGCAAGAGAATAGCTTAAGTCCAAGAGTTTGAGGTTGCTGTGAGCTGTGATGCCACAGCACTCTACTGAGAGCGACATAGTGACACTCTGTCTTAAAAAAAAAAAAAAGGCATGTGCTTTTCACATCCTCCTGAAGCACCAGGATCTTCCTTTCCACCCCTGTAACCAGAACTAGAGGACTCATGATGCTCTGTTTGGCTAAGGTGATGCCAACTTCTACCTGTAAGGAAGTGTTGTGCCCTCAGATGGGGAAATGGGAGGAAAGCCTGCTCCACTCACTGCCTATTCAGGCGCGCTCCACGTCTGGTCTCCTCCCCCAGCCTACAGCTGCCGTGACGTTTCAGGGACCCAAATGGTTTCTCCATCAGCCAATTCAAGTCTTTATAGCTGCATTTAGTAAAGACATGGGGTGGAATGTGCTTACTCTTCTTCACCTGAAAGTGGAAACTTTTAGATTTTCTAATCTGTGCCCTTTCTCATACGATGGGATATTGATTGTAGGTTTCCATCAAATTTGGCTTTGAATTTCTCTGTACCAAAGACCAAACACAATGGTGACAAACATTAGTCACTTTACAGGTTGTGTTCTGGCTGACATCTCAAGCCTAAGTAACGCTCTGAGCAGAGAGGCACGCATAAAAAGTGATGCAAATACATGTTATAGGAGTAGGAAGTTGGGCCCAATGGCCTGATTTTCAGGTTGGTTTTGATAAGTGATGGATGAAAGTCTGGTAAACTGGGTCCATCTAAGACGGTGGAGACTTCATCCAAGGGGCCAAGCCCGGCTCTTCTGTGAGGGACAAGAAGGCCCAATGTGAGCACAGGTTGTTGAGGCGCACGGTTCACATCCACTTCTTATTTTTAGGGAAGAGAAAGAGGGACATTATACAAATACACAAATATATAGGATTAATTTTGTTGCCTGCATCTATATGTGGAGAGAAAACCATCTCCAAATATACCCAGGAGAGGCGGCCGCTGCGGCCGCGCCTCCCAGAGGCAGGGGTTCTGCTCACCCTCTCGTTCTCAGTGTCCCATCTCCAGATTGGAATATCTGCCCCATCAACCTTCTCTCCGCCCTGCTGACCTGAGTTTCTCCAGGGTCAGGGATCAGAACTCCTTGGCACCTTTCAGGGCTGAAAACAAAGCTCCAGAAGGACGGAATGAAAGGAGGGAGTAAGGGGAGGAGGTGGGGCCGTGTTCAATGGTGCAGGCAGAAAAAGGTTTTCCACCCTAGAGTGTTCCACAGATTCAGAGTGATTAACGCCTTTACAAAGTCGATTACTACGAATGATCAGCAAATGCATATCAGAAGTAACTCCCTGCTCTATGAGGAGTGGAAGTGAGCAATGTGTAAAGTATTCCTGGGCCTCTGTATTTTGATTTCATAGAAATGACCAAAGGTGGCTGATGATTTATGGACTTGTGAACTTGTTGACTCTGCTTGAACATTAGTGTAACTCCCCAGGACAAAGGGACAACAGGAACTGCGTATCAATCGTCTTACGTTTGTAACACTTCGTGTTTCTGAGCTGTTTAAATGTGTTTGATGTATGTGCATATTGATAAGAAAAAAGCTACTTGATCTCTAGAATTAACAATGTTAAACTAAAAATATGTTTATTTTAATTATTTAATTTTAATTATGTAATTTCACAGCTGTCATTTTTTTTTGAAGAAACATTTAGGTTATCTTTTTTCATCAAATCAGATTGTTGAAAATGGTTAATAAAAGCAACTCAATATTATTGGTTATTTTCTCCTATTTCTTTTGTTTGTATGTTTGTTTGTTTTGCATCAAAGTCTTGCTGTTGCCCAGGCGAGAGTGCAGTGACATGAGGATAGCACAAGGTGCCCTGACACTCCTGGGCTCGAGCGATCCTCCTGCCTCAGCCTCCCGAGTAGCTGGGACTGAGGCGCTACCACAACGCCCAGCTCGTTCCTCTACTTTTAGTTACAGACGCAGTCTTGCTCTTGCTCAGGCTGGCCTTGAACCCCTGACTTAGTGATCCTCCCAGAGTGCTAGGATTACAGACCTGAGCCACTGCACCCAGCCTCCGATTTATTTTTGAACCTATCAATTTAATAAAATAACTTATGTGGAAGCTGATTAAACTTATTATTCAAGTGAGTTCTATCAGAATATGAAATAATCTCCTTCTGGAAGTGATAGAGTCATTGGCAATTTTTTTCTCCCTAAAAATTAAGTATAAGCTCTAATACTAGTTACAAGTTGAATATCCATTAACTCTGTATTTTTGCTAACTATGAGCCTTACAGGAATATTTTAATAATAAGATAAACTTAAAAGTTTAAAATTGATCCAACAGAATTGTTTGATCCTTCCATTTCCTTCTTTTTGTTAATCAGCGGCGGAGCAGTCAGGCATGAGTTAAGCCACACAAGGACATTCTGTCTAATATCTGCCAAATAAAGTTTATTTTTCTATTAGAAAAATGTAAAAAAGTACATGATTTTTCTCAACAGCTTCGGCTTCACGTCCCACAATGCGGTGGACACAGTGAAGGAACTGGGTGGAGGGAGGCGCCAGGGGAAGCCAGCCAGGTTTGTTTCAGCTGATGACCTTCTGAAAGTTCATGAGCAGTGAATATTCATCCTGTTGACAAAATAATGGACAATTTCTAAGTTGCGGTGTTAACAAGTTGCTAAGGAAGTGTGACAGGGGTGCTGGGTGGTTGCTATGGATACTACACGTTAGAAAAATGTCAATTATTGTGAAGAGGTTGGAAATCCTTGCTGGCGTCTGCTCCACAGTGATTATGACATCACCATTCTTGTTGTAGCAACCGCCCAGGCCTCTGAAATGTCAGGTTTGGGTTTGTTTATCCCATTGACTATTTTCTTGATAATATTACTGGGATAAACTAGGGAAAAAAGTTTCCACATGGTCAGCTGGAAATACTTAAACATTTCTGCTGGATCAAATGGATTCTTTTCAGAGATTGCTGGTAATGAGCGTCGGCCTCCAGGCCACTCTGGGCTGACAGCATCTTGCAGGATTCCTGGGGCTTGTCTTTATTTACCTTTTCTAAATCATTATATTGAAAGGTGCCCAATATAAAGAGACCAGCCTGTCGCAGTTCTGGGGGACATGCCCCTCTGTGATGTGGCCTGATGAGTGCTGTCATGGTGATAGGGAAAATTATTTTAGCACTATTAAAAAATCAAAAACTAAAACCATAAAGAAAGTAATAATAATAAAAAAAGCTGTGTTCCAACCGTCCAGAACCGAGAGCTATAATTTTGCCACATTAGCCTCCACTCTTTCCAAATAAAGAAAATGTTGCTGGTAGCATCCAAGCAACATTCTGAGTTTCAGCCCCCTCCTCACTCTCCAGAAGCAAAGAGAAGTGGGAATTTGGTGGGTTCTTTCCTAGTTCACTTATTAAATAGTTATATATATGTGTGTACATGTCTATATTCAAGAGCAATATGTATTATTATATGTGTGTTTTAAAATACACACCAAAATACAGATTTATTTCTATACGTCCTTGTAATTTATTTTCTTCCCTCAATATTACCTTGAAAGATAAAGAACTTCTATTGTTGAAAATCTATCTTTAGGAGTCTTCCTGCTTAATAACCATTTTTGGAATAGAATTAAAATGAAAAGAAGGCACGGATGGTAAAGATCATCACTTCCAAGTGTCATTCTTTTACCTTCCCATTTTTAGAAGTTCTTTCACTTTACATCGACTCATCGACTTTTTACTTTTTTTTTCTTTTTCTATTTGGCTTTCAGAGAGAGCTAGTGTTTTAATGTGAAGGCCTCTAATTACCTGGGATTCTTGAAGAAGTTGGTATCACATGTAAGTGAATTTTCTAGACAATTGAAATGCCAGATCTTTTTTTAATTGTAAAGTTTTGAAGGAAGTCTTTCTGAAACAATGTCTTAACTATATTTCAGCTTTAAAAAAAAAAAATAAAAATACACCGAACACGCTGGTTTGAATCATGCTGTTAAAATACTGTTACTTTTAAGGTTTCCCAGGGTCAAGGGCTGTTTTTCCCTATTGTAAAAGGCCCCATGTGGTTCCAAGTTCTCAAATGTCCAGATTTCATGATCTTTCTCTTCATTTGCTTACTATCACGCTGACAACCCATTTTGTGTTCCTCCCTTTTCCTGCTGATCAATAGATCATTACCTGGGAAATTTTGACAATAAACTAATTAACCCAAACTAACCTTTTATCGGTAGCGAACTCATGAACTCATTAACAGCACAAACTGGAGTCAGGAGCCTTTTTTTTTTTCCTCAATTTTTTTTTTTTCTTGGCTATGGCCAGGTCAAAATAAATGAACTTCAAGATCTAGATTTTTCTGAAATTTGATGTGGAGAAAGAAAAAATGAATATTTGTGAATCAGAAATATTTTCTGTTTTTTAAGCTTATACTTTTGAGAATGTGGAAAAAACTAAGGAAGCAATAAGCACAGGCCATCAGCGGGAGACGGAGCGTTCCAACGTAGCCTCCGCAAGTCTGGGCGACCGTTCGGCCGAGCCTTGTTCCCAGCGTGCAGACATCCCAGGGTTCTCATGATGTCAGCATCACTCCCGAGACAAATAAACAAGAGACAGTCTACCATCAAGGAAAGAAATGATTACATCTGCTGCCAAAGACGGAAGAGGCCAGCTACGCATGTGCATATTTTTAAATCATCATTTGTGCTGCCTGAGTAGAAATAAATAACAGCTCATTAATTCAAACAAGAAAGTGAAATGAAAATTCGGAGGAATACACGTTTCCACCGATGGTTTTGTCAATCTATTTCTAAAAATGACTTGGCCTAGGGAAATAGTAAAAATGAGTTTGTTGAAAGAATCATTTATCTATGGATTGTATTTAAAGACTTCTCCAGTAACGGATTTCTGTGAAAATGTCTGCGCTGTGCAGGGCTGCGGAAGTCGTGACTCCATCTGACAGTGGGGACTTCCTAACCCTCAAATGTTGCTTCTTCTAAATTGTTGTGTCTTTCAGATTTTTCAGCCTAGGACATCCTTTCTCCTTCTAAAACTCAACAAACATAAGCTTTCCTCCATGATTTTTTTTCTCAACTAGATTCATTTAGAAAATAAAGTACTAGTTAAAATATGCAATAATGATCATACTCATTGAGTCCTGGAGTTAGAGAGGGTCGTGCAGCCCTCACTGTTACAGACGGGGAGACGGCCCGGAGAAGGGGAGTCACCTTCAAGGTGGGATTACACCCACTCCAGTGGCAAAGTGGGCCCCTAACTGCAAGAAGGATGGAAAGTCAGAGGACAGAGGCCCTGGGATGCCATCTGGGAAGTTGGCAGCTGGCAGAGACCATCTCAGATAGAAACTAGGGAGCAATGGGACTTTCAAAGAGGAAGCAAAGTGCTGAGGTTTCTCCTGCCAACCATCAGGGCTGAGATTAATACGAATCTGGAGGGACATTAAAAAAGAGGCTCAAACCCAGCTGCTGCACTAATAATTGATATGCACCCGTCTGAACACAGAAATAGTCCTCATAAAGTTAGTTTTTGTCAATACCGTAGTTTCCTCATCAGAGTTTCTGTAAGAACACCACGCTTTACTCTCTCCCCACGCTTGCAGTGGGCCTAAGAACACTTCATGTTGTCTAAATAAGATATTACTATGGTTTAACAGCAGTTTCACAGAAATAGAGATAAAGTGGATCTTTTAAAGATGCATTTCAAACACAGCAGAAGAGAGCAGGTCGTATAAATGCCGAACTCAGGTGGGGCTGCAGGCTCAGTAGGTGCGGAGGGGGCTGCACAGGGAGAACTCCAGCCCCCCAGCTGGGCACTGCCGGGCTAGAGCGCAAGGGTTACTCGCCTGTGTCCTGTGGTTGTGCACCCCTGGGTCTTGGCCCAGTGCTGGCAGCGGGTAGATGGTCTCTGCTTCCAATCCTGCCAGCCCACACCTGCCTGAAGCCTGGAGGGGGAACAGGAGTGAGACTTTCCCTCATAGCCTTTTGTTTTGTCTGTCTTTTTTTTTTTTTTTTTCCTAGTTGGAGATTTGATGAAGGTGAGATAAGAATTTTGAGAGCATTTTGGCCATTTTTGAGAATGTGTCATTGTTTCGTTTACAGAATTTTGAAAAAATAAGCTTAATGTTCTGTTGACCTCAAGGCCATCTCTCCAGACCAGAGCATAGAAGCTGCTGGTGGCACATGTGAGCTCCAGATGACTTCCCCCACCCCCCGCCCCAACAGCATGCAAAGAGCTGGACGTACGGGACAACCCATGTGTCTTCAGGGCTCAACTGAGCAGAAGAAGCTGCATCATGAGGGCACTTCACAGGGAGAGATCTCACGCTGGCTGAGAGGTTGATACCTGTGTCACCCGGTAGAGTCCTCCCAGAGCTTGTCCGTGGATCCCAGGGCTCTGTAGAAGGAAACACTATGAAGTCTGTTCAGCTTCCCTAGTTTTTCAAACCCTCTAATTCCATAGTCCCAGCCCCCCAGCCTCTCTGGGTCACCTTACAATTATAAACAGAGGCAGCAAATATTTGAGGCATTGTCTTTTAAGATATAGATTGTTCATGGCATGACATGAAAACTTTAACAAAACATAGGCCCTACCCCAATAATGTCATCCTTAAATCTAATTCCACTATGGCAATAAGTGCACTTTGAGAGCATGATCTGTGGGCCAGGATGATGGAGCTGCACCCCAGCAGGAGGTGGTGACCCTGGGCTGGAGGGGCCAGAAAGACTCTGTTTGCAGCAATAGCTGGACAAAGGCATGGCCTTGGTCATGTGCGCGGGGGCCTTGGTTACACCTGGGATGGGCCAGTGAGATGTCCCAGAGCTCCTTTCTCCTATAGATGAACTAAAGCAGCACACCGGGGTCTTAGGGCCCTTATCCAGTTAGAGAGCAGCTTGAGGCTGATACATATTTTTAGAGCAAAGATGATGAGGTGTGAGCCACACCCATGACCCATGACCCATGACTCCATAACCCTGTCCAGGGAGGAGGGGTCATTCTGAGTACCTTCCCTGGGGCAGGGGGGACATGATGGGAGGTGCAGCATTCAGAGCTGTGTCACTGTTTCTAGGGTGGAATTTCAGAGAGCTCTGGCTCCACACTCTTGAAACTTATGTAACTTCTTGAAATAGAAGATTACCTGTTCTATATAAGTGAGTACATACACAGAGAACATTCTGAAAAGATAACAAAGAAAAATCTCATTTTACGTAGGCAGGCGATAGAGAGGTCAGGATCAGTAGGGAGAGTTTTAGTTTCCTCCAAATGCCTTTCTGTCTGATTTCTTTTTTAAATAAACATATGTGAGTCTATAATCTCCAAGTCACAGAGCACTAAGAAATGGGACTTCATTGCGTGGTTTTTGACTTACTGTGAAAGAAACTCACGGAAGCCTTCCGCGACCCTGAGAAGCGAGAACGTGATTTCCTTTTCCACGCGTCTGCAGTCCGCCTTGCTTTCCTCTGTCTGTTTTGCTCTGTCATGTTTCCAACGCAGTGTTTCCTAATCTGTGCTTAGGAGTGGAAGTGGGAGCGAGGTCTCGTCAGGATTCCTCTTTGAGTGGATAAACTGCTTTCTTGAGATGATAACACATCTGTCAACATTTTCTTGTCATACATTACATTATAAAAATAAAAATTACATAATAGATTCAGGGTGATATGTACATCCATAAGGAACTTATGTCTACAGAGTCCTTTCCAACTCTTCAGCTATCATGTTGCATTAATAACTTATTGAATTTATATTGTAAATGGAAACTCACTAAGGTCACCTACCAGGTAAGTCAGTAAGTTGGTCTTACGGCAGACCCCAAAGGCCCTCTCTCTCTTCCCCACTCCATGTTACAAAATCCTTCTTGACCTCTGTGTTTAGATACCAGACACTGTGCTTTCGTTCACAGGCAAATTTGCTAATAGTTTACATTTCTATCTACATTTCCATGACTTTGTGCTTTCCAAGATTTTCACAGGGTATAAAGAAACTATTAGCAATTAAACTTTTGTTTAATTTTAGTTGCATACTTGGCAGAGTGTAGGATATATTCCCCAGCCAGAAGTCTGCATATATTCTTTGTTTTGGCAGAGAAAGAGGAAGTGACTCTAGAAATATGCATCACTGTTTAAATTAACCAATACAAATCACCCGGAGAATGACATCTCAACTTTAAGCTTTTTTTGAAATAGGTTATAATTCCAATAGATTACCCTGTCTACTCGGAAACTCATGTTGCTGCTATTTTCCCAGCAGATTGCTGCAGACCAGATAACACAGCGTGACTGCAGAGCGGCCTGCCCAACAAGGAGGCAGCCAGCTACATGCACCATTTAAATTTACCTTAATTAAAACGAGGTGACGTGAAAGCCTCATTCCTCAGGCCTTCTAGCTCCCTTGCAAGCCCTCAGTGGCTGTGTGTGGCTAACCACTGCTGTTTGGGACAGGACCGTCATAGAACATTCCGTCCCCACAGAAGGCTCTGTTAGGCAGTATTGGGCCAGAACATACATATTTCATAAGCAGACTTGAAATGGAAAATAATTTGTCAGGTGTAATGAAGGGAGATTCACGTATGTTCTCTGTAGACTAGAACATAGATTTATCACAAAAACTTCACATTTTTAGAATTTTTACTTCGGAGTGTAACATAATCAGCTTTGTGGAATTCAGTGCTCCGGTGGGTGTGGCTTGGCTTTTGTTTAGACACAGGGAAGAGGGTTTGAGATAGCACAGATGATCACAGTCACAATGTTCCTTTGATTTGACGCTGCGAGACTGGTTGCAAACTCAGCCTCAGTGCCGCTGTGCACTTACAAGAATTGCCTTCAACCGACATTCAGGGAAAAGTGACTTAAGAGGCAAAATCTTGATTTCCCGCCTTTTCTTCCTAGTACTCTTTGAATTTCTAACCTTAGATTATCATCCTTTTTTAAAGCATGTAATACATTAAGCTTCAAAAATACTTAAGAATCCTGTGTTGATAGGATTCTTCCTGTGGTGTTCAAATGCTATTAAAATATGAGACAATTCTTTATTTCCCTATAAATATGAAACATTTTGAGAACCAAGTGAAGGACACTTAAAATAAATGATTATCTTACATCTACAAAAATTTGCTCAAAATAGATCAAAGACCTAAATATAAAACCTAAAACCATAAAAATTTTAGAAGAAAACTATGCATTATCTTCAAGACCCTAGGTTAGGCAATGGTTTCTTAGAAGTGATACTTAAAGTACAAACAATTGAAAAAAAATAGATAATTTGGACTTGATCAAAATAAAAAATGTTTGTGCTTCAAGAGGCACTATCAAGAAAGTGAAAAGACGATTCACAGAATGGGAGAAAAGATCCGCAAATCATGTACCTGATATGGGTCTAGGCACACAGAAAGAACTCTTACCACTCAACAGTATAGAAGAAAAAGTTAAAATAGGCAAAGAATCTGAATAGACATCTCTTTAAAGAATATGTACAAGTGACCGAGCATGGGAAAAGAAGTTCAACATCCTCAGTTTACAGGAAAATACAAATCAGAGCCATGATGAAAACCTCTGTACAGCCACAAGGATGGTTAAAAAAGAGAAATACAAACCAGGCATACTGGTGAGGATGTGAAGGAATTAGAACTCTCAGACGTGGCTAGTGGGAATGTAAAAATGGTATAGGCACTTTGTAAACGAGTATAGCAACTCCTCAAAAAGATAAATGTAGAGATAGCATATGACTCAGAAAATTCACTTAGCTATATCCACAAGACATATTCAAGCAAATACTTGTGTGTGAATATTCATAGCAACATTACTAATAAAAGCCAAAAAATTGGAAACAACTCAGATATTCAACTGAAGAATAGGATAATAAAATATGGATACATCATATCCATTAAATGGAATATTATTCCACCATAAAAATAAATGTGGTCCCAACACATGCTACGGCATAGAGGAGCCTTGAGAACATGATGCTGAGAGAGAAGACAGCCGCAGAGGGCTACACACTGCGTTAGTCCATTTATATGACGTGTCCAAAACAGGCAAATCCACAGAGACAGAAATTGGGCAGTCGGTTCCAGGGGCTGGGGGAGGACGGATAGGGGATGAGCACCGACAGATATGATGTTTCCCTTGGGGGTGATGAAAATGTTCTAGAATTAGATAGTGGCAATGATTACACAACCTTGTAAAAATACTACAAACCACCGAATTGTGCACTTCTACAGGAAGGATTTTATACCATACGTATTATGTCTCAATGAAATACTTTAAAAATATATATGTACTTGCATGAACATAATTCTTGGTTAGTCTCTTTAATTAATCTAATAAAAAGTAGTTTTTTCATTGCCTTCTCATCCAGTCTTTTGGGGAACTTGAGGCAAAATTAAAAAAAAAAAAATCAACAAAACCCTGAGAAGAACCAGTGGAAGAGTAAAATGTTAACAGCAAAATCTCAAAGATTCAGATGAGGACATACAAGAAGGCCCCTCTGCTCGTTTTAGCTAGAAGTGTAAACTAGAAGCAAAGCATGCTCCTTGTCAGCCAGAAAACTCAATTCTAAAACAACGGAAAGTTTGAAAGACTCAAGTAGTTAGCATCTCTTTCAGTCAAAATCATGTTATGTAATCTTTCAATGGCAACACAAAAAAAGCTCTGAGCCACATAGGATTTTCACACGTCTCTAAAGTTTTAAATAAATGGAATAGTTCTGAGTGTACCGGCAAACTATTAAACACATTTATTTCAATTTATTTGTCACTGTCTTTGCATTTTTATTTAAACATCTCTGAATCGCCTGCTTCTCTCAGGAAGGGGAGGCTGAATCATGGCTGCATCTGCAGGTCTGCTGACTTCATTTCCTGGGTTATACAAAACCCCAGCCTCCAGACAGACTGCCTGCAAGCATGTTTTCCACATAACGAATAAACAATAAAAGTAGGGGCATTGAAAACAAAGGAACTCGAATGGAGAACTGACCTTAATTTGCAAACGCCTTTAGATTATCTGATAGGATTTCCAGTTCATTGTCTAAACTTTGGAGCTTTTCAATCAAGCATTAAACATTGGTTTCTGGCCAAACAAATAGTGAAGGCAAGACAAATCAAACTGTAAATGAAGTGCTTGCTGGGGCCTTCTAAGCCATGTGTAGGCCTGAGCAGTCACAGGTAAGGTGAAACTTTCAGGATTAAGAGCAGCTCCCTCTTTCTAGCAAGATGCTTTAATTCCAGTAAGTGAGTGATGCCCAGTTACACACAGAACGTGGGAACCTTAATCCCTTTCTTGTGGTTCTGCTCATCATGTTCCATCAGCCATGGCTGCTCAGGACTGCTCATACCCGTCAATCTCTGAGTGTTGTTGTTAGGGAGCTACCAGCGGGGACAGCAGAGCAAATCAGCTGCCAGCAGTCAAGG
The DNA here is from genome assembly GCF_027406575.1 of Nycticebus coucang. Lineage (NCBI taxonomy): Eukaryota > Metazoa > Chordata > Mammalia > Primates > Lorisidae > Nycticebus > Nycticebus coucang. Next base: position 139,098,083 of record NC_069784.1, on the reverse strand, counting down.
GCTCAGGAAAGTGCTTGTGGGTGACTCTTGTCCATCTACTTCTGTTTTTACAACTCTGTCCTTAAAACTGTTTTCTTGGGGTTCGAGAGGGAACGTTCTAGAAAAATGCACTAGATTTTTAAAAAGCTGGAAATAGAAAGTTTTCAGCCTGTCACTTGACTGTTTAAATTACTTGCAATGGGATATGACAAGGGCGCCCCTCAACTGTGCACACGTCCTTTTCACAGCTAATTATCCATTAATGCACCATCCACCTGCCTGATGTTCCACAGACAGTCCTTCAACAGGACAGGACAAAACCAGCGTCATTTTCTAAGTTGGGTGGTAATGGTATCTCCCATTCCTGAGTGCATATGAGGAGAGGACTCACATCACCCATATTTCCCGATGGTGGAACTGAGAATTCAAACTATAACTAACCCCCAACTTGCTCAAGAGCAAGAGCTGAGCGTCAGAGCAAAGGCGCAGGCCGGGTCTGTCCCAGGCAGATCCACGGTCTCCCCCCTCAGCTCTCTGCCCCCGACCCCCACTGCCACCACCTTAGATCCTCCGCTTATACTGAACGCATTTTGCTGTGCTTCGAGTTAAACATCGTGCGCAGTCCACCTCTTACTGCGGAGGGAGTTTGAGCTTACATTTCCTTAGGTGCAAAGTGGGAATAATAAAGTGGGGATATATTAATAAAAATTTGTACCTTGTGATTTTTGTCAGGATTAAATGAATTATTCCGAATACATTGCCCAGCACACAGCTGGAACATAGCGAGCGCTCAGTAAGAGGCGCAGGCCCGGTAGGCAGCGCTGTCTGTGCGGGAGTCACAGTGCAAGGCGCGCCGGCCTCGGAGCACCTGCCCGGCCCAGCGCCGGGGGCTGGTACAAACCGCGTGAGCGCACCCAGCTGACGCCGTCTGAAGCCTGCAGTTTGGATGGGACAGACATGGCAGAAACGCGGTGGGGGGGTCTGGGAAAACGTCATGGCCATGCCTTGAAGGGAAGCAGAAAATGAGCCGAGCGGAGGGCCCTGCAGGGGCTGCTGACCCGGCCACCCAAATGCCAGTGATGGGCCGCATATGTGCACTGGACAGACACAGTGTGGGGCGTGCGTTCTACCCCCGCGCTTGGGAAAATGGACACCTCTCCCCGGTGTCTGGGGAGTCCTACCCATGTGGGCCAGGGAGTCCCAAGATTCTGGAGCAAGGCATGTATTAGTCTGTGGCCAATTTTTGGCATAAATAATTTCTTTATTCCTTGTGCCAAGGCTTCTGAAAGTTTTTGTTGTTGAGTTGTAGTTTGTTTCTTTTCCTGCTTTCCTCCCCCGGTTTCACTCTCTCTGCGCGTCTGTGCCCCCGAGTGTGTTCGCAGTTTTTACGTCCTAGAGACATTTGAAGCCGGAGGGACCGACACCTGCTGTGTGGGCAGAGCCACGTGGAACCCCCAGAGAAGGGCTGGAGGCAGCTGAATATATACCACAGAGAAAAGTAAACAACTGTTTGTTATGAAAGAGGTTTTTCCAGTCCATGGTGACATAAGAACAAAAAGGAGAAGAAATTTCTGTAGAGTTACATTTATCTGATGGGCAATCACTTCCTTTGTCGTGATCCAGCTCATCTCCCTAAATGCATAAGGTGGTTGTGAGCGATCGTTATACAATGGTCTACCAGATGAAAAACTGGCAACCTGTGTCTTGCCCTGATCCCCCATCTGCTCCTTCTTTTTTTTATGTTTCTGGAATCTAAATATTTGGTAAAAACTAGTATATCATTCTAATGGGCTTTTAAAAGGCCTTACATAGACTGTTCAGTGCGTTTCCATTAAAAATAACTATATGGACGACTGACCATTTACTAGTTACATAGTTCCTTCTCCTAGCAGAAGGTAGTTTTAGCCACACATAGGAATGCATTTTTAAAATATTAATATTGTAAAAGTACATCTCATTTTTCTTTGGAAGGCGATATTTCTTTCACTTCTGTATTAATTTATATATACTAAATTTAAAGTAGTATTTGTAATACATTAACACTTTAACTGCCACAGGAGTTGTATTTAACTCACACTTATTTTGGGCCAGGGGCCTTGTGAACAGGTGGATAAGAGGGAAGGTCCACAGCCTGCCTGTGTGGTGTGAACATTTTGCCTGTCCTGCTCCCCTTGGCCCACCCCCTTGCTGGACTGTGCTCTCTAATTACCGGGACTTCTGATTGCCGGTTTCCCCTTGGTGTTTGCTTGGTGGCTTTTTGGAGGAAATCAATTGAGAATTGACATTGTTGCACATAGTAGAGGTATGAGTCCGAGGTTTTCATCCAGAATCTCCCAAGCTCCACTCTGGAATGACAAAAGATCCAATTTTCAGAAATAAATCCAGTAAGTATGTTGTGAGTCACAAAAAACTCACATAACGTGCAGAGTAAAAATTGATTCTAGCACTGTGTGAGTTGAATATAACTCATGCACAGAAAACAATTAAAAAAACAATTTTTTATTAAATTAGAAATGATTGTTTTCAAAGTTTTTATTCAATTTCCATAATAAAACACTGTGGTGTCAAGGAAATTCTTTTTCTTGTGTGTCAGTTAGTGTGTTAATAATTTGCATCAGAATACTACCTTTTGCATTTTATTGCTTTAACTAAAATTGTAATTATAAGAACTGAGCCTGATTTTTCAATCTATTTTTTAAATTACCTGTTTGTGATGTAATGTTTTAAGTTCATGTTGACAATTTTAAATCTAAAGAAAAAGACAGGTTTGTACATCAAGCAAAACTGGAGGGAAACTGAAAGATGTCCTTACAGAAATCTGATGCAGAGACCTCGCAGGTGACCCACAGGAAAGGGATGCTGGCCTGGTGGGATGAAAGCTGTTCAGGAGAGAAAACTAACTAAAATAAAGCCATTTGTCCCCGGAGCAGTGAGTGTCCAGTCACCCTCACTTTCCGAAGTCCACACTAATTTATTTTGTATGTATGAATTTTTGTAGCATTTTAATTCTCTATCACTAGCAGGGGATTTAATGTCATTTCATCTTCTCTTCTCGCATTTTCAGGCCTGTCTACCAGATTGAGTGTGGCTCTTTTTAGGGGCAGACCAGGAGGAGGCTGTCTGAAGACAGCACAACAGCTGTAACCCATAACTCACATCCCTTCTCTGCTATTCAGCAGGTGCAGGGCCTGGCACAAGTCATTTAATGCTTAAGAACTCTCTTTGCTCATCTTCATGAGTGCTTCCACCAAAGGGTTAATGAGATGATGTCTATACAACACCAAGCGTGAGGAGCAAGCCCAGTGAGTGTTTGCTCAATCTCCATCCACTTTAGAAGGTAGGAAGTGGGATCTTCACATTGCATTCTTTTGAATGCACCCGGCAAAACACTTGCAGCACACACAAGCCACGCATGCATTCACGCAGAAAACATTTATTGAAAACCTATTACCTGGTGTAATGAGACAAAGTGCACAAAAGGAAGCCAGAAAGTCTGGTCCAAGCTACTTGACATCTGTGAAATAGCAGACTTCGGCTTGCCCAGGCCTTGATGTTCCCATCTTTAAAGTGTGGTAGTTGAACTGATTAATAATTGTATGAAAAAGCAAGGGATGCTGGAGGAGAGGAAGGGAGGGACAGAGGTCCAGGGAGGCAAGAAGGAAACAATACCACGGTGAAATACCAAGTTTCACACGAACCTCAAGTCCCAAAAAGACAAAAGTCACCTATTCTTCAGGCCAGGATATGACCAAGAGGTAACGATGTTAGTTGACATCGAGCTATCGAAATAAAATAAAGAAAAATTAAAATTCATTTTCCATAAGGGAGCTACTATGAGGGTGCAAATACAGGACAGATCCAGGATGAGAATTTAGTGATGTGTGCAGTGGACCCCGTCCATGGCGGCCTGGAACCTAGAGAGGTGCCTGGCATGTGGAAATACCCCCTAAATGTCAGTTACACAGCTAACAGTAATCATGATCATAACTTGTTACTAGTATCTTTAGCATCACTACACTGGCTGGGATGCACAAATTCTATCATTTTATGATTAATAAACATACAAAAAATATGGGAAATACAGTGCATTACACAGGGTGGTCATAAAGTTTGTGTGCAATCTTAAATTGTACATTATTTTAAATCACATACGAACTTTATGGCCACCCCTGTATCTTGTCCCTTTGTATGTAGTAAGCCTCTTTACATAAATAAAGATTGATTTAGAACAGTGGTTCTCAACCTTCCTAATGCCGTAACCCTTTAATATAGTTCCTGTGGGTCATGACCCACAGGTTGAGAACCACTGATTTAAAAAATAATATTCGTAAGAATCTAGGAACTATACAGTGAAGAAGAGGATGAAAAATGGCTACAGAAAAAGCCATTTAGATCATTTTAGCCAATGATCTAAAACCAGGTGTAGTAAGCAGCCGATCCAGTAATTAGAAGCTGAAGGACACTGACAGATACCCAGGGCCATGCTATAACCGTGTGAGTTTCTTCTCTAAAGGTGGTGCCCTTTGAGCAGCCACTTCTGTGCTTGGGGAGAATTAGCTTGGAAGTGAGTTTTGAGTCATCTCCACTGTGTGGAGAGTCATGTGTTTGCTTTTCCAGTGGCTGCAGTGAATGGCTCAGATGGCAGGCAGGAGAGGTTGGCCAGCCGTCAAGTCACTCTTAATTCCAGCCTGTCAGAGAGGGTAGAAAGAATAAATTAAATCTCAGTTTCACTATTCAGTAATTAAGCTGAAAACCTTTTTGTGGCAGTGCCCTTTTGCTATATGAACCGTACATGGTAAGAGAAGAAAGTGAAATAATTTGGAAGGTGTCTTTGCTGTCATGCAAAAAAACAAACCTAACAAAAAGCCAACAACAACACCCCCCACCCCCACACACACACACATTTCTGACGAAGAATGATGGCATTAAATTCTGAAGGAGCTCAGGGAATTTTACTCCAAAATATGACTCCTTGGTCTAAAGAGTATTTTGAATTAAATGCCCATAGAGATCAACAGGTGTTCCAAGAGACTTACCCTCTATCTTCATCAAACCGGGCGGACCCATCCAAAACAACTGTCTTTCCTTCCTCTCTGTGTTATCTCCACATAGTGCGGGAAGGAAGTGAAGAAGGCCGCCAGAACTACCCCAACCCATGTTTGAAATACCTCTTTCCCCGCATCCATTCATTCCCCCAAACATCGATTCATCCTCCCTAGTGATCATTTAGTGCCCCTAAATAAAATTGCCTATAATCTTCATCTCCCTGTCCCCCAAATGAGGGTATATTAGCTTCTGTGTTCCATCGGGATGTTGGGTATTTATGGGGTGATTCTTCTGGCGCACACAGTAAATAAATTTGTAATCCCTTTCTCTTATTAATCTGCCTTATTGTGAATTGACCTTTCAACACACCTTCCAAAGGGACAAGGAGAAGTTATCCCTTCTTCCCATGATTCCACAAATTTCATTCCAGAACAATTTGACTTTATGTGCAAAATTACAAGATTCACGCTAGCACTGGTTTAGCACATTGATTTTTTGTTTTTGTTGTTGAGACAGAGTATTACTATGTCACCCTCAGTAAAGTGCTGTGGTGTCACAGCTCCCAGCAACCTCAGACTCTTGGGCTTAAGCAATTCTCTTGCCTCAGCCTCCCATCCTGGCGTCCACCACAATGCCCGGCTATTTTTTGGTTGCAGTTGTCATTGTTGTTTAGCAGGCCTTGGACTGGGCTCGAACCTGCCTCCTTCAGTGTATGTGGCCAGTGCCCTACTCACTGAGCTGTGGGCATCGAGCCTAGTGCCTTGTTTTTAAATAATACATAAGATTAAATACAAAATAATTTTACACATAATGAAGAAGAGAAACAAAAAATAATACTGCTTACTAGGCAAGTCTTAGAGCTCTTTTTCAGCCCACCTCAAGTCTGATTTAATAAAAATAAGGAGAAAACAGGGAAGTGAGAAGAAAAAAATGAAGTCCACCATGCAGGCCGCACTCCCTGGGAACGACTTTGGGCCTGATTTTGTGCATGTTCTCCTTGAAGAGGTTGTATCAGCTCTCTTTTAGGAAAAGTCCTTTGGATTGTTTCTGTTTCACAATCTATTCTACCGGTGGAAAATATCATTGGTTGGAAGTTGTCCTCAGAAATCCACACACAAGGCTGTCCACTGTGGCATGTTCTTTTTCTCTGGCCTTGTGGCTTGGAGCCACGTTTTCATAGAGTGGAAGGAGACCAACCGTGAGGTTGTAGAGAGCCTGGCCTTCTGTCTCCCAGAGACAAGCGAAGCAAACCAGGCAGCCTACACTGGACTCCAGACTGAGGATCTGGGCCCCCGGGAACGTGGGCAGGTCCTCACCAGGAACAAGTGGGTCTCCTGGCAAGTGAGAGCTCAGGCGAAAGACAGGATGCTCCCAGGACTCTGCCCCTTGACTTCATATCTTTCATGCATCACTAAGCTCAGGACTCAGGAAATGTATGAAAATCAATCAAGTGTATTAAAAATATCTCCCCAAGATTACACAAGACATTTTATTCGTTTTACCATCTTTATAAAATATATTTTGGGGTCTGTCCCAGAAGATTCCTCCACCCCCCACTCCCTGCCCCACAGAACTGTTCAAAGTACAAGGTCTCATGACCCTAAGGAATCTGCTGTCCCCATAAACAGAGCACTTCCAGCCAGAGACGTGGACACGGGGCTCTCGGGGCCCCTTAGTACCATTAGCATTCAGCTGGCCCTGGGCATCAAACCCCTTTCTCTCCTCAGATGTCTACATTTACACATAATTTAAGTATGCCTGATATAGTATTATTTTTCTGTAAGTAAATGCATGTTTTCAAAACTTTACAACATAGTAATGAAAAGAATTAGACTTTCAAAGCAAAAAATAACATGCATCTCTATAAGTAACTGGAGAATTGGAACACACCAGATTTTGCAACATTTTTGAAAATGGAAGAACCCTTTTAAAATAGCCTTGTTAAATACTTAGGTATTTTTTAATTGAAAAATCAAGTCAGGAAAAAGAAAACCCTAAAGTCTAAATTTTGAGTTTTTAAGGTCATGTAAACATCAAAATAATTTAGCATCAGTTATAACCTTTCATGTTATTGTTACTAATGGCAATTCTGGTAAAGAATATATACTTATCAAAGATATTACACATATGAATATTTTGGCTTCCTGTTGTTTTCATGGATTTTTTTCCTCTGGAAAAACTCAAATAAGCTGTTAATTTTGTTAGGCTTTACTTAAAAATCAGAAACTGAATTGACAGTATTGTGGGTTCAAAAAAAAAGAGGATCAACATGAGGTTGACATTTCTTTCTAAGTTATGTAATGATTCTGATAAACATAAGAAAATTATTTTTAACTAAACAGGGTAGTGATTCCAAAGATCATATGACAAAATAAATAAATTGAAAATTGCTCTGCCAGAGAGCTATTAAAACATATTATAAAATCTCAGCAATTAAAATAGAATAATAAAGGCAAATAATAGGCATAAAAGTCAGTGCAACAGCATAGAAAGTCCAGAAATAAATCAAACACACAAGAGACCTTTGTATTTTTTGAATGGCATAGTCAATGAATGGCCTTGGAAGATGTTGGTGCCGTCTCATCCATGGGCCGTTATCTCCTGCTCTATCCCAGGATAAATTCCAAAAGAATAAAGGATTTAAGTGGAAAAAAAATTAAACCATAAAGTAATAGGAAAAATGTGAGAATTCTTTTACAAACTCAGCATAGAAATGACATAATATGTTTCAAATGCAGAAGCCGTAAAAGATGAGCTTGATACATTTGACTTAAAATCACTACTTCTTCACAGCAAATACCTAATACATAAAATTAAAAGGCAAAGGGCAAAGTGGGGGAAAAAATGCAGCTTGCACCATAGCTCCAACCAACGATAAGAAACAGATTAATGTCCTGATAGAAAAAGTAGAATGGAGGATAATAAAGAACACAGGCACTCAAGTCACAAAAAAGAAGTAACAGGTAAACGTAGGAAGGACGCTCAGTCTCCCTCGCTAAGATGCCATTGTTCACATTAAAACTGGAAAAAAATTTATATATTTCGTAATGTGCTCTGCTGGAGGGGTGTTAAAAAACAGGCACATTTATACATCGGTGATGGAGGCAGCTTAGCAATATCCTTCAAGACTGAAAAGATATATAGCTTTGAATAGCTTTAAATACCTGCCAGGTGTGCACATTCAGCACGGCACTGTTGGCAATCTCAAAACTAGGAGTGACCTCCATGTCCACGGATAGGAGCGGGTTAAATGAAGCTGGCTGTCCTAGCGGTTATAAAAAGAATGCAGTCTGTATACAGAATCGAAAAGTCTCAAAGATACACTATTAAAAGAAAAATGCAATATGAAAAACTCAATGTTGCAACAGGAGGAAGCATATATTCATATTTGTAAATTTGTCAAAATCTGGAAAGATTCAAAAAGAAAATATTCCTAAGGAAAACAATAGGGGCGCTGGGTAGTGATGACCAATGGGAGAGAGGAGGGAGACGGTGGACATGTGACTTTGTATAAAGTTTCAGCATTTTTGAACAATGGGAATGCATAATCTTCTCAAAAACGAACATTTAAAAAAATAGGAAATCAACAAGAGAAAAGAATTGCTGGTTATCTATACCTCCTCTAAAGGACTGCCAGCCATTTTCTTAATACAATTTAAAAATCATTTCTCTACTATTTTTAGCAGTACCTTTTTGGTGGGTTATTTTTGTCTGATAATTTTGTCAATTAATAGTAGTGTTTCCCCAGAGCTTTGTATACCTGGCCCTACCTGAGCCGCTGGGGACGCATCGGGACGGGATGTTCCTGAGGACCCCAGCCATGCTCTAAGGGTCCTCTGAGGCTCCCGGGGCTCCTCTGGCACTGGCCGCCTACCCTGTCCAGAGGAAGTAAGAGGCAGAGGAGAGTGGAGGGAAAGGTGCTCCAGGAGCCTCCGCATACAGTTTGCTCCTACTGTTCCTGAGATTTTTTGGAACTATCCGGCCTGTTGACTCAAGATGGGTGGCTGCATTCTCTGCGCTGACCTTGAGAGCTGCACTGGCCACTGGCTGGGCTCACTCCCTGGCCCTTCCCCAGATCAGGGTCCTCCCTTCTTCCCCAGTCCACTTCCTACAAACATTCCACACCCCAATCTTTCAATTCTTCCTTCTGCTTTTCAGCCTCCCCAAACTTTAATAAACGTCCCATGGTCTGAATCTCCGTTTGCCAGCATTCTTCCAAATTACTAGGTAAAGAACAGCTTTAAAGCTTATTTAACAAGGATGATCAGACTTTTGTGCTGTTTTTCAGGAAAAGAGTGATGCTAATACTAACACCTTTGAGTGATGACAGAATGACACGAACAGGGGGAAGCTTGTCCTGCGGATATCCACAACAGGATAATTTCAAAACCTTATTTTCCCAGGGCAGCTGTTTATATGACAATTGTATAAGCAAGGTTATCACTTTAAAGGTGATAACTTACAATTATTATTTATGGTGGGAGTTGGGACCCTATTAGCATGAAATAATAATTGCCCACAGGTGCTTCCGTTAAAAATGCTGTTTTTCCTGAGGATTCAGGCCACTTTCAGCAAAGCACAGACAGACTCGGGACTTTGCTTCTCCCCTCACTATAGGTCACGTGGAGGCTGCTACCTACCCATTCCTCCATGTTTTCTGGCAGTGGAGGAGTCCAGTCCATCATCAGAGAAGTTTAATAAGAAAAAGACTTTTAGGAAATTGTTTCCCATCTCTAATGGAATACATCCAGAGTGGAGGGAGGAGGAGCAAGGGGGTAGCTGTATCTTTTTGCTTTGGGGTTTAATATCTAAGAGAGATGAAGACCATTTCAAAAGCATGGATCTGGCCTGTTTCTTCTCCCACCCTAACTTAGGGCTTAATATTGAAAACTACAAACATTGCACAAGCGTTTTCAGTGAGAATTTGATGTAACTAACTCTTCACTTCTCGGTGAGTGGAATGTGTGTGTGTGTTCCTTACCTTCACTGTTTGTAGGAATTAGTTTTATCCCCATTTTCTGGGTAGGAATAAAACATTTTTATAGATAATGTAATTTTCCCAAGATCATAAAGCTACCAAAAAACGGACTCAGAACTAAAATGCAGGAGAGACCACGCCCCTCAGAGCTGCACACACCTGCATGGCAATTGCAGTTTGCCATTTTCCAGCCAGGTGTCCAGAGGGAGATGACTTACGTTCTTGGCGTCTTGGCATCTTTAGCTGAACCTTGAGGATAGTTCATGCATAGTGGGTTTGATTGAATTAAATGCAGGCTGTGCTGATAGTCAAGTCTACAGGGACTTAATATTTCATTTCTGTTACAAGAAAAAACAATGAGTATGCAAATCTATATAAATCAAACCTGTTGTAGGGATTAGAGTTTCCCACAGCTCTTCAAAATCAGCGTGCATCCCTAATTGTGGTAAGGTGTCCAGCGATGAAGTTTTATCCCTAAATCCCATGGTGAATATAGAACTGAAAAAATAAAATTAAAAATAATGACGAAGAAATAACACGTGTCATCCCTTTCTGAAGGGAATGCGGGAGTCCTAATCCTCTAGGCTGCATTTTTTACCTGAAGATGCTCTTTTGAGCATTATTTCTTATACGTGTGCTTTGAAGATATTTCCCCAGTGAATAACTGTTCTTTAATTGCTGCTGTATTTTCAAACAGAGTTTGTCATATTTTACACTTTATTCCTCTTTCATACACAAAATTTTCACAATGCATTTTTATTCCTAATAAGCAATACTAAGGGACATTTCATATTAGTGATTCGGGAATAAATATTCATGAACATTATTTTGTTAAGGTACAAGGTACAGTTCCCTCATCTTACACTGACTTAGCAAAAGAAAAATCAGCTTTATCAGATTCCCACTGTTCTCAGAGGCCCAAACCCTTGATAGCCAATGCTTTACTGTCATAACACAGTTGAGAAATGCAATTCACGTTACTCTTTTTTTATTGGAGTTTTATTTTATTTTATTATTTTTTTATTGTTAACTCATAGCTGTGTGTGTACATTAGTGCAATCAAGGGGTACAATGTGCTGGTTTCATATACAATCTGAAATATTCTCATCAAACTGTTCAACGTAGCCTTCATGGCATTTTCTTAGTTGTTGTATGTAGACATTTGTATTCTGCCTTTCGTAAGTTTTGCCTGTACCCATTCTAAGATGCACGGTAGGTGTGGCCCCATCCAATACCCCCCCTCCACCCTAACCTCCCCCCTCCCTTCCCCTTCCTTGGCCCTTTCCTCATAGTCTTGTGCTATAGTTGGGTTATAGCCTTCACGTGAAAGCTATAATTTAGCTTCATAGTAGGGCTGAGTATATTGGATACTTTTGCTTCCATTCCTGAGATACTTTGCTAAGAAGAATATGTTCCAGCTCCATCTGTGTAAACATGAAAGAGGTAAAGTCTCCATCTTTCTTTAAGGCTGCATAATATTCCATGGTATACATGTACCACAGTTTACTAGTCCATTCGTGGGTCGATGGGCACTTGGGCTTCTTCCATGACTTAGCAATTATGAATTGGGCTGCAATACACATTCTGGTACAGATGTCTTTGTTATATTGTGATTTTTGGTCTTCTGGGTATAAACCTGGTAAAGGAATTATAGGATCGAATGGCAGGTCTATTTTTAGGTCTCTAAGTATTCTCCAAACGTCCTTCCAGAAGGAACGTATTAGTGGGCATTCCCACCAGCAGTGTAGAAGTGTGCCCTTTTCTCCACATCCACGCCAACATCTCTGGCTTTGGGATTTTGTTATGTGGGCTACTCTTACTGGCGTTAGGTGATATCTCAAAGTAGTTTTGATTTGCATTTCTCTGATGATTAAGGATGATGAGCTGTTTTTCATGTGTTTGTAGATTATGCGTCTGTCTTCTTTAGAGAAGTTTCTTTTTAAGTCTCTTGCCCACCCTGAGATGGGATCAAGTGTTCTTTTCTTGCTAGTACGTTTGAGTTCTCTGTGGATTCTGGTTATTAGACCTTTATCGGAGGTATATCGGAGGCAAATATTTTCTCCCATTCTGAGGGCTGTCTGCTTGCTTTACTTACTATGTTCTTGGCTGTGCAGTAGCTTTTTAGTTTGATCAGGTCCCAGTAGTGTATTTTTGATACTGCTTCAATTGCCTGGGGAGTCCTCCTCATAAAATATTCACCCAGGCTGATTCCTTCAAGAGTTTTCCCTGCCCTTTCTTCAAGTATTTTTATAGTTTCATGTCTTAAGTTTATCCAGTGAGAGTCTATCTTAATTAATGGTGAAAGATGTGAGTCCAGTTTCTATCTTCTACGGGTCGCCAGCCAGTTCACTCAGCACCATTTGTTAAATAGGGAATCTTTTCCCCACTGAATATTTTTAATTGGCTTTTCAAAGATCAAATAACGGTAAGTAGCTGGATTCATCTCTTGGTTCTCTATTCTGTTCCAGACATCTAGTTCTGTTTTTGTGCCAGTACCATGCTGTTTTGATCACTATCGATTTGTAGTAAAGTCTCCACATTACTTTTAAGGCCTTAGTTTCCCCTCCAGAAACTGACTCTTATTAATGATGGCTCTCAGGTAGCAGGCCCTCTAGGACAACTGTGAATAGTGATCATCAATTGTGCTTCTTATGAACTGCCCAGTTGTTTCAGTAGGACATGGTTAGTCTTCATTTAATTTAAAATATTATGTTAGTTATGCATGTCTCTCTATATAAAGCTCTATTTTACTACTTGAGATTTTTGTTCAATTCTAAATAAAAACTTTATTATTGAGACAAAAGCGTATTTTTTGGAAAACCTCATAAAAAGTTCAAGATACAGGTCACCTGAGGGAAGCTTGTTTATTATGTCTCAGAAGTCCTAATTCTGAATCGATTAAATGATTTAATGTAAGAAAGGTATAGAAAGGGAAGTGAAATATTTCTATTCTTGACCCCCGAAGGGTGATCACTAAGTGCTTCAAACGCTTTATCTAATTAATTCCATTATTATTGCCATTTTACAGATGAGAAAACTGAGCCTGTAGAAGGTAAAGTGACTTGCCCAAGCTCACATGGTAAATGGAGTTGGAGCTCTCTGAATTCAAAATCCATATTCTTAACCACAAATATAAGAGAGAGAGAAACTTCTGGTTGCCTATACCTCTAGAACTATTAACATTTAAATCTATTATTTTTCAAAAATCACTTCTAAAGCAGTATTTGCCTCCAATAGCATTTTGATTACATACTGTAATTATTATTAACAGTATTAGCATTAGTAATTATAATTAGTATAAACAGTATCAGTGATACTAGTCCACATTCCTTCATATCACAAAAAGGACTTGCTGTGGTTTCTATTCTAGGGGAACGTTTCAGTCCTACAGTCACTTATCAAGCACCAACTGTGTGCAAAGCTCCAGGGCACAGGTGTGAGCAGGCTCAGCCTTCAGAAGTTCAATATCCAGTACAAAGAAAGGCAAGTTAATGAATTCTCCAGAAAAGTAACTTTCAGGTTTTGGCTGAGAGAACCCGCTGCAGGGGATAGTCCCATGTTATGTCACTAAATATCAAATGTTGTCTGTAGATTGTTCTCTCTTGGAACAGTTTTGCATTAGCACACAGATTACATGCCGAAGCACACTGCTGGGTCTGCACACTGCTGGGTCTATCATACTGTTTTGGGGGCAGAGAGAGATCTAAGGATGAATGCCTCATCAATATTGGGCAGAGGGGGTGTCTGTAAACCTATGCGTCTTACGAGTGTGACATGTTTGGGTTTTACCCGTGTGAGATAATGAAGCCAACGATTGTAGAAGAATTATAGTCTATGTTTTCTCATTTCCAGCTAGTTGTTACTATGTGCATTCCAATATGGAAAAAAAATGTGTGTAACCATTAGCATTTCTAAGTATAACAACACTGTAGACTCCTAGGAATTCTTTACTTCCATGAATTAAATGAGATTTTGTCACTTAAAGGACGTCATCCAAAATTTTAAGCCTATAATAAATTATTGAAAGTCATTTAGTTAAAATTTAAGCAAGCTGGCATCTGTGGTGGAAAAAAAAATCCTAAAAACTAAAAATTATGTCTATTTTTAAGTAAAACCTGACAGTTCTTACATTTCTATTTAAAATAGAACCAAAATTCTACATTTGGCTTAGAGAAGAAAGGGAAGGCTAGTCACACAAGCCTTCTGTGCTGTGAAATAAAGTTCCTCCCTCAGAACTTGGGCGGCACATGGCCCGTCTGCTGACCTTCTCCCTGTGGAGCAGTCTTCACAGTGGTCAGGGGCTAAACTGCCCAGACGGGGTGAGAAGGGCCCCTCCCACTGACCTACCAGGCTATTTGAAGCATGTTCGTCACCTCAGATACAAACTCCCTGGGGATTGCTGCTAAAAGGACATAATTTAATTTGCGAAAGATTCAGTGCGAGGTGACCTCAACTTGTAAGTTAGGTTTCTAGTGGCTAAGCTATTTTGGTTACCTAAAGCTCAGGTGACTTAGTGTCATCTACCATTCAAAAAACATTTGATTGATAATAAATGGAAATGCTATTAAAATATCTTTCAAATGCTGACAATACGACTTTCTCCTTAGCCCAGCACAGGTTTCACCTTGCAGGCAGTAGACCCTGGTGTGTGGACACGTTTGTACATTTTGATATGTGTGTACACAGACACATAAAATTAGGGCATCAAATTCCCTAATGTGATGTAATTTTGCTTTCCCTCCAGAATGAAAGAAAACTGTCACAGACTAAGTCTCTCTGGGTAACGCAGTGCATGGTTTAAGCTGCCCTCCGTTGAAGGGTGACTTCCTTCCCTCTGTGTTGATAACAAAGCCAGTGCGCCCGTCAGCAGAAGCATCTCCTTCTGAGCAGGGTCCCTCCAGTGCTCTAATCTGCAGATGAATAAGTGAGAATTTTAACAACTCTTACAGTGTCTATATATTAAGATTGTTGTGTACAAAGAACAGAACAAGAGGGAGGGGGGAGGGGGGTAAAGGGAAGGGGATTGGTGGGATTACACCAGGGGTGCATCTTACAAGGGTATATGTGAAACTTGGTAAATGGTCTGTAAAGTTAGTGAATGATGCCCCATGATCATATCAATGTACACAGCTATGATTTAATTAAAGAAAAAAAAACAGAACAAATTATATGAGTTTCCTATTGCTGTGGGACAATTTACCCCCAAACCTAGCAGTTCAAAGTACCTCTCCCTCACCTGCCCCTGAGTCCAGGTACAGTGTGGCTCAGCCAGGGCTCCGGGATTCTCAGGGTCTGGCTTGCACCCCCGGGGCCCTGGTCTCCACAAGGCGGCTCCCCATGTGGTGGCCTGCTCCAGAGAGAGCACAGAGAGGGGATGAGAAGCTATGCGACAGAGCTCATGGTCCTTTGTGGGTAATTGCAAAGGGACATCTCATCACTTTTGGTACATTCAGCTTGTCCATGGCGAGGCACAAGGCTCACACTTAGGGGGAGGGGACCACAAGGTGTGAACATCTGGAGGCAGGGACCATGGAACCCCAGAAGATTTGCCTGCCACGCGCACTTGCTCTGGAGGCACAAAAGCAGAAAGGGTGAAAGTTCTACAAGGCTTTGGTTTTACCGGGATGTCTCTGGGTATCCGAAGGGCTGAAGACAGGAAATGTCAGTAGGAAAAGCTCTTGGGCCATGGTGGGCTCTTGTCTCCTGTCAAGAGTCATGACAGTGAGCACCCAGGGCATCTGGATGGAGACAGCACCAGCCATAGCAGGGTGGCTGCCAGGACATTGAGGCTACCCTTGCACTCTCCCCAGTGGTGTGGTGGAGGCACACTGGGCACCATCAGATCTTGCTCTATGGCACCTAAAGGCCCATAATCTCAGAACCCCATTTTGGTCAGTAGCAGCCAAAGGCTGTGACAGGTATAAGTAGCGTCCCCTAGCAGAGGTGCAAGGGAAGAGCTATGGTGGTCTCAGAGGATCTGTGTGTCCCTGATCCTCACACTCTGCTGTGACTCCATGTGAACATGTGAATCTCAGACATGAGTCAGAAGCTGCTGTCTGAAATGAACCAAGAAACATGATGGTGATGGTGATTGTGATAATAATGAGGATGATGATGATGATGGCAGTGATGGTGGTAATGATAGTGATGTTGGTTATGGTGGTGATGATACTGATGGTGGTGATGGTCATGATGATAATGATGATGGTGATGACAGTGATTTTGGTGATGGTGGTGATGATAGTGATGGTGATGATGGTGGTGATGATATGGTAGTGATGGCAATGATGATAATGGTGATGATGATGATGATGATAGTGGTGATGATATGGTAGCAATGGCAATGATGATAATGGTGATGGTGGTAATGGTAGTTATGGTGGTGATGGTCATAATGATAGTGATCAGGGTGATGACAGTGCTTTTGGTTATGGTGGTGATGATGGTGATGGTGATGATAGTGATGATGGTGATGGTGGTGATAGTGATGGTCATGATGATGGTGATGATGGTGGTGATGGTGGTGATGATGGTGATGATGATGATGGTGATAGTGATGGTAGTGATGATAGTGATGGTGGTGATGGTGGTGATGGTGATGGTCATGATGATGGTCATGATGGTGGTGATGGAGGTGATGATGATAATGATGATGATGTTGATGATGATAGTGATGGTGGTGATGGTGGTGATAGTGATGGTCATGATGATGGTGATGATGGTGGTGATGGTGGTGATGATGATGGTGATGATGGTGATGATAGTGATGGTGATGGTGGTGGTGATGATATGGTAGTGATGGCAATGATGATAATGGTGATGATGATGGTGATAGTGATGGTGGTGATGGTGATGATAGTGATGGTCATGATCATAGTCATGATGGTGGTGATGGAGGTGATGATGGGAATGATGATGATGGTGATGATGATGATGATGGTGGTGGTGGTGATGATGATGACGGTGGTGATGGTGATAGCTATGTCTTTTTTTTTTTTTCTTTTTTTTTTTTTTATTGTTGGGGATTCATTGAGGGTATAATAAGCCAGTTACACTGATTGCAATTGTTAGGTAAAGTCCCTCTTGCAATCATGTCTTGCCCCTATAAAGTGTGACATACACTAAGGCCCCACCCCCCTCCCTCCATCCCTCTTTCTGCTTCCCCCCCCATAAACTTAATTGTCATTAATTGTCCTCATATCAAGATTGAGTACATAGGATTCATGCTTCTCCATTCTTGTGATGCTTTACTAAGAATAATGTCTTCCACTTCCATCCAGGTTAATACGAAGGATGTAAAGTCTCCATTTTTTTTGATGGCTGAATAGTATTCCATGGTATACATATACCACAGCTTGTTAATCCATTCCTGGGTTGGTGGGCATTTAGGCTGTTTCCACATTTTGGCGATTGTAAATTGAGCTGCAACAAACAGTCTAGTACAAGTGTCCTTATGATAAAAGGATTTTTTTCCTTCTGGGTAGATGCCCAGTAATGGGATTGCAGGATCGAATGGGAGGTCTAGCTTGAGTGCTTTGAGGTTTCTCCATACTTCCTTCCAGAAAGGTTGTACGAGTTTGCAGTTCCACCAGCACTGTAAAAGTGTTCCCTTCTCTCCACATCCACGCCAGCATCTGCAGTTTTGAGATTTTGTGATGTGGGCCATTCTCACTGGGGTTAGATGATATCTCAGGGATGTTTTGATTTGCATTTCTCTAATATATAGAGATGATGAACATTTTTTCATGTGTTTGTTAGCCATTCGTCTGTCGTCTTTAGAGAAAGTTCTGTTCATGTCTCTTGCCCATTGATATAAGGGATTGTTGGCTTTTTTCATGTGGATTAATTTGAGTTCTCTATAGATTCTGGTTATCAAGCTTTTGTCTGATTGAAAATATGCAAATATCCTTTCCCATTGTGTGGGTTGTCTCTTTGCTTTGGTTATTGTCTCCTTAGCTGTACAGAAGCTTTTCAGTTTAATGAAGTCCCATTTGTTTATTTTTGTTGTTGTTGCAATTGCCATGGCAGTCTTCTTCATGAAGTCTTCCCCCAGGCCAATATCTTCCAGTGTTTTTCCTATGCTTTCTTTGAGGATTTTTATTGTTTCATGCCTTAAATTTAAGTCCTTTATCCATCTTGAATCAATTTTTGTGAGTGGGGAAAGGTGTGGGTCCAGATTCAGTCTTTTACATGTAGACATCCAATTCTCCCAACACCATTTATTGAATAGGGAGTCTTTCCCCCAAGGTAAGTTCTTGTTTGGTTTATCGAAGATTAGGTGGTTGTAAGATGTTAGTTTCAGTTCTTGGTGTTCAATTCGATTCCAAGTGTCTATGTCTCTGTTTTTGTGCCAGTACCATGCTGTCTTGAGCACTATGGCTTTGTAGTACAGACTAAAATCTGGTATGCTGATGCCCCCGGCTTTATTTTTGTTACTAAGAACTGCCTTTGCTATACGGGGTTTTTTCCGGTTCCATACAAAATGCAGAATCATTTTTTCCAAATCTTGAAAGTACGATGTAGGTACTTTGATAGGAATGGCATTGAATAGGTAGATTGCTTTGAGAAGTATAGACATTTTAACAATGTTGATTCTTCCCATCCATGAGCATGGTATGTTCTTCCATTTGTTAAAATCCTCTGCTATTTCCTTTCCGAGGAGTTCATAGTTTTCTTTATAGAGGTCCTTCACCTCCTTCGTTAGGTATATTCCTAGGTATTTCATTTTCTTTGAAACTATGGTGAAGGGAGTTGTGTCCTTAATTAGCTTCTCATCTTGACTGTTATTGGTGTATACAAAGGCTACTGACTTGTGGACATTGATTTTATATCCTGAAACATTACTGTATTTTTTGATGACTTCTAGGAGTCTTGTGGTTGAGTCTTTGGGGTTCTCTAAGTATAAGATCATGTCGTCAGCAAAGAGGGAGAGTTTGACCTCCTCTGCTCCCATTTGGATTCCCTTTATTTCCTTGTCTTGCCTAATTGTATTGGCTAGAACTTCCAGCACTATGTTGAATAGTAAAGGTGACAGAGGACAACCTTGTCTGGTTCCAGTTCTGAGAGGAAAAGCTTTCAGTTTTACTCCATTCAGTAAAATATTGGCTGTGGGTTTGTCATATATAGCTTCAATCAGTTTTAGAAATGTGCCACCTATGCCTATACTCTTCAGTGTTCTAATTAGAAAAGGATGCTGGATTTTATCAAATGCTTTTTCTGCATCTATTGAGAGGATCATGTGATCTTTATTTTTGCCTCTGTTAATATGGTGGATAACGTTTATGGACTTGCGTATGTTAAACCAGCCTTGCATCCCTGGGATGAAGCCTACTTGATCATGATGAATGACTTTTTTGATGATAAGCTGTAATCTATTGGCTAGGATTTTGTTGAGAATTTTTCCATCTATATTCATGAGTGAGATTGGTCTGAAATTCTCCTTTTTGTTTGGGTCTTTTCCTGGTTTTGGTATCAGGGTGATGTTTGCTTCATAGAATGTGTTGGGGAAGATTCCTTCTTCCTCTGTTTTTTGGAATAATTTCTGCAGTACAGGAATAAGCTCTTCCTTGAAGGTTTGATAGAATTCTGGAGTGAAGCCATCTGGACCAGGGCATTTTTTGGTTGGAAGCTTTTTTATTGTTTCTTTGATCTCAGTGCTTGAAATTGGTCTGTTCAGGAGGTCTATTTCTTCCTGGCTAAGTCTAGGGAGAGGGTGTGATTCCAAATATTGATCCATTTCCTTCACATTGTCAAATTTCTGGGCATAGAGTTTCTGGTAGTATTCAGAGATGATCTCTTGTATCTCTGTGGGATCAGTTGTTATTTCCCCTTTATCGTTTCTGATTGAGGTTACTAGAGATTTTATTTTTCTATTTCTAGTTAGTCTGGCCAATGGTTTATCTATTTTATTTATTTTTTCAAAAAACCAACTCCTTGTTTCATTAATTTTCTGAATGATTCTTTTGTTTTCAATTTCATTGATCTCTGATTTGATTTTGGATATTTCTTTTCTTCTACTGAGTTTAGGCTTAGATTGTTCTTCTTTTTCCATTTCCATAAGATCTCTTGTGAGATTGTTGACGTGCTCTCTTTCTGTTTTTCGAATGTAGGCATCTAAAGCGATGAATTTTCCTCTCAAAACTGCTTTTGCAGTATCCCACAGGTTTTGGTAGCTTGTGTCTTCATTGTTGTTATGCTCAAGGAAGTTAATGATTTCCTGTTTTATTTCTTCCTGCACCCATCTGTTATTCAACAGAAGATTGTTTAATTTCCATGCCTTTGGGTGGGGTCGAGCATTTTTGTTAGAGTTGAGTTCCACCTTTAGTGCCTTATGGTCTGAGAAGATACAAGGTAAAATTTCAATTCTTTTGATTCTGTTGATATTTGTTTTGTGTCCCAGGATATGATCAATTTTGGAGAATGTTCCATGGGGTGATGAGAAGAATGTATATTCTTTATCTTTGGGGTGGAGTGTTCTATATGCGTCTATCAAGCATAGTTGTTCTAGGGTCTCATTTAAATCTCTTATGTCTTTGTTTAATTTCTGTTTAGAGGATCTGTCCAGCTCTGTAAGAGGTGTGTTAAAGTCCCCTGTTATGATGGTATTGTCAGATATCATATTGCTCAGACTGAGTAAGGTCTGCTTCAAGAATCTGGGAGCATTTAAATTGGGTGCATAAATATTTAGAATTGAAATGTCTTCTTGTTGTATTTTTCCCTTGACCAATATAAAGTGACCATCTTTGTCTTTTTTGACTTTAGTTGCTTTAAATCCACATGTATCTGAAAATAAGATTGCAACTCCTCTTTTCTTCTGAATTCCATTTGCCTGAAAAATTGTCTTCCAACCCTTGACTCGGAGCTTTAATTTGTCTTTTGAGGCCAGATGTGTTTCTTGCAGACAGCAAATGGATGGCTTGTGTTTTTTAATCCAGTCAGCCAATCTATGTCTCTTCAGTGGGGAATTCAAGCCATTAACATTTATGGAGATAATTGATAAGTGTGGTAGTATTCTATTCGTCTTATTTGGTGAGACTCCATTGCTTAGTTTTATCCTTTGCATCAGTGTGGAGGTTAGGTTCTGTCCTTTGATTTCTGAGTTCTTACTTTGCTGCTGATCCATTGTGGTGGTCAGTGTGCAGAACAGGTTGAAGTATTTCCTGTAGAGCTGATCTTGTTGTGGCGAATTTCCTCAATGTTTGTATATCCGTAAATGATTTGATTTCTCCGTCAATTTTGAAGCTTAGCTTGGCAGGGTACAGAATTCTGGGCTGAAAATTGTTCTGTTTAAGTAGATTAAAGGTAGATGACCATTGTCTTCTTGCTTGGAAAGTTTCATTAGAGAAGTCTGCGGTCACTCTGATGGATTTGCCCCTGTAGGTCAACTGGCGCTTACTCCTGGCAGCTTGCAGAATCTTTTCTTTTGTCTTGACTTTGGACAGTTTCATCACAATGTGTCTTGGAGAAGCTCGGTTAGAGTTGAGGCGACCTGGGGTCCGATAGCCCTCTGAAAGCAGTGTGTCAGAATCTTTGGTGATGTTTGGGAAATTTTCTTTTATAATATTCTCTAGTATGGCTTCCATTCCTCTGGGGCATTCTTCTTCCCCTTCTGGAATTCCTATAACTCGTATGTTGGAATGCTTCATAAAGTCCCATAATTCTGACAGTGAACGTTCTGCTTTCTCTCTCTTCTTTTCTGCCTCTTTTACTATCTGAGTTATCTCAAAAACTTTGTCTTCTACCTCTGAAATTCTTTCTTCTGCATGGTCTAACCTGTTGCTGATACTTTCCATTGCATCTTTAAGTTCCCTGATTGACTGTTTCATTTCCTTCAGGTCTGCTATATCCTTTTTATATTCTTCATATCGTTCATCTCTTATTTGATTCTGTTTTTGGATTTCCTTTTGGTTATTTTCCACTTTATTAGCAGTTTCCTTCATTGTTTCCATCATTTCTTTCATTGTTTTCAACATGTGTATTCTAAATTCCCTTTCTGTCATTCCTAACATTTCTGTATAGGTGGAATCCTCTGCAGTAGCTACCTCATGGTCCCTTGGCGGGGTTGTTCTGGACTGGTTCTTCATGTTGCCTGGAGTTTTCTGCTGATTCTTCCTCATGAGTGATTTCTTTTCTCTGTTTCCTTGCCCTAATTTTCCTTTCACTTCCTCTTGCTCTTTAAGTTCTTGTGCCTGTGGACTAAGGGTTACAGGACCAGAAGGGTGAGAAGGTTGAAGAGCAAAAAAGGGGATGAAAGAAAGGAGAACCGAGTGATAAGAAAAAAAAGAAAGATAGAGAAAGGAGAGGGGGTGGGGATAAGGAATATTGACAAAAAGAAGAGAGGCACAGAAAGAGGGAGACAGGGCAATATAGGTGTACAGTAGGGTACTTTGACACAACCTTAAAAAACCCCACCTTCTGGGGGTTGGGTGCCCAGTTGGGTGGTTCCCTTGAGGTCAGCAGCTCTTTGCTAACCTGATCAGACACAGTACCCCACCTCCACCAAGTAGAGAGGAAAGACAAAAATGCTATAAATCAAACCAAAACAAGCAAACAGAAAACTTTACGGGGATAAAATTGGGTGAAAAACCAAGTGATAGTGGTAGAAACACTAGCAAAAATGAAGTTGTAGTTATTAAAAAAGGCAGCAATGGGAAATTATAATTAAACCAGTAAAATTGAGAAAGAAAAAGGGATCTGTATGGAAAAGATTGAAATTAAAAAACAAAAGAACATCAATAACGTCAAAATAAACAAACAAAAAAAACACAACCAAACAAAAAAAAAAAAAGAAAGAAAGAAAAAAATACACAACCAAAAACAAAGCAGTTTGTATATGTTATTGAATATTGTCTGGGCAACACGTGGTCTTCTGGGGTATGAGATGTTAGTCACAGTTCTGATACGACTGGAGGCTGCTGATTTCTCACACCTCAGCAGGTAGACACCCTAAATCTCTCTTCAGCCCACTTAAAAGGCACTTTGAACTTGTAAACTTGCTGAGCAGAAGCTTTCCCAGCTTTCTCGCTGGAATCACTGCTGAAGTGGCTATCCACTTACTCAGTGTGCCAAAACCGGTCTCACTCTGCCCCTGAGGGTTAGGGCTGCAAGGCGGCTCAGACCCAACCCTTAGGCTACTTGGTTGCTGGGTTACCAGCTCCCACCCGTTTCTAGCTCTGCGACTCTGAGGGCGGAGCTTGCCGGGGCAGATCACTTACAATGGTTCCGTGTGACCCACCGCCAAACAGTTTTAGCTCCGTCTGGCTCAGCGGCTCAGACTGGGGCCCTAGACAACGGCCAAAGTTCTCCACCCTCCCGCTCAGGCCTTCCCCAAGGCAGTTCAACTCAGTGCCAAGTCCAAGGACATCAAAACAGTTCACAGGTAAGGCCTTTCTGGTTTGCAGTCTCGCTGCTACTGAACTTACAGTTGTGGGCGGGTTTAGACGGATTGAACACACGCGACCACTTGCCGGTTTTCCACTGTTTTAGTCCTCCTCTTGGGGTCCAGAAGTCTCTCGCTGACTCCCTGTATCCTCATAGGAGTGATGGTAGGCAGATCCCACCAGCCAGAGATGCCTGAAGTCCTATCTCCCCAGACTCACGGTGCCCAGATGCAAGGAAGCTGTTACTCGGCTGCCATCTTGCTCCGCCTCTCCGATAGCTATGTCTTTATTGAGCACTTTGTATCAGTTTTTTTTCCTGATATGTTTCAACTCAAACATGCATTAACTCATTTAATTTATATTTAAAATATAAAATTATATTTTATATTTATTTTATATTTGAGGAAACAAAAGCAGAAAGAGCTTAAGTCACCTGCCCAAATCAGGTGGCAGTGGCATGAATTGAGCCACACTCTGCTAACTCTCCAGATGGTCTCACAAGGTCACATAATTCTTGTTTCTGTTTATGGTGTGTCTTCATTGGAGGGTCAAATAATACACACACACACACACGCACAGAGTCACCCACACAAACACACACATATATCTTGTTTCCAAAATTTGGCACTAGGATCTGAACGCTGAGCTTCTAGAACCTTTGTACATCGTGTTCATTTCTCTTGCCCAATTTTTTGCTGCAAGCTTTGTTATGCACCTTTCCAGATGACTGCCCCTCATCTTGGCCTTTGTGGAATGGTCGTAGCTGTGTTACTGTGAACAGTTTCCTTCCGCAGCCCATGTATTTACCTCTTTTGGCACAGAAAAGAAAATACAAATATTAATATCACGTCCTTGACATTGAAATAACAGTGGTTTTAGCAGAGCAAGGAATTCTGAAGTACATTGGCAGGGAAATATTTGAAAGGGGGAAAAATGCAGACCTTACAATTCTGAGGCAAGGAGAGTGCTCTTGTGTGCTGACATCACACTGATAGAAACCTCCCAACAGAGTAAAAGTACAGCACCCAACCCTGAACTCCTCCTCTTTTCTAAAGCCTTAGGTGGCTTAGCACTTGGTATTTTCGAAAGGTTTTGCATATCCATTTTTAGGGCAAGAGCTATCTTTTAACCATTCCCCCATGTTCCAAGTACAGAACCAGCATAAAAAATAAAAGAGGAACTGACAATGAAATGCTAATGGGCTTTGTGGGGCTAAATACTCATATGTCAGAAAGAAGATGCTGGATTTTTTTCTGGGCTGTTAGCCATGGGTTGTCTACACTGGGTTCCTAGGCCTTGTGGCCCCACTTGTCACTATATTCTGTGGGGTTTTATCCACTTTTATCCAAGTTCGTTCACCTTCTGCCCCGGGGAGGTCTGCTGGGCTCTCACACCAGCTGTTGGTGCTCTCTCCTCCCTTTTTAATGTTGTACATTCACCTTTCCAGATGACTGCCCATTAACATTTTAAAAAATCACTTTATCATCTTGAGTACAGACTTGACCCAGATCACCTGAGTTCAACATAGACTTGAACCAGATGGCCTGAGTTCAAATATCAGCTCCTCCACTAACTTAGTTTAAATTATGACCTTATCTTGCTCATCTATGAAAAGGGAGATAACAGAGAATCTACTTCACAGGGCTTTTGAGAAGATCCAGTTAATGTTAACAGGGCATTTTGAACATAGCCACTGACTGTGCTCCGCAGGGATGCATTAGTGTATATGAAAGGTAGGGAACCAATTTTGTTATTTTGTTTAATGTGGAAAACCAATTGACCAAACACTGTTTATTTAAAAATGCATTGTGCGTTAGTCATGTTTTAATTTCCATTTATATGTGAGTCTGTTTTTAGGTCCTGTAACTCCCTGTCTTCACAATTCCTTCCTTGTCTTTTGTTCATCAAAGCTTCAGGGAAGTCTTGATTTTAGGTAGAGCAAGAGCACCCAACTTTTTCTTCCTTAAAAGGGCCATGGCTGTTTTTGACCCTTTGTCTTTCCACAGTACTTTTAGAGACTTCTTATCAGAAGTCTCCTGTTGAGATGTAGGGTAGAATTGCATAGAACTTTTAGATTAATTTGGGGAGCAGTGGCGTCTTCATAATGAACATTTGTCTTAGGAATATGGTACCACTTCATATATTTTGGTCTTGGTAACATTTTTTTCAAGGGTGTATTCATGATTTTATGCAAAAAGATAGTGAATGCCTTTTATTAGATTGGATATTAGATACTCAGTAGTTTTAGTTGCTATCAAAACATCACATTATTTGAACTACATTTTCTGAATAGTTGTTGCTAACTATTGAAATTGGAAATTGGTTTTTATCCAAAAAACTTAAATTTATTTGTCTTTATATCTCATTGAGTTTTCTAGGTAGTTAATAGTATTACCTGTGAATGTGTAAATTGTTATTTTTTTTATAATTCAAATAATTTATTTTGGTTGATGTCAGTATTATATTGACTAATGGCAGTGGCAGTAGATACCTGTGTGGCATTTCCGATACTAAATAAATGCCAGACAAGGGCGGGAGGAAAAATGGAAATTATAACTTAACCCTTCTTATGAATATGTAAGCAAGAATCCTGTTAAAGAGTTAGCAAATTGCATTGTACTGAATTTTTTAAAACAATGACTAAGTTTCATAGACAATTTAACATTGGACTATTTGTTAGTAATCTACCACATCAATATATTTACAAGAAAAGCTTTTTCCTTCTTAATGACCTTCTTAATGGATGTAGGAAAGTATTCATTAATTTTAAAAGGTACTGCTGATTTTATAAAAATCTAGAAAATCTAAATATTAATAGCTACCTTGAGTGTTGGTGACTATGCTTGTGTTCTTTCACACAGTTATTTTCCTAAATGTCACCCTATCATCAAGCTAAATGACCAGAAATCTGGCTTTCTAGTCCCCACGTGACTTTTATTCCTCAAAAAATCCCTTTTACGGATTTTGCTCTCATGTTGGGTGACTTCTCTGCTGGGAGAAGGCACTCATGATTCTGTGTGTTTTAGGGGTGTTATTGGGAACAAGTTTGAGTGTTGAACACAAGTGTTGAGACCTGTTTTCTCTCAGTAAATGACCCCTAGGAGGTTGGTTTACACTTCCCCAGTGAGGGGATTTGCTATGAAGCTCCAGAATGTGCTGGCTTCCTGCCACTTTTCTGGAAAGTACAGCAGAAAGTGCATCATGGCCCTGGCTCTACTTTGTAGAAAGTCTATGTTCTTTTTTTTTTTTTTTTTTTTTTTTTTTTGTAGAGACAGAGTCTCACATACCGTCCTCAGGTAGAGTGCCATGGCATCACACAGCTCACAGCAACCTCTAACTCTTGGGCTTACGCGATTCTCTTGCCTCAGCCTCCCGAGCAGCTGGGACTACAGGCGCCCGCCACAACGCCTGGCTATTTTTTTTTGTTTGGCCGGGGCTGGGTTTGAACCTGCCACCCTCGGCATATGGGGCCGGCGCCCTACTCACTAAGCCACAGGCGCCGACCCGAAAGTCTATGTTCTTAAATTGACTCCCTAAACTATCAGTTTCTTCTTCTATTAATTCTACCTGGGCCCATTTTACTGAGTGTTTTATTAATTTTTTTTTTATATACCAAATCTTTGAAGAATGAATCTGAGGCCAGCCATCTAATGAGCACAGGGCGCGTAATTAGTCACCTAGCTTGGAGTCACGCTGCCTCTGAACTAGACGGGCAGTGCAATCACTCCTTTGGTGTTTCCCAGTTCACTGTTTCCTGAGCCCTATAGTCTGCCCTCCTAGGGAGATTGTTAAATCCTTAAGCGCACGTCCCCGTTCTAATACTTCTCTCCTACTGCTTAATGTGAAGAGGCATGAGGCAGGTGCTGAGGTAGGAAGCTTCACGTAGGAGCAAATGTCTCCGGATCCTATGCTAGATGAGCAGAAGAGCTTGCAGAGAGAAGTGTATGTCCTAAGACCATCTCCTCACATCATGAAAATATTTTTCTTTTCTTTGAGACAGGGTCTCTCTTTGTCGCTCTGGGTAGAGTGCTGTGGCATCATAGTTCACAGCAATCTCAAACCCTTGAGCTCAAGTGATCCTCTTGCTCAGTTTTTCATTTTTAGTAAAGACGAGTCTCACTCTTGCTTAGGCTGGTCTTGAACTCCTGAGCTCAAGCAATTAGCTGGGATCCCTTGGCCTCCCAGAGTGCTAGGATAATAGACATGAGCCACATGAAAATCCTTATAAAAGAAATGGTGAAAGCTGAAATCAAGCTTGGCTTTAGTCAATAAACCAAGTTTGAGTTGTGTGTTACCTGACCAAATTCTATATTATGAATTAAACACATTTATGCTAAGCAAGTGGTTTACTGGGAATGAATTCACTTTTTTGATCGATTGTGGTCATCAGTTTATCCATTTTCTAGCCAACAAAATAGTAAAGATATCATTTTTAATTGGTTCTGAAAGGGTAATAACTTTAATAATTGGAGCAATTTAAGGATTACAAAGTAAAAGCTAAAAGATCTGACTTTTGTACCTGAACACCAATACAACTCAATACAACTAAAAGTTGAACAGAATCATGTGTGAATATTTGTGATAAATGTCATGGACCATGGTTAATATATATGGCATATAATGCAATTGGCTGAAAATAGTGAAAGTCTATGTATAAAATGTGTGAAGAACGCCCAAAGACACGTCACACAAAGGAGCTGCCACCCTAGAGGCTGAGTACCAGAATCAAGACATTATTTTATTGAACTTGTAATTTGATAAAAAGGGTTAAATTTGCTAGCATATAAGCAATTAAACACCAGTGTACTATTCTTTCAATGCTGTTAAGATTAGCAAACGTTATTTTATTTTTTTATTATTTTTATTTTTTATTAAGTCATATACCCATAGATCATGAATACATTTATGCATTTGTGGGGTACAATGTGTTGCTGTTGTTTTGTTTTTTCTGCAGTTTTTGGCTGGGGCTGGGTTTGAACCCACCACCTCCGGCATATGGGGCCGGTGCCCTACTCCTTTGAGCCACAGGCACCGCCAGTGTTGATTTTTTTTTATACAATCTGACGTGGTTACATCAAACCAATCAACACAGCTTTCGCATCATTTACTTAATTATTGTGTTAAGACGTTTATGTTCTACATTTGACAGATTTGACTTGTACCCTTGCAATATGCTCTATAGGTGTGGTCCCACCTTTTACCCTCCCTCTATCAAGCCTACCCCCTCACCTCCCTTCTCACTCCATTTCTCTCCTTCATCCTGGGCTATATTTTTGTTTTATCTTTCATAAGAAAATGGGAGTAAATATAAGTTGGTTTCATAGAAGTACTGAGCACATTGGATGTTTTTTCCTCTATTCTTGAGATCCTTTACTCTTGAGAATATGTTCCGAGTCCCTCCATGTAAAAATAAACGAGGTAAAGGCTCCATCTTTTTTTAAGGGGACATAGAATTCCATGGTATACCTATACCACAATTTATTAATCCATTCATGGGTCAATGGCACTTGGACTTCTTCCATGACTTGGCTATTACGAATTGAGCTGCAATGAATAATCTGGTGCGGGTATCTTTTTTGTAAAGTGACTTTTGGTCTTTTGGATGTACTCCTAGTAGAGGAATTGTAGGATCCAAAAGCAGGTCGATTTTTAGATCCCTGAGTGTTCTCCAAACTTCTTTCCAAAAGGAATATATTAGTTTGCATTCCCACCAGCAGTGGAGAAGTGTTCCCTTTTCTCCACATCCACCCCAACATCTGCAGTTTGGGGATTTTGTGACGTGGGCTACTCTTATTGGAGTTAGATGGTATCTCAAAGTGGTTTTGATTTGCATTTCTCTGATGATTAAAAATGACAAGCATTTTTTCACGTGTCTGTAGACCATGCACCTGTCTTCTTCAAAGAAGCTTCTGTTCGGGTCTCTTGCCCATAGTGAAATGGGATCACTTGTTCTTTTCTTATTAATAAGTTTGAGTTCTCTGTGGATTCTGGTTATCAGACCTCTGTTGTGTCGGAAACGTAACCTGCGAATATCCTCTCCCATTCTGAGGGCTGTCTACTTGCTTTACTTACTGTGTTCTTGGCAGTGCAGAAACTTTGGATGGCAAATAAGATTAACAGAATGGAATTAGAAATTCTAGGGATAATTAGAATAATTCAAAAGTTGTCTCAAGAATTCAATCAATTCAAAGACAAAATCACCAAAGCAAACATTATTCTAAAAATAAAATTGAATGCTGGAGAGGGTGCAAGGAAGTCGGTACCCTGAAAATTACCAATGGTGCTGTCAATCAGGATACTACCTTAAATAAAAACACAGACGCCCTATAGGCCAGGAATCCCATGACGAGAAACTTACCAAAAATAAATAACTCAAACTAATAAAAAGACAATACTGGTCCACAATTCCTCATCTAAAACCTTGGGCTGGATATGTTTCAGAATTCAAGATTTAAAGAAAAAAAAGCTCTAAAGAAGATAAGGTTCGCCTACTGTATGTCATATAACACCTCAGGTTCAGACACACTCACCCAGCACTTCTGAGAAATGCATGCATACCCACCACGGGCAATATAGTAAGTCCCCTTGAGTTTTACTTATAAATTTACTTAAGAAAAAAAATTAAATTTTATTTTCAAACTTATGAAAAAATTGAATTTTAGTGTTTTGTAATTTCACATGTGGGTATAAAGCTCTTAAAGAGATATTAATATCAGTATTATTTATATCGCAAATAACATAAAGAAACTTTAAAGCAATTTAAAATCAAACATGAAAAACCTCAACCAAATAATTATGGGTCAACTCACTGAAATACTAGGAAGACTAAAACTAAAATTAAGGAACCTGTGTACCAATGTACAAGAATGTTTAAAAGCTGGCCCAGTCAGGCGGTGCTCATAGCTCAGTGGGTAGGGCGCCGGCCACATTCACCTAGGCTGGTGGGTTCGAACCCAGCCCAGGCCAGCTAAAACAACAATGACAACCGCAACAACAACAACAAAAATAGCCCGGTGTTGTGGCAGGTGCCTGTAGTCCCAGCTACTTGTTAGGCTGAGGCAAGAGAATTGCTTGAGCCTAAGAGTTTGAGGTTGCTGTGAGCTGTGATGCTACAGCACTCTACCAAGGGTGACAGCTTAAGAGTCTGTCTCAAAAAAAAAAAAAAAAGAAAGAAAGAAAGAAAAGAAAGCTGGCCCAGTCTTTACCATGCAATTCCTATTTATTGTAGAGCTGAAAATGTAGGACATCAAAAAAGCAGTGTCTAAATAAAGACCGTGGTTCAGTTATGAGACTCGTATGAATGTTAACTTCTCATTTTGACAACAGTGCCATGGTTGTTCATGTAAGGTGGAGAGAGGGTGACGTGTACTTGAGAACACCAGGTGCTGTTTTTGCAAATCCTCTGTCCATCTGAATTTATTTAAAGATAAAAGGGCTTTCAAAAGTGACTTATCTGGGAACAATAATACAATAATTCCACTGGAATATAAAAGACTTCATCCCTAGAATCTAGGATGATAATTAGCACACAGTAGGTGCACAATAACTGTTGACACAATGAATGAATGACTCACTCATGCATTCCACTAGTAATGAATGCCAATTAAGACACGAGGCAGGGTGCAGTGTTCTGTGCCCCCCATCCCTAGGAGAGCCAATCACCAGGCTCTGAAACAGTTTTCTGGCACCAACATTCCTTTTCCCCATGAAAAGACAACTCAGCAAATGCCGCCAGAGCCGGACGCTCATAGTAAATCATCAAACTGAATCTGGGTCGCTGCAAGCAGATGGGAGCTGAGCCTCTGTTTTGGGTGTTGAGATGGGAAAACTACTTCAGAAGTGGGAGGCAGCGTGTGTCAGGAGGTAGACAGGCAGGACGGAGGCAGGGGAGCTGGGGCCACTCTTCTCCAGGACAGGACCTCCCCTGAGCCCTGTTGTGCCCACTGGGTTGCAAGCCAGTGACCAGGGCTAAGAGCCTGGCCTGCTGGAGTCCACATTCCTAGGTACACCAATTTCTGTTCTCAGAAGGATGTTTGAAAAATCGTCAGGACCCGGGGGCCAGTCACAGCCTCCCTCTGACTCCAGGATGTGGCCGACAGGTGAACAGGTGGGTATGGTGGCAGATTGCCTGTGGAGAAGTGGGGACACCTCTGCTCTCAGGCAAGAAGCTAGCTGCACGCTTCAGTCTGCACCTGGGAAGTGGGGTGCACACTAGCACCTCATCTGTGGCCGTCGCTGCAAGATTAAGAGACATTACACATGGATGGGATGGGGAACAGGATAGATGACATGTGTTAACTATTGTTCCCACCAGGGCTCCAAGGAGCCACCTTAAACTCTGAGTTAGGGGAAGGACAGCTGCAGGCAGAAACCAGCAGAGGCTGAAGGCACAGATACTGATTGAGGTTTTGTCGCTTCCCTCTCTGAGCCTCAGTTTTACCTTCTTTAACACTGAGGTGAACAATATGCACAAGGTGAGTGTGGTAATTGAATGAGATGATGTGGTTGGAGTGCCTAGACATTCAGTAAGTGGTAGGCACTGTGATGATTGTCGTGACCGGCTCCAAAATACGTGTGCCTTAATTTACCTCCTGCTGTCCTCCCTTACCCTGCTACCACCTTTTAATTGCATTGTGTATTTTACTTCTATTTTATTTATTTATTTATTTTTGAGACAGAGTGTCACTATGTCGCCCTCAGTGGAGTGCTGTGGCATCACAGCCCACAGCAGCCTCAAACTCTTGGGCTTAAGTGATTCTTTTGCCTCAGCCTCCCAGAGTAGCTGGGACTAATGGCACCTGCCACAGTGCCCAGCTATTTCTTGTTGTTGTTGTTGTTGCAGTTGTCATTGTTGTTTAGCTGGCCCAGGACAGGTTCGAGCTTGACAACCTCGGTTGGTGCCGTAACCACTGTGCTAGTTTCCAAGCCTGTATTTTACTTCTTAATATATCATCTTTGCAAATGAAATATCAGAAAAATGGAAATAAAAGCTCTAGGGAAAACCTCTTTGCTTGTGGTTGGTTTTTGTGTAAATTTAGAAGTCATCTTTGGAATTTTTTCCAAAAGTTACTCTTTAAAGATATAAGCAAATCTTCCTGTTTATCCACAATCAATCCATTTCCTCCAACTGTAAGAAAGCTCAGGTCTGAATTTAGCAGCCTTCATGCACACACATCTTGTAAAATTTGACTGTCACAAATTCCTGTATGACATGCACTATGTTGTGCATACTTAAAAATGTTATAAAACGACATGCATTTAAAAAAATGTATTACTATGGAGTGGGACTGCTGGATAGTAGAACATGCTTCTATTTAACTTTTCTACATACAGCCAAGTCACGCTTGAAATTAATTAATTAATTGTATCAATTTAAACTTCCAACAACAGTTTCTGATAGTTCAGATCTTTGTCAACATTTTGACTTCTCAGACTTTTTAATCTTTACCCATCTGACAAATGCTATCATATTTAGTTTTAACCAATACTAATTTTAATAATAATACCAACTATAATTCTTAAAACTAAATTAATAATTACTTTTCAGACATTTCTTTTTCAAATATACACATTTGCCAGTTTATAAATATTTTCTATCAATCATGAGGTATAATTGAAAAAGTGGCATGTGTTTGAGCTGCACAATGTGGTGTTCTGACACGTGTGTGGTGATCTGCGTCACCACAGTCAAGGCGTTTGCTATGTGCAGTGTGAGAGGGTCACCACAGTCAAGGTGTTTGCTGTGTGCAGTGTGAGAGGGTCACCACAGTCAAGGTGTTTGCGTGTGCAGTGTGAGAGGGTCACCACAGTCAAGATGTTTGCCGTGTGTGCAGTGTGAGAGGGTCGCCACAGTCAAGGTGTTTGCCGTGTGTGCAGTGTGAGAGGGTCGCCACAGTCAAGGTGTTTGCCGTGTGTGCAGTGTGAGAGGGTCGCCACAGTCAAGGTATTTGCTGTGTGTGCAGTGTGAGAGGGTCACCACAGTCAAGGTGTTTGCCGTGTGTGCAGTGTGAGAGGGTCACCACAGTCAAAGTGTTTGCTGTGTGCAGTGTGAGAGGATCACCACAGTCAAGGTGTTTGCGTGTGTACAGTGTGAGAGGGTCACCACAGTCAAGGTATTTGCTGTGTGTGCAGTGTGAGAGGGTCACCACAGTCAAGGTATTTGCTGTGTGTGCAGTGTGAGAGGGTCGCCACAGTCAAGGTGTTTGCCGTACGTGCTGTGTGACAGGGTATCACACTCAGGCTAAGTCACACATCCAAATATGAAGTTAGCATATCAGCTGTGCAGTTCACTTTGTGTGTGTGTTGTGTGGTAGTGGACTTGAGATCTACTTAGACTTCATGATATTTCAAGTTTATAAGATGGTGTTATTAGCTACAGTCGCCACCCTGTGCATTAGATCTCCAGAAATTATTCATTCTGCATGACTGAAATGTTGTCTCCTCTGACCAGCACCCCTCCCGGCTCGGCTTCCTCTACTGCCCGGCAGCCGCTCTGCTCCCCAGTGCTGACGTTGCTTTTATTCCCGTAGGAGTGAGGTCACCCAGGATCTGTCTCTCTGTGGCTGGCTTGACTTAATACAATGTCCTCCTGGTTCACTCATATTGTCAAGAATAACAGGATTTCCTTCTTTTTAAAGGAGAAGTAATATCCAACTATACGTGTGTGTGTGTGTGCATATCCGTGCAAACACACACGTCACATTTTCTTTAGTAATTCATCGGTCAATGAACACTTAGCTTGATCGCATATTATATAGCATCTGTGAAAATGCTGCCATGAACGTGGATGGCAGGTATCTCTTCAAGATACTGATTTTATCGTCTTTGGATATACATATACCTAATAGGGAGATTGCTGGATCCTGGGGTAATTCTAGTTTCAGTTTTCGGAGGAAGCTGCATTTTGCTTCTCATAATGGCTGTACCAATTTGTATTTCCCTCAGCAGTGAACAAGGGTTCCTTCTTACCTGCACCCTTGCCAACACTCATCGTGGTCATAGCCGTTCTACTTGGTAAGAGGCGCTGTCTCACTGTGCTTTTCATCTGCATTTCTGTGATTTTGAGTGATATTGAGCACCTTTTCATATACCTGTTGCCCATTTATGCGGCTTCTTTTGAATAAGGTCTGGTCAGGTCCTTTGCCCAGGTTTTAAGAAAGGTTGTTTTCTTGCTTTTGAGTCGAGTTTCTCATATATTTTGGACATAAACCACTTATCAGATGTGGGGTTTGCAATTATTTTCTCCCATGCCATAAATTGTTTCCATTGCTGTGCAGAAGCGTTTAAGTTGGTGTAATTCCATTGGTCTACTTTTTTTGTTGTTGTTGGCTGGGCTTATATGGACAAAATCATTGCACAGACCAATTTCAAGAACTTTCTTCCTGTGTTTTCTTCTAATAGTTTCATAGCTTCAGATCTTAAATTGAAGTCTTTATTTCAAGTTAATTTTTATCTATGGCATGAGGGAAGGGTCCAATTTCATTCTTCTGCTGATGGATGTCTAGTTTACCATTGCTGTATTTATTGAAGAGCACCTTTGTCAAAGAGCTACTACTCAGAAAGGCTGGATTTCCTCCTGGGTTCTCTGTTCTGTTTCAGTGGTCTGTCTGCTTTTAGGTCAATGCTATTCTGTTTTGTTGATCACCATAGTTTTGTAGAATATTTTAACATTAGGTAGAGTGCTGCCTCCAGCTTTGTTCTTCTTGCTCAGATTGCTTTGGCCAACTGCAGTCTTTTGTGGTTCCATAAGAATTTTAGAATTTCTTTTTTCTATTTCTGTGGTAAATGTCATTGGAATATTCATAAGGATTACATTGAACTTGTAGATTGCTTTGGGTAATATGGACATTTTAGGAATGTTAATTCTTCTAATTAATATTGGATATCTTTTCATTTATGTGTGTCTTCTTTAATTTTTTTAATCAATGTTTTTTAGTTTTCATTGTACAGATCTTTCACCTGTTTGGTTAAATTTATTCCTATGTCTTTTTTATACCATTGTAAATGGAATTGATTTTTTAATTTCTTTTTTTTGGGGCTTGGCGCCCGTAACTCAGTGGTTAGGGTCCCAGCCACATACACCGAGGCAGGCAGGTTCGAACCTGGCCCAGGTCTGCTAAACAAAAATGACAACTGCAACAACAAAAAAAGCCTGGGCATTGTGGTGGGTGCCTGTAGTCCCAGCTACTTAGGAGACTGAGGCAAGGGAATCAATTGAGCCCAAGAGTTTGAGGTTGCTGTGAGCTGTGATGCCACAGCACTCTACTGAGGGTGACATAGTGAAACTCTATCTCAAAAAAAATTTTTTTTCTTTTTTTGGATAGTTTTTTGTTAGTGTATAGAAATGAAACTGATTTGTGCATGGTGATTTGGAATCTGAAACTATTGATCTTGTTTATTAGCTCTAATAGTTTTTTATGTAGTCTATAGGGTTTTCTATATAAAAGATCATGTCATCTGTAAACAGATAATTTTATTTTCAGTTTGGATTCCATTTATTTCTTTTTCTTGTCTAACTGCTCTGGTTAAAAATGGTAAGAGTGTGCATCCTTGTCTTACTACTTACCTTAGAAGGAATATTTCTGCGTTCACCATTGAGTAGGATGTTTGCTGTGGGTTTGTCATATATGGTTTTTATTTCGTTGTGGTATGTTTCTTGTGTGCTTAATTTTTTGAAATTTTTCATCATGCATACTCTGTTTTCATGTCAAATTTTCTGATGCTGAATTTTGTTAAGTGCTTTTTATGCATCTTACTTGATCACAATGATATTTTCAATGTTCATTGCATTTGGGTTCCAGTATTTTGTTGAGGATTTTTTATCTACCTTCATCAGGGATATTGGCCTGAAATGTTACTTCCTTGTAGTGTTTTTGTCTGACCATAATATCAGGGTAATGCTGATTTTAAAAAATAAGTGTGGAAGTGATTGGTTGGGAAGAGTTTGAGAAGGATTGGCATTAATCTTCTTTAAAATTTTAACAGAATTTACCAGTGACGCCATGGGGTCCTGGGCTTTTCTTTGTTGGGAGATTTTTTTATTGCTGGGAAATTTAATCTCCTTAAACATTTTTCTGTTTAGATTTTCTGTTTTTCATGGTTCCGGGTAGGTCATCTGTTTCTGGAAATCTGCCTGTTTGTTCTAGGCTTACGAGTCTTTGCACATCTATAATATCAGTTGTAATGTCTCCACTTTAATTATAATTTTGATTATTTTATTTGACTCTTCTCTCTCTTTTTTTTTTTTCTTATTCTAGGTAAAGGTTTATCAATTTTATTTATTTTTTTAAAAATCCAACTCTCAGATTCCTTGATCTTTTCTATTGCTTTTCTAGTCTCTGTTTTGTTTATTTCTGCTCTGATCTTTATTATTGCTTTCCTTCCAAAAGCTTGGGTCTTACTTTTTCTTTTTCTGCTTCCTTAGGTTGTTTATTTGAGGCTATTCTTTTTTAAAACATAGGCATTGGTTGTTTTAAATTTCCCTCTTAGAATTGCTCTTGCTGGGCAGCGCCTGTGGCTCAGCCGGCCCCATATACCGAGGGTGGCGGGTTCAAACCCGGCCCCGGCTGAAATGCAACCAAAAAATAGCCGGATGTTGTGGCGGGCGCCTGTAGTCCCAGCTGCTCGGGAGGCTGAGGCAAGAGAATCGCTTAAGCCCAGGAGTTGGAGGTTGCTGTGAGCCGTGTGAGGCCACGGCACTCCACCGAGGGCCATAAAGTGAGACTCTGTCTCTACAAAAAAAAAAAAAAAAAAAAAGAATTGCTCTTGCTGCAGCTAGTAAGTTTATGTAGTGTTTCCATTTCTGTTTGCTTCAACATTTTTTTTCTTTTTCTTCGATTTCTTCTTTGACTCAGTGTTCAAAGAGCATGGGGTTGGGGTGGGGATGGGGTTGGGCTGGCACCAAGATTCACTGGAGAAAGTCTGGTGCTGGGGCTCACAGCAAAGTTAGATTTTCACTTTACTCTCCTGCTCCAACAAGGAATCTCTCTCTTCTCTCTCAATGCTGACCTTGGGGAGAAGAATGACATACATTATGTGGACCTGTCCTTTCTATACTTTTTAATGCATTGTTTCTTATTTCTTTGCTCTGGATTACCTAACTCTTGTGAAGGTGTTTTCGCACATGTGTGGTTGTACAAATTGATGGTTCTCGGAGGGGACAAGCCCTGGAGACTCTTATTCTGCCACATTGCTGATGTTACTCCTTGGCAGTTTCTGTAGATTTGCTCAGGTGTTTGCAGCCATCACTTTGCCACCCAGTTCTTTCTGAGGGCAGTTTCCATCTAACTGAAGAACATGCTGTAGCTGATATTTAGAAGTCATCCACTCGCTTAGCCCTTGTTTTCTGTAATAGTCTTTATTTCGACCTTACTTTTTGATAGATCAAATAAAAAATTCATTGTTAACACTTTTTTTTTCTCAAAACTTTGCAGATATTATTCAAATTTTTCTGATCTGTGAAGAATCCATATTGCCTCAAATTTTATTCATTGATAGATCAAGTATCTTTTTTTTCTGGTTATTTTAAAGTTTCCTTTGCCATTGCTTGTTTTGTAATTTTGTTAGTAAGGACTCTGTGATGGTTAATTTTATGTGTCTTCTTAACTGGGCCAAGGGGTGCCCAGATATTTGGTCACATGTTATTCTGATTGTTTCTCCCAGGGTGTGTGTGGAAGTGATTAACATTTAAATCAGTACACTGAGTAGATTGTCTTCAATAATGTGGATGGGACCTGTCCAATCAGTTGAAGGCCTAAATAAGACCAAAGACTGACCCTCTGCCATGTGAGACAGAGAGAGTTCTTCTGCCTGATGGCCTTCAAACTTGGACATCAGTTCTTCCTGGTTCTACAGCAGCTCACACCTGAGTGTCATTTCTATAGGTTTTGAGCTTACCAGCCTTCATAATGGCTGGAGACAATTCCTTATCATAAATCTCTTTATGTACATATGTCTAGCCCTATCTATCTACATAGATTTCTGTGTAATGTCTCATTGGTTCTGTTTCTCTGAAGATCTCTGAAGAGTGTAAAATCTGAGTGTGCATGTTTGTACTGCTTAGAGCTCTCATATTTTACTAATTTGAGGGTTCTTCTCTTTCAACAACATTCAATTTCTCTGCTATTTTCTGTGTGAAAGCACCATCTCCACCACTCTCTCCACCGTCTTGGCCACTCTCTCCACTGTCTCTGATGCTGCTCCTGTTGAGGATATGCTGCATTCCCCTCTCAAGGTTCCACATCTCTTAAATTTTCTTTTATATTTTCTAGTTCTTTATCCTCTGGCTGTATTCTGAGTAATCTTCAGTTTTATCTTCCAGTTCACTAATTCTTTCTTATTAATTTTCTGTAATATGCTATTCGTTTCATTTTTTAAAAATTTTAGGGACTATATTCTTATTTCTAGAAGCTATTATTTGGTTCTTTTCAAAATCTACCTGTTCTTTCCTTCCTAATGCTTTGTTCTTTATTATGGTTTTGAATCCTTTGCTGTAATAATTTCATATGTACCTATAGGTTGTTTTTTTTTTTTCCACTTATTCTAGCTTCTGAAGTTTAGGGAGTACTAATATTTGTTTTATTTTATGTAGGATCTCCCTTGTGTGTATTTTTTCCTCCTATCTTGCCATGTTTTTTTTCTTTTATTTTCATGTTTTTCTGTGGGAAGTATTTATGGCTTAGGTGGTGGCAATTTCTCTCCAGATGAATTTGTTTCTCTTCCTGGCAGGTGGCTCAGGAGTGTCACCTTCCTGAAACTCATCCTTGACTTTTTTTTCACCAGAATGTGGGTTCCCATCCTGTATAGATACGGTACATGGTCAGATTCTAGATCCACCCTAGGTGTGGCTATTGTGTTTCATAGACCTTTGTTTTTTTTTAACAAGAGACCGGGGAGAGAGATGGCCCTTTGCAGCCTCCCTTTTCCAGCGAGGGTCTTTCTAGTTCCCTTTTCCATGGAGATTCAGCCCTACCAGAATCCTAGCTCCATGCAGCTAGCTCAGTTCCATCTCCCTGTCTTGCACAGTTGTGAAGCCTAATGCCATATCTATAACTGGAAGTTTAAATTTGCCAAGGCACATGGATGTTGCATTTCAGATCCTGTATGTGACCATGTCTGTAGGTGCTGTATTGATAAAATGGCCCTGTCTTTTTTTCCTGGGTCAGACTGTCACTCATGGCACACCTATCCCATAACTTTTTGTGTGTGGAGCTTTCTTGACTTCAGTGAAATCTCGGTGCAGGAGAGATTGTGGGGCACAGTAAGTAATGAGAAAGTGGCATTATGTCTTTTGAGACAAGAGAACAGTTTAATTTTCTCCTGTCAAACAACTGGGTGTTTTAACAGTCCCAACCTTTTAAAGTCTTAGACTTTTAAGTTTCCTTACATCTTTGACGTGATTTCTCTTTGCAATTCCACCCACTCCTTATGAGAATAATAATGTGCTAATGCTCTATTCTTCTAGTGTGATTTTTATTCAGAGAACTCCAAGCACTTTATAGACGTTGCCATTTATCCTTACAATACCTTTTCATACTTTGCATCTACTAATTTGTTAGTAGAAAAGTCTGTTTTATGAGAATCGAAGACCAGGCAGCCCAACTGTGATAACACTGATACTAGAGTATCAGGTTATACCATGAATAACAAGTTTGCACAAGTGCAGAGGGAAAACAGAGAGAGTTTTTGCCCTTTCCCTCAGCACAAGCAAGCTGTTTCTATCCAAAGTAGTGTTTAGGAAAAGTAAATGATCATCCCAGTATTCCTTGGTGGGGGGACCTTTTATGTGATAGGTTATTGTTTGGTATTTGATGTAACTCAGGTCTTGAGGGAGTGTGGCTGGTGAGGTTCTCAGCAGGATGAGAAGAGAGTTTACAGGAGAAACAACTTCTGGGAAGCTGATGTGTCCACAGCACTGACTAGATGTGTGTTGGGTGCATAGGGCTTGCCATTTTTGGAACATGGAGGCTCTGTTGGCAATGAGCACCTTTGGAATTTGGACCTGGCATCCTATGGGCACTGTTATGAGAACCAAGACTCAGTCCAGGTCCTGTGAAGGGTCCTACATAGCCAAATCAGCACTACCAGGGTCCACTGGCCTCTGCGGGAGTCAGCTGCCAGCCCTGGCTCCTGATTCCAATGACAGATGCCTTTTGGGACCTGGCATAATACATGAAAGGCTGCCAGGTTATCATTCTGAGTTAGCATCAACCATATAAAACATATATGGCAAAGCATTAAAATAAGCATTAAATGATCTAGGGGATTGGTAGTTCTTGAGAAAATCTAGACTCTAGATCCTGTTGCTTCAGCTGAGCAAACCACTGTCCTTCCAGCTCCCTGACTGTCATGGCAAAGAAGCAAGAGTCCCTTCACTCAGGACAAGAGGGCACCGACTGAGGGTCCATCCTGTGCTGGGGCTCGGTATAGCTGTATAGTGATTTTCTAATAGAAGAACAATAATATTCCTGGCCAAACATCAATTCCAAAAAGTAAATTTTCTGAGTTTCACACAAAAGAATCTGAAAAATAAGACCACGTCCTTATTCGTAGTTTTACCAGAAACACAGAGATCTCTTCACTTGGCTACTTCTTTCCTTTAATTCTTAATATTGAGTGAAAAAAATAATAGAATACTGAGTTCTGCATTGGTCTAACTTGATGTAGAGACAATAGCTGACCCTTCTAGAGTGCTGACCGCCCAGCAGCGCTGTACACAGACTCCATCCCAACAAGAAGACACCCAGGCATGGAAAATTTAAAGGTCTTGCCCATGGCCACACCATCAAAATAGGGTGGAGCCAGGATTCAACTCTGGAAATTTTGCTTTCAGAGAACTGCTCAGCAATATTTTCTGGATCAATACCATTTGGATAGACCTTGAAGTATTATCTCCATTTCTCTTTCAAAACCAGTGGAAATCCCTCCGTTGTCTTCCAGATCACCATGTCACCCAGACATCTGAAGCTAGTCTGGTTACGCCCTTTGAAATCGCCTGGATTAGCTCCTGGATTGGTCCTGCTTCTGCCTAGTAATCCACAGCCACTGTAGTCATTTGACAATGAATAGTGTAAAGCACTTTCAATACTTGCTTTGTCTTGTAATTAAGAAAAAATTCTCACCTCCAATCTAACCACTGCCGTAGGCCTCACCAAGCATATGCTTTTCTAGTATCGAAGTCAAAGGTTTATTAAGACTGTGATTCCCACTAGCGCAGTGATCCATTAGAACTTTGGATCCATGTGGTGGGGTCCCAAGGTCACCCTACAGGTGCCCAAATCGGGTGAGTTTAGGGCTGCTGCCCCCTCGTGGTCAGATCAAGTAGCGTTTATAAATGTCTCCCAACACAATCCAGCTCTTCATATTGCATCATCCAACTATTTTTACATTTTCTGTTATCTCTCCACATATGTAAGTTATAGGATAAAATCAGGGAAAAAACAACTTCTGCTATAATTTTTGGATTTTCCACCTAATGAAGGTTGATATTTAGTTTTGCTGAAAAAAGACACATTTTACTGGAAAGCTTTCAATATATCAGTTTTTCCTAGTCTTTCCTTAATTAGTTGTACTCCAAATGACAATTCTTCCTCTTTTATTTAACGTATGTAATGCTTACCTGTAATAATAGCAGAGTCTCAAAAAGTAAGACAGGCCCTGCTTAGCCCACAGAGTGGTTGAAACCTTATTTGGGGTATATATCTACTTCTCCTCAAGGCTAAGGCCACCATCCTCTCTTGTCTTATACCAGGCTACACTTCTATGTATCTTATCTATATTTTGGATAGCTTTAAAATGCATTTAGCCTAAAAAGTGTTATCATTCTAACACCCCTCGTTTTTATTCTCCAAATTCTTCTGATAATTTTGCAGTCATTTTCACATTACCATCTTGAGGTGCAGTTTTTTTGCATGATTAACTAGAAGAGGCTAGAATTGCAAACAGATTCCTTTTCTTCAAAACCTCACATTTTTTGAAATGTGCATTATTTCTGGCAAGCCGCAAATGGAAGCAGGAAAGCAGGTCTTTGAATTGATCCAGCACTGTGCACCGGCGTGTCCCTGTGGAAGGAGAGGAGAATTGAGTGCTGTGATTCACTAAGATGCATCCCCTCTGCTCTAGCACTGCCAGGATGGTGTTTGTGTTTCTGGGTTTGTGTTAGAAGTTGCTCTTGAGGTCCCGATATTTCCTGGAGGGAAGCATAATGAGGGGCCCCAACTGCTCTTACTTTTCACTTCTGGGGGCATCAGACAATACCTGGCTGGAGTAGGATTCCTGCTAGCTGCTTGATTTACCCTAAAAAGGGTGTGTATGTTAGGGGTGGGTGTCTATTCCTTGAAATGTCAGATTTTTTCTTAGTTTTCTAGTGAGAAGGCCAGGACCTAGTTGTCTTTCTTAGAAAAGAGAAATATTTAAATCCCCTTTTTTCTTTCCTCCTGGTCTCACCTTTGCAGACATAAAAAGTAGCCTTTGATTTTAGTCAATTTCAGCAGCGTAAGATGAAAAGCAGTTGGATACAATAGAATGTTTTCATTTTTCTTTGGAAACATGGATTATTCAAGTTATGTTTCATTCAATAAACAAACAGACTAGGATTTTTTCCTTGCAATGGATTACATGATTGGACAAGAAGGCAGATGATTTATTCTTTTTTTGTAATGTTGGATCTCCTGGCCATCTTCCTTGTAACTACTCCCTCTAAATTTCCACAGACATCTTGAATTCTTTGTGTGTACCACGTGGCTCAGACTTGAAGATTAGCCATGAGCTGGCCCACTAGCTGAGACCTCTCTGGGGCTCTGTGTCATTTGGGGTCAGCTTTGTTTTAGAGGTTACTGTCTGGACTCTAAAAGAATTTAAGAAGAAAGAGAAAGAAGAGGAACAGGCCTCGAGCCTTGTCTTTGTTACAGACCCTCAGGCTCTGGGAGAGGCCCTTTTCCTTCTGCACATTGCCCACTGGGTGGCGGGTTGATTTGTCTGACGCGCTCTGCTTACTGAACTCTGATGTAAGGATCATGACACCAATGAAGCTGAATTTCGCTCCAGTCTTTATCTGCATGATTCTAAAGAGGGAGATGGTGTCAGTTCCCAAGAAGTGTCCTGGGTCTTGAGTCATCACACACGTAGTCAGTACAGCTATCTGAAGTCAGTCCATGGTGGTGTCTCCTCAGTAGTCATCACAGATGAGGAAATGTCCCTGTAGGGGACAGAGCCAAGGGCACAGATTCTAATACAGAGGCAGGTGGGCCTTGGACATGGGCTCCCCTGCTGGGCCTACAGAGGAACCCCTCTCATGGGACAGGTACCAACACAATGGAACCTTTACCTTATGTTCTGGTTACACCTGCCCTCCTCCCGTTGAGTTTCTTTCTGTTACACTGGTTCGGAGCATATCTGGGCTTCTCTGTATCCTCCAATTTCGTGACAAGTGAAGTGGAGAATTCTTCCCTGAGGGACATCTCTGCTTGTCTTCCTTCAGTAGGCAATGATTCTTGCGGGACTCTGAGCTGGTGCTCAGTTCATCCAGGGAGAAACGCTCAGGATGCCCTGTGTTTCCCTGGGCCCCTGACAGCTGGGGACAGCAGATTCTCAGTGCTGGTGGGATGTAACCACGGGTCACCCTCTCTGCTCTTACAAAGGCACCAGCAGGTGACAAGATGGAGAAAGTGGACGTATGCAGTCCCCTCCCCTCCTGGCCAGCACCAGTGACCATCCCTTGGGCTTTTGCTGACATGGCTGCACTTACAGCCTCCAGGCGGCCATTTACCTTACTTACTTGTAAAATCAGCTGTGCTGGTTACTAACGTGAAATATTGAAGATATCCCTAGAACCACTGAGCTTAATTCTTTTCCCCAGGACAATTTTTAAAAAATGTTTCCTGGGTATATATTTCCCCTCAACATGACTATTTCTCAGTTTCTGTGAAATGTTTCTCAATTTACTTATTTGCTGGCTCTGGAGAATAGAGAACTCTGGAGTCCCTGGATTCTCCCTCCCTCTGCCCTTCTAAGAGCTGGGAAGCCATAGCAATACCGTGTATTATAGTCAAGTCTACATTAAATCAAGGGGAGATAGAAC
The DNA here is from genome assembly GCF_027406575.1 of Nycticebus coucang. Lineage (NCBI taxonomy): Eukaryota > Metazoa > Chordata > Mammalia > Primates > Lorisidae > Nycticebus > Nycticebus coucang. The sequence goes on along the minus strand of NC_069784.1, from coordinate 139,053,625 downwards.
TTTTATTTCTAAGACCATAGTCTCTTAGCAGTGAGCGTGAGCCTCTGACAAAGATGCACTTGGCAGACGGACTCCGAGTGAGCAGAATCCTTCACAGCCATGGGGCTCAGAGTCAGCTCCTCTGTCACGGCCACACTGGGAGTTTGCAGAGGACGATGTGGGGCTGGAGATGACAGATCCCTCTCGGTGGTCTGACCGGAGGAGCAGAAAGTATGCGCCTGTGTGGGGAGCTGCAGGAGGGTGGTGAGAGCGCAGAGGGAGGGAAGAGGTCGAAACTCTGAGGGAGGACTAAATAAACATGGTTGGCTTTTCTGGTCGGCACAAAGGCAGCGCAAAAGCTAGTCTGGTCCTTCGAGGGTCAGCTGTCTAGTTCCACAGGCTGCCTCGTTGGGAGCCAGGGGTCCTGAGAGCTACTGTCTCTAGTGAGGGGCCCCTGGCCGGGGAACCCCCTTCTGTTTCAGGGGGACAGATGACACTGGTATCCCAGGGGGCCTGCGTGAGGGACTCAGCAGTCTCCTGCCTCCAAGTGTTTAACTCCGTGGACCACACCCTGCGATTTTCAGGCGGTATTCCCTTCTACCTAATTATTGGTCACGTAAGTAAGCCTCCTTTGATTACAGCCATTTCCCAGTAGATGAGGAAATTTAAGCAAACGTCCATTAATTACTCTTGTAATTACACTGTTCCCTCAGAGGCCCATACTTTCTTCCCCTCCTGTCAGACCTCCGAGAGGGCCCTAATCTGTCATCTCCAGCCCCACGTCATCCTCTGCAAACTTAGAAGAATGATAAGGACCTGGTAAGCATGATTTGAAAAACTTTAAAATTACACTTGGCACATTCAAAAACCAAATGACTAGGTGAAGCCTAGGAGGGCATGGGAAGGAGCTCTCATGATTTCAGGGTAGCAAGATGGGGTTACAGGCCTGAGGGGCAACCGGCCCTTCTCTGGCGTCTGGCCCCCTCCCTACCTGTAGCTCTGTCAGAATGAAGATAACAGGAGCAATAACTTAATTTAGCATTTGTGTAGCTCTTCTGATGCTCCCTTCTTAGTCTCAAAACAGCCCTAAGAAGAGCAGGAAAGACTTTATAACCTTTTTCTAAAGAAGAAAAACCTGAGCCCCTTGATTAGACTGGGTGGTTTCCACCATCTTTTCCATCTGTGATTCTATGAGTTTAAATAAAATCCCCAAGTTTGCAAAGTAAGTGCAATATATGCAAAGACTCCCAGCATAAAATATGCCCACAGTGAACCCTGTCTGGGCACACGAGTGGAGCTAGTGTGTCTGTAAGAGGTGACTGATGCCCACCCCTGCGTGTTCACGTGGCTGAATCACCTGCTTCTCTAACTCATGGCATCAGCTGCTCAGTGAAATAGTTTTTTTTTTTTTTTCAGAGCCTCTCAGATGGATTTATTATTTGAATAGAATGTGTAGAACTTCCAAGGGAAAAATAAAGAGATAATACACCCTTTATCTTATTCCTGGTTTGTTTCCGCACCTTTAAAATTGTCCTAAAAATGTTTACGTGACCCATTGGAGGCAACTAATCAGAAACAGAGTTTCTGTCGTAAGCAAAGCTCAAAATGAGATAGTTAAAATTCACTCCCTGCCTTACTTCTCCCGAAACGACTAGGGGCTGGTTATTCCTTTCCCTGCTGTTTCTAAAAACGCATTCTATTTTGAGCCCCGCGAGCCTCAGAATTCACGGCCGGGCGGCGCCGGCTCCAGAGCCGGGTCCGCTGAGCCGGGTCCAGCAGGTGCGCGCCGCGGGTCCTCTGCCCGGGGGGCGCGAGCGCAGGGGCGAGGCGAGGGTCCTGGGGAGCAGGACTGCAATCCTCGCTGAGTCTGCAGCATGTGGCACGCTGTGAAGAAAGGGAGGTCTTTACTCGCACACTCCCCCGGACTGAGAAATGAAGGGCCCAGAAAGCACGGAGAGTGCTGGCCACAGGGGAAAGCCGTCCACCAGACCGGGTCCCCGGGGCCGAGCTGCCTTGGTACCTCCTGCGGTCTCCACACCGGTCCTGCAGCGCGATCCTCTGAAGGGTCAGTGGGTGTGTCTCATACCCCAGCTGGACTGCAAGTCAGCAGAGCACGGAGGGCAAGTCCTGGCCACAGCCTTTGTTCTCTAAAGTCAGGGTGCTCTGGGGTGCTATGTTTAGGTTTTGGTTATATAGGATGGATTTTTATTATATTGAACAAAGCAGTTCAAATTAAGGTTCTGGATGCCGTCTGCATGTGTGTGCCGCAGGTGCAGACCACCTCAGGGACGGTAGCAAACTGGTCAGCATACTGAGATGCCCAACACAAGGAACCAGGCCTGCTGGACTGACCAGCACATGTGGTCCACGTCTGTCTGTGAAAGTTAGGTCACCTTAAGGCGGGGCAGCTATGGAGAGTCCACTGTATTTGTACATTCAGAACAAATTTTACTTAAGGATTCTAAGATCAGTAGGGTCTTGTGCTGTTTGGTGTGAAAAGCTGTAACCTGCTGTTCACGCTGACGCAGGCTCAGGAGCAGCAAAGCCCCTTTACACGTGTACACTGTCTTCAGCAGACCTCACAATACAGCAGCCGCCGCCTCCTTATCCAAGGTTTTGTATTCTATGGTTTCAGTTGCCCTGGTCAACTGTGGTTGTGTTTTTTTTATTAGCTGTGTCTGATTTTGAAATCACACTTAGTCATAGAGAGTGTGTATGTGTGTATGGGGGAACCACAGATGTAGAGGGCTTAGTCCTTGCCACGACCCCAGGATCCAGTGAGGGTCTTGGACATGTCCCCTGTGCACGAGGGAGGACTATAGTATCTTATTTTACCTGGTATTTCTTTAGCATGAATATGAGTTAAAAAGAACCTTCTAAAACCTGTCTCATGAACATGTGGGGCTGGACTGGGTTATCTGTCCCACTGGTGAAGAGCATAGCAAAAGAAATCCAGCAATTTGTTTTATGTTACAACACTAAAAAATGCTTTGGAAAGTCATTTTTATAAAGCTCATCTCAAATTACCTGACATAATAACGTAGCTCATTCTGTACTGCTTGAAAAATTGGGGGAAAACATATTTTTATTAAATATACAAATTTGTAGTTAAGTTCTTATTTAAGAAATTACCTTAGCTTTAGAAAATAGTGTAATGCCATAAAATGCTTAATTTCAGCACCAATGTGTTATAGCCAAATGCAGCAAGTCAGTGATAAGTAGTTCTCAGTGGAAACTCTTAGCACGTTTAGGAATTTTATTAGTCTTGGCCTCTCCTAAGTTATGCATCAGTATCTTTTTTGTTAGACTATATTGTTTTTATCTCATTTAAAATGTTGCAATCAATTCCTTCTCTGAAGAAGGAAAACAAAAATATGAGTCTGAGATTGGTGATATTTGCACAGACAGTGAAATAGGAGTTGAGCTCCTAGTGAGGCAAAGGCGCAGTGGCCGCTCTCAGAGGAGGAGCAGTACCTTCCGGAAAGTGGTGAATATCCTTGTCTGTTTACTTTTCCTACAAAGGGACTGTTTGCCAGAAGAAGCATCTGGATTCTATTGCATTTTCATTCATGGTGGACCCTGATGGAATCTGGAACCACTTATGATGTCATAGTCTGAAAATGGCACTTAGTCTGGACAGGAAATAAGAATGACAAAAGTCTCTGCTGCGAAGTTCCCAGGAAATTCTCTTGGGTCTCAATTATTCTCAAAAAACCGTTTACCTTGGAGCAAATAAGAAGCAAAATAGTGTTTTCAAGTTACGAAATAGTGAATTGGATTGGAGCTAAAATTGTTCCTTACCAAATACCCAAATCAAATTTTTTTGGAAGTGTAATTTCACAGCTCAAGGTTCAGGGGAGTGATAAATGCAGCAAATCATAAGCACCTCACACTGGAAGCTGGCCTCCACCAGGTCAAGGAAGCCCTGGAGAGTGTGCCTTCCTGTGACGCCCCGGGGGGGCCGGATTTAATCCCAGCATTGCAAGACAACATGTTTTATTTTTGAATAGCTCGATTTGAATTAGAAAGTCCTTTCTCAATGATTCCGTCTCTCTCTCCACTTAATTCTTTAACCTTCTCCATGAAAGGTACAATACGTTACTATTCTGCACAATGTTCTTTTTTTCTAAGATTTGTTCACAGGTAACTACCCACATGAGCTGTCTGCGTGATTTCTCTTTGCCACGTTAAAGGCTCTTATTTAAAACACCTTCCAAATGGTGAACGTTGTGGACCCCTCTTTGGACACAATCAATGACCCCCTTAGACCCTTAGGAACTGAGGACATTACTCCACATGCGTCCTGGCCGGAGCAGAGCGTAGTCAGGTCCATCTTCTGTCTCTGGAGACCAGACCTGCTTTTACTCAGCTTCCTGACAAAGGGTGCCTGGGAGGTAAATATTTTGATGCCTGAAAGTCCCTCCCTCCATGGTATTTTCAACAAGTGCAAATTTCAGGTGAAGATCCTTTTCCACTGAACCTTGTCCCTCTGCTCCACTGAGTGCAGGTGCCCAGTGAATCTCTGGAGAAGTGGAAGGCATTCTTCTCCCCTCGGCTTTGGACTGGCTGCTTTTCCTCTTGGGGCTCTGGGACTCATTCCTGATCCCTGAGGACAAACTCCATGGGGCGGCACCTGGGTGCGATTTCTTCAAGTCCCCGGTCCCCAGCCTGTGAAGTGTCCTTCAACACGGAGACTGCCTACGTCAGTTCTGGGTGATTTTCCTGCACTTCTTTAATAATTTCTTTTCTTCTCTTGCTTTTTCTTTTCTTAGGCTGAATCAATCCTCGTGTTTTCTTATTGTAATGTTTTTGTGTTTTTATTTTGTTTCTAGAGGATTTGTTCCATTTTATTCCTGAAACACTCTATTGGTTTTTAAAACGTTTACTATTCTGTTTTAAATTTCCAAAAGCTCTTTGCTGTCCTTTTCTAGTGTTCTTTTAACCGCGAGTACAGCGTCTTTCCTCTTCTCTCTGAGAATATTGCAGTGTCAATAACACACTTCCTCCCTGTGTGGTCTCCTTCCCACTTTCTCTCCCATTTCAGAGTGAGGCTGTAAAATGCAGACTGGAAGCTCTGGTGAGGTGAGGGCTGGTCAGGGCGTGTTCCCTGGGGAGCTTGCTGTGGGGTCATTTTGTGGGGAGAGGCCCTCCCCAGGGTTCATTAACTGTAGGTATTTTCTTTGGCACAGCTCAGTTCCTGCAGGCAAAAGCCAGGGTAAGGCTGGCGTGTGGGCTGGGTGGTTGCATTCCGAGAGCAGGATGGAGGAGGAGGCAGGTGGCAGGTGGGAGGGCAGCACCTGGCCGTCAGCAGTGGAGTCGGGGTGGACAACTCAAGCTCCCGCCCTCCCTCCTCCTTCCTCTGAGCACAGTGAGTGTGCGTCCGGCGTCTCTGTGGCTTCGTTTCTCTGAGACACAAACCCTTCATTTCTTCTGGGGAGATGGGGGACAGTGTGTCATACACATAATTCATTGCCCTATATTTATGATAATGCATTGTTTCAAAGATTTTCTTTGGTGCTCACTTCAGCAGCACATTTACTAAAATTGGAACTATCCACAGAAGATTAGCACGGCCCCTGCTCGAGGATGACACACAAATTTATGACATGTGCTACATTTTTAAAAACGCTCAAAATAGACCACAACTCTCAAAGTAAACGCTAAAACTCTGGAACTTTTAGAAGGAAACATAAGGGACAGCATCATGACCTCGGCTGTGGCAATGATTTCTTGGATATGATGCTGAAAGCACAGGCAACAAACACAAAAAAGAGATGAGGTGAACTTCAGGATTCAGACTCCTGTGGATCATAGAACACAACCAGCAAAGTGAGAAGGAAACCCGTGAAATAGAAGAAACATTTGTAAGTCATGCATCTCCTTGGAATTCTTAGTCAGATTATATAGAAAATTCTTACAACTCAACAACGAAAACATCCCAAGAATCCCGATTAAAAATGGGCAAAGGACTTGAACAGACATTTCTCCAAAGACAGACAAATGACCAACAAGCACAGGAAAAGACACTCAGTGTCCCTGATCATCAGGAAGGCCCAAACATTGTGAGGTGCCATGTCACACCCATCAGGATGGCTACTAGCAAAACAGACAGACAAAATCAGAAAGTAACACGTGTTGGTGAGATGTGGAAAAATGGGAACTCTTGTACGCTGGGAATGTAAAATGGTATGATCACCTTACAGGACTAGTACGGGAATTTCCCAAAAAATTAAACATAGAGTTACTATAAAGTGATTCTACTTTTGCAGATATATTTAAAATAAAGGAAGGCAGGGACTGGAAAAACCGTTTGGCTACCACTTTCATGGCAGCATTATTCGGAACAGCTAAATGTAGAAGCAGTCCAGCTGCCCCTCCGGGGGTGAGTGGATAAAGAAACTGGTCATGTGATAGAATATCATTCAGCCTTTACAGGGAATGAAGTTCTGGCACATGACACACGTGTGTGAGTCTGGAGAACTTCATGTTAAGTGAAATAGCCCAGTCACTAAAAGACAAATGCTGGGCAATTCCAGTGATCTGAGGTCCTGACAGTAAAGTCATGGAAACAGGAAGTGAAGTGGTGGTTTTGAGGGACTGACGGAGGGAAACGGGGAGTTAGTGGCTAATGGGACCAGCATCTCAGTTTTGCAAGATGAAGGGTTCTGGGATGGGTGGCGGTGGTGGGTGAGCAATGGGAGCGTCCTTAATGCCTCAGAACGGAATGCTTTAAAGTGGTTAAAATGGTAAATTGTATACTATGTATATTTTGCCATAGTTTTAAAAGTAAGATTTTTTTAAAAAATCAAGAGTAATCATCTCACCTCCATCCCATCAGCCCTGCTTCACTGAGACATATACACTCGCCTTCCTTATGCTTTGGGTCTGTGTGGAGGCTGAGCTGAGGTCCCCTCAGGAATATCTGCAAGGCCAGTGTGACTCCAAAGAGCTGACTCTCAGAGTCCATCAGACAAGACCAAGTCCAGAAGCAGATATTCAGCTAAACTACCTTTCTGGTCTTTAGATGGTGAACCAAGCTTTAGAGCTGTGCTTACGTGTGGCTGTGTGTGTGTGCTCAGGTTCTGATGAGAACCTGCCTTGTTTACCCTGAATCACATTGTCTGCAACGGTGCCAGGGGCACCCAGAATGAAGGGCCAGTTGGAACCCTACTTGTGCTATACTTAGCTTTGTAAATTATCCAAGCTTGGGAATTTCCAGATGTGTGACCATGTATTTCACAGCACCTCACAATGATGTCATCTCCTTCTTGCTCTCTCCAGCCAGCTGCCCCCTCTTCACATGTAAAGGTGGGGGCAAAGAACTGGGCCTGCTGGCTCTGCAGAGGACAGACCCCCGGGAGCAGATGAGCAATGACCCAGCCGAAGGCACTCTGGACTCCTGCAATGCCGCAGGTAAAAAGGAGCCCCTGCCCCGACATCCCACCTCCCTCCAGACTGAGACCTCCCTTCCCCAGGTTCTCCAATGGTTCTGAGCTGGGGCCTTGTGGACAAAGTGGTTGAGAAATTTGCCCATCACTGGGGAAGTCATGGAAATTCTCCATGTTAGAACAGGGCCCAAGAGTATAGACATAGCCTTCTGGGAATTTTTGTATTTTTTTATCTTGCTTTTTGAAGTTAGCTCAAACACTTTCTTGATAAATATAGTGGCAGTGGCCAAATTAATAATTTGATATTATAATGAAGAATAAAATCATTACTCACGGACAAGCAAGTACCCTTTCAATGTGAAAATTCTTTTTATCTGATGGGTTTTACTCCTAAACTAAGTAGCTACAAAAAGTTTATAATTTCAAAATTTTCTATGGAATTAGGATTATTGGAATTTCAGAAGCAATGTTCCTAAAATATATAACAAATATGCTTTTCTCTCTGTTTCTAAGATAGAGAAGGTAATGACTATCTTTAAAAGTGACCAACTTGTATATTTAGGCATATTTATAATAAGAAGACCCTATAACTCAGCTGTCTGTTCTTATATATTGTTAAAAACCAAAAGACTTTGCATGTGGCTAGAGGAAACTCGGATGACGGTGGTTCATTCTTCTGTTAACACCCTGTGTGCCAGCCTGACATTGTAGTCGGGACCAAGATGTGTGCTCACGTTCTACTTAGAGGCACTAAGGAGGCAAGTGTGGTAGTCCCCAGAAGGCAAAGGGCAGGAGCGCCCAGTCCCCAGAGCCACAGGAGCACTGGGCCTGTGTGGAATCTGAGAACGGGCTCCAGAGACACGAGCCTGCCAGTGAAGGTCTGGGAAAGGGCTCTCAGGAGAGGACCATATCTGTCGAGGCACCGCTGCACGTCTGAGGTGGACTGTTCCAAGCTGAGCAGAAAGGCCGGGTACAGTGAGAGAGGGGACAGCCATAGAAAGGAGGTCATGGACAGAAGAAAGAATACGTCTGACAGTCTGTGGCGGCCACAGGTTTTGGTCTTCAAGTGCTGAGGAAACTTCAAAAATTTTGAAGTAAGAGAATGAAGTGAAGTGATGTGTAAGTTTGAAGGAACATTCAGTCTCGTCTGGCATGGACCCCAGGAGAGCCAGGCTGGGCCAAAAGGTCCCGGGAAGGAAGGAGGGAGGCTGCCCAGAATTTGGGAGTCTCAAGAACATACATGACATTTGAACTTGTCCTAGCCCATCTCCCTCCCCCCCAGAAGAGCAGGGTCCATACTCAGAGTGAACCCTGGAGCCCGGGCACCCCAGCCTGTGGGATGGGGGAGGCGGAGCTGCCAGCATGGAAGGCTGAGAGGAAAAGGGGAGGCCTGGGGCCCAAAGCAAGCGCAGGAAGCATTTCAGGAGAGTGAGCAACTGGGACACAGGCAGCCAGGCACAAATGTGAGGAATTAGCATGTGGAACCATGGTGACCTGGCCCCCAGCTTCCGGTGCAGGGCAGGGAAGGCAGTGGGCAGCAGGGGTCCAGGGTTGGGGGACACTGTGGGGAGTAGCCAGTGCCGAAAGGGGACCTGGTGGGGAGGGGGAGGGGGAGGGGACGCGCCTGGTGTTGTTCAATGAAATTCTGATGGGGATGGTCCTGGGGTTAAGGCTGAGCATGATGTTTCATCTTTTAAAAACTCTTTTGAAAAATCTGCTTTTTCTAAGATGAGCCATGTAAATGCCTTATTCGTAAGTCTTTTTCTCTCTGAAAGAAATGAGTGGTCAATGAAAATAGGATGTAATATCTCCTAATATTGGTTCACAGAGACTCCTTTAATCAGATAATGAAGATTAATTACCCTCCATGGTTTCTCTCTCTCTTTTTTTTCTTGGTCTGGGCTGCTTGGAAGCTCCTAGGAAAATGTGTTGAGTTAGTCACAGACTTTGAAGTTTTAATGGGGAGAAGGTGCTCACATGGAGGCCAAGGAGTACCAGTGCACAAGTCCGGCAGGGTAGGGGGACAGTGACTACTCAATCCCTCCGTAGCTTTGAAGGAGCAGAGACTGGACTTCGCTGATTAACCTTGGTAACCTCAGACCGCTTCCTTATTGGCTCCTCAGAACTCGACTGATTGACTTACAGTGGTGATGTTGGCTATTTAGCAACCAGAATGTCCCTGTCTTTGATCCTTAGAAACCCATGTCCTGACACTGAGATAGCTAGGAAGGCAAAGTGGTAATCAGAAGTTGCTTAGCGGACATGGGACTGAGGTCCAGGGAAACAGCTCTCTTGAAGGGTATCTTCCTCCCACAGCAGCCCTGACACACTCTCCCTGCCCAGTTGAGAAGAGGTTCCTGGTGACTCACTTTTGCCCCTCAGAGTTCACCTTCTCCCCACCCCAGAGCCGCACATGCCTAACAGGTGCATGTGTGAAACCAACTTCGCCAAGCCTGCAGCCCTCTGCACCTTCCCTCCAGGGTCTTAAGAGTTACATACTAAGGGAGTGGCTGCCCTGCTCAGAGGACAGGAGGGTTTTTTTCTTCCAAGTTCTTGGAAGAGTGTTTCATTGCCCCATTGACTATCAACCACAGGACCTGTCTCTTGCAGAGTAGAATTTGATTTGGGTAAATCCACTTTTCCATCTCTTTTGTCGTACCTCTGTGATTGTTATGAGCAATCTCTGTTCTTTTTGGAGGGAGAGGGAAATTTACATTTTGAGTGCAAATAAATAAAATTCCCAGTGATTGCTTTATTTATGGTCTCAATAGTGCACAGATATTGTAATACAGCAGAACCTCTGGGAGTTGACCACCCCAAGGACTGTACCACACTGGTCAACATACAGAGGTGGTCACCATGAGGAACTACACTGCTATGCTGATACGTACATGGGGTGCATGTCCAGTCTATGAAAATTAGGTCAACTGAAGCAGGTGGCCAGTGTAGGGAGGTGGTCAACTACCGAGGTTCTACTGTATTTATAAAGTTATAGCATCTTTTCTTTAAAAAATAGACTCCATATTTTGTCTTTTATTAAAAATCTATTATCTAAATTATAGTAACCATCTTATATATAAAAGAATTACCACCAAAAGATATGAATTCTACTTCATCATCTACTTCAAGCTGAAATTCCACTTAATTGGCACAAAATTATGTTAAAATTACTTTCACTGCCCCTTGGATTCATGACATTTGTGTCACCACTCCAGTGAGTGCTGTTTGAAGACCTGCTCTCCGCTTGGCACCATGGCAGGTGCTCTGGAGGCTTAATGATGTTTAAAACAGTCTTTACTTTAAAAGATCTTGTCTTTCGGCTCGGCACTTATAGCACAGTGGTTACGGCGCCAGCCACATACATCGAAGTTGGTGGGTTCGAACCCAGCCTAGGCCAGTGAACCAACAATGACAACTGCAACAAAAAATAGCCAGGCGTTGTGGTGGGCGCCTGTAGTCCCAGCTACTTGGGAGGCTGAGGCAAGAGAATCGCTTGAGCCCAAGAGTTTGAGGTTGCTGTGAGCTGTGAAGCCACGTCACTCTACCAAGGGTGACATAGTGAGACTCTGTCTCAAAAAAAAAAAAAAAAAATGATGGAAAGGTTTTTGTCTTGGAAAGCTTTGCAGGAATTCCTGAGTCCTGTCCCCTGAGTATGGTCTGGCACAGGTGGGGCGTGGCCCTGCAGTGTTGGGGTCCACATTTGGAAACTGCTGTCCGTTCTGAGGTGAGGAGCTCACATCACCTGGCTAGTTGTTCACAGCTGAAATGATTCTACCTTAACCTCACCTGTCACCTTTTTTGTAATTGTGCCTTTTTTCTTGCGCAAAAGGCCTGACATGATCAAACAGGAAAGATGTTTTTGTTTACCTGTTTGTATTGTGTCTCTTTGGGTGTTAATTTTAACTTCTTAGTCTTCTCACAGAAACACCAAAAGGGGTAATTCCTGTTCATTGAAACCGGTTCACAAAACCAAGTCAACAGGCTTTTTTTTCTTTTTTTTTTCTGTTGTTGAAATTTCATTGATTTTTTTCTCCCTCTTAACTGTGAACACATTGGTGCATTTGCAGGTGTGATGGTAAAAACAAAATGGCCTGTAAAGGGTTCAGTGATGACAGGAGGATGATGTATGTCAACTCCCCTTAAAGTCTTCTTGGAAAGACTCTGTATAAAAAACCTTCAAGGTTGCTGCACAATTTACCTCTCTGTGATTCGTGGGGCCACTTGTCACTGCTGTTATCTGAGCCGTGCTTATTGCCTTACTGGGCTGGGCAGGGTGCTGTAGACTCAGTTCATAGCGCTCCCCGTCGCCTTTGAAGAGCTCAGCTGGACGCTGTGGAGCTGCTGCCACTGTGAGAGTCTGTTCACTGGCTGTGGGATCGTCCAGGGACCGCAGCCAACAACACTCACAGTTTTTGCTGGCCCAGAGCCTAAGAACTTGAGCCAGTTCCCAAATGTATACAGACTTTCTCTGTTAGGATACAACACTCTGTTGTCTGTGACACTGCCGCAGCTGAGCCTACCCCTCATCGGTGAGCGTGTGTGACTCTATTTGGGTGTGCGTGCGGCAGCCTTGAGAAACCTGGGGGAAAATAAAATGCTGGAAGCTGTGTCTTCCGTGACCTGATTACTCCTGCAACTAATTGTCTCACCTATTCATCTCTGTGATCTGCTTTTGTGACCTTAGAAGTCACATCTTTACTGCCTCCAACATCCCCTCCAAGAGAATCTGCAGGGGTTTGAAGACCAGGAGCAGCAGGCAGGCTGTACCCATAGCAGTTTCCTGGCAGGGATGGAGGAGGGAGCCTAGGTCAGTGAGCTGGGGTGCTGCTGGGAAGGAGGGAGCAGCCAGGGTGGGGACAAGGAGACAGATGGGAGGACTCACAGAAGTCAGGTCACATTTCATTGCACTTGGCCTAAGGCAAAGAGCAAGGTACAGGGTGAGCTTTGGAATAAGCCCGGAAACCGGAGTTTTTTGAGTATTTAAACAGTTTCTTATTCCGTGTTCTTAAAAGACAGACTCCATGTCTAAAATGTCTTTTTGAGCTTGGCTTTGAAGTTGTAAGCTGATCTCCTGTCTCTGGGCCTTGTCTTTCTTTTGAACTTGTGGAGGACAATGCATTAACAGCAAGTGTGAGTGACAGAGGGGACCCAGTGTGTCCCAGCTCTGTGTTCACTCACACAGCGCACTTGTACCTCTAACTCCTGGTGAGGTGTCCTTGTCTCACACCCTGTACTGCAGGGATGGACAGAGGCTAAAGCCATCATAGTGTGGGTCCAACATTCCCAGCTCAGAATTCCTGACATGGACCTTCCTGGGAAAAGAACGGGATGCCCCACTGTCCTGGCCCCCATACCAGATATAGCACAAGGTGACTGCAAAGTGTGACTTGCTTTAAAGTTGTTTCATTTCATTAAAAATAACTACTTGCCAGGTTGCGGACAAACCTAAGAACCTGGCCCTTGGGATGCAACACGGTCTTCACTTCTCCAAAGTGAGTTATTCCTTGAGTGAAATGTGTGTGCTTAATCTCTAAGACAGGCCAAGTAAGGTTTATGAAAATGTACTTCAGGGGCCACAGGTAAGGATAAGAGTGCTGGGGCTCCCAGCACATTGGGGGTGCAGTGGTCACAGTAGAGGGTCACCACCCCTCTGCTGCGTGGGTTCAGCATCTAACCTTTCCTGCCTCAGGCTTTGGTTCTCAGAGTGACAGCTAAGTTTGCTAAGATCAGCAGAGCTTCATACCCATGAGATCCCAGCACAGGTAGCGAGAGGGCACCACTGCCATACACTCCTGACCAGGTGGGCACTGCTGTTGTACTCATTTGCCACCTGGAAGAAAAACTCGGACCCCACTTCACGTATAAATCAGATGGTGATTTATTACACCTGTGCAGGGGACCACGGTGATTTATTACACCTGCGCAGGTGGGTTGCTGCCCAAAGGGCAAACAGCCTGAAGAGAAAAACAGGAGGTCTTTTATACCATTTTTGTGCTGTGTTGGCAGGCAAGCTGGCAAACACAGAAGCAGGACGTGGCCGGTTAGCTCAGGGACGGGGTTACAGTCAAGGGGGCTACAGCGTGGTGGGGTTACAGTGAGCTGGCTTGGGGGTTACATTGTGGCAATTGGCACCAGGACAAACTTAGTCTGGGAAATTTTGCTTGAGTAAGCTTTCCACCATTGTTTAGCCATTGCTAGGGGGTTGGGGTAAGTTCTACCATTGTTTTACATGTGGCTAGGAGTTTTTGAGAACACAGAGAACTTCCTTATTATATTCTGAAACCTGTTCCTGGATTTTGCCAGGGGGGGATATGGGGGGGTTGATGTGTGTGTGTGGGGGGGGACTCAGGCTGAGACGGTTAGGAGCCTTTAGGCGTCTTTTTGCTGAGTACTACACTGCTGCTCCTGGAGGCCACAGGTAGCTGCCCAGGCCCAGCCGGCCTCACAGGGGTTTTGGCATTTTCTGCTTTTTGCTTCCTAGACCCTCTTGACACTTCTCAGTTCAGGTCAGTCACACATGAGCCACCCATGGCCACCTCCCTGCAGTGATCTTAACGGTCCCGTCTTCTTTGTGGGGCTTGTCTGTGTGTGTCCCCCAAAGGACAGCACCCCCACATTTAGGCATGTGGGTGCCACCCAGACCATGCATCAGAGATAACCCTGTGCCCTGCGGGTTGGCTGGGAGATCCTCCTCTCTCAGGCCAGAAGCCCCCAACCTCAGGGACTGGGAGACAAGGTCTGGTTTCATTGGGAGTTGAAGTGGTCACTTTAAGGAGGGGATGGAGAAAAGGGAGAGTGTTTTGAAAAAATGATGTTTTAAAATGTGCCTGTTGTCTGCTTCATGTGGTTTTCTGCTGCAGTTCTGTACAGAGAACTTCTCATGGTTCCCTCAAGGTGTTGTCTCCTTTAGGCCAGGGAGGGCCCCTCTGCCCTGAAACATCCCTTCCCTTTGTTTAAATAGCAGTCATTCTTCAAGCCTTGTCTCACGTCTATGAAGTCTTCTCTAAGCCCCACTCCAAATGCATGCACATACACACACACACTCACATGTGCTCACATGAGCATGTGCACGCACATAGGAAGAACAGACCATCTCCCGCCTGTGACAAGGCATCCTGTTCTGACATCTCTTACTTTCTGTGGTTAGTATATTCACACCTCCCTCCTCTTCCAGAATGTGGCTTTCCTGATGGCAGAAACGTTCTTACTCACTTCTGTACCCCCAGAATCGAACACAGTGCCAGAACATAGAGTGTCACCCAAGGGTGTGCTACCAAGTGGCTAGCACACACGATGTTCTCTCAAAAAAATATACAGAACACCAACAGTGACAGACTTTGTCCTTGGCTTTTGGGGTCTGTGTGCAACCAGAGGACAGAGGTAGCATGCTGTAAATGGCTGTATCCACCCCAGACCTTTGGATGGTTTCAGTCTGTTGGTGTCTGCACAGGTGGCCCCTTGGCAAACTTTCCTATTTTCCCCAGAATTTTCTCCCAGCCATTTGAAGTTAGAGTCATTTCTTTTAACAAAATAACATTCCTCTGTCTATAGATATAGGATAGTAGGACACTTTATTACTGATATGTTTGTTTTACATAGGCAAGGTGTTTAACTAAGTCATGGTAGCCTACTAGGCACAAGGAAACCCAAAATTATACAGAGGGTCTCTGTCTCTGCCCCACTATTGGCAGCACTGAGGAAATGCAGGCACCACACACAGGTGAATTCCAACAATTCCCCAGCCACTGCTGCCAACCAACTTGGATCAATAAACACTCCAAACGTCCTACTTTCTCTCCTTGGTACCTATAAAATCATCAGCAAGATAATTTTATCCTATATCCAAGACAAAAGTCTCATAGACATCAAGCATCGACTTCTTGCTCAGGAGGTTCTCCTAAGGTTACAGGAACCTGGTAAATTGAACTGTTTAAATGTTATTCAGTAGAAACTGGTGATGCATTACTTCTGCAGAAAACCTTAATTTAAATTGTGATGACCTAAGTCACTCTCTCTAACCCCAACTACAAAATGTATCAGGTAATAGATGACATTCCAGATTTCTGTCCCTCAAGTACCCTCATATTCTATTTAATGATACATGCAGAATGGTGAAGACGGGGGCATGCCACAGAGGGGCTCATGTGAGGAGCCACCAAGTGACGTGGCCTCTTTAGAAAGCAGATCTACTGACTTGTCATTTACGTATGGTATGATTCACTTTGTGAAATGTGCAATTTAATAGTGTTTGGTATATTCCCAGGTCAGTGCACCAGTGTCACCACAGTCACTGTAGGACTTTCCTGCTATTTTGGAAAGAAACCCCATGCCCTTTTATTCTCACTTCCAATATCCTTACCCCACAACCTCCCCTCGCCTCTAAGAACCATCTTCTGTCTTTATAAAATTTTCTATTCTGGACTTTCATATGAATGAAGTCACATATAGGACCTGTTCTTTTGAGACTGGCTTCTTTTACTTAGCATAAAGTTTCAAGGTGTATTCAGGTGTAGCCTATATCAGTGTTCCATTCCTTTTTGTGGCCAAATAGTATTTCATTGCATGGATATACCACATTTTTCTATCCCTTCACCCAATGATGAACATTTGGGTTATTTCTACCTTTTGGCTATTATGAGTAATGTTGCTATTACTATAAATATTTGTGTAAAGTTTTTTGTTTGTTTGTTTCACCTATTTTTAATCTGTTTTATTACTTTTAAATCTATTGTTTCCTTCTTTTTTGCTCATTTAGGTTTCATTTGTTCTTCTCTATCCAGTGTCTTAAAGTAGGGTAGGTTATCAGTTTGAGATACTTTTTTTTATTCATGTATGTTATTTATAGTGATAATTTCCCCTTTAGACACTGCTTTAGCTGGTTCCCATAGCTTTTAGTAGGTCTTCATTTTTATCTGTCTCAAAGTATTTTCTGATTTTCCTTTCAATTTTCAATTCACTGGTTGTTTATGTTAATTTGCACATACTTGTGTGTTTCCCAAATTTCTCTGTTAATAATACTACACTTGATCTTAGCCAAAAGATCAAGAAATGACTCTCTGTTAATGATGTCTGATTTTATTCCATTATGGCTAAAGAAAATATTTTGTATTATTTTAATCCTTTTAAATTATTGAGATTTGTTTTATAGCCTAGAATATGATCTATCCTGGAGAATATTCCATGTAGTCTTGAGAAGAATGTATGTTCTGTTATTAGGTGGAGTGTTCTATAAATGTTTGTTATAAATGAGTTGGTTTATAGTGTTTTGAAGTGTTTTATTTCCTAGCTGATCAGATCTTCTGTCTCCTTTTTATATCCATTACTAAAATTGGATTATTGAAGTCTCCAATGATTATTGTTGAATTGTCTATTTCTCCTTTCACATCCATTAGGTTTGCCTCAAGTATTTTGGTGCCCCTTTGTTAGACTGTATCTTTATAATTGTTACATCTGCTTGATGCATTGGCCCTTTTATTAATATAAAATACCCTTCTTTTTTCCTAGTAACATGATTTAAGTTTTATTTTTTCTGATATTAATCCAGTCACTCCATCTCTCTTGTGGTTGATATTTATTATGATATATCTTTTTCATCATTTTACTTAAAATCTGAAGTGAAACACATAGTCTGACAATCTCTGCTTTTTGATTGAATTGTTAACCCATTTACATTTAATGTTAT
Organism: Nycticebus coucang; assembly: GCF_027406575.1. Classification (NCBI taxonomy): domain Eukaryota; kingdom Metazoa; phylum Chordata; class Mammalia; order Primates; family Lorisidae; genus Nycticebus; species Nycticebus coucang. The sequence goes on along the minus strand of NC_069784.1, from coordinate 139,036,576 downwards.
TATTAATGTAATTAGATTTATGCCAACTTGCTTTTTGGTTTTGAAATATTGCATGTCTCTTTCATTGCTCTATTTCTCCTTTACTACTTTATTTAGAATTGAATGGATATTTTCTAATGTAGCATTTTAATTTCATTAATGATTTTTTCACTATATTTTTTCATCTGTATGATTTCAAACCCCTTGCTCTTTCTTTTTTTTTTTTCAAGCCAAACTGTATCCAGCTTTATTAAAGGTACTTTTCATAAACAATCTTGGTATTTCAGGCATGACATGGGCAGATGATCGTTAATAGTATACAACTTTCAAACTCCCTTCTTCAATGGTCTTCCAAAAATCAGAAGGCCACTATAAAACCCAGTTAAGTCTTCATTTGATGCTGTGAACAAGGAAAATTTAGAGTGAAGGCTGACATTTCACACTTAGCATGTTGTTTAATAACTTTTCACAAGCTGACCCTGATTTTCAGGAATGAAATAAAAATGGCAGAATTTATCTGTAGATTTAACAATCTAAAATGGAACTTCTGCTCTTTTGAGGGACGCCATCTCAGTGGTGTTACTGGAAAAGTCCAGATTTCTTGACATACTGGTAACCAATTATTGAGGTCAGGCCCCAAGAGATGACTGAGTTTAAGGCAGTTAAGACTATGCTGAAGACAGAGGAAGAATAGGACTTAAAAACAAATTAGTTTTTCCATACCACAAGGCATTTGTGCCAAGTGGCTGTGTGTCAAAAGACATTTTCCCTCATATTAATCTAGCTTTGGAGACATTCTATTAGTGACATATGCCCCTTCCCCCCAAAACAATGAAGTGTTTTGTGTGCTAACAAGATAGCTTAAAAAAAGTACAACAAAATTCTGCATTTTTATAAAATTTGATACAAAATAGTATTTCAAACTGTACAGTCACCAGAAGTCCCAGTTATCACAAATGCACACACTACACTTGCATCTGCAACACCTGCAACTTTGTGCGCCTGGTCTGTTTCGGCATCTCCATTTTCTGCAGGGTTAATCCCCTCCTTGCCAGTGTCAGCTGTTCCCTTTTTCCCTTTGGGAACCTTTTCTCCCTTCTTTGTAGGGGACTTTTTAGGCTTGGACTCTGGCTTTGGAGGAGCAGGTTTAGCAGATAACCTTGCGAATCTTCTCTGAGCTTTGTTCTTTGCTTGGGCTTTATCTCTTTTAGAATCCCCTTCCACTTTTCTCTTGGGCTTGGTGGCAACAGCAGTGGGACATAAGTGCTGGACGCAAGGATGCAGCGATGTGCTGGCTTTGGTTGATCTTGGGGTTGTTCTCAGCTCCTCTTCTTCACGCTGATACCCCTTGCTCTTTCCTCTGTATCAGACCACTCTTCACATTTGTAATTACAAGTATGGCTTGTATGGCTCCAGTCTGGGTTGCCTGCTTTCTTAGGTATTAGCCCTTATTAGAGTTATTTATTAAATTTTGTATTTTTTATTATACAGTATATATATATGTGTGTGTGTGTATATATATATGTGTGTGTGTGTGTATATATATGTGTATAAAATTGCTGGGAGGGGGCACTATATATATATATATATATATGAGATTGCTAACCAGAGTCAATGAGTTCTTGGTTTTTCCGTGACTGCCTCAACCAAAGTAGCAAGGGGCAACTAGTATTATTAGTGAATAATCCCCTTGGCATTTATGGGGTGGTATTTATATCATTTAAAATTAGTACATATTTTTTTTGGTTTGTTTGTCTTAATAATAGAATTATGAGAGATAAAAGGAATAGGAGGGATTCCACTTCATAGTATTGATTTTATAAAACCAGAGTCTGAGGAATAAAATAGTACTCGGAGGTGCTCATTCTAAGGGTGGTAAAAACAAATACTCACTATTGTCAACAGGAATGGTAACTGAGTAATCTTGGTAAGCTTGGGATGTTTTCTCTTCATTTTTTCCCCAGTAGTTCCAATTAATTTATTGTGGTAGAATATACATAACATAAAATTACTTACCTATTTTTAAATGTACCCTTCTGTAGCAGAAAGTACATTCATTTCAAGTACAATGAAGTACATTGTTGTTTAACCATCATCATTATCCATCTCCAGAACTTTTTTTAAATCTTCCCAAACTGACCCTCTGTACCTATTAAATAGTTCCCATTACCCAATCCTCCCAGCCCCTGGAAAATATCACTCTACTTTCTGTCTCTATAAATTTGATTACTCTCAGAACCTCATATAAATGAAATTATATAATATTTGCCTATTTGTAACTAGCTTATTTCACTTAACATAATGTCTCTAAGTTTTACTGCTGTGTTTGTTCATGTGGATTCAAATTATAGTCTGAGAGTTTACCTTCAGTCTGAAGAACTTCTTTTCATATTTCTCATATTTTTTTAAATAACAGAAGACCTTTATTGAATCTTTATTATGTACCACTTAGTTAATTATGGGCATTAACTAAGTTGATCCTCACAATAGCTATATAAGGAGATGGTTATTAATGGAATAAATAATAAGTTGATTCACAAGAAACCAAGAAGATTTAGGTACTTAGAGGTGCAGTATCTGGGGGTGGGTGCCATTATATCAAAAAGTTAATTCAGAATTCATTTGAGACCAAGTGGAGAGTTGAGATGGATGGGCCCAGAGTGTTGGCAGAAGCCTGAAGAGCTTCAAAGAGGTCGTCAGTGAAGGCAGAAAGGACATTAAGGAAAATGTTATTGGAAGATGGAGAAAAGGGTACTTTTACTATATTGTGGTGGATGGTTTGCTAACAATGTTGCCTGGAGTAATGTGAAAAATAAGAAATGCATCCAATGAATGCTCCAGGTGAGGAGATTTGCAAGAATATTAGACGTGCTGACTGGTTTCTTTTCACTGTCTATAACAAAAAGTGAGACAAGATAGAAGAGTTAAAGAATGAGCTATTAAATATAAAGAAGCCAGGACCGCTGAATATGAAAATAAAACTATTTCTTGTTTCTAGCTTCAGTTTTTGTTTATTTAAAACATCTTTATTTTTACTTACAATTTTGATATATATAAGAATGTTTATTATCAGTTATTTCTGTCTTTCAACATTTTGAATATGTCCTCCCACCGCTTTCTGACCCCCATTGTTTGTGTTGAAAAGTCAGCTGTAAACTTCTTGGGATTCCACTTTTTCATGCATCATCTTTCTCCAGCCACTTTTAAGATTTTCTTCCTGTCTTTAAGCATTTTTATTATGACATGTCTTTTTCTGGTTTTCTTTGAGTTTATCCTACTTAGAGTTCATTAATTTTCCTGGTTTAAAAAAAAAAATTGTGGAAGTTCATTCATTACTTATTCAAATACTTTACTCTTCTCCTTTCTCTCCTTTTTAGTACTTTTGTTATGTTTGCCTAATGCACCTCCACTTTCCTCTGAGACACTGTTCATTTTTCTGTTGTATTTTTGTCTCTCATCTTCACCTTGCAAAATTCTTATCAACAAAGTTTGCACATTCTTTCTCCTGCCAGTTCATATCTACTCTTGAGCTCTTCTAGTGGATTTTTACATTTAAATTACTGTACTTTTTGTCTCCATAATTTCCACTTGTCTTCTTTTTATAATTTTTAAATTGATATTCTCTACTTAGTGAGACACTGTCACCACACCTCTCTTTACTTCTTTTATCATCATTTCTTTTAGTTCTGTGAACATTTTTAAAACAGGTAGTTTGAAATCTCCCATCGAATCTGACATTTGTTCATTCTCACAAACAGTTTCTGATGCTTATTTGTTTTTTTCCTTTTTCCCTCTCACTCTCAGTGTATGGGTCATACTTTACTGTTTCTTTACATGTCTCATAATTTTTTTTTGTTTGAAACTGGACATTTGAAATATAGTAGTTTCCCTGTTATTTCTGAAGGACACATTCTAAGATCCCCATTGGATGCCTAAAACTGTGGATCATAAATATATATATATATATATATATATTGCTCTTTCAATCTGATACCTGAGAAGGCTACTGAGTGACTTACAGGAAAGTAGGATATACATCATGGGTATGCTGTACAGAGGGATGGTTCAGATCCCAGGTAGGATGGAGTAAAATTGAGACTTCATCATACTAGACAGAATAGTATACAATTTAAAGTTTATAAATGGTTTATTTCTGGAATTTTCCATTTAATATTTTCCAACAACTATTGATCCCAGGTAACCAAAATTGCAGAAAGGATAACAGCAGATAACAAAGGACTACTATAACATAGTATGGCAGCTCTCACTACTGGTCCTCCCTGCAGGGCTTATCATTACCATTTTCTTGTTGACTGGTTACTGTCTGGGTCATCTCATTGATACCTATTCTCCAGCATTCATGCACACAAAGCATTATGCCTCTGGTGTTGCTCTTCAGGGAGGCACAACTTTGAGTATGGCCAGATATCCTGGGGTGACAATAGCACTGGTAGGACTCCCCCTCTCTTTAATTGACTATACACAGATGTTAACCCCCACTAATTGCCTTGATGTTTGATTGCTCCATTGTTTTCAACAAAACTCTGGGACATGAATTGCTTTATAAACTAATCCAATCAAATTCTGGATTCTTAGAAGGAATAGTTTCTGAGGTTTTTGTTTGACAATTGTTCTGACCTTTGGAGGGCCCCTGCCAGCTGTTGTCTGGCTCTCTCCTGTGGTCTGGCCATCTTATCATCTATGCTATCTCATCATTAGATGCACACATCTCTTCCCAGTTGCCCTCATCACAACCTGCACTTCTTGAGAGTGCCCTCAGGTTTAAACTTCTCCAGGTCCTGCTGCACATGAAGTCAGTTTCTCTGGAAAGAGATAGGAGCTATCTCTCTGCAGCCTGCTTATCTCCCTTCCACACCCTCAAGGCTCTGGACCAGGGCTCTTGGATTAGGGCAGGAGGTAGTGACAAGCTTCTCACTGAATGACACCCTTGCTGTGGGAACTGAGCACTTGTGGAGGAAGGAGACTAGCAGCAGCCTGGCGTTCCCTGGGCTTGCTCCTCCTGGTGTGAAGCTACCGCCTCACTGCTTGGGAGGGTGTATTAGTATATCACATCCAAAGTAGAGCTTCCACTCCATAAGTGTGCTCTGGGTAAGAGAAAAGCCACCTAGTACTTAGCTCCAGCCATAGGCAGGGGGGCCAGGTGAGAGCTCCGAAGTCCTGAGAAGAAAGCCCTCTGGCTGGGCCCTGGGGAGAAAGCCCTTCTGTTCTTGTTCTTGGCTGTAGCCTTTTGGCATGGAGTCTCCACCTCACTGAGCTTGGAGTGGGGAGCAAAGTGCATTCTTAGTTCAAATACCACAGACTCTGATGAATCTTATCAAATTTCTATAGATTGTCTTGAAAAGATGTTTCTTCATTTGTTGTTTCTGCTAGGACCATTTGCAGAAGGTTTAAAAACATAAATATAAATATAGTTTTTGCCAGTTTTGCTGAGGAGTAAACTCAAGCAGCTCCTTACAATGCCGTGCTGGAAGTTGTTCTCTGAATGACTCACTGTTAATACTGTGCATATTGTTTGTTTTAGGGAAAAAAAGTCAAATTTATGTCTCTATATAGAAAACTTGTTTACTTCAGGGGGAAATGTGTTACAGAAATGTGGCTTTAAAATAAATGTAATTTTCCATTGACTTCATTTTTAAATAAGAGATTTATTCTGGGTGGGGGGGGGGAGCGGAAATCCCACAATTGAATGAATTGAAGGCCTTGGCAGATGCGGGGAGAAGCTGCCCACTTGTTAATGTTGTGCTTTTAGGAAGTTAATGATCTCAGCAAGTAGTTTTTTGCTTTGCTTTATTTTGCAGTCCGATTTTGTTCTGATTTTGCATCTTCTCTTTATCATCACCATTCCCTTCTCATCTATCATCTGTCCCAGATAGTTTAAAAATAAAACTTTACTGGGGTAAGTTTTTTGACTCATAGGAGCTTACAGCTAGACAGGAACTTAGCATGGAGAGTGCTCTCCACCTTCTTAAAAGTGAGGAAACAAAATCCACAGGAGCAAGTGGCTTCCACGTAGCTGCTCAGCCAGGGTGGCAGAGAAAGAGTCCTGCCTCCTCTCCTGCCCCACTTGGCGCTGTAATAGGACATTTTGGGACACAGTTTGGAGGACACTGTCGTCTCAGCATTAGTACTACATGATTCAGTGGTCTGTTGGGAACCTGATCTCTGCTCCATCGTATGGCAAATGGGGCTCCCAGCTCCCCTTCAGTGGCCATGTCTCTGAGAAAGGCTGCACTCTCTCCCGTTCCATGCCTACAGCTACTGCAGTTAAACACGGTGCATAATGACCTGAAAATTGTTTAATCATAAGGCTGAGGATAATGCTAAACGAAATGAAACGATTCCCTCTTTCTTTGATTTTTTTTGTATCTCTGTATTTAACTAACTTATAATGAGATACACCTGTGCACTGCCCCAGAGAAAGGAAGCCAGGTGGAGGACAAACCAGCTTTTGCTCTGAATTATATTTACAGTGCCTTAAATTCTATATTAGCTAACAGTTTTGGTGTTTTATTTTTTTTTTAATTGTTTGGGGTTAAATGAGGGTACCAAGAATTAGGTTACACTGATTGCATTTCTTAGGTAAAGTCTTTCTTATAATTGTGTCCCACGCCCAAGAAGTGTGCCATACAGGGTGACCCTCATTCTCCTCCATCCTCTCCCACTCCCTCATTCCCCTATACCCCTTGTATTAGCTCATCTACTGCCTTCATATTAGAATTGAGTACATTGGTTTCTTGTTTTTTCATTCTTGTGGTGCTTTACTAAGAATATGTTCCATCTCCAGTTTAATGCAAAAGATGTAAAGTCTCCATCTTTTTAATGGCTGAATAGTATTCCATGGTGTACATATACCACAGCTTGTTAATCCATTCCTAGGTCAATGGGCATTTAGGTTGTTTCCATATTTTGGCGATTGTAAATTGAGCTGCGATAAACAGTCTAGTGCAAATGTCCTTATGATAAAATGATTTTTTTTCTTCTGGGTTTAGCTAACATTTTTGAGTATAAGCATTGCATGATTTTGTGAGATGTTTCAATCTGTATCCATTGAAAGTAAAATACTTAAAATTAATTATTATGAAATACAGAATATATTTTAGAAAAATAAAACAAGTTGATTTCCTATAATTGGGTATTAACTAGAAAAAAATCTGAAAATATTTGTGAGCATTTACAGGAAGAGCAGATAGTACATGTCTTTGACATCTGGAAACTTCTTCAGGAAGGCTTTACCGATGTCTTAGTATTTTGCCTTCTTGCCTGAGTGAATTTGCCCCAGAAAAGATTTAACCCTGAGATGAATGAAATTGGGGCCAAGAAATGGGAGATGCCATGCTGTTCTTTTAGACCGGTGGACGCTACTCAAGTCAGGTCCTCAAAACCAGTAACGGAGCGCTTTTTAAGCAATAGTTGCAGGTTTTTAAATAATAGTGCTAAGAGCAGATGATGGTGAGGGGCGGGCCGTGACCTTGGTGAGTGGCAAGAAGACCCAGTGCATTCAGATAACTGAACACAGTTCTTTCTGTTTGGGAGTCTTTCCAGCCTCAAGAACACTCTACAGACATGTCAACTAGTTGGACTTGTCCTTAAGAGCAAAGAGGGTCAGTGCCGTGTTTGAGGCAAGGGGTTGGCCATACTAGAGTTGCAATGTCCAGATGTTGGTCTGATTTGTAAGGAAAAGGAATTGAAGGAGGACCGGGCCGAAGGCAGAAGGCCTGAAACCAGGCCCGTGCGAGCGATAGAGATCTGTAAAAATATTCGGTGTAGGAATGTGGAAGAAATGCGCCATAGGTAAAGGGCAGACTGTTCCTTCTCTATTGAAAGGAAATCCATGTACAGAGTGGGATCCATGCAACATGTTCAAAACATACTCGGAATTTAGTAATGGGCCTCCCAGGGCCGGCTGAGCAGAGCTGAGATGGAAACGCCTTAGCGCTGAAGGCTGAGGGCGGCATGCGGAGGGACCGTGCGCTCCGGCATAGCGCAGACCCGGACTCAGCCTCCCTGGATTCTGTGTGACACGGTGCCGGCGCTGCACATTCTGGAGGGCGCTGCCCAGCACAGAAGTCATGGCAGTGCGTGGAGGGGTGCCTGCAAAGGGAGGCAAACTTGGGCTCTGCCGCTGGCTGGGGAAAGGGATGCCGGGCTGGGCACGCGTGACCAGTGCGCTGTGTGCCCGAGCGCTGCCAGCGCCGGACTCTGCACCAAGCCGGAGGTTCCCTGGAGGGCCGCGTGGTCCTGGAAACTGGGCGCACACTGGGGGCTGGACGCTGTGCGACCTCACCTCCTTCCCCCCTGGGGACAATTCAAGGGATCAGTGTCTTTGTATCTATTTTAAAGAGGCTGATGCTGACCTGGAGCGAGGTTAGTATGGGCCTCCACCAAAATGCAGCTCATGAGAGGCAACCCCGTTTGAGAGATGCTAATGGCTAATACCGCGTGCACTTCAGGCATGTCCTACATAAATGGTGCCAACGGGCAATATTGTTTCTCGTTTCTTTCCTATTTTTGGCTAACACACGACTTAATTTTTTTTTTAATTTTAATCCATTATGATTTGAAATAAAAACAATATAAAAGGCATTTTCTGAGAAGATTCACTTCTACCACCCTGCAGCGTCTCTCTGCAGAGTCATCTGCGCGCACACAGGAGGCGGGAGGGAACCATTCCATAGATAGCTTTCTAGAATTTCTTATAGGGTATGATGCATACAGATACAGCGGTGTGTTATTTTTTTTCTTTTTGCTTACAAAAAGGTAGCCTTGTATATTCACTGCTCTTCACCCTGCTCTTTTCAACTGATGGCTCTAGAATTTCCTAAAGGGCACAATGTATACAGACACAGATGTTTTCTGCCACTGACGGTGCGTCCTGGGGACCCCCGGGTGAATTTGCCCTTGTATTCCAGGGTGCAGCTGCACCGTGGCTCGTCAGAACCCGCCACTCCAGGGCAGCTTCTGCCTTGCCCCCTGGGCCTCTGGCTGCTCTTAGCTGGGCTTCCTGCTTTTGCTTCAAGTCTAGGGAAGTCCCCTGAGTTTCCAAGTTCATCCATATTCTGAAGCTTCATCAATTACACCATTAAACCACTTCAGTGCTGGTCCATTCTGAGAGGGGGCTGAGATGAGCCTGCAGGTTTGAGACCTGGTGAAATGATGCCCAGGCATCAGCTTGGGTGCTTGTTCCCTGGGCTTCCTTCCCAAGGAAGAGCATGTAAACCAATTCTCTTTAGATTGTTTTTGAAGTGCATCACTATAGGAGGAAGAGATAGAAGCTAGACAATTCTTTCAGTCCCACTTTTATAAGAAGAATGTGTACTCCTACGTGGCACCTGGGTGTGTGCTTTCAACGTCTCAGCTGAGAAAGCCTCTCACAGTTTGTTCATTTGAGGTGTGCACATGTTGGCCCGGGGTAGGAATTCAGGGCACGAGCCCTGGAGTCAGACGGTTAGGCAGCTGGGTTTGCATCCCAGTTTTGCCAGTCACCAGCTGTGACCACCCCAAATTCCTGACCTACATGTGGTCCAGTTTCTAATGCCCTCCTCCCCAGGCTGTCCATGTGTAGTGCATGAATGTTTGGGAAGCACTTAAAATGATGTCTGGCAGAGGGTAAGCATCCTTCTGTGTTTGTTTAAATGAACATACACCTCTCCAGGACCCTCAGCCTCTGCACCTATGGCCGTGCATCCAGAATGTGCAGCCAGCAACAGTATTTTACATTTTATACACTCTGTGCATGCCAGGCAGAGTGTATAAACACAACGTAGAAAGATAAAGCTTAATGCACTTTACAAATGGTAGTTGGTCCCATATTTTATACTTGTAGAAAGAATCTTTTTTTCAGTTGCTACCTTGGTAACACTATCAAAGTAGCAAGTGTCAGCAATGGTAATCACATCTTGCCAGTGGAACTGGTGCTGGGGAAGTCAGATTGGTTTGATGACATTTTAAGTTTATCTCACTGGATGGGCTGATACTTCAGAGCTAAAACCTTTTATTTCATGTTCTTCTCAATTCTGTGATTCTATGATCCTTTCCAAAGTGGAATATAATATAAGGATTGTTTGCCTTTTTTTTAAAGAACCATCTCAGGGTCCTTCCGTTTGATCATTTTGATGCCATGGCTAAGAAATCTCGCCAAGTACTGTGGGCCCCCGCGGGGTATTGATCAGAGGGGCTCTTCTTTCTGTACGGTGCTCAGGGTGTAGGCGGGAGATGGGAACAGCCATGCTCTGAGTTGTTTTGGATGTGCCAAAACGTATCAGACTTTGAAATACCCTTCTGCAGAACAATCTGAATAGAGCAAATTTTAAAAGTCATTTAAAACAACTATTGTTTTAGCTCCTGTAATCCATGTCATCCCCCTTAATACTGAACTATTTTACATTTTCCCAAACCTTCCTGCAGCATCCGTAGCAGCAGCTAGTGGAGAAGGCTGGCTCCACTAAGGTTCTCTAGGCAAGAGCTGGCTCTGCTAAGCGCAATGAGGCTCCACGCTGTGCAGACGCCCAAGTGCCCAGAACAATCAGCAAATGAGTAGATTACCCTGGTGTCTGTGTTTGTGCTCTCAACCAAATGGCTGGTGTCTGTTGCACTCTCCATGAGTTTTATAAAAGGCACTTACAAAAAACACTGGAAACAAAAGAGCAAACACGAATGTTATTCATGATCTGACTGAAAACAGTGCTCTTTCTCCCCCTAAAGATGCATACAGTATTGTGGTCTTCTGTTTCAGAAGTTGTGCTCTGCCCTCCTTTTGTGTAACTTAACTCAAATGTTGCTGCTGCAAGAATTCAGTACTCACCCTGAAGTTACCCCAAAACTCATAAAGCAGACTCTGGGAATCAGTTGCAGCTGCCCCCACCCTGAACATCCTGCTGCCATCACACCTAAAGGCTGAACGTGACAGGCATTCTGTAACAAATACGGGGCAGAGATGAGAAAGGGAGGGGCTGAGGACCGCAGGTGGCCAGGAGAGTCAGATTCACAGAGTCTGAACTGAGTTGGTCAACACCAGGCACCCAGGATTCACCGAACACCAGGCCCTCCACAAAGACCTGAGAGTCTTAAGGGTGCCTGAGACTCTGTTTTCATCCCCTAGAGTGTGGACAAAGTGCTGTCATGGACATGGCTCATTTAATGCTATAGATTCTGTGTGCAAATCCATGCACACGTGCGAATCTGTGCACAGTAGGGGTTAGGAAGAGTGTGTGGGGAGCAGGCAGCTCTGACTTCCACTGCGATGATTTCTCCTCCATCCCCTCAATGGGCCGATATGAAAACTGAGGAATGGGGTTGGGTGAAATGACTCACACCTATAATCCCAGCACTCCGGAAAGTAGAGGTGGGAGGATCACCAGAGCTCAGGAGTTTGAGACCAGATGGAGCAGGAGTGAGACCTCATCTCTATTAAAAATAGAAAAACTATCTGGGTGTCATGGTGTCAAACTTCACTCTGCACCTACAGTCCCAGCCACTTGGGAGGCTGAGGCAGGAGAATTGCTTGAGCCCAAGAGTTTGAGGTTGCTGTGAGCTAGGCTGAAGCCATGGCATTCTACCCAGATTCTAAAAAAAAAAAAACAAAAACAAGGAATGGCTGCCTCTTACCCTATTCACAAACACGCTTAGGCTTATGGGTGGAATTTCCCTTAATTTACATAGTATTTTATTCTTATTATTTTCCTTTTTTTCCTTAATGTCTTTTGTTACCATTGTCCATACTGAACTTGTGTAACACTGAACTAAGTGTTATGAATTCTACCTTTACGTTTTATATATCAAAATTGAAGAGTGTTCACAAAGAACACGTAAGCTTCTATCACTTTGCCCACTGAACGCCTTCACTCTGCACCCTCCATTTGTCATGTCATGTGATCATGGGCAGCTGTCCGGCTGGGGCTCTGCTCTCTCCTCCTCCCACCTGTCACACCTGGCTCGGGTGTCTTGGAGAACCTTCTTTCAGGCCTTCTGGCTCGTAAAAGCTTGGGCTCATGAGTAGAAGGACAGTGCAGGCTGGGGAGAAGGTGTCCAGGAGAAGACACAGCCCATTTTCTCCAAAGGAAAGGCTGGGACTCCTGACCTGGGCCAGGACCAGGCAGATGCTCCTTACTCTGTTTGCAACCACAGCTGATGGTGAGTCTGACTGTCTCTGGTTTAGGCCTGGGATTATACACAGAGATGCAGCCCGAGAGGAAGGCTGACTAGCGAATGCCCACAGTGAACCACCCACCCCAAGGATGTAGATAGTAGACTTGTCATTGAACCTGTCTTCACAGGCCATCACTTCGACCTGTTTTATGGTGCCGATGAAATGGTTCTCTTTTGGTGAATTTTCTGAATTCCAAGTTAACAGCTATCCAGGAGTCGGTTGCTATAAGACTTAAACAGAAGAAGGGCAATTTACTTTTATTCTTTCTTACATGTTCTGATGTTTCTGGTATCCATAAAAATTAAACCGTGGATGAAGAGGAAAATGACTCTTAGAATTATCAGAGGTATTTAACGATTCCCCTGAGCATGGTAGCACATGTTACATGGATGCTGTTTAACTCTGTGTTATGCTAGTGAGTATATTTAGTAAAATTTTATTTCGGAAATCACAGGTGTGTGGCTTGATTTACGAAGACATCCTCTTTCCAGATGGCCACGCATGTCACTTTAGGGAGGTCAACATCTCATTGTTTACTTCCAGGTTTCCACCATCACCGTGCTGATTGGACCAATTGCCGTGTTATTCAAAACACAGCCATGGGACAGAGTAGACTGTGAAGGACATTTATTTAAAGTTATCAAACTGTGTGTGGAACGTCAATGTAATTTTAACATCAGATGAGTTCTGTTAAACTTCATATATTCGTTACATTCATTTAACCTCTGAATGTGGTCTTTGGGGGAATATAATGAAAATACACAAACACAAGTTCTTGAAGCTTCCTCTCATGACACCGGGAAATTTAGTGCAAACATCACAGTAATACAGTGATGTCAGAGAGACTGAGCAAAGGGCCTGGGGCTGGTGTCCAGAGATCCATACATAACAGAGAGTGTTGCCAATGCGTCTCATAAATTGCTGAAGACAAATAGCAGTGATAGCAACATGCAGACGGCTGGCTAAACAGGGAGGGAGCCACCAGGAGAAGGCTGCTTTGTTTGCTGTTAGATCAAGGACATTATGTTGGAAAAGTCATTGATTCATTTGCTCATTCTCTGAATAAGTATTTATTGATTTCCAGGCATGTGGCAGGGGTGGCGCTCACCCACAGTGGACATATTCATTGATGGAACAATACTTATTGGGCACCCACACGTACTGGGCAGTCCTACATTCTGAGATACATGCAAAGCACTAATATCCCTGCCCTCGGGGTCAGAGCAAGAGGAGATGCAGTAAGGAAAGAATTAAATGCAGGGCGCAGGGCATATCAGGTGCTGGTAAATGTCACAGAGAGGGAGGGGGTGTGGAGAGAGTTGGTCGTTCATCATATGCTCTGGGAAGTACTCGGGAGAGTATCCTTTTTGAGAAGAGCCTGAAGAAGAAAGAGAAAATGGGTGTCCAGACAGAGGGAAAGCAGCGGTCCGTGGAGGCCTGGGCTCTGTCCACCATGCTTTTACATTCTGGGGTGGGAAACAAAGAAGTTAACAGACAATTTTCACACAGGTTAAATGCTATAATGGGGAAACATTTAGATGTCTATGGGAGCAAGTCGGGGGTGGGGACACCCAGCCAGGACCTGAAGGTGCAGGAACCATGTGCTAGGAGCAATGACATCCCAGCTGGTGGCCAGCCAGATTCCAGATCTTTGCCATTGATCTATATGTTCTCTGCTGATGGTAAATTTGGTGCATAGATGCCTTAGGCAATTCAGGTTGCTGTAACAAGGTATCATGGCCTGGGTAGCTTATGAAAGAAACATATGGCTCACCATTGTGGAAGACAGGAGTCCAAGCCCAAGGCACAGCACGTGTGGCATCTGGTGGGGTGGCCTCCCGGTTCATGGAAGACCTTTTCCCCATGTCCTCAGGCTGCAGCAGGTGCACCTGAGTTTCCTGGACCGCCCCCACCCGCTTCCCATGGCACTGATTCTGAGGGCTCCACATGCAGGATCTAATCACTTCCAAGACTCCCCACTTCCTAATGCCATCACATCTGGGGTTCATTTTTTAGCATATGAATTTTGGGGCAGTGAGGGCACAAGCATTCACTCTATAGCAATAGATAAATTTGGCTGCTTCTACAGATTGGTGGAAAATCAACAAGTCCAAACCAGATCAAGGACAACACAATAGCTACATGAAATACAGTTCCCAGAACTTCCCTGGCTGTTCTGCTAGGCATCATACCCTTTTTGGTGTTGACACATATTTCAAAAAAATCAAACTCACCGTCATTAATATAACTGGATATATCATTATCGAGTTGGTTTAGCATCTCAAGGAGCTTCTCACTTTCCCAGCAGCTCACTCATGTGTAGGAACAGTGGCAGGGGCCCTGGCTTGGTGAGCCAGTCACATTCAGTGCTCAGCCCCAAAGTCTGCAGCCCCACACCAAGAGTGGGGAGACACCCAGTATCTTTGAGAGCACTTACTCACAGATGCAGCCTATTCCCTATGCATTACTTGTTGTCCTTAGAAACAGGGAATTAAAAAAAGATATGGAGTAACTGTAGATTCCTTTATAGATTTTAGGAAGTTGTAGCCTTCCACTAGACCATCAGCATTGGTACCACCTGGGGACATGTTAGAAATGCAAATTATTAGCTCCATTCCCAATCCACTGAGTCAAAAATTCAGAGGAAGGGGTGCACTCTGCTTTTAAGACATTTTTCAAATGATTCTGAGACGTTGCTTTAAGGGAAAATACACATATGTGTGCACCCATGAACACACACACACACACACAAAACGTCTTTCCAAGACAATAATTGAAGTTAGTATTGATGCCTAAAATGTTCTCATGACGTTTTCTTTTAAAATTACCTCTTTTTCTATTGCTCCATGGAAGTAAGTATGAGGAAACTGGCCTCTTTATTCTTTTGTACAGTAAATGCCCTTGTTCACTATCTGGAAAATGATTTATGTCAACGTCCACACCTATGGCATGGGGCATGGTAGACGGGGTGAACCAGCACCTCCCCATCTGTAAACACAGCCAGCATCGTCAGATGAGACACAGGAGTTGCTCAGTCCTGTGCTGTCACAAGAAGTCCCCTAAGTGGCCTATCCAGGAGGGTTTCATATGCAATTCACAAAGCAATTTGAGAGTCTTCCGAATTATAGGATCTATATCAATGTAAAGATATTAGCTCATAAAAGCGTTTTCTTCAAATTGGCAACCCAAAAATACATAGCAGGAAATAGATCTGTGTAGGTAGAAGGTGATGAATATTTTTGAAAAGGAGTATTTTTCATCCTGTGTTTCACAGTGGTAGAAATTGTCCAAGGTTCCTTTACCCTTATCTAAAAATTATCTGCAGATTAAGACTCAAGTTCAAGGTCTACTTATGTAAACAAGGTTCCATTTCTTTTTTTTCCTCTTATTGTGCTTGAGAAGTGCCTGTCTCCAGAGAAAGCACCCCTGTTAGCCTTGGAAGTCTGCCTTCTGGTAAAAGGGGGAAAGAATCATTTTCCCCTTGTTTCCTCAGTGGAAACTGCTCAGCTGAATGGTGATTCCTTTGGCTTGTTTGGCAGCAACTCACTTAAACTTTGCATTTTGAAAAATATTATATTTATCCTCAAGTCTCTCTCTAACCCTAGCCCTAACCTTAGCCCTCACCCAAAACCTTATGAGATTTTATGATTTTTTTTTTTTCCTTTACATTTTCCCAATTAGATGTTATTCTTCTTAAGACAAAAACCAAAGAACAAGATCCCTGGTTGTTTTCTTTTTCCATGGTGTACCTAAAAATACTCAGTGATACCCAACAGATCCCAGCATAGGTACCCAACGATACTACAGGGTGGCCACCACATGTGCCCCACAGGACCCATGCGATGAAGAATATTTTAGAAGTGCCACTTTCCAAACTTTTTTCTTCGAATTCCTAAATTAGACCCGTGAAATCTTGTGGCCCTGTGTCCCAAAAGGAAAGTGAAAGATGGCATTGCTGTGAATGAGGCTGAAGATGTATAGACACCATTTCCAAAGTGTTTGAATATCCCAGTTTCCCAGGTATAACTTTTAAAACTGTGAAATAGAATCACCTTTATTCCTAGGGAGATTGTGCAGGGTCTCCTCAGCCCCTGCACACTTTACTTGCCGTGTTGATACCATTTTCAGAGGGTTCTGTCGGAGGTGGCGGAGCTCCACAGCCCCCAGGGGCTGAAAGAGGCAAAAGCTGGGCCAGAACCCAAACTTTCTCTTTCTTAATGATCTTGCCAGCCAACATCCTTCTCGGGGTTTAGTAGGAAGGTTGGGAGAAAGTTCTTCCCAACTTTTCTGTATCGCTTTAGGGCTTTAGTTTTTTTTGCTAGTCTATTACAGCAGAAGGAACACTAAGGTAAGGATCAGGGTATCCGGCTGAAACCAACATTTATCTTCCCACAGCAGTTCTCCTTAAATAGAGCTGTGTTCCCTCCCTCTTCCCCCAGTCACTTTACCTGGCATGCAGCGGAGGCCCGTCTCACCTGCCTGGTGAGGTGGTTGTGCAGACAAATGGAGAGGGTTGATGTAACAGCCCCTTGTACCGAACGCTGCAGCCACAGTCACCCACTGACCACATGCTGCATAATCTTTTCAAAATATCTTTTGGAAAATTCAGGACCTCCAGATAAATCAATGGGATATTTTTTTCTAGACAACCTCCCATCTGATAATACGTTCCTTAACATGAACGAACCTAGAAAAGTCTGGTTGTTTCCAGTCTCTTTCTAGAAGGAAACAGACCTCAGATCCTTGCCGGATGACAATTGATTTGGTGGCTGTTGCTAGGATAGAGTTTCTGCCACATGTTAGAAAGAATCTGCATGCTAATTCATCATTCAGAAAGATTCTTTTTTCTTTTTTGGTAAGAGCTAATGTTCAAAACCTGCTAGTACAAAGAGAGAAAGAGAGAGAGAGAAGCAGAGTGTGGGCGGGTGAGGGTTGTGATTTAGCCCTGTGAGGGGGTTTGAGATTAGCGCTGGCAGCAACACTGGCTGGGCACCAGGCACCGGCATAGAACGTGTCAGAGAAAACTGTCTCCACCAGCAGGTTGAATGGGGGGATTTTTAATAACTTTATTTTGGAATTCAAATAAAATGGTTATGAGGATTTAAGCTTTCACACTTCTAGTTTAAATTTTAAAATGAATTGCCCAAATTATACCTCCTTAAATGATAATACAGGAATTTCTTTTTTCAGGAATACAGAAAAAAATCAAAAAGTCTGAATACAAAGGTGGTGGCTTGACCATAGAGAAGGTGACGGAGGAATGCTTATTAGTCATGATTCTTCTGAGAAACAGGAGCAGTGGAAAAGGTGTGTGTGCACATGCACACGTGCTCACATGCTCACACGCTCAGACGCTCACACGCTCACACACTCACACGCTCATACGCTCACACAGTTCCCTGTGTGGGGAGGGTTGGGAGGGTTGGTTCCAGGACCTCCTGTGGATACCAAAGTCCACAGAGGCTCAGTCCTTGTTGTAAAATGGTATAGTACTTGCATTTAACCTTCAAACATTCTCCCGTATACTTTAAATCACCTCTATATTATACTTACAATATCTAATACAGTGTAAATGCTATGTAAATAGCTGTTATATCATACTCTTTAGGGAATAATGACAAGAAAAATGTCTGTACATGTTCACTACAGACACTTCTTTCCTGAATATTTTCAATATGACCAGGTTTGGTGAATCCAGGGGTAAGGCAGACACAGACTCAGAGGGTCAACTGTGTATGAGTGTGTGGGGAGTTGTGGGGGGAGAGGGAGAGGGTGGGGAAAGGGGAGGAGAGGGAGAGAGAGGGGGAGAGGAAGAGAGTGAGGGAGGGAGAGAGAGAGAGAGAGGAGGGAGATTCTCAGAATTGGCTCGTGTGATTGCACTGTCATGTCTAAAATGTTCAGGGCAGGCCAGGGAGGCTGGAGATCCTGGAAGAGCTGGTGTTGCAGCCTGGGGCTGAAGACTGTCTAGAAGCAGATTTCTTCTTCCTTAGGGGACCTCAGCCTTTTTCTCTTAAGACCTTCAACTGATTGGACGAGGCCTACCCATACTAGAAAGTCTTCAGCTTTAATTAAAGTCAACTGATGTAAATGTTACTCTCATCTACAAACACCTTGGCTGCAACATCTGACTAACACCAGCAGTGAGGTAATGTAGCCTAGCCAAGTTGACACACAAATTAAGCATCGCAGGAAGGAAGAAAGTAGATCATTGAAACTTGATTTTGTACTTTCGTTTGAAAGTTGTTCCAGAATTATTTCATTTCTTGGGAAGGCCCCCACCTGGTCGTCCTCCGAGTCCTGTGAAGGCCTTTCATTCCGGTCACGCTGGAGGCAGCAAGCCCCTTCAGCACGCGGGAAGGGAAGCCACAGTGTGGCTCAGGGAAAAAACAAACTAAATGGGACTGGTTTTCAAAAACAAAAGTGAGATCATGCCAGTCACCAATGCTTCCCTGTTTCATGAAGTACAGTTGCAAGGTCAGAGGCCTGAGAAGCCTGAGGCGGGAGGGTGGCTCTGCCACCTTTCTGTTCTTGGACTCACCCTGCCCAGTCTGCTGCAGGCCCCTGGGCCTTGGTGGCTGCCCATCCTGCAGGTCCCCCCCTCAGGGCCATGTCCTCTGCCTGGGCAGCTCTCCCGTACCACTTTCCAGCCACACGTCAGTTCTTAGCCAGGCCACTGCCGGGCCTGGTGGTCTCGCATTCGCCTGGCTCCTGCCTGGCCCACCCTCAGGGGCGCCGTCCCCTCATTGCCCCCAGGGCCTTCTGCCAAATGACACTATTTACTTATTTATGGTACTTATGACTTTTTATTTATTTATTTATTAAATCATAGCTGTGTACATTAATGCATTTATGGGTGTATAATCATATAATGTGCTGATTTTATATACAATTTGAAATACTTACATTCTCCATTCTGGAATATAAACTTAGTAAGAACAGGGGTACTCGCCTTTTGGTTCACTCACATATCCCCGAATGCCTGGTGCAGAGCAGACACTTATTTTTTAAATATAAAATTTTTCTTAGAAGCAATTAACCCAAAACATTAAAATCCTTTTTCTAGCAGTTACTGCTAATAACCTGGCATGTTACATCCCATGTCCAAGAAAGACATGCAAATGAAATGTTCTTGCTTCATCTTCATTTACCACCTGGAGCCCCCGACCTCTGGTTTCCCTTTGGGGCGTGAATCCGGCACAGTTCAACGCCCCCGTGAGGAACAAAGGGCAGGGCCTTGAGTGTGGCTGCTACCAGGGCCCATCAGCTGCCCCAGTGGCCTCCCATGGTGATTCTAACAGGCTTTGGGGGAGCAAAAAAGTTTATAATGTCCTAGGACGAAATGCAGGGAAGGGGCAAGTCAGAAATCAACGGTGTCTGGAAGCTTTTTGGGACATCTCCTTACGTAATTCCATGTCCTCCTCACTTTTAAAAACTGTCCTGGGTCGGTCGAATATCCTCATTTCGTTTATGTTCTTCAAAGACCATTTTCTGTCTCCGTTGGTACTTAGTGGTAGGTCAAGACACCACTTTCGTTCCCCAATGAAAGCCAACAAGTGTTCCAACTTCATCCCTTTTGCGTGGAAATATCTCCATATACGTTACCAATTTCTCCACTGTGTAGACTATTTAAGAGAGAGAATGAAAGATTCTGTTTGGGTTAGAAACAGGAAATAAAAGAAATAAACCACAAAAAAAAATTCTGTTAAGCAAATGATTTCCTTGTATGATGTGAGGCTTGGAATTTAAGTCTCCCCTAAATTCCTCACCAGTAATGGCTCTATTTTTTTTTTTTTTTTTTCTCATTGCCCTGACTGAGCTGATTTGGGAAGACCAGAGAGTTCTTTTGCATTTTTGAATTTTCCCTGGAGGTCCACACACAACTACCTCAGAGTATTTGTATGCCTGATTTTAAATTACCGTATTTTAACTAAATATAGAACACATTTTTTCTTCTATGAAAAAATTCAAATTAATACTTAAAAGACTTCCTTTCCTTTTTCAAAACCCAGAATATACTTAGAGAAAAATATACTTCATTCTTATCAAATAAAAATAAACTTTTAAATATATACCCACGTGTATAAACACAGCTAATGTCTAGCCAGCATGCAGTCCAATTTTATTTACTTTTTCCAAGGATGGAATGTAAAGTTTTGTGGTTTTGTCTTTCTACTTAACACATTTCCTCCAAACTAAAACAAGCAAACAAAGCAAATATTTCAGTCTCAGGCTTGGAATAGTATTTGAGTTTTGCCTATTTGCAGGATAACAACTTTACATGATAAATGTAGCAAGATTTTTTTTTTTTTTTTGCAGTTTTTGGCCAGGGCCGGGTTTTGAACCTGCCACTACTGGAATATGGGGTCAGCGCCCTACTCCTTTGAGCCACAGGCACGGCCCAAATTTAGCCAGATTTTTAGAGAGTACACAAAACTGTAGATTATCTAGTATCAAATTACCTTTATGTCGTCACCTCCTTCTCGTCACTAACACGACTTCCTCTGACAAATCCAGTTTGAAGCGGGTGCCGGGTGGTGGGTGCCCAAGGCAAGGACTCCAGAGCAGTGTGAGGTCGGAGAGGGAGGACAGAAAGCCAGACTTCTCCTAGCTTTGGGGACTGGGGATGGGATGTACCCACAAAGCAGGAAAAATCCCTAACTGGAAGTTGGCTCTGGAAGTGACTGTTAACAACTTTCAAAGAAGACTGTGTATAATTCCACCTCTGCGCTCTCCTTGGGAAGAGAAACTAAAGTCCAGGCACTTGGGGTGGCTGCAGTGCTTCTCCTTCCTCTGTGACCCTGGGTGGCTTCCCTTGATCTGAGGAGGCCCTCAGGGATGATGAGCTGGGCTTAAAGTTCACCAGCTGTAGACACAGGCCAGTCTAAGCTGTCTTCTAATAAACCCAGGGGTCCCTGTTAGCAGGCATTTGCCAAGTAGTGGGTAGGTGGACCCCCTGCACTTACGGTCTGAATCTCCACAGATGCTTCCAAACCAGTCTTGTTCTGACCATAGACACCAAGCTCCTTCTTAAGTATTTTGTCCAGGAACACATACTGGGAAAGAGGTAAGAGCAAGATTTGAGCCGGAGCAATTGATCTCAAAGCAAAGACTTCAGTCTTTGTTTCTATGTGAATCTGCCAAGTTCAGATTCTCCTTCTCCATCAAACACTCATAAAATTTAATCATATATGCAGGCATAATTCACTCTTTGGATAAAATTTAAAATCAGAGATTTTAGAGTTCATATTCTTTTACTATAACCCCCAAATAAAATAAATTGATAATCAGATACCTGAAAATATTCTTAACTATTTAGAAATAAATAAACACATTTCTTTATAAACCCTGGAAGAAAGAGAATTTTAAAACTGCTACACTTTTCTTATCTTGGAATAGTATGTATCAAAATGGGGCTATAGGTTCCTAGAAGAATCTGAACACTGTAAGTGAGGTTTTGCAGATGAAATTCTGTATAAATAAATGTACTGGGAGATTTTTACACTCAGAGAGCCCGGGCAACATTCATTTGTAAGGTGCATACCCTTTTCTCTTTCTTCAATCTAGTTTTTCTAATGAAAAGTTCAAATTCTCTTTTCTTCAGAGTTATGATGTGCTTCATGGCTGCTTTCTAGGTCTGTTCACCTAGATGTGACAGCCCTGGGACTTAAGTGTTTAGTTCTGGGTTTAATTGCTAAGAGTGATGTGGGCCCTGCCATTGCCTCATTTAACCCACTATAAAGGAGGAGGGGAGTGGTCATTTATATCCAGTGAATCACTGCAATTACAGACAGCTCTCAATTTATGGTAGTTTGATATAAAGATTTTTTTGAGCTTACCAGGCTGTGAAATTGATATGCAGTCAGTGGGGACCATACTTCAAGTACCCATACAATCATTCTGCTTTTCAATCTCGTATTCAATAGACTACATGAGATGTTGGAGACTTTATTATAAAATAGGCTTTGTGACTTTTGCCTAACTGTAGGGTAGTATAAATGTTCTGAGCACGTTTAAGGTGGGCTGTGCTACTTAGGTTAGTTGTATTAAAGGCATGTCAACTTACAATATTTCCTACTTATGATGGGTTTATCAGAAAGTGAATCACATCCTAAACTGAAGAACATTTGTATTTTTAAAAGCTTTAGTCAAGTTTAAAGAGATTGCTTTATACCATCGACCAGGAAGATATATGTGAGAAATGCAATCTTGATGTAATTAATGAGTTTCTGATGAACTTGGTGGAAATCTTTTTTCTTAACCAATAGAATCAAGTTCTAAATAAAGGAAGCAATCTTCAGAATTCATGGGAATATTTAGTGAGCCATAGATTTACTTCCTTGTATCAATCTCTCTTCCGTAAACTTGTTTATATTAGATTTATTTAAATTGGATTTCAAAAAATAAGATCCAACTTCACTTGTATTTTACAGTTATGAGAGAGATAGAAGTAGTTTGACTAAAAACAGATGGGATGGATTTTCACAGCATGTATTACTAACCCAGCTATAAAATTAGGGCTATTTGATTTATACATTTGCTTTTCTATGGGAAAAGCATTTTAATTGAGGCCCTTCAAAAATGGTCTTGCCTTAATAAATACAGAAATCTGAGAATCCTAAATGTCGACGTCCTGCCTTAGATAAGAAAGGACATAATAACATGTGTCTAAAAGGCGTCAAAATATGTATCAAAAGCCGTCTTTTGTCCTCTGTATATAGTCACTTTCCATCAGTTTTATAGCTCATGTCTACAAAATCCATAAAAGGTACTAAATCCTTGCTGTTAAAGCTGCCTCCAAGGGCTGGTATGAGTATTCACAGGAGTAAATTAATTGGGATTTTTGAGTGCAGTCATAATGAACACATTTATAGAGAGATGCCCAGAATAGTTAACATGGAGGTGGCTGAACAGGCAATTGTTTCCTCTTCTGGGGTGGAGTTCATTCCCAAGTGGCTGCACAAGTGGGGTCCCGTTCAGTTCTGGACATCAGGCAGGCAGGAGAACTGGGCCGCACGGAAGCTCCTGAGGATTGTACACAGTGTGTAATCATGTGTAGGTTTCTGTGCTTATTGAATCCCTAAAAGATAAAATCACTAAGTTTACTGGTCTCAGGGGAAAAGGGTTAGGAATATTTAATCAGAATAGTTAAAAAAATCATAAGAGGGTTTCACTCTAGCCTATCATTGAATAGTTTTTACAAAACCAAGTAGACTTGGGGAATTTATATCAAGCATCGTTTGCTCTTGATTCGTCAAAAATGGTGAACTTTTACTAAATGAGAGGAAGTTAACATTAATATGTTGAAAACCTAGAAAACCAGTGCCTTTACCAGTGCAGTCTGATCTGAAGGCCACAGATACTCACTGTGTCCATTTGTTAGACTTCAACAATGAGAAGGAAGAGGGTGGAAGTTGGAAAGTGATCCTTCTTTATGACCAGATGAGTGACGTCTCCTGCATGTCGTGAGACCCCATCGCAACCCATCCAAAGGGCCCTCTGCCGCTGTGACTCCTCACCTTGCTCAGACATATTCATACTCATTCTCAGTTTTTACTGACAATATCTGTAATTTTGGGGTATTCTAAGACCCCGGGAATCATAAGCCCTCTCTGCAACCTGCCCAGCTTCCCCAGAACAAGGCCACTGCTTCTTGGTCACTCCAGAAACTAGAGAAAGCCATTGACAGGGATTCCTATTAAAACCAAGTGATTATACCAGGATGTATCCGTCAACCACATAAGATTATCAGATGAAAGTCACAAGAAGTTTTTAGCTTGGTTTTAGTAGTTCAGTTTCTTTTTTTAAAATCAAGCAGGAGAATCCTTCACAATGCCCGTGTTGTTATTGCCTGAACTTTGACTATGAAATGAGTTGAGCCCGCGTTAACGATGTTTCATTGTATTTCTCAGCGTACCTGTGTAAGGCCTTTACGTTAATGGATGGAAAAGCAGCAGCGGCCAAATGGTAACTATGACTTAATCGCCTTAAGTCACACTTCCTTTCCTGATTTTACTCGAATGCATTGTTTAGGGACTCATGTTAAGAAGCTTATGAGGGCGTGTTGTTCTAAAGGCAAAATAAAGAGATGCACCTTGGGTCGGCAGTCTGACCCCTTGGGAAGGAGAGGATTAAACAAAGTCCATGCAGGACATGCAAATCATTTGTCCAGCTGAAGCTTTCTCTCTCTGATTCCCCAGGAGCCACTTTAGCCATCAGTGTGTGGAAGGATTATTCCTTCTGGGCTCCTGGCACTGTGGGTTGCAAATGCAAGGGAGCATACTGGGGCTTGGGCCAATCAGGGCCAAAATGATATGGAAAGCAAAACCAACAGGTATGGTAATGCTGCTGAGCTTTGCTGTGTTCTTTTATTAATTTGGAAGTTACCTCATTACCACACCAAGATTCTTCAACCTGAAGTTCTCAAGGCATGGCTGATGAATGTCTCACAAAGAGGTAGGAAGTAAAACTGAGGTTTACTACGGATATTTCAAATCAGGAGAATACGTGGGACTTTTTAGTATTTTTTTTTTTTTTAACTAAGGGATAAGATGGTAAATATTTTTGTTACTTGGGATTGTTTTGAGTGCCAGTAGGCATAGAGCAAAATAAGCACAAAGACTCCTGGGTGGACATTTCTGGAAATTTCCATAGAGATTTCCAGAAATTTCCAGGGGAAATCTCTACCAGAATGGGAGTGCTATAGAGAGAAGGAACCAAGTAAATGTTCATGGCACCAGCAGGTCATAGCAGTCTAGCCAGAGACCCACAGTCAAGTGAAGAGACAACAATTCGAATTCAGAAGACTCTGGAGCGCTTGGCAGCCTTGCTATATTCATCGGCCATAGCTGTTTGAAACAGTGAAACCTTCATGAAATTGCTGCTTTAACACATCCTCTGTTCTCAGGAGAATAGTGTGGGTGAAAAGGAGCCCCACGTGCACCTTACCTTTGTTGGTGACTCCCCTATTAGTGTAGCACATGAACACCAAGTCATTAAACCCCAACTTCCAAGCCAGATAAAATGCATGTGATGGGGACCCGGAAGACATGGGACCTGTCTCTTCCCCTTCAGCCGCCAAGCTGATAGATGTTGGCCAGTGGAGTCACATAGATGACAAACATGGCTGAAAACACAGCCTGCTTATCTTTGGGCTTCTGTGAGTTATTCCTCTCCATTTCAAAAGATTTAATACGAAAAGTTCTACTTATATATCATAACATGTTACTCTTACATATGGCAGCGGGCTGGTGTGTGTCCCAGCATCCGCTGTTGACTCAGTCTAGAGGAGGGCCTTCTGCTCTGCACCATCCCAGGCCGGGGAGGTGGCTGGCAGGTGCCCGAAGCTGTGCATGAAGCAGGCCTGGGCTTGATCACAGAGCTGCCAGCACTCTCCCACTTTCCTTTTTCTTTTGGGCACTTTAATAGGAGGCTCTGGGACAAAAGCATTGCTCTCTGCTCATTAAAATCTGTGGTCTTTAAAAGTCAGGGTCTGACGTCAGAACAACTCACCCATGTGAATGAACCTCAGCTTTATCCTAAATGCCCATCCAGTGCTGGTCCAGCCCTGAGCAAAACTCGGGCACCCACTTGTGCCCCAGGCCTTGCCTTGTTTGTTGTTGTTGTTGTTGCTTTTTAATTCTCTGGATGAAGTGAGCCATTTTCATCCTTGTTTTTGAGACAAATCTGGAAGAGCTAACAATGTTTCTTTTTCCTGTGATTGCATCAGACCTTGTATACATGTCAAGGCCCATTATAAAAATTAGGCCATTAAAATTAGAAATATTTGCAAGAAAGAGATTCCCCTAGCAACAGAGGAAGACTGGCTCACTTCAAACAACATTAACAACACTCAATTCAAACATCAAACGGTAATTTACGTGGGCACTAATGTATTGTCCTGAGACAGACTCAGCTGCAATGTGGCAACCCTTGCTGGAACCATCAGCCTAAGTGTACGTGAGGGGCCCACAGGGATCAGGACATGCATCTCTAGTATTCAGCCCCTCCCTCCCCAAGCCTTTCTATCCATAATACCTCCTGGTTCACTTTCTACCTAAATGCTTTAAACTGGACTTTGTTCTCCTCCAGACGTCTTTACTTTCTTTCAAACTTCTTATTATTCATTTTTTGAGAAATAATTATCTTGCACTGCTTTTATTTGATTCTTAAAACACATTCTCAGCCTGCCATGTGGTGTGCACCTGTGGGAAGCTGAGTCCAGCCTGGGCAACATAGTGAGACCTCATCTCTGACACACACAAACACACATACACAGAATCTCAAAGGAAATCCACATACCATATACCTGACTTACAAAAGTTTACTGAAAATGTTGATTATTTAAACAGAACTCATGGTTGTATTCTAATTTGTATCTGAAAACTGAAAAAAAAAAAAAAGAACTGAAAACTGCCTTAGTATTTTATAAATGCCAGTGGGTTTCTTAATTCTGTGTCATAACATATTATAGGAGATTTAATATTCACCTGCTTATCACAAGAACTTAGTAATAATTATACACCATCAGCATTACTTTTTAACAACTGTATCTTCAGGACTAGGTACAGCCATTAATGCAGAAGGGGGAAACTAAATATTTTACTTTTGATTCGTGAAAATTTCTATTCAGATCTTATTTTAATCAAGAAACACATGTAACTCCTTTTTCAGATGGAATGGATATTCAAGATTTATTTAGAATATTAATATTTTAACCATCTAGGTATTATCAGAAATATTCCAATTGAAAGCTAGACACAATTTTGATGTCTATTAAATAAAGAATACTATAATATATACTGGTATTTACTTACTTGTTCTATATCATAATCAAAGTGACAATACAATTGTAATTTGTTTTCTAGTTACTTTGTTTACATTCATAAAAATAATTTAATTGAAGTTGTAGATTTAGGAATAGTGGTTGTAGTTGAAGGCGTTGTCCTTATCATCTTGGTCTGCTTTTAAGACTGTCTCATTTAAAGTATTGACTTTCACAATATTTTTCTAAGTAGAATGAGAAAGACTTTTTTTTTTTTAGGCATGGCTGTGACAATACTGTGAAAAATACCCTGGAATTTAGTTAAGATAGATTAAATTCAATATTAGTAGAAATTTGTAATCAGTTGGTATGCAGCTAACAGGTAGGGCAGCAATTATTGAGTACCTGCTGTGTGCCTGGCTTTACAAAAGGCTATGCATGGTAGGAAAGGCACGACCCTGCAGTCTAGTTGGTTAAAATGAAATTGGCAGTGCAAATTACATGTGCATTACATTCTTAAGAAGAGGATTAATACACCATGTCCAGATAAAGTCAAGTCCAGGAGTCTAGACAATGAAGCTAGGATGGATTGAGAAGGAGAAAAATTGAAGGATGCTCTCTGGAAAGACAAATTCAGACCTAGTGGTGGTGGATTTGGTGCGCCAGGAAGGGTGTGAACAGGGGTCTGGAAGCTGAACTCTACTGTCAACACGCCACATAGTGAATAAATTATCTTATTCGAATGCAGAGAGTTTGTGTGACATGACACGCCACCCCTGAAAGACATGTATGTTGCCAATTTGATAGCGATTAAACGGCAAAGACTGACAGGTAAAACCCACATGTTTTTATTGAGCCTAGGAATCACAGACAGTTGCTTATGAATTATTTTTCTATGCATTTTAAATAAGTTATAAGAATTCAAATCAAAGAGAAAGTACCTTTTGTTATAGACCATACCTGTACAAGTAGATGAGTTTAACATTAAATTAACCTTTGCTTTTATATGTTTATAAAGAAAAGGTTGTTAACATGCTAAAAAAGAAAACAGGTTTTTCAAGAATCAGTGATGCAAAATTTACAGCTGTCAGCACCAATATTCAAACTTGTAAAATAAAATCAGGTAAGGCACAGACCTCCATGTTTACCAAGAAGTTCATAAAATATTAACTGTGTTAGTTATGAACCTAACTCCTAGGATGTTAAAAGGGATGAATAGTTAAATTCTCATAAAGAAGTTTCACATTGTTTGACTAAAATCATCACTTAAACTTTTCTTAGACTCTAGACCCATGTTTTAAAATGTTTTTAAGCCTATATAATCCAAATTAGGTAATAGGCAGGTATTATTTTCTCCGCAAGTGAATTTTGAGACATAAAATAAAGTAATATACAAGTGACTTGATTTAAAAAATAACAACATATGGGCAAATGTCTGGAGACCTTAAGTACATGTATGGTGGCGCAGGTCCACTGATGTAAAGTTTCATTACCAATATAAAACTCATTCTTGATCATCTTTCTTGGCAAAGGGCAGAGACAAATTTATTCTTTTAAAACAAGGGATTACTACTAATGGTCACCTTAGCAGCAGTTTACCCTACCGATGTCATCTGCTGTCTTAATAATTCTTTGAGTTTTAGCCTTTGCAACAATGAGCTGCCATTTCTTCAACAGAGGGAGGAAATTGTTTGTCTTATGGATAGCCACTACGATGTTGTGAATTTTTGCTATTACTCTTCCTGTCTTCCTAATAATTATCGTTATTCTTAAACTGTGCTGTAATCTGATAGCGTTTTGGCACGTAACTATATTGAAAACTGAATGGGAAGTGTCAGAAGCAGTGTGGACTCCCTTATGGGCTGGTGTGCTTATTCACAAAAGATTTGAAGTAACAAATGTTTACTGACACAGCCTTCTCCCTTTTCTGATGTTTCACTAGAGAAACTCAAGGGGAAGGCAAAGAATCTTCAAGAAACACATTCTACAGGTGTGTGGCAACACCTGCTCTCAGGGTGAGTGATGGAGCCTTTATGTCTGTGTGTTTGTAATTTAAATCTTTAAGGAACATTTTACAAAGAAAAGAAACATGGCTAAATGCCTATTAGACTTATGTCAACAAATGGGAACATTAGGATTCTGAAAGAAGAACAGTATCAACATTTAATCACCAATCAGTAGACACCTCAAATTTTTCCTTTCCCATTGGCTTTGTCATTTTAGAATTTGTCCAGGAAACTTGCCCTTTCCATCAGACAACTGGAGAAAAGGACGAAAAGTAGAAAAAAGTTTAATTTTGAGAAAGGGTTAATGAAAATTCTAGAGCCTGCTTCCTGATTGAACAGACAGAACAAATATTTAATGTTTTCCACCCTGAAGTCTGCTCCGCAAATTGACTTACTTTCTTGTAACTGAAACTTCCCTTTGATGACTCCAGAAAGGCAACCAATCAAAGTTAAAAGACAAGGAGAAACATTTTGTTGAAGGAATGAACAATAAACATTTTGAGGAGGAACTTGTCTTCCCTCAGTATGTGGGCAGCTGCCAAGACCCTTTCTGCCAGGTGCAGTCCACCAAGAGCGCAAACGCCGTGTTCGCACCAAAGTAACACGTGTAGGATCCGGACCAAGAAGTGTCCAGCCCAGAGACTGCGGCGGGAGACCAGGCAGCCCTGCTCATTCCTTCTAGTTTTCTCCTTGCGGAAAAAAATGCAAAAACAAAGGAAACCTGCCTAAGGTAAGAGGCACGGAATCATTTTCTTGTACCGCACATTTAAGAATTCCGACCTAGTTGTGTGCTAGGCTGGCGCTCCGTACATGCGACACCCAGAGTCCATCTGGGGTCACTGAGATCCTGGGGGACTCACTGAGGGAGGGGAGCCGCAGCAGGTCCAAGGCGTCCCACCTGGTCAGTGTGGTGCAGATACAAATAAGACCTTTCCTGCTGTGGGAAGTTTGGATGGGAGTCGGGGAAAGCACTGAGTAGCGAAGAATCTGGAGTGCGCTTCGAAATATAAACACGCGAAACTGGACAGAAAGGACAAAACGTGGAGAGCAATCAGTGGCCCGGGGCCCGGCGCTAGCCGGGAGCCCAGGGCCCTGCGTCTGCTTAGCTGCTGCACCGCAGCGCACGACTCGCGCTTGAGTGACCGCCTTGCCCTTCGTGAAAGCTGGGCTTTGGCGCGTGTGCTCCACTCCCGGGAAGGTGACCTAGTCCAGGGAGTCTGGAGAGCCCCTCCCACTGTGCAGCAGCAGGGCCACCACCCCCTACTCTCCTTGGTGGCCCCGCGGGGCTGTGCCTGTGGGACCGCAGACACCTGTGCCTCTTTGCGCTCTGGCGCTCCAGCTTCTCCAAACTTCTGCCGGCTCCGAGTTCTGAGCGCCCATTGGGCAGCACGTTTCCCTTCAGTAGCAGTTGTTTGAATTCGTGGCTGCAGGACGGTGGGACCGGGGCCCAAGAAAGCCTCAGATGACAGGGTTTGGGGCGATACTCTCATGTTATTTGACCCATGTTCTGCCTTTCCCATTCTCTAACTTCACTGGGGGCAAACAGGGGCTTGTACTCATGGAGTTCGTTTTAAAGTGAGTCTTGCAAAGGAAGTCCTGGGGAATGAATGGTCTTTGAAACCTTAGTTTACTGCAAACACTGTGCGTTGATTTAAACTCCAACTAAACGTCCCATTGTGAGCTCACCCCCTGGGAACTCTGAGCACAGTCGGGTTGGAGATGCTGGCCCGCTACCAGGAGGATTCCCTGGCTGGGGCAACAGACAGGCCAACGTGGCTGGCCCGACACCCACAGCTGGAGCAGCTGCGGGACTCAGGGTTTGGAATCAGGGACTCTGGACCCATCTGTGGAAACGCCCAGGAGAGACGCAGCAGTTCCCCAACCAGCCCGGCTCGGCCTGGGGTGTACCCGGTGCGCAGGGGCCTTTGGGCCGCGGGAGCCCGGCGTGGTGGGGGCCGAGTCCCAGCGGGGCGCTCTACGTGGGCGCGGGCGGCGGCGGCGTGGGGAGCGCCCGCTCCGCCAGTGGGCGTCTTCTGCAGCCGCCGCCGCCTCCACGGGCAGCGGCACTGCGGCGCTTCCCTCCGCTGCTTTCGAGCAGTCGCCGAGCCTCAGCCACCCGAGCGCGCACAAACCACGCCACGCCTGCAGGCAGTGTCTCCGCAGCCCCTCGGCCGGGTCCGGGAGGACGCCGATTGTGCGCGCCAGCCAGTAGCCAGGCGCCATCGCCGGGGACTCGCCCCCGGCCCAGGGTCCTCCCGCACCGAAGCGGAGCGTGATGTGAAGATTGGACCGGGAGGGGCACAGAAGGCGGGAGAGGAGGACCAGACAGACACTCGGGTGGACGGGCCAGGGAGGGCAGGTCCCGTGGGGGCGGAGCCCACCGAGTCCCAGCCCGCCGCGCCCCTCCGCCGGCGGCCTGCCCCCACCGCGGCCGGAGGAGGACGGCCATGGCCAGCCCCGAGGAGCCTCTCGTTCCCCGCCCCCAGGCTCCCTCGCCAGCGGCTGGGGACCAGCGGGGCTCTGGCCCCGGTAAACTCCGCCCGGAACCCCTGAGCGGCGCGGCCCGAGGGGGGAGCGCGGCGGGCCCGGCCCCGGCCCCGGCCCCGGAGTGGCCTGGCTGCGGCCGGGACCAGCGCGCCGCGCCCCTGCGCCCGCCCCCCTCCTCCGCAGGCCGCACCAACCCCGCGGGGGGCCTCGGCGCCCTTTCCGCGCGCGGCGGCTGCGGTTGGGTAGCGGCCCGCGCTCCCTTCGCGCTCGCCCTCTCCTCCCCGGTCCCCTCCTCCACTCCATCTTCCTTCTACTTCTGGCCGCCGCCCCCCCCACCCCCGCCCGCTTTTCTCCCCTCCTCATCTGCTTTCCACCTCCCCGCGCGTCTCCCAGGAAGGGAGGGCGCAGCGGCGGCGACGGCCGCTGGAGGAGGCGGCGGCGATGCGGGCGGCGGAGGAGGACAAGAGGCAGCTCCCTTGAGCGTCCCCACCAGCAGTAGTTACCGCGGCGGCGGTGCCAGCGGCGGCGGGCGGCGGCGGCTCTTCTTCTCGCTCGCGCTCCAGGGCTTGCTGCTCCCAGCCCGCGCCGGGCCCCGACCGCCGCCGCCGCCCCGGCTCCCCATCGGCCCGGCTGGCCGCTGCGCGGGCTCCCTAGGCTTCCCGGGCGCCGGCGGGGGCTGCCCCGGCCCCGGCCCAGGCGGCGGCGGATCAACTCCGCGGCGCCCCCAAGGCGCCGGTTTTGCCTTCGCCGCGGCGTCCCCGCTGCTTTTCGGCTCCGACATGGAAGATGGACCTTCTAATAATGCGAGCTGCTTCCGAAGGCTGACCGAGTGTTTCCTGAGCCCCAGTAAGTGGCTTGGCTCCACGTTCCCTGGCAGGCGGGGCGGGCCCTCGCCCATTGGGGGACGGGTGGCCGGACTTGGGCCTCGGGGTGGCAGGGGAGCTATTGGGGCTGGTGGTCAGCAAGGTGCGTGTGCTCTGGGCGTTTGGAGCCCAGAGGGCTTCTCTGGATGGGCAGGAATCTGGCGACACCTGAATGGAGCTCGGGAACGTTTGTCAGAACAGGGACACCGAGGCTTCCCAGGCTTGCCGTGCGCGCGGGGGAAGGGTGACCCGGGAGGGCGGCGAGAGCCGGGCTTTTAGAACAGGACCTGTCGCTTGCCTCCCGTCTCCGGACGCTGTTTCTGCCCACATTTGTCCGGAATCTGTTTATACTCTTAACTTCGTGACCGCTGAGTCAAGGTCTCTATCTCTCTCTCTTGAGCCGGTTGACTACTTGGCTGGAGTCAACGAGCTTCCTTCCTTCCACTTGGGGATCCCACCCACTGGAGATGCCTGAAGTTGAGGCGACAGGAGGCCAGGCCCTTGGAACCCTCGCTTCCAAATGTGAAGGCATTGCTGTTCTCCGGGGTCCAGTGTCTGCTTCCCGACCCCTCCTTCCTCTCCCCTTTCCTCCCGAAGTGGCTGTGTTCCAGCGCGTGGAGTAGCCAGTGGGGAAACGGGTGCACCTCCACAAAGGGGGCTCACCCCCCACCCATCATGCACTTAATGTAGATCCCGGGCATTCGCTGGTGTTCCGGGCGGGAAAGAAAGGGGAGGACAATGGGTTGTCAGGGTGGAAGGGAAGAGAAAGGCGCCGCCGGTTCCCACCCGCGGGATGCGTCCCCGGGCCCACTGTGGCGGTAGCAGCTCCACCTCGCCTCCTGCGGGCGCGGGGCTGAGAGCGCGCTGGGGAAGAGGCGGCAGAAGGCGTGTCATGGTGAAGGGGGACAAGACTGAGCTGAAAACTCAAGGCAGAGGTTTTCTAGGAGGTAGGAACAGGCGGGAGATGTGGAGGAAGGAGGAGGCGCCGCGTTCGCAGAGGAGGGGGTCGCCGCTGTCGTACATGGAGGTAGAGCAGGGTGAGGACGGGAAGACTGGGCGTGGGGCGGGCGCGCCGGGCCCCTTAGGTGAGCCCACGAGGCACCGGAAGCCTGGGGCGCCAGCCGGGCCGGGCGCAGCTCCCCAGGCCCAGAGCGCGGCTTGGGAGCCACCGTCCGCCGCGTGCGCACCGAGCCTTTGTCTGCTCCTGGCTGGGGAACCGCGTTTCCGCGGCGCCTGCTCTGGGCAGCCTCTTCTAGGCTGGCTGTTTCGGTTTCCCGCTCCCAGGGGCCGCTCACTCCCTGGCTTTCCTGGCTAACCCGCCTCTCTCAGCAGCCCTGGGTCGCACCCTCCTGAGAGCTGGAGCTTGTTTAGGTTCGCCGCCCGCCCAGGCATCTTCGGGGTGTAGCCCCCAGCCGTGTGAGCTCGTCCCGTGCTGGGCCTGGGTGCCCCCAGCGATCCCGCCCCCAGGCGCGGGCCATTCCCTGGAGGCCGCGTGGCCAGCAGCCTCTTGCGCGCTGGCGCTCGGGCTCCGGCCGCTGTTCTTGTACTTGATTGACCCGAAGGGCGTGGGTGCTTTGCTCCCAGCTGACCCCTCGGTCCTGTGTCCCTCCCCCCACCTGACGCTGTGGTGGAAAAGAGATGTGCCAATGGGTGTGGGTGGAAAGAGCGTGTGCCCTCTCCTGCTGCCCTGAGATGTGGTCAGCAGAGGCCTTCTTACTGAAATGGACCCCCTTGGCCATGAATTGAAGGTGGTGCGGGGAGAGTGTAAGTTCCCAGGAGCTCTTTGGCGGGCGCGCTGGGGTCAGCCTGTAGCTCTAGCCCGGGACTGGGAATCCTGTGGGTCCCCTTCCTGGTGGACTTGGAAATTCCTCTTTAAAAAATAAACATCCACTTTTCTCATTTAGCAGTGGGGGAGGGGGGCAACAAAGGTGCTGTACCTTACAAAGACAAGCCATCTGGGGGGAGAAGTTGGTGCTACAGTATGGGTGTGGGGTATGGAAGGAACATGTTTGCCTGAGAGGACCAGGTTCTGTCTTGTGCTGCAGGGGCTGCTGTTTGTTGCCTCAGGGCTGTGATGGCTGTTGTGGAGTAGAAGAGACAAGAACAGCTGTGGTAGATGCTGAAGTTGCCCCAGGGCATTGCTAGCAGGCTCTCTCTCTAAAAGGACAGAGGGCCTGCAGGAGAATAGGAGGGTCAGTAGAAGGGATCTGCTGCACAGAAAGTTCCAGGGAGACCCAGGGAGGTGCTGAAGCATCAGGAAAACCAGACTAGCTGTGTGGTCAGCTCAGCGGCTGTCCCCCGGACTGCCTTCCCACCCTTGTTCTGAGAAGTAGCTTTGGGGCTTGGATAGGAGCTGGAGGCTACCACAGTCTCATTTGGGACATTACTGAGGTAGTAGGGGACTAAGATACTTTTAAACAGAGTCTATTAATAGTCATACCTCACTCAAGAATGAAAGGAGGGTAGATGGGTTGGTTCTTCAAGGAGAATGACCAATCTCTGCTCTGACGTGCTTGGCTCCCCTTTTGGGTCTTCATTCTCTTGGTTGCTGTAGGACAAGCCATGTTGGTCTGAATGGCTAAAGTACTTAAAGCTTGGCAGATTTCTGTGATATTTGTCATAAACAGTTAGCTTTTTTGAAAAAGAATTGCTGGGTTCTATACGAATGTAAAAATGCCCCGAAGTATTCAACTGTGTCCAGTTGTTGAGTGCTCATTCCTTTCCATCTTTCAGTTTGAGCTCCTCTTTGTCTGTCAGGCAAGTTGTCCTGTAAAGTCTGCTGTGTAGAGTTGGTACGAGTGTCTGTTCATTTTTTGTTATCATCAAAAGCATCATTGTAAGTGCACATTTCGGATGTTTGCACAGGCCGGCTGGTCTACTTGGTCATGCACTGAGGAACTTGTTAAGGTGACTGCCAGGGGGGCAGAGCCCAGGAAGCTGCAGAGCCTGTGTGTGTGTGTGTGTGTGTGGGGGCGGACTCTGTAACAGGAGGGCATAAGGAGCCCCAGAGGCAGGTTGGGCAGAATGCCAGTGCTACCGGGGTCCTGGTCACCAGGTCTGATGCCCTCACTCTGTCCTTATCAGGCTGTTCCTGGCTTCACTTCATTTCTGGACATCTGCCTTTAGTTGCTGACCTCTGGACTCTTCCTCAGGCACCAGCTTCACATTTCACTGAAAGCCACTTGTTGAGATAGAAAGAAATCACACATGTGGGGCCCAAAGGGTCCAGAGAGCTCAGTGGGGCTCACTTTGCAGTGCGTGGGTATATAATAGGAGGCCAGTCTGGGTGCTTTCTGCCTTGTGGAGGAAACGGCAGGCTGCCTGCTGGGTGGCCAATGCCATGTGTTGCACCACGGTAGAGGGTGCAGTGGTCCGAGGCACAGGAGCCACCATGGGAAGGAGGCCTGCGAGGCTGTTGAGGATTCTGCCTCAAGCACAGTCAGAAACCACAGTTACTCCAAACCCCTGTAATGTTTCCATGTCACTAGTTGACTACCTGGGATAATGCAAAATGCCATAGAAAAGGAAAACACAGGTTGGTGGAGGACACAGGAAAGGGAGGAAAATAAGGTGGGAAATGTGTGAATGCAGACGGCAAATCCCTTCAGACCACGGCTTACTGTGTGCTGCTCAGCTGTTCCAGATAGAAACTGTGTGTCTCCAGGAGTTGTGGGGTTTAAATATGTCCCACGTTCATCACTAGCCCCTCTTGCTCTTGAGACATAAGGTACTGTGTGGCCGACACTTGAGCAAACTGAGATAAATATGATCCCTTTTTAAGAGTGGGTGTATTTAGCACATACAAGCTATGCTAGACTTTGCATTGAACTCATCTTTACGGGCTCTTAGGAGACGAGTTTGCACAGGGCTGTAAGATCAGCAGCACCGCAGTGGAGATGGGGCTAAGTCAGTGGACAGTCAGCTAACAGGTCACTGTTGAGTGCCCACTGGTGTAAACTGTTGGGGGGAGATGTAAATAGTGATAACACTTCCCTCCGAGGGACGGAAATACAGCTATGGAGACCTATCACCATCAGAGCAAAGCGAGACCCTGACTTCTTCATGCCAGAACAAGGTGTGAGCAGTGTGCCCTCAGCCCTCAGCAGAGAGTGACCTAGTTTTTGGCTGAGAAAGGAGGGAAAAGCTATTTAAACTGGATTATTTGGATTATGCTTCTGTAATTTCATAAAATTCCACTTTTAACTTCAAAAAACCTTTATGGTCAAAGATAACCCCCAGAATGTGAGAACAGTAGAAATGTTAGACATGGTGTCTTCTGCCCTCCCAGCCCCCTACACAAGCCTTCGATAATTTTTGCACATAAAACTTTTTCTACCCTGTTAGGGGGAATAATACATTGTGATCAATACTCTGGCTAATATTAGGATTTTGTTTGCTTTAAAGGGATTAAACATGGCGTGGTAAACATTTTACCAACTAATGCATTGTTAATTTTTGTTTGTTTAAAAACAGCTGATGTAGTTTGAAGAGAAGAAATAATTTTCATGTAAAAGGAATATTTTCCCTTAAAAGGAAAACTCATAGTTGTAATTCAAAACATTTTAATTTCCTTTTGAAATGTAAATCAGGCTCCTGCAGCTGATCTGTCTTTTCTCTAAGTATGTCTGAAGGAAGGCTCCAGGGACAGAAGAAGGCCCCTGGCACTCGTGTTAGCTCCACTTACCACTTGGCACTATCTTGTTCATTCATTGGTGCACCTGTTTCTTGCCTGTCTTCCCTCCCCAGAAGGTGAGCTCCTGAGAGCCTCAGGCTGTAACTGTGGCTGACAGACACATGGAAGGCACTCAGATACTTGTGTTGGAAATTCAAGGATGAAACAAACAAAAAATTTAAAAAAAGGATAACATGGTGCCTGTCTCAAAGGTCTTAAAATTGATGAGCATAGACATGGGAAGCTCACTCTACTTTAGGCACGGTTGTAGGGACCTAGGATTCAAAAGGACATGAGACAAAATCAGTTCTCTCAAGAATCACTAACGGGAGAGGTGGATGAGTTCACAGCTGTGTCCACCCATTGAGGGTCGCAGGGTACTATGGAGGCAGTGACGGCCAGTACCCTAGCTGGAAGGTCCTGTAAAGGTTTCACAGGTGTGGGGAAAGTGATGCCTTATTCTTATGGGCCTTGGTGAGGGCTTGGTGGTGGTGGTGAGGATGAGGGGGGTGGCTAGAGAGGTAACACCTGAGGGTGCAGATTAGAAAACGGCCAGGGGAGGGAAGGAAGGGGTCCGCATCTTTGGGCCAAGGATCTTTCATAGTTAACCCTCAGAGAACTTGAACAACAAACAGGTATGGAAGGAAGATGGGGAGAGCTGAACCCCCAGACTCCACAGTGGGTGACTGATTAGATAAGGGAGGAAGCATTTGACTCTTTAGTTCTGGATTGGAAAGTTGGCTCTGTGTGTGGATTAGGGGTGTGAAGGGAAAAGAAATGTCAGAATGGGGGCATCAGACTGAATACCTACACTGTGTCCACCAGCTGTCCTGGTTGTGGGGGGCGCTACTTGTCACGCACCTGCACTCCAGTGGGCTGTGTCCACCAGCTGTCCTGGTCGTGGGGAGCGCTACTTGTCACGCACCTGCACTCCAGTGGGCTGCGTCCACCAGCTGTCCTGGTCATGGGGAACGTGCTCGTCACGCGCATGCACTCCAGTGGGCTGCGTCCACCAGCCATCCTGGTCGTGGGGGGCACTACTTGTCACGCACCTGCACTCCAGTGGGCTGCGTCCACCAGCCATCCTGGTCGTGGGGGGCACTACTTGTCACGCACCTGCACTCCAGTGGGCTGTGTCCACCAGCTGTCCTGGTCATGGGGAGCGCGCTTGTCACGAGCATGCACTCTAGTGGGGTGCACAGTAACCAGCCAGGCAAACAGACAGAAAACACCCAAAGAGCTGTACAGTGAATTTAAACTGAGAGCTGACTGTGGGGCTCCTTTGGTTTGGTCTGTGGGTAGGGTAAGGAATGGAACTGGGTTGTGAACGACCTGGTGTGGCCTGCCAAGCGAGTTTCAGGAGAAGAGTACCCCTGACAGAGGAGGCTTTGAGGCCAGAACAGCAGAGTGGGAGCCGCGAGCCCACCAGGGAGTGGCACGTGATGAGCTGTGAAGGCACACAGGCCACGCTGGGGTTTGTAAGTCAGGGAGAAACTGCATTTTCCTCCACATGAGAGGGGTAGCTTTAGGAAGCCTTTGGCAGGTGGGTGATATGGGACTTACGATCTCAGAAGTGCATTCTGGCAGCAGTGTGGTGGATGACTCTAGAGTACTGTTGGGGAACCAGCAGGGTCTGGATAACAAGTGATAGTGGCAGTGATGGGAACCAGGGTGGTGATGAGTGAGCTGAGTGCAGCAGGTGCATCTGAGTGTATCCGACTCACAGCGGGACAGGTGTGAGCTGAGGGAGGTGGGAATCTGGAATCCATGCCCAGTACTTAGCTGGACTGGCTGATAAAGGGAGTGCTGTTACCTGGTGAGGGTGCCCTATGCACTATTCAGCCTGACCTGCTTCCTGCACAACTCAGTGGAGATGCCGGGAAGACAGCTGGATAAGCTCCCTGATCAAGATCGGAGCATGATGACAGTGATTACGGGTCTAACTCATGGGTTCAAATGCCCCTGGGGTGGGACACGGGGAGGCTTTCCGAGAAGTGTGAAGGTTTTGAGGCAACACAGTCGGGTTGGTTACTGAACAATTGCTTGTGCAGTGTAAGTGCACCTCACTTTCAGCTCATGAATGAGAGGAAACCCCCCAAAATTTCTGGCACAAACTAGATTAGAAGTAGGGATTTGTCACTCTGCAGCCCCAGGGTAGTAGCTGAAGCCACAGTCCAGAATGGAAACCGGAAATGAATAGTGGGAGTGAGAAGGAAGAAGGGATCTCAGGAGGAGCAAGAGGAGCCGTGGGCACCCTGGAAGGGAGTGCTCTGGCGAGAGGAGGTGAGATGGAGCAGGACGCACCACTGAGCCCAGAGCAGGGGCCTCGGGCTGGGAGCCCCCGGCAGCCCCAGACAGCAAGTAAGTCCCAGCTGCCAAGATGCCATCAGCGAGTGACTGAGGTGGAGCTGATGTGGCGGGTGAGAGGTGACAGATGGCAGGCTAATAAACGCAGGGCCATTCTCATCCTCAGAGAGGGAAAGGCGAGAGTCCCATGGAGGGGGCAGGTGAACGTGGCTTTTTCCCAGAAGGATTGAAGGATTGACTTGAGGATTTTGGTTTGTTGAAGAAAGGGAGTTTGAAGAAATAGGAAAAAGGACAGAAACAAGCCTTACAGAAGACAGCGAGAGTAGAAAGCAGTGGACAAGAGACTAGAAGGAAGCCTGAGCAGCCTGTGGACGGTGCCTGTGTGTTTGTGGTGGATGGACAAATGGGCAACATTCCCAGCGCCTGTGTCCCCACTTCCCCAGCTTTGGCTTTGCGATGCCTGAGAGTGGGGAGGAGATGGCATTGTGGAGGGGGTGAGCGGCTTCCCAGGAGGGCAGGGAACTGGACAGTTGGGCACTTTCCCTAGGGGGAGACACATGGGAGACTGACCCACTGCTGGTGTGCAGTGGCACCCGGTAAATGCACATGCTCTCTGTGTTTAAAAACATCCCAAACCAAAATGCATGTGCGTGTCCAAGCTCTAAAATGAGCCTCCTGATGGAAGCTGATGGGCAGGAGGAAATTGGAGCAGCGTCTTGAGGGAGGAATAACATGGCCTTCAAAGAGGGAAAGATTCCAGAGAGGAGAGAGGACCCAGCAGAGGCCCTGCCGAGTGGCCGGCACACAGGAGACCTTAGGTAGGACTTTGAGAGTGGCGGCTTCACGCAGAAGACAACTAAGAGATAAAGCCAGCATGGCGACGGGGCTTCCTCCCAGACACCACTCACATTTTATGTTGGGGGAAAGGATGAGAGATGCTGCAGAGCGTACAGTTGTTAGACAAGGTGACGTGCAAACACTGAGAGTCATGTCATGTACCAGTCCACACCCTGCCTTAGTCCTTGGCAATATACATGTCATGACAGACAAGACCTGTCCCCTGCTTTCAAGAAACTGCTCTCTGATGAGGAATCAGGACCAGGCAGAAGGGGAGAATGCAGGTGGGCAGGCACCCAGGTGAGCAGGCACCCAGGTGGGCAGGCAGGTGGGCAGCCAAGTGAGCAGGTGCATAGGTGGGCAGGCACCCAGGTGAGTAGGCAGGTGAGCAGACACAGGTGGGCAGGCAGGTGAGCCAGCCCACCTGTGTATCCTACACCCTCAGGATGCAGTCTGAACTCCTGGCCCTCTCATGGGGCTCACTGCACTCCTCTAGCCCATCTATTGCCACCTTTACAGTGCGGATTAGGCACCAGGCTGTTGGTAGCTGGTGACCTGTGTTGGGTGGGTGACAATGCCCTCCCTGACCTGAGTCTTTCCTCCCAGTGGCCAGCTGCTGGACCTCAGAGTCCCTCCCTTCTCTCCAGGCTTCGGCGTGCTCCTCTCACCACGGCCTGGTGCCTGCGCTGGCGGCTTCTGTGTCTCTCTTTAGCCTGTGTGTTCCTTGAGCAGGGAAGCATGGTTTATTCTTCTTGACCTCAGTGCCTGGCACATTGCCAAGCACAGTAAGTTCAATGAACCCGTAAAGGAATAGGTAAGTGATGTTAGAAGTGGGATGGTATGATTGAAATAGTCCTTTAAAAATATTAATTTTTAATAAATAGGGAAATAAATGATGTGGTAGTAAAATCGGCTGGCATAACTTAGAACTTTACTTGAGTCATTGTCATTGTTTCATGTCCTTCAAATGCGTGATTAGTCTTGGATGATGAGTGCTTTGGAGCTGCTGTGAACACAAGGTGCTTAGGTGCCTGAGCTGCTGGGTGGAGGGTCCTCGTGAAGCAGCCCCATGTGGATGGGAAGGAGGGTGATTCGTGCTTCCAGCATTCTGGATGCTTCAGCTTCATTTCCTGAGGCAGTGAGTGATAAAAGGCTTTGTACTCTGGTGAAAATGTTTCTCCATAGCAAAGAGAAAGTGTTACTTAGAAAAGGCTGGAACAATGCCACCTGTTTGGATAGGATGGAGTATTTATAAAAATAGGCCATATTTGGACTTTTTAGAGTGGGTAAAGTGCTGTGTGGGAAGCAATTTTGTAGGAAGAGCAGATTAGTCTGCTGGAGAAAAAAGACTTGCAGGTGACAGCAGAGGTACAGGCAGGTGGGGGCGGTAGCATGATTATATGGACTTCAAGTTGTGTGTATTTGTATGTGATGCAATTTATGGAGTTTTAGTAGCTTTCAAAATAAACATCTAAAACGATAGCCAAAAGGGCTTGATCAGGCGGTGCCCGTGGCTCAGCGAGTAGGGCGCCAGCCCCATATACTGAGGGTGGTGGGTTCAAACCTGGCCCCGGCCAAACTGCAACAAAAAATAGCCGGTGCCTATAATCCCAACTACTCAGGAGGCCGAGGCAAAAGAATTGCCTAAGCCCAAGAGCTGGAGGTTGCTGTGAGCTGTGACACTACGGCACTCTACCGAGGGCGACAAAGTGAGACTCTGTCTCTAAAAAAAACAACAAACAAACAAAAGGGCTTGATCACTGTGGTTTCCAGGATTTAGTAATTATATCTGTTGTTCTCAAGGTTACATATGTTTTCAAATTCTCATTGAAAATGGCTAGTCATTACCGTTTTGACCTGTTGGATTTACAAATGTTAATACACTGTTTTGTCTCATGACAGAAATTTACTTTTAAAAATGTGTTTGGCTAGTCATTTACAATTATGCCTGTTTGGAATACACTCCTTGTTTCTGTTTGTCTCTCTCTCTTTTTTTTTTTTTTTTTTGCTGGGGCTGGGCTTGAACCTGCCACCTCCGGCATATGGAGCTGGCACCCTACTCCTTTGAGCCACAGGTACCGCCCCACTCCTTGTTTCTCATGAGTAAATATGTAAACTAATTCTTAACAGCAGAGAAAAGGCATAAAACCTCAGTAATTAAAGCAGAGTGGCACTGGCATGTGGACAGGTAGATGAGTTGATGCAACAAATAAGAAAAATCTCAAAACAGACTTGGACACTTAAAAGTCTTCGTTGTAAAAGTCTCTTCTGGTGTGGAAAGAAGAGATAGGCCGAACGAGTGATTTGGAGATAACAAGGTGTGGTCATCTAGAATAAAATCACATCGTACCGCTAGGTAAAATTCCAAACGGATCATGTATTCAAATATAAAAATAGGAAATCATAAAAAGAAAAAAAAAATAAGGAAGTAGTATGCCTTTTTAGACTTAGAGTAAGGAGAACCTTTAAATATAACTCAAAATTCAGAAGCAAAGAAAAGATTGATAAGTTAACCTATATGAAAACACAAAACAAAATGAAACAAAGCATCTTTCTGTGTATCCTGCAAAGTTCT
Organism: Nycticebus coucang; assembly: GCF_027406575.1. Lineage (NCBI taxonomy): Eukaryota > Metazoa > Chordata > Mammalia > Primates > Lorisidae > Nycticebus > Nycticebus coucang. The sequence continues at coordinate 138,993,923 of NC_069784.1, read as the reverse complement.
CAGCCTATCCTGCGAAGCCCTCCCTGCCACAAGTCGCTGCCTGTCACCACATCTCTCTACCCGCCACAGTGTGTCTGGAGCTCTCATATCCCCAAACTGCTTGTAGTGCTTGAAGTTCGATCCTGGAAAAAACATTTACAGCTCATCTCATAGCACAGGGCTAACTTTCTTAATATATAAAGTGCTCTTAGAACTGATTATGAAAAGGAATAGGCACCCAATAAAACACAGTCCAAGGGTATGAATAGCTAGATAGTTCATAGCAGAAAGGAAATAAAGGGCTCTTTAAAAGCATGAAAAGATGCTCAACCTCACTCATGATAAGTGCAATTTAAAATAACTCTGAGGTACCGTTTTTGACCTGTGGGATTTGCAAATGTTAATGCACTTTGTCGTAGCAGGCTGTTGGCGAGTCTGTGAGGAAGCAGCTACTTCCATACATTCCTGACGGGACCATCAGAGGTCCAGCTCTCAAAGAGGGCAGTTTGGCAGGAGCGGTCCATATTTACAGCACATGTACCCCCTGAACTGATAATTCCACTCTGGGAATTTACTCAGATGGACTCACACATAGGCAAAACAACAACAGGGCATCAGTCTAGTGTAGTATTGTTTGAAATGGAACATTGGAAACCCTCTAAAGGCATTGACACGGGCCTGTCTAAATAACATTTGCAGCAGTAAAAACTAATTTCCTGAAGATCTTCCAGGTACACTGGTACGTGGAAAAGGCAAGGTCTTAAACAACATACACTCACACACGCACGCATTCACACACGTTCTTGTGTTAGAAAGGACAGTAAAAGCATATACTGGTATTTGTAATGACAAAAAGAAACTGGGGAGACACATAAGAGCCCAGTTACTGGCACTTCCATGTGATGTGGAGGGGTGGGAAGGGGCGGCCCTGGGCCCTCTGTTGTTCCCTGGGCCTGGAACAACATTTGTGGGGAGATTTTAATGGACACTTGCATAGTTTTTGATTTTTGAATAATGCAACTTCTTACCTATTTAAACTTAAATTTAGAAATGAGTAAGAATTTACCGAAGTGGCATTTAGTTTATCTCAGATTGCCTTACTGTTGTTGACGTTATTGTCACTGTTGTGTTTTTATCGCCGTTGCCTTGAGATCCTGGTTTCGGGCCCCTGAAGTTTGCTGGGTTGCTTTCGGTCTTCCTCTGGAGTCGGCCTCCCACTCCCATTCCTACAAGAGATCTCCAAATGTCAGACCACGTCAGTCCCCCGCATGCCGCTATCAGCTCCTCTACAGCACAGGCAGATTGGAAAATGGAAAAAGAAACACTTCTATTTTAATGTAATTTCGGACTGATACAGTTGATGGTTTCGTATTTAGGATATGAACTATTGTTTAAGCTGTTGGAGAGCTGCCCAGCCCGCTTCATCTGGTGGAAATCACTACATTTGGCAAGAAACTGAATGTCTTCCTTGTGAAAACGTGAGCTTCAGATCCTAGCTCTTCTCCAGTGACTGCAAATGTAGTCTCAAGTGGTGACTGCCACTTCCTGGTGCCTCTAAAGTGGGGGTCTCAGCACTTTAGTGGACATTAATGTGGCTGCGATTTGAAAATTCATTTAGAACAGGGGCAGTGGGAGCTCCTGCATCCTTCCCCAGCAGCCTTGCTTTGTGGGAGCCCCCTCACCAGGTGCTGGGGCCCCTACCAGAGTCTGCCCTGGGAGAGCCTTCTGCCGGGAAGGGTGGGGCAGCGCCATCCCTCTGGCTGGGCCTTCCTGCTGGCACTTGGTAATTTAGATCCCTGTGTTTGATCTCTGCCCTGACTTTTTTTGGGGGTTAAAGTTCATGCTGTTTCTGAGCGTCTGAGTCCCTGTCCCCGTCACTTGCTCTGCCCCTCTGGTTGGCTGTCCCCCTGCTTGTTTCCCTGTGTTCTGCTTCTGATGTTGACAGTTTTCTTTGTCTTATCACTTAATATTATTTCCGTCTAGCCCACCCATTGGTTTTATTTTAGCTGCTGCTTCCTTCCTAGTTACTGGATTTTGTGAGAACCCTTTCCTGCCCTTGAACGTCAGCCTTCTCCTGCCCTCCCTGGCTGCTCCTTCCCCTGAGTTCTTCCCAGGTAGCAGGTGATCTGGAGGCAGAGGCTTCTTCACCCCCAGAAGGTACCATGTCCTCAGAGTAGGCTGTGTCTGGGGGAGACCCCTGATTACTACTGCTCCAGGGGCTGGGGTGGGTGGGAAAGGGGCACCTCAGTTATCTTACCCTGTGCAGGGCCGGGCCTTGCTAGCCTTTGGGAGTGTCTTCGTGTTGAAGGCTATTCTTTGTTAATAATAATAGTGCCCTGGTTTAATTTCGCTTCTCATGAGATCTGACTGGAACTGCAGAGCTTTGGCATGGTCTGTGTTTTATAACTGTTCTGTTCCTTTTGTCTGGGCCATCTACTAGGAAATCTGTCAGTTTTTTTTTTTTTTTTTCTAAGTGATTTTTGAATTTTCTTTCTTTGTGTTGGTACATTTTCAAATGTATTCCAGCCATATTTTTGATATGGAAATTGCTGTGACTTCTTGTACCTGGGCTGCAGTCTGGTGTGAAGTCCCATCTATTACTGATAGAGCAAGGTGTTTAGCACCAGGTTTTGGGGGGACCTAACCTTTTCCTAACTGTCGCTGCTGTTAGATAGAAATCAGCCTGGGAAAGAGATAACAGCTCAGTGTTGTCCATTTAATCTGTCTTCATTGACAGCTTGCGAGGCCTCGTCAGGATTTGCCTTGTGCTTCTTGGCTGCCGGCTTCTCAGTAAGAAAAAGTGGATGGTCTGACGTGTGAAGAAATGTGCACGAGTGTCCATGTGTGAGCAGACACCGGGGAGGCAGGCAGGGGGTGGAGGGCGATGTTGCCATAGTCCTACGGTGCGAGGTGGAAGGAGGCAGTTTTATCCAGTGTCTCCACAGCACCTTCAGCAGAGTAAAGGGCCTAAGTCTTTTCTCTGGGTTGGGAGCCCACCCCATGGGGCTGTCTTTTCTGAAATGCCTTTCGCTGCCAGTGACGTCCACATTGGGGGAGTGTGGCGGGAAATGAGGAGAAAGGTGGCCCAAAGCATCCCCTTGGCTGGGAAAGGTGTTTCTTTGTAGTTACAGGAAGTTCAGCTTCTGGAAACACTGATATCAGGAAGTGACTGGAGTCCTCAAGCAATTCCACTTTCTTGGCAAGAAATTAAAGGAAAATGTGTTGAAAATAAAAAGAATTTTTGGAAAGAGAATGAACTACAAAAAAATGTGATTGTCATTAGAATTCTTCCATTTAGGGGAAGCTATTTTTTAAAAGACTGTTACAGCCACTTTCCCCATTTATGGAGCCTCTGCACCTCTAAAAGATTTGACCTCTGCCTTCTCTGGTCTCTGAATTTTTCACATGCACTTATCCTGACTAAAAGCAGAAAGTTTCTGCTGGGTCTCCTGCTGCTTGTGTGAGCGGAGGCACCTGCCACGGGCCCCCTCCCTCTCTGACGCCAGAGCATCGTGGGCCTTGCAGCCTACGTCCGGTCTGTGTGGATACACTTTTTCCTTTGTAACTGGTTATTTATTTACTTGAGAGTTTTGTAGATTTTTGGTGTATATTTTTAACTACATAAGCGGTCTTAATTTATATATATATATTAAATTATTCTTTTGTAATTTAATTTGATCTAATTTTTAAATAGGTGAGAATGTGTCCATGAATACAGAGTCTCTTCTTGGGGGCCAATTTTGTGAAGGATACATTTTAAACTTTTTAAAAAAACATTCTACATCTGATTTGTATTTATCTGAAACACAGCCATCAATACCTTATATTACTTGAAAGTCCACAAATAATTTGAAGAAATATACTTTTATCTGCTCTGGTATTTTGGAATCCTTGATACTATAGAATGGACATATGTACTTCTTAAAAAATTACTGATTGGCTTCTGTTGGGAGTAGGCTATATTTCATAAATATTAGAAGAAATTCCAGATGGGTTTCCAGCTGTGTACTCTGTAGCAGGCACCAGGATAGCAAGTGTGACCTGATACAAAAGTTGACTTCCTGTCAACTGTTGTTCACATGGCTCTCCTTGACATTGAGGATTTCTGTCTGTCTTTGACAATGAGCAGAGTGCTCCGTAGGAATGGCTCCCTCTGTATGCATCAAATGAATGAATTACGAGAAGCAGTAGGTACACTGGAAAATGTGTATTTTGGAGCAAAATGTGGCCTCACATCTCAGTTCTGTTTAATTTCTCAGAGCTCTAATTCTCTTCTTTTTAAAAGGGATATTGAGTAAATGTTAGTTTTCTTCTATACTTTTTCCTGCAAGGGAGAAATTGCTGATTTGTTTCAAGTCAAAATACTTTAGAATTTTCCTGAATTGTCAAAATTTTACATATCGGATATTTTATCTTTGATTTTACATTAGGTATGAGAGGCTTCACTTTTGAAGAGAAGTGCAAAAGTACAAAGAAGAGAAAGTGCAGAACTGTTTTTACAAGTCCTTAAAACGTCGCTTCTGATTTTTAAAAGAAACTGCAACTTCATGAAAAGATCTATAAATGAATGTCCTCATGCTCCCGGGGTAGGGACAGGGCTGCAGCGAGGCCTTTGCGCTCCTGACCCGATGCTGGCGTGGGGCTGCTCCCCGTCTCTGCCAGGCTGCCCCATTTTCCTGGGAAGAGTCAGGCATGGTCCTATTTTAGGATCTGACCTGCCGCTTCTCTTGCTGGGTTATTTTCCTCTCTGTCTGACACTTGTTTCCTGCCTTATAGGAGGAGATATGCATTGTCCTCTGGTGGGAGAGTGTTAGGTTGTTTGTAGTCATGTTTAGTAGTTGCTGGAGTGAAGATTAGTAATTGGCTGAAATGAGTATGCATTCAAGGAGATGTCGGTCGACTGCTGTACAGGCTTTGTCGGATTTAAACATGGGTGCATTTTTCTTAACTCACCCTACGGTCAAGCCTCTGATTACGGTGTTCCCTGAATTACTCAATTTCCCTTGAAGGAAGATTTCTGTGAACTCCAGTTTCTTAGTTTGGATTTCCTTAAAAGCAGAGCCTGGGATAAGGACAGACAGTTTGTTGGGAGGTGATTCCAGCAGACAGGAGGGAGGAGGTGAAGCCAGGCTCCCTGGCAAGGAGGGGAGGCAGTGGAAGGCGAGTGATTAAGACTGTGGTGTGGGTGGAAAGGGCTGGTTTCCAGCAGTGCCCCAGCTGTGTACTTGCAGACGCTTCTTGCTGGAGGCAGACGGGCTCTCGTGGACGGAAAGCAGTGGGCTCAGGTGCACACCTGGGGCAGGGTGCAGCCCACTGGGGGCAAGGCTTACCTTTCTAGGAACAGTCAGAAACAGGGAGGGGGCTAAGAGGATATGACCCTGAGCCCCAGAGGCTGCTGCCGCCAACAGAATCAGAGGAAGTTACTTTCTTTGTTCCACTTTTAGAGTCTGAGGCATATGATTTTTAAAAAGCATTCATTAATTTTTGAAATTTCAGGATTTTCTTTGAGATCAGTATAAACCCAAACAGTCACAGTTGTTCTCGATAGACAGTAGGTTTCAAGGTCAAATTATACTCAAGGCATTTCACTATCCATGAAAGGTTAATTTACATTCTTGTATGCTATTTGGTAAGGCAGGGATATGAACGTTCACATTTGGAAAGGATTTTAGCAAAAAAAAAAAAAAAAATCAAAAACCAAAAACAAAATTGAATACCAAAAAGTTTTCTGACTAACCCTGAATTGATGAGAATGATGAAGTAACTAACACGTCCTATTCCGAGAGCAGGCACATTTTCACGTTTCTACCGTAGCCACTTTGGCGCCTCTAATCTTCAGCTTTGGAAGAGATTCTTCTAGATGATGGATTAAATCCACATAGAGAGAGTAGCTTTACTTATAAATTTGGCATAGATGGTATTTAGTTTAATTAAACATTTTATTACTTTTGTTACCTTCTTTGCATTATTATTAATATTGCTTAATATTTCAACGTAGCAGTTGTCTGATTCCTTTTCTGAATGTATTTATGTTCGTTCGTTCTTTACAAGGTTTTTGTTTCTAATCCTTATCTTAAACATTGTTATCGTTATGATATTTTAAGTCTTTTTAATTTTGTGAAGGCAAAAAAAAATGGAAACCTAATTAACACATGTATATGTAAAAATTAAAATAAAAAAATAAATAAAAAAGTGCAATAAAGGCCAGGCATGGTGGCTCACTAAAAAAAAAAAAATATATATATATATATATATATTACTGCATTTTTTCTGGATCAAAAATTATATAAGTTGATCAAATGATTGGTAACTACCCAAGAGTAATGATGGACCATTTAAAAATTAAACACCAAACCTTGCCTGGCCTGTGGAAACACCTACAGCACGAGGCATATTTTAGACTTTTGTTACCTGCAGGCTCCCTGGCAGCTGCTCAGTCTGGCCCTGGTAGCTCCAAAGCATAGGTAGTATATGAGCAAGTGGGCTTTTTTGTCATGTTCCAGCAAAACTTTATTTACAAAAAAGAAGTGGTGGACTCTACTTTGCTGACTCCTTCTGTTGGAAGAATATACAGGTTGAAGGACTCTATTCCAAAAATCTGAAATTTGAAATGTTCCATAATCTGAAAATTTTGAGCCCTGACATGACACCACAAGTGGAAAATTTCACACTTGAGCTTATGTAGCGGGTCACATCTGATAATAAAAATATTGTGTAAAATTCCTTCAGGCTGTGTGCATCAGGTGTATGTGAAGCAAGTGTGAACGTGTGTTTAGACATGGGTCACATCCCCTCACCTATGTGCAAATACTGCAAAATCTGAAAATATCCGAAATCCAAACCAGTTCTGGTCCCAAGCATTTCAGACCAGACATACTCAATCTGTATTCTTTTTGATGAATGTAGATTTTTCCTATTGGATCTTCAGAAGGCCACTGCACTTCCACAGAAAGTGTATTGTGTCACCTGTGATCATATTCCTAGCTGGGAGAAGGGCTCACCTGACAGGTGCGCCTTGCTGGCCTATAGCCCCAGTGGCCCACCTACATGGGCCCGGGCACTGTGCTCCCAACTGCTCAACTTCTGTGTGCATTTTTGCAGGACAGGGATTTTTAGACTTTCATCTAGAACTTGTATGTTTGACTTTCATGTTTTTTGGTATCTTACAGTCCTGAATCACTTTACAAAGAGTAGACAGGAGTTAAGAGACACCTGGATAAATATGTGCCCGTCCCCGAGGACCATGTGACGTACGTGGGGTTTCTTTTGGCAGAGTGTTTTGCTGTTTTATATATATGGTTGGACCAGGTTGGAGAGATGATATTGCACTGTCCTGTTCTGTGGATAAGTGCACTAATATATGCAGAGCTTTGTGACGTAGTACGCAGAATGGCCAATTGGTCAAGAAATCCCTGTGTCACATACATTTTTATGTCTTTCTTTTTTGCTTGAAATGTTGATTACTGATCCTAGTGAAGATTTGGGTAGTGCAGTACTGCTTATTATTTAGATATATTCAAATTTTTTTACCAGGCTTTATGTAATGAATAGATAATATAAGCATAATGTATAATTACATATTAATGCATAATTACTATCATATGTTATTGTGTAGTGATGCGTGTGTAGGAGAGAATGAATACTGTGCTGAAAGCATTGAGGCAGGGTCATCCTGAGGGGAAACCCCTGTACCTTTCCCCACGTGTGTTAGGTGCAGGGATAAATTGGGCAAGTGGGAGTTATAGGAGGACCCTTCACTCAGGGCAGCTGAGGGAGACTCCAAACCCTGTGGGGTCTTTTGAAAGGAGAACTCTTCATCAGCCATCTTCACACTCATATCTTCTCTCTCCAAGACAAAACACAGACAAAGATTCCTTTAGATTGGTGGTACTCAACCTTTCTAGTGCCGCGGCCCTTTAATACAGTTCCTATGGGTCGTGACCCACAGGTTGAGAACTGCTGCTTTAGAGAAATCAATTTCTGTATCCTTAGAGACTTTAAAACTGAATTTGCCTGAGGATGCCTGACAACGGGGCTGCCGTTTCTGCTCTTCTCCTTTGCACGTCAGAAATATTTTTGACTGGTAAGTGTATGTGTTTACCGGGTGCAGTGTGAGGTTCGGACATGCGCGTCCATCGTGGGTTGGGTCCATCAGGCTCAGTTAACGTATCTGCTACCTCACCAATTTATCATTTTTGGAGGGTGAGAATATTTAAAAATCTATTTTTTCAGCAATGATCTGTGTTACCACAGTTCATATGTGTAACTGTGCTGTGCAGCAGGGAACTAAGCCTATTTCTCCCGCCTTGCTGAAACTGAAGCTTCGTGCTGCCTGACCAACCTTCCTCACCCCCGTCCTCACCTCTGGTGACCACCTTTCTGCTCAAAGCTTCTTCAGTGAGCCTTTTTGGACCCCACAGGTTAAGGAGATATGCAGCATTTGTCTTTCTAGGCGTGCCTTATGTCACTTATCTGCTTTCCTTTTCATGATTGACCTCCCCTTCCTCCAAGGAGAAAGGCCTACCTCTTTCTTATCCAGAATCTTACTATGGCCCATTGTCCCAGAGCATGACTGTCTCCGGGGTAGTAAACAATGGTGGACTCTGATAAGGGTCTGTTCCTGAGGTGGGGGGGTCCAGGGAGCCAAAGAAAGCAGAGCTTCTGGGAATGTGGGGGACTATTTCACCAGGTCACCACACCCATGACAAGGTTCCATCTGTTCATCCACCCACCTGTCCATCCACTCGCCCACTTGTCCATCCACTCACCCACCTGTCCGTCTACTCACCCTTCTGTCCATCCACTCGCCCACCTGTCCATGCACTCACCCTTCTGTCTATGCACTCACCCTTCTGTCCATCCACTCGCCCACCTGTCCATCTACTCACCCTCTGTCCATCCACTCACCTACCTGTCCATCCACTTGCCCTCCTGTCCATCCACTCACCCATCTGTCCATCCACTCGCCCACCTGTCCATCTACTCACCCTTCTGTCCATCCACTCGCCCACCTGTCCATCTACTCACCCTTCTGTCCATCCACTTGCCCACCTGTCCATCCACTCACCCTTGTGTCCATCCACTCGCCCACCTGTCCATCTACTCACCCTTCTGTCCATCTACTTGCCCACCTATCCATCCACTCACCCTTCTGTCCATCCACTCGCCCACCTGTCTATCCACTCACCCATCTGTCCATCCACTCGCCCACCTTTCCATCTACTCACCCTTCTGTCCATCCACTCGCCTACCTGTCCATCCACTCACCCTTGTGTCTATCCACTTGCCCACCTGTCCATCTACTCACCCTTCTGTCCATCCACTCGCCCACCTATCCATCCACTCACCCTTCTGTCTATCCACTTGCCCACCTGTCTATCCACTCACCCATCTGTCCATCCACTCGCCCACCTTTCCATCTACTCACCCTTCTGTCTATCCACTCGCCCACCTGTCCATCTACTCACCCTTCTGTCCATCCACTTGCCCACCTGTCTATCCACTCACCCTTCTGTCCATCCACTCGCCCACCTATCCATCCACTCACCCTTCTGTCCATCCACTTGCCCACCTATCTATCCACTCACCCATCTGTCCATCCACTCGCCCACCTGTCCATCTACTCACCCTTCTGTCCATCCACTCGCCCACCTGTCCATCTACTCACCCTTCTGTCCATCCACTCACCCACCTGTCTATCCACTCACCCATCTGTCCATCCACTCGCCCACCTGTCCATCTACTCACCCTTCTGTCCATCCACTCACCCACCTGTCTATCCACTCACCCATCTGTCCATTCACTCACCCACCTGTCCATGCACTCATCTGTGCATCCACTTACCCATTTATCCATCTGTCCATTCATTCACCCTCTATCCATCTACTTACCCATCTGTCCATCTACTCACGCATCTGTCCTTCTAGTTACCCATGAGTCCCTCTACTTATCATCTGTCCAATCACTCACCCATTGGTCCATTCAGTTACCCATCTGTCCATCCACTCATCCATCTGTCCAACTACTCACCCATCTATTCATCCAGTTACCCATCTACTTACCCATCTGTCCATCCACTTACCCATTAATCCATCCATTCACCCGTCTGTCCATCTACTCACCCATCCCTCCATCCTCTCACCCGTCTATGCATCCATCCTTCCACCCACCCATCCACCTACCTATTCATGCATGCCACCCATCCATATATCCATCAACCTACCCATCCACCCACCTATCTAAGAATTATAATTCAGAAGTGAGAAATTGACAACGGGATGCAAGTTAGATTATATATTTAAATTATAAAATAATCTTTCAGATGTAAATTAGGTCTGATTTAGTTTTTTGATTTGACACTGAAGACTGGCTTTCCGGGAAAGTTGTATGCTAGACAGGCTCCATAAATTGAATGAATTATTCCTCAGCTCCAGGGTTTTGACAAAAATATATATAAAGCATATTTGTTGTAGAAAATATGTGGAAACTTACATCATTCACAACTATTTAAACTTATGATAACAATTTTTATATGTCAGCTTAAAAATGTGTGATAGGATACGAATTCTTTTGCAAGTCGGCTGACAGTGAGTGGGCAGAACGGTTTACATCTGAATCAACAAGCTGGATGCAGGTAAACCCCCCTGGCGGACGGCATCCCCCCATAAGGCCTGGAGTGGTGGACCCAACAAGCATAAAGGTTATAAGTGGTAATTTTACCCGGCATTTGGCCTAGAAGTCTCTTCAGCGAGGCCTGAGAGGATTCCAAGAGCTAGTAGTCTACCTGCTTTCAACCAGTTACCACCATCATAACCTGAACGATTATTTGGGACTGTGCACACACTGGTCCGTCCGATATCTCTGTAGTTGACCATGTTTTACTTAGGTTTCCATACTCATGTGTCCCCCACCCACCCCACGGAGTTCAGTCGGACTCAGTGAATGTTGACTATGCGCCTTGTAGGTGTTGATACCGTGGTGAACAGGTTGGCAGTGTCTGTGACCTCCAGGAGCCTGAAGTCTGGAAATCGAGGCAGACTTCGCAAATAGGTGCTAGACATGCACACCGGGGGAGCTTGGCTGATTTAGTGACAGGAGAGGAAAGACTGAGGCTGTGGTGTGGGGTGAGCTGTGGAGAGGTGTTTGTGGGGAGGAGCCCAGAGGGATGGACAGATCAAACATACCCAGCTCTAATGGACACAAAGGACACCACTTTCCTCCAAAGGGCCCACTCTGAGTCCTGGTTGGAGGCTAATGGCCTGGAGCACAGAGGCTGAGAGTTGTCAGGGGCCATGCTGAGCTGGAGCGTTCAGATGAATAACACTGCTTCACAAAGGTTTTTTTAAAAATGACTTTCTTTTCCTTATCTTATTTGGTTCTTATGCTACGTAACAGGCCAAAGAAGATGGATCTTTTTATGTGTTTTATGTGTTTATTAGGTATGGCAGTATGCCTTCAGAAATCCATCCTAAACCTCAGAGTCAAAGCATTCTATAATAGACATACTCTTACTTGACAATGTAAATGTTACTTTCTTTGCATTATTATTATTATTGCTTAATATTTCGATGCAGCAATTCTCTGATTTCTTTTTTGAATGTATTTATGTTTGTTCATTCTTTGCGAGGTTTTTCGTTTCTAGTCCTTATCTTAAACATTGTTATTGTTATTAAATTCTAAGCCTCTTTAATTTTGTGAAGGCAAAAAATGGAAACCTAATAAACCTAAGAAGATGGATCTTAAGGCTCAGAAACCGAGACTTAAATCCCAAGGCTGCAGACGCAGCGGGGCAGGAGCTGCTCACCTTGACCCCTATGCTGGGGAGGGGTCGTATCTGGGGCCTGCCCAGACCCTCAGTGCCCAGAGGCAGGGCCCACCCCGCAGCCTCAGCTCACACCTCTCAGTGCACACCCACTGGGTGGGAGGCTCCTGCTCTCTTGGGCCCTCAAGGTGTGAGGAAGCTCAAGCTTTGGCTCTGGGATAGAGTATTTCTGGGTGAAAGAAGTGTTTCCCAGCTGACTGAAGTGTAACTTTTAAAGCACCTACTTTTACCTTTTTAAAATGTGTGATGCTGGTCTGGGCATGGTGGCTCATGCCTGTAATCCCAGCACTCAGGGAGGCCAAGGTGGGTGGATTGCCTGAGCTCACAGATTCAAGACCAGCCTAAGCCAGAATGAGACCCCATCTCTAAAAATAGCTGGGCATTGTGGCAGGTGCCTGTAGTCCCAGCTACTGGGCAGGCTGAGGCAAGAGAATCGCCTGAGCCCAAGAGAGTTTGAGGTTGCTGTGAGCTATGACGCCACAGCACTCTACCAAGAGTAACAAAGTAAGACTATCTCAAAAAAAAAAAAAAAGTGTGATGCCTTTCTTGGCTTTTTAGATGTAGTACTGTGAATCTAGTATTTTACCTTTTACTTTTATGAGCAACAATTAAGTTCTTTTATGCTATAGAAATGCCTTTTAAAGGATCTTACAGTTTACAGTTCTGCTGTAATTAACAGCTTCAGAATATTGGGAATTTTCATTATTTTTTCTTATAACATTTAACATTCTTATCTTTTCTCTATCGGCCTCTAGGCATCAGATGACCTGTTCTGGCCCCATATACCTGCTTAAAAACCTGGGCCATCCTCCCCTCCCGGGGGCAGTCTGGGGCATCCCTGTCCTGTGGTCAGCGAAGCAGGTGCTCGCTGCCAAAGAAGTGATTAGCTGGCCCTGAGTATGAGGAGGAACTGAGGGGACTGTGGAGGTCACCACCCTATGACAGCTCTTCTGACTCCACAGACGTAGTTACTGGGCATTGACATCAGAGAAGCGATATTAATTTTGTGTAGGAGTTTTCCAAATGTTTCCTGGTGGGTGCCAACTGAGGACAAAGTAACAGTGAATGCAGAGTAAATGTACTTAATTGGATGAATTGTATTATTCTCTGTCAGATTTAGAAACCATTCTTAATACCTGATGTTTATAAACCAATATATAAACTACTGTTTACAAACTCTGCATTTGATTTAGATTCATGTCTTATAGCAACACTGTGGCATAGTTTATCCAAAGTTTATTTTACTCGTTTGATATCCAGATAGGACTGTGGTGTGGTTTCAGCCCTTCTGAACAGGAGAGCTTAGAAAGGAAGAAGTAGAGGGACAGAACGGTCATTACTAAGTCTGACAGTCAGCAGTGATGTTCAGAGTGTAACATGACAGCTCTTACGTTTTACTTAGTTCTTCACATTTTCTCCAACCCAAAATGTTCAGTTTCCTTCTCATTTTGGAATTAACCGACTAAGCTCCTTTAAATTTGGCAATCCTGTTGATAAAATAACATGAAACTTTTACTTTAAAACCTTTATAGACCAAGAATATATTTGTTTAATAGATCTGTTTGCTGAATAAATAATGTATGTCTGGTTATATGAAAGTGGTGCAAAAACCTCACTGTTATGCATGTAATCAAACAGAAACAAAAAGACATGCACTTTTTAAAGGACTTTTTAAAAACTGGCAAATAAAAGCCATTAGAATCTTTATGACTTGAAAGTTTCTCCACAGTTTAAAAATATTTTCACTATCCAGAAATTTCACATTAATTAAGTGTGCATTTCTTATACCCTAATGGAAAAGAGTTACATGAATGCAACTTAAATAACTTTGATCAATTTGATGTTTCATGGATTTTTTTAGGGTTCTTTTTTTATCTTGATTAACTGCATGTGAGACTTATAATAGACATGGCTTCCTGTAAAAATAAAATTAGTCTCTGAGTTTTCAATTGTACAAATGAAAGCAGTGGATGAAAAGTCATACAGCAGCAATTCCATAAACTGTAGGTATTAGAGTGTAAACCTGTGGCTAAACACGGGGGCTCACACCTGTAATCGCCACGTTTTGGGAGGCTGAAATGGGAGGATCCCTTGAGCCCTGGAGTCTGAGGTTGCAGTGAGCTATGATAGTGCCACTGCACTCCAGCCTGGGCAAAGAGTTTGAATATTCTGGTTTCTCCATTCACTGGTTGTTGACTCCTAAGCAAACTACTTCTGAAAGTTTTCTCTAATCTGTAAAATAGCGTAATATTACTATCACAGAGATTGTTTCCTTCCCTGTCTCCCATCCTCCGTCTGCTTTTTGGTTAGGATAAGGATGAAATAATTAAAGTGGAAGTGCTTGTAAACTAAAAAATTCAGCACAGATACTCACTGTGAAGACATCTTTATAAAATCTGGAGGACAGAGAATATAAAAGTTAATGATCTTCATTGTTATATAATGTTTGAGTGGCAATTGTATGTTCTAGATACTTAGAGACTCTAGTTGTCTCTTAGTACAGCAGTTAATTTGCTATTGTTGTTCGAATATTCGATTCCTGATTGCTAGGTAGGTCACTAAATACAGGCCTTATTATGCAGTGTGGGTGACTTAGCCTTAGGCGGATGAATTTAACTTTTACCAGTTTTGACTAGTACATATTTATGGGATGAAGTCTAAGATTTTATAGTATATGCTTCCTTAAATTTTTATTTTTTTTGCATTTATCTGTGTAGTAATGTTGACAACATAAAATACAAAGTTTAAATGTCCTGCCTCAAAGTCAGTGTGAATGAGATGATGAGGTCGGGAAACGTGTTAGCTGATCTGTGCCGAGCATGACACCATGGCAGTATGTGGTAAAGAAAATTAAATTATTTTTTTTCAAAGCTATATTTTCTTTGATGTAAAATGACTGACTTGCTTCTCCCTCCCTCTCTCTCCTCCCTCCCCTGGGTTGAGCCTATTTGCATTTAGCTTTCACTGACCCCTGTTGTGCTTAAAGTTGCCCTGATTGCAGAGGGGGGGTAAAGGCCGGTGAATGTGTTCCATGGTACAGTCGTTTCCAAACAGAAAGGACTAAAATACTTTTTTTTACTTTCTTGTTTTTTGGGGGAGGAGGAGCATAAAATAAATGCTAAAAAGCATTTTCTCATTTCGAGAGGTAGAGGCAGGCACATTTTTAGAAATTATTTTTTGGCTCTGAGGAATATTAAGCCAGATTCTGCCTTCTGCTCTGGCTTCCTGCCTTTATTGTGAGTCTGATTCCACAGAGAATTCAGCAACAGCTCTGCGCAGGCCTTGCTGCTACCTGGGGCTCCCCGGCCCCAGCCAGTGACCCTCAGGAGCTAGGTGATGTCACCTGGTGCTTGCTCTGCTTTTCCCACCCTTGGCTAAGAAGTGAATGCTACCACTGGTACAAAGTCTTTTTTCCATTAAAAAACGTGCTTTTTTTTTTCTAGGCACAATCAGGGCTTTGTCTTTCTTCCTCTGTGATGCTGCCTTTGTAGGCACTGCAAAGTGTATTTACTGAATATTGACTCAATGTATCATCTTTTTCTTTTCTCTTGCCAAATGGGGGAAATTTTCCAAAGTCTTGGATAGGTTTCCACCATCCCCCGTGAAGCTTGAGCTCAGTGCAGTCCCTGCACGCTGACCATGTTCACCTGGTCATAAATACACTTTCTAGAAACCCAGGTGGGGCCTGGGTGGAGCGGTCACTGGGTGGTGGGCTATATGGGCAGTGACGGAATGAGAACCACCTTCCCTGAGCCACAGCCCAGTGTGGTCCAAGCCGGTGATCATTGTTTTGAGGCATTGCTCCGGCCTTGCCCCATGACTCTCTGTCACCCTCAGGAGCATCTGTCACGGGATCATACTAGCTTGTTCCCATCCTGGTCCCACCTCTTACTGGCTGCAAGAAATTAATAGCATAACTTCTTTTGCCTCACTTATCTCATCTATAAAATGGGATGAACACAATAGTTCTTGTTCCTGGGGCTGTTGGGCGGGCTGAGGTGTGTGGGGCTCGGCTGCGTTCCTTCTGCTCTTTAGTCCCCCTCATGATTCC
Source organism: Nycticebus coucang (assembly GCF_027406575.1). Lineage (NCBI taxonomy): Eukaryota > Metazoa > Chordata > Mammalia > Primates > Lorisidae > Nycticebus > Nycticebus coucang. The sequence goes on along the minus strand of NC_069784.1, from coordinate 138,978,072 downwards.
TCTCCCCTGCATCCCTGGGGGGTGCTGGTGGGGTCACCTGCATCCCTGGGGGCGTGGGAGTCACCTGCATCCCTGGGCGTATCACCTGCATGGGGGGGAGGAAGGGTCACCTGCATCCTTGTGGGGGGCACTGCAGTCTCGCTGGAGAGCAGGTTGTTGTCATCCCTTTATTCTGCAGATACTAACCTAGGGTTTGAGGTGTGAAGTGACTTGTCCTTCTGGAGGTGAAAGGTGGCTAGGACCAGGCAGGCTTTGAGTAGGTGGAATACGGCTGCATCCAGGCGACAGACGCAGAGCCTCAGAGGCCGGCTCCTGTCTGTTGCTCCAATTTGCTTTCTCAAATATGTTCCTGCGCGTGCATAAACAGTTTACCCAGATTTTGCAGAATAATTGCTTGTGTGGCTGATTTCCTCGTCTGCATAGTAAGTACCCATTTACTGCAGGGAGCTACTGGGCCAGACAGCTGCTGTCCCCTGTCAGGCAGAGCCTTGGGAGGGAAGGACTGGAATGTGAGGTTTCCTGTAAGGGCAGCTTTCCGCTTTCCTGGCATTCCTGCTGGGGAAGATTTTTCAAAAAGGTGTAAATTGTATAAGATTAGAGTGTTCCATTTAAAATGATTGGTATTGAATTATCAAAATTCTGTATTAGTGGAAAGACTATGAATTTCATAAATATACCTTGGCAAATTATATATTTTAATTTTTATAGAGGCAAAAGAAGTTTTGCTACTCAGGGAATCGTTATCCCTTTATTTAGAAGAGTGTATGTGTCTGTGAATATTTCCTTTTCAAATAGCCAGTGAACCAGCTTGTGTGGCTGCTAATCTTTTAAAGTTGCTGGGCAAACATCTGGAATTTGCCCTCAGGGCTTATCCTAAGAATAAGAAATAGGGGATTCTTTTGATGATATGCATCATATGTCCTAGGCAAACAAGAGATTTTTATTTACCACATGAATGCAAATGTCTATCTACGGATAGAATTATGTATTTGAAATTGGTTAAAAATAAAGAACAAGAGCTAAGGGACTTCCTAGAGGTCATGGGAACAGCTCCTATTACAGTGAAATGTTTACATAATGATAACACTTAGCTTGTGACATTTGCAGTTATTTTGAATGTTATTCTTTGAAATGTTGTGCACAGGCAACTTAATGTGATTGTACAGTATGTAACATTTTTCTATTAGGAAGACAGAATCTTCTGTTTTCGTCACATTAAAATGTGATATTCCTATCTCTTTACCTTTTGTTTGTAGTTTTTCCTTAAGTGGTCATTAAAGATGTTTTCATTGTTGTACGCACCCAACTCTATATTGTGCCTAAAACAAAGATAATGATGTGTTTACTAAAATGTGTTTAGACATTTTGCTTTGTACAGACCCACCCATATTTGGATGTAAATGAAACTATACTTTTGAAGAACTTACTTGAAACATCTGAATACATTTTATGAAATTCATAGGAAAGAAAATGTTTAGATTTGGCATAAATCTCTTCAGAATAAGTGAAAAGTGATATAAATATTCTCTAAATAAAGCACGCACCTGTATCCTTACACGTGTAACATAATTCAAATTCTGCTATGGTATTTGCTGTGGGTGGAGGTTTCCTAAATTTTAATGGTTTACAAACGTGGATCTAAGGAATTTGCTAGTTTCCTTACCTGCTAACCAATTCAGTGGTCTGTATTTAGGTGCCCATTCAGTAACAGGCACCGCGTTACCTGATTTGCCCTTCTTACTAACAGCAGCGAACACACACACACCCCCACTTGACTTGCAGTGTGGGGACAGACCTAATCTTTGACATGATGCCTAAGCCAAGACTAAAGTGATGCCAACATTCAGTCTTCTAAAATGACAACCTGTTACCTCCAGAAATGAAATCACATGTCATATTCCTCTGGGGACTGTAACCTTCCCCGATGCCTTTTATATATCCAGTCCCTATGCTTGGCACAGACCCTTAATGGTATTTGTTTGAGGATCTTACTTGCCTTTTCATCTCTTAATCAGTGGGACTACAGACATTTTCCCAAGAAGGATACAGCTCCTGACCAGGAGAAGCCCTTCGGCTGCCCCTCGGAGTAGTGCACTGGCCTCTACTAGGAGTATGAATTGCCTGCTCAGTTTTAGTAGAGGAATACTCCCGCACCCCCTTCTCAGCATTCAGTTAAGGACAATGGGTCTGGATTTAATTGACAACCTGGGGTAGCTCTAGGCCAGCCACTTTCAGGAGATGAGCTAGAGCAGTTCTCGCTACGTAAAAGCTTGAATTAAGCCAGGCCAGAGAGCTGTGCACCCGCCCTGGACCATATCATGTTGGACCAGTCAGGGGTCTGTTTCGGGGACAATGTATTGAGATTGTGTCTACACAAAGTTTGTGATGACAAATGACAGCCGAGGGCCTTGTTCAATTTCAGTACTGGGAATGCTGTTCTGTTTGTCCAGAACCAACTCTGCTTTTGTTCAGTGGATACTGAGTTGTGTAAATGTTCAGCTTGCCTGTCAGGAAGTTTACGGTCAAGTTCGTGGCTTGTCCAGAGCGTGTGCCGCTCCAGTGCTGTGTGCTTTTCCTCAGCTCCCTCCTCCTTCTGCCAGACCTTTTGTTCCCCTCTTTGCTTTCTTTTTTCCTTTCTGTTTAAAGGATGTTACTTCTGTCTCGTCGTACTTTGCATGTGCTTACAAACTTTCTTAAATAGTCTCTGGAGCAAGGCGCGGTAGTCATTTCTTCATGATTTCACATAACCCTGAGACAGTAGATGTTCTGCCCTTGCTTTACATCAGGGGACCCAGAGGCCTGTGGCCCCACCGCTGACAAGGTGAGTGTCGGACCCGAGGTGCAGCTTTCAGTGTCTGAGACAGAGACAGCCCCGCTTATCCCACCCCATGCCCTGTTCCCTCATGGGAAACCACCTTAGTGCTCCACGGGACAAATGGACCTGTCTGCACAGGGATATAGGCACATGCAGACCACACACCCGACAAATCTGGATTTAAAAACTGATACAAGCCAGTGGCTCTTAAAGTGCATTGCCTGAAAGTCACTAAAAGCACCCAGTTCTGGTCCTGCCCCAGAAGCCCTGAGGGTGGGCCCAGCGTTGGCTGCCTCCCCACCCGGGATGCTGCTACAGGTTTAACTTTGTGAATTACTCAAGAAATTATTTACTTTAGAAAAAAAATTGTCTTGCTGATAGGATTTTCTTAAATAGTAGATCCTTTGAGTCTATTTAAACTTGAATTTAATTTATAAGGATCCAGTTTGTATACATGGCTTCAGGAAAATACCTATTGTGGGAAAAGGGGAATTTTAAACATTAAAAGTTACCTTTTCTCACATTTCTGTAGATAACCTTTCTCTGTTTTCTTTGATGACACGAATGCTAGGTTTTTAAATGTTTATTTGTTGTTTGATTTTATTTCTTTTAAAAAATTATTTTATGTTTTCTCTCTTTGCCGAGGGGAGTTTTTCAGTTGTTTCTGGTTTGTAATTTCTGTAACTATAAAGTTGAGTTAACTTGTAGGTAAAGATTTTATAGCAGCTTTACTAGGGACCCCCTCTTTGCTCTTAACCTTTTGACTTCACCCCATTTGCCATAGGGCCGTGCTCTGTGCTCCCCACCTGCTTCCCGCTCCCATGAGGGCCAGGCAGCCTGCATCCTTCACCATCACTCAGGACATCTTCCCCGCTGCTGCCCTCGGAGGCTCCTCCCCAGGAGCCCTCAGGGCCCTCAGAAGCCAGGGGAGGCCACTTCTGAGCTACATCCAGGGACATTAACTTAGTGGGGTGTGTTGACTTGTGACCTCTTATTAATTCTTCAATCTCTCCCTGATGCTTTGAGGTGTTGAAACTGTACAGTGTGGATAGTGACTTGGTTTTGATGCAGGGAAGTGAGCCTACATCTCACAGATGTGTAAACCAAAAGGTGTTTGCTCTGTTCTGCCCGGTTAAAATCACAGACCGAGACTCCGCAGGAGCCGCTCAGGTCTTCATTCTCAGGAGTGGGTGTGGCACTCTCCAGAGGCTGGGCAGTCATCTCTCTGAGAGTATCACCTCACCGACAAACACACAGGGCCTGGTCAAACGGTGAGCCTGCCTTGGCAAACTTGAGTGATTCTTGGGTGTCCAGCAGTAAAAGGCAACATGGATCTTACAGAGACATACCATATGCCCATAGGTCTCTTTATGTTTGGAGTGTATGTGCCCAAAAGAGCGCTCGTTCCCAAATGGTGGTGAAAGTTACTGGATTCAGCCAGTTTGCTGTGATCTGGTTTCTCCACGGCCGCTTTATCCCAAAGGGTTGCATAGTTTGGTCAGAAATTCTCTGACCAAGATTTACCAAGATACATCAGAGTCATAGTAAGTCCATCTTTTTTTGTTCCTAATTTGAAATTACAGGATTGATTTGAAGTACAGTGCTGGTGACGAGGCCTTTTCGCAAAGCTTCTGTTTTCCTCAGACGTCTTATCCCAAAGCCACATGTGAGCATGAGCCCTGGAGGTGCAGGATGCTGGCGAAAACTGTGGCGTAAGGAGATGTCCCAGTGAGGGGAGAGCAGGTCCCGCTGTCCTCGGTCCTCAGGGCTCTCTGTGCAGTACTATTATACAAGTGCTGTCACAGGCTCGCACCTGAGCTTTCTTACAAGCTGGAAGCGCAAACGAGAATTTCATTTTCTCTGACTCAAGACCAGCATAGCTTCTGTGGCTTTCAGCTTCTGAGGGTGCGGATCACCCTGTCTTCTGTAATCTCAGGCTGTTTGTGTCTTTAAAAATAAATGTCGGGTGTGTCCCTATCACCTCGAGTATTAGTCACTGTCTTTTACTGCTGGTTGTTTATATTCCATTTCTACGAGTCTGAGGGTATTTCTGTTAAACTTAAGTTTTGTGTAAGACACAATGTCTGACAGACACTTGTACATTACACATACCATTTGTTTCTCTGCTCTTCACTCCTGGTCATTACTAGCAGTTCTGATTTATTTGTATAATGTTATTTGTCCATCGTTCTGTAGCAGTAAATTTCATCACATAATAAAAAGCATAGAAGTTATTTAATTCAGACAATGACATACTGTAATTGTAATAAATCGGGTAATATAGATATGCATCATTTCATTTTTGAAAGGGAAGTCATTTTGCCTGAATGTTAAAGAGATGGAGTTCATGTCCCACCTCCTCTGGATGGACTTTCTGTTTGCTTGGAAGACGAAGTGCTGGGAAATGTTTGTTATTTGATTTCATTTATGTTCTTAATTATTCCATCTTTTCTCTCTCTTCCAGGGGGAGTTTTAAGTTTTTACCCCTCGCCTGTAATTTCTATAACTATAAAGAGTGGTTAACTTGTAGGTCAAGATTTCATAATATCTTTGTAAGACACTCACCTTTGTGCCTGACCTCTCCCAGGGGAGATGTTGGGGGAGATGTGTGTATTAGGTTGGGTTTAGCAACTTTAGTCATTTTTCTTAAAAAAAAAAAAAAAAAAGGTTTATTTAAAAATTATGCAAGTATAATACTCAGGAGTTCAAGAATAGCCTGAGCAAAAGCAAGACCCTGTCTCTATTAAAAACAGAAAAAATAGCTGAGCACAGTGGGGGGCACTTGTATTCCCAGCTACTCACAGGCTGAGACAGGAGGATCGCTGGAGCCCAGGAGTTTCAGGTTGCTGTGAGCATTGATGACACCACTGGGGGTGACAGAGCAAGACTGTCACAAACAAACAAAAACAACATTATACATGTCATTTGCAATTGCTGTCAATGGCATTGTTTAAGGATTATGGATTGAATAACAGACCAAACTGATAATGTGAATAATTAATGAAGTTGAAAGGTTAGTCTATTCAAAACTATCAAAGAGATATCATAAAACGCCAGCTGGCTGAGTGGAAATTAGACCGTTTTTTTTATTCTATCAAAGAAAAATAGTTAGTTGGCCTCAGACATACTGCAGAGCAAAGCAATAATTTCAATTATTTTTGGTACCTGACATTCAGTGTATTGTTGAAATTTCCTGCACTGGGCCGATTTGCAAGAGAGCCAGCCAGCGCTCTGGACTGAGAGCAAGTGAGAGTCCCCTCCCTGCTCCTGGAGGAGCTGTCCTGTCTGTTCTTCTCTCCAAGATTTCCTCCATCCTTCACCTTTTCTACTCATAAGACTGAGTTAAAAGGTTCTGGACCTAGGGTGTGTTTCTAGGCTGCCATCATTATATTTCTGTGAGGTTACTTCACTTGTCCCCATCTGTATCCAAACAATGGAGATGCCTAGTGTACACATCTCTAAGAATTTACAATACGCAATACAAATATTTCTCTTTTCCAAATATGCTCTGCTCAAAAATCACCATGTACATGTAAAATACAGAGTAAGTCTGAGGCATCTCTAGCCCGGACACGAGTTCATTAAGATTCCTTCAAGTTCATATATTTTAAATTGTGTGGATTACTAAAACCTATTTTCCACATATTACAATCTTTTAATATATGGAGATCAGTGTAGAAGTAGCCGTGGCCTCCTTGCTTTTATACTGAACTTAAGAAGCTTTCAGGCAAGTGGAAGCATTGTCTCAGATGAGGGGTATTTATGAAGTTTTTATATTGACTATGGATGAAGTTTTTATATTGATTATGATGTTTAATTGAAACCATGATGAAACTAGTATAGTCAAAAAATTTAATAGAATATCAATTTATTCTTGTTAGTTTTTAATTGAAAGCAATTGTTACTTTTCAACTGATTAAAATTCTCTAGTGTGGTTTAATTTAAAAAAAAAACATAACTCAAGGAAGGCTAATTGTAAGTAGTTTTTAATTCTCCTGCAGTGCTTTACTTAGTTTATAGACTAATTTATATCTACTTAAGAAAACAAAGGAATTTAGATTTGAAAATATCATTCAAATGACTTGATTTCTGGCTGTTGAAATGCAGTATGATGGTATTTAAGAGCTATAGATTAGGGCAAACTTTTTTCTTTTTTTTCTTTTTTGTGGTTTTACTTGTTTTTATTGTGACCTGCATAATTTTTGGAGTGTACATAAAAAGATTCAGATTCAGGCAGCCACAATTACTTTTAATATGTCTACCTGGGAGTCACCATGAAGAAAGTTTTAAGATTAGTTTGCATGTTTAAAACATGCATAATGCTCAAAATAATATAAGCGTAATAGAAAACTTGTTGAAAGGAAACTCACAAGTTTAGCATCATGACCAGACAACTGCTTTTCTTTTCCTGTATTTCTCTCATTGTCATCACGTGAGACTGCTCTTTGGGCCTTCTCTCCAGATGCTTTGGTCACAGGTGTGGCAGTGGGTGCTGCAGAGGAGCTGCCCTGGTGCTCAGGCAGGGTTAACCTGGCTCCTGAGGAGGATGCTGATCTTAACTTCACAGAGGCTTTCATTATAGATGCTTCTGTGTTAAATGGGAGAGATTGATCTGGTTTTTTTTTTTTTTTTGCATGTGTTTATTAGGTTTCTACTTTTTGCCTTCACAAAATTAAAAAGGCTTAAAATTTAATAACAATAAGACTGTTTAAGATAAGGGCTAGAAACAAAAACCTTGTAAAGAACGAACGAAGATAAATACATTCAGAAAAGAAACCAGACGATTGCTGCATCGAAATATTAAGCAATAATAATAATAATAATAGTGCAAAGAAAGTAGCATTCACATTGTCAGATAAGAGTATGTCTATTAGAGAATGCTTTGACTCTGAGGTTCAGTATGGAGTCATCAGTTAACGTCGTCTTATTTGTTTTGCTGAAGTCTCAAAAAATAGACAACTAATATTTATAAGTGAAAGTAAAAGATAATTTCAAAAAGATCATGCCAAAACTTATAGACAATAGAAAAAGAAGAAATACTTCAAAATTATTCTTTTTCATCTGGATACACGACGTATTAAAATTGGAGAAAATATATTATTATAAAGGGGAAATTACAAACATATTTCACTTATAAATGAGGATGCACTATCCTAAACAACATATTAACAAGTTGAATTATAGAAAAGAACATAGGGAAAACTTTTCTATGAGAAGGTTGTATCTCATTATTGGTACACAATTTTCTGGGATTCTCCTTTCCTAATTCTTTTTTCACCTTAGTATCTAAGAAGGAAAAAGAATACATACTTTTGTTCCTAATCCTTCACTACATGTACCTGCTCATACACTGTGCAGTTAAACTTCTCCAACTTTTAGGACCTCTTCGAAAATTTATTCAACACTTAGTCATGTCCTCCCACTCTGTCTACCCACGTGCACATAAAACGTCCTGAAATAGTGTAAAGTCATTTGTCTCTGTATTTAAAAAAACCCACCATAAAGTCATCATATTAGGGTTCTAACAACTGTGACAACAGTCTGGCTTTCAGCACATAGATCTGTCACCCTCTGTTAATTAAAGGGGCTTCTCAATATCCAGATTTTTTTTAATCCAGCACTTTGAATATTCAGAGCATTATGTTAATAACTCTTTTTACTATAAAAAAGACCAAAAATGTGCAAAATCTTAATTATCTTAATTCTGGAGGTTCAGATCAGACTAGTAGATTAATGAATTTCACTTTGAAGTACCACACTTCAAAAAGAATGAACCATTTAAGGCAGAAGTCTTTAAAATTTTGTTCAACAATTAAGTGTGCTTCTCTGCCTTCCAAGTCCCAGCAGATTGATATGACTTACCATTGTCTCAATAGAAATGACGGGCATCAGCGCAGGCATCCTCTGTTTTAGGCACTGTGCTGAATTTTGTTTTGCCTGTATTATTTTATTTAAGCCTCCCTGCATCCCTGTGAAGTAGTAAGTAATAACTGTTATCTCTGTTGAATGTCTAAGGAAAATGCTTGTCAGAGAAGTCAGGTCACTTGGCCCGTGAGCACACATCCATTCAAACCCTGACCCTAAATGATTCTCTTACTTTCTGTGGTTTAAGGTCATGATAACTCCACAGTTGTTTCTTAAATTCGGGAAGTTAGGATTGTGATAATTCCTGGGCATTTTCTTTTGCTGAGGATGGACCTTGGCATTAGTTTACATTCTAGGTCAGCAGGTGTCAAGGAAGAGTAAATTGCTTTCTATTGGGAGATGAGCAGCCACCTTGCCAAGGAGGTGGCTTCTGCTTCACTGCAGGGACTTGGTGGAGGTCAGGAGGCTTCTCTGACTGTGTCCAGATCACTTCTTGGTTCAGAGCTTTGCTTTGATAGGTAAGTTGCCTACTGCAGAGTTCTAGAAGGAGAAGCGGTACTGGGAATCAAGATGTTTAGGGGTCTCCCATTTCACACCTTATCAACAGGTCTGTGGTTAGAAAATGAACAGGAAACCCCCTCCCCGGAGTTTGTAAACTGAGCCCCGTTGCGTGTGCTCCATCCTTGGGGCTGTGAGGATGGAGATGGCATTGCCACCTCAGAGGGTGTTGGCCCCTCTTCCCTTGCAAGGCAGAGCGGCTTGAGGGCAGCAGGTGCCAGCAAAGCTGGTCTCTGGTCCTGGTGCTTGATGCGATGATGTGGAGTGACATCTTCTGTTGGGGTTTCTGTGATACTTCTGGGCAGCTTTTGGATATTTAGGCCCACAGAGCATGATTTTTATTTTGTTCCCATTTGCTCTGTAAGAATTAATAATATGACCTGTTGATTGTTCAACAGTAAACATGAAAGAAAATTGTGTAAAAACAAAACATAAACAAAAAATAATCATTAATATATACATTTTTAAAAACATCAGATTATTTTATGTTGGTTAAATAAATGGTTAATACCGCATACACTTGAATATAAAAAATCCTTATTACTTGCATTTTTAGTAATGTCTCAAATGAAACTTTTGTTTGTACTTAAGATGTCTGTTTTTGAACCACGGGGAGTTAACCAGAAGATTCCAATCCTGCCTCTCAGAAAGGACAGACTTACAGTGGTGAACGAGGTCAGTTCTGTATCATTTTCTCTCATCTCTCGATTTGTTGCCTTTCCAAAGGCAGTTTAGGTCAGTATTTAAGTGTTGCTTATCTCCTAAGTTTCCAGACCTTTGGTATAAACATAGCCTGTGTCCAGAAGGACCCAGAGGGGCCACTGAACACACTGCCATTCCTCCAGAAGGGCCTCTTCTGGAGGGCCCCTGTGTGTGAACTCCCCCATCCCTGCTGGTTCCGCCTGGCCCATCTTTCTGCTTCTGACCCCTGTGAGTGGTAATACCTGTGGGCAGCTCCCTCACTCTTGTGGCTCTTCTCTATCGGCCTCCAGACTTACCTGCAGACTTCCCCTTTCCTCTGAACTCAAGGATCGTATTTTAAATTTTTTGTTTACTATTTGTTTACTGTCCTTTAAAGGTAGGTATCTCAAAGTTGTTGAGAACCAGCTCTAAGCGCTACCCTCGCCTTGCTGCTTCTCTTGTGTCTGTTCTTCCGGATGCTCAGGCCCAAAGCTTTGAGGTTGTTCTTGACGCCCCCTCTGTCTCCTAGCCCACCTGTGCCGCTGTTACTCCTGCCCATGTCCGGCCAGTGCAGCAGCTGCAGCCTCCCTGCTTCGGCCCCTGCTTCTCCGCGGTCTGTTTCCATAACAGAGGAGTGGGGCTCCTCAGCCTCAGTCAGCTCTGTCACCTGTGTGCTCTTGTGACCCCACTACAGACCCGGGCAAAGCTGGGATCTGTAGCATTGCCCAGAGGCTTTCTTCCTCTGCATTCCTTCAATTATCTAGTTATCTTTTTTCTTTTCTTTTTTTGTGAGACAGAACCTTGCTGTGTTGTCTGGACTGGAGTACAGTGGCATCATTGTAGCTCACTGCAACCTCAAAGCCAGGCCCCCCCTCAGCGCCCTGTGAGTAGCTGGGATTACAGGTGCACTCTACCGGGCCTTATTATAGGCAATACTTTATATACTTTAAGAAGTTTAGATTTGTTTTTAACCTTCAATTTTCTATGTGAGGCTTTACTGAACATCACTTCTAGTTTTTTTTAGTTTTCTAAATGGTTTGCATGTAGCTTTAAAACAGGCAGTTTGGTTACTGAACTTAAAATATTAATTTAACCCTTAATAGCATACTTTTCCTAAATTTGATCAGGGTCTTTTACCTTCCGTTGTCTTCCAGTACTCAGGACAGCTTATAGAATAAGAACTGGAGTAAAGACTAAAACGTGTGAGCAACTCCAACTTTCTCTGCCCTTTTTGTCCTGGGAGAGCATCTTCTCCAGAGGTCAGAAGCCTTGGGCTCTTCTCCGCACTTGCCTCCGGGAAGTGACACCTTCCTTGCCTCCCGCTCTGCTTTGCCACACACAGCACCTTACGCTTCCGCTTCCGTCTCTTACACATTTTCTCTCTTCCTTTGGCTTTAAATAGCTCTGTACGGCATCCCACCGTTTCCCGGGCTGTTCCTAAACTCAAGGACAGCCACGCCTCCAGTTACCTTGCCCATGGCTACCCAGTATTCTTTGTGGCATCAGTAAGTGCAGGGCTGGTGGGGAATCTCCATGTCTCAAGATATTTCAACTACTTACAAGAATCCGCCCTTCCATTTCTCCTACCCGTCACCCCACCTCAGTACTCAGACCCTGCGGGGCTCTGTGGGGTAGGAAAGGAGACAGAAAACAAAAGAAAACACTGCTTTATTTGATGTCACTATCCTGAGAACACAGAGACTAGTCCCTGGTATAAAAAACGTGTCATGGCCCAGAATGTGGAGCGGCATGTCCATTATTTTTATTAGGTAGAGGGCAGGAATTGATAGGAAAATAGTATTATACAAGTAATGGAGGCAGTGACAGGATATGAATCGGGAAAGATTGAAATATATTCTCAGCTTCTCTGAAGCCCAGTCTTCATTGTAGAAATCTAGCTCGTTATAGGCTGAGTCCTCGAACGTTAGTACGGGGCAGCTAGGAGTCAGCTCTTATCAGTTCAGGTTGACTGGGTGTTACGGAGTGTCTCCTCTCGTGGGTCGACTGGATGTTACCGACTGTCTCCTCCCGTGGGTCGACTGGGTGTTACCGAGTGTCTCCTCCCGTGGGTCGACTGGGTGTTACCGGGTGTCTCCTCCCGTGGGTCGACTGGGTGTTACCGACTGTCTCCTCTCGTGGGTTGACTGGATGTTACCGACTGTCTCCTCCCGTGGGTCGACTGGGTGTTACCGACTGTCTCCTCCCGTGGGTCGACTGGGTGTTACCGACTGTCTCCTCTCGTGGGTTGACTGGATGTTACCGACTGTCTCCTCCCGTGGGTCGACTGGGTGTTACCGACTGTCTCCTCCCGTGGGTCGACTGGGTGTTACCGAGTGTCTCCTCCCGTGGGTCAACTGGGTGTTACCGACTGTCTCCTCCCATGGGTCGACTGGGTGTTACCGGGTGTCTCCTCCCGTGGGTCGACTGGGTGTTACCGACTGTCTCCTCTCGTGGGTTGACTGGGTGTTACCGGGTGTCTCCTCCCGTGGGTTGACTGGGTGTTACCGGGTGTCTCCTCCCGTGGGTTGACTGGGTGTTACGGAGTGTCTCCTCCCGTGGGTCGACTGGATGTTACCGACTGTCTCCTCCCGTGGGTCGACTGGGTGTTACCGAGTGTCTCCTCCTGTGGGTCGACTGGGTGTTACCGACTGTCTCCTCCCGTGGGTCGACTGGGTGTTACCGGGTGTCTCCTCCCGTGGGTCGACTGGGTGTTACCGAGTGTCTCCTCCCGTGGGTCGACTGGGAGTTACCGAGTGTCTCCTCCCGTGGGTCGACTGGGTGTTACCGAGTGTCTCCTCCCATGGGTTGACTGGGTGTTACCGAGTGTCTCCTCTCGTGGGTTGACTGGGTGTTACTGTCTCCTCCCGTCTTCCCCCCTGCCCTGCAGCCTGGTGAGTGGAGATGCTAACGCACTTTCTAAGAGTTCCAGCAGCCTGGCCCAGGTACTGAGTGGCAGGTTAGAGCCCAGGTCTGTCTGGCTCCTGAGGCTCCTGAGGACCCTGCTGCAGCCGTCCCCTGAAGGATTCTCATCACCTACCAAACATTTTTTTGCTTTCTAACCCATTCCGTTGCTCACTTTGCTTTGGGGGCTTATGCTTTGTGACTCTCTTGAGAGTAAGGACTGTTCTGAGAGGAGAAAATCCACTGCACAGGGCCTCTGTCTGGTCACGGGAGGGACAGGCACGAGTCCAGGGCAGAGCTGACTGGGCTGTAGCTCAGAGCAAACCACCCTTTTCCCTTTTGTTGGGGACCTGAAAAAAGTGTTTCCAAGGGAGGTTCCCAAGCCCCTTCTTTAGGGTTCTGCATATGTGTGAGTCCCTGACACTGGCTCATGAGCCAGTTTCTCCTGAAGGCTGGTGGGCTGCAGCCTGTGCCAGGTCGGTGGTTTCTGGGATGGGGCTGCTGCAGGTGGCTGGTGTGGGGTCGGTGGGGTCGGTGGTTTCTGGGATGGGGCTCTGCAGGCAGCTTGTGTGGGGTTGGTGGTTCCCGGGATGGGGCTGCTGCAGGTGGCTGGTGTGGGGTCGGTGGGGTCGGTGGTTTCTGGGATGGGGCTCTGCAGGCAGCTTGTGTGGGGTTGGTGGTTCCCGGGATGGGGCTGCTGCAGGTGGCTGGTGTGGGGTCGGTGGGGTCGGTGGTTCCCAGGATGGGGCTGCTGCAAGTGGCTGGTGTGGGGACGGTGGTTCCCGGGATAGGGCTGCTGCAGGTGACTGGTGTGGGGTCGGTGGGGTCGGTGGTTCCCAGGATGGGGCTGCTGCCGGTGGCTGGTGTGGGGTTGGTGGTTCCTGGGATAGGGCTGCTGCAGGTGGCTGGTGTGGGGTTGGTTCCTGGGATGGGGCTGCTGCAGGCAGCTGGTGTGGGGTCGGTGGTTCCTGGGATGGGGCTGCTGCAGGTGGCTGGTACGGGGTCGGTGGTTCCTGGGATGGGGCTGCTGCAGGTGGCTGGTGCGGGGTTGGTTCCGGGATGGGGCTGCTGCAGGCGCTGACGCTGTTACTCCGCCTGACTCCCCAGGGCCTGCTCCGTGCTGCGGAACCTGCAGTTTCGGGCATAATGCTGCATCAGGCTGTTACTCTTTAAACCCAAGAATTGCTATCAGAGGTCAGGCGTGGTGGCTCCTGTCTATAATCCCATACTCTGGAAGGCTGAGGCAGGTGGATTGCCTGAGCTCAGGAGTTCAAGACCATCCCGAGTCAAGTGAGACCCCCGTCTCTACTGAAAATAGAAAAATAGCCTGGCATTGTGGTGGGCGCCTGTAGTGCCAGCTACTTGGTAGGCTGAGGCAAGAGAACCGTTTGAGCCCAAAAGTTTGACTTGCTGTGAGCTGTGACACTACGGCACTCTACTGAGGGTGACAAAGTAAAACTCTGTGTCAAGAAAAAAAAAAAAAAAAGAATTGCTATTGGAAAGTGAATTTTGCCCATGTCTTTTCCACTCATGTAACCTGTTAAATTAAATTTTTGTTATACTAACATAGAGTTTAAAAACTTCAGTTAACTAACAATTTTGTTGGACCAGGGTGTTTTTCTCATGTGCCAATTTTTACCAGTGCGGTAAATATACATTTAAAGAACACACATAAAATGCATGCCTACGTACACTATATAGTTTGATTATATTTGCTATCAGAGGAACATCGTCACTGTATTTTTCTCTGCTTATTTTATTTATTAGTTTTTCTAATATTTAATTAATATATGAAATTTGTTTTGGGGAAAAGCAGCCTTAATTTCTGTGTGATTGTTTCACTGTTGACTGGTACTTTACTTCAGTACTCACGACTGTTGGAATAAATGTGGGGCCGAGCAGAAGGCCAGCGGCGTCTGTTCTGCTCTTGTGATTGGCTTTTTGTGTGATGACCTTTGTCTGGGCTCAGTCCCAGGGCCTTAGTTACATCTGTGCTGATGAGACTGACCAATGGGACTTTCCCAGTCTCAGCACTGCGAGGCCCATGTCCTGGGAACCCCTCAGCCCTGAGCCGACCAGGGTGCTTGCTCACCATGGCAGTAGTTTTTCCAACAAGCCCAGCACCATGGGGTCCCCATTATGACCCTCCTCCACTTTTTACAGAGAGGTGATAGCTCAGCAGATGTAAAGGCTTGTTCTAAATTGTTCATATTGCATTTAGGGTGTGGCACTGCTCTACAGCCCTTGTTAGATTCCTACAGCTGTCTCTCTTCTTAATTTTTAGACATCGCTTCCTTGGGTGTGTGGCCTTTGCAAGGGTCCCTTGCCTAGTGGAGTTAGGTGATAGGAGGGAACTGTTCCTTTTTTTTTGCAGTTTCTGGCTGGGGCTGGATTTGAACCCACCACCTCCGGCATATGGGGTTGGTGCTCTATTCCTTTGAGCCACAGGCACTGTCCCAGGGAACTGTCCCTTTGTTAAGCATGAGTGAACTGTGAGCTGGTCGTCTCTCCTGACATCTCCGTGTGAGGATGGTAAAGCTAACGTCCCTGGAGAGAGCACCATGCATCTGAGGAAATGGCGCTCTTGTCTTTTGTGTTTTTGAGTATCTGTAGATAAGATACAGTTTTTTGAAGTTATGCCCATAGCTTTGATTTTGGGCACCTAATACAGAAATATCATTGACTCATTCTGTACACATTCAAGAGAAGTCTGCCAGAGTAATTAAAAAAAAAGTTCAGTGAAATACATTGAAAAAACTCTCTGTTCTCAGAGTTTTGTGTAGCTTTAAGTGTTCTGTGAAACTCTAGTGGTGCAGAATATCATGTGTGCCTTTCTCTCTGTTGATTAGAAATCAGCTATGTTTTCCCTCCATTTGGGTAGGAAACTAGTGCATTTTAAGTGGCTGGACTCAGGAGAAATTGATTATAATAAGATGTCTGTTAACAAAATAATTCACTTGTGGTAGAAGGAACCTAGTCTTTGAACTTAAGTGGCTGTATAATACAACTTGGTAGTAGGATATGAATTTGTGATTCCAGCTCAGGGCATCTGCCATGTTCCTGCTGCGTTCCCCAACGGCACCACCTGTTTGTTAAATCCAGTTAACACAAAGGGACTTTAGAGAAGTTCACAAAGGATTTCTCCTTCTTAAGGGGAGCTTAAAGAAAAATGTTTTACTTAAGGAGTGAAAGCTGCTTGGAGAAAAATGTGGAATTAAAAAGAAAATGTTTTACTACGGCCCGCCAAGTTGCTGCCGCTTCACAGAGTCAGGCAGTGGCTGCTGAAGATTTCTCCCTGGGACCACACACTGTTTCCTCAGGGAAGATGGTCCCTGGAAACTTATTCCCTTTGGAAGACAGTGAGCGTCTGTTTTCTGAATAATTTTATGAAATGGTTCTTGTTAGGATTTTGAGTAAGGATAGTAGCTTCCCTATCAGCTCTTGCTTACGTACAGTTCTGTGAACTTGTGTGCTGTGGAGAGGGCTGAATAGGGAACTGACCCACATGGGCCCTGGAAAATGCTGTTTGGAAAGTTAGAAAGAAAAACAGAGGATGTTAAGGTGTAACAACTTATTAGGAAGTCAGTATTTCCAAACTGCAAATCAGGCATAAAACTGAAGGAAGAAAATTCAAGTTTCTGGGCAAAAATCAGGGTTTCACAATTTCTAATGTGAATCAGTAAAGATAGATTTTGCCTTCTTTCTCTCCGTTTTGGTCTTCAGGGTGTGGATTCATGAATTCCCCTGTAATGCTGCAAACCCAGGAAGAACGCGAGGTTAGGTCACAGGAACCAGAAAGTGAAAGTGACCAAAAAAGGGGGAAATGGTGTAAACTCACTGTGGACACCTGAAAAGGGCTGGGAAAAATCAGCATGAATGGGAAAAGACATTTGGATTTTAATAAAATGAACTGAGTAGTAACAGTAACATTAATATTAATCTAAAGTGACCAAATAAGTCTTACAATTCTGAATAAAATAGTACTTTGCAAAGAAGAGTTTTAAAATCAAATTTCCCTTAAATATTTTGATATTCTGTCATTTTTGAAAAGACTGCAGACTCACAAATTTAATAATTTATTATTTAAAAAAATATCCTTCTTTACAAAAAAACAAAGTGATCACATCTCATGGCTTTTATCATAAACTGGCAATCTTTGCCTTTTGCTTCTGTTTTTCACACATGGAAAAAAATCCAGACTTACTTTCATCACTTTGGTCGTCAGAGACATTCAACAGAATTTGTTGAGAGTATCTGGATAAAATGACAGATTTATAGTGATAGGGTTCACGTAATTGTTATGACTTAATTAGTTGCCATATCAAATTTGATTTATCCTACCTGAAAATAATGAATGAAAGGGAACTATTTATATTACATGTATCTATGTGAGTTCGGTCTAATGAGTTGCATACTTCACTCAGATCCTTATTTTATCACATCAGTGCAATGAACAGCTGCACTCACTTTTTTTCTTCCTGTCTGACCAGCAGAGTCATGGAGCCCGCCTAGGGATTTTAAGTATTTTCCTCATTTCTCTTGGCTTAATCGGCCATTCATACACTTACTGAATGCCAACTGTGTGCCAAGAACTCTCCTGGATGCTGGAATTACAACAGTGAGCAAAATAAAAATAGTCCCTGTAACCTGGAGAATATAGCAAAACACCTAATCCAGGCTTATTGTGCTGGGGAAAAAACTTTGCTTGAATTAGTTCTATCAAAGTGAGGCTTAAATGACAGGGCTGAGCTATCCACCCTGAGATGGAGCGGGGCTGCAGGGGGAGGGCCTGTGGGAGGGTGGGCCTGCAGGGGGGAGGGCCTGCAGGAGTGAGGGCCTGTGGGAGGGTGGGCCTGCAGGGGGGAGGACGTGCATGAGTGAGGGCCTGCAGGAGGATGGGCCTGCAGGGGGGAGGGCCTGCAGGAGTGAGGGCCTGCGGGGGGGAGGGGCTTGCAGGGGTGAGGATCAGCAGGGGGAGAGCCTTCAGGAGGGAGGGGCTGCAGGGGGAGGACCTGCAGCAGGGAGGGGCTGCTGGAGGGAGAGCCTCCAGGGGTGAGGGGCTTCAGGGGGGAGGGTCAGCAGGTGGGGAGGGCCTGTAGGGTGGAGGACCTTCAGGAGGGAGGGACTGCAGGGGGAGGGCCTGCAGGGGGGAGGGATTTGGGGGGAGGGCCTGCAGGGGGGAGGCAGCAGCATCCTTGGCCTTGTGTGGGAAGCACCAGGCCCGTGTTCATGCACCCAGCAAGGTCCCTGTGCTTGGAGTTAGGGCAGCAAGTTGAATGGTGGGAGGGAAGCCGAAGGGGTGATTTGGGGTCAGATTTTCAGAGGGTTTATGAGTAATAATAACATTTCTGACTTTTCTTCCAGTGATAAGGAATGGCTGAAGGTTTTTGAGAAGAGTAATGGGGAATAACATACAGTTACCATTTTACACTTCGGCCTTTATGATCAATGGTTTGGAGAAGCAAAACTGAAGGCCGGTGAAAGGCGAGTGGTGGAGTAATCCGGCAGCGTGTTTAGGAGCCAGGAATTGACAAAAAGGGGTGAAAATAGTGGCAGTGTTTGAGACCTGTCTGGGTAGCCTAATTAGTGCTACCCGGGACTTACCGTTACCTGAGGCAGCCGCAGAGTGTGGCCGGGGGCCGGGGGCAGCCCCGTTATTACAGGCCTGGACAGCAGGCGGCTGGTGCTGAGCTGTCCCTGCGTGGTGGGCCGGGGGCGGCCCCGGTGTTGGGCCTGGACCGCGGGCGGCTGGTGCTGAGCTGTCCCTGCATGGTGGGCCGGGGGCGGCCCCGGTGTCGGGCCTGGACCGCGGGCGGCTGGTGCTGAGCTGTCCCTGCGCCGTGGGCCCGGGCGGGCGCAGGGCAGGTTGGGGGAGACGCTGACTGAGGCTGTCCGGGCCAGGCGAGTTCGCAGCGCTGTTGGACTGATGGGGGCTAATGAGCTGGTCTCAGTAGGTAATGTAGGGTCTCAAGTGAAGAGAGAAATAAAGGCTGCAGTAGAGTTCATTAAAATATTACTGTCTCTGACTTTTACCCCGCTGTTTGAAAGGGACTCAGTGCTCCACATCAACAATCACTGGGATAATTTCACACTGAGTTTTGAAGGATAATGTTTCGTGATGAGCAATTCTCTGGCTTCCTCATTGTCCACAAATGGGCAATGTATTGACTGCAGTCAGGTAAGTATTTGATTCGTTGAGTATGGGATTGTGGAGTGTGAGCCACGAGAACCATCCTAAATGTGTAGCATTACTCTTCAAAAGGCAGTTTTGGTTTTATCACATGATGCAAGTGCTAGAAACAAAGTTAGGGATTTGCTTTTCAGTTTCAGCTGTGCCTTTACAAAAAATAATCCGTAAGCAAAGGAGAAACTATCTTCTAAATAATGGGAAAATATCATTTTCTGTTTGAGTTTTTAATGTTTTGTGTGTCAAATTTGAATGTGTTTTCATCTTTAAGCATTATTTGATTGCAAATAAAGGACTTCGTTAATTGTTCTTATATTATTTACAAATAACACGTTGGAATTTGTGCCCTACTAGTTAAAATGGTAAGATTTGGTTTTTGATGGGTGGATGCTGAGACAGGTTTATGGCTATTTGGGAAAGAAATGTAGCAATGTGAGAATCTCTTGCTCGAAAGGCACTTTGTGAGTTATTTGGTGTTGTGTCTTACGGTATGCACTGCGGTTTGCATTCGTTTCCATGTGGAACAGAGAAGTCTGTGTTTATTTCTCACATCATTTTCTAATGTGGAACTGTGCCAAGTGTGTACTTGAAGTTTGCTGCCAGCTGTTGGGTGGGGGAAGGGAAGGAACGGAAGGAGCTGTGTTACCCTGGTGCAGGGTGACAGGGGAACAGCCAATGTTTCCCATCCGAAAACCACTTCCTATTATCTCATGAGAAATAGCAGTCTCCTGCGGTCGGTTTTTTATTTGTAATAGGTAATGTAGCATGGAGAGTCCTCTATAGTTATTGTCATTTGTAAGTTTCAGGACACTGATTTCTGAGCCCTGGAGTGGAATGTGAGCTGTCCCTTGCAGGCAGTTAAAGCAGAGTCCCAGAGAGGGTGTGGCAGCATGTTGAAGCGGCCAGGAGGGCAGTGTCCAGTGCTGGCAGCAGGGCAGGGATCTGCAGTGTCATTTTCTTTCTTTTTTTTTTTTTTTTTATTAAATCATAGCTGTGTACATTGATATGATCATGGGGCACCATACACTAGTTTCATAGGTCATTTTCTAATGGAATTTGCTAAGTTGCCTCATAGGCTGAGATGGAGAGTTGAGTTTGAATGAAGGCAATCAAATAACCTAAACAGTGCGTTACCTTTGTTACACTTATGGTTGTATAAAATAAACAAACTTGTTTAACCTAAACATCGTGGCAGGCTTTCTTACAGAAAATTGTATTAGTATGTCTGGAGAATTTTCATGTTGCTTTCAAGTAAATGAAAAGAGTGGTGCTAAGGCCAGTGGGGGACTGGCTGCTCAGAGACTGTTAACTTTAGAGAGAGCAGTCCATGGGCAGTGGTAAGCGCTGCTCACTCTTGGTCTAGTCAGCTTCCCTGCCCCTTCTGGTGACAGCCCTGCTTTCCTACCACATTTGAAGGCACACACACAGCTTGGGCTGGAGCACCACAGTTTCCGCATCCAGGCCCAGGGATTTGACGACAGCAAATCTTGTCAGAGCCCCTCCCCAGGATGGGCAGGGGTACTATTGGCAAGCCAGGCTGGGTGTTTACAGTTCTGGAAAGAAGTCCATTTAAGTATCAGTCAGGATGGGATAGATTATAACATAATGACAAGTGTCATGAAAATATCAATGGCTTAGTGCAACAGGAATGTATGGTAAAATCTCTGGGGAATATAACAGACTGGTCAATATACAGAGGGGGTCAACATAAGGAACTAAGCCTGCCATACTGATATGCACTTGGGGTGTATGTCTGTGCTGTGAAAATGAGGTCAACATAAGGAGGGGTCAGGGCAGGGACGGGTCAGCTGTGGACATTGCACTGTATTTACTTGTCACACATGGGTCCAGGTAATATAATATGAAATTTCAGACTTTCATAAATTACTTTTCCTCCCTCCATCCCTCCCTCTCTCCCAACATCCCTTCCTTCTTTCTTTCCTGTCTTTCTTTCCTTTTATCATTCTTTTTTTTTTTTTTCTGCTTAAGTTAGTATGAATTGGGCTTTTGTCTTTTGCAGTTGAAAGGATCATTTGAAAAACAAACCTACTAGAATTTTATTCAGTGGACAGGAACACTAAGGAGAGTGGGGCAGGCAGAGCCAGGGTAGCAACAGCAGGGATCTACCCGGGGCTGAGCGGGCCCTCAGCTGTTCCCACTGCAAGACTCCAGCGTTCACTCGGAGTTAGACTAGAAGTGCTCCCTACCTGCAGAAGGGAGGGAATTTGCACAGGACTTAGGCCACTTAAGGACAGGGATTTAAACCAGAGAACGGTTTCCTGACTTTTCCTGCAGAGACCTACTTGTTGCTTTATCATCTCTCAGTAAATGTGGAACTTGTTATGCAGAAGAGTTTTGAAGGCCATTTCTTTACAGAGCATCTGAAGGGAAGGAGAGGTATAGGTGAGGTTGGCCAACACAGTGGGTGCACTGCCCACGAGCTGAGAATTGTCTTAAAATATGCCATAAGTAATTATTTTCATTATTTATGGCAGCAAAAGCAATACTTGAATTAAAAGAACTATCTATAGAATTACAGAGCAAGTCTTTGATAGAAGAGGCTTTGTGGCATCAGCTCACGAGGTGGTGTTATGGGCCAGGCCCCTGCTGTGTGCTGTAACCGCTGCTGAAGACCAGAGACTTTGGTGGGACAGCGAGACGTTGAAATTGGTGATTCAGTGTTCAACTTGGGGATTTTAAGGCTTCATCAGATCTGGATTCTGGACTTTGGCAGATAAATCTGTGATGCAGATCAATCTTAAGCATTTTGTATTGTTAACCGTATGCTGCGTTTTATCCTTAGGAACTAATCTCCAAAGTAATTTGATGAAAGATGTTACAGTATCTTACTCATTTGGAGATACGTTTCATGTACATGAAACTCTTTGCACATGGTACCTGCCCAGCCTCAGTCTTTGAAACTTATAATCTTAGTTGGTACTCAGTTCCAATCATGTGTCACTTAACGGTGAGGACACGTTCAAAGAAATGCATCTGTAGGTGAGTTTGTCATTGTGAGAATGCCACACAAGAGGGGATGTGGCACGGCCTGTTGCTCCCAGGCCACAGACCTGCAGGCATTTGTGACACAGTGGCAAGTGTCTAAGTGTATCTAAACATAAACAAGGTGGTGGGCTGTGCCAGGTAGCCTTAACGTCGCTAGGTGATAGGAATTAATTATAATCTTATGGGGCTACTCTTGTATATCCCGGCCTTGACCAGATTTCATCATGGTGCGTGTCACTGTAGATGACAGTTAAGCTTTGTTCTCCAAACTTAATCAAGGAATCGCGTATATGACACAGACTTGACCTTACCTTTGCCGTGAGGAGGGGACACCTGCTCCTTGTGGAGATGGGGTGTGTACCTTAGCGCCATTGGCCCCTCAGTCAGTGGATTTCCAAAAGTTAAACAATTTTTCTCGTAGGTGGAAAAATATTTTGAAAAAAATTCTTTTTGCCATTTCTAAGTTGCGAAGCAAGAAAAAATTAGAAAGGTATAATTATTACAATGTAACAATAGCATACTGTCTCCTATTGGAATTACAAACATTATCACAATGGTTCCCTGGGTTCCTGCCGCTGGCATGATCACCAGTATAGCAGAAGAGGCAGAGCCCTGACTCACGCTGCCCGTCACTCAGCTCCTTGCTGCAAAGCCTCCATACGCTCCACGTTCTGGCCACACAGAACCCTGGATGCTCTCCCCAAACCTGACGTACTGTTTATCTCAGTTGACCTCTTTACAGTCTTTTCTTCTTGCCTGTTTTGAGCCGTCTCCTCCTCACTGTCCCTGGTACATCTACCTACTCGTAGACGTTTTCTGTTCCTACTGTACTCACGAGTGATGCGATATTTCTGGTGTTCCTCCTGAGTGTGAGGTAAAATTGCATTTCCCCATAAACATCTGAGTTTGTGATCACATGACTTTCTTTGACCAATGGAAGGAAGTGGAGTCCCTTAATGCCCAGTGGGGTCTTTAAAGGCCAGCACGCAATTCCTGCATCTCCACGCCCGACATGGTCGCCAGGGCCGCTGCATATACCATGTTTCAGGCTTGGGTCACAAGGCACAACCAAGTCGAGAACTTTCACTTTGTGCATGTGGAAAAGAAATCCTTGCTGTTCTAAGTTACTAATACAGTGGGATAGTTTATTAACTAAGCGAACCTAGCTCTTGGTGACAGGTGCCCCTATAATGAGCTTCTCTTTCCTCCTGGTTAACTGTTGATTGCATTTTTGAGAATTTATCATGTCCCAGTCCCTGTGCAATGTGCTTTATTTATATTATTGCATTTGTTAAGAGTGTTAACCACTTGTTCAAGGTCATGCTGTGTGATTCCATAGCCCAGGCTCCCAGCGGCTGCTTTCTCTGCCCTCCTGGGTTTCATGGTTCGCTAAGTATCTATAAGCACCTGCTGTGTGCCCAGCTCTGGACTAGGTTTGAGGATGAAAAGATGAATCAGAAAGTTCCTATCTATGAGAAAATAAGGATATTTTGGAGAGAGACAGAAATTTTGGCAAGTACGTGCGATGCCAGGTCAGTGAAGGTGACACATGGTGGGTGCTCCATACTCGGAGTCAAAATCTGTCCCTTTCACTGTCTGGGCTTGGACAAGTGTCTTTCTCTGCAATCCTCCATCTCTTTGTCTTCTGTTCCTCATTCTTAAAATGGGGGAATTTTTAGACAAGCGTTAAGATACAGATGGCGATCTACCTCAAATTAACATTAGCACTGAATGAGAGAAAGTCTTCTGGGCGCCCGAGAGCAGACACCCTGTGGTGTTTGTGTTTGCGTTTGTGTTGCTGGAGCAGAAGATTCACCAAGTGCACAAAGGGAGGAGTCAAAACGTTCCTGAGGGAAAAGGAGTAGATGCTTGACTGGAGGAGGTGATGCTCGACTTAAGTTCTCAACAGAAGTCATTTTCCTCTGACAGGAGGTGGGAAAGGGAGATACACTCCAGGATAAGGCTGTACTATGAGCAAATCGTGAAACATTTGGGAAGCGGCAACAGGTTTATTATTAGGGAGAAATGTTGGGAACCTTCTGTGCAGGTGTGCTGGGCAGCCTAAGACGAGTGAACCCCACTGCAAGGTCCAGGCCAGGCCACACAGAGCCTTTGGAAGGGCTTACTCTGTGCTTTTTTTTTTTTTTGTAAATACGGGGTATGGAAGCCTGGGAGCCTTCTCAAGGGTCAGAGGGAGTTGTAGATGAAGGGAAGGAAGCCAGCCGAGACTGCTGCAGGGAGAAAGGGTAGAGGCTGAAATGAAGGCAGAGGGCTGGGAAGGAGGCAGGGGAGAGGAGGGAGGCTAAGGAGTTACCGTTGATGAGACACATCCCAGTGTTAAATTTCAAGGAGCGAGGGAAACGAGAGATCCCAGGAAAGCTCCCAGATTTCTGATTTAGTAACTGGAGAAATGTTTGTAATAAAGATAGAGAGTGCAGAATTGTTTTGTTGTTATTTTTTAGCTGTCAAATTTTCTGTGTAGGAATTACTTTAAAAACTCATACAACATGAAAAATGTTCACAGTGAACAGAGAAAATCCACTACACAGACCTGTCCCTGTCATCTTTCCCCTGTACGTTAAAACCATATAGATGTTTAATTACAATTATCATCTTAAACAAAGTAGCACTGGGGAAATGTTCCTTTGTCGTGAAAAGCAGCTTTCTGGATTTCTGCTGACGTACGTACATATCCCTAGAGCTACTTGGCTCGTTGTGTAAAAGGGTAAGTGGCACCCTGTCAATTTACGGTTCTTCCACTTGTCTCTACTTTCTAAGTACTGCTCTCAAGGACGCATTCCCGCATCTGTCCTTGCAACTTGAGAATATAGAAACTGATTTTTTGAAGAAGCAACTTGAGAATATAGAAACTGATTTTTTGAAGAAGCTCTGTGCATGTGGCTTTGAGGCAGTTAATGGACTTGTCAGCTAGTCAGGTTAGTATTTCAGAAAGTGCTGATTTAGGAGAGACGGATGAACTGGAGTTAAATACTTGTAAGGAATGAAAACATGAATGAGACTTGAAGCTGTAGGCAGCGATTCATTTCCTGAGGGTATCTACTGAAGGTCTGTGATTTACCAGGTACTGTGTTTGGATTATCCTTGGGATATTTTGGTCTCTAAATCCACAAAGCTTTACTGCACAAGGAAGACAATAACAAAATGAATTGTCACAAATAAATTTTCCATTAAAGCTGTTATGAAAGTTATAAAAGAGAAGCAATAGGTGCTAAGAAGAACCCAGCCGTCAGATTTGGTGGTAGGGGAAGCAGCCATTTCTTTGATAACTGTACATAAGGTTTTCTTTATGTGCGCATGTGGACACATGCACTTTCTATTATGCTAAAAAGGAGGATACGTGGAATTGTAAGAATTGGCTTAGAAAAGTAGAAGTAATCCCAGTTTGGATGCTCATTCATGTGCTTTTAGCACCTGCTTCAGCAAACTGGCAGGTAGTATTACATTGTTTATACTTTGTTCAGTGAATAACATTTAAGTTACTGCCAATTCTTTGTTATAAAAGTAACTACTTCAGAAACAACACATCTATCACTGAAATTTCCCTTTTTTTCCTTTTCTAATACTGTGTCTATGTCCAGGTGTTGGTGTGCCCGTGACCGTACTGACGTCACTGTGTGCCCAGGATGTACAGCATCCCCGTGTGCCCATGACTGTATTAAAGTCACTCTGTGTCCAGGATGTACAGTGTCCCCGTGTGCCCCATGACTGTATTAAAGTCACTGTGTGCCCAGGATGTACAGCGTCCCCATGTGCCCATGACTGTATTAAAGTCACTCTGTGTCCAGGATGTACAGCGTCCCCGTGTGCCCATGACTGTATTAAAGTCACTCTGTGTCCAGGATGTACAGTGTCCCCGTGTGCCCATGACTGTATTAAAGTCACTCTGTGTCCAGGATGTACAGTGTCCCCGTGTGCCCCATGACTGTATTAAAGTCACTGTGTGCCCAGGATGTACAGCGTCCCCCTGTGTGCCCATGACTGTATTAAAGTCACTGTGTGCCCAGGATGTACAGCGTCCCCGTGTGCCCATGACTGTATTAAAGTCACTCTGTGTCCAGGATATACAGTGTCCCCGTGTGCCCCATGACTGTATTAAAGTCACTCTGTGTCCAGGATGTACAGTGTCCCCGTGTGCCCCATGACTGTATTAAAGTCACTGTGTGCCCAGGATGTACAGCGTCCCCCTGTGTGCCCATGACTATATTAAAGTAACTGTGTGCACAGGATGAGGAGTGTCCCCACCGTGTGCCTGTGACTGTACTGAAGTCACTGTGTGCCCAGGATATAGAGCACTCTCCGTGTGCCCGTTACTGTACTGAAGTCACTGTGCCCAGGATGTAGAGCGTCCACCGTGTGCCTGTGCCTGTACTGAAGTAACTGTGTGTCCAGCATGTAGAGCGTCCCCACCCCCGTGTGCCTGTGACTGTACTGAAGTCACTGTGCCCAGGATGTAGAGCGTCCACCGTGTGCCTGTGCCTGTACTGAAGTAACTGTGTGTCCAGCATGTAGAGCGTCCCCACCCCCGTGTGCCTGTGACTGTATTGAAGACACTGTGTGCCCAGGATGCAGAGCATCCCCAGGGTGCCTGTGCCTGTACTGAAGTAACTGTGTGTCCAGCATGTAGAATGCCCCTACCCCTGGTGCCTGTGACTGTATTGAAGACACTGTGTGCCCAGGATATAGAGCGTCCACCTGTGCCTGTACTGAAGTAACTGTGTGTCCAGGATGTAGAGTGCCTCCCTTTCCTCCCTCCTGACCCTTTGCAGGTGCCCTCCCTCCCCGCTGGTGGAGAGGTGCTGAGGAGGGAACATCTGTGGGGGAAGAATCTGGGTACTCAGTGGTTTCTGGAAGCTGCCCCCTGTTGCTCAAAGGTCTTTCACTGTGGTCATTCTTACGTTTTCTCTAGACTGCCTTTCAGCTACTACATGAGGTGTTAGAAGTGTCATTTTTGCTACTGAATGTTACTTCTCTGGTTTTACAGTTTAACTGTTTCCTGCTTAGTGGGGGGTCCCACCTGCCTTGGTCCATCCATCACTAAGGCACACACTGAAACAGGACAAAGCACCAGGGAGCCTTTGCGGAGTTACTGCTGGAGTCGTGTGTGGAGGAGCTGTGTGTGTTCCTGTGTTCCTGCTCCTGCCGATGACCTTAATATGGTCCCTATCCTAAACTTACTCGTGCAGATTCTTTGGAAAATATTGTAAAAGATGCTCGTGGGTTGCGAAATTTGGTTCAAGATACATCTGAAAAGGAAGCCATCGTTGGTATAACTAGCGAAATATATTTTAATGTAATTAGTTTGTTCTTTTACCTATCTACTGTCTTCTAAACTTTAACCTGATTTTGTTTTCATATTGGGGGTAAAACAACTTCTGTGTTATCTAAAGAAATACCGGCCAGGTCAGACTTCACACTGTTTCTGCCTTTGGACTGGAGACGTCAGTTTGGGAACACTTCAGCTTTGTGGGACTTGAACTTGATATCTTATGTATCCCCTCATTATGAAAAAGAACACAGAAATATCTTACTT
The DNA here is from genome assembly GCF_027406575.1 of Nycticebus coucang. Lineage (NCBI taxonomy): Eukaryota > Metazoa > Chordata > Mammalia > Primates > Lorisidae > Nycticebus > Nycticebus coucang. The sequence goes on along the minus strand of NC_069784.1, from coordinate 138,950,508 downwards.
TTTCAAATTTCACGAAAACATGTCAACTGTGAAGTCATTAGTAGGGTCATTTCCAGGTCCTTGGAAGAGGCCTGTGCAAGCCCTGGGCTGGACACACTTTGTGGGGAATCTGTGTGCTCTTCTCCTAAACACTGTTACTGCTCATTTTCCACAGGGATTGAACTTGCACGTGTGCAGAATATCCAGTGGCGTATTTATTTCTTTAGACCTCATTCATTAAAATTGAAATTCTTCCTGAGTGAGATGAAAACCACGACTGCGTAGCACAGAGGCGAGCAGGTTGCTCCCGGCTGGGAGCTGCCCGGAGCCTCTGCTGAGACGGGGTGTGAGAAAGATGGCTGGTGACTGGGGCGAGCTGGGGGACGAGGAGGGGACACAGGAGAGGCCTGCTGAGATGGGGTGTGTGAAAGATGGCTGGTGACTGGGGCGAGCTGGGGGGACGAGGAGGGGACACAGGAGAGGCCTGCTGAGACGGGGTGTGAGAAAGATGGCTGGTGATTGGGGCGAGCCTGGGGGACGAGGAGGGGACACAGGAGAGGCCTGCTGAGACAGGGTGTGTGAAAGATGGCTGGTGACTGGGGCGAGCTGGGGGGACGAGGAGGGGACACAGGAGAGGCCTGCTGAGACGGGGTGTGAGAAAGATGGCTGGTGATTGGGGCAAGCCTGAGGGACGAGGAGGGGACACAGGAGAGGCCGGCTGAGACGGGGTGTGAGAAAGATGGCTGGTGATTGGGGCGAGCTGGAGGGACGAGGAGGGGATACAGGAGAGGCCTGCTGAGATGGGGTGTGAGAAAGATGGCTGGTGATTGGGGCGAGCTGGAGGGACGAGGAGGGGACACAGGAGAGGCCTGCTGAGACGGGGTGTGAGAAAGATGGCTGGTGATTGGGGCGAGCCTGGGGGACGAGGAGGGGACACAGGAGAGGCCTGCTGAGACGGGATGTGAAAGATGGCTGGTGACTGGGGCGAGCTGGGGGGACGAGGAGGGGACACAGGAGAGGCTCAGGGGACTTGTTTACTGTCTGCGATTTGTTACCACTGTGGGACACTTTAGGATGTTACTTCTTTGATTTGTGATACGACTTCCTTCTGCCACTGCCAAAGCCTGTGGAGGAGGCTGAGGCTGAGGGAGGGCTGAGAAGAGAAACAGACTGGTCATGGAGGAAGAGGCTGAGTGAAAAGGCGCAGACCCGGAGCCAACCTGTGTCTTCCCCTGTTTCGCTTCGTATAGCATGATCTTAGTATCTGTTTAAAAAGAAATATGGATTGTAATTGTATGTACCCTTGTGTTGACCCAAAATTTAAAAAAAAAAAAAATGATCACAAAAGTAATTCTTTCCTTTTGCTTTCTGCTGTCTACCACATAATAGTAATTACTGCAACCAGGAGAGAATTGGGCTAGGTGTTAATAGTGGTGGATAAGGCCCCTCTTTACATTTAGACACTTGAAGAGTTATGGGACTCTTTACATTTAGAGACTTGAAGAGAAGGCAGAATTATTAATATAAACTACCTTTAACTAAATAGGCACGTAAGAACAAATAAGTGAAACTATCAGAAAACAGAAGATAGCCTGCCTGCCTAATCTATGGACATGTTTAGAAACACTAAGACGTTACCTATTAGCGAGTGCCTGATGTCAAAATGTTAGGAAGCCATGGGATGTAGAAAGGAGGAACTCTTGAAAATAGTTACTCTTGTGAAATGAATTTAAAGGACAGGGCAATTGAATGTTGAAGTATTGGAGTCTGCTCGTTCCCGGGCACCTCAGTTTCCTCATCGGGCCATCGTGTGACTTATCGTAATGCCACCAAGTCACATAGAACATTGCAAAATTCATAGCACTCAATACATCTTAGCAAATTGTGTGTAATACAGAACTGGTCGTGAAATAAAATGTTATTGTTATCATTTTATAGCAGCTAGAAAAAAATACTGATCCTTAAGCCTTTGAGCAGTATGTTTGGCTAATGTTGCCTTTAATACTGGGTATGTTTAAAGAATTAAGTCCTTACTTAGGAGGCAGGAGTGGAGGGAAAAGAGTAGGTGCAGCATTTGAAAATACCAGGTTTTGATTGTACTGGATACAGTCATGTCAGAGTCATTAAGGGCAATTTCGTGGGGCCTGAGCGTCCTGCTGCGGCAAACACTTGGTGTCCCTGATTAAATAGTCTCCAGGCCATTACAAAGTACACAGTGTGGGAGTCCAGAGGTCTCATGAGGAAATATGTGGGTGGGTTGTAGAGAGAAAAATCAAGTGAGGACGTTAGTGCCGGGGGTGCAGGGAGTGGGAAGCCGGCCGGGTGCTGCACAGGTGGCGGGAGGCCACCCCAGCACACTGTGTGGACTGTGTGCGTGCACGCATACACTGTCTGCTTGCTTGAATAGAAAGCAGCATTTTCAAAAGGCAGCCCACTTTCTCATTGGATTAGGTTTCCCCTCATCTGTAGACATCACTTGACGGAGAACTCATTCACTGCCACTGCCACACAGAGCCGTTCTTCAGAACTGGCTGCTGCCTCACTCTCTCTCCTGAGTGGTTGGTGTCATGGCACGGCTGCACTGTCTTGGCAGTGTGTCCCCAGCATGTAGCGCCGGAAACCCAGCGAGCCTTTTAGGGTCCCAGGAGCCCCAGAGGAGGAGAGGAGATGATTGGTTACAGTGTGTCGGGGGGGTCTCCTTGGGCTTGGGGATGTGGATTTGACAGAGACGAAACCCCTGGCTGAGGAGTGGGGTGTGAGGTGTGGCGAGGGAGGATTCCAGGGCCAGACTGTGATGTCAGCGGCACCGAGGGAACAAGCTTGTCTTCAGCCTTCAGCAGTTGGAATCTGTTGGGAGGGCGGTTGGTCCATCCTTGGCCTGAGAGAGTTGGGCAATGGAAGACCTGGTCAGTGTCACCTGTGACTCCAGGTAGAAAGAAAGTAACCTAAGGCTTTGTGCCAGTCTGCGGGTTCCCAGGATAGTCTGAGTGACAGATGCCAAACTGAGGAGTGAAGCACGGAAGAGGCCCCGAGGCCTGCCCACAGGCTCTGTGTACGGCCGCAGAGGTTGTTCCCGCTCCCGTCTGTGACCCCAGCAGTGGACAGTTAACTGTGGTATGGAAAGATTATATGGTGAGGAGGGGGCTTGTTCATATGATAATAGCAGCAGATGCTGACTAAGCTGTGTCACAGGCATTTTCTCTGCCTGTTTACAGACCCTGAGGTTCCCTGAGATGTCGCTTTAGGTACCAGCATGTAACTGAGGCACACTCATATTTTCCTAATTAACACTGGTTTGGCGATGGAAATAGTGGCTCTGGGGTTCCTCTGATTTCTTATTACTTCAACAGGTGAGAAGAGACATTAGTTAGAAAATAAATATTAACAACTGATTGTAATGAAATGTTATCAGAAGAAAGCTTGGAAGGAGGTAGTCCTGAAGAAGAAAAAGAAAAAGCTGCAGAGGCATTGTGTTTGCGGCGGAGAGAGGTTCACCCTCTTGCAAAGGACTGAGTTGGACTGCACAACGGTCTTCTCACTTTGTGAAGGAACGAGGGCTCACGTTGCGAGGTTTGCGAAAGCTTCTCTGTGTATACTGGTGTTAGTAAGCTTCCTTCAGCATAGCATTTATTACTTGCTAGAAATGTTGGCCGTCATGGATGGTAGTGGAGGAGTTGGCATAAAATGTATTATGGTTGTAGCTTTTAAAATTCCTCCACAATTGTCCTATAATACGATAATTCTAAGATTACTGGAGAAAATACATTAGAATATACTAGAAGGTGTAGATTAGGGGTGTTGCTCACCTCTTTTGAAGGGTTGGTGAGGGAGAAAAGAGAAAGATCATTCCATAGAGAAAACCGGGACCACTTGCAGACTTGAGGGAGGATGGTGTGAGGCAAGGGGCTTCTGAAGGTCCTGACCCAGTCTCTTTATTTTAAGTGAGTTAAAGTCCATAGCCACACCGCTAGCTGGTAGCAAAAGCAGGTCTTCCCACCTCTAGTACAAGCTTAGTAGCTTTAACATTCCCTAATTTCTTTGAAAATTGGTAAGAATAATGGATTTTTTTCTTTTAAAATTGATGTGTGATTCTACCCACTGTATGAACTTAACAGGAAATAGAGAACCCAAGAAACCAAGAAATCATTTATTGAACAACTGTCATGTTCCAGACAGTATATTAAGAACTTTACATGCATTATCTTTATTAGTCTTCATGATAAGCCTAAGATTGGTGGTACTATTATCACCATTTTACAGATCTGAACCTTCAGACAAGTCTATTGCCAAGGTAACATGGCCGTGACCACACCATACGCACCTTGACTATGAAGGAAGGAAAAAAACCGTCCTTTCATGATATGGAACAATTTCAGTACCACTGTCTTATGTTTGGAAAATTTTGAATACAGTTTTGCTAAAAAACATTTTTCCATTATTTTTCCTTTTTTAAAAGAAATCTTGACAATGAATTGCCAATGCATTCCATGTTAACTCTTAAAAGTTACATTTTTAAGATCTTTTAGATATTGTTAGTTTTTTGATGCTATCTCTAAGATCTGGAAATCAGGGGAACAGAAGTTAAATATGAGTGGTAAAATTTACTTTAAAAGACTTTGCAACAATAAATTCTACCATTCTCAGATATAGTAAAATAACTGCTAAAGTGTATGTTGGTATTTTAAGATCTAACTAGCAAACTGACAGGTGTGGGGATTATTTCCTCAACAAAAAATAAGTGGGAAAAAAAAGTCTTCTTTAAATTAGACTCCTGAGTGGTTTCTCGGACTGCTCATGGCATTAGTAGGCCAGCAGACCTGGGACCAAAATCTGACCTGTGCCAGCATAGCTCCTGCTGCTGTTACGTGGTTAGTTCAGGGGAGCGTCTTCTGCCTCACTCTCACATGTGGGCCGCACAGCTGCCTTCAGTGGCTCCTCCTCTTTTCCTATTATACAAGGCTCAGAGTCTTGTTTCCTTATTCGCTTCTGTTTACACAAATTATAATAGGGACTAAGGGCTTGTGAAGTACCAAACCCAAACCCAAACTGTAAGTTGACCTAGTATCATCCAACTTTCTCTTGTCTGCTTTAGTTTGGCAATGCTGAGCTCTTGTCCACAGCTATTAAGCTATCTGGAAAAGATTGAAGTTGTGCTTCTGAAGTGGACTTGTTTCTACGTGCTACATTTGGATTTATTTGAAGGAGTTTTTACTTCCATTAATTGGTCATATTTAATATCATACCTAAGTTATTTTAATACTAATAAACCCAGATTACCTAAAGGGAGAAAACACTTTATTGTGTGTATGGTTAAAACCTGAGTTGTAGAAATACTTGAGTGCAGATACAACCAGAGAGCCATTGGCTTTTCTATGTGTTTTTTCTTTTAAGAATTGAGACCTTTGTGACTAACTCCACACTGAGACTGACTGGGCTTTCAGTGCTCTGTATTAGTAGATCATGCTTAAAAAAGCTGAATACACAGGGACATTTTTTTACCCATGCTCTGTATGTGTGGATTTGCCATGTATTTATTTATTAAACAGATATTAGGTGCTCATAGTGTGCCCAGCACTCTTTCAGGACCTGGGAATGTAGCATGAACAAACATAAAAGCCATCACTGTCCTCCGAGATATGACATAAGGGGGAGGAGGGATAAGACGGAAATGAACAGATCAGTAAAATATGTAGTGTGTCAGATTGGTGATAGGTGCTATGGAGAAAAATTTTTAAAGCAGTGAAAGGTGACAGGAAATGCGGGTATAATTTTCATTGTCATGGGCAGGGAGGGCTGCACAGAGAAGGTGAACTGGGACTGTTTAGAGTAGGTCAGCTGTTCAAAGGGATGGTGACAAGACTTTGAAGCAGAGGGAAGCAACAGCAAGTGCAGGCATGGGACGTGGGCGCGTGGCCAGCACGTCTGGAGGTGCGGCAGGAGGCCCTGTGTGGGCAGGGGAGGCTTCGAAGTAGGATGTTGGAGCCCATCAAGGACTCTGCCTGCGCTCTGAGTAAGATGGGAAGCTGTTGATGAGCAGTAAGCAGAAGAATGGTCTGAGCTAACTTACTAAGATTTCTCTCACTGCTGTGCAGAGGATGGACTACAGGAGAGGCACAGAGACCAGCCTGGGCTGCTGCTGGTGGCTCGGGCCCTCGGGCAGCAGAGGGCCAGATGGAGCGGTTGGGGATGTGGATCCTTTTTAAAGGTACAGCCAACAGGATTTCCTGAGGGACTGGATGTGAGTAGGAGAGGAAGATGCCAAGGATGGCATGGAGGCAGCCTGAACCAGAAGAGTGGAGGAAGATCAGGTGTTTGGTTTTGGACTAGGTTCAGAATGTTTCTGTCTCCTCAATTCATATGTTGAACCTTATCACCAAGATGACAGCATTAGAATGCGGGGCCTTTGGGAAGCTATGAGGTCACAAGGGTTCTACTCTCATGAATCAGATTAATGCCGTGGCAAGAGGCCCTAGAGCCAAGCGAGGACAAAGCAAAGGTGCCCTCTATGAGGAACTCACCCTCACCAGACACCAAATCCACTGGCGCCTTAATCTCGGACGTCCCCAGCCTCAAGCACTGCAAGCAGGACGGTTCTGCCTGTCCATTACCCGGGGGAAGATATTCTGTTACTATAGCCTGAATAGACTTAGACATGTTAATTGGATATATAGAGTAGGTGCCTGATGACAATATGACAGAAGTCTAAGTACTAAAAGCTGATTAAAATGAGGACTGATTTTCATTTGAGACTGTGATAATGGAACGTGGATAAGCATTTCATAGGTATGTTGTCATGGGGTTGATTTTGTTCATTTAAATTGACTAGAACCATAAGTTGATAGCAGTCTTTAATTCTGGTTGTTCAGTAGGCCTGCATTAACTTTGCAGGTGTCTGTCTGTATGATCATTCAGCCAGTTTTCTTGACTCTATAATGTAGCCAGAGACATCTAGCCCGCTGTTCTGTAACAGTGATGGGCACAGCTTCAGTGGGGAGGACAGTAGTGTGAACATCATCAGAGGACAGACACACAGACAGGAGGGGTGGAGGATAGGGCAGGTAAGCTGCGGGGTGGGCCCCTGGAGGAGCTGGCCGACGTTAAGGGAACAGGCTACAGTCCCGTCCAGGCTACTGGACCTGGACTTTAGACCTACTGGTGATTAGGACTGCCAGGCTTCTGTAGTCAAAAGAGTGAGGGTTTTAAAATCAGACAGATTTGGTTCAGACTCCAGCTTTGCCAACTGCTAATTTGTCTCTAAGAAATCCAGCTTCTCTGAATCTCAGTTTCTTCACTTGTAGATTGGGAATATTAACTTCAGGATCTGGGTCTTGTTTACTATTCTAGACTTATCTCCTGCCATTCTGTTAAGTGTACTTCTCTTTCAGATTCAGGAGAGTTTATGGTTCCCAGGCTTAGCAGATTCCCATTACATTATGTAATGTCATTTTTATTTTTGGTGATGCTAAATTTGCTCACTAGGTTCACATGGTGTCCGCCAGATGTCTCCACCCTAAAGGTATATTTTCTCTTTTGTAATGAGGAATCTGTGGAATGGTATTTTGAGTTTGTGTGAACATCAGGGTTTTTAGCATTCATTGATGATATTTGCATGAATTAGGACTTTGGGGCACACAAATGATTACTTTCGAAAAAATTCTACTATTCCTTCTATATTTAATGCTTGCATTCTTCTGGAAAGAAGAGCTTCCCCCTCCTCTTTCTCCCCCCCTTTTTGTTTTGCGTTGCTTTGGGCACCATTATGGACTCATGGATTCCTCCTGTGTTCAACATTCTAATACATTACTATCCTCTTTCATATCTAATGTATTACAACGTGTTACTATACTTACTATTTCTGATCCTCAAACTTTCCCAGATGGAGCCAGTGTAAGTTCTTTCAAACGTTTCCGTACTGTGTTTCTCATGTTTCCATTAGCCTCAGAAACTCACTTGCTCTTCTGGCATTTCCATATTGACTTTATTCTTTCCCATCTCAGACCTGGAATCAACCATTTCTCTAAGCAACTCTGGTTCTGTTCAGTGGGGAATGGTATTTAATAGCACTAGGGGACTCATTGCAATGTGGACATTATTCCTTCTAGACCCTATAAGTGGAAATGATGAGTTTATAATGCTGTTTCCAATTCAGATCCAGTACCAGTTCCACAGAGCTCTTTTCACCAGGAAAGGCAGTTTTAAAATTTATCATATAAGGTAATTGGTGCAGAAAGCAATTTTTAAAATTTCAGATTACTGTGAGGGTACAAATGATTCGGTTACAATGTGTGCATTTCTAAGGTAAAGTTCAAGTGGTAGTCCTCACAAAATCAGCGTGTGGCCCATGGGCACTGGCTGGAGATCCCTGACAATTGAATCCACTCTATACCAAGTGGTAGAAAGTATGTGGTTTCCCCGTTAGTTATATTATTGTTAAATTATTTTTTCTTTAGTATAAGCTCTTCTTTCATGTTTTATTATTTACCATGTGTTGGATTAGGCTTACTGCCCTATTGTTTATCATGTTTTGCTGAAGACTTTCAATGTGAAGATGTGGTCCGGATTGTAGGTACATCCTACAATTACTGAAAAATTTTACAGATAATTTAGATATAATGATCCCAAGGAAAGAGCTCAGAGAGCTGACATTGATGGAAAAGGCTGAGCTTCTACATTTTCTGAAAAGCAGCAGCCAAAGAAAGATGGTGGAACATTTTGGTGTTAGCAAGATCACAGTGAACAATGTCCAAAAAACATAAACATGAGTACTTGGAGAAATACAGTAAGGATATCAGAGGCCTATGGCAGAAAAGGAGGAAAACTTTCCTTGAGAAGATAGTGGAGTCACATTAACCTGGTTCAAACAAATAAAGGCAGTTAACACCTGACTGTTGGGGCCGATGATTCAAGAAGTCTCTAAAAAATTTGCACAGAAATTTGCAGTGGCAGATTTCCAAGCATCAAATGGTTGGCTCCAGAAATTTGAGCTGTGATATAAGATTTCCCAGAAAGTCTTGTGTGGTGAATCCAATGCAGTTCCAGTGGAAGTTGTGGAAGAGTTCATTAAAAAGTTCCAAGTCTTCACTAGAGGCTTCAAACATGGCAACATCTTTAAACTGATGAATGCAGACTCTTTCACCCTCATCATGAAGGGTGACAAATCTAAGAGTGGAAAACTTTCCAAAGAATGTTTCATAGTTCTGCTTTGTGCTCACTCAACCAGACAGAAACTAAAGCCCTTGGTGACTGGTAAATTTGCAAAGCTATGCAAATTCAAGAACCTGAAGCCCGAAGACCTCTTCATCACTTGGAGATCAAAGGCACATGGATGACTGGTGCCCTGTTTCAGGAGTTGAGGGGTGTAGATTGAGAAATGAAGAAGAAATGGTCTATTCTACTGACGGGAGACAACTGTCCTGGCCACACAAGTGAATCATCTCACAAATGTGATATCAAAATTTCTCCCTCCAAACACGATCTCAGAAATCCAACCTCTTAACCAAGACATCATCAAAACATTTAAAATGCACTACTGAGCCCAGCTCCTGTAGTGAGTCATTACTGAAGCAAACACCTGTGGTCCTCCCATGGATGTGACTTCTTCCATTGCATTGGTACTTTCAGAAAGTTTATGTCTTCTCTTCTTTGTTCCATTTTTCTTTTCTTCTGCCATCTTGTAGGCATTAATCTGTTCTATGAATATTTATTGCATGTCTTCTCTGTTCCACACACAGGTCATAGGTGATAAAAAACAGGCCAAAAATGTCTTCCCCCCATTCTTAGATTCTCTATGCCTTTTTCTGCCTGTCTCTTTTCCCATTTCCCCTGTTCTCCTGTTTCAGAATTGATCTCCCTCCATGATACTGATTTAGTGTTGTAATTCCTGCCTGTAGAACCTGAATGGGCACCCACACTACACAAGGTGCCGATTCCAAAGATGCTGCCACCTTAAATTTTGCTTGAGGAGTCCCAAAGGAAAGGCTCCTGCCTCATTATGGGCCTGATGTCTGGGGTAAAGGCTAGGTTGGAAAAGTACCGAGCCAAGGTGGAGGAAAGCGCCTCAGCTAAACGGAAGCCTGTGGACCAGGAATGAAGATCTGTGTGTGAGCAGGGTTGTCCCAGGGGGCCGGAGCGCTGGGGGCCTGAGTCCTCTATTGCAGCTCCTTCCTGAGAACTGCAGTGCACAAAGTTTCTTGTGGGGTAGGGTGCAGTTTTTAACTTTGAGAGCTTCCAGGCAAAGTATAATAAATGGGCTATAGTCAGTATATGAACTCCCTCCTTTGCCAATTGATTTAGAGGCATGAGATACCCAAGTGGGTGGGTGGAGGCTTAACTTCAGTGCCATGAACGTCATTGTGTCTTCTGGTAGAATAGAAACATTCCTCCCTTTGAAACTAAGATCTCTTCTCCAGGACCACCAAAGCATTAAGGTTGTAGGGAAAGAAAGTAAACACCGTGGCTGTAGATCACTGGTGGTAACAGTGGGTGGGGCCCTTCCTATTCCCCTGTGGATTCCTGGACCCATGAGTTCTGGCTATGGAAGAAACAGCACCATGTATTGGATGCTTGTTTAGGGCACATGCTGTGTGTAACATCCCGCAGGACACTGCTCCAGCCTTGCAAGATGTCCCATCTAGCTGGTGCTGAATCTTCAAATGCCATTTTTCTGTTCTATTAAGCCATCCTTTTTTGGGGGGTGGGGGGCGTGATTTGACTGGGGATTTGCTACACATTCGCTGTGAGGTAGGTTCCTTGATCAGGAAGAACGCTGTGTGCAGTACCCTGACAGTGACTGTGCTGAGAACTTTAATCTTGTGTTTGGTCATGTTAGATAATAGTCACGGGTTTTAGGTGTTTGATGTGGGTATCTTTGGGGAGGCCTTTTTTTTTTTTTTGCCTACCATACTATATCTGACTCCTTTACTTATGAACTGTTGAGAAGCAGAAAGATTGAGAGGTGGCAAAGATCAGTGGTAAAGAGTATGGCGTCTGAAGGCACATCTGTTTGTTTCGAAACTTCACTCAGGTAAATCTTGGCAAGTTATCTAACTTCTCGATCCTCTTTTCCTCTTGTACACAATGGGGATGATGTAAATTATCATAGGATGATTTTGAAGATCAAGTGACTTATAAATGGAAAATGATCAGTACGGTGCCACCCATGGCAGGCACGTGACACTGTTGAGTGGCTCCAGGACAAGCAGTCGGTTTGAAAAGGTTCTGCCTGAGTCAAGCGGCTGTGAGGCTGGTACCTGGGGGCAGAGACAGTGGAGGTGCTTCGTATTTATGAATGTTTGTTGAGTTGTTTGCCACATGAAGAAATACTGGGAAGATACCCAGGAAAACAGAGTTGATTGTGTTTGGGTTGAGGGAAATCTGGCGGGAGTGTGAGTTCTCAACATGGACATGGATATGTCTGTATGGTTCTAAGTTTTGAATGCATGGCCATTTGAAAAGAACAGTGAAATAAAGGAAGTTTAGAAGGTGAAAGTTCGCAGATAGAGGATTGCCTGTACTTGTCATGATTACAAGACGAGGTAGTAAGATGTCCAAGGACTTAGGTCAGGAATCTGTGTTTTTCCTTCGGTATATAGGGATCTTTCTTCTTTGAGTTGAGTCTGATTTTTATGTTCAGTGTATTTTTCTCAGCAAATCTTTCTCAGCAAACCATTTCACTGTTTTTTTCAATTGTGCTTTTAAACATAGGTAGTTTGTTTTATTTAGACTTGGTAACTAGATCATTTGATAAGACAACCATACTTTAGAAAAATGTGCTTAATTTAAAATACAGTTCTTTAATTAACTTCTTATTAAAATGGCATACAATCATATTTATAATGATTTAAAACATATGCTTCTGCATACTTAATGAGTTATGACCATATGTTTTTGGTTTTTCCATTGGTTATGTTTTTTAACCCTGCATTGACTGAAAGTGAACACTTCTGGCTGCAGTTTGCTGACTTTTTATCATATGGTACTGTATTTCTAGATACCTTCCTAGGCATCTGTGGAGAAACCTGCATTAAAATATTAGCATTTTACTTCTGTGCCGAGCTTTCTATTTTTGAAAATATATTCACAGTTTATTTAAGCCTCACAAAAGCCCTGGGAAGTAGTTGGGTCAGGCATAGTTGGTGTTAATTATCTTCATCTGTTCTTATTGTTGACTTGCTTGCGTGAAAGGGACTCACTCACTCATCCTTAGATTTCTAGTATCTAGCATACTGTTGATGTTCAAAAATTCTGACTATACAAATAAATGTACAGTTGGATAGTTAATATCCAGCTCAAGTAGGATTTAGCACTTTTGTCCATCAGGAAAGCAAAATTCTCCAAGCTTAAAATCCTCAGAGCACATAATGAGAAATTGTTTTGTTTATTGTGTTTATCATAAGTTTAATGCAAAATGCTTATTCCTATCTGACTTAGTGAATTGGGTTTGCTGTAACAAATGCCACAGATTGGGTGACTTAAACAGAAAACATTTATTTCTCATAGTTCTGGAGGCTGAGAAGTCCAAGATCAAGGCGTTAGCTGATACAGATCCTGGTGTGGGTTGTTCACCCGATGTGGCTACCTCCTTGCTCACATGCTTCAGAAAGTTCCTACCTTCCCCATCTCTTATAAGAGCACTAAGTTCTCTCTCTTCCCACCTTTGCCTCTCTCTTCCTGCCCCCTCTCCTGCACCGGAGATTAGGAATTCAATATGTGGATTTTGGGGGCACACAAACCAACCCTGAGTGCATAGCACCAACCTTCTACGAAAGCATGGTGAGGTTCCATTTAGATTAGAAGGCCCAAATTGTTCTTCTCTATAGGAAAGATTTAAATTCACAACTGGCTATTTTTGCTTTTATGAGTGCTAAGAGCTGGTAGGTTAGAAATGAAACAGAAAACAAATTTTCTTACCTCCCATTACTCTCCATGGTGTCACCCTAATGGATCTACAAAGAAATTAATATTTATTTGTATCATCCATTTTTATAACTTAATGTGCTAAAAATTATATAACTTAACAAGTCAAAAATTGAATTTTTTATCTTCTTTCTTATTTGGTATTTTTGCCATACTCACAGCTACCTAAGCTGAAATACTAGAACTCAAGTTAGTCTTCCCATTCACCACTCGCTATCACAATCGGTCAACTAAACAAGTCCTGCCAGCTATGTATCTTAAATATTTCTTAACTGTATCCCCACTGCCATATATGAATATTGTTTTTTCCCCTAAAATTGTCTTCACAGAAGTCAAAGAGATATTTCGATAACTCACAATAAACTTACTTAAGCTGGAATGCAAGGCATTGAGAATCTGGCCCCTTTGCTAATTGGGAGACCTGGCCTCACTTCTGCCTCTCTTCTTGTTGTTTTAAGTTCCAGCAGCATCAGATTAGCTGTAGTTCCCCTAATGCTCCTCGCCCTTCTTGTATCCCCTTGTCTTCTCATGCTGTGATCTTTGTCTGGAAATTCTAAAACTGTTTACTTAAATTTCTTCTCATTAAGGCTTAGATGTAATTTCCAGAAGACATATTTGATCCATTTCTTCCCATGTCTCTCTTCTGAGCCCAGTATTGGGTTCATTTATGCAGACATTCATTGATTTAACTATTTATTGAGCACATACTGTGGGCCCAGGAACTATTCTAAGTGGTTGAGATACACCAGGGAACAAAGGATTCCTACTCTGTGATTCAGATATTCTATAGGAGAAGCAGACCAAAAAAAGTAATCAGAATAAATTATGTAGGATCTTAGAAAGTTATGGAGTGCTATGAAAAAAATGCTTGAGTAGAATAGCAGCAGGAGTTGGGTCACTGGGGAGCAGGAGATAGCAATATAAATACTGTGTAGCCCTCATTTGAAAGGTGATATTTTGAACAGTGACTTGAAGGAGGTGGAGGATTTCCCATGTAGATACCTGAGAAAGGAACATTTCAGGCAGAGACAAGAGGCAGGGCAAACTCCCATGTTAAAAGCGTGCCTGGCTTGTTCAAGGTCAGAGAGAGAAAGGTCATGCAGAGCCTTTTAAACCATCATGCAGACTCTGGCTTTTCCTATGTGAGGCGGAGAGGCATTGGAGGGTTTTCAGATGAAGAGTGACAGGATGTAACTTGTTTTGATAGGGTGCTATATTGAGACCAGGCTGTAGATAGTTGCAGGTTAATTGTTTGGGGGGCTATTTCAGTATCCAGATGAAAGATGTTGATGGCTTGAATGAGCATGCTGGCTGTTGGGAATGTGACATATGGTCAGACTTTGGATGGTTTTTGAAGTTTGAAACAAAATTGCCTAATGGTTTGGATGTGAAGAATGACAGAGAAGAGTCAAGGATGGCTCTGGAATTTTGTCATTCACCCTAATCCTGTACATCTGACCATTCAGTCTTGCTGGTCTGTCAATTATCACTCATTTATTCCTCTGCTTTTTCTCCATTGCTTTGCTGCTGTAGCTGACTAACAGGCATCCCTGGCTTCAATCAATTCTTTCTGTGGGAGTAAAGATCATTCTGAAATAAGAATCTGCTTCTAGGGCGGCGCCTGTGGCTCAGCGAGCAGGGTGCCGGCCCCATATACCGAGGGTGGCGGGTTCAAACCCAGCCCCGGCCAAACTGCAAAAAAAAAAAAAAAAAAAAAAAGAATCTGCTTCTAACACTCTTGAGGGTAAAACCTCAGCGTGTTTCCAGTTAGTTACAAAGTCTAAAGTTCATGGCATGGCTTATAATATGCTTAAGCCTCCCTCTGCTTATTTTGAGATCCTTATCTTCTACCACTTCCACATGTTCTTTATTATCTATACTTTCTGAATTTCCTAAAGGGCTGGTCCTTCAAGTCTCCTTGGGAGGGTGTGTGCTGTTCTTTCTGGCTGGGACACCCTTCCTCTCTTGTCTGTTACTGGATTACAAGGCCAAATGTGGGTGTTCATTTGTCTGTGAGAGCCTTCTCTGACCTTAATGTCTCACCTGTCCTGTGCTTTTCTTCCTTTTTCTATAGACCTTGTGCACAGTTGTTATACTTCTCACTCCACTGTTCGGCTGCTGTGGTCCATCTTTGATCCCACTCTGAACACCTTAGGAAGGAGCAGTAGTTTGCTGTACCCGTTATCCAGCAGAAGCCCAATATGTACACAGTTGATTTTTAGGCTGTTGACACATTGAAGCAGAAATGGGTAGAAATCAATTGGAGACAGTGATTTTATACTTTATACATAAGAACAAAAGTAGAAAAGGAGTTTGTTGGGTGACCAAAATGGCAAATATGTTCAATAGGAAGGAGTTGAGTTCTAAGTGCAGTTTGTATGGCACTTGAGGACCACAGGAGAAGGGAGAGCGGCAGGAAATGAAGGCTGTTTGGGGCCAGATCAAGGAGGTGCTTCAACACCTCCAGCATGTTTCATGTTGTTCTGAAACAGGGTAAAAATCTGAAACAGACTATCCTCCTTTTGCTGAAAATGCACTTTTCTCCTAACCTGCTTCGTTGAGTTGTAGCATTCAGAGACGAAAATCTGTAAATGTCAACACTACTTGTGGATTCTTGTAGGCAGGGGAGGTACAGGGAGACGAACAAAGACTGTCCTTGTGTGTCACACTTTATGGGGGCAAGACATGATTGCAAGAGGGACTTTACCTAACAATTGCAATCAGTGTAACCTGGCTTATTGTACCCTCAATAAATCCCCAACAATAAAAAAAAAAAATTATTGGTATAGTTTTCAGTTTTAACAATTGGGCGAAGAAAAAAAAAAAAGCTGCAGTCTTGAACTGAAAGGGACGCTGGGCTTGCCCGGTGCGGGCAGGACGCACCGCCTCTCCAGCGCCCTGCGGGATCCCGGCCACCCGGAGCAGGTGCCCCGTGGACGGGCCCGGGAGACCCGGCAAAGCCGACCAGGTCCAGGGGACCGTCGGGTCCCTCATTCAGGGAGTTTTTGCAGTTTTTCTGGTGTGTGTGTGTGTGTGTGTGTGTGCGCGCACGCGCGCGCACTTGTATGTGGGTGTGTGTGCGTGTGTATTTTTTCCCCTCCCACCAGCTAGCTGCGTGCCCGTCTCGGGCCTTCCTCACCTGTGGAAAGATTTCCGCCAGCGCCCAGAAGTAGGTGGCGTCGTTTCCGGTGGGGGTGGGGTCACCGGAAGTGCTTCCTTTGCGCCTGTCCTGTGAGGCCCCTGCGGTTGTGGCTGAGGCCGAGGCCCAGGATGCTGGACAGGCAGCATCCAGAAGGGCGGGGGCTCTGCCTGGCCGGGTCTGGCAGGCGACCTGTCCCAGGTGATTCACGGGCAGGGGCTCCCGTGAATGAGGGCGCCTGGGCTGGATAATGGTCAGGAGGACGCAGGCAAGGTGTGTCCAGCGGGTCCCGTAGAATGTGGATTTTGAGTCTTAGCACCAGAGACAGGGGGCACCTGTGCCTTTGGGGGTTTAGGGTCTTGAGGTCCATTCAGTGGCAGTGTGGTCCAGCTTCCTGATGTGTTGGAGTCCTTGCAGGCTTTCCTGAGTTATCCGAGTGTGGAGTGAGATGGCTGCTGCCCCTGAAGGCCATGGTCCTGACCAGTGTCCTGCGCTGTTCCTGGCACCAGAGACTTCCCAGGCACAGACTTCTAGGCCCAAGGGTTGCTCCCCACCCCAGGAAAGTACTTTTGAGAGCAATGTGAAGAAAGGGGACCTGTAACCAGAAGGAATCCTTGAGAGACAGGCGTTCATAGGGTTGCATCAGTTAGGGTACGTTTTGGCTGCAAGTGGGAGAAACCCAGCTTCCGATCACTAAAACAATAAGGAAGATTTACATCATAAAACAGGAAGCTCAGAAGCAGGGCAACTCCAAGATTGATTAATTGAATGACTTACATCTTTAAGGGTCCACTTTTTTACCCTTCCCACTTTGCTAATGGCAAGATAAGCACCTTGGCTACAGGCTTGGTAGAAGCAGATCAGTCCTTTCTGTGTGATGGCGAAACAAATGAACTGTCTGAAAACGTCAGCCCTACCGTGGTTGATTAAGCATATGAAGATTTATTCTGAGCTGGAGATGTGACCTTCCCTGGAAGGAGAAGGTGGTGACTAACAGTGTTCTGAGGAAAGGCATTAACAGTGGGAAGGAGAAAGCTTAAAGGATATGGAAGTATTATGGAAATAGTACAAACAGAAATTAGTGATTATTTGCATTTAGGGATTGAAGGAGAGAGTGGATTGGAGAATGACTGGGATGTTGAGCTTAGGTGACCAGCAGGAAGATAGTTTCACTTAGAGGTGGGATGTGGAAGAGAGAAGACTCGAGGAGGTTAAGGTACAGGGATGAGAGAATTACCTGATAGTTATTTGATTTTTTGTTTGTTTTTGTTTAGAAGCTAATGGTATAGATGTAGAAGTCTTCCCCAGAGATGTTACAGTTGAAGAGATGGGGGTGGAGAAGACTTTGAAGGAAGAGAATGTAGAATGAGGATAGAAGAGAGAATTCCCAACATTTCACAGGTGAGTAGAGGACACTAAGTCAGCCAGAGGAGCTTAGAAGGTGCCGTGGGAGAGACAGGAGGCAAGCTAGTACTTGTAGCTTTACGTTTTAATCTGCCAATTTATTAAAATTATCAATTGATTAAAATTTGTGTTATTCTTGCTTTGACGATTGATTTTTTTTTTTTAGTAGAGACAGAATCTCATCCTATGGCCCTCGGTAGAGTGCCGTGGCCTCACACAGCTCACAGCAACCTCCACCTCCTGGGCTTAGGTGATTCTCTTGCCTCAGCTTCCCGAGTAGCTGGGACTACAGGCACCCGCCACAACGCCCGGCTACTTTTTGGTTGCAGTTTGGCCGGGGCTGGGTTTGAACCCGCCACCCTCGGTATATGGGGCCGGCACCCTACCGACTGAGCCACGGGCACCGCCCGACGATTGATTTTTTTGATACTAACCCCCAGTCAAGCTCCTACAACTATCACTGACAGGGTTTTATTTGTGTTAGAAATGTTTACAGTGTTTAATACTGGATGGATTAGTTTTAACTTCTAGGGACGATTTCTGAGAAGTTCTGCTTGGCTGATTTTCATTATATTTCACAGGATGTTGATCTGTTCGATTATATATTTACTTTAGGCTGCTTGATTATCAGCTAACAGACCTGCTTTTTTTTGCTGTGTTATGTAGGAGAAATTTCCCAGAAGGTAAAAGATTAGTTCACAATACCTGATACTGCTGACATCTAGGAAGATGAAGACCGAGATGATCATATAAGACTGAGATAAGGATATTTAGTAATTGGGGATAGTTTGATTTATATTTCAAAAAGTGATTTTAGTGTAGTTCTGGGGGTTGAAATCATAGAGTGATGATTAAGGCGTAGTCTAGAAGAACCAAGGACATGGGGTGGCTCCTTGGCTCAGTGGGTAGGGCGCCGGCCCCATATACTGAGGGTGGCGGGTTCAAACCCAGCCCCAGCCAAACTGCAACAAAAAAATAGCCGGGCGTTGGGGTGGGCGCCTGTAGTCCCAGCTACTAGGGAGGCTGAGGCAAGAGAATCACCTAAGCCCAGGAGTTGGAGGTTGCTGTGAGCTGTGACAACATGGCAGTCTACTGAGGGTGACAAAGTAAGGCTCAGTCTCTAAAAAAAATATCAAGGACATGAAAATAAGCACTGGACTGCTGTTTTTATTTTTGTGGCAAAGAAAGAAAAAAGAAGGTATGGTGAGCTTATCAGGTCTAAAGAAAATTTTGCTGTTGTTGCTGTTGGTGACATTTCTGGATTGGTAAAGCAGGAACATAATTAGTCTATTAGCAGGTGGTACAGAGAGTTTGGAGATGTGAGACTCAGCCCAGGAATAACTGAGTGAGTTAGAAGGCAAAGAAGGGCTCAAGAAGCAAGGAGAGCCAGGCAAGAGAGGAGGTAGAGAGCCGGTTAAGGTTCATAGAAATGTTGAAGAGGAGAAATGAATGATCACCTCCGGAAAAAAAGTCAAGCCATGTGTCAGGGTGGTAATGATGTGTCTGGATGCTTAAGAATAATGGACCTGGTCTAGTTTGACCTGCTGTGATGTTGGGATAGGGAGTCATGTGGGATGAACAAAAGAATTGGCATAACTGAAATTTTCTCCAGCCATTTAGAAATGCTGGTGACAAGAATTGGAGGTTCAGGTTTACGAGTGTGGGATGGGAATCAGCAAGGAATTCTGTTATGCTTCCTGAGTTCTCATTGCAACAATTTGGCAAAGTTTTTCAAACTGAGTAGGGAGGCAAAGTTAACTCAGATGGCAGCAAACCAGGCGAACAGGGCACAAAGTGTACAATTGAAGGCAAATACCAGATTCAAAAGTAATGAGAAAAAACATGAGATATCAAAAGTTAGGACCGTATTGTCAGGGAGGGAATTTTTCTCAAACCCATATAAAGAATAACTGGGTGCAAACTAATCATGTTTATTATAATAGAACAGGTAACCTTGAAGGGATAATAAATAGGCTTAATGTAATATCAGAAATGTATTACTGCAGTAGCTTTATAACCAGGAAGACAGTGCCATTTATGGAGTATAATACTTTGAGATAGTTGTAAATCATGGTGTAACAGAGACCTATTTAATGTACAGTCTAAGTGGAGGCTAGTAAGTAAAAGTCTTTTATTTCTGTTATTCAAAATTTTGCCAGTGTGTATTTTGCCAATGCGTATTACTATTCAAATAGCAAGTGTGATATTTCTCTAAATATTTATCTTTTGTTTTAAAATTATTTTTTAAGTCAAGAATAAGTTTTGTGAAAATTTAATTTTGAGGTGAGGTTGTCACCATCATTTCTCTTCTTAGGAAACTTTCTTCGAATCTCTCCCTCCTGATGTGAGTGGTGTGACCGAGTCCCACCTGACTGGGTGTCACTCTTTCCTCTTTCTTTGTGTGTAGAGGTGTGAACATTGACTAACATTTGAAAGCAGTTTTCATCTTATTCTCAGCCCCCAAGCACCTAGGTTATGTAGTGGAGCTCATATAAGAGTTAGGGGCACATTGTCTAACCGATGCTTTTTCTTTACCTCTTCCATTTCATTCTTTTTCAGTAGAATGCAATGGAATCACTGTTCTGCAACTATAACTGTAATTTGACATTTATTTGCATAAGCAGGAAAAGCAGAGGTTGTCATATACAGCTAGAGCACCATTTTATAAAAAAAAAAAACAATTTTGTCTAAGGTTGGGTTTGAAGGCAGAGACTTTTATTATAATTAATGTAATTTGTCTCACAGTTTGTTTTGTTAATAAATTGCTAAAACTGACTGAGCTCCTGACTTTAATGTACACGTCACAATTACACATGCCTTCCTTCCTCAGGTTCACGCAGTAATGGTTGAAGTGGCGGACCGTAAACTGATAAGATAAGAAGCACAGGTCCTTTGCCGCTGCCCATTCCTCCCGGGCCAGCTGACGCACGCAGCCCTCAGTCTGATGTCAGAGGTCTGATAAGCAGCACCTTGGCTCTTTTGGTGCCAAAAGAGGGAAATTTTGGCCAAAGCAGGGAAAGACTTTGTCTGTAAAAGCAGCTCTGTTGAGTTATTAAAAAAAATCGCCTTTCTTTACTTGGGCCAGAATCTTATCTGTTTAAATGGTTGAGTATTATTTCTTTCTTTCTTTTTTTTTTTGTAGAGACAGAGTCTTACTTTATGGCCCTCGGTAGAGTGCCATGGCCTCACACAGCTCACAGCAACCTCCAACTCCTGGGCTTAAGCGATTCTCTTGCCTCAGCCTCCCAAGTAGCTGGGACTACAGGTGCCCACCACAACCCCCGGCTATTTTTGGTTGCAGTTTGGCCGGGGCCGGGTTTGAACCCGCCACCCTTGATATATGGGGCCGGCGCCTTACCGACTGAGCCACAGGCGCCACCTCGGTTGAGTATTACTTCTGAATTCCTTGGCAGAAATAATGTTTGTTAGCAACAATATATTTAGTTCATTATAATGATATTTGTGATATGTTTCTTTTCCATTTATAAGGCTCCACTTTTGGTATTTGGGGGTGAGAAAATAGTGTTCCAGATTTGATGAGAGGAATAGTTCAGTGGGTTCCTGTGATTCTTATTTATGTTGAATTCTGTTGCTGATATTTGTATATTTAACTCTATCTTAACGTAAGAGGAGGAGGAAAAGCTGACTATAGATCAGGGCTATTTCTCTAACACTTGCATCTCAACGTACCTTCCAGCATTTATACTAAAATGTTAGATTTGTGAGGTTAATGTGTTCAAGACTGGTGGTAATCTACTGATGGATATGCCAAACATATTCTATATGATGATAAAAAAATTCTGACATCAGAACATGCTCTATAGCTAAATTTTCATTATAGTGGTAAAGTAGGAGCAGTGTATGGTCCTGTGCTGTTTGCTGGGGTGTTTAAATAGGTCAGTTTGAAACCCTGAAGAATGCAGACAGTCACAAACCTGTGGTTGGATGGCTGCTTTGTTTAAGAGAGCAGATAAATGTGCTTGTATCAGAAAGAAGTATCTGAAAATCAGATAAAACCTAAATAACCGAGCACCTTATATATCAAAAATGTTTACTAATTATGTAATTAGCTCAGCCTAATGAAATATAGCAACTTTTGCATTATCACCTGAACTATCAATTTCAGAATACATACTCTTTGAGGTTACAGTGAGGGTATTGATTACAGTAAGAAGCATGTGTAGCTCATCAGAATCACGGGGAATGATGAACCAGATATGCTCTAAGTAAAAATAGTTAAGGAGAATGTTTAATGTCTATGTTTTTGTTTTCAAAGAAGCCATGAAAAAGCACCACTGAGTTCTTAAAAGTTCCATTTTTGAGTTAAGGCATTTTACAGTGGCTACTTTTATGACAGCATAATATTATGTCTTTTGATGACTAATGTGTTGACTACATAGAAACTAATTTTTAAATACTTAAGTGCTAATAATAGCTGACATGTTCTGGGCTTGGCACCCATACTCAGTGGTAGGGGCACCGGCCACATACACTGAGGCAGGTGGGTTGGAATGTGGCCAGGGCCAGCTAAACAACGATGACAACTGCAACAATAAAATAGCCGGGGGTTGTGGTAGGCGCCTACAGTCCCACCTACTTGGGAGGCTGAGGCAAGAGAATCATTTAAGCCCAAGAGTTTGAGGTTGCCGTGAGCTGTGACGGTACAGCACTCTACCTTAATAATACATAATATGACTACATAATATGACTCTGTCTCAAAAAAAAAAAAGCTGACATTTTCCAAACATTATTTTAAGTAGTTTTCATCTATGATTCTTATTCTTAAAACAAGCCTATGAGATACAGGTATTATTATCTCCATTTTCCAGATGAAGAAATTAAAGCATAGAAAAATGTTGAGTACTTGCTCCATTAATTCAGTGAACGGTGGCTCTCGGAGATCCCTTGGTAGTCTGCATTTAAGTTCTAGAATTTTATGCTATAAATTAAATGCTGCCTTAGTGAAAATAATAATGTTACCCTTTTAAAGACACTAACTGGCTGTCCTTAAGTGACTAAGTGTTGGACAAGGAATTTAGAGTTTTAGAGCTAATAGGTAACATAATATGAAACTTCGATGACAGGGAAGTGCTATTTTTATATTTAAATCTTTATCTGACATAAAGATAAGTGAACATAATTCTGTGCTTTGCTGCTTCTGTGCGGTAAGTTCACAGTAGTGTGCAAAAAGTTAAATGTTTATATTTCTAGTCCTAGCATTTGTCAGTCACCGGGGACTGTGTGGCACACTAATTGTTAAGAAAGAATTAACAACTGTTAAGATGGGGGGCGCAAGATGTGTGACAGTTGGGGACTGTGTAATGAATGATTTGAAGTGGGACGGTTGCAGTGGGAGCAAGTGAATGGAAACTTTTCAGGTATTTGCAACACAACTGTAAATGGTGTCTGACTGCGGATTATGAGGAAATAAATATGGGCAGACCAATTGGTACAAAACACTTATGAATGGGAATTTAAATAAAACAAAATAGGTTTACCTACGAGGTGAAGTGTGATGTGTCTGGCATCACGATGTATTAAAATGGGTAAGGTCACAGATTAGAGAACTGTCTTTCTAAGAACAAAATGTAAAGAGAGCTCGAGGTCCTATCTTAGCCATTCTGGTCTTACTTTCACTGAGATAACACTATACACAGCAGTGACATTGACTCTTAGGCACAGGAACGTTTTAAGTATCTCCTTGCTGATGCCTGAGTGGTGTGTGATTTCTTGTGCTCGTCTGTTGGCGGGACTTGAGCTTCTGGGCTTCCCAGCAGAGCCTCATGACATGTGCTCTTCCAGTTTTCTCATGTTTATCAGTAAAAGAAACACAAAAAGTAACTCTGAGGTAGGCAGAGGACAGGAAGTGTGGTTGTTGTAGACAAGACTTCTGTTCCTCACTGCTGACCAACTGCGTGGTCGGGATGCACGCTGCTTCCTGTCCCGGTGGTCTCCATGACGTGGTGTGTCTTCCATGGGATCAAAGTAATGAAATTAGTGTAAGTAATGAAAACCTCTCCGTATGATAAAGGTGTCGTTCATTTACTCATTCTGAAACATTTGTTGAATGGCTGATGGTGATTCTTCTTATTTGTGGATTCTATATTGGCAGCTTTGCTTACTCACTAAAATTTATTTATAATCCTAGCATCAATACTCACTGCTTTCCCTGTCCTTTATTGGCACATACAGAGCAGGTTTGCATTGATTGTCGGGTGGAAATGTCACCAGAGGGTCCTAGGAACCTAGCCCTGTACCTTCTGTATTTGGCGATTCAGCGCTGATGTGGACTTGGTAGAGCATCACTACTGCTGCTGACAATAATCAACTATCACTACCAAGCTCTGAGCATAAGAAGATGAATAAGATGTTGTTTCTGCGTTCAGAGTTAGAGAGACTTTATATCAATGTTTAAACAGCTGATAATATTGGCTGCAGGTGGTTTTTCATGCTTATAATCCCAGCAATTGTGGTGGGGTAAGGCAGGAAGATCACTTGAAGTAGACCAACCTGGACAACACAGCAAACCCCATTTTTACAAAAAAATTTAAAAAGTTAGGTGGGTATAGTGGCACGTGCCTGCAGTCCTAGCTACTTGGGAGGCCCAGGTAAGAAGATCACTTGAGCTCAGGAGTTGCAGGTCATGGTGAAGTGTGATTACTGGGATTGCACCACTGCACTGCAGTCTGGGTGACCAGGAGAGAGGCCCTGTCTCTCTGAAAGAAGAAACAATATGTTGAAGATCTTATGTAGCATACGTTTTTCAGCAGACCTTGAAGACTTCCATGTTGAGCTGCCAGTTCATTAATTTTATTAAAGAAAATTGAATTTTTCCTATTTTAAAATTATGTAGTATTTGAGAAGATTGGTTTTGCTTCTGAAAACATCATTGATATTAAAAGGAATAAATACAATAAGATGTGAATTCCAAAATTCAAGTCTGTGCTTTTCGAAAGTACTTGATACAATACTATTAATGTGCCCTATATTAATTCCTACTCAGGGACTGCCCCATTTGTCTGATTTTACTGGTGGATTGAACTAAATTTAAGCCTTAGGAACACTGTAGTCTTATATTTGCATGTTTTAGATGTCACATCAGAGTGATAGTCTTTATTTTTGCATACTTATTATTTTGTGACACAGTATTTATCCAGCTATTAAAAATATTAATGTTTACCCTGCCATCTAAACAATTTCAGAAATAACTATAAGATTTTCAGAAAGGTGAGTATTGGCTGCTAGGGCTGCCGTTTGGATAGCAGACACACTGGATCAGCCCCCCACCCCACACATACACCATGGGTGTCGTTTTAACATTTCTTTAATGGCCCTGTCTCCACAGACAGTCACATTCTGTGGTACTGGGAGTTAGGCCTTCAACATATGAATTTGGAGGAAGACAGTATGACCCTGAGAGAGAATAACTTACATTTGAGTTTCTGTCCTAACTTAGCTCTTTCTGTCCTTTCTTGGCTCTCCGTTGCTTAAAACAACTCATTTCCGTGTAGCTCAGACTGGAAAGTTTTTCCTGCTTCATTTTTTTCTCCACAGAATAAATGACCTTTGCTACTTTCCATTTTTCCTTTTTTTCTTTAATAGTAAAAGATAAGTGTGGGTTTACACAACCTTACCCGGTTTGGTTTTTCCTTCCCTTTCCGACACTCGTTAGCTGAGACACAGCGAGTGCTGGCGGCTGGAAAGGGGAGCCGAACGGAGGGAGTGGGGGGTGACGTTCCTTACCCTGCACTCTGCCTTGGTTTAAAAAATATTTGGGGGATGATATTTAAGAAGCAAGAACGAGTCTCGACAGGACAAGAGAAGCAGGTCAGATAGTGTGGAGAGACGTGTGGGAGATTGTCTCTGTCACAGCTGGGAGGGAACTTAGGGACGGGGAGGGGCAGGTGAGGATAAAAGAGGGAGGGGATTTTGAAAACCAAAAGTCAGTTTAGAATTTTAGGATGTTACAAAGAGAAAGGATGAAGTAAAAGAGAAGAGAAATAGCAAAGTTGTCACCAAGCATCAGGCTCCCCCAGCGGGCGGAGGAGAGGAACAGATGGGAGTTTGGAGAGGGGAGAGTATGGAAATGTGATTCAGCTGAATGAAGAGTTTCATTTTAGTTTACAGCTGAGTAAAGCTGAGATCTGAGGTAGCAACTTCAGAGAAGGTGCAGGAAACCAGGAAACCGGTGTTGGGCGCACTGGCACTTGGTCTCCGGGGACTCCACTGTGCCTGGCAGTGTGTGGAGTGCTTGTGACTCAGTGACTGTCCGTTTCATTTCTCCAGCCAAACTGCTTCTCAGAATATTTCCCTGACAACAGTTGCATCCACCCTTTGTAACATTAATACTTTAAGGAAATTTGGGCCAGTGTTATCTCCAAAGTGTGTTCAACCCCAGCACAGAATGATCTCCCACAGGAGAGTGAGGTCCGTTGCCCCCACTGATGCAAACCTCCCTCACCTCTGTGCCGTTCTGCTGTGGAGTCCACCTGTGTTCTCACCGTGGTCCCGGTTGTGTGGGGAACAGGCTTTAAGTAAGTAAAAGGCTGCAAGTTTGCCTTCCTTATGCAAGTGCTTAAAAAATTCTTTTTGATAGAACATTTATTAGGCATAGGCTATATGCAGAGTAAGCTAATCTTTAAAAGAGGTTTGCAAATTTGATTTGGTATTTAAAGTAAACTTAGAGTTGAATTTTTTTTTTTTAAATGAAGGAACCTTTTGTAAAGTCACAATCATTCATTATTTTAGTAAGTTCACACTTTTTATACCCTACATTTGCTTAAGGTTATGCATAATGGATGTATGCTGGGATTTTAAAGATCATTCAGTTTGTAAAATAACCTCAGATACCATTTGACTGGGGTGTAAATCTGAAAAAGAAGGTAGAACACGATGTTGCCCAGTGCTGGGTGGTTTACGTGTTTTCTGGTTTTGTTTTTAATTTAATGGTCATAAAACCCCATTTTTCAGATATTCTATTATCTATCAAAGAAAAAATAAAACTGAGGCCCAGAGAGATTAATTTATCCAAAGTGACACACTTACCAAATGTTAGAGTCACTTTTTGGTCCAACTCTGTCTGAATCCAAATCTTTACTTTTTCCCTAATCAGTTCATCAGTGTGTTTTGTTACCATTCCTGAGAACAAAAGCCAGGATCTAGGAGCAGAACAGAGCCAGGCCACTGTTCAGAGTGGTAACTTTGGGGACAAAGAGCAGAGTGGGTTTAATTCGAGCCCCTCCCCCCAAAACCAGACCTGTGAATATCACCTTATTTGGGAAAAGGGTGAATCCGTTAAGTATCTGGGATGAGATCACCTTGGATTACCCTGGTGGGCCCTAAACCTTACGTAAATGTACTAACAGAGAAGCAGAGGGAGCTTATAGTTGGAAGAGGAGACAGGAATGTGACCAACACAGTAACTAAGAAAATGCCGTGAAGGCTATGGTAACCAGTTTGATGAAAACATTTCAAATTGAATATAAAACCAGCACATTGTACCCCATGATTGCATTAATGTGTTATTAATGTTATTTCATAACATTTTATACAGAAGAGAGATGAACATGTTTGTACTTAAAAAGCTCTTGATCTCAAGATTCGGGTGGAGGAGGGTGGTGGGTTGTCAACAGTGATTGAAATTTTCTGCAGTTTTAAGCTGGTGCTTGATACAAGTAAGAAAAAAATTTCTATAAAAAAATAGAAAAAGGCAAAAATTTAACATCCTTTTCTGACAAAAACACTTAATAGGCGTAGATAGGACATTTCTTAAACTGGTAGAGGCCATCTGCAACAAACCCACAGCCAAGATCATACTAAATGGGGTAAAAATGAAAGTTTTTCTACCTGGAACTGGAGCCAGAGGAGGATGTCCACGCTCACCACTACTGTTCAGCACAGTGCTGGAAGTTCTAGCCAATAGATTCGGACAAGAGAAGGATATAAAGGGGATCCAGATGGGGATAGAGAGGTCAAATTATTCCTCTTTGATGATTAAGTAATCTTATACCTAGAAAACCCCCAGAGCGAGGCAAGTTGGAGGACGAGCACTTGAGGATTTCAGCTTTTTATGTACTTGGTACAGTGGGGAGTCATATACGCTTCTGGCATATGTTTGGAAATCAGCTGTCACATTTTGAGGGAAGGATCCTAGAAAAATGACTATGTTCTAGAGAGATTTAGCACCATTGCTTTTGTAAAAAATAAAATTTGGAAAGTAGAAAAAAATATTTTAAAATGAATTACATTGGATTGGGAAGTATATATGGTAATGTCCTGTTACAGTGGAAGTCTAAAATAATATTTCTGGATAAACTTATAATCAGAAATTCTTAAGAACATATATTTTCTAGCAAAGAGTAAAAAATGACTTCAGGGTATTTGAGAAAACTTACATATTGTTTGATTTTCTTTGTTTCAGTTCTGTATGTGAATGTCATGATTTTTAAACAATTTCTTTTGACAAGTAAAAAGCAATAATTTATAGAAATTCCTAACATACGGGGTTTGTGCACTTCCACTTTTAGGGTATATATATATTTGTAAACTTTAAGTAAATGGAATGTGAGTGTGAATATCGAAAAAGTTTTTTTTTTTTTTTTTTTAACCAGGGTATTAAATACCCATAAGAAATTGCAGTTGTTAGTCTGCTTGTTTTTATCTAAATACCACTTTTGAAATGGTGATTATGAAGGTTATTAGTTATGTGTCCAAACCATTGTCTTTTCATGGGTCTCTCTTTTATTTGTTTTTCTATTTATTTTTTTCCACCAGATTAAATTATATTACATAAACCCTATTTTGTTTTCTTTTCTGTGTAAAAGCATTTTTCTTTTTTTTGAGACCGAGTCTCTTCTGTTACACAGGTTGGGGTGGAGTGCAGCGGCATCAGCCTCGCTCTCTGTAGCCTTTAACTCCTGGGCTCAAGCCATCCTCCTGCCAAACAGCTGGGACTCAGGCATGTGGCACATGGCTGTCCCTAAAGTGTTTCAGTGCTTTCGTGAAGCGGTGTATACTATTTTAAAGTTTGGTTCTGTGGGAGTATTTACCATAAAGTTTTTTTTTTTTTTTAACATCAGGTGCTTCACTGAAAAGCTCAATAGAATGATAGATTTTAAATTCTTGTTATTTTACATGTGGTAAGTGGTTCTAGACTCTTAAACAGGCTATCACTGCCCTTTGGTGCCTGAAGTGTCTGTTTACAGATTCGTGTGTGCATTGAGGATACGTTGTAGAACGTATTTACTATGCATTAGGTTATCTGCATTCCAGGGCTCTTGTCTTAAGAAATCACCTTCACTTTTAGGTGACAGAATTTGATCTTAGTGATTTGTTTAATGTTACCTTCTGGATCTTGTTAATAAACATATCTATACTGTTACTTTCAAAGTCAGCAACTGTGCGTGCCTTTCATCCAATAAGTTGCCCCAACTGGACAAGCATTTGAACCATGTCGCCCGCCCTCGGAAGAGGGACCTTTGTTTATCTCAGCTCCCTTCAGGGCAAAAGGCTGGGCTCTCTTGGACGACTCTCACCTGACTCCTTGGCTGCTTGTTCTTTTCTGTCTTTACTGCTCTTCTTGATATGTTCACAGAGCTGTCCAGGCTTAACTCTCCGGTTTGCTCATGCACCTGTCTTCAGCTGAGTGTCACCTCAGCACTACGAAGCGTGTTGCTTTGTACAGTTGAACCTTGAACAACAAGGGGTCTGGTGTCCTGATCTATCTACCTGACGGAAACCAAAGTATAACCTTTGACTCCATAAAAATGTCAATACTAACAGCCTACTTTTGACTGGAAGTCTCACCGATAACAGAAATAGTGAACACATAAATGAAGTGGCATCTGCGTGTAGTTTACGCACTCGTGAGATGCTTTTTTCTTGGTTTTTCAGTGTTCTAGGCTACAAGTTTGTTCAAATGGTTACAATTCTTTGGACTTTTTCCATGTTTTTATAGAAAGCATCTGTGTGGAGTGCCTGGGCAGGGCAGACCTGTGTTGTTCGGGGAGTGGCTGTGCTTGCCTTCGGACTCTGTGTGTGTCTGGCGTCCTCCGTAGCTCGAGGCAGGAATCTCGCCTTGGGCACCCACCTGTGCGTGGTTCTTCCTGGATGTTCTCATGGTAGATTAGCTTAGTTTCTTTTGAGGGTAGTGTTAAGGTCCGCCTTCTGGTTAATAGGATGGTTAACTAGATGGTTTCTGTTTCGATATTTCTCAATCTAAGCACCTAGGGGTGGATCTAAAACATTAGCTATTCCCAAACACTCCTAGATGAAATGTTCTTAAATATAGGTAAATAGAGATTTTATAAAGGCGTTGCTTATTTAAATAATAGCTTGGTCCTTTCTAACAGGAAGGCATTTCTTTCACAGTCTTAATCTCATTAATGTTTGTTGATTTAAAAGTTCTCACTATTGTGATGAAGGTGGATGTTATTGAAGTAACTATTCACTAATTACTTAGTATGCATTCTTTCATGGGTCGCCACCTTTGGAGCAGGTTCTGCTATTGGCCTATCTTTTGTTTCTTTGTCCTCACTGAGGACAGTGAGTTTTAAAGGGTTAGATGACTTTCTTAAGGAAAATAGCCTGCTTGGGAGCATGTGGTGACTGCCATGGACTTGGGACTGCACTTGTGCTAAAGCTGTGGAGGCCCTGAACCCTTTACACCTGTGTGGTGCAGACCTGAACATCTCGTCTCCACTTTAGACTTCTTGGTGGAGGTGTGGTTTTCTGAGTCACCGAGGGGTCAACCTTGGAGACTTAAAGCTTACTTTTAAAAGTTCTGTTCAAAAATTGTTTTTGTCTTTATTTTACCACTTCGAAAAGGTCTAGTTTGTAGTTGGCTTTCTCAGTTAAAAAAACTTTCATTGATGTCCTTAGCTAGGGGAAAGGGTGCAATTAATTTCACTTTGGTTTAGAAATAACGGCAATATGGGATTTATCTTCTGCTAAATGTGAGTTATGAATATTAGAAGCAATGTCCTCTGTGAAGCTAAGACATTGTTCAGGCTGTTAACTTGCCTGGAGTGGGTTGATGTCCCAGTAGTGCAGGAAACCAGCTTCATGAGTGACCACTTTCCAGGTCATATGCAAGTGTCCTTTCAGTGGGATTGTATTTGGGTGAAAAGAAATTATTTAGATGACACATGTATGGAAGGCAAGGATAATTGTTATAAGGCATGTGTTTTTACTTCTGGTTTTTACTCCTTGGTTAAAAAAACATCTATAGAGTTTAAACAAAATCTAAAGAAGCATCTTACCTCTTTGGTTCTGTTATAGCTTTAGAGCCTTTATAATGATCTTGAAAAGCATTTACATTTATCATGTGGTAACCTCAGTTCATTCCCTATAAAGGACTTTGCCCTTTTAAATAAAGCCAAAAGAAATTAAATTTAGAGCCTATCAATCCCTTCTCTTATTGAATAAGTGGCTAAAAGGAACTGTAAATCTTTATGTTCATAAACTTTATTATCTAAGGAGTGATGTTATTAGGCATTTAGTCTCCTTGGGTGAAAAGAGGAAAGCTAGAAGTAAGAGAAAGAAAAGAATCTCACGTAGGCTGTGGCAGCAGTGGGGGTTTGGCCAGGCCCTGAGAGGAGGCTCCTCTGGTTGGGCACTCGCTTTAGGACTTTGGATTATTGGTGCGTGCATCTGATTTTGTGGGACTGAGCAGTTTCCACTAAACATACCGGTACCACTCCCTTCCCAGTTTTCTGTGGAATCACATAAGACAGGAGTTACTCACTGATCAGTTCACTTAACGATCATAGTCTCTGAATTGAGGGTCTCCAGAACTGCCTTTAAGTTTGATGATGGGCTGAGAATGTTGACAAGGCTGGGAGCGTAGCTGGATTCATGACAAACATTTATTAGAGCAATAGGATGCCAGGCACAGTGCACACAAGGAAACGTTTGCTGGGTGAAGTCCAGGGGCCTCCCAGCAGTGTCCTCGTCTTCTCTTCATGGAGTCAACCTCTTTTCACCAGCAGTGACTTGTGATGATACATGTGAAGTGGCCTACCAGAGACTCAGGGCCCAGGGCTTTTTCTATGGGCTGGTCTTGTAGGTACTCCCTGAAGGAAAGCTGCTGTTCAGCATGAGCCACGCTGTTTGTGTGGCCTAGGTGCAGCGGCCTGCCTTTACTGAGCTATTGACTGGGAGCATTTCCAGAGCTTCGTTCCCTGTCACAGGCCGACCGTATGAGCATCCTCCTTAGGAGAGCTTCTCAGGTGTGCTGTGTGACTCTGCCCCCCTCCTGTGCAGAGCCAGGCACTGTGCTGTCTGGATGTTTAGATCAGTTGTTGCCCTCACGGAGTTCATAGCTAGTTGGAGAAGCAGAGATTTTAACTGTGACCAGCATCTTGCAGTGTTAAGACCAGGATGTGAATGAGGAGCATGTGGTTAGTGAGGGGCTCAGGGAGAGGAGGCTGGTCGCTTTTAAATTGGCTAAATGTTTCACTGAGCTGGGAGAAGAGTGGAGAAGAGTCAGGGCAAATAGCAGTGAAGACCATGGATGTGGAAAGCAAGGGCAGGCAATGGGGGAAAGGGTGGCATTTCCGCTGACCCCTCCCTTTCCATCCTTCAATTAGACTGATATTCAGGACTAGCCTTGTAACTCCTGGGGGTATCTGCTGCAAAGATTTCTTTACACTTTCTCATCGAAGCCATAATTTAGCAGACATTTTAAATGTATAATTCAAGGCAAAATGTGCAAAATATGATGGCAAATTAGAGGTAATGCTGAGCAGAGCACAGACAGGGAAAAGTGTGAAAATGCAAGAGGTGGCTTGACTTTGAGAAGTGAGTTCTTGGCCCTGTATCTTTGTTCTGACAGTAACTGTTGCTCCTGTGGATCATAAAAAACTAACCCAATTATTTAACATCTCTGTGCTTCATTTTCCTGTTTTAGACTCTGAAAATTATAATTCATTATTCAGCAGGTATTTTGGGCATTTACTGTGTGCTGAAGTGCAAGGCTCTGAGCCTTGACTGAGCCAGTATGGGCTGGGTGTCTAGCCTGTTGTCTACGTGCAAGTGCAGAGAGCACTCAGGGAAGGTCAGCGGTTACTAGCCAATGCTATTAGCTGTATTATCTTTTCAGTAAGGAAAGAGGTTATGTGGTTCGAGTCTAGATGCAAGAGAGGTAAATACCCAGCAAGGAGGAAGTTGAATTTGGGGTAAAGCACTGTTACCTGCTTTTAAACTTATCCTCTGCTAACCTTCACTTGGATTCTGTGTAACCTGAATGAACAATGTGCAATTTAGGAGAATACATACAAGCACACAGGTTAGCAACAACTGCTGTTGAGCTGTGCGACTGTCCAGCACTTCTTAGTATGACACAGGATACTTTTATTTTGACTTGATGTATTTTGTTATTAAGATGCTAAAATGGGCCAGGTGAGGTGGCTCATGCCTGTAATCCTAGCACTTGGGAGGCTGAGGTGGGTGGATTGCCTGAGCTCACAGGTTCAAGACCAGCCTGAGCAAGAGCAAGACCCCCATCTCTAAAAGTAGCCGTGTACTGTGGCAGGTGCCTCACTTAAGCCCAGAAGTTTGAGGTTGCTGTGAGTCATGACGCCACAGCACTCTACCAAGGGTGACAAAGTGAGACTCTGTCTCAAAATAAACAAACAAAAAAAGATGCTAAAGTGTTTTCTTTATACTGCAATATACAGCCCATTAAGAAAATTTACTTCTTCCATTATGTTTTGGGAACTGTCTTCTGAATTTTTAAAGTATAAGTATATATGTATATAAACGTGTCTTTTGGCACTTGGAAAATATGAGGACATCTCAGGTTGTGAACGGTCTGTAAAGTCATTGGATTTTTACCTCCTTGAATCTCTCAGTTGTGGGAGAATACACTTTCTTCTGAGGGCTGCCTATTCCACTTACAGAAGCCTTGTTTCCTGAACATTCTGCCTAAAGTTGAATTGTTATCTGGCTTCTTAAATTGCTAATTCTAATTTTGCTCCCTGGGTTTATACATGGAAATGTATAAATGACTGACTCCGCCCCAGAGACCTCCCGCCCCAGCGGACAGGAGGGGGCGCTCTCGGGAATGTTAGATGCTCCTCAGACTGACTCCTCTGCACCAGAGACCTCCCGCCCCAGCCGACGGGAGAGGGCGCTCTCGGGAATGTTAGATGCTCCTCAGACTGACTCCGCACCAGAGACCTCCCGCCCCAGCGGACGGGAGGGGGCGCTCTCGGGAATGTTAGATGCTCCTCAGACTGACTCGGCACCAGAGACCTCCCGCCCCAGCTGACGGGAGAGGGCGCTCTCGGGAATGTTAGATGCTCCTCAGACTGACTCCGCACCAGAGACCTCCCGCCCCAGCTGACGGGAGGGGGCGCTCTCGGGAATGTTAGATGCTCCTCAGACTGACTCCGCACCAGAGACCTCCCGCCCCAGCTGACGGGAGAGGGCGCTCTCGGGAATGTTAGATGCTCCTCAGACTGACTCCGCACCAGAGACCTCCCGCCCCAGCGGACGGGAGGGGGCGCTCTCGGGAATGTTAGATGCTCCTCAGACTGACTCCGCACCAGAGACCTCCCGCCCCAGCTGACGGGAGGGGGCGCTCTCGGGAATGTTAGATGCTCCTCAGACTGACTCCGCACCAGAGACCTCCCGCCCCAGCTGACGGGAGGGGGCGCTCTCGGGAATGTTAGATGCTCCTCAGACTGACTCCGCACCAGAGACCTCCCGCCCCAGCGGACGGGAGGGGGCGCTCTCGGGAATGTTAGATGCTCCTCAGACTGACTCCGCACCAGAGACCTCCCGCCTCAGCGGACGGAGGGGGCGCTCTCGGGAATGTTAGATGCTCCTCAGACTGACTCCGCACCAGAGACCTCCCGCCCCAGCGGACGGGAGGGGGCGCTCTCGGAATGTTAGATGCTCCTCAGACTGACTCCGCACCAGAGACCTCCCGCCCCAGCGGACGGGAGGGGGCGCTCTCGGAATGTTAGATGCTCCTCAGACTGACGGCACCAGAGACCTCCCGCCCCAGCCGACGGAGGGGGCGCTCTCGGGAATGTTAGATGCTCCTCAGACTGACTCCACACCAGAGACCTCCCGCCCCAGCGGACGGGAGGGGGCGCTCTCGGGAATGTTAGATGCTCCTCAGACTGACTCCGCACCAGAGACCTCCCGCCCCAGCGGACGGGAGGGGGCGCTCTCGGGAATGTTAGATGCTCCTCAGACTGACTCCTCTGCACCAGAGACCTCCCGCCCCAGCGGACGGGAGGGGGCGCTCTCGGGAATGTTAGATGCTCCTCAGACTGACTCCTCTGCACCAGAGACCTCCCGCCTCAGCGGACGGGAGGGGGCGCTCTCGGGAATGTTAGATGCTCCTCAGACTGACTCGGGACCAGAGACCTCCCGCCCCAGCCGACGGGAGGGGGCGCTCTCGGGAATGTTAGATGCTCCTCAGACTGACTCGGCACCAGAGACCTCCCGCCCCAGCCGACGGAAGGGGGCGCTCTCGGGAATGTTAGATGCTCCTCAGACTGACTCCGCACCAGAGACCTCCCGCCCCAGCGGACGGGAGGGGGCGCTCTCGGGAATGTTAGATGCTCCTCAGACTGACTCCGCACCAGAGACCTCCCGCCCCAGCGGACGGGAGGGGGCGCTCTCGGAATGTTAGATGCTCCTCAGACTGACGGCACCAGAGACCTCCCGCCCCAGCCGACGGAGGGGGCGCTCTCGGGAATGTTAGATGCTCCTCAGACTGACTCCGCACCAGAGACCTCCCACCCCAGCGGACGGGAGGGGGCGCTCTCGGGAATGTTAGATGCTCCTCAGACTGACTCCGCACCAGAGACCTCCCGCCCCAGCGGACGGGAGGGGGCGCTCTCGGGAATGTTAGATGCTCCTCAGACTGACTCCAAACCAGCTTGAAGAGGCCTTTCCCACTGGCTGCAAGATTTGCCAGTTTTAGCACAGTAAGGAAAGTAGTTACAATGGAAGAGACAGATCAGATTTATTCTAATCTGTGATATTATAGTGACAATAATATTCTCAGTTATTTATCCGTGGGAGAATTTTAATGGTGGGATCACACCAATGGTGAATAATGCAAGGGTACATTCGGATCTGTTAGTATAGAGTATAAAGGTCTTAACACAATAACTAAGTAAACTAGGTATATATTAACCAGAGTGATGTAAGCATTCCTAATTGTATATGAAATCAGCACATTGTACCCCATAAATGCATTAATGTATACATGATCTATGTATTTATGATTTAATAAAAAAAGAATTTTTCTGTACATATTCATTATTTTGAAGGCTGGTGAATGAGGGGGAACAAATTCATTGTTTACCTTATGTTATTTGTGTGAACCGCCACAATGGGCAGCTGACCAGTAGATGAAGCAGAGTTTCCCTTTATGTTATTTCAGCTGAGATGTGAAGATACAGTGAGGGAATCATCATTGTCAACAACTGACTCAAGAACCACTGATGCTACTAATGTCACTAAAAGAGGGACTTCTACATGGCATGAGCTTCTGACAGAAGAGCATAATACACTTAACAAATTGTCTGAACGCCAGGTCTGATGCTGGCGTCCAGGAAGTGCAGAGGACGTGGTGAGCACCACCCCAGGCTGGACTCAGAAAAGTTCAGAATGCAGTGAACCCTGGGACTCAGAGCCTGTGTTCATCAATAGTAAATTATGATGTGGCAAACAAGAGGTAGAGGGGAATATTATAGGATTATAGAAACCTAAATATAATGAAAAATAAATAAAATAGCAAACAACTGCAACATGTTGACATTACTTGGGTCCTAGTTCAGACAAACGACCTCTGAAAGTAATTTGAGAATTAGAAAGAACCTCGAATGACGCCTGGATAGTGGATGGGATTGAACATAGTAATTTCTCTGTAGATGTGATAATAACATTTGTGGTTAGCATAGTTCTTATTGTTTAGAGATACATAATGTAATGGATGAATGTATGGAAATAACATCTGGAATTTGCCTTACAGTTATATAAGAGGGGTGTGGGCGGGGGCACAGATGCAAAATACCAGCTATGAGTTGGTAATTGTTGAAGCTGACTGTATGTGGAGGCCATGTATTTTTCCTATGGCTTTATAAAAGTTTTAAATTAATATACATTCCTATGTGTAAACATTCACCATCCTCATCTGAAAAAGAAAGTTGAATTTGTGTCTTGCAGGCAGTAAAAACCAAAGGAGGTAGCACAGGCATGTGTTTCATGACTAGAAACGTAGAGCTCTGTGCAGACCAAAGGAAAGTAGCTGCAAGGCTACTATATTATGAAAGATACACAAACATATTATCATTGATGTATTTTGTACTGATGTTTTGCATGACCATGCATGGAAATCCAGACTGCTAATCCTTTTCGTTTCTGTTCTGTGGTTCAATAACAAAATATTGAAGTTAGACATACTAAGGTGTCTTTTATATGTCTGATTCTTTAAAAGAATTATTCAGCATCGAAATAAAACTATTCTTTATCTTTCTCTCAGGTTGCTTTCTGAATTTGTAGCCACAGAATTAATTATCTTCACTAAAATATTTATCAGTCTTTATGCTGCCTTTTAGGCCAGGTCTTCAGGGTCAGTGTTAAATCTAATCATTACAGGGTGGCGCCTGTGGCTCAGTGAGTAGGGTGCCGGCCCCATATACTGAGAGTGATGGGTTCAAACCCAGCCCTGGCTGAACTGCAACGAAAAAAATAGCCGGGCGTTGTGGCGGGCGCCTGTAGTCTCAGCTGCTTGGGAGGCTGAGGCAGGAGAATAGCTGAAGCCCAAGAGCTAGAGGTTGCTGTGAGTCCTGTGACATCATGGCACTCTACCTAAGGCGGTAATGTGAGACTCTGTCTCTACCAAAAAAAAAAAAAAATCTAATCATTACAGATGCCTCTCTGGTTATCAGCTTCAATTTTATTTAGATTGATATATTTTTTATTTATGTGATATTTCAGTGGGCGCTTGCAAATTTGTTATGAAAATTAATGGAATCCATCAGCTGCTCTGAATCCTTCAGGCTATAAATATCCCATGCTTTGCTTTTCTTATGTGTGGCCTAAAACTAACCCCTACTCCTTCACACTCCTATCAGATGCTGGGAAAGAAAATAAAGATGAACGTCAGTTTGATTAGTCTTATCTGTTGCACTCTGGCATAATATTGAATAGAAGAGAAAGTAGTTTATTAGCAGGAATGGCTTTTAAACTGTAGTGGTTCAAATGTGCACCTTACCCTGGATAGTTACCTGTGTGATTCATTGTGTGAATTATTGGTGGCAAGTTTTTGATCATTGGCTATTCTAAGCTTGTCTTCTGGATTTTTTTTACTGCCCTAAAATTAGCCATTTCTTCAAGGAGCCTTGGTTCCTTTTATTGCAGAATGGTATTAGAAAACAAGATCTGGGTGCTACGTATGCTGGTTGGTACTGGGGTACTGTTGCTTCCAGGCCGCCTCAGCTAATAGTGCAAGACAAAAGATGTCCGTGTATTAACCTGAGTGTACACACACGTACAGTCTTCCTGGACGTGACTATCTACGTTGTGAATGCACAAGTTCACACGCATGTCTCCAACTCCAGTTCTTTACCACACGGAGCTCTCTAAGTCCCTCCTTTTGCTTATCTGCAGCGTCCCACTCTATTCATGAGAAATCTGGTTCCCACCTTCGCCCATCCATTTGTTTAATTGTTCACTTGCAGTGTATATGCATAGTGGTGTCATAATTGTTAGACTCTACCCTAATGGGATATTAATCGACTTTGTCAAGTAGAGTATAGTGCCTGGATTCAGTTCCTTTCCTGTTCAGTTCCAGTCCCCACCTACATTCAAGGTTTTTACAGGTAAGCACCTTAACCCTGACCCTGCAGTGAAATTTTGTACATTTGTAACACAGTTAGAATCACATCATGCCTTCTTTCCTGAGATCCCTTAAGCTAGGTGATTTATTAAAAATGTGTACACATTAAGGTTTATTCTTTGTACAATAAAGTTCTCTGGGTTCTGACACAGTGTAGCATCATGTTTTCATCATTATGATGATCAAGTAGAACAGCTTCACTGCTCCAAGAGATCCCCTGTACTTCATCCATTCGGCCTTCCTACCCTCCCCTTACACCTCTGGCAACCGGCAACTAGTGAGTTTGTTTTACCACCTCTGCAATTTCAGCCACTGATTTTTTTAGCAGCTTTACAATTTTCTCTTTTCTAGGATGTTGTATAGTTGAAATTATATAGCATATATCCATTTCCGACTGGCTTTCTCTCTCTACAATGTGGACTCATCCGTGTGTTTTCATGGCTTATTAGCTCATTCATTTTTATTGGTAAACATTTAGTTTTACAGATGTACCACAGTTTTTTTATTTTTTAATCTGTTTGCTTATTGAAGGACATCTTGGTTAACTCCAGATCTGAATGAACATGAATGAAACTGCAGTGAACATTCACATGTGTGCATTTTGTGGACCGAGTGTTGGTATCAGCTGGGTGGATAGTCAGTGTTGTGACTGCTGGTCATGCAGGAAGACTGTATTTAGCACTGCAGGAGCCGGCCACCTGCTTAACTGCACCAGTCTGCCTTCTTACCAGCCGAAGGAGAACTTTCGTTGCTCTGTGTTCATGGCAGCAGTTGGTACTGTCGGGTTTTGGGATGTAAACCACTCTAATAGGTGTATGGGAGGGTCTTATTTTTGTTTTAACTTCAATTCACTAATGCATCAGGAGCTTTCACATCCCTATTTTCCATGTCTGTATCTTCTTTGCCAAAGTGTTTTTCAAATCTTAGGCCCATTTTTTTAATTGGGTTATTTGTTTTCTTATTGTTGAGCTTAGGAGATTTTTGTTTATTTTGGATGCAAGTCCTTTGATACGTACGTAATTCAGCAGATAGGACTTGGGTGGTGGTGCCCCAAGATGGAGGGGCACAGCAAGGAAGGGCAAGTCAGTGACAGCCGCCTCCTCAGCCTGAGCTTCTGCAGATACGGAAATCTGTAATAAAGGAAAGAAGAAAATGGGGACTTAAAATCTCTCGGGGAAGAAATGGGAATCAGATGACTCGTTTTGTCTTCAGATGGAGCCTGAGGTGAGGAAAGAATATCCAAAGCCTAGAGATCAAAAATTGGTTAAGGATTCCTGACTCAGATTTCAGTACGATTCAAAAGCAATTAGAAAGTTAGGGTAAGACTTGCATCATCTTGTGTCATGGAAGTGATGGGAGGACTTTTAAGAATCGAGTGTTGAATGTGTCCCTCCATGGAGGACAGAGTCAGAGACAGTAGGAAATCGCGGCGTCTGCCTTGGCGGTCAGTCAGGCTGTCGGCTCACTGTCACCACCAGTGCTTTTGTACCTAAGGGCTAAGACCAGCTCTGTTGAGAGAGGAGAGAGCACTCTGTTTCTTTAATGCGTCTCTTATCTTCAGCACCTCAGATAATGGAATTTCTCAAACTGAACTTTTCCTTGCTGGGGCTCTGTGGCAGAGCAAATCTAGACAAGGGTCTCGTTTTCTTTTCTCTTCTACTACCACATATGTGTGTGTGTGTGTGTGTGTGTGTGTGTGTGTGTTTAAATTGACTACTTAAGTACAGATTTCATTCAATGAAATCATTTTTCTTCTCAATTATACCGTTTTGTTGTGGAATCCTAACAGTTACAACTTTAGTTCCCAGCAGAATTAATGAACACGTACAATTTTTTGTCTTTGTCTGTTAGGG
This sequence comes from Nycticebus coucang, assembly GCF_027406575.1. Lineage (NCBI taxonomy): Eukaryota > Metazoa > Chordata > Mammalia > Primates > Lorisidae > Nycticebus > Nycticebus coucang. The sequence continues at coordinate 138,910,352 of NC_069784.1, read as the reverse complement.
AAAACATAGGTTGCTCCCTTGAGTCATAAATATATGCTTCTTTCCTTCCTTCTTTTCTGTCTTGAAGTACAATCTTTCATTATCTTTTTAACCTAACCATCCCTAAGGAGGGTAGTTTATGGGAACAACTCGCCGTGGAGACACAGTAGTGGACATCACCTCTATCACTGAGGGTCGTCACCCACTGCCTGTCTCTGTCTGGGACTGGTTGATGAGCCAGCACACCAGCCTGAAGCAGCGATTCGCAACGGTGCTTTGAGAGTCCTGTGTGTGTTCAGTGTTTACCATTAGACTGTGAAAATTATTTCAGTGGAACGGACTCATACACAGAAATGACAATGAACAAACGTCAGGATTATTATGAACTTAATTTTTGTCATGCCATTGGATTGAGTGCCTTTTCAAAAAATGAAGAATTTGTGTTAGAAGGTAATAAAATAGGAGTATTTATTCATTATACATTTTTAGCACCTATGATGTTCCAGTGGTAGTTCTCCTGTTTGCTATATTGCTAGGATTTCACTTGCTTTGAGTATTAAATCAATAACAACTATTTACAAAAAAGAAATATGTGCTTTTTAAGGCTCAGCGTACAACATTGGATCATGGCGTCGGTTCCCATCAGCAGTGACATATTGCTGGAAAACAGCTATGTAATGGGATATAGTAGCTATAGTTCAAAATTGTTAACGACCTAACTTTACATTTTTTCAAAATTCCTTTTTATTAAGAGCAGAGAGAGTGAAGGGGGGGTGTCTTGGTGTGTGACACACCTCTTGGGGGCAAGACACAATTGTAAGAGGGACTTTATCTAACAAATGCAATCAGTGTAACCTGGTTTCTTGTACCCTCAATGAATCGCCAATAATAAAAAAAAAAATCTTTTTTATTATGGTATAATATATAATGTAAAAAATGTTTTAACCCTTTCAAGTATACCGTTTAGTGGCATTAATTGTATGTGCACATTCATAGTTTTGGCCAGTCACCACCTCCACTTCCAAATCTTTGCTTTCACCCCAAACAGAAACTTGGCTTCTGTTTCTGTCCACTCTTACTTTCTCAAGGCCTTTGCCAGTAGATTAGAGGCCACTGGATTTTAGCCTGATGCGTTTTCACATATGAAGATGTTATATAGGTGAATTTTATTCTTTTCTTATTCTTTTACAGGTTTGACAGATGAAAAAGTGAAGGCATATCTTTCTCTTCACCCCCAGGTATTAGATGAATTTGTATCTGAAAGCGTTAGTGCAGAGACTGTAGAAAAATGGCTGAAGAGGAAAAACAACAAATCGGAAGGTAAGGTTTCTCTCAGATGGAGGGTGGACTGATTATCAACAGACTTTTTATAGCTGATGGCAAAAGAATAAGCATGTAATACATCCTAGAAAGCAAAATACCTGTAGATGACTGTTGGCATTTTAGATCTGTCAGAGTCTTATTCTGTTTAAATAGATAAAGTTTGAAAGAGGAGAAATAAATATTATACAAAAGAAAGATCATTGCAAATAATCATTGAGAGTTCAGTTGATTCAGATATGCCCACATTGAAAAATGCAGAAGTCAATATTATACTTCATTTTATTTAACAATTATTAACGATGACAAAAACATCATTTGTATATCCTTCAAAGATATATTTATATAATCTTATTTTACAAAAGAAGCCTTAAAACAGTTTTTATATATGCGTAGTAAGGAAAGAACTCTTGATTGGGAGTTTGACTTTCATTCACATCCCAGCTCTAATGAGTATTTATCTGCATAGTGACTTTGTACCAGAAAGTTCCCTTTGTGTGTTGTTTCTTAGCCCCTTGAATGTATCTCTTTTTAACATAGAGACAAGAAGCAAAGAAATGTAGGCTCGAAAGGGATGTGAAGTCAGATACATTTTTTCTCAAATTGGACACATATTAATATATTTGATTTTGTTTTAAATGAATTTGTATTTAGCTAAACTCAACTTTTCATTTGTGTGAAAATTGCTTTTACAGTGGCGGTTAATTTTATGTATAATTTTGATTGTATAAGTAACTTTCATATTAAAAACAAATACTATTTCTGGGGAAATTAGTGTAACAAGATGCTATATGGATTTAAAGTACTTGAATAATTGTTATTGAAATGTTATAGCACTAAAAATGTAGGTAATTTTCCCTTTTAAAGTTTCTGAAGTTTTGGTTGGGCGCCGCTAGTTCAGTGGTTAGGGCGCTGGCCATATGCTCTAGGGCTGGTGGGTTCGAACACGGCCCGGGCCTGCTAAACAAACAAACAAACAAAATAATAGCTGGGCGTTGTGGCAGGCCCCTGCAGTCCCAGCTACTAGGGAGGCTGAAGCAAGAGAATCACTAGAGCCCAAGAGTTTGAGGTTGCTGTGAGCTGTAAGACCACCACACTCTACCGAGGGCAACATAGTCAGACTCTGTCTCAATACAAACAAAACCAAACAACAGTTTCTGAATTTTCATACACAATTTTTGTAATAGAAAGAGATCTTCTAAACACAAGGCTTTTATACTGAAATATAGTTTTGTTTTTGTTGTTGTTGTTGTCGTTTTTGCCCAGGGCTGGGCTTGAACCCGCCACCTCTGGCATATGGGGCCAGCGCCCTACTCCTTTCAGCCACAGGCGCCGTCCTGAAATATAGTTTTTAACGTATGTGTATATGATTATGTCTGTATGTGTGTGCATGTGTGTACAGATTGACAAGAAGGGACGGAATGAGATAAATCAGAGACAGGCATTTTCTTCTCAAAACACTTGGTATTTACTATCAAGATCAAAGTTTGACATAGAATATTTCAATTATTACAAACCTCAAACATTTGAAAATAATTTGAGATGTTTGACAATTTTAAAAGTGAGGCTGAGCTTTGCTTAGGTACATTATAAGTAGAGATGCCAATTTCAACTTGCTGTGTAATGTGGGATAATAATATAGTACAAGAATATGCAATCTTTGTGGGATATGAAATTGGATACACGTCTCAGAAAATGAAAAACTTTACCTACTGTTCTAGTGTCAATGTGAAAAATAACTCTTCGATTTTTATAAATATTTAAATGTTATTTTATGTCTCCCCAATCTCTGTTTTCTATGTTAGTTAACCAAGTAACATGTTAAATTATTTAATACATACCCTGAGGAGTTGAATAGTTATTAAGAATAACAACATGTAACTGAAACCCTAGTCAGTTTTTCTCTCTCCCCTTGAAAAGATTTGTTCTTAGAGGAGGTGTTTCTGATCTGAGCCTGCGGAGGGATGGAGACTGTGGGGGAGACTGAGTGAGGGAGGCCAGTGAGATACTGCTTGGCGCCTGCTGTCCGTGCAGAGGACTGGCAGAGAAGGAGCTACATAGCAGAATGCGTCGGTAGCGAGCTGGGGCACACAGTTTGTAGAGGAGGTGTGTAAACAGGAACCTTTTATTGTACTTTGCTGCCCTCCAAGGCCTCCTTCCCCTCCTCTTTTCATCAGAAGAATGTGCTTCATTCTGTGGCACTTCACACAGCATAGCTCCTGAGAACTATGTAAAGACAAGGCTGTTTCCCCTGTGTGGACTGTGTGGACTGTGTGGGCTGTGTGGACTGTACGGACCGTGTGGACTGTGTGGGCTGTGTGACTGTGTGGACTGTGTGGACCGTGTGGACCGTGTGGGCTGTGTGACTGTGTGGACTGTATGGACTGTGGACTGTATGAACTGTGTGCGCTGTGTGGGCTGTATGGACTGTGTGGGCTGTGTGGACTGTATGGACTGTGTGGACTGTGTGGGCTGAGTGGACTGTATGGACTGTGGGGGCTGTGTGGACTGTGTGACTGTGTGGACTGTGTAACGGTGTGGACTGTGTGGCCTGTGTGGGCTGTGTGGACTGTATGGACTAGACTGTGGGGGCTGTGTGACTGTGTGGACTGTGTGACTGTGTGACTGTGTGGACTGTGGATTGTATGGACTGTGTACTGTGTGGACTGGGTCGCTGTCTGGGTTGTATGGGCTGTGTGGGCTGTGTTGGCTGTGTGGACTGTGACTGCGTGGACTATGTGACTGTGTGGACTGTATAGAATGTGTGGGCTGTGTGGACTGTATGGACTATGTGGACTATGTGGAGTGTGGACTGTGGACTGTGTCGGACTGTGTGGGCTGTGTGGACTGTGTGACTGTATCGACTATGTCGACTGTGTGGACTGTGTGACTGTGTGGACTATGTGGACTGTGTGGACTGTGTGGGCTTGTAGACTGTATGGACTGTGACTGTGTGGGCTTTGTGGGCTATGTGGGCTGTGTGGACTGTGTGACTGTATGGACTGTGTTGACTGTGTGGACTGTGTGACTGTGTGGACTGTGTGACTGTATGGACTGTGGACTGTGTGGGCTGTGTGGACTGTGTGGGCTACGTGACTATATGGACTGTGTGACTGTATGGATCGTGTGGGTTGTGTGGACTGTGTGGGCTGTGTGGACTGTGTGGGCTACGTGACTATATGGACTGTGTGACTGTGTGGATCGTGTGGGTTGTGTGGGCTGTATGACTGTATGGACCTTGTGGACTGTGGACTGATTGGACTGTTTGGACTGTGTGGACTGCATGAGGCCATGTTTTGTGGCAGCAAGTACCCCAGAATGGTGGAGCACAGCTGTGCTTGTGGCCCTTTGGGGCAGGGTACAGCTCAGAGATTGTCCCACTCCCCAGGGCAAGGGGGTATCTCAGCAGCTCAGCTCAGGGGGGCGCTAGTTCAGTTCCAGAGAAGCAGGGTACCGGGGTTGTCGGGCCTGTAGAGTAAGGAGGCCTCAGCTCAGCACGAGGATATGCAGCTGCTCTTCCCGCTCAGGACACAGATTGCCCAGGGGGGATGTGCTGCTTCAGCTCAGGCTTTAGGGGCACTACTGTTTGGCGTTGCCCAGACACCATTTCCCTGAGATACAAGAAGTGGTTTCAGCTTAGGCACTGGGAGGTGTGACTGGTCAGGGCTTTTTCTGGGGAGGCAGGATACAGCTTTAGCTCCGGCCCAAGGGGGCACGAGTGAGAGGGGTAGGTGGAGCAGGCCCACCTCTGCGTGATTCTGGGGTGGGGGGTGGGAGTTGAGGGTATGGTGGGTGGGCAACAGTTTAAGAGCTGTTGACAGCTCAGCTTGGGGAATTCTGGCCTGGAGCAGAGCACACCTCAGTGGTTCCAATTCCAAGATGGTGTAGCTGTGTGGACTTGAGGCAGCTTCCTCAGCTGGCCTGTGAAGACTGCGGGGGACCCTGGTGGCGAGGTCTGCTGGTGTGCGGGGTGCTGGGGTCATCTTGCCATGGGAGAAGTTCCTTCAAGTTCCCAATGGATCTGGGAGGGGCAGTGGAAGCTCCACATTTCCTTCCCTTCTCTGTGTGGCCATTAAAGCTTCGGGCTAATCAGGGTTTCCATTACTCTGCTGCTGTGGGCTGGTGCTCAGCCTCAGCTGGTTTCATTAAAATGTAGTTGTTGGTCGTTCCGCTCTCCGGGAGAGATGAGCACTGTGGGCTTCCGGTTGGTCGTCTTGCTGATGTCCCCTTTCTACACTTGCTTTTCAGTGATGACTGTGTGTTATCTGCAAATCTGGTTTGTCTTCTTTTTTCATTCAGTATTTTATCCAACACCTACTGTTTGTTTGGCTCAAACCCAAAACATTTACAGTATAGACAATGCCTGGCCAAATATTACATATTTCATGATATTTGTAATGCATCAATACTGTTTGATCAGAGAGCAGTTTTAATTTCCAAGGCCTTTCTTGAATATTCACCATTTACATCTGGCCACAATTAGGGAAGGGTCAGTGTAGTAATATCCGTCTGGCAGATGTTGAAACTGTGCAAAGGGAAGGGATCATCAGGGGTCAGGCTTCCAGCTCTAACGGAATCATCAGACACTGACTCTGAGCCTGAGAGCAGTCTGGGGCAGGAACTGTGTATGTCATGGGTATTTTTGTATTCCTCACTAATGCATCTGGCATATAGTGTGGGCTTTATAATACATTTTTGAATGAATGCAGGAAGTTTAAATTCTATACCTCCAAATGAATGAGCATGATGACTGTCTCACTACATTTGGTTATCACCTGACAACAGAGCTGTTTTCCTGCTTATCTCCCCCATGTTCCTTTTAAAAGCTTCTTGAGGGAAGGGATTATAGAATATATGTTTTTAAATCCCACAGATACCTGATGTTTTTCATTCATTTAGCAAACTATGTGTCAAACACTATTTTGCTCAAGGATTATTACATCTTTAACAGGTTTACAGTCTAAAAATAGAAGAAAAGAGTTGTAATTTACTACTTTTTTCTGGTTAGTGTGACAATGGGGATAAGCACAGTTGACACTTGTAGTTAGGGAGTCAGAGGAGTCCTGTGGCAAGAGCCGGAGCGGACAACGAGTTACTGTTTTACTTTGATAAATAGAGAGCAGGGATTTGGAGAAGGTGGAATATACAGATCCTCAGAGACTAAGCCGCAGCATCATTGTCAATGTTACTGTTTTCAGTTAATTTTATTGCTCTCATGCCATATTCATTTCAAATGTATAAACTCTGTCTATAGATGAAGGCAAAGTGCTGCTCACAGTTCATCTCTAAACCAAATTCTGAGCAGCCACATCTTAAGTGATGTTTGGAAATTGGAGATTGCATTTATTTATTTTATAACATTTTATAATCCCTTGGGGAAATTTCCTTAGAAAACATTAAGACCTTTATATTCTCAGAGTAAAATATAACTTCTAAGCAGAGTTATAAACAGGTTTTAGCAAACAACTATATATTCATTTGGGAAAAACTTAGGAGTCATGTATTATAACACTAAATGTTATATTTTAATGCTAATTTTTATGCTAGGTAAATTTGACAGTAAATTTGGCTCAGTTGTTCCTCTTTGAGACTCAGATTTCTAAACTATTTAACATCTATACATCTGTATTTATACATAAATATAAAATTATGAAATAAACACTAGAGTATGATGAAAGTCCAGTCTTTTGCATTTCTTGTGAGGACATTCTAAGATGGAACACAATTGCATACCCCTCGAGCCATGCCAATATCTATATTGTATGCAGGAAGAATCTTGAATTACCTTGGCTATGAGCAATGTCTTCTTTTGGCTTCTAATATAAAAATTTATTAGTTAACAAATGTTTGTAGTATTAGAAAGGATGCCTGAAGAAGTAAAGGTCAGCATGACTATTCTTGGCATCTTCTGATATGGCAATAATATTTAAAATAAGTTTATTAATTACGAAAACACAAAATACAATTGAAATACTAATATCCAAAAGGCAAGTTATTTGGTACTTGAGAGAATGATTGATTAAACTCAAATCGTTAAAAAATTATGAATAGAATTCCATCTTTTATGGCCAGTAATTTTTATTATTATTATTATTACATTTCTGTATCTAGAGTGTTCAATAGCAGATCATAACACTATCAGTGTATCTGTAAACTCTATGAATTAATAATGAAAATATTGGTGTCACAGCTATGTTAAAATTTTTTAAACAAATACATCATTTTCCTTTATTACTCAAAGAATATAGTTTTATACATAAATTTTCTCCTTTCTATGATTTTAGAAAAGGGCTACTACTTGGTCTAATTACAATATTGTGTTTCTGGGAATAGGGAGGCCCATGGAGAGAGCCGCCAGTTGAGCCGTCAAAACACACAGCATTTATCCATTAAGTCTGTTGAGTTATATGGGTACAGCTTGCGGTGCCCCCCAATTATAGTAGAAGCATTAAAAATTACCGACCACCTAGCCGGGCATTGTGGCGGGCGCCTGTAGTCCCAGCTGCTTGGGAGGCTGAGGCAAGAGAATCGTGTAAGCCCAAGAGTTAGAGGTTGCTGTGAGCTGTGTGACGCCACGGCACTCTACCGAGGGCGATAAAGTGAAACTCTGTCTCTACAAAAAAAAAAAAATTACTGACCACAGATCACCCTAACAGATATAATAATAATGAAGAAGTTTGAAATGTTTTGAGAATTATCAGAATGTGACCCAGAGATACAGAGTATGGACATGCTGTTGGGAACGTGGGCTGACAGATGCTCCATATAGGCTGTCACACATCTTCAATTTCCAAAAAAATGCAGTATCTGTGAAGTGCAAGAATGCAAAGTGCAATAAAACCACGTCTGACTGTCCCTGCGTCCTTTCCAGACCCTGACAGGGGATCCCGCAATGAGTGGTTTTGGAGTACATTTCCTTTACCTTCTGGTCTGTCTCCTCCAAGGGGTGTACTTGTCTAATCCACAGTAAATGACTGGCCCTGGAGAACAAGGAGAGTGCACACTGAAATCTTTTTCCTGTAATTTCTGGCCAGCTAGTAACTCAGTAAATGTTCGTTGAATGAATGAATTCAACTACGGACCACTTAAAGGTCCAGCATCCTCACCTCAAAACGGGCATTTCTCTTGTTTTGCTGTTTGGCCTGTGACTAGCTCTGGACCTGGAGGATAGAAATCTCTTAGTGCTTGATCTCTAAAATCTGTGTGCTCTGCTCTTGGAGATGCTTTGTCAGATCAGTTGGGTGCCCGTGGCGGTAGCTGTCTTCACGCCACTCCCTCTCCTCCAGCTCTGAGGTGTGGAGGAGCCCTGAGTCTCCTTCTCAGGTGTTGTGCAAATTACTAATTTCAAGAAGCATTCTCTGTGGTTTATCAGATGCCTTACTTGATAATGATTCTTTGGCTTTTTAAAAGTTAGGTGGTATATGAATTGGTTGTGTTACACCTTGGAAGTTAAAAAATTTCAGATCACATTGATAATGAGGCAGTTTCTTGAAAATTTTATGATAAAACGTGCTTCTTTGAGAAACAAAGAATTCTGTTTGAACAAAGAGATCTGTAGTTACTACTCTTCCAAGGGGCTCCACAGGAGCTGTCCCTCAGAGCCGGTGCTGGCCCTGCTCTCTGTGCCGTCCTTCCTCTGGTCTCGGTGTTCCTCCTCCTCCCCAGGGTCCTCTGACCTTTCTCAGTTACTATCCTTGAAGAGGCAGACATTTCGATATTTGTCTGTTTAGACACAGGAATGTCATTGATATTAGAAGTTATAGTTTCTATAACTCCTTTTCATTTTTGCCTTGTTCTAACCTTTTACGTGTTGATTTCATGTTATCTTTAAAATAAAAAAATTTATTTTACTCAATGAATAAACGTTTCAATGAGTTTCGCAAACATCACTTGAGTTTTACTAACACATTAACATAGTAAAGCATACATTAAAATAGTTACTTTAGAAAAATTAATTTTAATAGTTTTTATTAACTATAATAAGTGAAGAAAATATGTTCACACTGTATCTGCCACCCAGAGGGAGAGGTGCAGGCAGTAATAATTTCTAATAGAAGCCATAACCAGTATTACAGAGATCATATTCATACAAAACTGTATAGCCATAGGTCTGTTAATTATTCCTTGTGAACAGTCACTCAGCAGCGTCTTAAGTGTGGACTTTCATGATTACAGATTGAACACCTTCAGTGGAGCTGAGAATCCAAGTCCACCCACCACCTGTGTTGTTCAGTGTGTAATGTCTCTGAGGTTCTTCCAAGTTGCTGTGTGTTACCTGTGGTTTGTTCCTTGGCACTCCCGCATAGCATTCTGGTGTATGGATATACCACAGTTTACCTTCTGAAGCACATTTGGGCTGTGACGGAGAGGTTTCTGGGAATTCCTGGGAATTTCTTGGTTATAATTGTTTTCACTGGTCTTTTGACATGTTGTCCAATCTTGTACTGTGTTTTGTCTTTGATGAGATTTGAGAGATAAACTAAATAGTGTCTTTGATAGAGACCTGTGAGTCTTTAGAATCCATATGACTTATCTTGTGCTTACATGCATAAAAAAGTCATCAATTTCATACGTACCTACTAGCTTTAGTGTCATAGAGATACATTTTATTATTTACTAGTTTTCAAATTTTAAGAAGGAATCTGTTGGTGGCATAGCCTGACATATGTTCCCTAAGCTTCTAATCTCTTATGCAATGGTAGGTGCATAGTAAATGCTCATTTAACAAAGATTGAATGAGAGAACAAATAATTTATAAGCACTGCAATATCCTTAATGAGATTAATTTTGATTTATGGTCATGTAATGAATATGATTGTTATTTTTTAGCATATTATGTTAAAACATAGTTCTTTCTATTAATTGGAAGTAGTCTTTAGAGTAATTAAATTGCTTCAGAAAATGAGTCTTTTTTAGAATGTATCATTTGAAGATAGGTTTTGTTTTACTCTACTGCAGCCTTGTTTCAATTGACAAGAACATAGTAAGGGAAATAAAATTATGTATGTGATTTAAAATATAACGTGATATTTATGATTATTTGCTAGAATTTTTTTCTAATGATTTGTTTGGATAGATGATATAAGAAAAACCTGTGACCTATTCTGAACCGCTAGAAGGTCCCATGTTAACCTCACTCTTCTATTCATTAATGAAAATTCCTTTCTGGAAATATGAAAGCTGCTTATAATTTGTCCTTGCATTCTTAACAGGAGAGGTGGTGTCAAGATATTAAGTGCTTTTATATTGTCAGTGGTAACATTGCTATCAAGTGAGGTATTCAGTATAATAGTAGTGGAAGGTTCTTTGATCTGGGTCAATAAAAGCGGGGGCCAGAGAGCTTCTTTTTGATGTGTACATTACCTTTGGGAATAAAGGAGAGTAATTGGAGGTGCAGCGTACACAGTCCTTTAAGATTTGTTTTAAAGGAGAGGAGAGAAGGCATAGGATCTGGAAGGTGAGGTTTTGTTTTTAACACGGGAAGTGGGAGACTTTGTGTACTTTTGGGGAATGTTTCAGCAGAGAGAGAAAACTGGTGATGCAAGAGGGAGAGGAGATTGCTGCACCTATGGCCCAGACCAGGTGGGCGAGCGTCCTGCAGCAGCAAGGGGGGGGCCGCCTTTGAAAGGAGGAAATGAGATTTGAAATCCTCTTTGAAATGTTCTGTTGCATGTGGCAGGATAAGGTAAATTATTACAGCCACGGGAAAGGTATTTTAGCATATTTTTATTTCTTATTCACAATTTCACCTAGTTTTATTAGGGTAGATTCTCCCTTCCATAGGAGAATTTTCTGAGAGGTCAATTTCATCTTGTTCAGTATCTTTTAAACATAAATAGAGAATCAATAGGTTGAGAAAATGAATTTACTAAGCTCCCCTTTTTAGAGGCAATGATCCAGTCTTAAATACAAGAAAATGTTAAAAGTCATTTTTATTTTATTTCAAAATAATTAAAATATTAAGCTAAATAAGTTTAAGTATACAAGTATACATTTTATGTTTCTTTGTAGGTACAAAGGAAACTTGAGACTTCAAAATAACTATTTATTGGATGTTAATAAAGTTGCAGAGATTATAACCAAAGATAGCAAATAAGAGCACCATAGAAGTATTGAGAATGTATTAATTAACCTCTGAAGATTCAAATATTTATATCCTACACCTATGACCATATGCCTTTAAAAACATTTTAGAAACATTAGGAAGCAAAGATGCGTTTCACAGATTATCAAAGCATTATGTAGTTTCTGAAAAATGCAGTATTCTCTTCTGAGAGAGTATGAAGGAGACAACATCTTTGTGTTTTTATGAAAGTGCTTTGACACATGTGCTCTCTGAATGGATGTCTGGGAGTCCGGAAGTCAGTGAATCACACATTGAGGAATTGGTGCTATGTAGTGAAAATGATGAGTTTGAGTGAAAGATTGGACTTGCAGCTAAGGCTGAGATAAGAGAAAGTGAATCTTCTTTCCAATAGCAATTATAAAGTGGGCAAAATTTGACAAAAATAGCTGTTCTAGTGCTCTGGAAATCACTCAAAGACATACAACTATCCAGGAAGGATTTGCACCTAGAAACTGCTGACCTCTCGCAGGAACTGTGGTTGTCCGTGGTGGTCAGGCCTGCGGCTTCCTCTCCTTCCTACTCGTTGGGTGAAGAGTTTCTCACAGCTTCTTTTCCGCAGTTCAAGCAGCTCACCCAACTTGGAGGAGGGGGCATTTTGGAGCCAGTGACATGGGAGGACTGGCCGGTAGCCCTACTCCTCTGTAGAATGAGGTTTCTGTCAAGAGCGGGGTAAACCTGTCCCTAGCCAAGGATGCGCACGTGTGCTGTGGGGACGGGACGAGGCGCCCATCTCTTGACCGCTTCAACTGGTCAACTCCTGAAAAAGGCCCCAATGGAACACTAAACAGGCAGACTGCAAAAGGGTCTGAACTTGGCATGTGCTTCCCCGATGACGGACAGATGCGCCAAAATAGGATGGAGGATGAGCAAATTCATACCAAAAATTAGATAAGTGAAATGAACAGATTCCTAGAAAGATACAAATCATCAAAACTTACCAACAAATAGACATTAAAAACATTCTTCCTAAATGAAAAACCTGGTCCTAGGTCACTGCACTGGTGAATTCCATTGCTATTTATAAAGGAATCATGCTGATCACAAACCCTTTCAGAAAACAGACTTGTTCTGTGAGTCGTGCGTTACTTTAATATCAACCAAAACCAACTAAGATGTCTCAGGAAGACTATAGATCAGTGTCCCTCATGAACATATATGCAGTAATCCTTAAAAACAATTAGCAAACCAAATCCAAAAAATGATGACACAGTGTGACCAAATAGGATTGACCTCAGAAATCTAAAGTTGGCTTAATATCAATAAATCAATTAATATAAGAGGCTATATTAATAAAGGTATAAAAATCTATAGTCTCTCTCAACAATACAGAAAAGCATTTGACAAAACCCAGCACCTATTTATTATAAAAATTTTCAGCAAGGTAGAAGGGCACTTGTAAACTTGAGCACTAACGCAAAAAAAAAGTATTCAGATTTTAATAACAGAACTGCAACTGTCTTATTTTATATAAATGATGTGATACTATGTGTAGAAAATTCCAACTACTTCACAAAAACTACTAAAACTAATAAAAGAGTAAAGGCTCAAGATACATGATCAATCCACAGAAATCAATTATATTTCTATGTATAAAAAGAACAATCTGAAATAAATTAAGCACATGATTTCATTCATAATAGCACCCCAAATGAAAATACTTAGAAATTTAGCAATAACAGTCCAAAATATCATACACTGACAACTAGCAAACATCGCTGAGATAAATTGAAATCTAAATGAATAAAGTATTAAAAGGTTCACTGTTCCGTAAATTCAGTATACTCCTTATCAGAATTCCAGCAGGTCTTTTTGTAGAAATTGAACAGTTGATGATGAAATGCTTAGGGAATGCAGGAGACTTAGAGAGCCATCATTGTTTTGGAAAGTGAAGCTCAGTATGGAGAACTTGCATTGCATGGTTTTAAAACTTACTGTTTAAGCACAGTATTTCAGACAGTTTGGTACTGCCGCAAAGATAGGTGTATAGGTTAATGAAATGGAATTGAGGATAGAAATAAAGTCAACTGACTTTCAACAAAGATGTGAAAACCATTCATTTTGAGGAAGGGATAGTTGGTAAGGGACAATTAGATGTCCCATGTTAGGAAAAAACAAAAACTATAGTCTAACTATAAGAAAATTGTAAGAAAAATAGACAAAAATTATGATCTTAGGTGGGGCAAAGTTCCCACAGGTGAAGCATGATTCATGAAATTAAAAAAATGTTAAGCTGGACTTCACTAAGGACTTGTGTCCAGAATATACAAAAATCCTTAATCCATATGCATTACTTTTGGAAAAGTAAAATGGTACAGGTACTTTGGGCAACCATTTGTCAGTTTCTTAAAAAGTATGCTGACCACACAACTTGTGAGTTTCACCCTTGAGAATATACTAGAAAGAGGAAAATGTGTTCATATAAAGAAGTGTAGGTGCCAGCGCCTGTGGCTCAAAGGAGTAAGGCGCCAGCCCCATATGGGTTCACCCCCAGCCCAGGCCAAAAACTGCAAAAAAAAAAAAAAAGTGTAAATGAATCTTCCTAGTCACATAATTCAGTATAGCTCTAAGTTGTAGACGATTCGGATGTCCATCAGCTGGTTAATGATAAAATAAATGTCATATGTTCATATAAGGGGATACTATTTGGGTATTTTACTGGGTAAATAGTACTCATTTTATATATGTTTATGTATATAAAATAAAATATAAGGAAGGCACTTTATAAATTATTACATTTTATATAGAAGTGAACCGAAGTTCACATTACGTCTTTTCAGTAGTCAGTTTTCATTTTTGAAATTGGAGAGCTTCATGAATTAACTCTTACTGGGAATGGTCCATTCTGTTTACATAGAATTAAGTAAAAAGGATTAGATTACAACATTTTGTGTCAGAAAATATGGTTATAACAAGTTATTGAAAATCATTGTAATCTCTTAGAGAAAAAATAATTGCTTTTCCTGCTTTCTGATGTGGCGTGTGAACTTACATTTAACACTTCTTTTATTTCTGACCAAGAATATCACAAGTGTATATGGTTTTTTTATACCTTACAATTACTTAGTGATTTATAGTTTGTTTCATATGTTTTTGTAGTAAATCTGCAAATAAATAGCTCAGTGGCACAACCAGTTATCACACTTCTTCAGTTCTTGGTGACATGGCTCATGTTCTTCCACAAATGTCTGGGATGTTAAAATAAAGTAAAGAAAGAAAAACAAAATAATTTGGGAACTACATTTGATAGTTTGACTCAGATTTAAATCTCTGGCAGGAGTAATAATCATCTTGCATTTTGCGGCTTCCTGCTGCTCAGAGATGCTGTGGATGTAAAAGCGTCATCATCTGTGTCCCCCTCACTACAGAACCATTTTTTCTAATGATTTTATTTTTTAGTAATGTAAAATAAATGTTAGGTGTGGTCTCTTGTTGCTAAGAAATTTGTATTCATTTAAGAAGTCAGGTCATTGACTGGCAAAATACATATAATTAATGTTAAGTTGAATGAAGAGGAACGAAACTACAATTTATTAAGAGCCACTCTGTACAAAAAGTTTATATTCATTGTCTCATTTAATAACTAACATCAACCTAGATCATTGCATTTTAGAAATATGAGGTGGACCAGTTTTGAAAGGTCGAGAAACCCGTGTCTGGTTAGTTAGTGCGGCTGAGATCTGAAGAGATCTGTTCTGATCTCAAATCTGTCCTTATTTTTTGTAGTACTCGGCTTTCCTAACAGGGAAGGAATGTAAAAAACATGCTGAGAAAAGGAAGGTCAGCGAGCTTGTTGCTATTGAGAGGAGCTCACAGACAATCTAGAAGTCAAGTCTAGAAAGACCGGCTGTTCCTCTGTGGGAAGCCCCCTGCAGCCCCCCACCTCCGTCCCTGTTCAGGTCCACTCCTTGGTCCACCCCTTTGCTGGGAGCCTCTTCCTGGCAGCTGCTTCCTGTATGTCAGCGCCCTTGGGGAGACTGCAGAACGGCCCCCTTTGATACTGCGGCCTGCCCCTCCCGCTCCGCTCCTGCTCTTCTGCCCACCCAGCCCCAGCACTTCCCTCTGACAGCTCGCTGAGTAGTTCAGTTGTCCTGTTTACTGACGGTCACTCCTATTTAAATAAGCGTCCGGTTATTTTGCTAAGACCTTTACATTCCACAACTAAGAAAATGCTACAAAAGCTATGTTAACTAATGTGATGAAAATGTGTCAAACGATCTATGAACCAAGTGTATGGTGCCCCACGATCATACTAATGTACACAGCTATGGTTTAATAAAAATAAATAAAAAAAAAATAAATAAGCATCTGGAGGACACAGATTATTGTCTTTTTGTGTTCTCCACTCTGTTGTAACTCCCCAAACAGTGCTGGCACTTAGTAGGTGCTGTAAATAATTGTTTAAAAGTTTGAAGACTTTGAGTTAAGAGTGAGGAAAGTATGTTTGAGGGTCTAGTGAAACCAGTCTTACCTGGAGTGGGAAGGGAATCTAGTGTGTTGTAGATTCCAGGTGGATAAACGGAGCAAAACCAGATTGTGAGGACTTGAATCCTAAGCAAAGGAATTTGTTTACTATTGGTAGGAATGGGAGAGCTTTCTGTAAGAGTTTAATATTTTAAATAAAAGTGTACTAATTTAATGGTTTAAAAGTAATAGCTAATAACTTTTTGTTGCATTTCCTTTTTGAAATGCTCTCTTGAGTGCTTTTAGTTTTACCTGATGAAATTGACTTAGTCATTTGGGGAATTAACTGTCTCACATATTAAAGAGTCCCTAGGTAAAGCCTCCTTCAAGGTTAGCTGACTAACTTGGCTGGAAATGTCTCTGAAGATTCAATTTTTTTGCTTCCCCTTTTCCTCCTTCTCTCCTGCTTCCCTCCCCCTCCCTCCTCCTCCTCCATCCCAGCCCCACCCCTGTCAGTGTCTCTACCCCCACATCCACCTCTGTTTCTATATCTGCTGTCCCTCCCAGGTTGAACCTCCCTATGATTTTAGGGTAGCCGCCACCACCAGCTAGGGCCAAAGAGTTCCTTGTTTGTGGCTCTCTCAAAGCCACGAAATTTAAGTCCTTCTCATCTTTCTAACTGGGCCAACCAAGTCATTCATTCAGTGTGTGGCACACAGAGACGTTTGATAAATACGTGAGGATTGACCTGTTCAGATTGCGTCACTATTGGAAGGCAGACGGCGGTCTTTGCCGAGCCCTGCAGCAGTGCCGATGTGCCTGGAGTGGTGGGGGAGGCTGAGTGGGCTGCCTTAACTCCCGTGAGATGAAAATATATTAAAAAGATAGATAATTGATTTGCATGGGGAATGTTCATCTCCTAAAACAGGGAGAACAAGGGTGCAGGGATAGGGTTAGCAAGATGCACTTAGCATGTTCCGTGGAGAAGCAAGGGCACTTCTTCAGGGGTGACCCAGGGAATTCCACAGAAGTAATAACTCCGTCCTGCTTTCTAGAGAGATGGGAGTTCCACTGTGCCTTGACCTATTCATGCACACCGTACCCTGAGGTGTCCCCTCACACGTGCAGGGCTGTCTTCTGGTATCCATGGGGTCAGAGTAGGGGAAAGACCCACACATTTAAACTGAAATCTGCTGCAGTTCATTATGATTGTAAAAATTCAGCAACATTCAGTAGGAAAAAGGGATCTCATTGCATAATCTCACCAGACAGAAATACTATAAACATATACATTTGTATTTGTTATCATTTGTTTTTTGCAGTTTTTGGCTGGGGCTGGGTTTGAACCCGCCACCTCTGGCATATGGGGCTGGTGCCCTACCCCTTTGAGACACATTTATATTTGTATATAAAAATATACATTAACTTTTCTTTCACTTCAAACTTATGAGATGGTACAGTATACTTCAGAAAAAAAGATTTATAATTTCATATATATGTATGCATGATTTATAAAATGTATGTGTATTTATTTATACACAGATGCAGAAAAATACATGTGTGTACATTTTAAGCCAATATAGGCTCATAGTAATTGCACTTTTTCCTATCATTTTAAGTCAAGAGCAGTTTTTTTACATTAATAAATATAAGCATTCCTCATAATTCTTAGTAGTTTCATTTTGGAGCTTGTTATATCTATTTTTATTGTAAAAATTTTTATATCCTTTTCCTGATAGAAATATATAAAAATCAAGAAATAATAAAAGTATGGATTATAGGAGTAGATAAAAATCCTTTTCATTTCTTTCTTTAATGCTTAATTGAAGGAGCAAATGTCTACAGAATGCTTATGCTGCATGAAAACTAGTGTCCTCTGCTGGGAAATGTTTTGTTGCTAATTAGATGCTCACTGAAGATTCAAGATCTGGTGTCCAGATTTGTGCTTTATTCTCGCCCTTATTCCCTCACCCTTTCATTTCAAAGAGAGCTTCATTGCTGAACTGTGAGAAATGCCATCCAGAAACTCAGTCATGAGTGCATGCTGGAAGCTCACGGGGAGGTGACATGCCCAGTTATAGGTTCTCATGAGTGCATGCTGGAAGCTCACAGGGAGGTGATATGCTGAGTCATGGGTTCTCGTAAGTGCATGCTGGAAGCTCACTTGGAAGGTGACATGCCCAGTTATAGGTTCTCATGAGTGCATGCTGGAAGCTCACAGGGAGGTGACATGCCGAGTCATGGGTTCTCATGAGTGCATGCTGGAAGCTCACAGGGAGGTGACATGCCGAGTCACGGGTTCTCATGAGTGCATGCTGGAAGCTAACAGGGAGGTGACATGCTGAGTCACGGGTTCTCATGGGTGCATACTGGAAGCTCACAGGGAGGTGACATGCTGAGTCACGGGTTCTCATGAGTGCATGCTGGAAGCTCACAGGGAGGTGACATGCTGAGTCACGGGTTCTCATTAGTGCATGCTGAAAGCTCACAGGGAGGTGACATGCTGAGTCACGGGTTCTCATGAGTGCATACTGGAAGCTCACAGGGAGGTGACATGCTGAGTCACGGGTTCTCATGAGTGCATGCTGGAAGCTCACAGGGAGGTGACATGCTGAGTCACGGGTTCTCATGAGTGCATGCTGGAAGCTCACAGGGAGGTGACATGCTGAGTCACGGGTTCTCATGAGTGCATGCTGGAAGCTCACAGGGAGGTGACATGCTGAGTCACGGGTTCTCATGAGTGCATGCTGGAAGCTCACAGGGAGGTGACATGCTGAGTCACGGGTTCTCATGAGTGCATGCTGGACGCTCACTGGGAAGGTGACATGCTGAGTCACGGGTTCTCATGAGTGCATGCTGGAAGCTCACTGGGAAGGTGACATGCTGAGTCACGGGTTCTCATGAGTGCATGCTGAAAGCTCACAGGGAGGTGACATGCTGAGTCACGGGTTCTCATGACTGCATGCTGGAAGCTCACAGGGAGGTAACATGCTGAGTCACGGGTTCTCATGAGTGCATGCTGAAAGCTCACAGGGAGGTGACATGCTGAATCACGGATTCTCATGAGTGCATGCTGGAAGCTCACAGGGAGGTGACATGCTGAGTCACGGGTTCTCATGAGTGCATACTGGAAGCTCACAAGGAGGTGACATGCTGAGTCACGGGTTCTCATGAGTGCATGCTGGAAGCTCACAGGGAGGTGACATGCTGAGTCACGGGTTCTCATTAGTGCATACTGGAAGCTCACTGGGAAGGTGACATGCTGAGTCACAGGTTCTCATGAGTGCATGCTGAAAGCTCACAGGGAGGTGACATGCTGAGTCATGGGTTCTCATGAGTGCATGCTGGAAGCTCACAGGGAGGTGACATGCTGAGTAATGAGTTCTCATGAGTGCATGCCGGAAGCTCACGGGCAAGGGGACATGCTGAATCATGGGGTCTTACCCTGAAGTCGTGTGATCTGCAAGGAGTCATGAACTGATGAGCTAAAGAGGGCAGCATTTCCTCTCTATTACTTCAAAAATGGCCCATCATTTTCAAATGGGGGGGATCTTTCTCAGTAACAATTTGTATTGTCATTTCATTTTACACTTGGAAGGTGACAAAAGAAGGCATCTTGCCCAAAATAATGCAGCTAGTGACTGCAGGCCTGGGCTCCAAACCGAAGTTCATGCACAAAGCCTGCAGGCCCCAACCCTGGGCTGTGGTCCAGTTATCTGTCTTTGGCCTGTTAGGAACCTGGCTGCACAGCGGGCAGTGGGCAGGGCCAGGCGAACTTCATCTGTGTTCGCAGCTGCCCCCCATCCGCTGCATCACCACCTGAGCTCCGTCTCCTCCAGAGAAGCATTAGATTCTTTCATAGGAGAGTGAACTCTTGTGTAAACTGCATGTGAGGGATCCAGACTGCCCGCTCCTTATGAGGATCTAAAGCCTGGTGATCTGAGGGGGATGTAAGTTGTTGGAATCATCCCCAAACCATCCCCATAGCTCCAACCCCCACTGTGGAAAACTTGTGTTCCAAGTAACCAGTTTCTGGTGCCAAAAAGTTGGGGACCACTGCCCACTGCCACTCATACATGTTCCTACAGGGCACCTGAACTGTAGAAAAGAAGTTAAAAACACTATTTTCAACATGCTTAAGTTTTTCTTGGGCAAGGGAGTTCACCTAAATGAAACCCCAATGATAAGGAATAGGAATCAGGGTTCCTTTATATAAAGTAACTTTCACTGTGTTCATTAATTTCCTTAGCTAGAATGTTATATTCTTTAAATATACTAAACTTGACGTTCAGGTAACAGAAATTGTTTGACTGCTAAGTTCTAAATTAGCTTGCAGGGTGAAAATTTAGAAATCAACAAAGGTATCTTCTTTCAGATACCTTTAATTGCCTATAAAACAAAAAATAGTTTCTTTGTGAATACATATAATTAGGGTATCTTATGTACACACAAGTACTAATTATGAAGTCTGACAATGACATTTTTGAACTCATCCTAGAAAAAGTGCCCCTACGTCCTTGCTGAGTGTCACTGGTTCACCTTTGAGGTGCTCCCCTGGGAAGCAGTGCACCAACGCCAACACCTCATCACCCACCAGAGCTGTCATTGCACAGCACGTGACAACGTGGAGTAACAATAGTGAGCATCACTCTTGCGGCCACGTGTTGACACAGACACGCTCTGAGATACGCCAGGGTCATGAGGCCTGACCACCAGGGTGTTTGCACAGTGCTGCCGACGTAAGTGCACGGGAGCAAGTTCACGAACTTAATCGTCAGACCTCTGGGCTCCGATGGTCACTCCAGAAACAGTTCCAAAATTGTTTTGAAGTGTGCACTAGGTGCTGACATCAGTATACAGTTTCCCAAGGGGAGTACTTTGAAGGTGACTTAGTGATAGTTCAGCAATGAGTTTGTGAACTTAATTGTTGGACCTCGTAAGCAAGACTAATGGAAAAAACAACAGGGAGATTTATTCATACAAGGATGTCTGGACATTTAAACTGTTCTTCCCTTGAACTATCTTTCAAATCTATAGTGATGGTTAGTGGAATATTCCAAAATGCAATAGCTTGATAAACTCCATTCAGCCTCACTATTGAACCTGTTCACATGGGGCTGCCTTCCATTATGTCCTTTGTAATTCAGACTTTTTCAAACATGTTCATTGAATTTCTTATGTTAAAAAACTTACAAAAACCATATGCGCCTCTATAACTTTATAATGTGTTAATAAATTTGTCGTGATTAAATAATGTCATCCTCAGAGAGGTTTAGGTGAGGATAAATCATTAGGAGTTGAAGTATTTTTATGATATGACTTCAATTTAGAAGATAAAATGTTTTTCCTATACCATTGTTACATGCTTCGGAAGTTATAAAATCTGCGATCTATTATAAAATCCAATAATACAGTAATACGACCAACAGATACTGTTTATTGAACACCGCCTGTCTAATTGAACTGAGCTTGGTGTTTTTTAAAAGGTACCCAAGCAAAGTCAGTGTCTAGCCTGGGTCGGAATCTTGTTTACTTTTAGGTTCTGAACCTTTAAGGGCCATAATCGAAAGAATATTTTTGAAAGACTTTGGAACTGGGAGCGTGATAGAGTGAGTAGAATTGTGTGTGTAGTGGTGGTGGGGGGGGGGGCAGTTGTGTAGACATAGGTGCCATTGCCCTTACCGGGCACATACTGGATTCAGTGACCGGCTTGGTCACCATTGGCTGATAAGCAATTTGGGACTAGACTTGCTGTCATGTGAGGAAATTGGTGGTAAGCAGTAAGTTGAGAAACATTAGAGAAAAAAGGAAACATCGGCACTCAGTGGTTTGGCTAATACAGATGTTGAAGAAGGGAGAACCACACCACCTGAACTTGTAGGACAGAGAGGTAGACATGTTTTTGGCTGCGTCAAAATAAGTTAGTCTGTGCTCTGGAATGACACAGAATATGTTCGTTTTTTTTCATGATAAATGTCTACTGTTGGTGACAGAGGATTTGATTAATAATGAGGTCATAAATACCCAAATGATGATACTTGCAAATCCCCAGTTTATTGCAGGAGACAGACATGGTAATGCAATAGCATTAAATTAAAGGAATCCAGCCAGGAATCTGGAGAGGCCAGCCTGAGTTCCAGTGACCCTTCATGAGTTAGGGCCACACCAGTACTGTAATTCTACCTAGAGTAGGCTCTAAGCCACACCAGAACCAGCCTACCTAGAGAAGGCTCTTTGCTGGCATGATTCTTACACCCTGTGTGATTGGTCACACAGGCATTTTCTTTTTTTTTTTTTTTTTTGCCTGTAGCTAGATCTAGTGTAAACCAGCAGTCTGATTTGCCCAGTGAACAATACTGACAGGCTGGTATAATTCCTCAGACCCAGGGGACAAAGGGGCACTGTTGATGGCTGTGTTTTATCTCCTTTCTCCAGAGAAGCCTGAACGAATCTTAAGATTTCCATGAGTCTCAGAGCGCCAAACACTTCTTATTTCAGCCAAAGGGCTCAGACCAACATGAGGTCTGCTGAAATTAACCCGCATAGTGCACATGTGAATGGTCGTTTGGGATACTCAGGCCGAGTGTATGGGTTGCAGGCACATTCACGTTAGGACCTCTAAAAGAGGTAATCTGGAAAGGGGTGTGGTGTGGTCATTTTCCCTCTGAAATTAATGTATAGGTCTAACTCTAAATTTGTTAGATTTAACTTTTACAGTTTTACATAACCAAATTTGTAGATTTTATAACAGAAAGCATTGCAAAGAGCCTTTGAGTTCACTGAGAAAGAATGACATGCTTTATATTTCAGAACCTTCTCAGAGTTTCTAATTGTGTTTTTTCTCCTTCCTTCTTTATCCTCCAGATGAATCAGCTCCTAAGGAAGTCAGCAGGGTAAGTAATGTGAACATAATTTTTACTATAATAGTATAGAAAATGAGAAATCTTTGTACATTTTCTCAGTACTCAAATATGCTAAAGTGTTACAAAAATAATAGCCAAAACTGAGTTCCCTCTCCAAAGTGTCGCTTACTAGTACAGATAAAGTCAGTAAACAGGTTGCAAATTAGGGATCTCAGAACTGAGCACAGCTAACGGACGGGTGTCAGTTGGCCTGTACGTGCTTACGGGGTTTTCCGAGTCAGTTGTAGACATTGACAAGTTGAGAGGTGGCATACAGAGAATGGGAAAAACTAACACGGCATTTCCACGTGGCATCAATGTGCTGAAGGCGCGGAGCCCAGGCTGCCTTCAGATGCATTCAGGGCTCTCAGTGTGTCCCAGTTCCCACTTAGCCAGCTTTCCTCCTGTGCGGTATTTGTCTGACCCTGCCTTTGAGTTCCCCCACCTTCTCTTTGGGAGAACAAACCATGGCAACTCAGGTATTGAAGGCATGAACTGCTCAGGACATTTAGAAACAGGAAATGTACAGTTTTCACATCCTGGAGAAATATTTAGTGTTAATTTAAGAGTCTTAGCAAACATAAAAACTTACAGCGGATTATTACTGAAAGCATTTAGCATACTGTGTTTTATAGTACGAAGTCATAAGTAATTACATATGCAAAACTACCAATATTTTAAATGTTTTCTGTATATGGATAAAGAGCTCAAGTGCGTATTAAGTAGTGAAAAAGATCAGTTTGAATTGCATTTCACTCAACCTTATATAAGAAATCAGGTTTTTATTATAAGATATAGCATGAAGTACTTTTAAGAAATCACAGTAGATTTATTCCTTTATTTTTGATGATCTGAAGGAAGAGATCTCTAAAATGACCATGGCCATTGTGGAGGCTGGTGACTGGGGTTGAGGCAGAATTCCCTTTCTCTGTAATAACCTAACAAGTTTTCTACAAGTCTCAGAGTTTTTCTGGGTGCCTTCACTGTTAATTTCACTTTATGCAGAGCTTATGGTTGGAAAGTTCCCAAGTCGGGATGCCCCTAAATGTATCAAGAGATGGAGGGATCAGCCTAGAGTTTTGGCAATTGCTAGGTATAGCAGAAAATGCTACAAATGATGTTTGAGGATAAGAAGGGGATTCTGACATGTTATCTTGGTTGCACAGAGTCATAAAATATTGGGATGTTGATATTGCCAAAGCTGCCATCTCAGATGCCGTGAGTCCAGACAGTGCCTTTAACAATACCACATACTATTTTTAAGGTCATTAGAAATGATGAGACTATACATAATGATCTGTCTGTGATACTATTTTATGACATTCTCTTATATTGTGCCAAATTTGGAGGAAGTATATCCCTAACTGAGAAATACTAAATTTAGTCCTGGCTATATTAAAGTTTCTTATAACATACCACATGTCTTGATCAATGCTTATTAGAATAATTCTCAGAAGTTGCTTTAGGAAATAGTATACCACTATTTTCAGTTAATATTTAGATTTGGAAATACCTAGGGAAAGCTTTCGATAGATGGTGACTGAGCACAGGGCTTCTATTTAGACACACCCCTTTCAGAAACCATGATCGTTAGGGGGGGCAGATTTTTCCTCTAGTAAGTTTTGATTATTATGAAATACTTTCTCACAGGCAAACAGCCCTCCCTTAATTGCTATCCATTAATATTTGTTTTAACTTTTGTAGTAACTCAACAAAGGCCGTACAGCATATTCCTTCTGCATACTCTTTGAGTACAGGGATGTGCTTGTTCTTTTCCAATAAAACACCTTTTTATTTATTTCAGATTATTAATTAAGGGGGTACAAGTATGTTTATTACATGGCTGTATTGTATGAGGCTTAAGTCGGGGATTTTGGTGTGCCCATCACCAGAGCAGCGTTTCCTGTGCCCAATAGATATGTTTGTGCCCATGTGTCCCCATCTGTTAGCGCTCACTTCTTAGTGAGGGTGTATGGTGTTCTTTTTTCCATCCTACAATTCTTAGGATAATGGTCCCAGTTCACTCCATGTTGCTAGAAAGACATTATTTTGCTCCTTTATATGGCTGAATAGTACTCTGTGGTGTCTGTGTGTGTGTACGCCACACCACATTTTCTTTATCCATCCATGAATTGAAGGATACTTAGGTTGATTTCACATCTTTGCAATTGTTAATTGTGCTGCGATACACATTTAAGTGCAGGTATGTTTTTGATTAAATGACTTTATTTTTTGGATATATACCCAGCAGTGGGATTATTGGATTGAATAGTAGGTCTTTATTTATTACTTTGAGGATTCACCACACTGTTTTCCATAGAGGTTGTACTAAATTTCAGTTCCACCAAGACTGTAAGCGTTCCTTTCTCTCTACGTCCATGCCAGCATCTGTTGTTTTGGGCCTTTTTACTAATGGCCATTCTGATATGGGTAAGGTGTTAACTCATTGCAGTGTTAATTTGCATTTCCCTGATGACTAGTGATGTCAAGTATTTTTCATATGTGTGTTGGCCATTGGTTATTGTCTTCAAAAAACTTCTGTTCATATATAATTTTCCCACTTTTTGATGGGGTTATTTATTCGCTTCTTGCCAATTTGCTTGAGTTCTTTGTAGATTCCAAGTATCAGTCCTTTGTTGGACGTGTAGTTTGTGAATATTCTCTCCCATTCTGTAGTTTGTCACTTCACTCTGTTATTTCCTTTGCTGTGCAGAAGCTTTTTAATTTAGTTAAGTCCCATTTTTTACTTACTTTTTTGTTGCTATATTTACCTTTGGGGTCTTAGTTATAAATTGTTTGCCTAGTCTGATATTTAAGACATTTCTGCTAGAATTTTTATGGCTTCATGCCTTACATTTATGTCTTTAATTCATCCCAAATTAATTGTTGTATATGGAGAGGTATCGTTTATTTATTTATTTATATATCCATCCTCTTCCATTCTTCTGCTTGTGGCTGTCCAGCTTTCCCAGCACCATTTGTTGAACAGAGCATCCTTTCCACAGTGTACATTCTTGTCTGCTTTGTCAAAGATCAGTTGGTTGTAGGCAGAAGATCTTATTTCTGGGTTCTTTATTCTATTCCATTGGTCTATGTCTCTACTTTTATGCCAGTACCATGCTGTTTTGGTTAGTGTAGCCTTGAAGTATTAATACAATTTGAAGGCAAGTAATGTGATACCTCCAGATTTTTTTTTTTAACTTAAGATAGCTTTGGATATTTAGGCTTCTTTTGATTCCAAATAAAGCTTAGGATAATTGTTTCTATGTCTGAAATGTGACACTGGTCCCAAGTTGCTAGTGGAGTGCTCAAGCAGGCTTAATGCCCATCTTCTTTCGGGTACGCCCTGTCCTGCCCAGTTGGGGCAGCCAAGTGAGTGCCACTGGGAAGAGCCAGTGGGCAGGGAGATGACTGGGTCTTCTGCAGGCCTCTGAGAGGAAAGCTGTGAGCCCAGGCACTCTGGGGCCTTGACACAGTGGACACGCTGGTGGAGGGGAGCAGCTGCAGCAGATGGACCTGGCTCAGTTATCTCTTGGGACACAGTGACACTTGGCGACAGTGGGCAAGGGAGGGAAGGGGGTAGGACACAGTCTGAATGGAAGAGAGCTAGCACTCTGGTCATCATTGTCCCTCTGCCCAGAAGGCAGCCCCCCTCCAGAATGTCTGAGCTCTGGGATCACACAGCTGTCTTGGGACCCGCCAGCCCCTGTGGTCATTACAGCATGGGAAATGTTTGTGTGTGGAGAAGTGACACAAAAATGGAAGGGTTGAAGGTCACCAGGAGGAAAAGGCACACCGGGTGGAGCAGCAGTCTATACCTGCCCTCTCGGCTCTAGTCTGGGGTGATAAGACAGTACCCCAAGGGGCTGGTGGCCTACTGCTTTGTTCTCAAAAAACAATCTTTTGTACCCTCATGTTAATCTGAAACAGAACAAAACAAAAACAGAAAAACGACAAGCTCTGAGTTGTCTAGCAGCAGCAGCTGCAGAGGGTAGACGAGCTCTCCAGAAGCTCAGCAGCCTGCTGACTGTCAGAGAGTGGAGGACACAGCCCATCTGCCCTTCTAGGGCCTCCGAGTTCCTCAGGTCTGGGCTCTGCTGGGGTCCTGCCCCATTTGGTTCTGCTTTGTTACATCCTCCTCTGGAATCTCTGGTAGCTTCTGGCACTTTCCTGTAGTAATTACATCTCATT
Organism: Nycticebus coucang; assembly: GCF_027406575.1. Taxonomy (NCBI): domain Eukaryota; kingdom Metazoa; phylum Chordata; class Mammalia; order Primates; family Lorisidae; genus Nycticebus; species Nycticebus coucang. Next base: position 138,883,433 of record NC_069784.1, on the reverse strand, counting down.
TTTTTTTTTTTTAATGTAAAACTTTTCCTTCTTTCTGAGACAGTCTGGCAACCAGAGTCCCAAGTCAGCTACCTTGTCAGATTCCTTGCTTATTTTTTAAACTTTAACTTCTAAATGCTGACTTAGGGTTCAGGTCGACGTTCTTTGCACAACACCATACGCTGTTGAATAGCTGCAAGTATATGGCAGCCTCAATATGGTGCTGTAGACCAGGACGGCCTCACTGTGAACGATGAGGTAGGGTGCAGACATGTCTTGGTTTGAAAAATGTGTGTCTGCAAAGTCTCCCAAGGAGAATTCATTTTTTGTTTGTTTGTTTTGTTTTTAAGGAAGTCTAGGACATTTCTTGTTAATGAGCTTTCGGTAAACTACTGTTTTGTTTTGTTTTTTTTTTCCAGGAGATCAAATCGTATCTGCATGTGCTATGACTCTTTCCTGCTTCCTTTTCTCCTGTTTTCTTTTCCTCCTTCCCTTCCTGTCTTCTTACTTCTTAATCAGCTGATAAGCATTTATTGAGCAGTCATGTTCTACCGTGCTGAGGATACAGTTGTGAGCAAAACAGACAGGGTTCAGGTACTTGTAGTCTAGACGGGAGTGGTGAAAACAGTTCAACAAACTGAATGTGTATAAATGTTTATATTTTTCTCAGCAGTGATAAATACTCTGATAATTGTGTGGAAGAGCAAAGCGGATACCGAGTGATGGTGGGTTCAGGCTGGGCTATGGGCTTACTGGACATGCGCAGTGGTCAGTAAGGTGAATTCCATCAGTTGACGCTTGAGCAGGGACCTATGGGAATAAAAGAAGGAGGAGAAGTCACTGTGCCTGGAACAGAGCGAGTGACGAGGAGGCTATCGGGAGATGAAGTTGGTGTAGAATAGTGCTACAGAGGCCCTTTCCTAGCTGCTGAATTAAAAGTATACACAATAAAGGTGGAAACAGAGGGACCCAGTAGTTAGGGGGGAGGATGATGTCTTAGCCTAGGGCTGCCCCAGTGAAGTGTCATCAGAGTTGGGTGTGTTGGGAGGGAGAGGCTGACGGGCTTTGCTGTGAGTTGTACATGGTGTGTGAGAAGAGAAGAATCTCTCTAATAACTGCCAACTTTTTTTGGTGTGAACACTTGGTATATTATAACTTCTCTTTATTATTATGGGAAAGACTACAGACAGAATGGAGTTAAGGGAGGTTGGAAAATTACTAAGTTAAGTTATCAGACACAGAATTGGAGATATTTAGGAATCAAGTGTATATATGGTCAAGTTAGGAAGAAAGTTCATAGTATAGATATTTGAATCTGTAATGTATAAAAGATATTTAAAACCACAGGATTAAATAAGATTACTTAGGGAATGTATCTATGGAGAAAGAGTAAAAATCTGAGCACTGAACTCTGGGCAGTCTGGTTATTGAATGGTGGGAAAGGTGTGGAAACATTAGCAAAGGGGACGAAGGAGGAGAAATCGGTGAAGTGGGAGGATAGCAAAAGACTTCTTTGCCCAATAGATTTGGTTTCAAAATTTTAACTGTGGGTCTGTACATTTGTTTCAGCTTCATTTTATCTTGTTTTGGCCCATCTCAGCTTAGGCAGATGAACCCTATCTTATTTCTAATATACTCCCTAAGTTTTGAAGCCACAAATTTGAGTAATTTTTCCACGTTGTTTTTCTATGCCTCCTTTTCAATAATTTTTCACTTAAGAAAATGCTGAGTGTGGAAAAGTCACCTATGAGAATAATGTGAACTTGTCAAATGCTTTGTTGAAAGCAGGATATCTTAACCAGTGTGCTGTGTTTTCCTAACTAGACATTGTCATTTGATCAACAAATATTTATTGGTTGAGCCCCAGCTCTTCCAGGTTCCTGGGATACATCAAGGAAAAAACTAGACAGAAATTCTTGCCCTTGTGGGGCAGAGACATTACACACAGTAAGTTAATAACAGATGCGTGGGTCAGGGGTACTAAGTGCTGTGGAGACAGACAAAGCCAGAGTCGGGTAGTTGCTGTTCCCTGGGAAGGCTCACCTGGGACACATCTGAGGCTCACCTGGGACACATCTGAGGCTCACCCGGGACACAGCTGAGGCTCACCCAGGACACATTTGAGTGAACTTTGCTGAGAACTGGGGAAGACCTTTCCTGGCTCCTGGGACAGTCAGTACATGGACCCTTTGGCCAGGGTGCACTTGGCAGGTTCAAGGCACAGCAAGGGGGGCCACTAGCTGGGTCTGAGTGAAGGAGGAGAAAGCTTTGCTCAGAAAGGAAGGGGCTGGGAGGGAGAACTGAGAGATACCTCCGTCATTTGTTTTCATCTAACAAACACTATTAATCCTTTATTTTATTATTACTGTTACTGTTGTTATTAAAGTGATTCCAGCTCATAATTTACTAAGATTTCTGACAGGAACAGGGAAAAAAATCAAAAAATAAAAAAAAGAGTGTTCAGATATTGAGTTCTTAAAATGTGAAATTCTAGCCAAGTCTAGAATCTCTCGGGTACACGTCTTGTCTCCGTAAGATATATTTCATTATGCTCTTTTATCTAATCCGATGAAGGAGGAATATTGAAAGCATTTTGGTTTTCTTTTTCAACTAAATGTTGCTTTTGTCATTTCTGAACATTTATAAAAGGATATCAATTGCTTTTGGAATTCATTATTTTTGCAAAGTTATTTATAAGTGGTTTTAACTTTCCTTAATTTAACCTGGTATGTGTTGAGCTTTCTCAGTCTTTTCCAGTCTTTCAGGATATTGTTCTTTTCTTGTGCATACCTGGGTTCTCTCCCGTTCCTGTATTCTCTCTAAGATCACGGAGGATCGGCGTCCCCGTCCTCTCCTGGCGTCCCCCGTCCTCTCCTGCTCTCCTGTGCTTTCTAGAACCACTCAGATGTGTTGTGTCATTAGCTTGACCTTCCACAGCACAGTTCTCTTCTTCACTGTTTCTAACTCTATTTAAATTCAATGTGGCTTTTTAAATTAAACTACTTCTGTATTTTGGGTGCTTTTTCCTCATTTTGATCTGTCTTGTGATCTCATTGATAATAACTTACTGTTAAGTTTTCTTTAATTTTCTTGAGAATTCAAGGCAGACGCTTTCCCAAAATTTCTTTTGCATATAGTCTTCCTCCTACGACATCCTAAATTAGCTTTTATCCTGAGTATACTGCTATAATACTAACACGTCAGATATTTTTGGTAGGTTTTATTTCTTCTTTTTAGTATTTTGTGATATATGTGGAGAGGTCATGTATTCATTGTTTTAAAATTTTGTTTATTCTTAAATGATAGGTGTGCTATTCGTAGTTAGATATTCCTTACTTCTGTTTACGTGTCATGCAACGTCCTCAGAACGTTCCTGTTGAGAGGGCTACAGCTTGAGGATCAGTGGCACCAGAACAGTCTGAAGAGACCGAGGGGACTCTCCAGGAAGCTGGGGTTGTGGGTATTCCCAGGAAGGAGTGGGTCTCTGTGACTTTTATCCTGGTTGACTGAAACACACTCCAGATGCCATAGTCTTATCTTCATTTTCATTTGGCCTGGTAAACAGTGGGACTTACGTACATTCCATTGAGTGTTTCTATGCCAGGTTTTTGTGGAAATGCTCAATTCTGCTCGTGAGTCATGAAGTTTCTGTGGATTTTTCTTCAATGTGTTTCTGAACACACAGCCCTGTTGAAGATATAGCATGAGTTCACAGCCAAATATTACCCTGTGAAATGGGATCTCATGTCTTTTTTTTTGCCCCAGAATGTTTTTTATTTACTTTATGCAACGGTATCATTTTCCTGGGAAGGAGAAGAATTTAAGTGAACTCTTGGTGACTTTTTAAACTTTGGCTTCATTGATATTATGTCCTGCAACGTTGTCTTGAAATTTATAGCATGTAGCAGCCATAATTGCCCGGTTTCATCACTAATTCACCTTGGTTTTACTTTCCTTTGGCTGTTGAGTGAAGTGAAGGGACAGGCTGTCATAGATGTCACCTTTAAAATATTTATTTTTCTTGGGATAGCCAGTCTTTTCCAAATGAATAAACAAATAGACAAACAAAATTTCTTCCAGAATAAAAGGGGTTTGTGGATGATAAGGAGGTCTAGGGTGCAGTGGAAGGATTTGGTGGGTGAGGAGGGAGGAGTGGGAAGATGGGTGAGATTGGTGTGTCTATGGAGTGGCATGGATAGGGCCAGGGGACGTGGTCCTTCTGTAGGGTTGGATCTCTGTATTATGGGATGGAAGCAGTAAAAACAGTTACCTGAAGACATGTATAACCTCTCTCTCTCTCTCTTTGTCTTTCTCTCTTCCTTGTTTTCTTTTCTTTTCTTTCTTTCTGGTTTTTTTTTTTTGAGACAGAGTCTTACTTTGTCCTCTTCTGTAGAGTGCTGTGGCATCACAGCTCACAGCAACCTCAAACTCCTGGGCTTAAGTGACTATAGGTGCCCACCAGCTATTTTTTTTAGAGATGAGGTCTTACTGTGGCTCAGGCTGGTCTCAAGCGTGTGAGGTCAGCCAATTCACCCGCCTCGGCCTCCCAGAGTGTTAGGATTACAAGCGTGAGCCACCTCGCCTGGCCTGGTTTTTTATTTATCATCAACACGTCTGTAACATTTAGAAACCAGAGGAACAGGTGACAGATGGAATGTTCCAGTCAGGTAAAGTGAGATTCTGACATTTTGAATTTCGAATGTCAAAGATCCCAACAAGAATTTCTTACCCCTGTGAGCAAGAACCCCAGAGGATGCCTGCGGCAAAGTTCATATCACACTAGTTGAAATATCTCTAGGCACTCAACCTTGTATTTCGTGGAAACCAGAAAGAAAAATTCTTATTGTAAATTATGGATTGGCTGTTTTAGCCTAAATTTCATTTTGAAAGCTATAGCCACAGAGAAACTTCAGACATCCCCATGGGGCACATTGGCTTCTGGAGGGAATTAGCTGTAAAACATTTTTTTGCATAACTGAAGATACCGTTCTGCCACATGGAAACAGCTCATATCAATCATTTAAATATTGGAAAATACGGGTAGTGCCTGTGGCTCAGTGAGTAGGGTGCTGGCCCCATATACTGAGGGTGGTGAGTTCAAAGCCAACCCTGGCCAAACTGCAACAATAAAAAAAAATTGAAAAAAAAATAAATATTGGAAAATGTTTACCAAAGACAGTGATTTGTGTGTTTGTACTTAAGGTGAAGCCCATCATCTTAACAATAGATTACAGATACTGACCATTTAACTATTAAAATTTGTCCCTGATTTCATAATAATGAAGTGATATTGATGATGTATGGAAGCTTTATTAGTCACTATGGCAGTGGATAAGGGGTCCTTTGAACTAAAAAACAGTATCAAACCATTATGATAAAAAAATTTAAAGTGGGAACTCAACGTATTCCTCTTTCACAAGATTTTCTATTACCACCTGTTTTATCACACCATTCTTGGCACTTACAAGTCTTTGTTAGGTTACAGATTTTGAAAAGTACCATGCAGAGGTGCCCATGCAGATGGCTGCCCCTGGCCCACAAGTCAAAGGCTGTTTAAAGGTTGTTGTTTTGGGGACATTTCTTTGTTGCATGGAATGGAATATAATAATCACTCAGCAACAGAGTAGTTACGTGTTAAGTTCAGTTGATCCCAGATTGCAGTTTATTAAAGATGGCAACAAGGTATCAAAGGTGTTCGTTTTTGTTATGTTTTTATTAATGGATATTTTCCTGTTTCTCTCTTTTCTCCAACTAGGATTTCACTTTCATGAGAGCGGGAACCTGGTGTTATACTTAACAATATAAATGAGTGACATGTTGCTAAAGAAGTATTTGTTTACAGAGTTTATTTACATATGGGCATTCCTCAGAGATACTGGGATTTGTTCTCAGACCAGGGAAATAAAGCAAATTTGCAATAAAGTGAGTCACGAAGAATTTTTGTTTTCCCAGAGCATAAAAGGCTGTACTTACACTATACTGCCATTTAACAGCATTGTGTCTTAAGAAGTACATACTTTAATTAGAAATAATTATTTTATTGCTATAAATGGTAATGATAATTGGGGCCTTCAACAAGTAGTAATTTTTTTGCTTCAACATTGATGGCTGCTGACTGATCAGAGTAGTGGTTGCTGAAGGTTTGGTGACTGTGATGACTTCTTCAAATAAGACACAGTGAAGGTTGCCACGTGAGTGGACGCTTGTTATCAGGAAGGATTTCTGTATAGCGCATGACAGCGTTGGTAGCCTTTCACCCACCATAGAACATCTTCTGATACTGGATTCAGTCCTGTAAAACCCGCTGCCACTTTATCAATTATGTCTGGCAATATGTAAAAACCAGTGTTCACAGTGTCTTCAGAAAGAGTAAATGCCATCTCAGGAAACCACTTTCTTGGCTCATCCACGAGAAGCAACTCCCAGTCCATTTAAGTTTTATCATGAGACTGTGGCAGTTCAGTCAGATCTCTGACTCTACTTCTGAGTCTAGTTCTCTTGCTCTTTTTCCCATATCTGCAATTACCTTCCTCACTGGAGTTTTAAGTCCGGAATCATCCGGAAGAGTGAGAATCACCTTATTCCAAACTCTCTTATGTTGACATTTGGACCTCCCCTTATGAATGGTGAATGTCCTCAATGGCAAATCCTTTGCAGAGGGTTTTAAATTTACTTTTCCCATATTCATCAGAGAATCATTGTCTATGACAGCTACAGCCTTATGAAATGTATTTCTTAAATATTAAGATTTGAAAGTCAAAGTTACTATTTGATCCTTAGGCTGCAGAATAGATGCTTCATGCCTGTTAGTGGGGATGAAGACAGGATCGATCTTGTGCACCTGCCCGGAGACCTTGGGTGACCAGGTGCATTACCAATGAGGAGTAATATTTTGCAAGAATTTTTTTTCTTTGGCTGAACGCTAGGTCTCAACTGGGGGCTCAAAATATCCAGTAAGCCATGCTGTAAACAGGTGTGCTTTCTTTCAGACTTTGTTGTTTTATTGATTTATCACAATTCTGATCCCTAGGATTTTTGGAATGGTTAGCTTCGGCTTCAACCTAAAATCAGCAGCTGCCTTAGGTATGGGCATATCTAGATGGCATATCTTCCAATCTAAGCCCGGGAATCTGCGGTTTAGCGTAGCCATCTTTATCGATGACACTAGCTGACCTTCTGAGTAATTTGCTGCAGCTCCTGCACCAGCACTTGCAGCTTCACTTTGCGCTTTTATGTTAAACCTCTTGAGCTGATCTGTGCTCGCTTCAAACTTTTCTCCTGCAGCTTCCTCACAGTCTCTCAGCCTTCATGTTATTGAGAAAAGGTAGAGCCTTTCTCTGGATTAGACTTGAACTAAAACTTAATCCATATCAGCAGTAGGCATTCGTGTGTTGACTGGAAGAGCACTTTATTTATTTTGAGACCAGATTTCACTCTGTTGCCCAGGCTACAGTGTAATGCCATCATCGTAACTCATAGTAGCCTCCAACTCCTGGGCTCACGTGATCCTCCTGCCTCAGCCTCCTACGTGTCTGGGACTACAGGTGTGCACCACCACACCTAGCTAACTTTTTATTTCTGGTAGAGATGGGGTCATGTTATGCTTGCTTTAGCATTCCCAAGTTCTAGGATTATAGGTATGACTCACCATACTAGTGTCTGGGGTTGCACTTTTAATTTCCTTCCAGAATGTTTCCTTTGCATTCCCAGCTTGGTTGACTGGCCCAGCAGGCCTCCCTTTCTACTTACCTTCCTCCCTAAGGTCACTCACTGCTAGCCTTTGACTTAAAGTCACAACACATATGCCTGTCTCTTGTACTTTGACACTTAGACACATCATTGGAGAGTTACTAATTCACCTAATTTTCATATTGTTTTGTCTCAGGGAATAGGAAGTTCCAAGGAGAGGGAGAGAGATGGACTAAGAGCTGGTCAGAAGATCAGTCAGAATACTGACATCTTGTGGACCTTTTTGTCCTAAACTGAATTAGTTAATATTATAAAAAGCCCTTTGAAAACTGCAATGTTCTTTAGAAATACCAGTTTTTACCATTTCTCTTTCCCTCTGTGGAGCTGATGACTGTAACCGCAGAGCCTCACTTACTGCAGACTCCCCCGCTGCTCGCTCTCCCCTCCCCAGGCCTGCCTTGTCCATGTTGGTCCTGAACGTTAGCAGTGACCGTCATCCTCCTGTCCTGCTGGTTGCTCTTCTCCCTCCCTTTAAACATTTCCTCCTCGCTCTCGCGCTCTCTGACATGCTGTCTGCGGACTCCTTGGCCACGATGCTGGCACAGCACGCCTCCCTCGCCCCACAGAGAAGCCCGGAACTGCTCCGCCGCTCTGTGCTCAGTTGTGTTGCAAGATGAGGGAGGGCGGCTGCATTTCCTTTTTTGCCCTTAGTGCTAGAGTAGGCTCAGGGTGAGTAACTACCGCTCCTGGCTTTGCTATTCATGATTTTAAAACTTTTTGAAATCAGTATTTGCAAAGGGTTAGTGGCCTCCTCTGTGCTCCCCTGCGCTCTTCCAGGCCGTGCCCGTGAGGCTCAAATCTCCTGGCTCATCCTTAGAGGAGACTGGATTTTTCACCCTGTATTTTTTATATAATGTATATCACCTTTGCTTATAACTTATTTCCTTTTTAAATCCCTAAGTGATTTTAATGACTTTATCTTAAGATTAAAAAGCATGGAAAGAAGCTTGGTAGTTTCTTGTAAATTTAAACATATACTTACCTTGTGACCTAAGGATTTTACTCTGATAGTTGCCAAAGATAATTGAAAACTTATGTCACAAAAATATTTCTATATGAAATATCAGCTTTATTTAAAATAGCCCTTAAATAGAAGCATAGGCATCCTGAATGTCCAACATCATTAGAACAGATAAACAGTTTTGAGTATTATTTATACAACAGAATGCCACCAGCAAGAGGAAGGGACAGATGACTGAAACCCACGGCAATATGGATGAATTTACAGACAACCTAGTGAGCAAATGAGGCAGGTTCAGAAGACTAGATACTGTTTGATTCATTTGAGTACAGCTCTAAAAACTGCATGAATTAATCAGTTCAGGTGGAATAAAGGTCAAAAAGAGTGGTTGTCTTGGGGATGGGGATTGATTAAAAAGGCCTGTGGGAGGGACTTTATGAAGACATTAAATGTTCTGTATCTTGATTGGATATATGTTACAAGGATTTACCCATTTGTCAACATATAATGAATTATGTATTTCAGTGTTTATAAATTTTGCCTATAAGACTATTGAATATTAACATCTAATTAGGGGGTTTGTTATTTGTAATGGTATAACTTAGCAGTGCTGAAACTACCTCTTTGTAGTCCGGACTTGAGAAAATATGTAAATATATTAAGGATATTGCCAGATTTCTTCCTGTTGACTAAGGTAATTACATACATGGAAATGAAGAATACTTGAATGTACGCTGTGGTGTTTGGTTGAAACTGAAGGTATCAAAACAAGGTCAGAGTTTTTAATCCCTCTTTATAGATGTGTATATAAGGAGATCAACACGTAGGGAATTATACACACACATTTGCATGTACCCGTGTGTGTCCTCATGTATATCATGTTTGTATAAATGAGAAGCTTAGAAGCAAGGACAGTGGTGGGATATAGCTCTAGCTCTTGGATTTTAAACACTGTTGTTTACTGAAAAGAACTGTGATTTCTTTGAAATTAGAATTGTAAATGGCAGAGTCAGGGGCTGGTGAGGTATGAGACAAGAAGGGAAGGAAGTGCCGAGAGAACGAGGAGGACACGGAAGGGAGGCGGAAACTATCCTGGCCTTACATGATACAGTGAGCATCACATTGAATGGCGGCAGTAGTGGGTGATACTCTATTGGATACAATATTGAGTCCATATTCATATGAATGAATGAGGCAGGGAAAACGGAGAGCTCTTCTTCCAGTAAAACGCCAAATAACAAACACAGAAGGGGTGATAGGATTGTAGCTTCATCACTTTGTTTTATTCCTGGAAAAAATGTGGACCCTCAATCTGATCTTGAGAAAACATCAGACAAATCCAGACTGGCTGTATTCTTCAAAAGCGTCAAGTTCAAGAAACAAAGAAAGGCTGAGGAACTGTCGTACAGTGAAAGGTACTGAAAAGACTCGACAGCTAAGTGTCATATGTGATTTGGGATTTGAATTTGGACCGAGGTGGGGGTCAGATAGCCGTAATAGACAGTATTAGGACAGTGGCTGAAATGTGAATGTGGATGTTTAATTAGCTAATATTTTTGTGGTAATGTTAAATTTTCTGATCATTTCCTCTATTGTAACTCATGACAACCCCAAATAAGTGAATGAGACAAAGTCTCAATCAATAAAGGTTGGTTAAACCAAAATTTGAGGATACTTCTAGGGGAAAACATAAGCCCACAGAAGCACCTGTGACTGTTTATTTCTGAAGAGGAATTTGGGTACTTCAGTATTTTAGAGGATCAGAGGGCATGCAGAAAGAAAAAGGAGGCAGGGACGGGTAGTGAGGCAACGGTTATATTCTTATGAAGCCCGGGAGCTCTACCTTTTGCATAAGATAAGGTGAATGTTGGAAGAGAAAAAGGGTGCAAAAGAAGAATCAATTGCACAGATGTCCCTGGGTGAGTGGAAGAATGATTGATCTTGTCTCTGTTCTGCACCTGGGAAGATAAACTTGTAATCAACAGTATTAGTGTAGAATTGAGCAGAATTTAATTTTACAAGGTGGTATTAGCCTATAGACCTAAGTTTTAATTTTCATGTCCTTGTTTTTGGAGACCAGCAAAAAATTTCCTTAGGAGTAATCTGTGGAGCAGTCTTTGTAGGTAATGGATGCTTTTTACCTTTCCCTGGAATGTGGCTAATACATATTGTAACAGCTCTTCATGTGGAAGGGGGTGTCGCAGGACTCAGCCTCCAGGTTGATCTTCCCTTTCACATAAGAAATTGGGGGGGGGGGGCTTCCCCAAGATTATTATTTTCCATTGCATTTGTAAAAGAATATTCTTCTTCTTTGTTTTTTTTTTTTAAGGAAATGCACACTAAAGCTTTCAAGGTAAATGAGTACACAAATTTGCTCTTCAAAATTAAACATCTTCATTACTATTATGTGTGTGTTTAGATTGATTGATAGAATTTACTGAGAATGTTAAAGGAAATAAGATAAAATATAAATTATTGGTAAATCTTGATGTCTTAGTTCAGCAACTGCAACAGAGTTCCATAGGCTGAGTGGCTTATAAACTTCAGAAATTTATTTCTCATAGTTCTGAAGTCCCAGATCAAATTGCTGGCAGATTTGACGTCTGGTACAGGCCCAGTTCCTGGTTTGTAGGCCATCTTCTTGCTATAACTTTATGTGGTGGAAAGTGTCGGGGAAGATCCTGGAGTCTCTTCCAGGAAGACACTAATCCCATTCTTCAGGTCTCTGTTCTCAGGAAATAGTCACCACCCCACACCACCCAAAGGACCAACTCCTAATGTCTCCATCACATTGGGGGTTTGGATTTCAATATAGGAAAATTTGGAGTAAAGGGTATACAGGTATTTCTTATACTGTTCTTGTGGTTTTCTATAAAATTGAATTTTTGTCAAAATAAAATGTTAGGAAAAAGATACAAAAGAAACAAATCTAAAGAATGATGAGGGAAAGATATTTAAATATTGGGGCTTATGCTAGAAACAGAAAGCTCCCTTTCATGCTGTTAGATATGTGATCCAGTTTAACTTTGTCTTACATTTTCTAACAGATTGTTGCTCTTCAGGGTATTGGAGCTACCCCACGGGATCAGGAGCTCTCAGTACTAACCCTGATCACAAGCTTCCATTTTATTCTTGAATTACCTCTCAACTCCTCTGGCTTAGTGGTCTTCCAACCTGCGTGTTTGACAGTGGGAACGCCTGTCCTCCTGGCTAGACCACCTCTTCATTTCTTTCTGACCCAAAGATTAATACTGCTTCACTCATTACCATTGTATCTCATGGAATATTTCCCTCTGAGCAAGAGCGTGGCTTTTCTGTGGTATCCGTCTATGTTGCTTGAGGCATTGTAGCAAACCCACAGGATATTCAGGAGATATTAATATTTCATGGGAAACACAATGACATCTATTGGACAGACCTTGACATAATTCACAGCTTCAGTGTTAGCTTGACATAGTCCCTTTTTAAATTTTAAATCAATATAGTTGTTTCATTGAAGTTGTATCTCTGTGAAGCTATATTTTTAGTAGTTGCTCATATAAAGAACAAGCACTGCGTGAAATCAGCAAGAAACAGAAAATGATAATTGTGGTCTCCAATTTGATTCCAAGTTCTGGGAAATTGTGTAGCGCCCAGCTTACGCTACCTTGACATTCTAGCTCAAAATGAGCTAGAGCTACTTATGAATGCCTTGGTGATACTCCGTGTAAACTTTTTAAAGGTTCTTATAAGACAGCAGAAGGACTTTCTGAAGTTAAAAAATGCTGTGGAAATACAGGCTCTTGATATCTTTATTAGCATTCCATTATAGTTTTCTATTAGTCCAGCCATAGACTTGAGAGTTTATGCTGTGAAACTGAATTGATGCCTTAGTAAGCGTTCTCTTGTGGTTTCTGGAAGAGCATCTCTGAAGTGTGTGGTTTGAAATTTTTTATCATTTGTTAACTCTGACTTTCCTTTTATAACAGTACTGATAAGTCACAAAGTCATCATAGGCTACCAAATAATAATTATGCTTATTATTTTACATTTGCATGTAAATTTAAGTTTTTCAGTATTTTATAGTTTGAATGATTCATTAACTATGCAGATAGGTTCCTAATATTTTAGAGTTATTATATCAATATATTATAGAAGAAGAGTAATGATGGAAAAGCATTTTGCTGTTAATAATATTTATACAATTGTAATCAGTAACAAAACACGATGTGCTGACATTCTATTAGGTTAAAGATTAGAATCTTAAAATTAATATAAACAAGGAGAATAATTAAAAGCTAGGTCATAGATTATCATAGAAATTTTAATGTTGCATTTTTAAGATAGTATAATTTATTCTTCTTCTTACACAAATGAGAAAACTAAATCCCAGAGAAGTGAGATGAAATCTCATGATAAACTGCCCATGTCCCAGAATGTTGTCTTGTTCTCACTTGTTTGTGATAAACCATTTCCTGTCTAAAGGAGACGGAGAACATCTGGCTGCTGATCTCCACCCTGCACGCAGCTGTTACTAAAGTCTCAGAATTACCCAGTCAGAGGCAGGTGTACACGTGGATATCATTTGTGTAGGGACTTCACTATACAAAGACTGAAAACCCACCTTGAACCAGGCGAAGCTCCTTTCTCTTATAGGAAAAATGACGTCCACAGGGAATGTTTTGTTTAATGTGAAGGAAGGGTTTAGTGACAGATTTTTAGGCATGGAGGCTTTTGCATGGCTAGATCCAGGGGTTCAAGGTCTGTCATTTGTCTGTCACTCTCTCGGCTCAGTTTGTTAGCTTTGTTCTCAGATAAGCTCTTTCCCAGGACTTTGGGTTAAAGCGAATGCAGAACTAGTAGTCTGAATAAGTGGTAAGAAGAAAAGTTAGGTTAGAATAGAATACCTGGATTTATTAAAAACATAAAAAAGCTTAAATAGATAGGATCTTGTTTACAGATGACAAAGAAAGCAACCTGAGTTTTTGTGACCCCCTGAGATGCTGGCATGTCTTGGAGCATGAGAATTTCAAGTGCTCATGCTGTTTTATGTAAATTCTGACTGTCATCTGGTACCTGCAGATCAGCAAGACTTAGAAAAAATCTGGAGCTAGAAAATAACTGGGAAGTTAGGACTGTTGACCAGATAAATTTTAGGAACAAAAAGTTAAAGAAACTGGGTTGAAGGCCAATGGTTTACTGTGGTTGGGTGTTCAAGAAAGCAAATAGGCTCCAGAGACTAAAGGGAAGGGAATCAGATCCCAGACACAGCATAACGAACGGCCAGTATATGGAGTCATATGTTTTCATAGTATGTTTTACACACTAAGGAATTTTTATTATAGTTTATTTTTTTAACTATGGTCTTTATTTTTGTTATTTTTTATTCAAAGTACCAAGATACAAATATGCAGGGAGTTGTGTATGAACTAAACAGCTACATAGAACAACGGCTGGACACAGGAGGAGACAACCACCTACTTCTTTATGAACTGAGTAGCATCATTAAAATAGGTAAGAAACACTTTTTATTCCTCTGAGAAAAATTGGACCAAGATTCTTTCACAAAAAGTCATAAACTAACTTACTTACTAAGAGGCAGATGAAAGTCATTTATTTACTTCTATTACTGGACTAAGTTAAATGAAAGTATGTTTTTGTGAAACTACCAGAATGAGTCAAACCTAAAAATTTCTAAATTAGTTAATTCCAAATAATTATCTGCCTGATGTATAATTGAGATAAACGAGGTGCTCTCTAATTTGTACCTAGTTTTCTTTGGAAAGCATAGTTTTGTTGAATTCAATCACATCTTTGTAAAGGAAATGCTTAAATTTTATGGGAGAACAAGCATTTTAAATTTACTTGGGTTGCTGACAATTGTATAGACTATACAGGAAGTGGTTATATTGTAATTAAAATGGGAAAAGTTATATCAGAAAATAGTTCTTTACAAAGGTGTATTTTTTTTACAACACATGATTTTTAAAAAAATTTTTTTTTATTAAATCATAGCTGTGTACATTAATGCGATCATGGGGCACCATACACTGGTTTTATAGACCGTTTGACATATTTTCATCACACTGGTTAACATAGCGTTCCTGGCATTTTCTTAGTTATTGTGTTTAGACATTTATATTCTACATTTACTAAGTTTCGCATGTACCCTTGTAAGATGCACCTCAGGTGTAATCCCACCAATCACCCTCCCTCCGCCCCCCTCCTCCCTCCCCTCCCTCCCTTTCCCCCTCCCCCTATTCTTGGGTTATAACTGGGTTATAACACATGATTTTTTTTAGAAGGATACCTATTATGTATGGCAGTTATATCTTTTGGGTTTTTTATTTGAAAATAAAAAAATACTAATGCTACAATAATAGTGATAACATTTTTTATGTGCTTAGTACGCACACATGTTATTTGTCTTAACGCATTTATTTTCATTACAACCTCAAGAGGTAGTTTCTGTTATCATCACCATTTTACTAATGAGGAACCTGTGTGACAGAGAGGTTAAATATCTTACCCAAAGACACAAAGATAAAAAGGATTTAAGAGGTGGTTAAATTCAGGAAATTCTATTACCCACCATGGTAACTTGAATGATGACCTTGAAGCAATTTCAGGTGAGTTAAATTGTGCTCACTTCAGTGATAACGTGCACACGGTCCTTTTGGGAGGTGGTCGTCTGGTTATTCAGTATAGTGAACATCATTTCTGGTATTCTAATATTTTATTGCTTAGTGTGTTTACTGCTATGTGCTTGGAGGATGTCACATCTTAAGGTTTGCAATCACTGATGAAACATACGGAAGACATTCCAACAGTGTTATTGAGGAGAGCCGTAAATTATCACACTGTGTTTACTGTGTGACCCTTGAGTATGTCACCAAATATATTCGGAAGACCTTGTCTCTGAGCCTCACTGTAGAGAATTCATATGTGCGACATTCTTGCACTGAGATTAGATTCTTCTCTTTTTATTACTTTGGCAGCCACAAATGCTGACGGATTTGCACTGTACTTCCTTGGAGAATGCAATAATGTAAGTATCTAAATTTAGATTTTGGTGCTCTAGATAAAAAATATCATAAGCTCTTTATTATAAAAATCTTAAGTTATAAACAACTTAATAGACATTTCATAACTAAGTACTTTGATTTAAACCTAATTTGTAATTTGTTTCAGTGTGGTTATTACCAGTCAAGAATGTTACTGACGTGTGGACATTTAGGCACAGAATCCTATAATTTCTTGATGTAATAGTTTCGCTTTGGCTTTTGGTGTCCTCTATTATGACTGGTCTTTCTACACTTCCTGTTTTGTATATAAGTCGTCTCCGCATCATGGGGTGGGACGTGTGGGGAGACATTGTGCCCCTTACATGTGATTTATGTAGCATGAAATGAGATCAGAAGTTTAACATTTCTGTGTAACTATTAGGGTTTTTAAAGATGACCCTCAAAGTCCTACGGAAGAGTTACTGAGTCTAAGTCCCTGGGGTGCCTCGTCTGTGGCTCAGGCCATTCAGGGTATGGAGATGCTCAGCTGTGACTTTCCCAGGCTTCCACCAGCAGGCTGGTCCTGCATCTTCTGGTCTAGTTTACCTCACACACAGCCTGTCAAATGTAACACGTACAGGCGCTTTCAAAAATATTTCAAGATATTCAATAACTGGCATTTAGTTTTTGTTATGGTATTGCAAACACATGCATAATGTATTTTGCCATGATCTGAGCCAATGCTACTTATATTCATAGCTTAAATATATAAAACCCATTTATACATTTATTTGGCAAACTTCTACTATTCAGTTTTTATGTGTTAAGCGTTGCTGTTTGAGAATTGGGATGTATTTTTGTAGTATGAGACCTATATTCTTGAGTAATCAAAATATGTGCTATTTAGATTACATAAAACATTAACAGGAATAGAAAAAAGCATTCCGGGAAGTTTTATACTATCCTCGAATTATATAGTTATGCAAAACATCAAAGTAGTTGCACCCAGAGTCTTTACTGGCTGATTGAATGAGCTATGATGGAGCCTCTTCCCGTCGGTAGCCGTAGCTTTTCCTCGCGTTATAGTCCCTTATGTTCACTCACGGGAACGGACGCTCACCTGAGGCCAGGACGCTCCCTCGCTCATGTCCGGGCTCTTCTCTGGCCTTTCTCTTAGTGTCTGTCATGCTAGCAGACCCGCAAGAGGGTTAGTAAAATGCCTTGTTTGGTTATTACTGCCACTTCCGAATACTCTAAGCTGTTATATTTTAGGCACTGTTAGTACCCTTACATGACCAAACTACTAAAATTACAAGTGGATACTGCTTTTTTCTAATTATTTAAAAATTAATTTTTTTTTATTAAAAATTAGAACTTTTCCCTTAGACAATTTGCTATTATTTTTATAATTGACTGGTAAGTATGTGAACTCAGTGCAAGTGGGAGTTTGTGGGAGTTTGCGTCTCCCTCTAGGACCACCTCCAGGCAGCTCCTGGGTCCGGCCATGGCAATCATGTCTGAACCCCAGAACCTCTCCCTCTGATCTCAGTTCTCATGGCAAGCACGTCTGTACCCCAGAACCTCTCCTTTTGATTCCGGTTCCCCAGATCTGGAGTGGACATGGGGCCCTAGCTGGGCCCCTCAGAGTCTCTGCTAACATGTGGCTGTTGGACTCTGTGATTCTAGCTGTTCACCTGAACAAAAGTGAAAAGGACCTTGAGGCTTGGGCCACCACTGCAGGCTGGGCCTCCTTTGCCACGTGTAGAAGAGTAGGGATCACGTCTGCAGACCACAGGCCCAGGGCCAATCTCCCGAAGTGCTGACTTCGTGGAGCTTGGATTTAGATTCCAGAGCCTATGTTCTTAATAACGTGGCTGTGTTTTTTGCTTTTATTTGCAGACTTCTCTATACATTGACCTTAGTAAAGTAGCTTCCTTATACATAAAAGCTTTTCTGTCTACCTTGTCTAAATTGTAATTCTGTGTATATCAATTCTAATTCCTTCACTTTTATCTATCCTTTACTTCATAACTTTGTGAAGGGGCTAGTGGTCCCTCTGCTCAGGTATTAGTCTAAACCCCTGCGGTCAGTTAATCACCTTTCCTGGGTCCCTCCTGGGGCGCCGATTCCTTGCTCCTTCTTTCTTTCTGCAACTTACAGACCTAGTCTGTCTTGTTAACATAACATCCCTAGAGTAGTAGAGTGTATAGCAGAATTGCAGCTTTCTCTGACCTTCTTTTTTGTTTTTATTGTTGGGGATTCATTGAGGGTACAATAAGCCAGGTTACACTGATTGCAATTGTTAGGTAAAGTCCCTCTTGCAATCATGTCTTGCCCCCATAAAGTGTGACACACACCAAGGCCCCACCCCCCTCCCTCCATCCCTCTTTCTGCTTTCCCCCCCCCCCATAACCTTAATTGTCATTAATTGTCCTCATATCAAAATTGAGTACATAGGATTCATGCTTCTCCATTCTTGAGATGCTTTACTAAGAATAATGTCTTCCACTTCCATCCAGGTTAATATGAAGGATGTAAAGTCACCATTTTTTTTAATAGCTGAATAGTATTCCATGGTATACATAGACCACAGCTTGTTAATCCATTCCTGGGTTGGTGGGCCACGATATTTTACTTTCATAATGTCATGTACTTCTTCATCATCAAACTTCACTGAGTCTGTAATTATGTTGATCTGTAATTTGTGTGACTATTTGTTTATCTGTCTTTCTCCCTAAAATACAAACTTCATGAAGGCAGAGACCTTATCTGCCTAAGAAGATAATTTTGGGAGATAATTATGTGTTTTTTTTCACTCTATTTTTTCCTTTTAAGTACTTTACATAGGTACCTAGGCCCTGATCACTTCCTTAATCCAGGGATTTCTGTGGGTAGGAAGAAGACAGGACATTACCTGAAGTCTTAAATCACTCCTGTGTTTTATTTACCTAATTTCCTCTTTCCTTATTCCTCATTTTCTTCTTGAATCTTAAGTCTCTTGCTTGAGATCATTTTTCTTTCATTTGATACGTGTCCTGGAGACTTTCCTGGCGTGATAGTCTCCTGATGGGGCTGCTCTTTCAGTTACTGTTCCTCTGAATATTTTGTCCATTTTCTGGAAACATATTTTGCTAGATAAAGAATTCAGGTTGATAAATATTACCTTTTATGTCTTGAAGTACAGGGTGTCCATAAAGTTCATGTGCGATTTAAAATAGTGTGCAATTTAAAATTGCACACGAACTTCATGGCCACTGTGGACGTTGACTATAGGTATTTTTATATTCTTTCTGAATGTATAGTTTCTTGGGTTTCATTTCGTCCGGCTCTCGTGTTTTATTATGACTTACTTGCTCTCATGTGTTATGGCTATGTTTTGTTTTTACTGTGAACCCCGTCCTTTCTGGGGCCTTTAAATGAATGTTCTTTAGGTTGATGTTGAAGTTTATTTCTGCTTCCTCTCCTGCACATAGATAGGAATTCATTTCTGCTGGTCAGTTAAGGCGCTCTCAGTTCAGAACCATTTAAAACTAAATTGTCTGGTTGAGATTTTTTTCCAGACTACAGAGTGGAATGGATCCAAGTCTCCAATCCACATGATGCACAATTAGGATTTTTATGGGTAGATTTGTATTTTCCCTCCAGTACTAATTTCAAGATAATCCAGTTTCCTCTCAGGCCTTACACAGGGTTAAGTGTATTTGTCCTTCAACCAACAAGCTGAGTGTGGTCCATTGCCAGTCCCGACCCTGGGGAGCGGGCTCCTATGGGACTGTTTCCTCCTGGCAGGGTCCGAGGACTGACCGCCGGTCCCCTGCGTGTCATGCTGCCTTCCTGGGGACAGATCAGAACATCCAGGCCTCCCCCATTCCCTTGAGAAAATGCCAGCTCTGGGACTCAGTTCCCTTGCTGAAAGGGTTCCTTTCTTTCCTTCCCTTTGGATTTCTATAGATTCCTTTCATTCTTCAGCCCAGTGATACATTGTAAACGATTTGTAAAATATACCTTATGTAGCCTTTAAATAATTAAAAAGTTATTTTTTCGGTTAAATGATCTAGTCTGATGTATTGCTTGTCTGACATACTTCTAAAGTGTATATAAACAAAACATTTATTTTGTATAGGTCAGCAGATACATATATATTTTTAAATTTTTCCTCTTTTGTACATAAAAGGTAGCATATTATAGATAATTATCAATCTTTTAAAAATTGCCTCTGGATTTGAAATTATAGCTATAATATTTTTATAAGTAACTCACATTTAAAAACAAAACCAATGTGTTTTAATGACAAAATTATAATAATGAAACCCAAATAGACTAAGATAAAATTTTAAGCCCGTATCAAAAAATACTAAAGGTTATGAGAAACATGGAAGAATTATAAAATTCTTATATTTGTAGAAGTATTAATTTCTTTTTTCTCATAAGTGAGTCAACATAATTTAAATTCTGAAATCGACGTAATGAGAAATGTAATTTAAGTAACATTTAAATGCCAGAAGTTTCACAAATAGAATTAAAAAACTCACATTCATATTAATAGAAAGCAACAAAATCTAAGAAAACATAAAAAATTAAAAAGAAGACAAACTAAATCATAAAAAGCACTAAAAATAATAAAACATAAAATGTGATTGTGATAATCATGAAATTATAACAAAATTACAGGTAAAGTAGACCCAGCACTTACAAATAAAACAAAATTAAATCAGGTTAAAAAATACTCAACTGTCTTCTAGGAAAATGTGGGCGGAGGAGAGCAGGGCCGGGAGGTCAATAGCCGAGCTCAGCTCAAGAAGTACAAGCCTGAACTGGGGAAGAAGTCGCTTTTTATCTGTAGACGGTTTAGTCTGTAGTGAAGGTAGAGTTGTGATGAAGTTTTATACGGTAGATGTTTGGTACATAGAAGTTTATAAAACAGAACAAGAAAACGACAGAAACACAATGGTATTTTTAGTATAAAAATTTAAAAAAGCCAATTTAGACTTTATTAGTAATACCATTTCTTTGGTTTTGACTAACATATGTATTAAATACAGTATGTTATTTCATAGTTTACCAACTTGTGCTTTCTTTTCTGGGCTAGCCCCTAACTTTAATGCCTTCAATCCCTACTTAAGAATTTTCTTAGGATTTTCATAATGGCTAAAGTAAAACTTGGAAATTAAACTTAAACAATATGCAAAGTAATTCTTTGCACAAAGAAGAATACCGAATTTATTTAATATAATATTTAGAGATTAATGGTAATAAAAATACACTGTTGGTAAATCTCTGAACAAAGTTATTCATGATGGCAAATCCACATCCTTAAAGTGTTAAACATTTTATACGTAGTTTTGAAGCATTAATTCAACCCATTTTACTGGTCACTGTCACGTGGCAGGCATTGTTCTAGGCACTCGAGATCCTGCAGTGAGTTAAAAATCTCTGCTTTCTTGGGATTTACACATGTACACGTGGAGATAGAAAAAAGAAAATCTGCATAAGCCAGGAAATCTAAAGATATTATTAACCGAAGGATTAAGATGGCCATTCATTAAACTAATTAATAAAAAAGAGAACTATAATTATGTATATTTAATAATTAAACAGATTAAAACAATGGATGTAGTGACATGGAAATGAAATTATGAGGGGATATTTATGCTAATAAATGTGAGAAACTAGATAATGTAGATATTTTTCCAAAAAATATAAATTGCCCTATCATATGCAAATGATAGAAAATGTAATAATCCCAGGCCCAGGAAACAAATTGAAAGCAGTGCTGAAATATTACCTTTCTACAAATGACAGGGCGTTTATCTATTCAGCAGATTTGTTTCTGAGCCCTGGCTGTGGTTGGGCACGTGCTGAACCTGGGCTGACAGTGATGGACTGTCTAGCCTCCTCACTGCGCTGTGCACTGGCTGCTGGGGACAGTAATGAGGAGAGAATTCTCCTTTAGGAAGGAGAATGTCAGTGCTCGTTACACTGTTTTAATACGTGCAAAAAGAAGGAAAACTTCTTTTTTAGTAGTTTGGCTTTGAAATAGTTTTGGTTCCTGAGTTGGATGGTCTGAGTCCTGTTTTATCACTTGTGTGACTTGAGCAAAATTCTTAAACTTTCTAAACATTAATTTGCTCTACATTGGTTAAACCTTACATCATAAAGGCTGTTCATTCAATAAATCATCTTAAACGCCTATTAGCTACCAAAAATGTTGTGTTGAATTGCTGAAATACAAATATAAATAAAAATTCATTCCTCACGTCAAAGAATGTAAACCAGTGGGGGAGAGAGAATCAACAGTTACAGTACATTGTTCTCCTTGCTAGCCCAGCGGAAGGCAGGGCGCTCTGGGATCATGAACTTGGTAGGGCCATGAAAGCAGATTGGAGTTTAAGCTGACATTGGAAGATCTCTCCCTTCTAGATGATACGGGAAAATAAAGGACCTTTGTTAGGCAGAAGAAACAATTTGTGAGAAATATGGAGCTAGCAAAGGAAACAATGTGTTTTGTTCCTGCCTTCAGCAGTGTTTGACCCTCTGTACATGTTGTTGGACAAAATTATTTTTTCATGATTAAGTTGTTGTTTAATTCAACTTTTAATGTTTTTATAGCTGACCCTGGGAAGCGGGCCTCCCATATCCCAACGGATCTATAGCGTACTTTATAATATCATCGTAAGCTGTTTGTAAGCACTGAAAATATTATGTACGTTATTTTTCATATACTGTATATTTTTAAAGTAATCTTTCCATAATTTACTAATTTGGTAAATTAGTTTAGTTAAGCAGTTTATCATTTTCATTTGCGAACAGGAACAACTAGATAGCTGTAGGAACTCCTGGATTCATAGGATGTTAAAGCTAAAAGAGATACTTCAAAATTATCGAATCTAACCTTTTTGTTGTGATGATGAGGTACCCAAGGTGTACTCTGGTTTGAGGACTGTCCATGTTCATACAGCTGGTGTAAAGCCAGTTTTTCACAGAGTCTAAGTCCGCATGTCCCCCTTCTGGAGTTGTTGAGCTTTCTACAAGCAGCAGCTGCACACGTTCCTTTACCCTAACACACTACTACCTCTTTTAAAGCTTGATTTCCCCCTCTCTATTGATTTTATCCTTCCTACAAAGTGGGCAGAATACATCTGGGGTACAAATAGGGAAAAATGGAAAAGCAGAAGAATTGTAAGTTTATTTTTACTATGTACACCTTAAACCAAGGGCGTCCAACCTTTATTATTTTCTGCTGCAAATTTGATGAATCAGAGCTATCTTGGGCCACACATTAAATACACAAAGACTAATGAAAGCTGATGAGGAAAAAAGCTCTGTGCACACCTTTTGATATCTAACACCACAGATAAGCAAAACAGTCCACAGATAATCAACAGTGACCTGAAAATGTTGCATTGTTTTGCATTTTGAGTCTGTAGTTTATAGTATTTGTGTGCCTTTTTGACTTGCACAATGAACTCTAGCAGAGAGTTAATTAATTCAGGTTTCAGGTGACTGGGGCATGTTGCTCATTCTGAGCCTACATCTAACTTTGTTTGCTGTCTAGCGCCATCTAGTGTCTCATGAGGCTCAGGTTTCGGGTGACTGTGGGGCATGTTGCTCATTCTGAGCCTACATCTAACTTTGTTTACTGTCTAGCGCCATCTAGTGTCTCACGAGGCTCATAACTTGCTGGTAACCTAAATAACTTTTTTTTCTTCAAAATTATTCCTAAAATCTAACTGGTCGTGAGTTGAAGTCTTGACACTAAAATGAAGTTTCACAAATAAAGTTATATTTGAATTGTGTATTAAGAGAAAGATAAGAGTGTTTACCAAGTGAAGTAAACTTATCTATTTGGTTGAATGAATCAGAATTTTCCATTTCATTAAAAATATAGTGTTTGTATAAATAGTATTAGTCTATTCTCTTGTACATTTTCCACTAAATATATTTAGTTCTCCAGATTCGCTTTTCTAATAATTTGGATGCTTCTCTGTTCCTTCATTGAGCCAACTGATTGGTTATGACAGTTGTTACCAACCTTTTCTGGTTAAATGATCTAATTCCAGAGGCATACATATTTCACATTACATATATACTTATATGTACATATATGTGCATATCTATAACCACACAAATATTGAGTAGTTCATAAAGAGTTTCTTTGAAAAGCTGAACAAGCAAACCTCTCCCCTAGGACCTCCCGGCTCTGATTGGAGTGACCCCTGCTCCTCGGGCAGTCTCCTCTGTGCTGGGGGTCAGGGGCTAGTAGTCATGTCCCCTCTAGAGGCCTCAAATGGTGAAGAACTGCAGTCACCACTTGTCATACTGATGCCCTGAAAGCAGTTCATGTCTTCTGTGGCGAGGATGGAGGTAGTTGAGATTTAAAACTTTGAATCCTTTCCATGCCCATAGTTGTAGTTTTTATCTTTAGCCTCTTAAAAAGGTTCTGATAAAATTTTTAATAGTTATTTACTATTAGAGAAGGATATAAATTTGGAGACTCCCTTCAAGACTGGATCTGATAGGTAAGTTAGATATTACAACTGTCATGGATATGCATAGGGGGTTTCTAAACTGATGTCTGCTGATGTTTTTTCATCCTCCTGTGAAGATGGGGCAGTAATTTTTCATCTGAGTACACTAGTTAAATCCACTAATTAAGGGGAGAGAAAATGTACCTATGAAAACACATCAGAGCCAATGTCTTATCTTAGACTGGGCCTTGTTTTCCCTTCTGCTTGAATTTCTGGCCTTCATGTCACAGTGTATCTAACACTTGGTTAGCACTTACCCTCAGCTCTCACTGCGAACACTTCTACTGAAAAGATCGTGAGATAATCAAACAAGTATGAAGTTTCTTCTGTAAAGAATTCTTCAATTCAGGAAGAAAAAATACCCAATGTACACAGCCCTACTATGAAACTAATTTGGGACTCTCACATGAAAGCTATAACCCAGCTACAACTTAACAATAGGGGGAAGTGGGAAAGGGGGGGGTGGGTAGAGGGAGGGGAATCGGTGGGATCACACCTGTGGTGCATATTACAGGGGTATTTGCGAAACTTGGTAAATGTAGAATATAAATGTTTCGGCACAGTAACTGAGATAACGCCGGAAAGGCTATGTTAACCACTGTGATAAAAATGTGTCAAATGGTTTATGAAGTGAGTGTATGATGCCCCATAATCATATCATTGTATACACTTATGATTTAATAAAAAAATTAAAAAAAAAAAAAAGAATTCTTCAATTCTTAATACTTACTAACCACAGGCAGCGGTTCTAAAAAGCCTTTTGTCAACCAAATAAATAGAACAGCTTTCCATGCATCCCGGGAAAGGTTCTCCTTTTCTCTTTCTCTTGTATCACATAGAAACTCTACATAGAGGCAATAGAAGTTTTATAATGTTAAATAAACCATTTAATAATATACTAATGTATAAGTTATTCTGCCTTCATTGAACTATGGAGCAAAGTACAAACTGAAGGTATCATGACATTCAGCCTTAAAAGGTCTATGGCTAAGTCATTTTTTTAAAAAGACGTATGTTGTGTATCTTAACAGACACAAATGAAGCCAAAAACGATGATAAAAACAAACAAACAACAACAACAACAACAAAAATCCAGAGCTACTGTTGGCGACTCCCTGCAGAATCCACCCTCTGTTGTTCTCACGCAATGCTCCTCTTTAGAACCTTCCCAATCCAGTTTCTCTGACATCTGCACACTGCCCAGCTTGTATTTATTTTGGGTGGGAAAAAGTTGGTAGATTACTTGTAAACATCCTACAGTTTTAAGAGGGGAAAAACATAAATATGAACTCACCTGATGATTTTCTCTATTTTATGTTACATAAAATAATTAAAATGTTTTTATTTGTATTTGTAATTTCTTTGAGTGTGATACTTCTTGAAGCAATCTCCAGGGTGAACTCCAGCCTTCCTCTCGCATGTCTTAAGGTAGAAAATGGTTTCTGTCCTCCACCTTTCTCATTTCTTCTGCTGCAAACCATGTAATCTTTTGTTGATTCTTTTCATTTTTTATCATAAAATGCATCTTCCCATTAGCCTTTCCTCAGTGTCAGAGATGATGGTTTTCCCCTCTTTCCTGAATTTCGGTTCCTCACATTGCTCACGAGCTGGGTGATGAGATTCCTCCTGCAAGGAGGGCGGCTGCACTTGCTCCCCACTCTCCTCCTTACCTAATGAGTGAGGGATGGAGCCGTTCACAACTGCAGCTTCCATCAGCCAGAGGATAATTTTTGCCACCATTTGTAAGACCTCCTTGTAAATCCATAACTTCCACAGAACAGACGAGCTCTATCCACTGGTCCCATAAACTTCGTGTATTCTAAAATAAGCATCAGTTTTTCAAATTGAACAGTTATTTCTTCTTATAACCAGTGATCAACTGTGTTTGAGGACCAAAGAATGTGCTCAGCATTGTCCCTAATGTCTTGTCCTGGAGTGAGAGGCACGTCATTTTCATATCACATTGATAAACACATAATTTACATTCCTGAAGTTTCTTCTTCTTCAGATCATTTGGTAAACACTTCCTAGAAGGCATAACTGTTCCTATAATATGTTTTCATTTTACGCAGTTCTCGAGCAAGTCGAGGGCTTGTGTAGAACCTGTCAGTGTAGATGTGATCGCTTGAACCACTTGTATGTGCTTGCAAGACTTGTACCAAATGAATCACTATTCAAGATGTAAATGGCAAATCAGCATGAACAGACTTTCTGTTGTTGTTTTGCCAAATAGGGAATGTGAGAAAACACATAACCATTTTCTGAATCACACCAGCAAAAACATAACAAAAAAACATGTCGACGTCTTCCAACATTGGAGCAGAACAGGAAAACTATTATGTCAGGCGCAGGTCCAGCAGAGGATTGGAAGTTAAAAGTTATCTGAACTACTCAGTTCTATCTAAGTTCATTTCTTGCAATTCTGTCTTTAGCAGAATAGTTGCTCAGCGTCTTTTTTCTGATTTACTTTCTCTAAGTTTGTGGAAATTGTCAATTCTGATTTTCTTCAGGCTAAATACACCGTATTCTTTCTTTCTTTCTTTCTTTTTTTTTTTGTAGTCATCTCTTCCTGTTCTTGAATCATTTTTCTCTTTTTTTTTTATTAAATCATAGCTGTGTACATTGATACGATCATGGGGCATCATTCACTAGCTTCACAGACCGTTTGACACACTTTCATCGCACTGGTTAACATAGCCTTCCTGGCATTCTCTCTGTTACTGTGCCAAGACACATCTTGAATCGTTTTTCTACTCTTCTCTCAATCTTAAGAAAAGGCAACCCACTGAATTGTTTAGGGAGACTGACAGGTACTAAGGCAATGATAGTCTGACTTCTATGTCACATGTATATTGGTGCATAATAGAATTAGAGTAAGTTAAAAAAAATGAAGCGCTGGTGTGGTGGCTCATAATTGCAATCCTAAAATTTTGGGAAGCCAAGGTAGGGAGATTGCTAGAGGCCCAAAGTTTGAGACTAGCCTGAGCAATGCAGTGAGACCCCATCTCTAAAAAAGAAAACAAGAAAACGAACAAAATAAAACAGTGACACAAATTTCTAGCCTTTTAAAAAATTAATAAGATGAAACTGTTATTTATCATCTTGTATATATATTTTTTATCTCTTAACCTTGTATTTAAACATATTGTTAAAAACTTTAGAAGGTTTTTTTTATAATAATCACTTAAAATATATCTTTCATATGTATTGTATTTATTAGTAAATACTACTAAGCCCAGTCATAACTACATAGATATATTCGGAGATATAAGTATTTTGAATTTAGCTTCTAATGATTCATAGTGGTGACTTATTTAAAGCAGCCGAGGTTCAGCCAGAGCTTTGCTTTCCTCCCCGCCTCACTGTGGATTAAAACAAGAAACTCAGGTTTATAGTGCGGTTCTGTTTTGGTTATAAGATGTTTAAAGAAAGCACTCCTTGATACCACAAAGCCTAAAACCCACTTATCTGATAAGTTAATAAATACATCTGCGTCATGCTTAAAACTACCTCAGTAATAGAAAGTATTAATAGGAACATAGGTTAAGAGAGTTATCCAATGCTTATTGCTTTAAAAAGTCTCCATTCATTGTTACAACAGTCTAATTGAAGATAAAAATAAAGTCTTCAGAGAATTTACCTACACATTAATATTTTTCAAATTTGGTAGATATTCATGGTATAATTTTGTCAATATTTCCCTAATCCGTAGATGATTGTTTGAGCACCAATTTATTTAGTAGAAAATAATTTTGACATATTTTTAGATTTCATCAAAGTAACTGAAAGAATTTTAAAAGCAGATATATTTTTAAGTAGTTCCAGACTTGTACCCTACCACCTAATAATTTGACAGAGAAAGATCACCTAAGTTTGTTAATATTTTTGCACAGAGAAGAGCAAAATTTTCATGTAGAATATTCTGAATCTGCAATTTTATGAGCAATCCAGTTTAAGCAACGTGTGTCTTACAAAGAGGAATTATTTTCAGAGAAGGAAAGATTCCTAACGAAAATGAAAAATATAACCAAATCTGCAGCTAACAAGTACCACGTGTGGAGGGAGGTGGGCCCATCATTTATTTGTGGTATGCTAGAATCGTGAGCCCAAGGACAGGATATATTTTTTCTTATTTTATTATTTTCTATGAACCAAAATAGAAGGCTAATTTAGGAGTTTTTCTGTGCTTATACATTCTTTTAAGCCTCGATTCAATCCTGTACTTTGAGTGCTTGGAAATATGAAAGGGAATTTCCAGGTCGGTCTTCCAGTTTGATCACTGCAAACACCTTTCCTGTTTTGCGTCTCTCCTTCTGATGGTCTCATGGTTTTATTGTGACCACTCAGTAAACTCCAGGCATCTTGCGATCCTGTGTGAATTTACAGGAAAGTGAATGAAACGTGTTCTTTTCTTCTTCCTAGAGCTTATGCATCTTCACACCGCCTGGAGTAAAGGAAGGGAAGCCCCGACTCATCCCTGCCGGGCCCATCACCCAGGGCACCACTGTCTCTGCCTATGTGGCCAAGTCCAGGAAATCTCTGCTCGTGGAGGACATCCTTGGGGTGAATGGCTTTTAGCTCTTAATGACATTTTTAACCTAATGTACTGAAGAGTGATGACATATCCTTTCGATGTTAAAATTCAAACAGTTTTATAAAAAGTAAAAGCATTAAAGTAAGATAGAAATTAATGAATTAATTAGCAAGTTAATTCTGTATACTCAGAAAATCATGTATACCCACAGAGAGCTGGATTTACATAAATAATTCTTAACTTCAACATATACTATTACATAAAAATACTTTCTGTATCTTATCGTTCTAGCAAACTGAATGATTACTGTTTGTTTCCTGTTCTGACAGGAGGCATGTGCATGGGCTAGCTGTTGCTGTATGACCGCTGACCTCAGATGTTAGTGATAGCGTATGATAGCCGGGTGTTAACTCTGACGAGTCTAGGGACTGGCTGGTTCTGCTGGTCTGGACTGCGGTCAGCTGCGCTTACCCATGAGGCTGAGGTCATTTGGCCACCAGTTAGGTGCCGACTCTGTTCTCACGGCCTCGGCTCTCCAGGGCCTCTCACTCCCTTCCAGTAAGGCCAGCCTGCCGTGTTATCGTGATGGCAGCGGGAGTCCTAGAGAAGTTGGAAACGTACAATTGAGTTTTCAAGCCTCAATTGAGTTTTCTGCCTACATCAAGTTCATTCCCCTTCTAATAGCCAGAGGGCAGGTCCAGACTCAGGATTAAAGGGGACCCACTAAGGACATGGATACAGAGAGTCAAGACAAAGTGGGGCTCTCAGTCCGTCTTCAGCCATCCCTGTGAGCCCTGTAATGAGATGTCGCCACAGGGTAAGGACTTTAAAAGTGACAAGTACAAACAGATGTAGTTAGTGTGTAATTTTGCCACTAACTGACCGTGAACAGATTGAAAAAAAATATGAAAGAAAAAGAAAGAGTAGGAAAGACGGAAGATATAAGCACATTCTATACATCATCTCATTTGAAAATGTTTGATAGTTTATACAAGCTTTCAAAAGATTTGGAAATTACAAGTATAGGTTTATACTATTCCTGATTCATGAAAAGTTTTAATTCAAACCCCATAGCTTCTGACAGACAGTAGAAATTGAATAAATAGAATTGATGGTTTTTCTATGAATTCATTCTATTTTTCTATACTTGGAGTGAGTCTTGCTAAACTATAGCATTATTAAAGACAAAGAACCAACTTCATTTCTTATGATAAATAATTAATATTTATTAGTTGATTTAAATACTTAACAAGGGCCTTTGAGATTTAGTTAGAATAACCTATTATTAACGTACTTTTGTGTTATTCTAACTTTGAAAATAGAAGAGAAAAAATGTACATATGTAATTTTCTTCATATGGTGTTTACAGTTGGAGTAATTTTCAGTGTTATATTATATTTGCAAAGCTCTTAGGTCAGTTCTAGTACATAGAAGGTGATGGATATGTATGCCAGCATTTATGATTACTTTTATTATTATTGTATGAGATTGACATATCATTTATTTATTAAATTTATACTGTAAAAAGATTTTAAAAATTAAAGTAGTATTGTGTGTAAGTGCCATGTTACTAAAAGTGTTTTGTTATACAAGATTAATGGTAGGTACCATCATTTGGTTTTCTTTTGAAAAGGATTTCTTATTATTGATTACAAACATTGTGGCAATTTCTGATAGAAGAATCGTAACTTAATGATGATTTCCCTGAATTTGAATCTTTTCATCTTTTATTTTTTAGGATGAACGATTTCCAAGAGGTACTGGACTAGAATCGGGGACTCGCATCCAGTCTGTCCTCTGCTTACCGATTGTCACTGCCATTGGTGACTTGATTGGCATTCTCGAGCTGTATCGGCACTGGGGCAAAGACGCCTTCTGCCTCAGTCACCAGGAGGTGAGCTCTCAGCCCTGCTCATGGGAGATGCTCGTTAATGTTGCTAAGCGAATACATCAACAAATACTTAAAATCATGACTTAACAGTGTTTTGATACTAGTCCTAATGTTTTTAAGGCCTGTTTTTTCTTTGTTTTTATTTAGAGGGGAAATGGATGCATTAGAAATGCAATCTTTTTCTTTTTTCTTTAAGAATCCATTTTAACAATAAAAAGTATGTGATGCTCTGAATCAAATAAAGTGGTAGTATGACTTCGGAGAATTTTCAGATTCTGGTTGTCTTTATGTTTTCTTAAAAATGTCCTCTTTCCGGATTGTGTCCTATAAAAAGGTTCTGGATTTGGTGGGGGTGGGGGGCACTCTGGGAGGCTGAGGTGGGTGGATTGTCTGAGCTTAAGATTGCATGACCAGCATGAGCGAAGTGAGACCCCTGTCTCTACTAAAAATAGAAAAACTAGCTGAGCCTCCCTCTGGGCACTTGTGGTCCCAGCTACTCAGGAGGCTGAGGCAGGAGGATCACTTGAGCCCAGGAGTTTGAAGGTGCTGTGAGCTATGACACCATAGTACTCTAAACCAGGGTGATTCTGTGAGATTTTGTCTCAAAAAACAAAAGAGGTTCTAGTGTCAAATAAATTTGGAAAACAATGAGTTCTCTTTACTCTTGACTAAATTAGAATTGGCTCATTAATAATAAAAGCAAATACTAAGATGATATATTTATCATGCCCGGTAGGAATCAAGTCCCTGAAGTGCCTAACCCTGCCCACCTGTCTGAATGAGCCTGTGTCCTGCAGCTCCACTGTCCCTCACTCCTCTAGCCATACTGGACCTGAAAGGCTCTGTACAGTATTCCCTTTTCCTTTTCCAGTTTCTTGTTCTCTGTGACACATGTCACCGTGTTATGTCCTTCCTTCCCTGTCTCCCCCCACTGCACACCAGAACTCTTCTGCTTTTCTTGTTGTCTACTGTGGTGTCCTCGCACCCGACCCTCAGCAGGTGCCCAGCGAATATTCATTAAGGGAGTGAATAAAATAAGAAGCAGAATAGCTGGTAATTTGAGAAAACAGTCAGCTAGTATATACATAGACTTTGACTTTTTAGAAATATTTCATTTTTAAAGTGGTCATTAGAGGCTTTTTAAATCTATTTTTGTTAAACAGAAAAATCATCGTTTCATGTTAAAATCATTATATCATTGGGCTGCACGTCTCTTAATAATCAGTTTGTCTTCCTTTTCATCTGGAATTAAGATGAAGAGAGAATTAAGCTTAATCAAATGCAACAGAAAATATAAAAGAAAAACGTTATAAATATTTGTTGATTTGTGTTTGGCCAAGCATTGAAAAGCTCACATTTGTGCTAAAATCCTTTGTTGGAATACCTACATGTGACTAATAAAAATTTGTCTCGTGTGTGTGTATGTGTGTGTGTGTATTTTAGGTTGCGACAGCAAATCTTGCCTGGGCTTCAGTAGCAATACATCAGGTGCAGGTGAGTTTTGAGGATGTTTTTACCGGGGCTTCCCAGGAGAGAAGAAAGGTTTAGAGCTCAGCATTGGGGGCTTGAGTAGAAGTTCATAAGTAACATAATCCTTTATTTTTAGATATTATAATATTTCGTTATTCCTAGAAATTTTTATTAATCACATGTATTTACTTCCTGCCTTAAATGTCTTGCAATTAAATATATATGGGTGAATATAAAATGTATACAATAAATGGTAGGTATCATGCAATGATATTTGTTTTCTACTGAAGACCTAGGAACATTCTCTTACTGGGTGTTGCACTGATACTGTAACGATTTCATTTCTTAAATGTTCTTGTGAGTATTATATGAAATGTTAATGCTAACTAGAAGATATTTGGTTCTTGAAGGCACGATCTAATTAAATATCACCACCTACTTAGAGTTCCCTGGAATGTGAGCAATGAGGACGGCGTTCTTCTTCCTCTTCTTCTTTCTGAGTGGGGGGCACAGGAGGTGGTTGCTTTATTCTTCTAATTCCATTTCAGCAAACTGAGGTTGATGATGAACTGTATGATAGGAAGAAAATAGAGCTGTAGGATAAAGCAGCAAGACTTGTTGAATCATCAAGTATGGGGGAACATGTGCCCAACTACAGTCGTCCACAGACGACCGTGAAGTGACTCTGGAGAGGGCTGGGGAGGCCGCCTGTGTCTGAGGATTGCTCCGCTGCTTACCAGCTCTGGAGCCTCAGCAAGGGTCTCACCTTTTTTATGCCCCAGTTATAAAATGTAAATCCAATGGTTGTGATGTTGCAGGGTGATTAAATGAGATGATAAAACGTTTGGAACAAGGTTTAGCACATATAAGTATTTGTTAAATATTAATCGTTATTGATACTATTGTTACATTATAAACCAAGAGATTTTTGTTAGGCCTTTTTTCAGTAAGTAGTATTTATTGTTAAATAAATAGAAATCTCTTATAATGATAGCCATAATTTTATATGGCAGGTATGCAGAGGCCTTGCCAAACAGACAGAATTGAATGACTTTCTACTGGATGTATCAAAGTAAGTGTTCATTTCTAAGAATGGAGTAGGTCTTACTGGGCGATGCTTTAAACTGATTGCAGGCCGTTACTGTGACATACTACAGCCAACTGCAGCCCGTAACTGAAGGTCCATCCTTTATGGTCTGGGAAGAGTGGTTGATCCTATTTTCGATATGGAATTATATCCTCATCTACGTTCACTCTACAAGTGAAGCCCGCAGATGTGTGTGTGATGATCTGGATTTGCGCGTGATGCATATTTTCTAAATGGCTCTCTTAGAAAATGTCAAAGCCACAGATTATCTCTAGTTTTGCATAAGAATACTGGCAGCCGTAGGGCAAGAGAAAGGGTGCTAGTATTTTTCTAAAAAGTCCTCTTTGGCATTTTCTAACACTGTCAGTAAATGAAACAATATTATTAATGTTGTTATATTAATTTTCCTGTGTATAGCATCTCAGTTGTAATTTTTGAGAAAATGTTCCATTTCTCTGAAGTTCGAGCTAGGGAAATCTCCCTTGGGCTGGCAGTGGAAGCAATTACAGATGTTTGTTAAGTTTCAGGTTCGCGTTGGTTTTGCTTGCTATAGGGGAGGTCTTCTGTGTATCTCACCCACATAATTTATCATCAGAATCTAAGAAATGCCCCAGGATATTGTAGCTTCAGAGTCACACCCTCCTCAATTTTACTGAAGGAATAATGTGCCTCTTCTGCCATTGCCTCCAGCAGTGACTGTGACCTGTGTCATCTCTCACACGTCACTGTGGCAGTACTTAATAATTTACCCACTAATAATTGGTTGAAAACTTCCAGTTCATGTTACATATATTTTACTATAAATGCAAATATGAAATTAGAGCAGTATGGGACTGAAGAAGCTCTCTTTTGGTTACCTAACCAACTGAGGTCCAGCCTTGCCGAGAGGGGAGAGCCCAGGCTCAGTTCTCTGCTTCTTTGCACATTCTTTTTATTGCCCACCTATTGGTCGGCTTTTTACTGGAGTTGTGTTTTTAATCTGTGTACCGTATACGTCTAAATCATTTACTGGCCATTCATGATAGTGAATACAGACTAATCATTGCTTGTGTTTTGACAGTTCTCAGATTACATTAATTTCATAGCACATTTAAACTTAATATTAACTTTCTTCAATTTTTCAGTGATAATTTAACATTTTAATCATATTACTGAGATTTAGCAAATTTAAATATTTTTATTCAGATCAAAGTCATTGATGAACATATTAAATGTAGTGAACCCAACTTTGTTCCTATACAGTTTTAGTTAAATGTAACAAACTTTCTGTCTCCCATCAGTTTACCAACAAAATAAGTACTAGAATTAGAATCTTTACAGTAAGGTCAATGATGAAGTTTCATTTATCCATTTAAAATGATATCACAATATTGATTGATTGTTTTCACAAAAGGACAAAAATCAAGTGATAAATATCTGTGTTTTTTAATTTAAATGCAGATAAAACCAGGAAATGTATTCAAAGTTTATTATGTACTGGGATATAAGATCACTTACAGGACTTATGTTCTTTTTTTTCAGAACATATTTTGATAACATAGTCGCAATAGATTCTCTACTTGAACACATAATGGTAAGTTACACTTTTTTCTGAAAATGATTTTATTTAACTCTTAGACCCATGGTCCAAATATATGGTAAAACATTTTAATTTATTAATCATACAAGATCTTTTAAGTATTACAAAAATGTGGTGGTTAAGAATTCACCTTGATTTGTTTGTCACTTCTGTTAATTTGAGGGGGAAAGATTTCAATAATCTTTTTAAAAGATTAATGGACGGCAATCATTTGAAAAGACAATTGTTTTCTTTTTGTATTCTTCAAAACACCTTTTACATGGAGGCTATGTTAGGAATTCTCAGCTGATTCTTCCTGATTTGAAAGTTCATTCTACTGAGTTTTATGGAGTCTTCGTGATTCCTCTCTTCTCGGTGGCTGGTAGGCCCTAGGAGCCGGACGGCACACAGCGTAGAATTAGAGTCACAGACCCCAGGCCACTGTGTGTCTCACATCAAAGTGACGTGTGGATGTGACTCTGGATGCCTGGCCTTTCCTGGTACCATCTGTGTCCTGTGCTATGCTTAGTGAATGTCCTTCCTCCTCCTCATTTCGCTGGTTCATCTCAAAGCATTAAGGGGTTTGCTCATTGACAGGTTTTCTGATGCATACAGATCTGTTTTTTTCTTTGTCATCATAACAAACAAGCATGGAGTGTAATATGTACGGTGTCTTGTAGAGACAAAGTTTACTATGGGTAATTAGAGAATAACGTTAGGGGTTACTAACTTCAGTGATGGTCTTTCTGGACAAAGAAATGGAATGATAATACATTAAAAATAACTTTCTTCTGATTATGAAAAAATTTAAGAAAATTTTAAATCAATGAATAGTTTTAGAACAATATAAAAATATAATGTGCACTGACATTGAGCTTGTATTAGAGGTACAAGAAGCACTATGGATTAGGATGTAATTTATATGCCATATAATTCACCATATAAAGTGGTCAATTTAGTAATTTTTAGTACATTCACGGATAAAGGGAACCATCACAGTCAATTTTAGAAGAACATTTTAATCACCTTACGAAGAATCCCCACACATGTTAGCTGTCATGCCCTTGCTTGTTACCAGCTGTACCCCCCAAGCCTGCACCACTGTGCAGCCACGACGCTCTTCCTCTGAGTGCACCAGTTTAATGTAAAAGGAATCAGGTGTTCGCGGCCTTGTGTGCCTGGCTTCTCTCACTTAGCATGACGTGTGCAGCGTTATCCATACTTACTGTAGGGTATCATCAGCATTTTACTCCATCTGTGACCAAATAATATGCCACATAGACCACATTTTTATCTATCTATTCAACAGTGACAGACATTTAGGTTATTTCCCTGGTTTTGCTCTTGTGAGTAGTGCTGCTGTGAACATTTCCATACAGCTTCTTCATTTGAATGTCTGTTTTTCATTCTTTTGGGGTATATACTTAGGAGTAGAATTGCCAGGTAATGTGGTAACTTTATATTTGGCTTTTTGAGGAACTACCACGGTTTCTACGGCAGTTGCGCTATTTTCTTGTTCAACAGCATTGCACAAGGGCTCTGATTTTTCTCCATCTTCACCCACACTTACTATAATCTGACCTTAATGCCGTCACAGTGGGCAGCGTGCTGTCTCAGCCTGGTCTGATTGCTGTTTTCCTGCTGACTGCTGAGGCTGAGCACCCTCTCATGTGTTTTTTGAAATATGTATCTTCTTAGGACAGTTGTCTTCAGATCCATTGGCCACGTTTTACTTGAATTCTCATTTTATAATTGACTTACAAGAGTTTGCCATACATTAAAAATAGACACTCTTCTCTCTTAAATGATTGGCTAATGTTTTATACCACTTATGTAGGTTGTCTTTTTACTTTCTTGATAGTGTTTTTGAATAATAAAGTTTTAATTTTGATGAGATTAATTCATATGTCTTTGTCTTTTGCTGCTCATATTTTCGGCGTCAAATCTAAGGATCCTTGGCCAAATTGGAGATATAAGAATTTATCTGTGCTTTCTCCTAAGAGTTTTATGGTTTTAGCTTTTTTACTTTAAGGTATTTGATTTGGCTTGAGTTAATTTTTGTACATCATGTGAGCTATAGGGTCCACGTGGCCTTCATTCTTTTCCATGTAGCTATCACATTTTTCCCAGCACCATTTGTTGAAATGACCATTCTTTCCCCTTCAAAATGGTCTTGTGAAAAATTAGTTGAGCACAAACATGTGGTTGAATTTCTGGACTTTCAATTCTACTCTATGGACCTCTTTATTTCTGCCAGTACACACTTTATTGATTACTGTTGTTTTACTGTGGTATGTTTTGAAATTAAGAAGTGTGAGTCCTCCGACTTTGTTCTTTTTCTAGATTGGCTGTTCTGAGTCGCTCGCAATTACATATACATTTTAAAATCAGCTTGTCAGTTTCCACAAGAAGTGAGAGAGGGATTCTGCTAGGGATTGTGTTGAACCTGAAGAGCAATTTGTAGCATTTTATCTTAACAATATATAAACTTGTTATATATATAAACAATATATATAACAATATATAAAATGTATTTTTTTCATTTATTTATATGTCAATTTTTTTTCAGTAAGGTTTTGTGATTGTCGGAGAATCAATACTGGTCTTATTTTGGCACATTTATCCCCAAGTGTTATATATTTTAATGCTATTAAAAATGGAATGTTTTATTTTATCTTCTGATTTTTATTATAGATGTAGTGAAATAGATTGGGTTTTCTTACATTGATAGTGTATCCTGTAACTTGACTAACTCACTTGTTAGTTCCAGTGTTTCCCTGGTGTGTCTTTAAGGTTTTCTAGTATAGCGTCATGTCATCTGCAAGTTGAGGTAGTTTTACTCCCTCTTTTCTAATCCAGATATGTTTTCTTTCTTTTTTCTTCTCTTTTTTGTGCATAATTGACCTAGCTTGAACCTATAGTACAGTATTGAAAAGAGATGCCAAGTGTGGGCATTTTTACGCTGGTTTTGAACGTGGGGGAGAAGTGTCTGATGTGCCAGTGGTTCTGCTTTTCCAGTTGCACAGGACTGATTTCTTTCTGTTTTTTAATGTGTTGCCCGGGACCCTAGGACACTGTTGAATGGAAGCAATATATCCAAAAGTGGGTATGCTACAAACTTTCCTTAACGTGTATCCTTCTCCCATTTCCTTGCTATTTATACAGGTTCCTAGCAGATACAGCTTACCAACTTAAAAACTTTTCCTTCTGTTCTTAATTTATGAGCTTGCATCTAGTTGAGTGTTGAGTATTATAACATCTTTATAAGCCATTCTTAAGATGATTTAGCTTTTTTCTCCTTTAATTAATTGGAATAGGAAATTATATTAACGTATTACTCAGTGTTGAGCTGTCCTTAAATTCCTGGCATAAAGGCTATTTAATTCTACTGTTTTCTTTACCCTTGGATTGGTTGTTAATATTTATTTCCAATTTTTTGCATCTGTTTTCATGAGTGCATCTGCTCATTAGTTACATTTTTCTATCCTTGGAGAATATCAGTATTGAGTTATGCCATATTTTAAAAGGAGTTAAGAAATGTTCCATTCTTGGACTAAAGTGGTTTGAATAACATATGAATGATTTGTTCCTTTATGTTTGATATAAATCAGCTATAAAATCACTTGGGTCTCATTAGGGAATGGGTCTGTGATTCTCTTTCTAATTTCTAATTGGTATTGGTTCCTTTAGGTTTTCGTTCATCCTTTTCTGCTATAATATTTCTTGAAAATCCCATCATTTTCATAGTAGATAGCAGCTGGAGTTGTAAAATAATAAACAAAACCCTTCACTGTTTCTGTCCTCATGGAGCTTATAGTTGCGTGCAGGAGACAGGTGTGAATCAGATTCCAGCAGGATGTTGAATCACAGTCATGTTCACGGCTGTGTAGAAGCAGACACAGTGCTTTGAAAGCTCTGAAGAAAAGATTTGACCTAGTCAGGAGGGCTGTGGCAGCTTTTCCTGATGCTTTCCCCCAGGTCTGAGGCATGTGTGGAAGTTACACAGACAAAGAGAGTTGGTGCACCTGGGGAGAGAGGGAGGGGAGGTGCACTTTGGGGAGAGAGGGAGGGGAGGTGCACTTTGGGGAGAGAGGGAGGGGTGGTGCACTTTGGGGAGAGAGGGAGGGGAGGTGCACCTTGGGGAGAGAGGGAGGGGTGGTGCACTTTGGGGAGAGAGGGAGGGGAGGTGCACTTTGGGGAGAGAGGGAGGGTTGGTGCACTTTGGGGAGAGAGGGAGGGGAGGTGCACTTTGGGGAGAGAGGGAGGGTTGGTGCACTTCGGGGAGAGAGGGAGGGGTGGTGCACTTCGGGGAGAGAGGGAGGGGAGGTGCACTTTGGGGAGAGAGGGAGGGGTGGTGCACTTCAGAGAGAGAAGCAGGGGTGGTGCACTTCGGCTAGAGAGGAGGGCAGCATGCACCTGTGTTGAGGCCCTGGAGGGCTGAGCCGGGGTCCTCTCTGTCTCTCCGCTCACCCTGTCCTGGGTAGTGCTTAGTCACTGGCAGTTGCTGCTCACGTAACAGCCACAACAGCCCTCCCAGCTGCAATCCTATGTCCTGTATTTAAAATGAACTTCTCTATAAAATCAGTAATCAGCGCCTCCATCACATCACTCACTTCACCAGCAGATAAAACAAAACACTTGTTTCTTTTTATCTTTCACATCTGCTACCCCTAAATGTTTCTGAATATATAAATGTTTTAGGTCTTTTTAAAATTAACAGCTATTTCTTTGTTCCTCTCTTTATTGGACCCCAAGTCTAACCATGCTTTCTGAATTTATTTTCCTATTTATTTTTGCTTGAGCCTATCTCCCTTTCTAAACTAGTTGGAAGGTTGCACTGTTCTCTTCTGAAATATCTCCGAGTTGCCTTTGTGCGTGAATACTAGTTGGGCTTGGTAAGGAAATTTAGGTTTAAAATAGGTTTTCCTCAGAAATTTGAAGGCATATTTTATCTGAATTTTAAACCCACTCTTGATATAAAGAATTGTTTTCCATGTATGAACAAACGTGTGTGTGCGCACAGGCATATCTGTATGTCTAGGTGTGGGCAGTGTTTAGGAGCACCTTCTGATAGGAGTTCTTAAAAATTACTAAAATATTTGTAGGTATTTTTTAACTCCTTTTCCGTATCCAAAGGCTGTTTCAAAATGAAAGCTTAATATTTGGGGAGAGTGAAAAGATAAAGAAATATTTACAGTTAATTCATCTTAAAACAGAAGCTTTTCTTACACCTGTAATTGTTTTCCAATTGATTCTCTTGATTTTTCAACATAAGCAATAATATTATCCTCAGATGATAAAAGTTTATCTCCTGAAATATGTCTACATCACACATCTCCCACTCCTCAAGCTGCATGCTGATAATTTTGATAACATATCTCTGTCTTGCTTTTGTAACTTTAATGTGGAATGATCCTGATAGTTTACTATTTGGCACAATGTATTTTGGAGAAAATATTGTTAGATTTTACGTAGTATGTGTATTCTATTCCATTGTACTAAAGTTTTTATCAGGAACGGGGCTGAACTTTTAACAACGATGAAGATAATCAGGCGATTTCTCTCTTTTGTCTTGTTGCTATTGTGAGTTACAGTCATAGGCTGCTAAGCAGCTCTGAATGAAGTATGTTCGAATATCAGAGCATTTCTTTACTTACTGCTGAATTTGGATTTGGTATTATTTTTATTATAATTTTTCTTCTGTTAAGGTAAATTGGTTTACGTTTTCCTTTTTCATAGTGTCTTTGTCAGTTTACCCTATAAGTGACGTAGCAGGGACTGTTAAAGAAACTGAAAAAGCTTTATTCTTTTCCAAATTTAAAACAGCTTCATTCATTCAGTAGAGTGCAGTGGCATCACAGCTCACAGCAACTTCCAATTCCTACCTCAGCCTCCCAAGTAGCTGGGACCACAGGCACCCGCCAAAACGCCCAGCTGTTTTATTGTTGCAGTTTGGCCGGGGAGTGGGGGGGTTCGAACCCGAAACCCTCGGTGTATGGGGCCGGCGCCCTACCCACTGAGCCACAGGAGCCGCCCAGCATATTTGTTGTTAAAGCATGGGACACAAATAGAGCTAGTGCAAGTTCAAATACTAGATCCACCATTCACTAGAAATGTAGTAGTGGGACAAGTTACCTTTCAGCACCTCAATTTCCCCAATGTAAAATGGGATAAAATTTTTCCCTAAGTTAATATTGTTACTGTGAGGACTAAGTAAATCAATGCATGTAAGATGTATAAATATATCTAGCACATAGTAAACACTCAATAATTAGGAATTATTGTTAGGTGGTACAAACAATGAAATTCACCTAATGCAAATATGAAATGCAAATATGAAAACTGTGGGTTTTTTATTTTGTTTTTGTTTTTACAACTGTTGTTTCACAGACACCACCCAATTGTAATGAATGCTGGCCTTAGAGGTTCAGATCAGGGTACTAGGAGAGGGCTGATTGGTTCTGGAAGGGGGGTTGGGAGGCAGAAGCACCCTTGTGAACCTAGGCCAACAGTTGCTCACCAACCGACGTGGAAGGACTTCAGCATTTCATCACCCAGCACAACAGCATGGATTCTTGCTGGTCTCTGTTAGAATTAGTGTGTAACAGTGACTTTCATATTTTTTCATATTTTGTACTTATGTATTTGTTTACTTATAATGCAAATTCCTACCTGTTAGAGTGAAAAGAGCTGAAATTAATATTTATTTCATAATGTTTACTTTAAAAGTTGTGAGTTTTCCCTCGGCTTACTCTCGTTTTGTCATTTGTCTTCAGATATATGCAAAAAACCTGGTGAATGCCGACCGTTGTGCACTTTTCCAGGTAGACCACAAGAACAAGGAGTTATATTCAGACCTTTTTGATATTGGAGAGGAAAAGGAAGGGAAGCCTGTCTTCAAGAAAACCAAAGAGATAAGGTACAGGTGTTCTAGAATGTCCTCTGCTCTGGTTGCGGCAGTGCAGGTGTCCTGTTACCCTGTCCCTGTGCCTATTCACAGGTGTGCTGACAATACTTGTCATACTGTGGTATCATTCCCACCAGGACCCGCCTCCTGAAGGTAGTACTTCTGGGAATGACATTGCAGTGCCAGCGAAACCGCGCCTAGGAAGCTTTAGCGTCACTCCTGGAAATGCCGTCTTCCGGAGGCGGTCCTTTTGGAAATCATGTTGGAAAAACTTACTAGTGCTCCCAGGTAGGTAAAGGAGTTTGCAGGTTTCCCCACATCTAGGAGCAATTTGGCCCCTTCCTCTTCCCAGCCGATGGGTGTGTCTCTCAGTCCAAACAGTGGAGATTGATGGGGTACCCTGGATGACGTAAACGCACTCTGTACCTGACCAGTTAGTTGAGTCAGTCCTACAGCACGCTTTCCTTGTATCTTGGAACTAAAACACTATTTGTTCTTTTAAGTGTTGTCACTTAAATGAACAGACTGGAGTTTCTTTCGCTGACGAGGCCTGGGGGCTTACTCCTACTATAATCTGGAAGTCTACAAGGAGCACTGTGGCAAAACTTTAGGAATCAAGCTTAACACCCAGAAGTTGAATTGTTTTTAGACATTTGCATTTCTTTTGCTTTGTATGTCTTAACTAGTTTTCTGCATGATTCCATAAAGTTCTCTGATAATTACAACAGTCCAGTAAAGCACCGTGCCTTATTAATTAAAGATGGCTTTTTATCTGTCATGTGATGAAACTGATGTCAAAGAAACTCACAGCGTGGTCCGTCAGGGGCCTCACCACCGTCTGCCACTAGACACTTCCGTTTTCTGCTTTTAGGGTTTATTCCTGCCCTATTCCACGTTCATATGATTTCATACTGATGTTTGGGTTTTCTTTTTAACGTGTTGTATTGTTTGTTAAGTGGATATAGTCACTTAGATAAGTCATTTCTCTCCCTGACACTTCTGGTATTGACTTAATTTTGAAAATAATAACTTAAATCCTATGATTACAACCTTAGGAAAACAGGGTAATGTGGTTTGTAACTTGTAGATGATGGGCTGATGCCAGCCATTTTTATGAGGGCATCCTTCTTAATTATGAACGTCCACCGACCATGTAAGACAAACCAGGGAGAGTTTGAATAGGTTACAGTTTACACTATTGTCAGAACAAGACAAGCCAAAATCATGAAGTGGATTCTGAAATTCTTGTTCCTGGCAGTCTAATTCATTGTGTTAAAGTTCCTCAGGGCACAAGAAAACCAGGAGACAATGACCCTGAGTTTCATACAGTGTTTGGTTCACTTTGTGGTATTTTCACTACTCTTGTGACAATTCTCTTCTGATTTGTTTTTTTGATAATCCTTAGGGTGAGGTTTATTTCATTTATCATTTTCTATAATGTTAAAAAATGTACTATTATAAAATTTATTTTTTAACTATTAAATTATAGACATCTTTCTCAAATTAATTTTGAAATGATTGCATGTATGATAATAATATGGTAATTATGAAAATATTTATAAATGAGAATATATTTACCAAAGAAAAATACTGATATTAGATATCAAAAACAAATACTTCTTATATTTGATTGTTTTAAATTTAACAAATTAGAGATGTAAAAATACTAGAAGTTTTACATTGTGTTACTTCTATAGAGCACACAGTCCTGTGTGGTATCTTGAGATTCAGATGTAACCTGTGAGTTTGGTTGTATATGTGGGAGAAAGCACAGTGGTACAATCCTGTGTTCTGGTTTTAATTGTGCCACTAATATTTTAGGAAAGCTGATGTTTTACTGAACCCACATAGCCTCAGTTCACACCTTTTGGAGGATCCACTAGTAAAATATATGATGAAGTAGAGTTATTATTGGTCAGTACAAGAGAATACTTGTTAGTTTTTTAATCTCATAATTTATTATATTCTGAAAGCAGGTATCTCAAGTGGTTACTATGTAATGTTTTTCTGCTTCACTTTTACATATTTTATAGATAATTTGGAATATATAAATGCAAAATTGATACATACCTTTAAAATGAAACAATGTT
Organism: Nycticebus coucang; assembly: GCF_027406575.1. Taxonomy (NCBI): domain Eukaryota; kingdom Metazoa; phylum Chordata; class Mammalia; order Primates; family Lorisidae; genus Nycticebus; species Nycticebus coucang. The sequence goes on along the minus strand of NC_069784.1, from coordinate 138,839,696 downwards.
TTTAAATTCAATATTTGGTAGTAATGAAATGTTTTGTGATTATTTTACAGCACCTGTCTTTTAATTAGCATGTCCCTCTCTTTCATATGTGCAGATTTTCAATTGAGAAAGGAATTGCTGGTCAAGTGGCAAGAACAGGAGAAGTCCTGAACATTCCGGATGCCTACGCAGACCCGCGCTTCAACAGGTAGGGAGGCTTGTGCCCTCCATCCGGCTCTCCTGCACGGAGGCTGCTGATCTGGGTCCCACCTCAGGTGGTTCTTGAATGCTTAGTTTTCCCCTAACTCTATTACCATTTGTCAGTGTATCCAGATATTTATAAAATGATGAATCCCAATCCATTAATGTAATATTGAGCAATAGGCGTTGAACTGTTATAAAAATAATAGGAGTTTTAATTTATAGAGCAGTTGTGAGGTTCTGTTTCTTCCCAGGGTCATGATTTGCCATGAGCACATTCTCTTAACGAATCATGTGCTCCAGGGGCTACGGCGTGTGGTGACCAGCTTCACATTATGAGAAGTGGGGAGGGGGAGCTCCCAATGGCAGTTGGGAACTCTTTAGTTTAGTAGCTCTTGACTGACTCAGGGTAAATTACTTAATCTCTCTAAGCCCCAGTTTCCCATCTTGAAAATATGTTTGATAATGCCTGTTTTGTCTTTTAAAAAAATTATAGGTAATATTCATAAAAGTCTGAGAATTTCACATGACACATTTTAAGACCTAAATAATTTGTTGACTTTTCTTAGATATTATTGAAGTCGAATATTAGGATGGCTTGGAAGATTTAAACCAAATTATGTAATTTGGTTTTAATAAATCTCTAGAAATTCTCAAGATTGAAAGTCTCAAGAGTGATGATATATGACTGCTAGGGAGTAATAGTTCAGCTATTTTCACAGCAATGTTTAGTTAATTTAAACATTTGGTTTAAGAGGCAAACAACGTGAGCAATAGGAAGTTTTTTCGTGTATTTGATCAATTAATATCAAATATATACCACTCATATAAAAACATCGCTATATTCTAGTAATGTGTTTTATTAATAACTTAGGAGTGTCTGAAAATACTACTTTTCCAAAAAACAAACTTCTCATTTCAGTGCCTAAATATAAAAAAAAATTTTATATATCCTTAAATAAAAATCTTTCCAATTTATGGGTTAGAGCATTAAGAAAATGAAGGGGCAAGCAACAAATAGGGAGAAAATAATTGCAAATCAGGTATCCAATAAACTACTTATATCTAGAATTTATAAAATATTCTTCTAACATAATAAGATAACCCAATTTGAAAAAAGATTTTAACAGACACGTCACAAAAAATAGGCAAATGACCATTAAACACAAGAAAAGGTGTTCAGTGTGAGGGGAATATAAATTTAAACTACAGTGAGACCTCACTGCACAGCACGGTTATAGTTTTAAAAGATTGGCATCAACAAGGATTGGCCGGGATGTGGAGACACCAGTGTTGTCCTGCTTTGCGGGTGGGAATGTGTAATGCTGCAGCTGTTGGGAAAACAGTTTGCAGTTTATTGAAAAGTTAAACATAAACTTACGTACACCCCATTAATCAGGTCAACTTCCAGCTATTACTTCAAGAAAAATGAAGCATGTGGACAAAGTCTCATGTGTCCATCTTTAAAGCAGCATGATTCATAATTGCCAACTATTGTCTATCAACAAGTAATATTGTCCATTAACTGGTGAATGGATAAACAAAATATGATACACCCATTTAATAGTGATACCATTAGCAATGAAAAGGACTTGACCATCGTTCCATCAACAGCATGGCTGGATGTCAGAGCATTATGGTAAATGCTGCGTGAGAGGAGCTGTCAGTTAGTTGCACTGACGTCTGCCGTGTAACTAACCACCGTCAGTTACGCTGCTGTTTCTGTGGAACTCAGGTGTATTTTCAAAGGCACTTCTTCAAATTTGGAGTCAGTAAACCTTTTCTATTAAGAACCAGGTAGTTAAGTATTTTGGCTTTACCGACCCCAGTGCTCATCTTCGCCATGCAGGGAGACGGCAGCCTGAGATGAGCCGTCAGTGGGTGACGTGCTGCTCCGTTAAACTTCATTGTTGGCCAGGCGCGATGGTTTAGCCTGTAATCCTGGCACTCTGGGAGGAAGTTTGCTCGAGTCCAGGAGTTTCATACCAGCCTGAGCAAGACTGAGACCCCATCTCTACTAAAAATAGGAAACTTAGCTGGGCATTGTGGTCGGCACCTGTAGTCCCAGCTACGTGGGAGGTTGAGGCAGGAGGATGGATTGTTCCCAGGAGTTGGAGGTTGTTATAAGTGATGGTGACACCATTGCACTCTGACCGGGTGACAGAGTGAGACTCTGTTTCTAAATAAATAAATAAACAAATAAAACAAAACTTTATTTATGAAACAGGAGCTGGGTGGTTTGGCCCATAAGGTGTAGTTAGCAGAACCTTGCTCTGAGTTTTTGAGGTAGTAACTCTCATATAAACTGGCTTAGCACGTCACATCTCTCATGAATATGACCAACTTCAAAGGAACATGTCTTTTTACCAAATGCATTTCTCTACTGAATCTACATTGTTTACTTAGTAATGCTAGGTACTTAAACCAGCTGATAAGCCTAAAGGCTCTAGGGCAGTGGTTCTCAACCTTCCTAATGCCTCAAACCTTTAATGGCAGTTGTTGAGGGTGGTGGCCCACAGGTTGAGAACCGCTGCTCTAGGGACTATCCCAGAAACTCTTACAAACAAAGAAGAAATTGGTTAGAATATTTTCGAAAAGGTTTTAATAAAACACCTTCCTGTTAACCTTGTGCCTGAACATAGAAGCCAGCAGTGCCTTTCCAGCTACCGAAGACTATCTAGTCGCACAACTAAGCTGCTAGTTTGCACTGAACGTGTCGTTTATCTCTGTCTGCCCGCATTTCCCTTGAGTGTGTGGGTCTTCGTGTCCCCACAGGGAAGTGGACTTGTACACGGGCTACACCACCCGGAACATCCTCTGTATGCCCATCGTGAGCCGCGGCAGCGTGATTGGTGTGGTGCAGATGGTGAACAAGGTCACCGGCAGCGCCTTCTCCAAAACCGACGAGAACAACTTCAAAATGTTTGCTGTCTTCTGTGCTTTAGCCTTACACTGTGCTAACGTAAGTACTATTTTTTTAATGCCTTTTTTGACTACTACTAAATATTAATTAAAAATCTTTTAGACAAAGTAGCTTGTTTTTTTTTTTTTTTCCATTTATGTTCTGTTTACAGAGCAAGAACAGTGATTTCTAGTTGTACATTCCTATTCTAGGAAATATCTTTAAATGCCTTGGAAGGAAAAAACATCTTATATTTTGCATTTATTTCAAGGTGTGAATTTGTTGAAAAGAAAAATGGAGTTAAAGTGAGGGTAAAATAATCAAGCATCAGGCTTACACACTATGGTTGAGGAACACAAACTTCGGTTATACATTTAAATTGATTTCTGTAACACTAATAAAATCCCAAATTCAGTCCTTTTAAGAACAGAAAAAATATACAGCTAATTTTTAAGACTAAACAGTGGTGACAAAATGATGACGACGAAATCTTTTGAAGGAACTTGAGTTTTATGTACAGGTGAAGTGTAATTAATTAGTAATTTTGTTTTAAGAGGTTGAGAAGTAACTTTGGCCTTATATCGTTAAAAAGTAATTAACCTTCACTCATTTTCTGAAAACGAACATTTTCTTGCAGCATTTTTATTATCAATAATTTGGAAATACAGAATAGTAAAGAAGCCAAAGATTAAGTAATCTCACCTCCCGGAAATAACACCTGGTAAAAACAAACAAGCATTTGTTATGAAATTAAAAAAGTCCTTTCAGCAGAGATCATTTTTTCATAAACTGGTATCTTCAAAACACACATGTGCATATCTGTAGCACATATGTAAACATGGGGAGCAATAAATCTTAGTTGCAGTGATAGTTCTGTTTCTTTAATAACAGATTCTGAGCTTTCATGACAAAACGGCTATGTCCATTTTAAAATTATTGTTACTGTTTTTGGATTTGCTTTCCAGATGTATCATAGGATTCGTCACTCAGAGTGCATTTACCGAGTAACCATGGAAAAGCTGTCCTATCACAGCATCTGCACTGCAGAGGAGTGGCAAGGCCTCACGCGGTTCACCCTCCCCCCACGTCTCTGCAAAGAAATTGAACTGTGAGTAGATGGCTTTGCCAGTTGCTTGAGGAACAAATTTTTAATCGAATCGAACCCAAAGTGAAACTGGTTATAGAATTAGGATCCCAATTCTTGTACACGTAGTAAATACAAAATTGCTGTTTTCCCCTTCAGAAGTGATTCCAAATCTTAGCATAGAACTTGAAAATAAAGGCAGGCTCTCCTTACCTTAAAAAACAAACTCTGACTTTCATTTTGAAATGAGTTCACATTAATGCGAGCATTTCTAATTAGTCTGTTGCCGTCTTTATACCATGTCGTATTTAATATTCAAAATGACATTTATATATCTAAAGGTTCCATTTCCATACAAATTTTAATTTCCAAATTAAATTCAAGAATTCAGTAATAATTAGTTCAACTTTCATACTTTGTTTTCTAGTCCTGTGTTAATGTATTTAAGTGACCAGTGAGGATCTGTGGTGATCTGTATGCCCATTTTAATTGTAAGCCAATACCATTTAACTACATAGGAAATCTTCAGAAGTGACCCTGAGCTGATATTTGACTCACAGTTAAAAATATAGTGCCTACTTTACCACAGAGTTTGTTCTATTTGACTGTTAATAACTAAATTAACACATGAAAAATAGGTCATAACTTTTGGTGTGTATGTTAATGAAATTTTTATCTCAGTCTAAATAGGTGATAGAATGATTTCAACTCTTAAAAAATACTTCTGATCAGGATTTTTCCCCTTTATCTGTGAGTTGTACAATATCTGTATAGTGTATCTTTTATACTTTTCTGTTGTTCCAGTAAAAAATGCAGCATCCTGTTTTTAGAGGTTGTTTAATAGAAAATTAATCAATTATTTAATTATTAGACTAAATTCCCAAGGGAATGTGTGGGATTTCTTCTTAAAAATTATTCAGTACAAGAGAGTCATGACTGAGAAGGCAGGAAAAGTGGCGGCTTAGTCCCAAGTGTCTTTTTAGTTTCTTGATGGCAAAAATTTTAATGATTTTCTTTAGTTATATTTATGTAGTTACATTTAGTGATAAACTGCCCTTTTTAAATTTCAGATTCCACTTTGACATCGGTCCTTTTGAAAACATGTGGCCTGGAATTTTCGTCTATATGGTTCATCGGTCCTGTGGGACATCCTGGTATGAATGACTAAAAAAATGCCTTTTTCAAACACTGAGTCGTATGACTTCTTCATCCTCCTGTCTACCTGCCCACTGCCTTCTATGTTTATAATTATTTTTAAATGTGCTATCTAAACTTTTTGTCTAATTATTCAAATAAAAATGGCTGAGATGGTTGGACAAATCTGCAGCCTGTTGGGATTCCCAGTGGAGCTGCCGGGTTCTCAGACAACGTGACTGTGGCCTGGTTGAAACAGTTCTCAGCTGTGTATCTGAGTGAGCCAGAGGTCACTGCTGAGCAGAAAGGCGTACTTAAGACTTACGTAGACTACTGCTGTAAATTCAGTGTCAACTGTCAACTTAAGTTATGTATCTCTTAGAATAGGTGTAAAGTAAGTGTCCTACGTCCAGCTGTGGAGCTTTGCTGGTGCCTGAGTGATGACACTGGCGCTATTCCCATCTGCATCTTGCCCACCCACTGTGGCCTGTTCCAGAGGCTTTTCATGACTTTACATTTGATTTTTTTATGGCTTAAACACTAAACTTAAAATGCAAGGAAATATTTTGCTTTGCTCTGCTTCACTCATTTAGGCATGAAATGCCTTGTAGAGCCTCTTGGTTTCTGTATAACTACATGGTCATTCTTGAATTCTGTGCCTTTTTATAAGTTGCCATTTTGAAAGGATGCACACAGGATAACTGCAGTTAATTTTTAGAAATAATTTGTGAGTTTGACTACTGGGAATTCTTCAAATGCCATACTTTATCTTTCAAGGACATTTGAAAATTTTCAGTGGAGGAGAACACAGGTTACATATTTTTGAAAGTTTTTATGATTTCTCCATCTCCTTGCTATTTCAGAGATCCCTGCTTTATATGGATACACTTTTGTTTTAAGCTACCTTAAATCTATTTTGAGAGTTGGTATGGACTTAGGTATAAATACATGCTAATATAAAAATATATAAAAATGACATACAATGACAGAATCTATAGGCATATACACATCATATGATTTCCTCTACTGTGCATTTGGAGATGGTCATTTGCCACTTAGTTATTAGAGTGTACCAGAATACCTTGGATTAACTTTGAAAGAATATTCACTCTTGCAGAATAGTCTCATGATATACCTATTTGCAGTTTATAAATCTAAATACGCTTTTGGGAAAATACTATCTGAAAATACCCTTGAGTAGGATGCTACTGTGGGGTATAAGGAATGTCTGTAAATCTGTGGGCAGTCCTGGAGGTCCAGGATGGGCGACTGTGTTAGTTCTGGTATTTTATTTCTGGTGAGACAGTTAACAGTACAAAACCTATAGAAGAGTCTCCATTCCCTTGCACCTTTCTGGCTAGAAATAGGGAAGGGAAAGGGGGAGTTTCCAGTGTGCACGGATTTCATCAGTGTGGAGCTCTTCACAGTTGTAAGTGAGGGCGCAGACGCACGTGTGCCTAAAACCTTCAGGGCAGCGAATCTCTACTGGGTTGGGTCGTAACAGTTTTCTTCCCACACAGCTTTGAGCTTGAGAAGTTGTGTCGCTTTATTATGTCTGTGAAGAAGAACTACCGCCGAGTCCCGTACCACAACTGGAAGCACGCGGTCACGGTGGCACACTGCATGTACGCCATCCTGCAGAGCACCCACGAGCTGTTCTCAGACCTGGAGGTGGGTGCGGACGCGGCTCACCTGCTTCATGCAGCCTCCGCTGCTTTAATAGTCTTTCTGGAGCACATTGATGACGTGGCTTATCACATGTTATTCTAGGACAAAATTTGGGTCAGTAAATCAATAGAGGGATTTTTTTTTAGATTCCTATTAGCAAGCACTTAGCATCTTCTTTTGTGTAAGAACTATAGATACAGAAATTTCAATTTCACCAGAATATTCCTCCTGGAAATACTAATTTTAACCTTTCTTCCCAATTAAAGCTTCAGTATTCTGAATAGATACATACAAAGTGAACCTTCCACTGCCCTTATGCCCTGGGTCACATAGCTGTGTCTTGCCAATTTGAGAACCCACAGCATTAAATCCAGTTATGATATAGATGATTTTGACCTCCTTCGGCATAAGGAGATGGGAGGTTGAGGTGTTTAGTTGATTCCTGAGTGGGAGACTCAGAATCTCAGAAGATTTGGAGACTGCCTTGTCCATTCCCCACCACAGCAGAATCCCTCACTCAAAAGCCCACCGGGTACTTAGCACCAGGGAACTCTTTGGCCCCAGACGATGCTGAATGAGCATCTGGACAGTCCTGACCTGGAGGTCCGCTCCTCTGACCATGTTGGTCCCAGTGGTGTCCACTGACAGCCTCGAGGAAGTTCCACAGCAACTGGTATCATCCTTCAGGTGACTTCTGGCTGCTGAGAAGGGCTGTGGTCTCTGTGAGATGTACATTGCACTTCTCTCAAAGTCACATTTTTAAACCAGAACTCCTGATGGTCCGTCTAACTCATTTTCCATCCTATCAGGCCAAATTCACAATCTGAGCAGAAAACTTGGAAGGTGCTTTCCAGAAAAAAAATTAAAGAAAGAGTCAAAACCTTTCCTGTATTTTTTTTTTAAAAATAATGTTTAGTTGAAGTGGAATTTAACCTAATAAAGAATTTACTATTCATCACCCCCCCAAATCCAGATGAAATCTGTTCTTTTTTTCATACATTTGTCTAAACAATTTTCTATTCCATTGTACCCCATGTTTTTGAGACTTTAAGCATTTTCTCCACTCATTCCTTTTAAGAAAGAAATTTCATTGTTTTTTTTAAACATTGGTTAGCCTGTCTAGAAATCATACTTTCAAATAGTATTAGAATTTATATTCAAAAACTACAAATTTTAAAGATAAATGGGAAAGTCTTTGTTAATACATATTAATCCAATTTAAGTTTCCAATTCATTTCTGGATTTATAGCATAACATTTTCTCCCAAACTTAGGTCTTTTTGGCAAAAAATCATCCCCAAATAACATATGTAAATATTTAAAATACATTTTATAAAGAGGATATTTAACATCTAAGTTTACTAAGAACTATTATAAATCATCACTTGCCTCATTAAAGAGAAATTTTTAACAAGGGTAATTATATCTTTTCAGATGTACGATTCTGAAACACTTTAAAAAAAACTATTGAAAGTTAATGTCAATACAAAGTGAGTTGAATAATTGGAAAGATGAAGATAATCCATGGCACAAAATTTTAAAACCTTGACATTGCTTACCAGATACGTCCTGTTGACAGAGCAGCTAAAGTATGGGAACGACCCCCACATAAAATGATGCTAAATGGTAACTAACTCTGTCACATGAAGAATGCCACACACGTGATGCACCTGTGGCTGGCACATTCCCCACCATCAGTGCAGGTGTGCCTGTGACAGGGCGCTTCCCTTGTCAGGCTGCAGGAGAAACCCGTTCTGCGTTACCAGTGGAAAGGAGCAGTGCGTGTAGATGGAAACTCACTTGAAGAACCTCTGCGGAGCGCCAGGGCCACACCCCTGCGTGTCTGCACTTGCCCTCTGCGGTCCCTGCCTCCTGTGCTTCCCTTAAATGCAGTCTCCACACTCTTCTCCTCTGGGCATCTCCGTCACGCCCCACGGCTTCAAGAACCCCTCCCCCCATCATCATGCTGTCACCTGTCCTCACCCTTTCGTCACAGACCAGGCCCCCATGCACCTGAGCATGCTCTCACTACGTCCGTCTGAAGCGCTTTCTCCACGTGCCTCTCCCCTCAGCTGCACCCCTAGTTCTGAGCTCTTCTTCCGAGCAAACCCTAGTAAGAGTTGCTGTCTTGGCTGTGAAAATCCACCCCTCACGTTCTTTCTGGAAACAACTCTCTTCAGGCTTCTGACTTTAATGTCCCCCAGATGCTCTGGTCGAGGTCCCTGGCGGCCCAAAGCTTGTGAGAAGTAAGCGTCAGCTCTCGAGGCCGCCTTCGGCGTGTCCCCTTGCCCCTAGGATGCCCGGCACGCTTGTCTGTCCCGTGGCTGAACTGGCTGCTCCTCCCTTGTTTTGTTTCGGAGTTTTTGTTGCTGATCCTTCTCTTTCCTCAGACGTCCCAGAGTCAGATACTTGAGGGCTCAGAGACTGACCCTTCTCTGTTCTCAAAGCACCACTTTGCTGAGCGCAGCCAGTCCTATGGCTTTAAACGCCACGTGTAGATGACAGTTTTAATTCTCCCTCTCAGCCCTGTCCCCAGAACTGTAGATGTAAATAGCCAAATGTCAACTCAAAATACTGCCTTGGCAAGTCTACGTTGGCCTGACATCTCCCCTGCAGCTGTCCCACGTGAGCTGATGGCAGTCGTCACGATGGCTAAGGCCAGACCCTTAGAATGCACTTGACCCCTCTGTTCCTTCCCATCTGTTCTCGGCAGTCAGGAGATACTCTGGCTTCTGCCTGCTTCAGACTGTGCTCACAGCTTCTCAGCTTCTGTTGTAGTTACCTGGTCTAAGCTTTTAGCATATTTTGCCTCAGTTCCTACAAAAGCCTGCTCACTGGTCTCTTTTATCCTTCTAGTGTATTGTCAGTAGGTGGCCAGAACGATCTTTTGACAATATAAGTTAGATAATGGCAATGTTATACCCCAGGCCACGGAGCAGTGTTCTCAGTGACTAAAAATATCTGGCCTGACGGTCTCCAGCCACCCACCTGCTGCTGACTCCTTCCTGGCCCTCTGACTCTGGGGTCACTGTCAGGATGCACTGTCCTGTCCTCTGCCCACCTTCCTTCCCAGGCACATGCCTCTCTCACCTCTGTGTCCAGCAGCCTTCCATGGCCTCCTCTCTCACCTCTGTGTCCAGCAGCCTTCCGTGGCCTCCTCTCTCTAACTCTCCTTTCTCTTTATGTCTCTAAATGTGCCATTTTACACACGATATGATTTACTCATTACGTTCATTGCTCATAACAGCAGTAGCCTTATTAGAATTTAAATTGAATAGATTCTTTTTAATGAATGAGGGTTGAAAATGACCTTTCGTTGTGCAGATTTACTTTACCCGTAATTTTTTTTAACATTTGCTTATACTTTGAATTTGATACCTCCTACAGCTTTTGCTAGAGTTGAACACGGAAACTCAAGAATAATTTGTCAGTTTCCTAAGTAGAAAAACACAGAGGTTAGAAAGAAGCTACATTATCAGAAACTTTGGAGATTCCTACAGGTGTTTGTTGTGTTAATGGCAGAAATTAACTGTGACACAAATGTAAGCTCCAAGTCCCCTCCTGTCCCCCTTCTTGGTTTTGAACATCTCTGTTTTATGTTACTTTTTTAAGCGCAAAGGACTGCTGATTGCATGTCTGTGTCATGACCTGGACCACAGGGGCTTCAGTAATAGCTACCTGCAGAAGTTCGACCACCCTCTGGCAGCCCTCTACTCCACCTCCACCATGGAGCAGCACCACTTCTCCCAGACTGTGTCCATCCTGCAGGTGAGACGGTCAGACCTCCCCCTGCTCTCCTAGGAGGGGTCTTAGAGATAGCAGTTCCTTACAGGTGAAAAGGAATATTCTTATGACTTCCTTTAAGACAGCCATATTTTATTGTAGAACTTTAGAATTACACTCAAAATTAAATGATGATGTTTTGTGGATTAAGAATCCCATTCAAAGCTTTGAATATATGGATTTTGCAAGAACATTTCTTTTTTAGTTGTTATGTCAATAAGTACATATGCCCTAAGCAAAATTTATTTTATGTAGTTTTTAAATCAATGATATGGATTGTCATATTCTTGACTCAGAAGGTATAAACAGTCTATCTTAAATGTCAGGAAAATCCCTTTTCTTTTTTTTTTTGTGTTTTATTTTTCCCTTTATTGCTTTTAACATGTTTTTGATGGTTGATCTAGAATGACCACGTGTCTCATTTCCACGTAAGACATGCTTGCTTCTTCTTTCTTAGGTCTTTTCCCTCAGACTGACCGGCCGGTAGTTATCACGTCATGATGGTTTCCTATCACAGACAATTTTTAAAAATATGATCTGTGTTTGGCTTGAAAATAGTGGGCCCTATGTTTTTCTCTCATTGGGAGCATCTAAGGGAACTGCTTCGAATGTTCACAGCCCCCCAGGGAGGCCCTCGCAGAGACCCGTCCCACGACTGGCTGTAGGCAAGTCACAAAAACAGAAAGTCTTCCCCACCGTGCAGGTTTTCTTTCTCTGATCAGCCTAGGGCCTTCTCTAAACACCAGGGTGTTCTTTCCCCTCTCAGCTGCCCAAAGGCTTCTCTGAGTGTCCCCTCGTTTGGCCTCACTGCTCCCGTGGTTGGTTGTACTTACTTGCCCAACTCTGGTTTCCTCAGGCCTAAGAAGGTGAATGGTGAATGGTTCCCTCAACTGTGGGTGCTGCCCTGACCACCTGCTGGGTGCGAGCCAGAACTGCCACCCGTGCGTCATCTTCAACCCTCTGGGTGCTCCCACTGCCCCATGGGCCAGTCCTGTCCTGACAGTGGGGGAGGCTCACCCTGCCACCATGTGCCCTGACACCACTCCTTTCTGTTTTTAAATAGCATATGTTGAGGTTTCTATGCTTCTATGTACCAACATACATAGACATTTAAACAGGATGTAAGATATGTGCAAGTGTGTGTACTAAAGCACGATGTTTTGTAAATAGATGAACACTCTAGAACAGCGGTTCTCAACATGTGGGTCGCGACCCACAGGAACTGTATTAAAGGGCCACGGCATTAGGAAGGTTGAGAATCACAGCTCTAGAACTTGATGACATTTTATATCCACTCTGACCTCACTCTTCATTTGAGGCTCTTTATTGGTGTAAGAAGAAGAAGAAAAGCTGTAGATGACATCCTGTTGCCTTTGTTTAGAAAGAGGATTTACTGAATGAGCATCTTGGGCCCTAAATGAATTGTTTCATTTGACTGTGACGTTTTCAGCAATTTACTTACAAAGGAATTTAAATGGCTTTTATAAAGTTTCTTTAGAAAACCTATTTTAAATAAAATAGAATAAAACAGTTTTCAAGTAGGCCATAATTACAAAGCATATTGCCACTCGGTAGAATAAAGCATAAGCCATGTGACACAGCAGTTACACAGAGCTAGAGGGCGTGGCGAGGAGCCAGACCTCCCTGAGCTCTAGAGAGCTTTGTCTCAGTTGCTGCCATCATGGCGGAGGTCCATGTGGTCTGGCTCGGTTCTGGCAAACCCTCAGGGATGCGGGCCTTGCAGATTACATACTGTGGTGGTCCTAAAATGATCAGAGTGTAGTACCAGGAACTTACGGCAATAAATGAAGGCCAGTTGGGGAATAGTTAGATTCCAAATATTAGGGATGAAATTTCGGTCATTGGTGAACCAGGAAAAATTTGTTCTTTTTGGGAAGATGCTGCACACGTTACAAGAACAAGAAACTGGGAGGAGGGACCGGGCATTGCACCAAACTCAGATGAAAAGCACCAACAGGTTTAGAAACCAACTGCTACATTGGGTCGACCAGAAATCTCCTCATGTGAGAAATGTGCTGGGGTCATAAGTGCCAGTTACATAGGCAGCAGCATTCAGGAAAGGGTTCCTTCCTTTTCTGAAAATTTTTGTACTTTTGGCTGATTTTGCATTTGTGCTGAGGATACTTCTCTGAGTGTTTTCCTCAAATCTATCTAATTGTACCTTGAAGTTCAATTCAATAACAAGTGTATTTATTGAGCACTTTGTACGTCCAACACCTATTTTAGGCATTGAGGTTATGAATATAGCAAACACACATCCCTACCCTTCTGAAGCGCACACAGGCGAGGCCGAGGGAGGGCTGTGTCCCTGGAGTTCTGCTGTGCGGTGGTGGTTCTCACTGCCCCATATGTTGCCCTCGTAGCTCTAAGCCAGTCGCCAAGGGCCCTTAGGCCTGTGCGGCTTTATCCTGGCTCTCCGTAAGACTTCCATCTCTAGCCCTGAGCTCAGCACTCACAGACGCCTATCTTTTGCCTATGATTTTTCCTTAGACACTTTCTCTTTTTGTATTCCCATGGCAGCAACCTCATTCACCCAGGGACACCAGGGACACAGGTTAGGGTAGCATTTCTGCCTTCTTTATCCTTATTTCCTCTTCCCCTCATGCAGTCACCAAGTCCTGCCCATTTTATGTTTTGTCCAAAGACATCTCCAAACTTGACTGATAATGGTGATTTCCTGGAGTAACAATAAAAATTCCAATTTCCAGAGTCATAAAAGTGGGACAGAATACTGTCTGTTCTCTGGCATGAATACTGCCACTGCCTCTGTTTACCCACAGAGATGTTCCTGCTGCCTTCTTGGTCTCAGCAGGCAGGTGATCTTCACCTCCGTTGCTACCCAGGTGATCGTGGGTCTGGAACTATTCAACCTCTGGTAGTAAAGCCAGATAAAATACAACAATTCAGTGTGGAACCTTTGGAAGTGGTTCCCAGTCAGGGTTCTTGCAGCTGTGTGTGCGTGTGGCTGCACGTCATGTCTCCTCGTCCCCAGCGCAGCTTTCGCTGTGGCTGCCTTGTTACCACTCGGTCATCTGGGCAATCAGAGCAGAGCTACTGGCCAACACAGTGACGGCCACAGCAGAGAGAACCATGAAGTGGTCTGAAAGGTACCCGGTAGTCCAGCAGGCACAGAGAGGCAGGTGATGCGTATTTGGTCACACTGAGAAGGAGGCCGTGGCAGTCCCTCGCTGAGCGGGCAATGGGAAGAGGTTGAGTCATGAATAAAGTAATCAGGACTATCAGAGCATCCGCAGAAGGGATAAAGCTGCCTTCTCCCCTGCTGAGAAGCCTCTTGTCACTTAAAGTTGGGCATCAGGACTGTTTTCCTGGTGACTGGGGCCTATCACCTCACAGAGGCCCTTGCAGGCATTTGGCCGAGAGGATGTCCCCACTTGGAGTGACATAGTATGTGGTATGCTGGCCTCGGACCACGACAGCCCCTCAGTGGCCTGCGCCTTCCCTGCGGGGTGTCCCGTCTCAGCCTTTTCTCTCTTTTGATTGTTTTACTGCCTTTCTGATCACCCATCGCTGTTCTACGGCATGTGTCTCTCTAACCATCCTCCACACACATGCCTGAGCGTGCTGTGCTCTGCTGACAAGCCTCAGGGCTGTCCACGGTCTCAGGGAGAATTGTTTGGTTTCTCAATTGATATATACAATTTTTTAGGAAGGGCCTCTGGCTGTTTCAAGACTACAGCGCCTGCTGTGGTGTTTCAGTTCACCCCCTTCCTGTCCCAGCTGCTGCTTGTGTTCAGGCTCAGCCGGGCGTGGCTGCCCAGGAGAATTATTTCATAGCAGTGCCCTTCACCCCGCCGTGTGTGCCCCAGGCATATTTGTGTCATCCTAGGGTTTTGGTGTTTTTGTTGTTGTTAAATCACATTGAAAGTTTTGTGAGCTTCGCTTTCCACCTCCTGTGACTCATAAGCAATGAAGAAAGTCAGCTCCCCTACTCACCTCTGCAGCCGCAGTCCCCCGCAGCACTGGCGTGCGAAGGCAGAGCGTGGGTCGGAGGTGATGCCGTGTAGGCAGATGGGGTGCGCAGCGCTCCGAGACCAGAAACGGAAGCCTTGGTTCGTTTAGGGCCAAGGAGGCAAGGAGAAGGCCTCGAGGAAGGGGAGCCCTGCTGTGAGTAGGAACTCCCAAGGAGGCAGGCATCCTTTGTTTCCTTGCGGGAAAGTTACTAACTTACCATCAGCAGTTGTGATAGAACCATTCTGGCTGGAATCTTAAATTATTGTTTCTCCTCCTGCTATAGTATTAGTGATTATTGTGAACTCTGACGTGTCCTTTGTCTATCTCCTGCCTTCTGGGAATGCCCCATGTTAAGTAGGCAAAAGTCAAAGTTTTAAATAGCAGACTAATTAGAAATACTCATTGTAAAGAACATTTTCTTAATTTTAACTCCAAAATCTGTATCCTTAATTATAATACTAAAATGCTTCCTAGTGTGTGAGTTGATGCCACATACTAGGTGAATAAATTTCAAAATAAGTATTATGCGTATGCGTCTTTTAGTGGCCTTGTTGTCATGAATGCTGATGCGATTACTTTTTTCATTCCAAAGCACCTGATGGTTCAGCCCATACCTGTGGCTTCCATGACAGTGATTCACAACTCAGTTGGTGCAGCACTGCTGGGGATCTTGGCCTGTATGCCAGCAAACAAATGTAGAAATGTGAGCTTCCAGGCCCCACTGTAAGAAGCTCCTTTATAGAGCTAAGGAGCATAGAGCTTCTCTGGAATTATTCATGATTAGTAATACTATTATTAAAACTTTCTAAGGAAAGATAGCCTGTGATCCTAGTATTAGTAATACTATTATTAAATGTTTCTAAGGAAACAGAGCACTCTAGGAGGTTGAGACGGGAGGAATGCTTGAGGCCAGGAGTTCAAGAGCAGCCTGAACAAAAGAAAGACACTGTTTCTACAAAAAAATAGAAATAATTAGCCATGCTGTTGGTTCATGTCTGTAGATGCAGCCACTCAGGACAAGAATTCCTTGAGCCCAAGAGATTGAGGTTGCAGTGAGCTGTGATGACTCCACTGCTCTAGGCTGGGTGACAGAGCAAGAGTCTGTCTCAAAAATAAATAAATAAATAAAATTGAACCCACAAATTAAATAGATCTTATTATCTCAACCTTTTTAGTTTCAACAAAAGCTTTATCTCAGTTACAAATATAAACTTAAAATTCTCAGAGGAATAAATTATTGTAAAAAGTTTTTTAAAGATTCATATATAAAAGAATAATTCTTAGATAAAAGTATCTAAATTCTCCGTTTTGGGGTCTTATTTATAGTGGTAACTTGCTATTTCTCATCTCCCTTGAGACTGAAGGAGAAGATCTCCCTGTAATGGAAGTTTTTGATCTGTTTGAATAAACATGTTCAGGCTGTGGGACATTTTCTTCTAGTTTACAGAAAAGTAGATTATTGTTCATCAGCCTTTGCTGTGATAAGACACCACCTGAAACGGACAAGGATATAGATGCCTTTTTAAGCCCATTAAATTCAGTATAATATGAAAATTACTAAATTTTTAAATTAGTTAAAGAGGACTGTCTTTAACTTAAGTATTTTCCATTTTCCACTCCTTTAACTATGAGAATTATCCAAGAACTAGGTCTGTCTAAATCACTGGAGTTTTATGGCAGCAAATGACTTCACTGCTGAAATAGTTTAACTGGTGACTTCACTGTTGTAGCTTAAGAAGACTCCGAAATGCCATTTTCATCACTATCATTTCAAACTATTCTTTTGTTCCTCTGAAGCCTATCATTACTGTGCCAAATGGTTTTGCCTGACTAAATTGTTTCAAATAATTGAAAATGTTGAGAGATCGGCTCTTGTGTTTGTTATTGGCGGTTTATATCTGTGTTTTCTCCGTAGTTGGAGGGACACAACATCTTCTCCACCCTGAGCTCCAGTGAGTACGAACAGGTGCTCGAGATCATCCGCAAAGCCATCATCGCCACAGACCTGGCGCTGTACTTCGGAAACAGGAAGCAGCTGGAGGAGATGTACCAGTCCGGGCTGCTAAACCTTAATAATCAGTCGCATAGGTAACAACAACTTTAAAAAGCTGAGAAGCCCAGAACGTGTTATCTGGAGTAAATTGATATTTAAGAAAAGAAATGTAATTTGGCGTAACTTTATAATTGAAAAAAGAAATGTAAAAATTGCTTTTTGTTTTATGTGCATTTCATTTCTATTTACTTTTTAGACATTTCATTGTTTGACAAAATTGATGATTGATATAGTGTGAGGATAATTAAAATACAAATTTAAATTTAAATGATCATGCAACAGTTGGCACTTTTAAAGGGAAAGACTGGCAGTTCATTCTCCCAAGATCCTGACAGGTTCCTTCTTAAATTTATTATAGTCCAGAGTTCAGTCATTAGCAAATAAAAATGGATTCCTTTTTCAGAATTCAAATCCCATTAGCCAAGGTAATGTGATTGATGGCCTTCCATTTTACTGATCTATAAATATATATCACAGTCACAAAGGTCAGAATATTGGCACTTCATGAGGTCAGAATCATGTAGGAAGCCAAGTAGCAATCAAAAGTTTGTTTCAAGAACATGAAATTAGAACAAGGAGGATTAGATTAATTAAATGTTCTAGTGGCATCAGATTAATTAGACACGTTTTTCCCCAAGGAAGAGTATCTTTCCTAGTGGGTTCAGAACTATGTCAGGTATGTTCGTAATGCACCTGGCCACCTATCTGTGTATTAAACTCGAGTTCATCGGCTAACCTGCCATCTCCCCTTGGCAATTCCTAAGAGGATGGACCATCAGCTTTTGCTGCTTTGACTTGCTGCTACTGTTTCCAGGTCCGATGTCATCCTTTTCTTTAGACTTGCGAATGAACATTACTGGTTCCATGCTAGTGACACTGGACTTGGATTTGTTTGTTGGTGGTTTGCTGTATCTGGTGGTTTGCGTTATTTCCTCTATAATTTATTAAGTACTGACCGTGATGTTTCTATCTGAAAGAAAGACTATGTTTTCAAGATTTTAGAAGCAATTCATTCAGTTACCCCAAATACAAAATATTAGTTTTATAAACGAATGTAGATACTCACGTATAAAGTTGACCTTTTCAAGAATAAATATCATTTGTATGATGATATTGATGCCTTTGATTAAACAACAGTTGTTTGAGAGTCAACTTATCTTCAAACAGAAAGAGATCCAGATCTTGTAGAGCTTAAAACTTATGCAATTTTGGGAACCTTAATTAAGAAAAGCAATATGAAGGAAACTTTTATTCACATAAGTCAGTCTGAGCACATTTCCAGAGTCTCTTCCAGGACATTGCAATGTGGTATTGTCAGTGAAGGGGCCGTAAAGGACCATTAGGGTGTTTGGGCCTATCTCCTTTGACTCTTGCCAAAGTGAGAAGTGTGCTGTACAAGCTTCGTGTCTGTGACAGTTTGTGTGTAATTCTTGTTCCAAGACGTAAAGAACAGGTGTGTGTTCAGGGCTCTCTTTCCTGATGTGGTTATGATGTCAGGGAAATAGGCCCATCATGGAGGACCCTTTGACATCTTGAAACTCATGTGCTTCCTTTTCATTAGGTTATAAAAGGAATCATGTAATTAGTATCAAGTTTCTTGAATATGTCTTTTTAGCAAAATGATTACAATAATTGCTATTATAAAATAGAACATTTAAACATCTACTTGCAAATAACATCAGGTCTGGTGTTTAATGCAGACATATGTGTTAGTGGTGTACACGGTATACTTAGACATGTTTAAATGTTTTTTGGACACGTAATTTTAAAGGTAACGCACATTGAACAATTCAAAGAACACAGATGTGTAAAAAAGCACAAACTATGTTTTTCTGAACTTCAGTGGCATCTATTTCATGTAATGTCTTCTTATACACATTCCCATGTGTTTTCAAAGGAGTGTGTGTGTGTGTGTATGTGTGTGTGTGTGTGTGTACACACAGTGTGTCAGGGCATACCTCGGAGATCAAACCACAGGAAGGTGAGTCTAACACATGTTTTGGTTTCCCAGTGTATATAAAAGCTGTATTTCTGCTATACTATCGTCTATTGGGTATGCAATAGTATAATTTAGATATTATCATAATGGTACAATAACATCTAAAAATACATCTTGAAAAATGCTTTATTGGTAGAAATGCTAAAGATGGTTTGATCTTTCAGCAAGTTATAACTTTTTTGCTACTGGAGGTTCTTGCCTCATCGTTGATGCCTTCTGGCTGATCAGGGTGTGGTTGCTGAAAGTCAAGGTGCACGTAGCAATCTCTTAAAGCAAATTTGCCCGTCAGTTGACTCTTCATTTCATCAAAGATTCTTCTGTAACTGTGGATGCTGTTTGAAAGCATTTCATTCACATAGAACTTCTTTCAACATTGTTCTCAATCCTCTCAGATCTTGCCTCAACTTTTTATAATAAGTTTATAGAATATTCTGAATCCTGTGTTTTCATTTCAACAACATTCTCAGTATCTTTACTGGGAATAGAATCAATTTCAAGAAACCACTTTTGTTATTCATCCATTTTTAAAAATTTTCAGATTAATATGAGGGTGTGCACAATTAGATTATGTTATTTGCATTTGTAATCTGAGTGGTAATTTTAAGAAGCAACTCCTGATCTATCCCAGTTTTATCGTGAGATAAATGATATGAGCAATTCAGTCATATCTTCTGGCTCCACGTCTAATTTTAGTTCCCTTGTCATTTATACCTTATCTGTGGTTATTTCTTCTCCTGTCTTGAATTCCCCCAAGTCAGCCATGAGGGTTAGAATCAACTTCTCCAAAACTCTTGTTAATGTTGATATGTTGAGTTCCTCCCAGGGATCACAAATGTTCTTAATGGGATTTAGAATGGTGAATCTTTTCCAGAAGGTTTTCAACTTACTTTGCCCAATTCCGTCAGAGTAATTGCTATCCACGACAGCTATAGCCTTGTAAAATGCATTTCTTAAATAATAAAACTTGAAAGCCAAAATTATATCTTGAACTTGGGCTACAGAATAGACATCATGTTATCAGGCTTGAAAACAGCATTCTTCTCCTTGTGAATCTCCTCTGGAGCTCAGGGGTATCCAGATACATTGTCAATGAGCAGTAATATTTTTCAAGGAATCTTTTTTTCTGAGCAGTAAGTCTCAACAGTTGGCTTAAAACGTTCAGAGAACCATGCTATAAACAGATGTGCCATCATCCAGGTTTTGTTATTCCATTTCTAGAGCACAGGCAATGTGTCTTTTGCACAATTCTAAAGGGCCCTATGATTTTTGGAGTCATCAATGAGCACTTGCTTCAACTTAAAGTCTCCAGCTACATTTGCCTCTAACAAGAGGGACAGCTTGTTATCTGAAGCTTTGAAGCTAGATTTTGACTTCTTTCCAGGCACGAAAGCCCTGGATGGCATCTTCTTCCAGTAGCAGGCTGTTTTACTTACACTGAAAATCTGTTTAGTCAATTAACCTTCATCAATTATCTTCGCCATATCTCCTAGACAACTTCCTGTAGCTTCTACATCAGCACCTGTGGCTTCACTTTGCATTTATGTTCTGGAGTTGGCTTCTTTTCTTACCCCTCTTGAATCAGCATCTGCTAATTTCATATTTTTCTTCTGCAGCTTCCTCATCTCTGAGCCTTCATAGAATTGAAGAGAATTAGGACTTTGCTTTGAATTAAGTGAATGTTTGTGCCCGGTTTTATCTATCCACACTACTAAGACTTTATCCTTACCAGCAAAAGCCTGTTTTATTTTCTTATCATGCATGTTTTTACTGGAATAGCACTTTTAATTTGCTTCAAAACTTTTTCTTTGCCTTCACAACTTGGCTCACTGTTTGGTGCAAGAAGCCTTCCTTTCTTGGCTTCGACATGCCTTCCATTCTAAGCTTACTCATTTCTAGATTTTTATTTAGAGTCATGTGACTCTTCCTTTCACTTGACTATGTAAAGGCTATTACAGGGTTGTTAACTGATTTAATGTCAATATCGTTATGTGTCTGGGAATAGGGAGGCCCATGGAGACAGAGAGAGAGGGAACAGCCCTTCAGTGGAGCGCTCAGAACACACAAAATACATTTATCAATTAAGTTCTCTGCCTCATTAAAGGGCATGGTTTGTGGTGCCCCAAAACAATTAAAATAGTAACTTCAACTGATCAAAAAAATCACCGTAACAGATATAATAATAATGAAAAAGTTTGCAACATTTTAGGAATTGTGAAAATGTGACAGAGACACAGAGTGAGCACATGATGTTGTAAAACTGGCAGATAGACTTGTTCAGCGCAGGCTCACCGTAGACTTTCAGCTTGTAGAAATGCAGGATCTGTGAAGCATAAGGAGGCCACGTGGAGCAGAGCAAGCCGTGGCACGTCTGTGCACACAGACGAAGTTCTCTGAAGAGTCCGTGGAAGTCACACTCCTACACAGGGCGAAGACTGTTTCTCATTAAATATGTGATCCCTGGCTGCTCACCGGGTGAAGATCTCTTCGTGTTTAGTTACACTTATTCCTGCTTCTGGGTATTTGTCTACTCATGACCTTAGTTTACTTTGTATTGAATTATTTACTTTTTTATAAACCAGTTTACATTCTGTGTTTTTGTTAAGGACATTAAAATTATCTGTAATATATCACAAATACTCTCTGGGTAATTTTCAAAAATTTTATTCAGATTTTCTTTTGATTACAAAGACATTTAGTTTCATAAGGCCAGATCTGTCATCATTTCTTTTTATCAAATATCATAGTACTTATAAACATTATTTAAAATTTTCTTTAGAGGCGGCGCCTGTGGCTCAGTGAGTAGGGCGCCGGCCCCATATACCGAGGGTGGCGGGTTCAAACCCAGCCCCGGCCAAACTGCAACCAAAAAATAGCCGGGCATTGTGGCGGGTGCCTGTAGTCCCAGCTACTCGGGAGGCTGAGGCAAGAGAATCGCTTAAGCCCAGGAGTTGGAGGTTGCTGTGAGCCGTGTGAGGCCACAGCACTCTACCGAGGGCGGTACAGTGAGACTCTGTCTCTACAAAAAAAAAAAAAAAAAAAATTTTCTTTAGAATTTTTATGATTTTAATTTTATGTTTAGTTCTTAATTCTTCTAGAATTATATTTTTATAAACATAATTTTATTTATTCCTGTTAGGGTGAACCAATACCATGAAAGAATAATCCATTTTTTTCTACTGAATTGAATTTATTACATTTTTATATAAACCCAGATAATTCTTTGGACCCCTTAAGCCATTGATTGCTATTATATGTTCCTCAACTTTAATCAAGCTGTTTTGATTACTATAACTGTGTTGAAATTTTATCGTATGTACCTGGCAAAATAATCTTTATTTTTATTTTCAAAAATTTCATGGAAATTGTCACTTTATAGATGCATTAAAATTTTTTTCTAAGAAAATTCTTAAGTTTACAGAAAAGTAGAAAAAATCAAATTATACTCATGCCCACTACTTAGATTGAAGAATTGTTAACATTTTACCATATTTTTTTGCTACTCTGGGGGGAAGTACCATTTTGATGTAAATGATATACTCCCTGACCCTTCACCCTTCACTGTCAAAACATCTGTGTCTTTCCCTTTAAAGTGCCTTGTGAGGAGCATACTGGAGACTCGCAGTGACCGCTATTTGCATTTAATCCCAGTGCATTTCTGTGCGTCTGGTTATCTTGTTTTCTTTTTGACCCTTTGTTCTCTGTCTTCCTTTTTTCAAGCTAATTAGAGATTTTGTTTTCTTTTTTAGTGTTCTGTTCTGTACCTTCTCTTGGCTTTTATTGTTACACCTTCAAGTACTTCCGTTTACAGTATGCCTTTTTTTAGTCCATTTTGAATTAATATACTTTCATTTTTATATAATGTAAAAAACTTAAAAATCCAAATTTAACTTACACTTATTTTTGAATTTGCTGTTATTGTTGACATATACATTGGTATTGTCTCTATATACGTTGTACATACCACCACAGGTTGCTAACAAATGAAGCAATTGATTAATTATTAAAGAAATTAGAAAATTGCTTTCCGCTTTTTCATATATATAAGAAACATTTTCACTGCTTTTTTTCCTTTTGTATAGATCCTTATTTCCATCTGGTATCACTTCACTTCAGCCCAAAGAACTTCCTTTAACATTTTAAAAATGTGTTGATAACAGATTCTTTCAGATTTTTTTAATGTGAAAATGCCTTTATTTTGGCTTCGCTTTTCAAAGATATTATTGCTGGATTTAGACTTCTAAGTTGACACATGTGCCTCCAGCATTTTTAAATGTTGTTTGATTGTCTTATGGTCTCCCTCTTTTTTGATGTTTTAGTTGATGAGAGGTCCCAATCTCCGTTACTGTAATTCTCCTGTACGTAATGTGTCCTTTTACTCTGTCTGTCTGTTGTATTTACCCTTGTCAGGGTTGTTTGAGGTTTTGGAGTCTGTGGGATGCTAATTACTTCAATGTAATTTGGGAAAATTTCCACCATTATATTCAGCTATTTTTTTCTACCTCATTATATCATTTTTCTTCTCAGACTCTACATTTCCGCCATCTGGGGTCCTCTCTGAGTTTGTCTTGTTGGCTGATGTTTCTCTAGACCCTCTCGTGGTTCCCATTTCTTCACAGGTCTAGTAGCACCTCTCTGTGCCCTGCACTGTGCGTAATATACTCTGGTATCTTTTGGCCTCTGTTATCCTCCTCTGAAGGCAAGTGACATGGCCAGGGACTCACCCAGAGCACGTGGATACACCCCTTTGGGCTTTGCTGGGGTCCTTCCATTTCTGTTTTGTTGTCAGTCTTCTTGTCAAGGCCTGGGGCGGAACACGGTGCCTTTTGGAATACTTCTGCCTCTGTGGTTTCTCTCCTCTGTGGATTTCCACTCTGCACTTCTGTGTGCTCTGGTAGCCCCAGACCCCAACCTCTCCCATGCTGTGGGATTTTATTTAGGATTTTATTTGCCACATCCTCTTAGGAGAAAAACTGTATAAATGTGGGTCTCGCCCAGTATAGTTCCCTTCCTTCGAAGGTAAAATCCCCTCCAACTTACGCCTCCTTTTAGTAGCTGAACAGCATCTTCAAAATGCTTCTTCTTTTGTCTAGAATTTATCATTGTTTATTATCAGAATCCTAAAGTTTCTTTTGTAGTTAGCTGCTTAATTGTGTCTTTTTTTTATCAGTTGAAAAGATTTATTTTAGTTTCTTAGATTTTTTGAGACATACAATCATGTCATCTGCAAGTAAGTATCATTTGTTCATTACTTTTCTGATATTTTACTTACTTTGTTTCTCATATGACCATAGGTGTTTGTAGAACCTACAACACAATTTTGGATCACAAACACACATCTGATGTGTGTATGACTGTAATAGCCATGACTTTAGAATTGCACTTTTTAATGTAATATTTGAGTATTTTGATGAATCCTTTTTTATCATGTGTGAGCTTCTTTTCTGATCTTAATTATGTTATTTTTAAGAATGTTATCAAATCTGGCTCAGCACCCATAGCACAGTGGTTACAGTGCCAGCCAATGCACCAAGGCTGGCGGGTTTGAGCCCGGCCAGGGCCAGCTAACCAACAATGACAACTGCAACAACAAAAAATAGCTGGGCGTTGTGGTGGGCGCCTGTGGTCCCAGATACTTGGGAGGCTGAGGGAAGAGAATCGCTTAAGCCCAAGAGTTTGAGGTTGTTGTGAGCTGTGACGCCATGACACTCTATGGAGGGTGACATAGTGAGATTCTTTCTCAAAAAAAAAAAAAAGAATGTTTTCCAATCCATATTCTCATTCCATTGGTACAAGGTTTTCCTCTAGTTTCTCAGTATTACTGATTTCTTATTTAATTAATAGATTTTGGCCATTCTTAATCTTTTGGACTCTATTTTGCATAGAATTAGTTCTTACAATACACTGAGAAAATAAATTTGTCTCCCTTTTTGGGCAAATTTTCATGTAATCCATTAACTTTGCAATATGGTTGTCTTATTTTGTACTATATCACAGTTTGCTATTAGCTATTTATCTTTATTTCTGAGATGGAAGAGTTTAAATACATTAAGTTAGCCATTCTGGGAAGGTTAGTGTTCCCTTGTGAAATGTTGTATCTGCTGCCTTTTTAACTGGAATATCTTTAACAAACTTTCAAATATCTTATGGCTTGGGATTTTGTTTTTTCCACTTTATTCCACCTCTTGGGCAGAAGAAGGTTTTTCCAGAAAGCCATCTTTTTTTCCTTTAGATTTTCAAATTCATATAAAAATATTTGTGCAGATGACTCTCACTTAAGATTTATTTAATCTTACTAAATTTGTAATAACATCTAATTTTCAGTGTTTTATGTTTTTATTTTTTCCTTAGTTTCTTAAGCAGACTTGCCTGAGATTTTTTAATTATCCCTTTTTTGTAAACTAGTTTTTACAAAATTTATTATTTATTTTTGTTTCCTCTTTTATTAATTGTCACTTTTATCTTTATGTTTTTTACATATTTTATTTATTTATTGTTTCTCTAATTGTATAATAATATAGTGGTCAGATTATATGTGTTATCATCTGATTATTGATTGAACTAATCCAGGCAAGTTTTCAGTCTCATACTTTCCTTTTCCTTAGTTTTTACGTTACCTTTAATTCCTGATTTTGTTCCCTCATTAATGTAGAGGCTATTTTCTGATTTTCAAATTTTTTTTTTTTTTTTTTGTAGAGACAGAGTCTCACTTTATGGCCCTCAGTAGAGTGCCGTGGCCTCACACAGCTCACAGCAACCTCCAACTCCTGGGCTTAAGCGATTCTCTTGCCTCAGCCTCCCGAGTAGCTGGGACTACAGGCGCTCGCCACAACACCCGCCCAGCTATTTTTTGGTTGCAGTTTGGCCAGGGCCGGGTTTGAACCCACTACCCTCAGGTATATGGGGCCGGCGCCTTACCAACTGAGCCACAGGCGCCACCCGATTTTCAAATGTTTTGAATTGCTTTTTTGTTTTGTTTCTAGAGATTATTTTTTATTATTGTTAAAAGACTGTGACCTATAAAATTATTAAAGTTTGTTATTGATCAGTATTTTCTTTTTTACTGAGACATAAAAATTTTTATTAATACAACTTTATTGAGATATAATTAACATACAAAATATACCCATTTTAAGTTTCAGCAAACGTAACTACTACCACAGTCATAGTCAAGATATAGAACATTCCTATCTGCACATCATCCCTTTCCATCCAAGTTTCCTGCACCAGGCCTGGAAAACAGCACGTTCTGTGTGTATAGATTTTATTGTGTTTTAGCTTCTTCAGGCTGCTTAACAGAATAGCACAGATGGAGTGGCTTAAACCAAACACATACTTCTCACATTCCTGGAGTATGGGTAGTCCATAACCAAGCCAATGACAGACTCAGTATCTGGTTGGAGCCTGTTTCTTATTCGTAAATAGGCACCTCCTAGCTGTACCCTCTCCTGGTGGAAGGTGAGGCATTTTCTAGCTATAACCTCAGCCAGTGGAAGGGAAGAGGGAACTTTATGCAGGTTGATTTATAAAGCCACTGATCCCATTCATGAGAGGTCTACCTTCATGATTGTAAGGGGGCACAAACATTCAGTCAGTAGCAAATTGTGTTACCTGCACCTACAAATAAATAGACGCACACTATGTGCTCTTTTGTTTCTGACGCTCCCTTCCTTCCTGATATTATTATGGCTGTTCTGGACTCTAGCAATTCCACTCAGAGAAGCTAGCTGGGATTCTGTTGAATAATCTAGAGATGGATTTGGGAAGTATTGGCATTTTAACAATATTGAGTCTATGAAGATGGATGCCTTTGCATTTATTTATTTATTTAATTTATTTATTATTTTTATTAAACCATAGCTGTGTACATCAGTATGATCGTGGGGCACCATACACTTGGTTCATAGACCGTTTGACACATTTTCATCACACTAGTTAACATAGCTTTCGTAGCATTTTCTTAGTTATTTTGCTAAGACCTTTACATTCCACATTTACTAGGATTCACATATACCCTTGTAAGATGCACCGCAGGTGTAATCCCATTAATCCCCCTCCCTCCACCTACCTCCCCCCTCCCTCCCCTCCCTTTCCCCTTTCTCCCTATTCTTAGGTTTTAACTGGGTTATAGCTTTCATGTGAAGGTCCTACATTAGTTTTATAATAAGGGTGAGTACATTGGGTACTTTTTCTTACATTCTTGAGACACTTTACTAAGAAGAATATGTTCCAGCTCCATCCATGTAAACATGAAAGAGGTAAAGTCTCCATCTTTCTTTAAGGCTGTATAATATTCCATGGTGTACATATACCACAATTTATTAATCCATTCGTGGATCGATGGGCACTTGGGCTTTTTCCATGACTTAGCAATTATGAATAGGGCTGCAATAAAGATTCTGATACAAATATTTTGTTATGGTGTGATTTTTGGTCTTCTGGGTATATGCCCAGTAGAGGAATTACAGGATTGAATGGCAGATCTATTTTTAGATCTCTAAGAGTTCTCCTTATCTCTTTCCAAAAGGAATGTATTAATTTGCATTCCCACCAGCAGTGCAAAAGTGTTCCCTTTTCTCCACATCCACGCCAACATCTCTGGTCTTGGAATTTTGTGATATAGGCTAGTCTCACTGGAGTTAGATGGTATCTCAAAGAAGTTTTGATTTGCATTGCTCTGCTGATTAAAGATGATGAGCATTTTTTCATATGTCTGAAGGCCGTGTGCCTGTCTTCTTCAGAGAAGTTTCTCTTCAAGTCCCTTGCCCAGCCTGCGATGGGATCCCTTGTTCTTTTCTTGCTAATGCCTTTGCATTTATTTAGATGCTCTTTAATATCCTCCAAAAACGTTTTCTAGTTTTCAAGTCCAAGTTTTGTGGTTATTTTGATAAATTCATTACTAAAGATTTTCATTATTTTTGATACTATTGTAAATAGAATTGTTTTTGAATATCATTTTCACATTGTTTGTGGTGAGTACTTAGACATATAACTGATTTTTGTACTACTGATCCTGTATGTTGCAACTTTGATGAACTCATTTATCACTTCAAATAGTTTTTGATCGATTGCTCAGTCTTTTCAAGGTACCTACAAATCATATCATCTTCAAAGAGAGTCTTAGGATGCTCTCTCTTTTATGTTGGCCTCTTCTTTCTTTTTATTTTATAATTGGCATTGCTTGTGCCAAATATAAGTAGCAAGATCAAATGAGCAGTTCTTATTCCTAAAGTCAGGGGATCATCTAGTCTGTGGTCACTCCGTGTGACGTTAGTTATGGGTTTTCACAGATGGACAGCGTCAGTGTTAGTAAGTTACCTTCTTATGTTTATTTATTTATTTATTTATTATTAAATCATAGCTGTGTACAATAATGCAATCGTGAGGTACAATGTGCTGGTTCCATATACATTCTGAAATATTTTCACCGAACTGGTTAACATAGCCTTCATGGCATTTTCTTAATTAGTGTGTTCAAACCCTTATACTCTACACTTAGTAAACTTCACCTGCACCCTTCCAAGATGCACCCTAGGTGTGGACCCTCCAATCACCCTCCCTCTACTCTTCCTCCCCCTCCCTTCTCCTCCCTTGCCTCCTTCCCCATATTCTTGTACTGAGATTGGGTTATAGCCTTCGTATGAAAGCTATAAATTAGTTTCATATTAGGGCTGAGTACATTGGGTACTTTTTCTTCCATTCTTGGGATACCTTGCTAAGAAGAATATTTTCCAGCTCCATTCATGTAAACATTTGAAAGAGGTATAGTCTCCATCTTTCTTTAAGGCTGCATAATATTCCACGGTGTACAAAGACCACAATTTATTGATCCATTCATGTGTCGATGGGCACTTGGGTTTTTTCCATGACTTAGCAATTATGAATTGGGCTGCAATAAACATTCTGGTACAAATATCTTTGTTATAATGCGATTTTTGGTCTTCTGGATACACCTAGTAGAGGAATTATAGGATCAAATGGCAGATATATTTTTAGATCTCTAAGTATTCTCCAAACCTCTTTCCAAAAGGACCGTATTAGTTTGTATTTCCACCAGCAGTGTAGAAGTGTTCCCTTTTCTCCACATCTGTGCCAACATCTGTGGTTTTGGGATTTTTGTGATGTGGGCTAATCTTACCGGAGTTAGGTGATATCTCAAAGTAGTTTTTATTTGCATTTCTCTGATGATTAAGGATGAGCATTTTTTCATATGTCTGTAGGCCGTGCACCTGTCTTCTTCACAGAAGTTTCTCTTCAAGTCCCTTTCCCAGCCTGAGATGGGATCACTTGTTCTTTTCTTGCTAATATGTTTGAGTTCACTGTGGATTCTGGTTATTAAACCTTTGTCAGAGACATATTCTGCACATATCTTCTCCCATTCTGAGGGCTGTCTGCTTGCTCTACTTACTGTGTTCTTGGCTGTGCAGAAGCTTTTTAGTTTGATCAGGTCCCAGTAGTGTATTTTTGATGCAGCTTCAATTGCCCGGGGTGGGGGGGGGGTCCTCCTCATAAAATATTCGCCCAGGCGATTCCTTCAAGAGTTTTCCCTGCGCTTTCTTCTAGTATTTTTATCGTTTCATGTCTTAAGTTTAAATCTTTAATCCAATGAGAGTCTGTCTTAGTTAAAGGTGAAAGGTGTGGGTCCAGTTTCAGTCTTCTACAGGTCACCAGCCAGTTCACCCAGCACCATTTGTTAAATAGGGAATCTTTTCCCCATTGAATGTTTTTCATTGGCTTTTCAAATATCAAATAATGGTAAGTAGCTGGATTCATCTCTTGGTTCTCTATTCTGTTTCGTACATCTACCTCTCTGTTTTTGTGCCAGTACCATGCTGTTTTGATCACTATTGATTTATAGTATAGTCTGAGGTCTGGTAGCGTAATTCCTCCTGCTTTGTTTTTATTTCTGAGTAAAATCTTGGCTATTCAAGGTTTTTTCTAACTCCATATAAAACAATGTATTATTTTTTCGAGATCTTTAAAGTATGACAATGGAACTTTAATAGGGATTGCATTAAAATTGTATATTGCTTTGGGTAGTATAGACATTTTGACAATGTTGATTTTTCCCAGCCATGAGCATGGTATGTTTTTCCATTTGTTAACATCTTCAGCTATTTCTTTTCTTAGAGTTTCACAGTTCTCATGTTCTTTGTCAGATAAACTCCTAAATATTTCATCTTCATTGGCGCTACTGTAAATGGAATAGAGTTCTTGATTGTTTTTTCAGCTTGGCTATTGTTGGTATATATAAAGGCTACGGATTTATGGGTGTTGATTTTGTATCCTGAGACGTTGCTGTATTCCCTGATCACTTCTAAGAGTTTTGTAGTAGAATCCCAGATATACAATCATATCATTTGTGAAGAGTGAGAGTTTGATCTATTCTGACCCTATATGGATACCCTTGATCGCCTTTTCTTCCCTAATTGCGATGGCTAAAACTTTCATTACAGTATTAAAGAGCAGTAGAGACAATGGGCAGCCTTGCTTGGTTCCTGGTCTGAGTGGAAATGGTTTCAATTTAACTCCATTCAATACGATATTGGCTGTAGGTTTGTTGTAGATGGTCTCTATTAGTTTAAGAAATGTTCTTTCTATACCCATTTTCTTAAGTGTTCTGATCATCAAGGGATGCTAGATATTATCAAAATCTTTTTCTGCATCGATGGAGAAAATCATATGGTCTTTGTTTTTTAATTTGTTTATGTGCTGAATTACATTTATACATTGACGTATATTGAACCAGCCTTGAGACCCTGGGATAAAACCGACTTGGTCATAATGTATAATTTGTTTGATGTGTTGCTGGATTCTGTTTGTTAGGATCATGTTCAATATTTTTGCATCTATATTCATTAGTGATATTGGTCTATAATTTTCTTTTCTTGTTGGGTCTTTTCCTGGTTTGGGGATCAGGGTGATGTTTGCTTCATAGAACGTGTTGGGTAGTCTTCCTTCTTTTTCTATATTTTGGAAAAGTTTGAGTAATATAGGTACTAGTTTCTCTTTAAAGGTTTGGTAGAATTCTGATGTGAAGCCATCTGGTCCTGGCCTCTTCTTTTTAGAGAGATTTTGTATAGTTGATGCTGTTTCCGAACTTGATATAGGCCGGTTCAACATTTCCACCTCATTCTGGCTAAGTCTTGGGAGGTGGCATGCTTCCAGGTATTCGCCAATTTCCTTCAGATTTTCATATTTCTGAGAATAAAGTTTCTTATAGTATTCATTAAGGATTTTTTGAAATTCTGAAGAGTCTGTTGTTATTTTGTCTTTACCATTTCTGATTGATGAAATTCGAGATTTTACTCTTTTTTTTTCCTGGTTAGGTTAGCTAAAAGTTTATCTGTTTTATTGACCTTTTCAGAAAACCAACTTTTTGATTTATTGATCTGTTGTATAATTCTTTTGTTTTCAATTTCATTTAATTCTACTCTAATTTTGGTTATTTATTTTCTTCTGCTGGGTTTGGGATTGGAATGTTCTTCCTTTTCCAATTGCTTGAGATGTCCCATTAAGTTGTTAACTTCCTCTCTTTCTGTTCTCTTGAGGAAGGCTTACAGTGCTATAAATTTCCCACTTAGGACTGCTTTTGCGGTGTCCCAGAGGTTCTGATAATTCATGTCTTCATTGTCATTTTGTTCCAGAAATTTGTTTATTTCCTTCGTAATCTTGTCTATGACCCAGCTATTGTTCAGCATGAGGTTATTCACTTTCCATGTTTTTGTATGAGTATGCAGGTTCTTGTTACTGAGTTCCACTTTTATTCCATGATGGTCTGAGAAGATGTAAGGAATAATTTCTATTCTTTTAAATTTGCTGAGGTTAGATTTGTGACCTAAGATGTGATCGATTTTGGAGTATGTTCCATGAGCCGATGAAAAGAATGTGCATTCAGTTTTGTTAGGATGAAATGTTCTGTAAATGTCTGTTAAATCCAATTGTTGGATGATTAAGTTTAAATCTAAAATTTCTTTGCTTAGCTTCTTCTTGGAGGATTTATCCAACACTGCTAAAGGGGTGTTAAGCTCTCCGACTACTATGGAGCTGGAAGGTACCTTCTAATTATACTTTGTTGAATGGTTTTTTTCATCATGAATGGGTGTTGGATTTTGTTATATTCTTTTTATACGGCCTCATCTTAACTAATTATGTCTGCCCAACCTTACTTCCATAGAGTGAGGAAATTACACTCTGAGGAAATGGGTGTCAGAACTTCAACATATCTCTTTGAGGAATATGATTCAACTTATAAAAGTTATAAAAGAATGTGGCTTTTAATTTCCACATATTTTTGAATGTTTCAAGTTTATATTGTTATTGATTCCATTGTGGTCAGAAAGTGTATTATCTGTTATTTTTATTCTTTTATATTTAATGAGGTTTGTTTTGCTGTCCAGCACATGGTCTGTCCTGGAGAACGCTCTGAGCGACCCGTGTGCCCTGGAGACCAAGGCGTCTTCTGCCACTGTTGGGCCGAGTGCTCCAGATTGTTTAGTCCCATTGACGATGTCACCCAAGTCTTCTCTTTCATGGTCCTGTGATTTTTTTTGATTCAGCTGTTATTACATTCATTATTGAAAGTGGGGTATTGAAGTCCAACTCTTATTAATGAAATGCCTGTTTTTTCCCTCATTGCTGTCAGTTTTTGCTTCTTGTCTTTTTGGTGCTCTGGTGTTGGGTTTATGTATGCTTAGACTTGTTATATCTTTCTGATGGATCGATCCTTTTCTTCTTATAAAACTCCTCATCTCTCATCATATTTTCCTTTTGAAGTCAGGCTTGTCTGATGTCAGGACATCTCTTCCGCCCTCCTGGAGGCTGATGTTCATGTGGAACCCTTTTCTGTCCTTTGACTTTCCATCTGTTCGTGTCTTCTGTAGCTTGCGTGGGTCTGGAGTTTCAGTCCAGTCTGACGACCTCGGCTTTTTATTAGACCATATGTCCCTGTTTCTTTGCACGTCTAGTAAATTTTATTAGAAACTAAACATTTTAGATACTACATTGTAGCTATTCTGGATACTCCTTCTTTCCCTCCAAGGCTTGTTAATGTTCTTTGTGGTTTGTTTATTCAGTTCCTGGCCAGATTATTTTAGTGAAATCCGCGGCACACCCTTCCCTCCCCTCGCCCCCCAGGTATTAAGCCTGTGATGCTGATAGGTAGGGGCACAGCCCTGCTAGGCCCTCAGTCCCTCAGGGATGACATTAGTTTGAGAAGATTTCTTTCTCAACCACATCCTAGTCTTAACACCAGTAATTGTCACCTGGTTGCTTTATAATTGACAACAAAGTCCTAGGGAAATGCTTTATAGGCTGATCAGTCAAATTCAGGCTCCTTCCAAGGGATGGTTCCTTAGGTCACTGTTTGAGATTTGCCTAAAAAACACAGGGTGGCTTTCCCCACTGTGTCTGCCCTAGTTTCTCAGCAGCACATTCTTCGCGTTCTCGTCACTGCCCAGTCTGTACCTCCAGTGAGTCTACCCATGTCTTTCCAGCTGCCTCTCGTTACTTTAGGGTTTATGAGAAGCAACACTGCGTGGTAGGTGATGAAGTATATTAATCCAATCCTTGAGAGAAGGGAAACATATGCCCCGACTCCCACAACATTTACCCACTTGGGGATAATTTCTTGACTGGAGCCCAAGACAGCACGAGAAGCACTAGGGGACGCCGGAGAGGCGAGAGTGATGCGAGGTGCTGGACGCTCTGGAGGCCGCTCTGGGCCGTTCACTGGGCGGAGCCACTTCCCGGGCTCCCCAAGCCTCCGCAGAGCACGTTAAGTCCTGTCGGGCGAGAGTGGCCCAAGGACGGCAGGTGCAGCCCAAAGAGGGCAGGTGCAGCCCAGATACGGCAGGTGCTGCCCAGAGACGGCAGGTGCAGCCCAGAGACGGCAGGTTCTGCCCAGAGAGGGCAGGTGCAGCCCAGAGACGGCAGGTTCTGCCCAGAGAGGGCAGGTGCAGCCCAGAGACGGCAGGTGCAGCTCAGCACTGAGAAACAGAGTTCTGGCTCGCCCAGGTAGAGCAGCAGCAGGGCCGCCTCGTGGGCAAGGATCGTGCTGTAGAATAGGGGTAACTCTGGATTCTCCTGACAAAAGCCCCAAACCAAACCTTAATAGGACCAAAAACGGTCACTTGTGAGGCTGGGCCCTGGCAGACAGAACTCCAAGGGGAGGCCACAGGATCCAGATTCCTCACAATGGACCATCGAAAGTGGTCTGGGCAGACAGGGCTTCCAGGCGGGAGCTGGTGTGTGTCCTGATCTGTGCACAGCCTATGAACTGACCAAGGAAAATGTTTACATTTTTAAAGAACTGTTAAAAAGAGAAAAGAAAAAAAAACTTAGAAAACATGTGACTGATACTGTAGCTGGCCCTCCGAGACTGTTTACTGTCTGGCCCTTCACGGGCGTAAGTGGAAAATCACTGTAAATAGGAAGCAGGAAAATGGGCCTGTGATCAAGAACAACTAAGTAGTCAGTTGAAAAAGACTCCTCCGTGACCGAGATTCTGGGTTTAGCAGGCAAGGATTTTAGAGCATCTACTGTAAGTATATCTAAGGTCCTAAACAAAAATTGGTTTTATGAGTGAACAAAAGCAGAATTTCAGCAGAGAAATGGAAGTTACAAAATAGAGCCACTTAGAAATTTGTGAATAGTAAAGTGCCAGAGAGAAACAACACATAAATAAGGTAAAAAAAAAAAAATACAAATAGCGCATATTTCTCATGAGAAATAGGAGAGCAAACAATGTGGACATAGTTAAAGGACCGTCAGTTCCAAGTTCGAACCCATCAGAAACACTCTGCAACAATGATACTGAAATAAAATGATTTTCATGATAAAAAAAGCTAGAAGTTATTGTCAGCAGACATGACCTACACGAACTACTAGAGGAAGGACGTCAGGCTGAAGCTTGACCAGGGGAGAACTGATGGAGGAAGGCACCAGAGTCACCAGAAGTGGTGGGTGTGCACATAAATAGAACAGGTAAATTAATGGCTTCCTTTCTCTCTTCTTCTAATTTCCCTGAAAGATAAATGAAGCAAAGATAAATGAAAAAAATTTTTCGAGGAAAAATAGTATCATAGTAAGATAGGGTTTATCTCATGTGTAGAGATTAAATATGAAACAATAGCACAAATGATAGAATATATAGAGTTATAGTGTTGTAAGTTTCTTACGTTTGTGAAGGGTAAACTATTAATTCTAAGTAAATGTAATAAGCATACATATTGTATTCCTTAGGGAAAATGTGAAAAAAGGGTATGGCTTTCAAAGAATAAAAGAAAATATTGAATAATAAAAAGTACATTCAATTAATGCCCAAGGAGCCAGGGAAAGAGAAACAAGAAGAGTCAACAAGTAGAAAAAAATGTCAGTCATAGACTTGAGCCCAGTAAAAGCACAATTGAATTAAGTATGCGTGGGCTATATCCCTGAATTAGCCAGAAATGATCAGATAAGTGAAATAGCAAGACCTCGTTCTATATTGACGGGGAGATGCACGCTTTAAATAGAAACGTGGATTAAGAGTATATGGGGTCAGACAGTTACAATTCATTCTAGAAAGAATGCTACATACCTCATTGCTGAATATCTCCATGGTCACCTTTGAAGTGCTCCCTTGGGGTAGCTATATACCGACATCAGCACCTAGTCCACCCTTCAGAGCAATTTTGGAACTCTTTTTCTAGAATGAACATCAGCACTGTCATTGTAGGAGGTCTGACAGTGAAGTTTGTGAACTCGTCCTAGAAAAAGTGCTACATGCCTTGTTGCTGACTATCATACAGTCACAAAGTGTTCCCCTTGACCATCTCTAGTGATGTTCAGCAACAAGTATGGAGCAGTTATTCTAGGAAAGGTTCACAAACTTCATTGTCTGACCTAGTATGACGACAGCTCTAATGTTTATTTCAGAAAAGGAGTTCCAAAATTGCTCTGAAGGGCGGACTAGGTGCTGATGTCAGTGCGCAGCTTTCCAGGGGGAGCACCTCGAGGGTAACCACGGTGGTATTCAGTGATGAGGTGCAGGGCAGTTTTTGTAGGATGAGTTTACAAACTTAATTGTCCAACCTCATATGATAGAAAAAGATACACCATGCAAGCAGCATTTTTAGAAATTGAGGTAGCTATATTAAATCATACAAAATAGTTTTCAAGACAGGGAATATTGCCCAATATAACAAAGACCAGTGTACTACGATGAAAGGGTCAATGCACAGAAGACAGATAAGCCAGAAAGTGCCCGGAACTGACAGCAAAGCTTCAAAAACACATGAAAAAACCTGACAGAACTAGAAAGGAAAGAAGACAAATCCAAAATTATAATTGGAAGGTTTGCCCTCTTTTAGTAAACTATATAAGAACCATGTAAAAGCTCAGTAAGGCTGAGGAAAATGGAAGTGACACCGTCGATGTGACTGATGGTTACTCACAGAAAACCACAAAGCTGTAGCACACTCAGTCTTCCCAGCCGCGCGCAGGGAAAAGTGCACAAGATAAAGGTCGATAATTTCAAAAGATTAAATTTATAGACCACAGTGGAATTAAATGAAATATAACAATGAGCTATTTAGAGAAAGCCCCGACTATTTGTAATTTAAACAGTAGAGTTATAAATAATCCATGGGTCAAAGGAGAAATTATAAGAGAAATGAGAGCATATTTCAAAACAAATGATAATGAAAAAAACTATATCAAAATCTAAAGGATGTAGCTACGTCAGTGGTAAGAAGGAAATTTATAACTTTAAATGCCTGTATTTGTCAGTGATTCAAGATGGTCCCTTAAGCAGCTAGAAAAAGGAGAGGAAATGAAAGTCTAACTAGTATGAAGTAAACAATTGAGATAGGAGTAAACAACAGAACATGAAGCAGGCAAAAGGAGAGAAAGCATAAAAGGCCAATAGATAGTTCCTTGAATGGATTATTAAAATGGACAAACTTCTGAAAAGTCTAAGGAAAAAAAGATAAAATACCAATCACCAACATTAATAGTGAAAGAGGGGCTATCGCTGTAGATGGCAGACATTAAAGGGTTAATAGGAGATTACCGTGAATTTTACCGTGCTAATAAATTCGAAACTTAGACGAAATGGATACATTCATTGAAAAATGCAACTTCCCGTACATGAGCCAAAAAGAAACAACAAAAGCCAAAAAGAAACAACAACTGAATATTCCATTGAAATTTAATCTTAACATGATTAAACAGACAAAAAACCCTTTAGGACTGGACCTCATGGCCTCATAAACAATCTTTGAAAAAAATCTTTTCAAAATGGTGATAGTAAGCATTTCCCAGCTTATTTTGTAAAGACTGCCCTAATGGTGTATCATAATCCTGACACTTTGTCCTGACAAAGACATTACAAACTACAGTAAGTTAGTCAGTGTTCCACGCGGACATACCTGCCCCTCAAGAAATAGAAATGAAAGGTATAAATACTAGAAAAGTAAATCTGACTTTATTTTTAAATGGTGTACCGTCTACCGAAAGACTCCTAAGGAACCTCTAAAAAAATTAGAATGAATAAGTGAATTTAGCAAATTCACAGGATATACGGTCAGTATTTTTTAATGAATTCAATTTTTTGTATATGAAAAGCTATCAATTAGAAATTAAAATTAACCAATTCCATTTTCAATATAATAAATAATGTACCAAACTCTATACAAAACATTCCTAAGAGTCATTAAAGGAGGCCTACAGGAATGGAGAGATTGACCCTGGTTGTGAACTACACAACTCATTATTGCCAAAATATACAAGCATTTCTTCAGAAATGCAATCCTAATTGAAAACCCAGCAGGCTTATTTTTTAATAGCTTCATCCTCTCTCTTCAAATTTATTTATTTTATAAATGCAAAAGACCTAGTATAGTGAAAGAAATTTTGAGAACACAAAAAATCAAATTTGGAAGATTTCATGACCTAATTTCAAAGCTTATGATAAAGTAATGGTAATCAAGAGAGTGTGTGTTGGTGTTCGGGTAGATAGTAAATCAGAGGAGCAGAGTGTGCAAGGTTTGTTTTACAGTATCTTGTCTACTGACTTTCGACTTAGGAGCCACGGGGTTCCGTGGGGTGATGGGTCGTCTTTTCAGCAAATGGCTCTTGAATTATTGGGGTTTCAGGTGGAAGATAGACCTAAGCTTAAGAGCTAAAATTAAAAAATTTCTAGAACAAAACATAAGGAAAAGTCTTCCTGATCTTTGGGAATAGGCACCCCAAAAGAATAAACTTTCAAACAAGTAAATGATAGGTCAGACTTCATCTTAATAAAAACTTATGATCTTCAAAAGCTACCTTTAAGGAAATGAAAAGATAAGCTATGGAATTTGAGAAAATACTCTCAATATTTATATTCAATAAAAGTCTCATATAACTTTTCCAAATCAATAATAAGACAAACAACCCACGTAAAAATTGCATGAAAGGTTTTTTACCAATAAACACATGAACTTTGTTCACCATCTTTAATCATAAGTAAAAACTAAACTAAACTCATGTGATGCACCATTATGCATCCACTGGAATGGCCAAAATTTAAAAAAACTATAATATCAGGTGGTGACAATGATGCATCGCAACTGAAATGCTCCCATATTGCTGGGAGGTGTAAGTATTTGTACAATCACCTTAGAAAACAACTTAGAATTTTCTTGTGAAGCTAAGTATGTTCCCACTCTGCAGCCTAGACGTGCCCTCTCAGGTACTCACTCAAGAGCAATGAAGTGTGCATTCCCACGAAGACTTGCTCACGGCAGCAGTAGTCAGACGGCTGGTGACTGGACTGATTGTTTGAGAATACTGTCCTACTCAGTGGTTTGGGAAATGATAAACTGCTGATTCACGCACTGACGTACAGGAATCGCGTGAACACTGCATAGGGCAAAATGGTACATACTACAATACACGATTTTTATGACATTCTGGAACAGGCAAAACAACAATGTTAGTCATTGTGATAGAATTTAAATTGGCAGTTATCAGGGCTGTATGAAGACGTTTATTGGAAAAGGGGAAGTTTCTGGGTGATGAAAATGCCCCTTACCAGTGGTGTGGTGCTTACAGATTGTATACATTTTCGTACTCAATGACTTACATACATCAAATTTATACACCTCGTTCTATACATTATATCTAAATTAAAGTATAAAACCCCAAAATGTAGGATATAGAAATTTGCTGTGTTTCAACTGGAACGAATCACACGCTAGCCTTCATCTGGTAGTGAGGCCCCAAGGTGCAGATAGCTGTGACAGTGGCTAGCATGTGGTAGGTGTTTAATAAATATTTCTCGAGTAATCAAATAATTCAAAATGGCAATTAATACAAGGAATAGGCTTTATAATAGGCTTGTATTATATACTTGATGGTTGGTATTTTGTGTCCTGGTAATTGAAAATTAACAAACCCGAATGGGGCGCTTTGGGTCTCACCCAGGCCACTCTCATCTTACAGCTCTCTCTGTCTGTCCCCTTCATGTGGGGGAGCTAGACTTACATCCTCTTGAGTTTTTCGGGAAATCTTAACCTCCTGACACTTGCTTCTTCCCTTCTGTCCTCTCGGTGGTCCACACCACCCAGCCTTGGCGTTGACTGTGATGTCATTTATTAGCTTTGGCACTTACTGTGCTTAAACATACTACTTAATTTCTCTTATTTATTTATTTTTTTATTTTAAAAAGGAAACAACTAGAGGCCGATTGTGTCCCAAAGTCCTTTCTATGTGTCTTTTAGATGCAGATGAATAATTTTTGTGACATTAGACATACATACACTGCAGGCTTCACAAATATCTTATACTTAATAATGAAGATGTTCTTTAAACTTTATAAATAGCAAAGGCTGCCCTGTGAATTCAGGGTTCCAAAAATAAATTACTATGCCAGTTTAAATCTAGCTTATAAAAGAGGAATTACTAGTGACATGAAAGTTAGAGGAGAAGAAATGTGGGGACCAAAAAAAGAAACAGATCAGCTGGAAACTTCTTGATCCCTTCGCTGAAATTTTCCTTCAAAGTACTTTCTGAAAACTAACTGCAACTAAAAGTGAAAGTTATGTCTGGAAACCAGCTCTGGACTCAAGCCAAGGGTAGGCAAAGGGTGGCCTTATTGATTTTTACTGAAACTAGTGTTCATGGTGTCCTGTTGAGTAAATATGACCAGGTACAATCTTGTCCAGAAACCATTTCAACAAATATAGGAAAGACCATAGTATTTTTTTAAGCTATGAGATCAAGTTAAAGTATCTTTTTAAAATGACAGATACATAATTTGAAAGTAGGTTTCATAATTTTTTAAAATATAGTTCCATCTATTTGATGTTGGAACTGCTTTTCTTAAACATGTAGTTTAATGATCAACTAATTTCATAATTTGAAAATTATGATTTTTGAAAATTATAACTTTTATGATTTTTGTTATCTTTCTAAAATTGTTAGGAAAAAAACCAAAACAAGATGTTTACCCTCTTACTCCCAGGGAATATTTATGCCCCTCCAAGGCAATTCCTTGCCCCACTTCTCTTGAAATCTTAATTTAAGCTCACATCAAAGAAAGGGCAAAATATGAGCCCATGAATCACTCTTTAACTGTGATGATAATCATTTGATTGTTTTAACAACTCAGAAATATAACTGTACTTTTACACGCCCACTGCCGTGTTCTTTGAGGAGCAGCACATGTGTCTCTCTCAGACTACAGGACATGTCCTCCAGCAGTTTCTGAGCGTGGCAGCAGCCGTCAGCCTTTACCTGCTGTGGCACTGCAAACACGTGAAGGTCTTAATCTGCTAGGTGTGTCTTACGTTTCAGCCAAAGAACTTGAAATGTGAGGAAACCGAATGCTAAAGTAAAATTGATCAGGTCCTCATTTGATTGGACATTAAGCATAGGACCCCAGGTCACTGCGTAAGGGTCTCGCCCCTAGAAATGATGCCGGATTTGGACCAGCAAAGAAACTGACGCTCACAGACCTCTTTGTGACACACATTTGCTCAAGATTCAGTTTCCATTTACATATAATTCCTTTCTCTCTTTTTTAATGGTCTTTTCAAAAGAGGCAACCTATTTTAGTTTCTATGAAATTAAAAGTTTAGAACTTAGACGCTTATTTTAGTGAGATAATTACTATATCATGTTTATACTTACATTAAAAAGTTATTACTTATGTCATTGGAAACAAAAATTCTAAAACCTTTTCTGTGATTTTGCTTCTGAAACTCTTAATATATATTTTTAAAATTGCATTATCCTTAGTCTAGTTCAATGTTTAATAAATTAGCTCAAATTGTTCATATTTTGAGATAAGTACAGTAGCTATTATAGACATAATTTAGTTACTCAACTCAGTGATTTAAATTTCCTTGAAGATAAGTTTAAAAGCAAGATAAAACATTATTAAAGTGATAATTTAAGGGAAGGGATTTAACCAAGTCTATTTTCAAATACTGTGCTATGCGTGTCATCATTTTAAAATAAAGGAATTGAAACAAGGCTGGATGAACAGTGTTTAAACAAAATATCCCCTGTACACTCCCCCAGAGGCTTGCCTTTTACATAACCTCTTGACACCACTTTACTCAGCTTCTGAAATGGTTATGATTAAGACTTCCTTGTGATAGAAATCTGGTCTTTGCTATATTCAGTATACTTTCAAATAAAATAATTCAAAAGAAATTTCAAGGAGTCAGTATAAAATTACAGAATGTATCATTTAAA
This sequence comes from Nycticebus coucang, assembly GCF_027406575.1. NCBI lineage: Eukaryota > Metazoa > Chordata > Mammalia > Primates > Lorisidae > Nycticebus > Nycticebus coucang. Next base: position 138,798,179 of record NC_069784.1, on the reverse strand, counting down.
TATTGATATTTACTTAACAAAATACCTAAGTGGAATAAACAGAAATCTGGTCTTTGGTTAACTCTGAGTTCATAAAGAAAGCACGTGCTTTTTTCCTTTTTATTCCCTATTTTTTGTGACAGTTTTGTGCTGTTCTGTCGCAACACTTTAACCTGAGTTTCCAAGGACCCAGAGATTTTCTTAGATAAGTAAAAATTGGGCTTTAAAATCGTTCTATTTCTATGCTGTATTGATACATGAATAAATAAGGTGAGGTTGATGCTTCAATAGCTGAAGTCTCAAATGTCTTTTTCGGTGTGTGTATAGCATCTCAACACCGACCTCGGAGGCACTCCGTGTGCTGCTGGCTTCACTGCTGGTGGTGTTAACAGGGTGCTGGAGTGGGAGGAGGGCGTAGCTGGTGTGTTTGTTCTCTGCCCCACCCCACCCGCCTTGCTTCAGATTGCTTCCTGGGAGAAGCTTGCTGAGTGTGGTGGCTGCCCCCATCCTGGCCCCCGGGGTATTCCTGGCAGCCTCCGTGTCCCGCCATTCCGAGGTTTCCCTTCACCCTGTCTGAGCCTTGTGAATAGTCCCTTCCCATAATCCCCAGATCCTCTTGAGTGGGTGTCAGGGTTCCTTTGTGGCCTCCACTTATTGGACCCCACCTAGGTCACCATTTATTGGGCTTGGACTGGCCAGGTCTCTGCTCCCAGTTCATCTAGGTTCCTGAAGCAGACAGCTTTGCTATCTAGCTCAGGAACAATTGCTCTTAGGTGCCTGAGGGCTATTTGCTTTAGCAGAAGGGAAAGAGAGATAAATATTCTCTGAGGGAGAAGCAGTCTTAGAAGAATAGATCTCAGCAGTCTTTAGCAGAGTCTAGTAATCTTTAGCAGAGAGACACCGAGCTGGCATTCTGTAAGCTAGAGAAGCAACAAAACCAGAGTCAGCGAGTCCGTGACAGAATAAGCTCACTCCCGACTGCCATCTCCTCCAGCCTCTTAGGGAGCTGATCGCGAGGCTCTTAACACTACAGGTGTAGAGACTACCAATCCCTGACGCTCTAGTCTCGTGAGCTCTCCTGTTTGTTAGGAGAGTTACATCCCTCCACATGGCCTTTTCACCAAGCTGTTCCATTATGGAGCAATACAGGTGTTACTTATAACTCGCTCCTCCAGCCATACAGGTGTTACTTATAACTCGCTCCTCCAGCTATACAGGTGTTACTTATAACTCTCATTCCTCCTAGCCATAGGCTTACACGGGCTGCTACAGGTGGGTCATCTGTATCCTGGAGGCACTCTGCCTGTTAGACCCATATTCAAGTAGGTAAACTCAATGCTTTAAAGCTGGCTACGTTTCTTATATTAGTATTTTCCCTATGTAAAGTGTTAGTAGAAATTTGGGAGCTAGAACACAGCTTAGAGGTCTCTGAGGTGGCCATGGGGCCTAGTGAACAAGGAGGGTACAAATTTAAAAGAGGTGAATCTTAACATTTTCAGCACCCTATGGAAATGGTGCTAGCCAGTCAGACTTTTTGAATTCCAGATATTTACACAAATGAGCAATTATGAAAATAATTGTATGAGAATATTCTATTTTTACCTGCCTATCTCTACCTGAAAGCTTTTGTACAGTTATGTGTACATTTCATCTGTTCTTCCTGGGTGTTTCTACTGCTTTTGGGAGGAGACATCCTGTTCTGACTGATTAACTTTATGGAGTGTGCTGTGTGGGATAGGGTGGGTAGCGTGCTGGGGCTTCCTTCTTGCCCATCTGTAACTCATCTGAGGGGGTGCAGGCTATGTGGATTCTCTCCCCCTCCTTTTGTAAAGTTCTTTGATTCCACGATCTTCTGATGTGCAAGAAGGGCTTAGAAATGCGATGACACTGAGCAATGGGATGTGCACGGCAGGAGCAGCTCTGTGGGAGGTGCTCGCCTGCCCCAGGGCAGGTGTCTGCACACCCGTGGCAGAGCCTGTGTGCTTTGTTTCTTCCACCTGGTCTGGGATGATACTTGGGCAAGGGGGGAAAGGAGAAGGAGGGAGGAGATGCCGGGAGAGAAAACTTGCATTGTAACTCCCGCGAGAGTTAACAGTTTCCTTTGGCTCCGTCTCTAATGTCTTGAATATTCCCTTCCCCTGTCTCCACTGTGGACCCCCTAATTCAAGCTGCCGTCATCTCTCATCCAAACTACTGAGTGCTCTCATCAGCTCTTGGAAGCTGCCCTTGTCCCCTACATTTCTGCAACTCATCCCCACCCAGCAGATCTAGGAGATGCTCTGTAAAAGGCGGGTTGTGTCGCTCCTCGGGAAAAGCCTCCAATGTCTCGCTGTCACACTTGGAAGAAACGTTAAACTCCTATCTCACCTTCAGCCCATCTCTGTAGACTCGACCGTGTCCCATGTGCCATCTCGTCTCTAGGTCTCAGCCACAATGCCGTCCTTCCCACATGCCTCCTCTCTGCCAGAACGCTCACAGATCTTTGCCTGCTCGCCTCGTCTTTTATACTTTTTACACAACACTTGTTGCTGCATAAAGTTTTGTAATCTGCTATGGTCTCCCTTAAGCAGACATTAATGTCATTAATGACACTAGTTCTCCAACAGCAGGGTTGATTTTGTTCATGGCTGTAACTGTGCCTGATACACGCAGGCATTTAGAACTTCTGGGAATAAATGAATGTAATTAAACCCTCGGAAATTACGTGACTGAAAAAAAAATTTTTTTTTTTTTTTTTTGCAGTTTTGGCTGGGGCTGGGTTTGAACCCACCACCTCTGGCATATGGGGCCAGCACCCTACTCCTTTGAGCCACAGGTGCTGCCCGTGACTAATTTTTTTTTTTATCACTTTTTTCATTGTTTTTAGTGACTGGGTTATACGAGGTCATACCAAGAGTATGTTTGTCATAAACATGATACCTTTCAAAATTGGTTATTAAAATATGTTAGGAATAGAGAATCTGTACCAGTTAGTTCTACGTTCCATTCATGAATAGGAAAAAAATACTGATTCCAGTTAATAATAATAGACATCCATGACCATCTGATTTATAATTGAGACTTTAAAATGAGTAATTATTTTCTTAAAGGTATTTAATGCTGAATTTCTAATCTGTTTTATTTTTTGATTAATAAAGTAACTACTTTTAAATTGCTTTATGTAAGGAATTTTGATGGTGAACTCTAAATATAACTATTTTATAAGCTTTTCAATCCTTGTAGTACCAACTGTCCATGTGGAATCATTGCCAGAGGGAAAATCGCTTCCATGTGTTTTATTATGACCAGTTCTGTTAACATTTCCTTTGTCGTACAGATTTAGGAAATAAATCACTGAGATAAACTTATTCAGTTATTTAAGAGAAATATTATTGTGGTGACTGTAGATTGAGTGAGATTGAATTATTTTAAGCACATGAAATAATTATTTATAAATAGAATATTAGTTTTTTCACATTTTATTTCTGATTTAAATGAATTTACCTATTGAGAAAACGAATAACATACTCATTCCTTTAGTATTTAGAATATTTTCAAAAGTAAATATTCTTCCTTTAAGCCACAAAGTGCTTAGAAACTACTTCATGAAGAAAATCTTAAATTCTCTGATCACTGTAAGGAGTTTGGGTTCATACGGCGTCTGTTTGGGGGATAGGAAGGATGTGCATAGCGCTAATCAATGTTTTTGAAGTTATCTAGTCTAGCCTGTGAGACACCTGGTATGTGTTCTTGTGAAAAGGAAGGTTATAAATGGGCTAAGAAGGAAGTTGGGTAATGGAAAATGAAGGAACTTTGCTATGGATTGGCGTTAAAGACATGGTTCGTGGAAAGAAGCAAGGCCTTCCAGATGTCTAGGCATCTCAGCTTTCAGGAACATGGCAGAATCTCTGCCGAATCTGCCGACAGACCCCCCCCCCCCATATGCTGCGTCCCAGGCCAGTGCAGGGCTGGAGATGGAGAGAGGGCCCAGAACAGGTGGGACCATGGGTAGCAGCAGGGGGGTGTCAGACTCAGTAGAATTGAGTTACAGTCTAGAAATCATCACAGCATCTCACTCAATACACAATTTTATGTCTTTTTGGCAATTTGTCTTTTAAAATTGTACAATTTGCTATATAAAAGGTAAATATTAAAATTTCATAATAACAAATGCTTAGTTCTTCCATTAAGTATAGACTTCCCTTAGGATAATCACCTATCACTAAACTGAATACATTAAAATTATAGGGGATATATCTGTTAAGTTGTTTAAGCAGTTATTGTTTTTCTTTGAGATGAAAGATGAAACCAAACCGTATTTAGGAAAAAAATGTCAGACATGGAACACATGGTTATGAATGCCAAGCATCTGGAAAGGAAAACTGATTTCAGTGGGGAGGGCAGGGTTTGAAGAGGACCCCTGAGTGTAAGTATGTGTGATGAGGCCGGCTGCTCATCACACATACTTACGCTGGGAAATGGGAAGGCGGCCTGCACCCCACACCCCCGACCTTGTCCCGAGCTGCCACCTCCTTGGAGAAGTCATTTCATTTCTGTGCACCTCAGCTGTTTTCTTATAAAAAGATTGAGATAGATTTTCTCTTAAGGGTTCTTCTAAGTTTTCAAACTTCCACGAAAGTGCAAACCGGGTCCACAGCCATAGATGTGTACCAGGGGATTTAGAATTCCATTTTAACGTCCTGCCTGGTATCTGTAACTGCCCTTTACTACCATCTTTCTTTCTTCATGAAGCAGTACGTACTTAAACCTTACTTCTGAACATACAAAAGCATTTTTAGTCCTTATTTTAAATGTGCGAGTGCTATGCTGACTCGTCTTATCTTGTTGTATTCTAGAGACCGTGTTATCGGTTTGATGATGACTGCCTGTGATCTATGTTCTGTGACAAAACTGTGGCCAGTTACAAAATTGACGGCAAATGATATATATGCAGAATTCTGGGCTGAGGTATGTCTTGATTCTTGTATTAATGTAAGTAATATCAAGAAATGGGAAACTATTAAAGGAAAGATTAAATATATGGATAATTTAACAATATCTTAGTTGCTGATGTTGCTAATTATTTCAGAAAACTATAACCAATCACATATGGTAAAGGATTTAGCAATTATAAGGTAAAAAATGAGAGTGGTTATTCTGCTATAGCTTACTTCAATATGAGTGTAAATGCTCTGATCGCAACTGTGTTTAGGAACTTACCAAACAATAATGTGACAGTGGCCTTCAGTAGCTGATCTTTTGTTCATTCAATTCAACAAAAATTACTGGCCATCTACTTTAGGTAGGCCCTGGACTAAGTTCTCAGTGGGACCTGTAATATGTAATGTGTATCCGCCTGCAGCTAGACTTTCAGAAGAGTAATCATTTTGTACCACAGACAGGAGAATGTGAAAATGTACCCAATGGTCAACTCACCTGCAGATTATGGAATCTTCAGTATGTGTGGAATAGTAATTTTCCTTGACCCATTTTCTTGACTAAATTATCTAAATTGTTCTAAAAATATTTTCTTTACTTCTCAGTTTACTTTCTGAATTGTCTGGAAGTAGAATATAATTCTCCTGTCCAAATGAATCACAAATACCTAGACTCCTGCATATCCAAAGATTACCTTATGGAAAAAAAAGCTATAAATTCTTTGGATACTTCTTTCTACTTTTAGAAATAAAAGTAATTTTGGAAGGCAAAAAGTTTCATAGCTGATGACTAAGTCATGTTTCTCACTCATGTAGAAGAATGTATGAAAAATGTAGAAACCAGCAAATCATTCAGCCACAAGTTTAGTAAGAACAGGTTAGAAAGCTGATTTCTTTTGTAGTGGTAAAGCCAAAGAATTCTTATAGCACGAGGACTCCAGACCTTGAGCTGATCACACTCGCGGTGTTATTTCCTTTTGGTATTTCTTACATATTTCAACGCACACACTTGCGAGACCTGGTTCCTCTTTGTGTGTCAGAGCCTGGTTACCACCAGACTCAAGTAGGAAGATGGTTTTAGATGTGTAATTGACTCTTGACCCACACATTTTTGAACTGTGTGGGTCCACTTATACATGGATTTTTTTCATTCAATATATTGGAAAAGTTATGGAGATTTGCAACAATGCGAAAAGATTCACAGGTGATCTGCATAGCCTAGAAATACCAAAAAGAAAATTAAGTCACAAGAATATCATAAATGCATAAGTATCTGCAGTACTAGTCTATTTAACACTACCACAAATTGTACACATATTTATTGTAAAAATATACATTCATCAAAACTTGTTCACACAAACACAGGTGGATGGTGCTATGTGCAATTGAAAGACATAGACAAATATAAAGATGTAGTATTAAGTCAGATGGTGTTAAATCAAGTCCAGCGCATTCTGACCATTATAGTAACTGTGTAGTCCGCTCCTGTTGCTGTTGCAGTGAGCTCAAATGCTGCTGAGTGTCCACTTAGAGCATCGTGAGTCCTCCAGTTCTCCTTGGGAGCAGTTCATCTCCCCAGTAAACTGGTATCACAGTGAAAAGTTATCTCTCGCTGTTCTTGCATACTTTTCATGTTATCTGATGCAATACCATAAACTCTGAATAATACCCCGGGGCCCATGCGAAGTGCCCCTAGTGATGCTGGAAGTGCTCCCTAGAAGCAGAGGAAAGTCATGACACTACAAGAGAGAGTTGCCCTGCTTGATGTGTGCTGTAGGTGGAGGTCTGCAGCTGTGGCTGTCCCCAGTTCAAGATAAATGATCCAGTAAAAGGACCCTTGTAAAAACAGAGAAGGAAACCGTGAAACTGTCTCTGCAGCTTTACCAGCAGGCGTGAAGACCTTACGCTATTTGAAAAATGCTTTTTTATCTAGTACTGAACATGCAGCTTTGATGTGTGTGCAGGGTTCCTATAAGCCAAGGCATACCTATAGACTGTGATGTGATTCGAAACAAAGGGAAACCGTTCTATGACAACGTAGAGCAAAAGGAAGGGGAAGGATCTAAAGCTGGAGAATTTAATGCCAGCAAAGGATGGTTTGATAATTTGAGAAGGAGATTTGGCTTTCAAACAAGTTAAAATAACAAGAACATCAACATTTGCTGACTAGGCGACAGCACACCTCTTCCCAGATGTCATTAAGGAAATCCTTGGGAAAGGCATGTATCTGAACAAATTTTTAATGCAGGTAAAAGTGCCCTATTGTGGGGGGAAATGCCCACAAGTGAAATTTATTAATAAGGAAGAGAAGCAAGCACTAAGATTTAAGGCAGAAGGGTATAGGTTGTCTCTACTGGTTTTGTGCAAATACAGTTGTGTTTATGATCAGAACTGCCTTTTGTATAAAGCTGCTAACCACAGAGGCTTGAGGAAAGGTAAGCACCAGCTCTTGGTCTTTTGCTTGTACGGCAAGAAGGCCCAGACAGTGTGGACACTTTTTCTGGATAGCTTCCATCCAAGCTTTGTCTCAGAAGTCAGAAAGCACCTTGCTGGTAGCAACTGCCTTTTAAAGTTTTTGGATATTGAACAATTCCCCTTGCCACCCAGAACCCCGTGAGTTAAATACAGAAGGCATCAGATGGTCTACTTGCCCTAAACACAGTGTCTCCAGTTCAGCCTCCAGATCAGGGGACCGTGAGGATGTTTAAGGCTCATGATACACTGTATTCTATGGAAATGATTGTCAACACTGTGGAAGAGACTACCCAGTAAAGAGAAGGTCGTGAAAGCCTGGAAGGATTATTCCATCGAAGATGCCAGCGTGGTTACAGAAAAGCCTTCAAAACCATCAGGCCCCACAATTACTTCCTGCTGGAGGAAACCATCTAGATCAGTGGTTCTCAACCTTCCTAATGCTGCGGCCCTTTAATTCAGTTCCTGTGGGTCGCGACCCACAGATTGAGATCCGCTGGTCTAGATATTGTCCATGACTTCACAGCATTTACAACAGAACCAGTCAAGGGAATTACGAAGCAAACTGTGGATATGGCAATAAAAAGGGGTGGGGGGAGCAGGGTTAAGCTATGGATCAAGGAGGAATTCAAAGCACCATAGCAGAGGAATGCGCGGATGACTTAATGGAGATGCATGAGCGCTTCCAAGCCAGCGATGGGTGAGGAGGAGGGTCCAGAAGAAGCACCGTGTCTCACTAGAAAACCACCGACCTTACACAGTGTGACAGCAGCCCTCGGATGAGTCCAGGCTGCTTCTGACTCTTTCACAACAAGCACCAATCCTTCCAGCCTTTGCTTTAGCTTTAGTGCCTGTATAGAAACATTCTTGGGGGAAATGAAAAAGCAAAAAGTCAGAAATTACTGTGCCTTTCTGTCAGGTTACGCCAGTGCACCTGCCGCTCCTGCTTCTCCCCGCCCCTTTCTGCTCTGCCCCTGAGACGGTGAGGCCGCCCTGCTCTTCCCTCAGCCTGCTCGGCGTGGAGATGACGAGGGTGAAGAGCTGCTTTCCCTCCCTGAAGAGCAGATGTGTTTTCCCTTCCCTGTGATCCTTGGTCACATCTTCTTCCCTGTGGGAACAGAGTGGATTATTCACATAACATGTAAAACACCAAGCTCCTTGGCTTGGTGTTGCTGCCAAGCTTCCGGCCAGCAGGAGGCTGTGTTGGTGATTAAGTTTGGGGGAAGTTCAGAAGTTATATGTGGATTTTTTTGTGCTGGGGGTCAGTTCCCCTGTGTTGTTTAAGGGTCACCTATACATATCTGAACTGTAATATTGCAGTTTGTCATCCTAATCAACAGTCTAAACGCAGTACCTGGATTCCTTCTGCAGATACCACACAGGAAACTGGCCTGGAACTAGTCTGTTGCTTTGTACCCCACTAAGATGCCTTTCATACTTAACAACTATGTCAGTATTCTAAAGTATGGATCCAAATGTGGTAGATATTTAATGTAGATAATTTTTCTTTTATGTTCCTCATTTTTATTCAGTACACAAGTGTTGACTGAGCTCCCCAGATGCTCTAAGGTGCAGTCTGCCAGGACCTTGCAGTCTGCGGGAGGAAACAGGATTACTGAGTCCTGCCAGTTGATGTAACTGTCCATGGCCTCCTGTTTCTCCTGTTTCTCCCCTCAGGATCTCGCCCCTACTTCAGATTGTCATGAACTCGTGTCTTGATGACTGCACCTTTCTAGCTTTTAGACTCACTATGACAGTAATGAAGAGGGTTCTCTTTGGTGACAAGTTGCTTGGGATTAAAATCTTCCCTTGGCACTTGCTGTGTAACCTCGGCCAGTCCTGTGACTTGACTGAGTGCATCCGTTAATGCATTTGGGAGATGGGCAGTAATGATTCTGGTTGTATTAGTACACCTGCTTCATAGCCTCCTTTGTGATAGAGGCAAAATCATGAGTGTGGTGTTCAGAGCCCTACGTGGCTAGCCCCGCGCCTGCTGTCTCTGCCACACGTTCCCTGTCCCTGCCTCAGCCCCTCTGGTGTCTCCACTGCGGCCTCTGCAGTTGTCATTTTGGTCTTTGTCCCTGTAATGACTCTACCCAGAGCACACTTCCCACCCCTCCTGGCTCTGCTGACGCCTCAGCCTAGCTCAGCTCTGCATTGTGGACACGGCCGTGGCTCAGTCTAGCTCAGCCCTGCGTTGTGGACATGGCTGTGGCTCAGCCTAGCTCAGCCCTGCGTTGTGGACACGGCCATAGCTCAGCCTAGCTCAGCCCTGCGTTGTGGACACGGCCGTGGCTCAGCCTAGCTCAGCCCTGCGTTGTGGACACGGCCGTGGCTCAGCCTAGCTCAGCCCTGCGTTGTGGACACGGCCGTGGCTCAGCCTAGCTCAGCCCTGCGTTGTGGACACGGCTGTGGCTCAGCCTAGCTCAGCTCTGCATTGTGGACGTGGCTGTAGCACTGAGTTCTTTTCCTTTTTAGCATTAAGTCCATATTTAAATCATTGTTTATTTAAAAATCTGTTTTCTTATTGGACTTGTGAAGTCTTTGAGAGCAAGAGATTTAGTATGTTTTACTCACTTATGATAGAAAAGCAAAGAGTTTGAAAACCCCTGATTTTAATACATCAGTGCTAACAGTAGTGCAGAAGCTGTGCCTGAGTGCCTTCGCCTGGTGGGGACAGGTGCCTTAGTCCTGTACTGGAAATACTCAACAAGGGTTACAGTTAACACGTTTGCAGATCCTTTTTTAGTTAATCTAGGAAGTTTCTATCTGTACTGCTGACTTTTGAAAACAAACGTGATTATAATTACTAACATACTAAATATGAAGGAGCAGGAGTTAGGAAAAAATTAGAAAATGTTAATGGAAAAGATTTTAAGCTTTTACTTTCATAAATACAGCAGAACCTCTGTACATTGACCACCCAAGGGACTGTAACTAACTGGTCCTCAGCATGCAGAGCGGGGCAACGTAAGGAGCTAGGCCTCCTGCATTGACACACACATGTGGTGCACGTCCAGTCTGTGAAAATTAGGTCATTGTGAGGTGGTCAGCGTCGGGACATGGTCAGCTATGGAGGTTCCACTGTAATGAAACAAAAGCAAGACATTAAAAATCTACATAATTGGAATAAGGCAGGTGGCCATAAGTTCGTGTGCAAGTATTTTAAACTGCACACAACCTTTACGGACACCCTGTAGGTCTATCTCAATATTTCATGAGGACTAAGTGAAATGATATTTATAAATTACTTAGCCCAGAGCCTTTCCTTACTAAATATTATCTATAATTATAAATTTGATGTGTATCCCTTAATATTGACTTATTGACCCTTATTCTTCCTCTGTCAATATTCCTCTCTGAAGCCTAGAGCTGAATGCACCTTAAAGAGCATTTGAGAATGACGTGGGAAGGGCTCGGAGGCCGTTCTGTGCTTTGGGCCAGCATCTGCTCACTATTAGCACCAGCATCTTAGAACTCTTACTGACTTCTGTCAGATGAAACCGGAAGAGGTGACAGGGTTTCTGGAAGCCGGCACAGGAGAACATCAGGATGAAATACTGAACAGTGATGCGTTACATTTTTATAATTTTGACATGTTTCTTTAGTCAATGACCAGAAATAAATATTTTGAGGAAAATTAATGAATAAAGGGAAGAATTTATTACTAATATTTTAGAACCACTTGAAAATTGAGAAAGCCTGACTTTTCCCCCTGTTTATCTTAGGGTGATGAAATGAAGAAGTTGGGAATACAACCTATTCCTATGATGGACAGAGACAAGAGGGATGAAGTCCCACAAGGCCAGGTACGGCTGCGAATTATTAACGTCAAACTGGTACTTTCAACATCAGATGGTCTAAGGTGGTCATAAAATTATGAGTATAAATGGACACCATCTCATAGTATGTTTGAGTACAGAGAAGGGGTCATTCTGGGTCTGGTGATGTAGAAACTTACTGATTCATCTACAAGGGCTGAGAACTAGAAAAAGAACTTCACTTACCCTTGAATCATCCTCCACTCAGATGAGCCTTTGTGCTGAGACCCTGAGGCAAGCAGATTGGAGCAGGGCTTTGTCCTGCTGGGACTTTGTCCCAAGGTTGTAGTCAAAACTGGAAACAAACCCTTGAGGGTCTGGCTGTCTCATGGACTGGATGGACATGGTGCTCAGCAGACAGAACCTAGACTCACTTGAAACCTTCTTGTGTTAGATGGAGTTTGGGGACAGCTAGACCAAGACCAGGAAATCCTGTGAGGTTTAAGGACTCACAGACACCCTTGTTAGCACTTCTGCCCTGCAGATGCCGTTCCATCCCAGGACCTGGGTTCCTTTTCTGACTTGAAAGCCCGGATGGACTTGAATTATTGAACTTTTAAAAGCAGAAAATGCGTGTCAGTTGTCTATACAAAGATTTTTTCAGAGATAACATAGATTTTGATTCTGGCAAATAAACCTTAGTAACTTAGTACATTTTGAGTTTTGTCTCAGCATAAATTGACATTAATCATTCTCTTTCCAGGACTTACTGCCTCAGTTATGTTTGTTTCATTTGTTTATTTTTGTGTTTTGAGAGCTCCTGTGTGGTCTCAGCTTTGCATGTGTTTACTTGGGGTGTGGTGTATTTCTTAGATTATGGTCTTCAGTTGCATAACAAGGAAGAAAGTTATGTACCAATAATTATAATATAGATAAGTTCAGGGACATTTTAAAAAATTCACAGGATGGAGGTTTCGGATAAATTCTTAAATTATTCTACTTATTGATTTATACAAATTCAGGCAAGTCCTCAGCTCATACAGGGCATCAGCATAGTAAGTAGGTTACAGCCTTTTCCACGGCTGTGGCCCCTAGTCCTTGGCTTTCTTGATAAGCTGTCCTCCCTCCCCCCTCCCCCTCCCCATCCCCCTTCGCCTTCACTCTCTGAACATGCACCTGATTCTCGGCATGCACACTGTGCCTGTATCTTGCAGTTTAGTTGCTTGTTAACATATGTGTGGAGTTTTCCCATATATGGCATCAGAGCTGGTGTCTCTCCTGTTTAGCATCTGCTTTTCATATCTTAGTTTAAAAGCCATTTTCCATTCTGAGATTATATAAATATTTGCCTATATTTTCTTTAGTTACTTTTTTGTTTTATTACTTTATATTTGATTTGTTAATTCATTTGGAATTTATCGTATTATATGGTTTAAGATCAGGACCTAAATTTTTCCTTCCCTGTTAAACAGTCATCCCAACAGAATATCTACATAGCTAAAAACTTCTCATTGATGAGGTCAGAGTAGAGGTTCCATTCATGTGTTTTTAATTAAGAGAATAGTTTGTTTCAGAATAGTTTGGGGGGTTTTTTGCCAAAATTCCTGATGTATTTACAATGGGAGAGGGTTTTACACAAAATATTTCTGTGATAAGCTAATATTTTACCAACCATGTCACTTCTTAATTACTGATTACTAAGAAATTATTTTTTGTCATAATAACATAATGCTCTACTTTCCAATAATCTGTATTTTGGGATCTTTTGCCCCATGATGTGTGCTAAATATGGAAGCAAGTAAATCTCTGCATGACACATAATGTTAATAATGGAAATGCAAAGGCATTATTCTAGAATACCTGAGGCTGGGCAGTTTATAAGAAAATGTTCATTTGGCTCACACTTGGCTAGGCTATACAAGCACTGGGCCTCTGCTCACCTCCCACTGCAGCCTCATGTTCTTCTCACATTGCAAATATAATCATCACTTCTTAATAGTCTCCAAAGGTCTTAACTTGTTCCAGCATCAGCCCAGAAGTTCAGAGTTCAAAGTTTCATCTGAGACTCAGGCAAGTTTCCTTATAGCTGTTGTGAGCTTATGGAATCAAACAAAGTGGTGGAACAGACGTTGGGTAAACATTTCTAGCATGAAAAGGATAGCCCCGAGAAAGGGGTAACCAGCCCATGCACGTCTGAAACCCAGCAGAGCAGACTTTAAATCTTAACGCTCCAGAATCTCCCTTGACCTGCGTCTGGCCTCTGGGCACAGGGGTGAGCAGCCCCAAGGCCGCAGCCCTGCGCTCAGCTTTGCTCAGGGCAGCCCACGGGCTGTTCTCGTGGAGTCCGATGCTTGTGGAGTCTGGTGTTTGTGGCTCTTCCAGGCAGAAGTTCATTCCATCATCTAGGTGTCACTCCAGGAGTGGCTCCACTCCCCCGCAGACCTACTCCAGGCTCCAGGGCTACCTGAAATCCGGGGAAGCGTCCAGGCCTGGCCACTCTTGCACTTTGCCCAGCTGCAACTCACCCCACAATGACGCCAGCAGGGCTGGAGCTTGGCGCCCTCCCGAGCAGCAGCCTCAGGGCTAGCTGGGCTCTCTGAGCTGTGACTAGAGCCGGGACAGTGGGCATGCAGGGGCTGGCAACACCTGGGGGTGTCCCCCCCACCACTTTGTCCTCCCCAGCCTCCTTGGAGCATTTTGGCATGTGCTTGGTGATCAGCTCCCGGCTGCCTTTTATCGGCCTGAACTTTCTGGCCAGTGGTTGTCCTGCAGCTCTTTGCTCCTCTACACAGCAAGTGGCACCTTTCCCAGATTTTACACTCTGCTTTTATTGTAAGGGCCCTTTCAACTTTAGGTCATTTCTTTGCTACTGTATCTGATTTTCAGCCTGTAGAAACAGCCACATCACTTGTACTTCTTGAACACCTTGCTGCTTAGAAATTTCTTCTGCCAGATAGATACCTTAGGTCAAATCACTCCCAAGTTCGGCCTTCAACAAAGTAGGATAGAGACACAGTGCAGCCAAATTCTTCACTGCAGCATGACCAGGGTGACATCTGCTCGAGTTCCCGGGAGTGCCTCATGTCCATCGGAGCTCTCAGCAGCCTTCGCTGGCCATATTTTTAGCAGCATTTTGGTCATGACCCCTCTACAAGTCTCTAAGGACTTAAACCTTCCCCCGTTTTCCTGTCTTTTTCTGAACCCTCCCCATTCTTCCATCCTCTGGCCATTCCGTACTCAATTCCAAAGAAACTTCCACATTTTCAGTATCTTTACAGCTATGCTCCACTTACAGCTATGCTCCACTTATTGGTACTAATTTTCTGGCTTAGTCTGGGTAGTGTTGCTATAAAGGAATACGGAGGCTGGGTCATTTGTAGGAAAAAAAGAGTGATTTGGCCCAGGGTTCTCCAGGCCGTACAAGAAGCCTGGCTCTGACACCTGCTGCTGAGGGCGGTGTTGGGAGACTTCCCACCAAGGCAGAAGGAAGGGAATTCAGTGTGTGTGGGGGGCAGGTGACTGGTCTCTTTTCAACAACCGGCTCTCAGGAGAACTCTGTACAAACTAAGAGAGCGAGGACTCACCCATCACTGTGAGGACAGCACCAAGCCACTCACAAGTCACCTTCCGTAAGACCCGCCTCCAACACTGGGGTCACATTTCATCCTGAGGTTTGGAGGATCAGATCCAAACTATGGCCTTCACTGTGGGGACAGATTGAGCAACAGGAGGAAGGAAAAGGGACTGCACATGTCTGATGCTTCAGAACCCTGTGATGCATCTGGTTGAATCTCCGTTTTTTGTTTTATTTATTTATTTATTTATTTATTAAGAATTAGAAAGTTACGGTTTGGGGGTGACCTCACCTAGGGAGCCAGTTTTATCTTGTGTGTGTTGTCAACCATTTGGGTGGCTGTTCACAGCCACAGACTGTTCTCTGGCTCATGCGACACCTGGTCTTTTCCTGGCCTTCGGGAGGCCAGTTCGAGGCAGCTTCCTTTATTCTCAGTGACCCGGAATTCCTAAGGAGGTGTTCTTTCTTATTTTTAGAGTACTACAATTTTCAAATTGTGAAACTTAGTATGTATAGAGAAAATGGTAGCCTGAAAGAAGTATGATGAAATCAACAATGTTTATTGTAGGTCAAAAAAAGGGGTGTGTGTGTGTGAATAAAATATTAGGAGAACACACAAGGGGCAAAGCCCAGAGGAACAGAAAGCACTGTTACAACTCCTGAATGTCAAGTTGGAAGAGACGGCTGGCAAGCTGACTTTGAAATGTCCGCAATAGAGCACTAGTTTTCCCCAGAGATGAGCAAAGGACTTGAATTGTAGATTGAATGATCTATAAATAGAGTGTCATTTCATGTATCTGGATTCTAGATGCCAATAGACATTAGCTTTCAAAATACATTTTAATTTTTACATTTCATTTCTAAGATGTATTTTAATGCATTTTAAAATGCATACTACAATATCCCACATATCACATGTGTCAAAACTAGAACATTTAATTTTGCAATTAAGCTTCAAAAACAGAAAACTAAGAAATGTAAGTATGACTAGAATCTCTAATGGACAGTTTTGTTTCTTGCCCGTGGGTTCTGCACGGAGGCAGCTTGGATTCTACAATGCTGTAGCCATTCCCTGCTACACCACCCTGACCCAGATCCTCCCTCCTACGGAGCCCCTCCTCAAAGCATGCAGGTATGTGCAGTAGTTCCAGCTGTGACAAAACTAAGGCTCTGTGTGGTATCTGTTACTCCATCAATACGTGTGTCTTAGCCACCATTTACAATAAATACCGTAATTTCATGGGATCTGTATTTGTCTAGGTATTGGGTGGTTGTGTTCAGGGGTTCCTAGTCTAGCAGCTCCCCAGGGGCGGCTTCTCCCCTGTGATCTGGCTATCGTCATAGATGAGTCTTGGATGCTCAGGCAGCTTGTCCTGGCAGCTCTGATGAGAGGGGAGCAGGAACAGGCTGGGGTGGGTGGGTAGCCAGGCCCAGTCAGGGTCAGAGAGCCACCTGACCAGGAGGGTCTCCATGCAGAGACCATGGTAAGAGTCTGGGGGATCCTTCCACTTGCTTACACTTGTATTCAATCTGGGTGTTTGCAGACATTGCTTTCATAAAGGAAATTTAGTAAATTCTTGTAAGGGCAAGCTGAGTTTTATACTTTATGAAAGTTGTATCTGTGCTGAGGGGGCCTCACCTCTTGGGAATCCCTGGGATCAGGGGAGAGATCCCTGGGCTGACCAGCTTGTATCAATACTGCTAAGTGGCACGTGGTGTTGGCCTGTGAGAGGCTTGAGTAGCCCAGTGGCTGCCATTGATTTTATAGCCATTCATTTATGGTGTCCTGCACAAGTGTAGGTGAAGAGCAGTTGGACATGAAACCATTCATTCTCCAAAAAGGAGCAACAAGTCAGTGATGGTGGTGATGACGGTGGTGATGGTGGTGGTGATGACGGTGGTGATGGTGGTGATGACAGTGATGACGGTGGTGATGGTGGTGATGATGGTGATGGTGGTGCTGATGGTAGTGATGATAGTGGTGATGACAGTGGTGATTGTGGTGATGACAGTGGTGATGGTGGTGATGACGGTGGTGATGGTGGTGATGACAGTGATGACGGTGGTGATGGTGGTGATGATGGTGGTGGTGGTGGTGCTGATGGTGGTGATGGTGGTGCTGATGGTAGTGATGATAGTGGTGATGACAGTGGTGATTGTGGTGATGACAGTGGTGATGGTGGTGATGACGGTGGTGATGGTGGTGATGATGGTGGTGGTGGTGCTGATGGTGGTGATGATAGTGGTGATGATGATAATGGTGATGGTGGTGGTGACAGTGGTGATGGTGGTGGTGATAGTGGTGATAATGGTGGTGGTGACAGTGGTGATGGTGGTGATGATGGTGGTGATGGTGGTGATGATGGTGGTGGTGGTGCTGATGGTGGTGATGATAGTGGTGATGATGATAATGGTGATGGTGGTGGTGACAGTGGTGATGGTGGTGGTGATAGTGGTGATAATGGTGGTGGTGACAGTGGTGATGGTGGTGATGATAGTGGTGATAGTGGTGGTGGTGACAGTGGTGGTGACAGTGGTGATGGTGGTGATGACGGTGCTGATGGTGGTGATGATGGTGGTGATGACGGTGGTGATGGTGGTGACGGTGGTGCTGATGGCAGTGATGATAATGGTGATGATGGTGGCGATAGTGGTGATGACGGTGGTGATGATGGTGATGATGATAATGGTGATGGTGGTGGTGACAGTGGTGATGGTGGTGACGGTGGTGCTGATGGTAGTGATGATAGTGGTGATGACAGTGGTGATAGTGGTGGTGGTGACAGTGGTAATGGTGGTGATGACAGTGGTGATGGTGGTGACGGTGATGATGGTGGTGATGATAGTGGTGATAGTGGTGGTGGTGACAGTGGTGACGGTGGTGCTGATGGTAGTGATGATAGTGGTGATGACGGTGGTGATAGTGGTGATGACGGTGGTGATGGTGGTGATGATGGTGGTGATGGTGGTGACGGTGGTGCTGATGGTGGTGATGGTGGTGATGACGGTGGTGATGGTGGTGATGACGGTGGTGATGGTGGTGACGGTGGTGCTGATGGTGGTGATGGTGGTGATGATGGTGGTGATGGTGGTGATGACGGTGGTGATGGTGGTGATGATGGTGGTGACGGTGGTGCTGGTGGTGATGATGGTGGTGATGGCGGTGATGATGATAATGGTGATGGTGGTGGTGACAGTGGTGCTGATCATGGTGATGACGGTGATGGTGGTGATGATGATGGTGCAGAGGTCCCCACACCATGGTGTTTTAAACAGACAGGACAGTAATATCAGTGTAGAGGTGCTTATGAGGAAAGAAACTCTGCTCACGTCACTTACTTTATGATTTAAGGAGGGTAGAAAACTTGAATGGGGACCTCTTTCTCTTTAAGTCTTCTTATCCCCAAAAGAAATGTAAGCCATTTTTGTCTTTCTGTCCTCACCTCATGTTTCTTTCTGTCCTTTCCTTAACTTCTCTCAAAGGTGAACTCAATTACGAACATTAGAATTTTTTAAAGATTTCCATTTTACTTTTCAAAGAACTCCCCTCAGGGAAGGCCAAGAGCACTAAGGAAGGACTGGGCAGCCTGTGAGTCAGTGTTCTGGGGGGGCCAAGCCCTCGTCCACCTGTTTCCCATAACTACACTCAAGGTTGGCTGAAGTGGTCGCCCTGTGAGAGGGTGGAGTAGGGGCACTGGGGCAGATTGTCAGAGCCACAGCTAACACAGTGTTCTCTCATTCTGTGCCTTGAGATTTATGTTGGGGCCTTTTTTTTTTTCTTTTTTTTTCTCCAAGGAAAAGAAGCAAAGCCAACAAAGAAAAACCTTAAAAATTTATCTTTTTTTTCCTATTTAAGAGATGGTTTTTTTTTTTTCTCTTCTCTCCTAGAGAGATAAACATAACATTCCAGCTTATTTTGGTGAACCCTACCTGACCTTAATTAGCGGTTAGTTTAATAACACTTTAACCTTTTTAAATAAGGGCTGAACCATGATGGATAGATACTGAGTGTGAACTAGGACTCATTCTTGATGGGATTAGGGTATAAAAAGAAATATGCTATTAAAGGGAAACTGGAATATCAATATAAATTTAGACATATTGTTAGGAAAATCCTAACCAATCTTCAAAAGTCTTTTCCTATCCCAAAAATCTCTGTGTTTTATGCTGGATACTTAGAAACCAGCAGAAGGAACATGGCCTATGATTGTCGAGCACTGGAAAGGTTACTGGGGAGTGTTATATGGAAAGGTTTGGCAATCTTGTGTTCAGCTTTTTTTGGCATCATTGATACGCTCCTGCTTCAAGATTTGGCTGAACCATATAATCCCTTAAAGGGCATTTTACTCTTATTAGCAATTAAAAATTCATTATGTATCATTACTGTTCAAGGAGACACTATGTCTTTCTATAATATATCAGAAAATCTCCGGAGAAGTACTACTTGATGGTATGGTACAGAAGGTAAAAGTGTTAAGCTTTGCAGGTCATAGTGTGGGGATTTCTTTTGTCCAAAAGTGTTTTAGCATGTTTGCTAATGGTAATTTAGGAGAAGTTGAAAACTGTACTTTGTATGAATTTGAATTTGGTCTTTGGCAATTCCAAGGTTCCCTTCTTATTATGACTTTGCATGTAAGTAAGCAGAATCGAGCAGGAAATGATAATAGGAGATAGGAGCCCTACCAGGTCAGCCATAAAGAAGATGATGGCTGTGCAGTGGTTGTGACCACATGAATAAAAGAAGCTTATGATGCCCATGATGTTTGCACTAAAGACACTGAGGAAAAGATTAGAGGACTTGGTAGGGAAGGAGACGAGCCTGTAGTACAGATAAGAGATCACGGAACACAAACAAGGTTTTACTATAATGAGGAAATGTCACGAGTCTGTGCCAGCTGTAACGTAAGAAGACTTTTTTATGTATGGCACAGTGTTCAAAATAAGGACACTCCCAAGTTTCAAGTGTAATATTCTAGGGCTTAATTAAGGCCTCCCGTCAGCACCTTCCCACCTCTCGAGCTGAATGCCCAGCCAGCCATTTTATCAAGGAGTGTCCCTGCCTCCCCGCCATCCTTCCTTCCCATTGCCCTCGTGTTCCTCGCAGGAGGTCCTAGGGGCTGTTCGGTCCCTTTTCACATCAGCCCTTCTCACTCACACACTGAGGAGTGACAGATCCTGAGCAGTGCCTTGGCCTTCGAGGGGGTCCAGAGGGCACGGTGCCCCTGGTGCTCTGTTGGTGCTGAGGCTCTCATGACAGCTGGCCTGACCACAGCACCGGGTGGCACCCACACCAGAAGCGCTTGTGCCTAGCTGCACCCCAGGACTGATGGCTAGTTTCTGAGATAGAGCCCAGAAGTCTGTGTCTAAACTTCTCCTGTAACTGCACCTGTTACCCGCAGGGATAACCTCCAGCAGTGGGAGAAGGTGATCCGAGGGGAGGAGAGTGCCATGTGGATCTCAGCCCCGCCTGTGGCCCCGGGGGCCTCCGAGAAGCCGCCTGGGAAGAGTGACCACTGACCCCTCTGAGGAGCTCTCCCGCCTAAGCATTCTCATCTTGCTTCTGTGACCTTTTCCCTTTTATTTTTGTGGGGGACCTACGCCTGTAACGGGGGTGCAAACCTCTCCAAGAAAGTAACGTCAAGGTGAGGTGCCAGGCAGATGCCCTCCTGCCAGAGCCATCTGTGAGGCATCTCGGGCAGCAGCCGCCAGGACCGCCCGTGTTGAGAGCTCAGCCAGCCGAGAGACTCATTTGACTTGAGAACTGGCCTTTTCTAATAGGCTAATATTGCTGAGGCCTTAATGGAAATGGACAAAAATTACTCAGAAGGGGTACTTTTCCATTGTAACTTTCCAGTGAGGGTTTAAAATGGTACTATGACGGTATTGTACTTGGGCTTGAACACCAGTGTCACTTTGATGTTGTTGGTTTTAAATAGGAATTTTTACACGTTAATATTGTGAGCGTTCATGTGTGAACTGTAATGCTTGTCATTAATCTGAGTCGCAGTCCCCAGCCTCAGGGCAGGTATCATTGCGATCACAGTGTCAGAAGTGGTAGAGAAGTCAAATTTAATTTCAAATCTTCAAGAATTTAGTTAAGGGACTAAAGTGTATTCTTTCAGTTTATATTAAAGGGCTTAGATGATTACATTGAATATTAAAGGGAGTAGGCTGTCCTTTTGAGAAGAAATGTAGGCATACATCGCAGTGAATCTCAGAACTTCAAGTATCAATTCAAAAAATGTCAAATGATTAAAATTTATTTTCCTCATTGTCATTTTGGAAAATTTACGAAACCCTTTGCTTAACAAACAAAATAAAAGCAAGGCATTGCGATTTTTTTTAAATGGACAAGTCTTATGGATATAAAATGTGAATTTTTAATAATGATTCCTTTATATTTTCACTCTGTCATTGCAAAATTTTAGACTCATATTCAAAATGAAAAGTTTTCTCTAAAAATTATTTAATTAAATCCCACACATTTCTTTTTTAAAAAATGAGATTAAATCATAAAATGTAAGTCTTTTGTATTTTATTTTGATCTACCCCCTTCTCTCCCGTTTATCTCCGTCCTTATGTGACCTGATCATATTTCAACAGCTTTCTATTCACGGAGTGAAAGTTGAGGAAGGAAGTAGCACAGTCACATTACACCTGTAACTTCTGTCTTCTTTACTCTTCTCGCAGATCAAATATCTACAGAGAAACCTGTGGTTTGGGTGGTTTATTCTGTGTGACTTCTTGGTTGACTAATATTTCCATATAATGTAAATATTTTTAAAAATATAAAGGTAACACTGTGGACCCCTTCCTACAAAGATGACACGGCAATCACTACTGGTGCACGTTAATACTTTAAAGATTTGGGCACAGTGGACAGTAACCTCCGACCCGAGGTTCCTTCTAAGCTGAAAGAAGTAGACAGAGTCTCAGGTCCGGCCGGTCCAGGACGAGTGGTTCGTTCACTGTTCACATGGAAGAACACTGGAATATTACCTTTAAGGAAATAAATTTTTTAAATATGCTTCTACGTATTTAATACTACATACATTATTGTTTATATGAGCTTGGTTTTGCAGAATTAAATCAGAGGCTTCTACAACATTGTTTATTTATGTTGTAGCAGAGTTAGCTATACATAAACATTGTTCTTATGTTAAAATTAACACTATGTGTTCAATTTCCTTACGGGCTTCGGAGAGTTGCCATCTTCCTTACATGGAGTTGCATTTGCTATTTTAATTATACAACCTGAGGTAAAAATGTAATAACTAAAGGGAGATGAATCTCACTGTGGCTAGACGTACACACAGCTACACATGCACATGGATGGACGTCGTGTACGCAGACACACGGAGATGTGCGTCTACACCCTCGTGCGCAGATGCGGGCGCACACACGCGTGTGGGATATACACGCATGACGTACACATGAGACAGGAGAGAAAGGCCAGCAAACACGCATGAAAAACAAATATCAACACCAGTCTTCAAAAATGGGGATTTTTTTGTGTGTGTGTGTTAGGAGATATATATTACTTGATGCCGAGCTAACTAGAAAGTGTCTTTTTGTTGCTGTATTAATTGAATTAAACTCTACAACACTGCACATTTTTCTGCATACACGTTTATGAAACCAGATTCCACCAGATATAACTTTAATTACAAAACTCAATCTAGTCATCTGATTTAACTTGGAGACTAAATTGCAGGAGGGAGTACATCCTGCCAGATTATTATTTAATTAAAAGGATTTTAAAGGAATCCAGAAATTCTGCTTGAAAATACAGAAAAACAATCATGGAGGCAGGAGTCTCATGGCTATTTTTGAATTTTTAAAGTTGCTTTTTCAGATAAGATCATTACAGAAAATTCTCTAATTTCTTACAGTCGCGTGTTATATTGTGTGACCTCTACTTTGAACAGTTTCCCAAAGGAATGTATGGATTTAATGATTAGTTGATTTCTTGTGAAAAGTTGTCATAAGAGAAGCACAGTATGAAGGAAAGATGGAATTCTAATGTAACCTGTTAATATCCCTTTTGCTGCGTGTGAGATATTCTTAGTAATCAGATTAACCTAAAATGAAAGGGTCCGGGTTACAATGAGACTTAGTTAATGCTTTGCTTTAGAAACTATGTAGTCAAGAGTGTTTTTGTACTTGGCAGATAAATTTAGCTACCTTTTTAGTTGTTCCTTATCTTTTCCCCAGAACTTTTCTTCAAAGGACAATGTAATACCACAAGGTATTAGGCAGATGGATTTTATGGTGAATTTCTCATTAAGGTGATATTTTATCGTGGGCCAAATTTTCTCTGTCCTGTATACATTTGGTAACCATCTATGAGTATATGTAGAATGTTCAATTTGCAGAGATTTATATTGATTATGACGATTCATAAAAAATAAGTTTTATGGTCACCTGCAATTATTCCATTATCCTTCCAGACATAATGAATATATATTTTTAGCTAGAAATGTTCTTGGAAATGTAAAATGCATGTCAAGAACTCCAAATTCTAAACTCAGGCAAGGTAATAAAATCCTAAAATGTAATTATCTCATTACTTAGCAGATGACTATGGATTAATTAATCAATGAGAGCCACTTTAAATGCAGTAAATGTAGAGGCTGATTCTCAAATATGATCTAATTCCTAGGGCAGGGACTGGGATCCATTTCTCAGCTCCACTTATGTCAGAGAAGCATATGAGAAACCAGTCTTGCAAAAGAGATCAACTTTGAAACGTTAGACGCCATTTCCCTGGTGCCTGCTGCTCTTCAGCTGACCAGGGCCGTACAGGCGTCACAGTGGTATTCCAAGAGGCGCCTTCTCAGAGCAGCAAAAGCAGGATGAATTTGAACCTAGAGCTGTCCAGTGTAGGTTTCCTCTTCTTAGCATGCTTTTAAGATTTTTTTTTGGTTTTCATTTTGAGCAGCAACCTCAGTGAATGTTGCTTCATCAATATGTTCATGTACACACTAGATATGTTTGTACAGAATATAATTAGACACATAAATCCTTAGATAGATGGATTTTTAAATAGGTTTAGATTTTGATATTGTGTTTCTGCTCTTTTAACTCAAAATTAAGGTTTGAGCTTTAATAGAACTAAATTACTCACCATGCCTTGGCCTGTGCCTTTATTTTAAATACTGCAATCAACTTCCTCATTCATGTACTCATTATTTTGCTTTCCTTGTTTATCTATAATTGAAACATTTAAAGGGACATCCTTGGTTAATTTTATCCAGTTGAGTAAGTGGGATCATTCTCTCCCCATCGGCTTTCTTTTATTTGACTTCATTAACATATACCCTGGTGACTGTCACCAAGGAGTTGTTCAGATTCAGTCTTTCCTGCAAGAACTGTGATGCTGATTATGATGTGATTTTGTTGGGTTTCAGTTATATAAGCATGACTTTGATTTTGAAAATCATTTCTCTCTTTTACGTATTTCAAGCGTGTTTGCTTTTCTACACATCACTGATTTTATTTAGGCTTTTATTCTTTAAGGACTATATTCAGCTGGTCACTGCAATGGATCCCTTCTATTCAAAGTATTTGTTTGATTTAAAAATCATTGTAAAATTAGCTGAGTATGCCTTCAGCTGGCGTTTCCCCTAAGCTTGTCAGCGCATGGCTGTTACATTCATACATGAGCGTAAGTATTTATCCTAATACACCTTTGGCTGACATCTTTAAACATTTCCATTATGTTTCAGTAAGTGATACTCCAATGCAGTACACACTTTTTAAAATCTTTTTTTCACTGGATATTTTGGTGATTGAAAGCACTGGATGCATGTTACATGACGGATAAGAATAGCAAAAACGAAAGGAAGACAGTCCCAGCGGTGTGCTCATGCCAGACTAAGACACTGGAACAAAGAGAAAAACACCAATGTTTCCTAAGACACACTCACTACCTTCCCTTGATTTTTTCTCTCCTCCCCTCAACCATGGAAAGCCGTGTTTTTAAGTCATGGGTAGTCAACCTGCTCTTTCCTGCAGGCGTGAGAAATTGCAACGGGAAGCAGGCAGGGCAGAGCCCCGCCGGGCGTGAGAAAAGTCACCCACAGACCACGGCAGAAACTCACAGCCGAATACGATTTGCCAAATAGGAAGGAAGTCGGTTTATACATTTCAGTTTTGGGCTATTTTTTGTGGTACTGTATATTTGCAGAAGTTTAAGTGGAAAGTTTGTACTTCTATTGTATAATTAAGTTTTAATACTCTAGCCCAACAAAATATCATTATATCATGGGCATTGCAGCCTTTGTTTTTTTTTCTTTAGTCACTTCAATATCTAGTCCTATGCTGTATCTCAGCCTGTCTAAGTGACATTTGGGAACATTTTCCAACTGATCTGTTACATGGTGTATATGCTATGTTCTTTTAGTGTGCAAATTGAAAGTACAATAGATTTGTCCACAGAGGTGTTTCTGCACAGTGCCCCTACCTATTTGAAAACATGCTTGCCCAAAACACTGTGAAACGGTTACAAAAATTTGTACAAATTTGATTCTTTCTAAAAAGAACAAGTGACTTTCTTTACATAAACATATAAAAAAACGTGCTTCTATATCTGGATCTAAATAAGACATCTAAGAGTATAGTGGTGATAATTTCCTTACTGACCAAAAACTGCCAGAGCGTGATAGGGGCTATGTGCTGTCAAAAATACGCCGCTTATAACAGACTGAGGTGTGGAGTCAGTGAATCTGCATCCAGAGTCTAGCAGGCTCACTATCAGAGAGAATTTCAAGTTAACATACTCAACTTTATCATAGTTGATGAGTTAGTAAATTTAAAAAATGATTTTATATGTATGACATAAAAATCTTTGTAAAATGCGCAAGTGCAATAATTTAAAGAGGTCTTAACTTTGCATTTATAAATTATAAATATTGTACATGTGTGTAATTTTTCACGTATTCATTTGCAGTCTTTGTATTTAAAAAAAACATTTACTGTTATGTTTGTATAATAGAACAGTAGCCATTTATTATAACCCTAAACAAGTTGTAAATAAATTCATAATTCAAACAGCCAGTATATATGCATATATGGGTGTTATATTGCAAAATCTTTGTCTTACTTACATTCTTAGCACAGCAAGAATTCTTTTGTCAATATGTAATTACACATATAAAGTATATATATGTATCATACATGAAATATATAGAGAAATGTTCATACTTTTAATGGATATCCTTTGGTGTGAATAATTGAATACAGAGTTTTTAAAATATGATCTTTCACGTCTATCATTTGCTCTCATTTGTGGGGAAGGTAAGAGACGCTACATGAAAGCTCATTGAGTACACCCCAGGCCTTGATTGCCCAGAAGATGCCCAGTTAGCATCGAAGTACCGTGTTTTGTTTGCTACAGACATTTTCTACAGAAAGGACAACACAACATAAAATGTTAAATTTTATGAGATGATTTACTGCTTCCATTGTGTAATTATAAAGGTCAAAGGCTGTCTGGGGAGACAGTGGATTAGTAGGGCAGTTGCTTTGGACCGGGAAGCCAGTCTGTTCCCTGGACAGCCCAGGCCCTGTCCCCGGGAGCACATCCTTGGGAAGAGAGAAGGGCTGTGCAGGGAACAGGAGGTGTGGTGCTCAGGCGGATATGTTGGGATTCCTTCTGGGATAGTAGGAACAATTTCTGGGGTAAAACCTCTAACGTCTGTACACAATCATAAGCATACTCATGGTTTTATCTTAAAAAACTCTGCTTAAAGAAACTTGATTTTGGCTATCTCTGCTTGCCATCTGATGGGCAGACTAATGATAAGTATTTAAGACTAAAAAGTTAAAGTTCATTTTATCCCCAGATCCTCCCTATGTTTAATACTAGAACTAAATTTGGGAGTAAAAAAAAAAAAAAAAAAGCTTACTGGAATAAATGCTAGCTACACTGTTAAATGTAAGTGTCCCAGCCTTGTGACTTGAGGAGCCCTCAAAATGGGACTCTTTCTTAATACCAAATTCTTACTAATAGAGTGCCTTTCAAATGAATAGCACTCTATACCAGGACTGACAATCATGTCGCAAACTCGTCTTAACCTTTTCTGAGAATTACATTAACACCAGGGAGACTGAACAGTGTCTGGCGAGGTAGACCCAGGCAGCATCGGGGTTGGCTCTGTTCCCCAGGGACAGTGAATTTCTTTGCCTCTTATCACTTTGAGCTTCCCTTTGAGCAGGTCCCATGGACCCAGTTACAGAATTTGACAATCGTGACATTTTCAACTCTTCTGGCTTCATTCCTTACACCCGTACACTCACAAACAAATGACAAACAAAACACAAAAGAATTAAAAACCTAATAACAATTTCAACTATCTCTCCTATCTCTAGCTACCACTTGACCTCCATGTCAGGCTGCAGTTCTGTTTTGGAAAGAGTTGCCTGTACTTCAGACACCTGGATACCTGTGCCAAGATTTCGCTTCCTCTGACTTTTTGTCACCTCATCTGGGAGGGTTCAGTCAGAAAATAATGGTCCCCAAAGAGGTCCACTTCTTAATCACCAGAACTGATAAAGATGTGAGGTGACCAGGTGATTAAGGCGGCAGACAGAATTAAGGTTGCCAATCTGCTGGCTTTAAGATAGAAAGGTTGTCCCCCCTCCTCACCACTATTCCCAGCCTCCTGTACAGCCTGGATTATTCGTATGGGTCCGATGCAATCACAGGGGTCCTTGTATGTGGGAAAGGGAGACTGGAGAGTGTCTGTGCTGGGGGAAAGCCTTGACCAGCCTCTGTTTCCAAGGGCCAAGAGTGCAGGCGGCTCTGGAAGCTGGCAAAGGCAAGTAAGGGGCTTATTGGCTAGAGTGTCCAGAAAGAAGGAGCCTGCAGACACCTTGGGTTCATGCAGTGAAACCCACCTCAGGCTGCTGTTGGAGGGTAAGACATCAGTATTGTTTTAAGCCACTAAATTTGTAGTTATTTTTAAGAGCAGGCACAGGAAACCAGTAGAGAGTCTTTCCCCGATCCTCTTGCTAAGACTCGCCACTGCATTTAAAAAGTCTTACTACCACACCTCATTCTTTTTCATTTGCGGCTTAATCATAGATTTTCCTTTTCTCTTGATGGCAGCCTTATCTTTGCAAAAATCAGGGAAGTATATTAACGTTCCGTTCCGTTTGATGACACTATTTGGCAGTGGAGAGGCAGACAGGCACCCTGGGTACACCGGGGTTTGTGGACATTGGCACAACCCCTTTGGAGGACAATGTGGCCAGCTTTGTCAACATTACCTGGCTGGGCAAGGGGACCCCAGGCGTGCAGCCAGTGTGCTTCCCCAGGGATCCAGCAGGGGGCATCCCCGAGCCCACAGGCAGTCTGGGGGCCAAGGAGTTTGCAGCACTGCCCTGGCCGAGCCAGGTGGCTTTCATATGCGTGTGGGATGCTCCCCAAGACACGTTTTCAAGAGAAGAAAGGTAAGTGGATGTGGAAGTATCGCGTGGTCCTTGTGTAAGAGAAAAGACCAGGAGATCGCGTGAATTTTTTTGTCTGCAAGCACCGCCTGCCGGAAGTTACTGGAGAAACTTGTCAAACAGCTTGTCTGGGAGGACAGTGACCAGAGGGGGGACCCCTGCAGGGGACTGGCACAGCTCACCCTGGAAAATCCCACCTTCCATCCTCAAGAATCCCAAATCATTTTTACAGCTGAAAAAAGTACTGCAGTTGAGCATTTGGAAACAAGCACCGACGAGTAATAAACACCACTTGACAGAAAGGCAGTTTTCCGTTTTATTTTCTGAAGGAGGAGGAGGGGACGTGGTGGGGGGCGGGCGAGGCCATGTCCCTCTCCGGACCGGCCTGCCTTCCGCTCTTGCAGCTGCTTCCTCGCCTGGCCGCACTTTGGGAGTCTTACAGTCATCTTGCCCCCAGATACTACTTTAAAATAAAGTTTTACAACGTAGTCTAGAAAATCACCTTGAGGACATAACAAAGTCTACACACGGGAAGGTCACAGAGGACGGGTCTCAGGAGACCCCACCTCTCTGGGAACGTGGCTCAGCTGGGGCCTGGACCTTAGTTCTGCGGCAGCCGCCAGAACGTGCTGTGCGACGCTCTGCGACCGGATCAGCCTAAGAGGCAGGTGGCAGCCAAGGGCAAGGTCTCGGCGGCCCGGGCTGGGTTCGAACCCGCCAGCTCCAGCGCATGAGGCTGGCGCCCAGGCCGCTGAGCTACAGGCGCCAGGCCAAGGGAAAAGTTTTATTTGTGTTTTGGGGGATGAAAAAACAAGCATGCTAGGTTTGATGGACATGTCCCCGCCAAAAGCAATGGTTGATGATGCAAGAGAGAGACGGAAAGACACAGTAGCCAACGCCCCTTGACAAAGCCGAGAGGGGGAGGGGGAGGGAGGGGAGGGCCGTGCGCAGCGGGAGGTGATTTGACCCTCCGCGCCGCCACCTGCCGGCCACCTGCCGCGTGCAGGTCGCCTCCAGTGGCAGAGCCGGCAGCACCTTCCTCTCCTGAACCATTTTTCATGGGCTGAGTTGTCTTGGAGACACTGGTGCCCTGGCTCCCTGCGGCCTCCTGCCAGGCCCGTCTTTGTCCTTCACTGGAATTTCCCCCGGGGTGCGGGAGGCACAGAGACGCTTAAGAATTGTTGCAGATTCAGTCACCTTTGTGCAACAAACTCTAGTAGCAGAAAGGCAGTAACTGGGAACGTTTATTTTGAGCCAGACCCCTTCCCAGCCTGTTAGTCCTCTGCCATGCTGGCTGTCCCCTCCCGGACCCGCGCTCTCGGGCCCTGGGGCCGCCCACGGAGTCCTCCACCGCCTCCACCACTCACGCCCGCCCTTGGGTTGCTGGGGTCACAACTGCGCTTTACTCCCAAATTGCCTCGTCGAGCGCATTTGTGCACGCTCAGCGACGTGAGGACAGCTGAACTGCTAGTCCCCCTGTTGAAGACGGTGGGATGGAAGGCTAGGTACGAACAAGCCGCCGGCCGAGAGTCCCTGGGGGTCCTCCTGGTTTTCCGCCGGCTGGTTTTAGGATGCGTCAAAGCGCCACCTAGAGAGGAGAAACCGGATCGCAGCCACACTGATGGAAACGCGGCGTTTGCATGCGCAGTTTGCGTGCACGATTTGCACGGTGAGCAGCTGATTCCACATAGAAGTCTGACCTCGTTTCTAAATATCTACATTTTGAAATGTAGAACCCCAATGAAACTTGTATGTCTTGATATTTTTTTCATTTGTTGCAACGATTGTCTCGCGTGGCAAGGATTTTTAAGATATTCAATGGATTTATTGCTATAAAACTCCCTAATCACTTCTCCAAGTACATGTTTCGAATTGAGAAGAAAGATTGTATTTCATATCTGTGATGCTAGTAATGTGAGCAAACTAGAAGTTACTATGCAGGTGTCAGAAGCAATAAATCCAACTTTCTTTGCTAAAAAACAACAACAAAAAACAGAGTCTGGCCTCAAGGAAGACTTGAAACTTTCTGGCAGATCAATTCATTGCACCTATAAGGAAATAATTAAGTATGTTTCTGCCTCCAACACTTTGCTGACATACTTAGCAACAGGAGAGCTTTGGGAGGGTTTGTGAGGCCTGATTTACTTTCTGATCTTTAGCATCTAAGGAGTGGATTGATTACTTTACCGGGATTTGTGTTCTGCCATATAAGGGATGACTTGGGAGAAACCTGAGTCCTGAAGACAAATTATTTTTCTTCTAATATAAATCAAGACTCTAATTCCTGGGGCGGCGCCTGTGGCTCAAGGAGTAGGGCGCCGGTCCCATATGCCGGAGGTGGCGGGTTCAAACCTAGCCCCAGCAAAAAAAAAAAAAAAAAGACTCTAATTCCACGTGAAATGAGCTTAATCCATTTTGTGCCATGGAGCAGGTGTGAGGGCAGCACAGGCTGGAGGGGCGTAGCTCTCGGGGAGCCCAGGCTCATGTGGGAGCCCTCTGGCCTTTAGGGCTCTAGGAGAAAGGTATGGAAACCCATTGTCATCTGCCTGCCTGTCCATGCAGTGTGGAAATGATGGAATATTTTAGAATCTATGAAATAGCCATTTTAACTGAATTCTGAGCAGAAAGGCTCGTTTCTTCATCTCTGATAGTTGGCTGTCAGAAGCCTGGGCTGCCACGCATTTGAGCCACCTCCAACTTTAGCTGCAGGGCCAGGGGCCAGGGCATGTGCTGTCTGGTGGACACTTAGACATCCTTGGTGGGCATTTTTGTGTCAACATTTCTAGTTGTGGTTAAATGTCTAAATACTGAGAACATTGCAGAGAGAAAATCAGTGAGCCCTTTGGTGACCTTTTCCTGGGTTAAATTCAAGCACTCCTGGTCATAGAGGCCCCTAGCAAGTGAGGGCAACTCCGTGCTTTCCAGATTGTTCCCACTTGAAGTATCAGACCAGGATCAATGGCAACACAACAAAACCCAAACCCTGTGCTCCCCAAATCTTTCACTGCCCTGGCAAATGGTCTAATTTCCTTCTCTCAGCTTAGCGAGGTAAGTGCTGGGTGTTCTCAGCTTGCTCATTTCAGAGCTATAAGTAGTGAGGGCTAGTTTCAGAGTTACTCCTAACTACACTCTAATTCTTTCTGCTGGAAAGAAATAGGAATGGAATCTCAGTTTTCGAAGATAGGGCAAGGTTTTACCTCTTTAGCCCCTGGCCACCTGGGAGAGCCTGAGGACAAGCACAGCCTTTGCGGTCTAAAGATGTGAGTTTACACACCTGGAAATTCTACTCCCCGCTGACTGATCCTGCACATCAGATATTTACATTACAATTCATAACAGTAGCAAAATTACAGTTATGAAGTAGCAAAAAAAATAATTTTATGGTTGGGGGTCACCACAGCATGAGGAACTGTACTGAAGGGTCACAGCATTAGGAAGGTTGAGAACTACTGATCTAAGTGGAGACCAGCTAGATTTTGAGCCCTAGGCTTTGGCAAGGAATTAGAAAACAAGGATATTTTGATGTTTTTAAAATCACGAAAAGTGTTTTATTTTAAAAAGTATCAAGCCTTATTTTCTGAAAAGTCAAAAATTAAAAATAATAATAATAATAAAGTAAAACAGCTGAGCAAACATCTTGCACAGCCTATTCAGGAAGGTCTGAGTTATAGAAGAGGGGAGAGTTCAGGGAGGGTGAGTCCCTGGCAAGAGCATGTGACCTGGTGGCTCTGCTGCCAACGTGCAGGGGGAGGGGCATAGAATGTTTGCTGTTTCCACGGGAACAGCCCAGCCCAAGCTGCCAGGTGGGAAGGAGGCGCCATGGCTGAGCACTCGGAGCCTGGGTGTAAGTGGATGTTGAGGTCTTATGTTGGCTTTTGTTATTTGCCTGGCGTTCTATTGCCTAGAAACCAGATTCCCTGAACCAGTCTGAAAAGTGAAGACATTTTCTGGTGTCTGCAGATCAGCTTCAGGGGTGTTAGGGTCAGGGATGGATTGGGGCTTGGGCCTCCTTCTCTGGGAAACCTAACAGTAAAGAAGTACCAAGGTAGGGCGTGTGAGTGTGCACAGCGTGAAGGGCGTGTGTACACGTGTGAGTGTGAGCAGTGGGGGGAGGGGCAGGTTTCTGGCTGCTAGTTTAGAGCATTCTTTTAAAGAGAAATTTTCCGAGGCACGTTGCCCTTCCACCGTCTTCTCTAAAGGACCACAAAACCCAGAGCATTCATGTCCATCGTGTGTGAAGCATGTTCCGTTCTTGGTCTCTCGCTTCATGTAGCTTCATGACCCTGAAGGCTGGGTGTTAACACAGTCTTACGGATGGGAGTCCAGGGGACATAGCCCCAGACCAGGCCATTCGAGTGCAAGGCTGCCGCCCTTCCCACGCCTGCTGTGCCTGAACACTGATCGGATGAAATCTGGGTGGACAGAGATTGCTGGACTGAACTAAACAGTCTGAATTGTAAAATACTGAAACAGAAAATGTATTTTATTGTGTCACAGTGATTTGAGTACTGTTTGTGTGCACGTTAGTGGGCCGCTTGAGAGCTCGGGCCCTGGAGGCAGCTTATCGTATTAGATATAATCACACCAATGTACCTCAGTTTCCTCATCTGTCAGGTGAGCACAGTCACAGCGCCACCTCCTGCGCCGTGGTGAGGGTTCCGTTAGTGCCCCCCACACTAGCTGTGCGGCAGACAGCAGTGCTTAAAGGTCTCTGAGCTTTGGAGGTATATCTTTTTCTTGAATATAAAATGCTTTTTGACTCACTATTGTAACCCACCAGAAGCTGAAGGTTTCACAGGTCAAAATGCACAGGATATCCCTGACCTGGCGAGCATCAGAGCTTGCCTGGCCGGCTTTCAGTGGCGCGGGCTCTGACGTTCACTTCCACTTGGAAAAACCATGCACACAAAGCCTGCTTTTTGACAAAGGGCTGTCTTGTGGAACGCACTGACGACTACACAGGTCCTGAACGCGTGAGTTCTGCTGAGCACTGTCGGCACAAGTGAAGGACCCCAGTCTGTCCGAGCACCGAGGCAGAGGTGTCACTGTGTCCCTGTGGGCTGGGGTTGGGGCTGTGCTGTGCCTGGGTAGCCAATGCAACCTCTCACTCTAAGGCCCATCCTACTGCTCTGACCCCAGCCCCGCATCCCATCCCACTCTTAGGCAAAATGGAAATGTCCTGACTTTATTGTCACTGCTTACAGACGTGGATTAGCTGCAGAGAAGGGGTTGCATGTGGTCTGAGGCCCAGAGAATCCTCCTCCAGCCTCCTGTGCTCAGGGGCTGTGGAGTGAGGGAAACAACTTAGGGGCTGGGGAGAAAGGCTTGTTCAGAAGCCAGTTCTTCCACTTGTCAGCTGTCTGGACCTGACCTGGTCACAGGAGGTCTCTCAGCATCCCTGTTTGACACCTGGGCTGACACCAGGCTGAAACCACATTGGGGAGTGATGGAGAGGAGAGGGTGAAGCTGCAGGCCTTTTGTCTCTCCCCGGACACAGTGTCCCACAAAGAAACCGCTGTCCTCATGGTGGAAAACACACCAGAGGGGCAATCTGGGCTGACCTGAGTTCTCTGAGTATTTAGTAAGGAATGCTTGGTGCTGCAGATCTTTCACAAAAACAGCTGTCATTTATGAGGTGTCTCTTCTATGCCATGTGCCTGTTTGCCAAAAGTGATTCCATTTGGCTGCCAGTCTACCATTTTGTGAGATGTTTTTTTTTCTGATTTTGCAGAGGAAGAAACTAAGGTTCAGAGAGATATTTTCATTCCCACATAGTTTGGAAACTGACTCAAAAGACCAAGTTTCCCTGATTTTTTTATGTCCTCAGCCACGTGCTGGAACAGAGCTCTGCCCAGGGCACGTGCGAGGCCCGGCCCTCATGTGGGGGGTGTTGGGGTCCCCTCCACACAGCTGCAGACTTCTGTCTGTGGGGATGGGCAGGAGGAGTGAACGGCCCATCAGTTGTTGAAGGATTTGGTCAGGGAGTCCTCAGACATTTCAGAGTTGAAAAACCAACGTGTGAAGGACATCAGGGAAACAGCTTTAAGCATCCTCACTTAGAGTTATAATTCAGACTTTTCTTCTAGAACCTTTGCTAATATTATCAGAAATACCCTGTCAAAGTACAGCACTCCACACTCCCTCCCGCTGGTGGAGAGGGCTGGGGCTTTCTGATGGGACACACCCTCTGGCCCTGTGGGTCCTGGGCCACAAGCGCCTTTGCCCTGCTGTGGGCGCGACTCGTAAGGGCGAGGCCAGGTGCTGCCTTCCTTTCTTTGCTGTGGCCCCCCGGGATGTGGGATATGCCTGCTGAGCATGTGATGCAGCTGCGTGCTGTGGAACTGGGAGAAGAGTTTAACAGACTTGTCTCTCCTGAGCAGTTTACCTCAAATGGAAGCAGTGCGAGACCCCCGGGGTGAGGACCTTGTGCAATCTGAGGAGACTGCTGGACAAAATTCAGAGAGGTTACAGAGATGACATCTACCCCTACACCTCGGGCCATCTGAATCCCAACAAGCTCTACAGGCCTCCTGAGACAATCTTGTACCACTGGTCCAGTGCCCATCGGCCAAAGCTGGCCGACGTCCTCAAGGCGAGAAGGCCATCCCCGGAGAAGACTGCCAGGCAGATGAAAGAGGCTCTGGTCCACTTCACCATCAACACAGCTCTGGTTCCAGATGATGCCCAGGGCGCGCAGCTCCTCAGCTATCAGGCAGATGTTTCCCACCCTTCAGAAGAGGATTTCACTAAGAGAAGGGTTCCAAAAGAAGAGGAAGAGGAGATGAGTGAGGGCTCCCCAGATCGGAGGAAGAGGGAGGAGCTCAGAGTGCCCGACCTGCAGGTGCTCAGGTACAAGGCAGCCGGCTCCAGCCGTGAGTGTGCCCTGTCACCCCCGGGCAGGGACCAGTACCACTATGTCAGCTCCTACTTAGCTGGAATAACAAAAGCAGACAGGTACAAGAAGTTCTTGAGTTTCCAAAAAGAAGTTCTTGCCAAGCACGATCTCCTGAGGAATGATTTCAAGGGGAGCAAGGCGGCTGAGTGCCATGAGAGAAAGCTGCACCAGGTGAGGAGGGTGTGTCCAGGTGGGGGGGAATGCATCCCAGGTGAGCAGGGTGTGTCCCAGGTGGGGGGGACGCATCCCAGGTGAGCAAGGTGTGTCCAGGTGAGGGGGAGGCATCCCAGGTGAGCAGGGTGTGTCCAGATGAGGGGGACACATCCCAGGTGAGGAGGGTGTGTCCCAGGTGGGGAGGATGCATCCCAGGTGAGCAAGGTGTGTCCAGGTGAGGGGGACACATCCCAGGTGAGCAGGGTGTGTCCAGGTGAGGGGGACACATCCCAGGTGAGCAGGGTGTGTCCAGGTGAGGGGGACGCATCCCAGGTGAGGAGGGTGTATCTAGGTGAGGGGGACGCATCCCAGGTGAGCAGGGTGTGTCCAGGTGAGGGGGACGCATCCCAGGTGAGTAGGGTGTGTTCAGATGAGGGGGACGCATCCCAGGTGAGGGGGCGTGTCCCAAGTGGGGGGTGCATCCTAGTGCAGGGGGTGTGTCCCAGGTGAGGGTGAGGGGGACTCATCCTAGGGCTGTCCACACACCTGGGCTGCTGCAAGGAACCCAGCCCCTTGGGGCGCCCAGTTTGCTTGTCCAGGTGGACTGGAACAGAGCAGCCAGGTGGGAGGTATTTCACATGATCAGGTCAGGTAACTGGGAGAAATGACAGAGCCTGCATGTGGAAACTGGTAAAGGGGGAAGTTCATGATGAAAATCATCAGAGGCTACAGAGCAGAGATGGTGAACAAAACGTTGGTGGGAAAAAACAGAAGGGTCTGAGAAGGGGTTTGCTACATAATGTGAAAGAAAAAGAACGTGAGTGTGGGGTGAGAGCTGCGTGGGGAGAGTGGTGGGGAGCTCAGCCCAGGGACCAGCTGTGTCTGTGCCACGGCCCAGCGGGCCAGAGTGAGGGACTGAGCTTCTGGGGACAGCCGAGGGCTGAGCAGCCCACGTTCACGGAGACATTACCACAGGTGGGGCCGATGCTGAGCATCAAAGAAAATAACTCTACCTGGGGAAACGCCCACACCTGGAGACTGGGAGATGAGGCTGGGAGGAGAGAGAAACGGGTGGGGGCAATCATGGAGGCAGGGTGAAGCCCTGAGCACAGGGTGAAGGGCAGGAGGAAGGGAGTAAATTAAGGCTGGGGGGGAATTCCCGGGTGACCAGGTGCTGAAAGACTCGGCAGGGGACGGCATCAGGGTCGCCTTGGTCTGCCGCCTGCTCTGCTGAGACCAGTCCTCTGGGTGATGGCAGCCATGTCCCTCCAGTTCCTGACCCTAAGAAACGCTGTTCTGAAGGGAGAACGGAGATGCCCTAAGTGGGCAGGTGCTGTTTCCCCCAGGAGCTGCAGAGGGTCTGCATGTGCGACCCCCAGGAGTTCAATAGGCTGCAGGTCTTCGGAGATGTCTTTGAGGATATCTGCAACAGTTCTTTGATATTTGGTGATCTCCTGAGGGAAGTTAAGGTAAGAAACACATCTCTTCTGCACAGCCACGAGAACCAGGTGTGAGGCTCTGCATACATGAATAATCTCAGTGTCCCAGAAATTCTGCCAAGTCCCAGGGTCCCTTCGTACAGATGAGGATGACCACTCACAGAAACTGCAGGTGACCCGCCTGCGGCCAGAGGAATTACGAGAGGGCAGTGTGGAGTAACCACCCCATTCGCTTTCCCCTAAGCCCATGCTTTCCTGTTAGAGCTTCCTAATTACATGTAACCTTCTATAAATTGAACATATGTTACATATAAGCTTTTGTAGTTATATATATGTAATATTATATGAGTCCTTATGGAATTATAGGTTTTTTGTAGTTTTATGATGGAAATAATCTTCATATGGAAGCTGAGTTTAAATAAGATTGTTTAAAGATCATGCTGTTGTCTAATTTTCCTAATGGGAAGGAATTGTAGGATAATATTTATGAAGGCTGCAAGGATGTCTTTCTGCAGCACTGGCATTCACACCAACAGGAATACTTAACGACAGCCTGTGCCCCAGATGCCCTCCATCCTGGGTGGCTCATCTCTGGCGGGTCCGTGGGCTCTACGTACACAGAACCTCTACACGCCAGGAGGGACTCTGTCATCTGCCAGTGTACAGGGCGATTAACAGTTACCACGCAGGGCTGCTTCAGAGATGGTGCAGTTTTACAGCTGTCAGTGTGTGTGCTGTTTAATACGCTGTAGGAACATTTTATATAGTGGTATTTTAAAATCTAAACTGTCATTCTTATTTGCATACACAAAAAACTCACCGTGTGATCTCTTAGTCCAGATTTTCTGTTTTATGCAGGATGAATATGAGCTCTACATGGCGATTCTTCTGGGCTCCCGCCCCACGGCACAGTATAAGGTGACGGTTGTGAAGAACTCAAATAGAGCCTTTTTTAAATTCAAGGCTTCATTATTTCATGAAGAGAGAAAAACATTGAATCCA
The DNA here is from genome assembly GCF_027406575.1 of Nycticebus coucang. NCBI lineage: Eukaryota > Metazoa > Chordata > Mammalia > Primates > Lorisidae > Nycticebus > Nycticebus coucang. The sequence goes on along the minus strand of NC_069784.1, from coordinate 138,760,536 downwards.
AAAAGCCCTATTGGTGCCTTCATAATTTAGAATAGTCAATATTTTTTATAAGGCATGGGCTTTACTCTAGTTGAAGGACAATTATCGATCAATTTACATTCCCAAACTAATCCACTGATGCAATCATCCACATACGATGTATATGAGGTTTGGGAACATAAATAGGGCCATGTCAGTCATTACCGCAGCATAAAACTACCTTCTCTTCATTTCCCTGTGGACGTCTTCCTGGGTGTGCCCTCCAAGGTTGTGTTAAACATGCAGCTGTTCTGGTAAGAAAATGTGCGGCAGGAATAATTTTTTATCACTTATAAAAACTAGGAGAATCTAACACTGTAGATAAGATGAATTTGGCACTTTCAATTCAATAAAGTTTAAAGATGTTATCTTATAAAATAGAAATAATTATTTCATATATGAAAAAAAATCACAGCATCCCAAAGTCAGTTTCATCTTCTCCACCCAGGATCATACATAGGCATCATTTTGTTTGTTCTGAGCCTTTTCATGGAGCAGAAGAGTAAGCTTTTGTTTTTATAGGAACAAGCAAAGTCTCCAATGGGAGATCTACCCTGCTCCTGACCTTCTGAGGTTGAGTTCAAAAGTCATGTATCTCAGTCACACATCAGAATGAAAGGTTCCCAGGCCAGGATGGCTCCAGGCAGCCCTTCGCCCGGGGCCCAGAGGTCTTTGTTGCTCTGAAGTTGAGCTCAGCCTTTCCTTCTAGTCATGGGTCTTCACTCTGCTGCTAACATTTCTCACTGACTTATAATAATGCACCTTTATTCAGTATGTCTCCCTCCCGCACAAACCAACAATAAAACTTTCCCACCATTTTTTAAATTTCTTGAAGAAATAAAAATCTCAAAATAGTGAAAAACATTTATCACCTAGAGCAGCGGTTCTCAACCTGTGGGAGCTGTATTAAAGGGCCATGGCATTAGGAAGGTTGAGAACCACTGACCTAGAGCTTCACCTGATTAGCCACCCCTCCCCCAAGCTCCCTCTCTCTCTAGAATCCTCCTAGTTTACCTGTTTTACTAGAATGTATGTTTTAACCCAAGGCAGCTGGAACAAATATTGATAACAGAAGGGAAAGTTCTCTCCCCTTCCCCGAGTGTCTCGTCTCACCCTTCCTGTACCTGGTCTTGTCTAGACGCTTCTGGCTGAAGCTGAAGGGCTGGAGAACAGGACCACAAAGTTGGAGGATGTGGGGCAGGTGCGGGAAGAGTTGCAGGTTCTCGTGAGAGCCACCAAGGCAGCCCTGGATCGGAATGACAAGTGAGGCATGGGTTCATCTGTGTTTGGATTTTTTCTATTTATTCATTACTCATTTATTCTTGAGACAGAGTCTCATTCTATCACCTGGGTGGAGTGCCATGACATCATAGCTCACAGGAGCCTCAAACTTTTAGGTTCAAGCAATCCTCTTGCCTCAGCCTCCCAAGCAGCTGGGACTACAGGTGCCCATCCCACTCCCCAGCTATTTTTTCTCTTTTTGGTAGAGACAGGGGTCTCACTTTTGCTCAGGCTGGTCTTGAACTCCTGAGCTCAAGTTGTCCACTGGCCTTGGCCTCCCAGAGTACTGAGATTATAGGTATGAGCCACAGTGCCCAGCCTGGAGTATATTTGTTTAAAAGCCCCTTAGAAGGACGTGATAAGCACAGAACTGTGTTCCACTCTGCACTGCTGGGTGTGCCGTGCCATCTTTCCGAGTACCACTCCTGGCATCGGTCATCTCTGTGGAAGTACAGTGTTTCTCTGGGTGGGATTTGGGGGCTGATCTCCTTTCTCTTTGGTGCCCCCCAGAAGATGTGTTGATAGGTGAGAGGGCTGCAGATTCGAGATGTCTTGTAGGAATACCCTTATTATCTTGGGGGAGGCTGAGGCAAGCGGATTACTTGAGCCTAGGAGTTTGAGGTTGCTGTGAGTTATGATCCACAGCTCTCTACCCCCAGCGACAGGGTGAGACTGTAATACGGTCTTCTAGGGTCCAATCACAATTGAATAGGACATACTGTTTGCGAGAAATTTTTTTTTTTAAATAAAGCCAATCTGCTACATATATACATATTAGGAAATAAACAGGAGAAAAGATAATTAATTAAAGACTTTAATTAATTTAGATTTTTAAAAGTTAATTTAAGGCTTTAATTTTCTTAAAACCTTGAGAAAACAAAACCAAAAAACCAGAATTGCCTTCAGTGTAAGTTGAAGTCAGAAAGCCCCGCTGAGTTTTGCTGTGATTTGGCCTTGGGGTCTCTCCCGAGGACAGCATCACACTCCAGCCATGTCCTGGCCAGACTCCAGGCCACTTGGTAGTGGCCGTTCACAGTGTGTCTTTCATGGGGCACTTTCTTATCCCGGACCTGGGCTGTGGACCTGATACCTAAGTGTCCAACTTGTGAGCAGGTGTCCCTCTTAGAAGATACCCGGCTTTACTAGGAGATGCCCCGTGGCCATTGTCTGACCTGGACCCAGTTTATTCTTAGCCCTATAGCCCCTCTCTTGGGGAGCCCTGACCGTGATGAAGTTAGGTTCGAGTGTCTTGCTCGAGTGAGGTGCACAGCACCTGGAGCAACAGAAGTCTGAGAGAAGAGAATGACGCCCCCTCCCAGGGTCAGCAGGAAAGGGAAGGCCCAGGACACACTCACCGACCAGAGGGGGTGGGCTGTGCACCAGGCCTTCACCTGGACGCAGGGTCCTACCTGAGGGAGCCCACAGGGAATTCTAACTGGGGCTTATGACAAGTGGGCATGGGTTCTGTGGAGTCACACTGTGAGTGAGGGCAGTCACTTCACCAGGCACAGCTGCACAGCCCATGCAGGGCAAGGGGTCAGTGTGTGTGTCCAGTGTACTGTGTCTAGCTGTCCTGTAGGAGGTGATCACCAGGAAGTGGATGCTAAGGCAGCTGTGTCAGGGCAACTTAAAGTCATCAGAATTCGTTAGAGAAGCACCCAAAGTTCAAAGTACCCGCCAATAGAAAAGGAGACACCAAGTGCCAGTGAACCATCGCCCACGTTTCTGCTTTGAACCTTTGTGAGCGAAGGAGAGGTTTGGGGAGAAGTTCAGGGCCGAGAGGACAGGAGGGCTGGAGCTGCCCCCAAACCACCCGAGCCTGGAGGCTGCTTGATTAGCTGGTGGTGGAGCAGGGTGCTGGCTGCGGGAAGTGCCGGTACACAGAGGAGGATGCGCCTGATGTGGCCGCCAGGTGGTGAGAAGAGGCTGGGCGAAGGAGCAGCATCTTTGGAAAGTTCAAGAAGCCAAAGAGAAGCCAGAAAGGAAAAGTTAGAATCCTATAAACCAAGAAAGTCAAGTGCACTCAACTCTTTTGCATATGGTCCTCTTTTCCCCTCCAAGCTGTCCAATAATAACAAAACCAATTAAAATAATAATAAAAACACAATATATCAACAATTAAAAAAGCACAACTCACTACACTGACAGAAAAGATACCTCTTAAATAGGAATCTCACACGCTACCCCAAATAATAACTAGTCCTGCCCGCAGAAATGCAGAGGTGTAAACAAGCTTTCTCTATGCAAACTACCACAGAAAGAAAAATTTAGTGTCTGAAAATCCCTGCCGTACCAAACACAGTTAACACGTTGAAGAAGATGAAAGCTGTGACACAGCCGTCCAACCTGGATCGTGTGTTCTCAAGGAAGCACTTCAGGATCGTGAACACAACTTTGGGTCAAAAATCTATAAACTAAGATTGCTATGAAATCTATGGCAACAAAAAAGGGAAGAAACAAGATTTGGCAACTGAGGAAAGAAATATTTGAAAAAGTCAAAGTTACATCTTAGGTTAAGTAAATTACTAAATTACAACATAGCCAAGGAAGAATAGTTTTTAACAAAAACATAAGGGGGCTTTGGAGAACGGCAGAATATGTTTAAAAGAATGAAAATGACATAAAGCGTTAGAAAGAGCTGCTGAGGTAGAAGAGAGGCAAAGAAAATCAAATTCACATAGAATTAAAGTCCCTGAGGAAGAAAAACAAAACAACATAATAAAACTATAAGTAATATTTAAAGTATAATGTCTGAAAAATTTCTAGAGACTAAACCTTCTGAATATTCATATTCAAAAAGCTGTTATCATTATTAATCCATTGAACTCCCAGTTAGGTTCTTAAAATTAAGGGCCCTAATTCCATCTGTGACACAATGAGCTAATGTGTCTAAAAATCTTAAACTATTCAGCCCTTTGTAGACAAGTGACATTAAGTTATTTTTGGTATTGGTATTTTTTAAGCAAATCAGTGTTTTCTGTGTACGTGTGTGTGTACATAGTATTGATTCAAACACCTGCTAGATTTATTTTTTTTCTCTCTTTAAATCTATTAGAAATAAGGTGGTTGATTTAATTTACATTGAATCAAGAAGAGGATACTAAGAAGTTTTTTTTTCCTTTTAAAATTCATTGTATTTTATTTTTAGTTCAAACATATTGGAATTTGTAAACTGTGTCTATGGGATGGATTCAGAATGTGCAGGGAACTTGCAAAGTATATTCTAGCATCAGTAAGATCTTGCCATAGGCCTCGATGTGTGGTTTGCCTTTGAGTGTACGATGCTACTGATTTTTGTTTTTTGCTTTTATCCCCCTCTTTTCTTTTTAGCAATTCAAGTCACAAGATAATATCAATAAACACTATAGGAAATAATTTACTTTACCTTAGGTGGTTCATGCAGCCTTGGTAAAAAAATATTGCTCTACTTGTCTAACTTGACTGATTGGGCTGTCACTTTGTAGGCACCTTCAGATGACATTTTTGTGTTAGAAAGTAAGAAGATGGGGTTTTATTTGTTAGTTAAAAGAAAGACTGTGGTGAAAACTGGTCAAAAAAAAAGCTGTCCTAACCTGTCATTATTTTTTATGAACAAACTGTAGCCTCAGAGATGAGTTGGAAGCTGAGCTGGAGCTGCTGCGGGCTGCTAAGGAGAAATCAGGCAGGTGACGTGTGGTGACGTGTGGTGACGTGGGGTGACGTGTGGTGACGTGTGGTGTTCTTCCCACTCACTCTTTGCTGTGACCTTTGTGGGAAGAATCTTCAAACCTGTCCCTCCTCTGTATAACTTCCTTCTGTTAGTTTTTTGAAAGGGGTTTTCACTAAGGTGATTAAATTTTATTCATTTGTTTTCTTTCCATCAAGTTCATTTATTTTTATTTTTTATTAAATCATAGCTGTGTACATTGATATAATCATGGGGCATCATTCCCTAGCTTCACAGACTGTTTACCAAGCTTCACATATACCCTTGTAAGATGCACCGCTGGTGTAATCCCACCAATCCCCTTCCTTCTATCCATCAAGTTCTTTAGAAACAAGTTGTTCTCATTTAATCCAAAGCTGTTTCAATGAGATACTTTAAAGACACAGGACAGAGTTGATCTCTTCAGGGTTAAGAATCTTAGCCCAGTTTCTATGCCATTGGGGACCTCTGCTATGTACTTTCTCTGTGTTCAAGTGATACAACAAGGTGCACACTGTTTTATTATTTTCTTAAGAGCTTTGTGGTTTTTAGTGGAACATTGAATTAATTCAAGACCTTATGTAGAGAGAATTATGTGAAGTTTTGACCAAGACATTTAGAATAGATCCTAAGAAAACTGCTCAAATGATACAAATATGTGAATGATCTCATGAGCAATCACTGAAGGACTCAAAGTTTATCGTAAAGAAAATGTCTCAAAGTAGATTTCAGAGGGGCAGGGTGAGTCTTCTTGGCACACGGTGGAGCTGTGTCCTCTGTGGTCTCCAGGTTATGCTGTGGAGGACACTGTCCATTCTGAGTCTCAGAACCTTTGCATTTGCCTTCCTACCTTAAAGAAGTAAGCTCTCACGGACACCAGTGTATCTCCAGGCTGGCCACAGTTTGGATGCTCCTTGTGCAAACACTGTCCGCTTCTGCCCGTGGCATGTAACTCCACCTCATGTGGCACGTGGGTGGCAGGGGTGCTGCTGGGGCTGTCTGTGGGCTTCCTGGCTCCTTATGTGACTCGGGGTGGGGAGTGTGGATCTTGGGGTCATCTAGACTTGTGCTCCTGAGGCTCTGAGCCTTGGGTTTCTGCTGCTTTTTGCAAGGGAACTACCCTGATGTGATCACCGATAACCTTGTTAGAATGACAGCAACAACTGCCCAGGGCTTTCTTATTCTCCTCCTTTCTCTCCGATCATTGTCTGACTGTGTTTCTCCCCAGGTTAAAGGCTTCAACAGCTTTGGCTGCATCCGCCCCATTTCCTTGCTAGCATCTCTTCTTAATGTCCCGATTCTGTCCTTGGCTCCCTCCCCACTGCCTTCTAGGTGTCTGACTTTCTCAGTCGACCCTAGTCGGGGTCCCGCCCTGGGGCAGGATCTGCTAAGACCTGTCAACCAACTGAAGAAATACAAAGTTAGGAACGACAATACAGAAAGAGACACGAGACAGGGAGTAGAATTTTCAAAGTAGAACTCAGAGGGCCACGGCCGTTTGTGGGGTCTGGCGAGTGGCCCCAAGCACGTCTGTTCCACTCAGCTTTTATTCAAATCTCTTTGTCCAGATGGTAAGCTGAGGGAGGGAGCAAAGGCACCAGCACTTTCCCTGAGTGAGCATATCAGCTCCTATTGTTATTATTATTCACTTTAAGGATCTGAGCAATATTGAGAAATCCGAAACTTGAGCCTTGCATGGGGGAAGCCTCCTATCTGGATTCACACACACAGATTCCTAGGGAGGTGTGAAACTCCCCTAGTTCCCTGTGGAATAAAAGGCCACTGACATTATCTCCTCTGAGGAATCCGTGGGGGAGAGGCATTTTCCTCTCATCACCACCACAGAGGATTTTCCTCTGCCATAAGGGATGTAAGCCTTCCCGCCCAAATCTCAGGGCTTGAGCTGTTCCCTTGGTCTCTGGCCCAGCCAAATGCAAATCTCCACAATGGGTATCTGATTTGTCTGTTTAATGGGCAGAAAATGACCTAGAAGGTGTATCTATTCCAGGTCTTGTCATAACCTCTTTTATGACCATTTACTTCCTCAGAGTGTTCACAACCTCCGTAGGGTATTGGTGTACGCTGTATCCCCAATAGGCCAGAGTTTCAGGAAAGGCTGGAAACTTGTTCAGATAAGAAATTTAGCAATGGTTGGCTTAAAGGTAAACTAGCTGACTTTTCTTTGTTCCGACTCCCTCAGCATACCTTTTTTCCCTTTTGCCTTCCCCTGCCAAGAATGGGGTCTTTGGTCCCCATTCTGCCTGCACTTCAGGTCTCAACATAGTCACACTTCTTTGGCAAGGTCCCTCTTGAGCTTCCCCCACAATGAGGTGCCCTCAACTTTTTGCTCCACTGCCCCTTCTCCTCCCTCACCATCACTTCTGGTAGCTTCTTGCTGGTCTGCACCACGAAAATGCAAACACTGGAAAAGGATTTGGCTTATAATTCACCATTGAACTTTTCCAGCTGGCCCTATGTCTGAAAAAATGATGTGTTCTGCAAATACTTACTGATTATGTCAGTGTTTTTCAACCTTTTTTTATCTCATGGCACACTTGAACACATAGGTAAACTTCTGCAGCACACTTAAATTATGTTGTTCAAAAAAAAAAGAGTAAAGAAAGAACATACTATGCTTTGAACTTCTTTTGAAAATAATTTAATGATCTTTAAAAGTTTTCATGGCACACTTAGCTAAGATCCTCTCACAGCACACCAGTGTGCTGCGGTGCACAGGTTGAAAATGACTGGATTATATGAATGAATTAAAGGATGAATACTCTCATCTTTAGATTATTTTTATTGGCATGCTTGGACTTTGAGTTACATTATACTTTATAGTTATGTAGAGTGTCACATATATAGTATTGTAATAATATACAGTGTTATTAATGAAAGATGAGATACTAGGCATAATAATATTTTGCTTTAAAAAATATTTCCAGAATCATCTGGGAAAGACGCAAATGATGAGGACCGCCTTACTCTTATTGAGAAAGTTAAAAAGAAGAGGTGTGAAATACTTGATAAGTGGGATGAAATACAAGCTCTTGAAAAAGAAATTAAAACAACTTTGATTCATACAGCAATTTCAGATATCACTGAGAATAGGATTAAAAGCATAGAGGTATGCAATCTATTTATTTAGCTGTTTACATTGTTCTTTTGTTTAAAGACCTTGAAACACACATGAAACAACATTTTTTAGTAGGGCATAGGAGATCATAAAATTTGGTCCACATGTATTTTTGTTTCAAATTGCTTGCAGTAATAACTATAAAAATCAGAACATCTATCTAAAAACAAAAACGAAGGTGACAAAAACTTGTTTGGAACTCTGTTCGTGGCCAAAACCTAATTTTTATTTGTGTATAACCTCACTAAACTTGACTCAAACTCTAGTTAGAGAGTTTATAAGTGATATGTGATGATTCTTTTTTCCTGTGGTTATATAGTTGCATACATATTTTTAGCAGTGCTTTCTTAAAGCAGAATTATAATGTTCATAGAAGGATCGTGGCAGTCCAGAGTTTTTTATTTTATTTCTCTCTCTTTTAAAATATTTTTATATTTCCTTCTGTGTATTTTTTTGTATCATTTGCTCTGTTCTTTCTTGCTTTTTATACTAAACAAATGTCTTCAGAAAAATACTAATTTATAGTTGAATTTTAAATAGGAAAAGTAATGATTTATAACTTTAAATATTGTGAGCATGATGTAATTCCGAAGTCATGCAACATTCTTCTTTGACAATTCAAACTTCTTTAAAGAGGGAATAGAAGATTCCTTATGAAGAGTCCATAGCACTAATTCATATTTAGTTCATTAATATTATATTTGGCTACTTAATTAAAATACTAGAAAGACAATAGGATTGCATTTATTATTCTATTATATAATTGGCTACTTGTTCTGGACTTGAAATAGGCCATTTCTAACTAGAGAAAAGCTAATGTATTGAAGATTAACAGTGTACCAGATACTTCTATGAATATTTTAAAAACACTATTTCATATAATTCTCAACAACCATAAGCAATAGCCAATATTATTAAACTTTTAAATTTATTTTGCAAGGAAATGAAATAGACTAAGTAACTTGATTGAGGTCATAGTTAGCAAGGTAGAGTTAGCATTTAAACTCAGTCTAACTTTTTAATTTTTCACTAGGCAGCTTGTTATAATTGCTAATCCTTTTTCAATATTTTTATATCAGAAAGAACAAGTTTTTATGCCACTTACCCATTATTATTTTGTTTACAATTATCTTAAATGTTCTCATTCACACTGTTAATTTTTCAAGTTTCCTTAATAATACTCTTGGTATTTTGATTATACTTACAATGGATTTATACATTCATTTGGGAGGAAGTGACAGCCATACAGTATTTATACTATCATCTAAGATCATTTTATATTTATTTTATTTATTTTTATGCTTTGGTCTTATATAATTTTGTTATTCATTTTTATAACTTTATGGACTGTTATGCATTTTTATGACTTTATGGACTGTTATAAATGGAAATTCAAACGTTTTAAAATTGCAGTTTATAACCGTTATTGCTGATATATATGTGACTTACTGATATTTGTATTTTTATATTGTTTCCAGCCACCTTGACAAATTCTAGTATTAGTTCTGAAAAGTGAAGAGCTCTTCATTTTCTATTTTTTTTTCAACTATCATCTCTTCTAGTTTTTGACCCAGACAGCCAAGATCTTTATTTCTTACTAACTTACCTTCATTTCATGATATGTTTTATTAATCTCTTCTAAAATCATATGCCATTGAGTTCTCTTAAAATTGTCATAGCAACATTTACATAATACTTTTGTCCTGTAAGTATAGAAAAATAGTGGACAAATATTCTTAACCAATTATCTTACTTTTGAAACCATTCCCATTCAGAATGAAGCAATAAAATTTGAAACAGCAAATAGGATTTTAACGAAGAAACTAACAGTAAGTTTTTTTGCGAATTGGTGTTCATTGAGAAAGATACTTCCTCAAGTGCCTGTTTTCCCTGTGCCATAAACCAAATAGGAATATATACAGTCTTTCTCTAAATGATAACTTTGTATAACGCTGGAAATATCCGACTATGCAGACATTAACTGAAAACTAGACAGGCGTAAGCTAATAAATTCATGAAAACAGTAAGAATTCAGTTTTAATGGTTGAATGTGCCGTCAGAGCCAACCATTCTCTAACCCTCTGGACATTAAAATTTAATATAATGGGTTTATTTGTTTACAAAAAATATAATGAACTGGCAAAATATTCTCTCAGAATACATTCCAACAATTTCTTGCTCAGTGGTTTATAGTTCTACTTCTATTGTATATATATATATAGTTCTTTGTTATGTGTGGTATGAATTAGTATGTTTATACTTAATTCTAGAAGTGTCAATCTGTTTGGATTCAATATTGTTGCCATTATACATGAACAGTATCATTACCATTGTATGTGACCAAATCTTTTTCTTTTTTTTTGGACTTACGATGAGTCTTACTATGTTGCCCTTGGTAGAGTGCTATGGTGTCACAGCTCACAGCAACCTTAGACTCTTGGGCTTAAGCAATTCTCTTGCCTCAGCCTCCCAAATAGCTGGGACTTGTGGCACCTGCCACAACACCCAACACCCAGCTATTTTTTTTGTTGCAATCGTCATTGTTGTTTAGCTGTTCAGGGCCAGGTTTGAACCTGCCAGCCTCGGTGTATGTGGCTGGTACTGTAACCACTGTGCTACGGGTGCCAAGCCTATATGTGACCACATTATGGTTAATTCTTTGTAGGTTATTGAAAACCACGTGAAGTACACCATGAAGAAGACCAGTAGGGAGGTACAACAGTAAGTATTAATATTATGATAAAATAGCCAGAAGGATATCAGGCTATTCTCAAGCCCATTCATTCAAAACTAGATTAGGCTAGACAGATACTTGAAGGGTTCACACTCACGAATGTTAACTATTGTTTTTTAAATTTCAGAATGGTACTGGAGTACATTTGTTTGGGTTATGTAATTTGCTTTTGTATATTTTGAGTCAAAGTTTGAAGTGTGCCCTTTAGTCAGAAAGTGTGTGTTGCTCCTGTCAAGTGTGAATTTACCCATCCCTTCCTTTCTCCTCATTCCTACCTGAATTACATTGAATTTTGCTTTCATATGTGTGCACATAAGTGTTGATTGAGTACTTCCTATTTAGTGTTGAGTGCAGGTGGTATTTGATTTTCCATTCTTGTAATACTTTTCTTAGAAGAATAGTCTCCAATTCTATCTAGGTGGTTACGAAAGATACCACACCATCATTTTTATGGCTGAGAAGTATTCCATGGTGTATGTATACCACATTTTATTAATTCACTCACATGTTGTCGGGCACTTGGGTTGTTTCCGCATCTTTATGATTGTGAATGTGCTGCTATAAATGAGTGTATGTGTCTTTTTGATAAAATGTCTTTTACATATTCATATGGCACCCTATTCTTGGCCTAAGAATGCTCAATCCAAGGTTTAAATGTCAATCTGCATGTACTATGTAGTGATAAATAAATTTGTTGGAAAAACCTCTAGAGTTGAGAGTGAATTCTCACTGGTAGGAATCAGGAAAGTGAGGAGGTGTATGGTGTGAATGGCTTTTTCCCCTCAAATTATCAATATATGGCTTTTAATGATGTTAAATCTTTGAAAAACCTTATAGATAAATTATCCTGAATGTTTTAAGTTAAAAAAGTAAGGGGTTGATTTATATTATTATTACTATTTTATTAAATCATAGCTGTGTACATTAATGCAATCATGGGGTATAATGTGCTGGTTTTATATACAATCTGAAATATTTTCATCAAACTGGTTAACATAGCCTTCATGGCACCCTCTTAGTTATTGTGTTAAGACATTTATATTCTACACTTAGTAAATTTTACATGTACCCTTGTAAGATGCACCGTAGGTGTGGTCTCACCAATTACCCTCCCTCCACCCATCCTCCCCCCCATCCCCTCCCCTCTGTCTCCCCTTTCCCCTTTTTCTTGGGCTATAATTGGGTTATAGCTTTCATATGAAAGCTATAAATTAGTTTCATAGTAGGGCTGAGTACATTGGATACTTTTCTTCAATTCTTGAGATACTTTACTAAGAAGAATATGTTCCAGCTCCATCCATGTAAACATGAAAGAGGTAAAGTCTCCATCTTTCTTTAAGGCTGCATAATATTCCATGGTGTACATATACCACAATTTATTAATCCATCGTGGGTTTATGGGCACTTAGACTTCTTCCATGACTTAGCAATTATGAATTGGGCTGTAATAAACATTCTGGTACAAATATCTTTGTTATAATGTGATTTTTGGTCTTCTGGATATATACCTAGTAGAAGAATTGTAAGATCGAATGGCAGGTCTATTTTTAGGTCCCTAAGTGTTCTCCAAACATCTTTCCAAAAGGAATGTATTAGTTTGCATTCCCACCAGCAGGATTTATATTATTTTTTTATGTAAATTTATACTTTACAAAGTTACTTGTCTTAGAGTTGTTACTACAGTTCAATTCTCAGAATTTGGTATAATTGGGAGCAATGGAAAACCATACCATGTATTAAACATGGAAAAACTTGTATGGATCTGCAGCAGAAAGACTTGTAGGTATAAGTGGCTGAGGCCCAGTGATATCACCAGGGAACCAGGCTTCTCTGTCCTCCCTTTCCTGTGTGCCTGGCTTTCCTCCTCAGAGTCTCATCATGGCTGTCAAGTGTCAGATTCGTGTTCCCTGCAGTAAGAAAGGGGAAGGTGAAAGACAGACGGCAAAGAGCTTCTCTTCATAAGGCTTTTTGGTTTTATGGAGAAGGACAGTCCTTTCCAGGTGTCCCATTCACATCTCACTGGCCAGCACTGTATGTCAAGGCCATTCTTAGCTACAAGGATGCTGGGAAATGGAATCTCTCTGGCTTCCCAGTGGAGGGAGTCATGGAAGGCAGTGATTGCAACAGGTGTTGGTGAGGCACACAGGTGGAATCTGTGGTTTCCTATATCATCCTATGTGCCCTCAAACAGAAAATGAACTTTTGGATACAAAATAGAGAAAGCACTTCCCACACCCTTGATGATGAGTGCAAGTTGACCTGAAGTTTTGAAAGCTATAACCCAATTACAACCTAAGAATATGGGGAAGGGGGAAGGGGAGGGGGGTAGGGGATGGGCGGAGGGAGGGTAATTGGTGGGACCACACCTATGGTGCATCTTAAAAGGGTACATGAGAAACTTACTAAATGTAGAATATAAATGTCTTAACACAATAACTAAGAAAATGCCAGGAAGGCTATGTTAACCAGTGTGATGAAAATATGTCAAACGGTCTATAAAACCAGTGTATGGTGCCCCATGATTGCATTAATGTACACAGCTCCTATTTAATACAAAATAATAAAAATAATTAAAAAATAAAATATTCTGTTCATGTTAACTCTGCTGCCACACTGTCCCTGGTCTAAGAATCCTGCAGGGTTTCATCCAGACATTCAGAGACTCTTTCTTGCATTCATGACCAAGACTCTGGAAATATCCTTTAAAACAAAAGTAGGTGGTTGCAAAGTCTTATCTTGCCTGTTTTTGGGTAAATGTGTCCTAAAATAGAAGTTTATTCTAAAATGTTCTTTCATGATTAATGTATTCATCCTAATGTATTGTATTCATCTTTATTTATTTTAAGGGAACTTTGGAAATTTATTGAGAAATTCGTAACATTAGAAGACACAGTAAATAAGTCTCGAGGGACAGAACAAGAGACTGATGAAAATTCCCAACTGCCGTGTACATAGTATGGGTGTTTGCAAAAGTATAAAGTCATAAAGGCACATTTCACTTCATTAGATATTACTCCTAGTAAAATTAATGTGGTATTTGCGTCCCACTCAAGCTACTGAAATAAATGCACACACACGTGTGATTGGTTTTTACTGTGGTACCCATATTCATGACAATATTAGTTCTTAAAATATGATCTGCTTTTTAAAAAAATAACTTTCCACTGTGGAAAATGGTTTGATTATTTGATAAGAATAATTCCACACCGCTGTAATTCAGACCAACTTGTTTATTTGCCATCATAAGTTTATACATATGCACTTAATAAAATAGAATAATGATCTAATTAATGTCCGTGTCATTAAATTATCTTGACTGATGGGAAAGAACACAGAGCTGTGCAGCGGTCACAGCACTAGCATGTGCTTTGTGTTGTGTGTGTCCCAGCTGATTGGGATCCTCATGGCAACTGTTCAACTCGAAACTTCTTTTGGTAAATGCCTCCTTTACCTGCCATCTGCTCTAAGCATCTAGAGCAAATGCATGACAACTATGTACAGGGCTATTCTGAAGATGCAAAGTAAGTGATGTGTGTGAAGATGCAGGATTCAATTTTAATTTGGAACAACGGAGTTGGAGGTGAGAGAGACAGAAAGAGGGAGAGAGAGGCGCAGCTATTCTTCTGTGGATCAGGGCCACTGTTGGGGGACGTGTTCATCACACTTCTGTCTAAGGTCCAACAGCTCTTCCTTTCTGGGGCGTGGCCACTCTGCTTTCAGAAACACAGTGGTGGAAGTTACTCAGAATGTTTACCGTATGTAGAAATGGCCTTTTCTACATTTATTAGATTTTTTTAATTCTACCATATGTAGAAATGGCCCTTTCTACATTTATTTATTTATTTATTATTTTTTTTTTTTGTGGTTTTTGGCCAGGGCTGGGTTTGAACCCGCCACCTCCGGCATATGGGACCGGTGCCCTACTCCTTGAGCCACAGGCGCCTCCCCCCTTTCTACATTTATTAATGTTTATTGAGTTCTCCGTGTTCCAGTTGTTTGTCCATGTCCACCAGAATCCTGGTGAGTAGACATCTTATTTTCATTGTACAGGGAGTGACCTGAAATGTGAAGGGTGAATTGATTTGCTTCAACTACCTTGTAAATGACAGAGCTGGAATCTGAGCCCAGGTTTGGCTGACCCAATTCCTAACCTTGTATGACCAAATCCTGCTATGTCCAACCACATTCATGAATAAGAGAGAGAAAGGAAAATATGTTCGCTCATTCTCAAACAGTGATGTAAAGACCACCAGAACTAAAATCAAACAAAGCAGAATTTATTTGCTTGTCAAACAAGAGACAGGCATTTACTCAAGAGGTTCAGGGAGTCTCCGATTTGAAAGTAAAGAGTTGGATATGGAGGTAAAAGGTATGTGCTGTTCCATACTAAGAGGGCCGAGGCATTATGTTCTGAGTGCATTTATGGTGGGCTTTAGGAAGCTGAAAAATCCCTTTTTTTAATTTGCCATCATTCTGGCTAATGTCACAAAAGCGCTGTCTTCAAAAAATGTGAGGTGGGTTGTGAGAAAGCTCCATCAGGTCTTAGTTTTGCAGCAGGTGCTTTGATATGTGTGTTCCTGAGACTGTTAATTTTTTCCTCTAAAGATACCAAAGCAATCCTGTGTACATTCTTTCATTCATGCAACGTTCTTTAAACCAGCATTCAACTTGCTTCAGATGGTGTGCTAGCTGGGGGCACAGAAATTCGTAAGACATGGTGGTCCCAGTCTTTAGGGAGTTTAGAGTTTGCTGGGCAGACCTCTGGGGAGAAGAACGTTAAGCCTGTAAGACTAAATGTCTGGTGACTCGAACCGTGGCTGCGGCAGGTTTAAGTTGATGTGAACATTTTGGGGTAATTTGGCAACAGTTTGTGTGACTCATTAAATATTCGTGTGTCCCCAACATATCCCAGCCCTTCTTCATTTAAGCAGGACCATGTGACTTGTGTGGGCCGATGTGAGATGGTCCTGATGACAAGTTACAAGGAAGAGGTGAGTTCTGGAAAGACCAGCTTATTTGCAAAAGGAATTTAAAGGGAATAAAGAGAGATTTGGATCTCTCCACGTGAGAAATGCTGATTACTTTGAATCCACAGATTTAAAAAATGAGATTTTTGAATGTTTGTAATCTTCTTAAATGTCAGAAAGAGTAGATTACAGGCGTAGCCTTTCCACCAAAGCCTGGGTGCCTCAAGGAAGGTGTCTTTGAGTTGCGAGTGCGGGGTGGGGCAGTGGGAATGAGCGCAAAGAGAAAGATCTGAGAGCTTCGCTAAGGAAGCTGCGGCCTCACGGAACTGCCTAGAAGCAAATATATTGGAAGTCTACTGAATTTCTGAGGGAGTTTTACTGCAAAGAAAACCAGGAGCTTCGGGTGACAGAGCCTGTGACTGTTCTGAAGGATTACCATGCTTTCTAACATGTGCCAAGCACTTGTCACGTAATAGAAACCGATTTATGCATTTCACTGTGTTCATCCTTTTAATTCTCACATGGCCCTAGGTGGTAGGTTATTGTTATTCTCGTTTTACAGATGAGAAAATGGCTTCTACAAAATGCTTTGTAATTTAAGTCAACTACATTTTGTAAAGTAGTGAATGCAGTAATCTACGGTAAGGCTGTTGTGTGAGTACCATATTTGTCAGTGGTGTAAGAGAAGGGTAAAGACGAACTGAAGTAGTTTACTAGCCACTGTCCGTGAGAGAGCGGGGTCTCTGTGTCTTGGGACGTGTGTCTTAGAAGGTGAAGGGTAAGGATGGCAGTGGTGTCCCAGGTGGAGGGAGCACTATGCGTGAAAGCAGATCACCACTGGCTTGCACAATGGTGATGGTGGGGAGCAGGTGGGTGTGGTAGTGGACTGTGTGTGCTTCTGTGTGTGTCCGTGTGTCTTCTGGTGTGGTGGCACTGGCAGATGAAATGATGCAGTCATAGTAAAGTGGCCCTTTGAAGGGCTTTGAATAGGAAAGAGATAAAATTTGGCATCTTGAAAGATCCTGCTAGCAGCATTACATATATAAGGGAGGTGAGACTGAAGAGGCGGGCATCAGAGACTGGAGTGGTGTCCAGACCGGAGGAGACGAGGGTGTGACATACAGGGGCAGCAGTGGGGATCCAAGGGAGGCTGAGTCCCCTGAGAAGGTGACTGGTGACAGCAGGGGTGCAGGGGTCGGGGACTCGCCGACCTGTGTGACTTAGATGACTTAGATGCTGCTGCCACGCAGGCAAGGGACACAGAGGAGGGGCAGGTTTGGGGGTAAAGACTAGCTCAGTTGGGGACCCTAAAAAGAAGCTTAGAGTCTCTCAGGATTACATTCCTAGGAAGATCTCTGGTAGAGCTGGGGATGTGAATCAGGGGCTGGGAAGAGACAGAAGTCTGAGAATTGCCAGCAGAGAGAATTGCCCATGGAGACTCCGCGGAGGGAGAGTGAAGTGAGCACAGCTGGATCCTGGAGCTGGGCCAGTCCCACCTGCTGTGTATGAGAGTTGCCATCTCACCTCTTTCTAACTACCACTTGTTGGAGTTGTCTCTATAATACTTCATTCATTTGCTCAGGAATGTAAATATACTTTACCAGGGAAACAATCCACACTCACTTGAAAATCGCAAACCACTGAGGTAACTCTCCCGTTTTAGCTGTAAACTCCTTGAAGGGCATATTTTAAAATAACGTTCTATCTCCGTTATGTGTACAATGTGACTCTTATTTTAGTATCTAATGTTATTTACTTTCAAATAAAAGGATAAGATTGATAAAAATATAGGTTAACTTCTCCCAAACTGCTAAAATGTTTTAGCATCACAAAAATGTGAACACTGTGTTCAGTCCATTTAGAGTCTCCTTGGATACCGAACATCTTCTTCGCTCTCCTGGCTGAGTTTTCCGTAGATGGTCAATACAGTGCTCTGTAACAGTTTTTAATTGCTTACTAACTGCCCGTTCACGCCGTGCTCATTTGTTTTATGGGTTGTTCATTTGAAATCTCTGTAGCTGAGCACATGTACATCGTATACCATTTAGGAAATACAGGTCATTTATTTCTATTTGGAATAAGAGCAATTTGGACCTTGGATCCAAGTTTCTTAAGTAATTACAAATCTGTTTCTCTCGCAGTAATACACAGATGTATACTATTAGTATTATTTTATTTCTTTAATTAAAACAGCAAGAAAGGTCAAATTATTTTCTACTTGTGATTGAAAAAGCTCAGGTTCTGGGTGGTGCCTGTGGCTTAAAGGAGTAAGGTGCCGGCCCCATATTCTGGAGGTGGCGGGTTCAAATGCAGCCCCGGCCAAAAAAACTGCAAAAAAGAAAAGAAAAGAAAAAGCTCAGGTTCTTTTCTGAGGTGCCTGCCTCGTGGGCTGTATTTATGGATACGAGTGTTGTTACGGTGACATATCGGTCAGTCTGCTTGTCCATCTTAGCTGGCCTCTATAATTTCGGCTGGTCAATGTGTGAATGGGCACCTGAATTCCTCCGGAGGGAGGGGCACACTGTGCTATTTTCTCTGTTCTCAGAGCTGATTGGAACCTCCTGACAGTGGCTGGTTAGCTCTTCTTCCAGGAAAATCATCTCAATTTACACACGAGGATGCTTTGGCTCAATATGTGGTGGCCGAGGGCCCAGGTGTCAGAGGTGAACCCAGGCCCTCATCTGCTGCTGGAAATAGAATCACACTTATCACCCATGAAGGTCACAGATATGTGGGCTTAGGCCAGAGGCTCCAAGTCTTTTTGCTTAACCTTAGCTGGGGGATGCCTCCCTATCATTGCCTCCTCCACACGGCCCCTCTCTCCTACTGACATTCATTCTTTACATAGGTCCACAGCTCATTTCTTTTTACTGTGGGAAAATATTCCGTGGTCCGACTGTGCCACTGTTTGTCCGTTCTCCTACCGCACTGCATCTAGGAGCTTCTAAGGCTTGGCAACTACGAACGAGGCTGCTGTGAATGTTGTGTGCAGGTTTTTGTGTGGACATCGTTCAACTTTCTTGGGTAAATACAAGGAGTGCCGCTGGATCATACGGAGACAGTGCGCCTGGTTTTGTAAGGGACAGCCATGCACTGTGCGTGCCCACCAGCGCTGAGTGGGTGCTCTTGCTGGGACGTGTCTTCCCCAGCTTTAGAGATCAGTCTTTTGGATTTGGCCATTGTAGGACGCCTGCAGTGGCGATTGGTCACTGTTTCCAGTCTGGGCCTCTCTAAGGACATGAGGTGCTGAGCACCTTTTCACATGCGTATTTGCCATCTGTAGGTCATCTGGAGGCATCTGTTCAGATACCTTGCCCATTTTTAAAAGGTCTTCCTGTTCCTTGTTGAATTTTGAGTTCTTTGTATCTTTTGGATCAGAGTCCTTTATCAGATATGTCTTCTGAAAATATTTTCCCTCAGTCTGCAGCTTTTTTCCTCATTCACTTGATAGTTACATAGTTTTAACATAAAATTAAGCCATCTTGAATATCTTTGAAAATGGATGAAGCAACTAATGCAATTTTCACCTGCCGTTACACTGCTCCAGTTTGGAAATAAGAAAGTCGAGATTTTCTGGGAGAAAAAAGCTCTTCAGAATATAATTATTATTTTCTGAAAATGTGTGTTATAATATCATAAAAGTAATGCCAGCTCCTACTTTGGAAAATACTCAACAATGTAAAATGTAAAAAAACACCATATTATATATACCCAGGAGCTTTCAACAGTCGTATTTCAGCATATTTATGTATTTTTAGAAGTATTTTCTTTCAGTCTTTAACATTTTCTTTTACAAAAATAAGTTGTCTGGCTTTAAATTATTATTTAATATTTTCCTATTTTACCTATTCTCAATAATAAGCAATTGTTTAGCACCACTTATTGTATGTCCCTTTCCTAAGGATAAAAATAGAACTATTCATAATATTGGGTTTGTATATATTATATAACCGCATGTGTATTATATTTTATAGATGTTATATAATATGTATCATTATATAGGTATACATTACACATGCACATGTGTTAAATGTTATGCGTGTGTGGGTATATATATACACACACATATATATTACATATATAGAAAAATGAGTTTGATGAGACCTGATGACTTTAAACTTCCTTTCTAATTCTTTACAACTGTGGTTTCTAAATCAAAGCTATAATTTTACAGATTAACAACAGAAAAGCAGTTAGATTAAAGGATTTGTCCAAGATGGCACAGCTAGTCAAGGGGATAATTAGAAATAAAATTTAGATTACCTAATATTCCAGACCACTTCAGCACATTTTCAGTCTCTGATGAGGAGATTGCATGTAGCATTTTCCAACAGTAAGTCACATCTTTTGGAGTATCTCCTGGGACTCCTGCATGTGTGTGTGGAGACCCAGTGAAGCCTCGACCTGGTGCGTAGGTCCCTTTCTGCCTCTGTGTTGTGGGAAACAGAAAAAGAGAAGAAATGGCCCATTGATTGAGTTCAGAAAATGTTCACAAATAAAGCATTGATAGCAGAATAGAAGTGTATTAGCACAAAAATGTGTTTAGTTAATTTTTAAAATTGCATGAAGTCTGAAAAAGATTTCTGTGCGTTTAATATTTTACCACAAAGGATAATTTTCCACCAAGTCAAATATACCCAATGTCTATGCATGTCTTTCAAAGAATTCTGAATACTGCATATAAATATATTTTCATCGATAGTGATAATAAAAACAGTGGGCAAATTATCAGGATGAGAGAAATAACTATAACTTTAATGAAACATTATCTTTTCTTGTGAAATAGTTTTATAAATTTAATTAATTTGAATTCACAGTACTGAAAACAAGCTAAACTTGTTTTTCCTTGTCTTTAGAATTGTGAAAAAAAAAAAAAATCGTAACTTGGATTTGGCCCCATGGTCTAGTTTGCTTTGGGGTCCATTTATGAATGTGAAATAAAATTCTAAGGAAGAGATGTCATTTTTTTTTTTTAATTGTTGGGGATTCATTGAGGGTACAATAAGCCAGGTTACACTGATTGCAATTGTTAGGTAAAGTCCCTCTTGAAATAAGAGGAAGCTGTCAGATTGTTCACAGTCTACACTTACTGCTGTTGCAGAGCCCTGACTTCAGTTATTACTGTATCATCACAGGTTGCTTGGCCTTGGCCTCAGTTCAGCCTTCTAATTACAATATTTAAGGGAATACTATGCTGTGTGTTCAAATGCATGTAAATCCTCTGTATCTAATTCATTCAAAATGTGTATTACTCAAGGGCGTGTGAATGGGGAACATCTCAAGAACCATTTAATTTGGTCTATGGACATGTCATGTAATCCTTCTTTTCTTCTTGCAAAATTTAATGGAACTGTAATTCCAAGGGCAGTTTCTAGATTTATTTTCTTAGTGTGTTGCAGATTTGTTCCCATATCTTTATTACCAGGAATACTAAGAGTCATGGCACCCAGAACAGCTTCTCTAATGATGCAGTGACGCAGAAGGGCACAGAGCTGGCAACAGCGGTCCAGCAGACGCAGCCCCAGCTCCATCCCAGAGGGGAGGGAGTGACAGTTGCTGCTGTTGGAATCCTCACAGATCTGCTCTAAAGGGCTCACCACTGAATTTGCACCCTGCCTAAGAACTTCTAAGCAGCAGCCTTGATGTCAGAGTCTATGTTATTTGCAGGGAACTCAAAGGTGTTCCAGGCCCATTTAACTTGGCATAAGCTCCACGTCTCTGGAGATACTCATTCATGGCTCTTACATACCCTTGCCCATCCTTTATCTTTAATCCCTCTAACTCGCCAAGGCTGTTCCCCTTAACTTCGGTGCATGTTCAAGTTTCCCATCTCACAAACAAACGTGCAGCAGGACGAGTCACAGCTGCCTTGTGATTATCCTGCCCAGCACCCACTGCCCGCTTCTGCCTTCCTAAAGAAAGCTGTGTTGTTACTTTCTATTGTTTATTCTTTTAAACAGATACTTGCCTCTCCCCTATCTTAGTCTTAAACACAACAGATCTGGCCTTCCCTGGCTTCAAGAGTGGATCCCAAATTAAGTTGTTTTTTATTTTATCTGCATATTAGACCCATCTGGGGGAAAATTCTAAAAAAAATGGATGCCTGGGCTTTATCTCAGACCAATGAAATCAAGAGACTGGGGGGACCTAGTGTTTTTGTTTTGTAAGTTGCCCTGGTCATTCTAGTAGTCCCGGCCAGCAGCATTGACCTTGTCCCTCCCATGTTTGGAACTGGAGCTTAACCTGGGTGTGAGTATTGCTTAGAGGCTCCTGTTGGTCTAGGGATGTGCACAAGGGAATCCTTCCCTAGAGTAAAGGGAAGGATGTCACTGCACAGAAGGGAGTGGGGTCTTCCAGTCCCCTAGATGACAGGGAGTCAGGCTGCCCTGGTGGCAGCTCTGGGAAGGACATCTAGAAAACAGCATAGACCTGCCCAGATGGGCACAGGAGGAGAACACCACTCTGACTGTGACAGGCCCTGGACACAGTCTCCTGAGGTCACCTCCCTCTGGTCTTCTCACTAGGACAGAAGACATCCTCTGACCTGTAACCCTGTTGGGCCTGGGGGTCTCTGGCTTGGAGCCTAAAGCCCCCTGCAGCCCGCCCTCTGCTTGCTTGCTCTCCCTGCACCAGCTCGCGTCTCCTAACCTGTGCTGGGTGCGGTGTCCTTTGCCTTCCACTTCCAGGTGCAGGTGCTGCCCCTGGGGCTCTGCCTGCAGCACTGGGCGATGCTCTTCTTGCTAAAGTGGTTAGTTGTTATTTTTCATTTCCCCTGCTCATCCTATCTACTCTTTCCCAGGCACAGCACCCTCTTCCTGGTCACACAGACTGCCACACAACCTCTATGTCATTGATCTTACAGGGGTCGGTTTTCGAGCCTAGACTCTTCCATTTCCTCTTTCCCACAATATGAAACAGCCTTTAAGAATCAGCTCAGATGTGCACATCATCTTGGAAACCAGTCTCTACCCTCCCCAGGTGGGCGTGGCACCCCTCCTGGCTGTGTATCCTCACGGATGTGACGTACATCTGTGATGCAGACGTGTGTATGTCAAAGTCCTATTTTGTGTCCCTGTCTCCAGCTAGGGAGGAGGGGAGCTACTAACTACTTGAAGAAGAGATCACAGTAGTTACATCTTCACTTTCAATATCTTCATAAAGCCTAATGCATTTCAGTGACGGTCATAATGACATTGTCATTTGTGTCCTCCCAAAAGATGGTTAAGTCTTAAACTCCAGGACATCAGAGCTGATCTTTTTTGGAAATGTGGTCTTCATGGATAATAAAGTTAGGGTGAGGTCATTAGAGAAGCCCTAATCTGACTGAGGTCTTTTCTCACACGTGCAGGGAGAGCACCCCGTGAAGATGGGGGCAGTGCTGCCACAAGCTGGAGACCACCAGAAGCTAGAAGCCTGGGGCGGAGCCTGGGCCTGCGCCTCCCAGCACCTTCTGCCCCAGTACTTGGGCTGGGACATGGATCTTCTCAGTCTTGTTTTTCTGTCCAGTCTTTGAGTGGACAGGATGAGGCCCAGCCCTAGTGGGGTCCGGGTTGCACGGCACTCAGTCTCCCCGCTCAGAGGCCTCCTTCCCTGCCAGACACATCCAGAAGTGGTGTTTAATCAAGAACCTGGGGGTCTCCTGACCCCCTAAAGTTGACCCATAAAGTTAACCATTACAGGTGTGCTCTGAAATCCAAATCTAGACCACCCTTGCTTGAATAGAGTGTAGATATTGGCCATGCATTTTTTCTTTTCCTTTCTCTTTCATTTTAAACTAATATGAGGGTACAAATTTTCAGGCCACAATTTCAATTCTACAGTAAAGTTCAAGTTGCAGCTGAGAGTGTCCTGACACCCTCACACTGTGCACACTGGGTGAGATCTAGCCAAGCTCCCGCCCTCTTCCCCTCTCCCCTCCCGTCCCCCGTGCTATTTGTGTTTCATCATTTATGTGGGCATGCAGCTGTTCATATATTGTTTCACATTAGTATTGAATATGTTGGACACTTTCTCCTCCACTCTTGAGACACGTTACTAAGAAGAATGAGACCATGACTTTTATACCTGAGTTTAGACCATTTTTAGTTAAGAAAAGTATCATTGAATCTAGTCATGTATTAATGACAGGGAT
This sequence comes from Nycticebus coucang, assembly GCF_027406575.1. NCBI lineage: Eukaryota > Metazoa > Chordata > Mammalia > Primates > Lorisidae > Nycticebus > Nycticebus coucang. Next base: position 138,736,584 of record NC_069784.1, on the reverse strand, counting down.
ATGTTCCGAGAAAGGCAATGTTAGGCAATTTCATATCTGTGATCATCACAGAGGGCGCTTACACCTGGATGGGGCCGCCTCCTGCTCACTGAGGCCACACACCTATCTGCACAGCCCGTGGCCATGCTGAATACTGCAGGAAGCTGTAACCCGAGGGTAAGTAGGAGTGTAACTGAACACATCTAAACATAGACAAGGTTCAGGGAAACTGTGGAAGTGTAATTCACAGGACCACCATCATGCATGTGTCTCCATGACTGACCGGAACATTGCTACTTAGCACCCGACTCCATCACCTTTCACACATTTCTTACTGTCTGTTCTCCTAACAATTTATCTTGGACTTTTCTGAAATGCAAGTGCTTTTATGAGCAATTGCATAGTTAAGATCTATTTCAAGGTAATAATTTGCTTTTTTCATTTCATTTCTTAATGAACTATGTTCCGAGAAAGGTACATAATTTGCTTTTCAAGGTAAAAGCAAATTTTCATTTTGCTTTTTTTCATTTCAAATCCTCTTGGTCCTTTGAAGGTAATTCAGTTTTTTCATCACTACAAACAATACTTTGCTTTGCATTTCCCAGTACTGAAGGACCCAGTGATGCCATTTTGGACTTTCATCATGTCAGGCTTTTGTCCTCCATTTTAAAAGCAACCTGAAAATCCTTTGTTTCGTTTTTTAGTAAACAACACCCCTCCCTATCTCCCAGGATGTGTCCCTATCTCCTGGGATGTGTCCCTATCTCCTGGAGTGCATCAGAACCCGCCGTCCCCTCCACCCCCCCCCCCGCCGCCCCCCATTGAAATTGGCCGGGACCCTATCAGCCTTAAATTCTAGTGTCAGCATAAGAAATAACCGACCCTAAGGCCGCACTTTGTTTCCCACTCCCCTCACCCCATAACCGCTGCATACAAACCCCACGGGTGATGAGCATGGGGCTCTTGGACCCAGTTGCATCTGGGAATGCTGGCAGCCCTGGCTCGAGCCTGAATAAACGCCCTCGTGTGATTTGCATCGGTGTCTGGGTCTCTCATATGGTCATTGGGGATTTCGATTCTCAGGTGTAACAGTACTTTAAGTAATACTGAACTTAAAGTTGTTGGCATAAATGATATAATAGCAGTAAATAATTCCACTCAGTAAACAAATTGATAAAATACATGAACTGTCCTAAGTTACACTGGGTAGCACTATTTAAACTGAAGACTATAATTAGTCCTGAAGAAAGGATGAGAACATTTTAAAATACGAAGAAATGTTTTAACATATATTTGGTATTCAGATTTATATATTATATTAGCTTCCTGAGAGGGAGCAGGCTCCCGCACCCAGAGACTTTGCCTGGCCTCTGTCACCCCAGGTTTCTCAGCCCATATCCTCTGTGCTTGTCATGAGGTTGACTTTCTGCACCTGTGTGGACTGGTCTTGAGCTGCCATAGAGGAATAGTCTGGTTTTGGTGTTTTTATCCGTCCTCCCACCACACCTCTAGAAATTCATGGATTTCACCAAGAAAGACGATTTTTCTTTTGGAGATTTGAGGAGCACCTCTTTCAAGCAATATTATTCGAAATATCTAACCTGCTGCAGTTTTGGTACCTTTCCGGTTTGAATCATCACTCTGGATGTAGATGTGGGAGAGCTATCTGGGCGGGGTGCTCAGTCGACACACGCCCCTGTATCTGTGTATGTCACAGAGATGAGGAGGCCCAGGATTGGGAACAAGACAGTTTGTGCTTGGCTAGTGATGCATCCATCCAAACCATGCACTGTGGTCACTGGGTGGATTGTGTTGGTGATAGATGTGCTGTCCACTGGGATTTAGGGAAGTATGCTGGTGGCTCCTACTGGACAGGCAGGGAGGGGGCTGTTTTCCAGCCTGTCCCTTTGTGGAAGGGCTTCCATCTCACTGATCATTGCAATCTTAGGTCTCTCTGTGGTCAAGAAATGTTAATACTTTGCAATCTCTATAAAGTATCTTAATTAAACAGTTACTGAACTTATTTTTGCCATATTTATAAGCAATGTCCTGGGGGCAAGACTCGTAGATCTCATGACTGCCCTCTGTGGGGGCCACAGTGAGAGCTGGCACCAGAAGCTGTTCTGCAGATGCTGGTGGGAGTGGTGCAGCCCCTGGCTCCCGGCGCCCCACCACCCTGGCTCATCTGCTGTGACAGAAATTCATGGAGACAGTGATGACAGTTATTAGCTGTTACATTCCCCGTTAAAAATAGCTCTGCTTGCTCTATCTTCAGAGCAGGTTCACAGTGTCGCCTCTATGCCCCACCACTGCAGACTGAGCCCATTTTGCCTAGAGTACAGTGGGCACCTCCCCAGGTCCCCTCGTTTGCTCCTTGGTGCCCCCACCCCAGCAGACAGACATCCTTCTGGAACCTGAGGTGATCCCACAGCAGGTGTCCACTGCCTCAGAGTCCATTCAGGGTTCTTGGGGTGCCTTCATGCTCCCTGAGGTCTCTTCCCATGCATGGCTCCATGGCCCTTCCCCATGCTGCTCTCCCCTCATTCACTGCATCTGCAGGAAAGTGGCCTCTCTGCAGTGCCCAGACACCCCGGGTCACACTCTGGCCTCTGGACCAGGTGCCTTCCCACTCCTCTTCCTGGAACCTGGGGCCCTGCCCTGAGGTCTGAGCTGAGTTTTTGCTCAGAGGGCCCTTTCATGACTACCTGGCTCCAAATCGCAACCCCATCTCCTCTCTAGCCCATCTGCTTAATTCTTCACTCAAATGTCTCTATTATGTAACATCTTCTATAATTTATTTATCTTGTTTGTTGCCTGTTGTCCCTTTCTGGAATGTCAGCACCAAGCTTCCCAGAATTTAAGCCGGTCCCATCACCCTGCCTCACACAGGGAAGGCACCATGCGTTTGTGAACACGCGTTCTGATGCTCTGAGTGCCCTGCGCATATTAATTCACTTACTCCTCAGACCACCCATAGCAGGAGGAACCATAATCACCCTCATTCTAAGGAGAGGAAGCTGATGCAGCCCTGCGGCTCTCCCACCCAGCTGAGTGCACAGAGCTCCTGAGCTTGGACAGAGCCTGGTTCCAGAGTCCACGTGCTTTGACGCTGTGTGAGCACTCAGGAGTGAGTGGGTTCACTGTTAGCTCAACCACTATGGAAAATAGTACAGAGGTTCCTCAAAAATATTAAAATAAGGGCCGGGTGAGGTGGCTCACGCCTGTAATCCCAGCACTCTGGGAGGCCAAGGCGGGTAGATCACTAGAGCTCTCAGATTCGAGACCAGCCTGAGCCAGAGTGAGACCCCATCTCTAAAGACTTACCCAGGCATTGTGGCGGGTGCCTCTAGTCCCAGCTACTCGAGAGGCTGAGACAAGAGGATCATTTCAGCCCAAGAGTTTGAGGTTGCTGTGAACTGTGATGCCACGACACTCTACCAAGAGCAACACAGCAAGACTGTGCCTCAAAAAAAAAAAATTAAAATAGAACTACCATGTAATTGAGCAAGCCACTACAAGGTATATATCCAAGGGAAATGAAGTCAGCATGTCCCAGAGCTGTCTGCACTGTGTGTATTGTGGCCTCAGTCACAGCAGCCGAGGCGTGGGGCCCGCCTAGGTGTCTGTCAGTAGATGAGTCAATACGGAAAACGTGACGATCCCTGCAGAGGCACACTGTGCACTTCAGGATGAAGGGACTCACGTGTGACAACGCAAATGGACCCAGAAGACGTTATGTTACGTGACGGGGGTCCAGCACAGACAGACGAACATCAGGTGATCTCACTTAGTGTGTCGAATCTCAGAGAAGTCAAGCTCTTAGGGGTAGTGGCAGAATGTGGTTGGCGGGTGCTGGCAGGCAGGCAGGGCCAGTGGGGAGAAGCTGGTGAATCAGTCCCGGCTCCAGTTACACAGGAGGAATGGCTCTGTGCACCTACTGTGTGGAGTAGTGACGGTGGTTACTAAGGGGCTAAATACTTAAAAATTGCTGAAGAGGTAGGTCTTACATGCACTTACCATGAAAAATGATAAATACATGAGGTGATGGATATGTTAATGTGCTTGATTTAATCTTTTCACAATGTACACACACATCAAAACATCACCTGGTACCGCGTGAGTGCAGTCTCGCGTTGCTTATCAATAGGGACACTTTCTGGAAAACGCATCCTTAGGTGATTCTGTCATTGAACCAGCATCACGGAGTGTACCTGTGTGATCCTAAATGGTGCAGCCTCCTACGCCCCCAGGCTGTGTTGGCACCTGGGCTGCCAAACTGTACACTGTATTACTGTCCTGAATGCCAACATATTCTAACCCTCCTGTGGCTCTGAGTTTGAATTCAGGCAGTTGTAATACTATGGTGAGAATTTGTGCACTAAATGTGTAAAAATAAAGAAAAAGGTGATGTGTTAGCTGGGCGTTGTGGCGGGCTCCTGTAGTCCCAGCTACTCGGGAGGCTGAGGCAAGAGAATCACCTAACCCCAGGAGTTTGGAGGTTGCTGTGAGCTGTGACACCACAGCATTCTACTGAGGGTGACAAAGTAAGACTCTGTCTCAAAAAAAAAAAAAAACAGAAAGAAAGAAAAAGAAAAGGTGATGTGTTGCATTACAATGTTGCTACACTGGGCCACAGGAAATTTTCAGTTCCATTATGATCTTATCATCCTTCCCTACCAAAAGCATCTTCATGCACACAACTGTACATATAATTTTTATACTTTAATAAAGCAGGGGACAAAGGCTGGCAGCTCCCTATTGCCCAGTCCCCTCTTCCTTTTGACCAGAGCCCCCTGCTGTGGCGTGGCGGCCCAGCTCAGCCCCATCCATCACTCTAGATGTGTTTCTCATGAGCCCCTGGTGGGTTTGCTCCAGACACAGAAATGTTTGGAGATATTTAAAAGTAAGACAATTGTGTGTGTCTCTCTTACGCATTTCTTAACTTCCTTCTATTAATACTTAACAGAGCAAGAGCTCTGGTCTCACATCTTCCAACCCTCCTTCGCTCCTCCCGAACCTTCACTGCGGAATGTAGACACCTGCTGTGCCCTGTGCTTCAAGCCCATGTCCACCCTCATGCCCTTGACCCCCAGCCCTCCCCTTCTCTAGTTATCTCCAAGGGGAGACAGAGGAATATCGTATGTCCTGGGGTGGAAATTCTTGCCACTGTTAGGGAGATACTCATAAATCAATTTATGCATGCTAGAATTTTGCATAAGTCCAAGTATTTGGTTATAGATGAATATTGCCTATAAAAATTGAGGCATAAATTATAAACATAGTTAATCATTAGGAGAGATCAAAGAGAACAGTCACATTTTATTTTTTTATTAAGTCATAAATACATAAATCTTGTATACATTAGGGCTGGTCTCCGTGTTCATCTCCATCCCCACCTCTCCTGGGCCTGGGAAGGGGGTGTTACTAGCTTTCCAGAGCTACTGTAACAAATTATCACAAACTTGGGGCTTGAAACAGAAAGTTATTCTCTCCCAATTCCGGAAACTAGACGTTTGAAGTCTAGTCCTCCCATACCCCTCCCTGGCCCTGGTAGCCCAGCTGCGCCCTGGTGGTGGCATCAGTCCACTCTGCCTCTGTCTTCTGTCACTGCCTTCTGTGTCTCTCCACCCTCACATGACTTGCTTCACTCTGCACATTTGTGTCCAGATGTCCCTGTGTGATAAGGACGTTGACCGTGGGATTACAGCCTACCCACATGCCGTGACCTCTTTAACCTGGTCACATGTCCAGGGATGCTCTTCTCTAGTGTCACATCCATAGCTCCTGGGGGTTGGGACTTAAGCACATCTTCTTGGGGGATACAAGCCAACTCCCGGAGGAGCCACTCCCTCACTCTCATCCCTCTCTCAGTGTGAGACAGGTGAGAGATGACAGGTGACACTGTGTCATCCCTTTCTTCATGCTTGGGAGCCTGCTGGTAGGGACTGGGGAGCGGGTACCACTCTGCTGGTCCCAGTTTAGCCTTGGTGGTGGCAGGCCCTGCGTACCTGGGTCTTGGGCGTCTTCCTCATTGCTTGTGGAAGAGATTACCTCTTTCTCCCCCGGTGGTAGGAGACATGCACTGTATTGCCCTGGGTCCTGGACCGGGGGGTCTGTCCCTTCCTGGGAGAGAGAGCTTTGTGTCTCTCCCACTCTCGCCAGAGCCAGGGGAGCATCGTGAGGGTGCTGGTCAGTGCTGGGCTTTCTCCTCCGTGCGCAGCTTACGGCTTTACCTTCATAGGAGAGCCCAGGTGCTGTCCTCTCCTCCCAGCGGCACCACCAGACCCGCCCTCTGAGCCCTCTCTGAGCGTGTTCCCATCCTGGCCTCTGTCTTTCTGTGAGCACCAAACAGGAGCACCTGTAAGGGGCCTTCATGCTCCAGCTTGTCCACATGGGACCTTCAGGAATGATTACAATTTTTGGTGAGCTCTTCCCATCCGCGGGATGGTTTCCAGGATCCGTTTCTCCTGACTCTGCTGCAGATGGACAGGCCTCTTTCTCACCTGTCCTGAGACAGCCACATTCAGCCTTCGAGTTTGGGTATTTGCTTGCTCTGTGAGCTGAAATCTCAGATGAGTTAAGAAAAAACAAGCCGTGTTTTTGAAGTTATCTTGCTTTGTCTTGTAGCTAGGATGGGAAGAACATTTTTCAACTTTCTGTACCCCAGGCAGAAGTGAAACTCCTATTTTCCTGTCATCTGAGCTGTCTGCAAAATATCCAGCCATGGGCTGCGAAAAACAGAGACACCCATGGTCCAATTGTAAATCCGTACTGATGGCTTCTGATATACTTCATCAATAGATTAATTTTCACAAAGATAATTTTGAGGTGTTGGATCATCTTGACAGGTGTTTTGAATCATGCAGAAATCTAAATATTATCTAGTATTGCTTTGGAATTAGTTTGTTGAGAACTGGTTGTACTGGTAGGGTGTATCTTCGATGGCTACGTGGCATCAGGTTTGTGTAATAGCCTCCAGGACGGAGGGCTGACCGGCAGTGGCACCCGCAGGCTGGCCTGGCCCCCTGTAGATCATTACTGCTGAAAGGCGGCTCGGCGCTGTGGCTGTTGCGACCGTGGCTCTTTCCTTATGTGGTGCTGGTGCCGCACCCCGCCCCAGCCATGCTTCCTGCCCTCTGCTTCCAGTCTGACGTTTTTATTCTCATAGCTAGTCATTTGAGAGAGCTTAAAGTGTTTTCCATTTGACTTTCCATTCACGCTCAGCATTTTTCACTCAAGACTTTGGACAGAGAAACTGGAGGACGCAGAGAAATCTTGATAGTGAAAGGGTGACATCTTCATCTCACATCCCATTGTCTGTTCAGTATTGCGTGTGAAACATTTGTGGTCACCCACTGGGGTGGTCCAAATGGACAGAAGAGATGATAGAAGCAACCGCACGGGATGGGCAAGAACAGAGGATTCAAAGACTTCCAGTGTCTGCAGGTGACATTGAAATGTTTGTAAACAAGGGGATGTGCTTGGCAGAGCTTCCTCCTAGGTAACTGCTTACCTCCGAAGCATCAATGTTTTCTTATTTAAATTGGTTTAAGTTTTATGTGTTAACAGAATACAGTATAGAGACATGAATAAATAGGTGGGTGTATTTGTTGATATTCGTTCTGTCAGGTTAGCAGTTTAGAGAATTCAGCAGAAATATTAAATTTCACTTAGCAATTCAGTTTAATAAAAGCAGATTCTTTATATTATCTTTCTATGATAATAAGACAAATTTTATTAAAAACTTGGGTCTTTCTATTAAAGAAAAAACCTAAGTCAATTCCTACGGAATTGTTCAAATACTTATTAAGACCTGTCCAGGGGCCCTCAAACTGCGGCCCACGGGCCACATGAGGCGGTGTGATTGTATTTGTTCCTGTTTTATTTTTTTACTTCAAAATAAGATATGTGCAGCGTGAATAAGAATTTGTTTATAGTTTTTTTTTTTTTTTTAAACTATAGTCTGGCCCTCCAACTGTCTGAGGGACAGTGAACTGGTCCCCTGTTTAAAAAGTTTGAGGACCCCTGCATAGACTGTCAGGAATAAGGTTCGGTTTGTATCATCAAGGTATTTACATTCTAAAGTCAATGACAGTATTTCAAACTAAATTTTTCATATGCTTTTTATTTCATTTAATGGGTAAAAGAGTTCTTATGTCACTTAGCACATTAACCTTTGTAACTTTAATTTCTTTATGTTTTTATAATTTTTAACTTGTTCACTGGAAACTTTAGTCTTCACCAGGGCTTTTCTCTCTAACTTTCACTTACTTATTTTTTATTTATTTAGATTGATTCAATTGATTGATGGTTTGGCTCAGATAACACAGAAGTGAAAATCATTGCCAAGCTAAAAATGTCAGTCATCTAACGGTTCATGTATCTGTTATACCCTAACCATTCCGACATTGCTGCAGACCACTTTTAAATTGCCTCCTACTTCCTATTGATCTATGGAGTACTGAAAAACAAAATGGTTTCTATAACAAGTTACTAAATTAAGCACCTTGTACATTTCATTTGTCTCTGCTTGTGTTGTAAATTTTAAAATCTTCATACTTTCCTGATGCTTCAGCATCTGCCCCACACAGGCTCAGTGATGGGTGCACCAGGCAGTGTGGCCTGGTCCCTGCCTCAACTCCCTCTCTTTGTCCTCTGACTGTGACCCAGTGACATTGAAGTGCACCAGTGAAATCCTCTCATGCCTCGTGCTGTCATGTTCTACCCTAACTCCCAATAAAAGCACTTGCTCAGGGGTCCATTCTTTCGGTTCCCCACCTGCTTAGTGGAGTCCCCTTCCTGGAACCCCTCCCCGGAACTCCCACCCATGTGGACCTGTAGGAGGTTTGATGCCTCCCTCTCTAGGACCCAGGAGCATAATAAATGCTTTATTTTTATAAGCCTGAGTGTGCTTTCCACAACCACAATGGAATGACCCTTAAAGATGTCACACAGGGAATTCACACCTCTCTTTAAAGCTATCAGAATATCTGAATGTAATTTCTGTGAAGTTCTTGGTCAGGGTAAGTGTTGGCAGAACTTTATAGTTGGCATCAGTAGAAAACCCCAGAGGGTATGTTCATTTTTAGGGAACTCTGTTAGCATAAAGATGGGAATTTGTATTACAAGAGTGTAAGAGAACTTGTATTCTAGGGTTTAATGTCCTGGTGAACTCATAGATTCTGAAGACCCTCGGATGTGGGCCAGTAGATTTTCATCACGACCAGCTTGCTAGAGAGACAAGCTTGGGAGAAGGCTGAGCTCCATCTCAGTATGAACTCGAGCAGAAACATGTGTGAACCTGTTACCGGGGAGGCTGGAATTAAGAACTACAGAGGATATTATGTTAGTTCTTGCTCTTTGAGTCCAATAAAAGTGCTAAAACCTAGGAGAACTGGTACTAAATTTGCAGAATTAATAAGGCTTCTATTTGGAGGTTATACAAGGTGGGACAATTAAGCTCTTGACCTTATTCTAGAAAAGGTGCTACACATCTCATTGCTGAATGTCACTCTGGTCACCTTTGAAGTCCTCCCCTTGGGAAGCTGCACACCAAGGCTAGTGCCTAGTCCTCCCTTCAAAGCAATTTTGGAACTCTTTTTCTGGAAAAGCCACTGGAGCTGTCCTCCTCCGAGGTCTGACAAATATGTTCACGAACTCATCCTAGAAAAAGTGCTTCAAAGGGTGGACGAGGCGCTATTGTCAATGCATAGTTCCCTAAGGGAATACTTCACAGGCAACCGTGGTGGTGGTAGTCAGCAGGGGCGTCTGCAGCTCTTTTTATAGGAGTTCCCGAACTTAATGACCTCGTCTCAGGTCACATCCCTTTGGTTTGTGGACTTTGTTGTCCACCTTAGTTGCTGATCAGGTGAGCGGTCTTCGAATGTTGTTTCTCAGTGTTTTCCACTGGCCACCTGCACTGGGATCTTCCTGGATTTTGAAAAATTCGGATTCCTTGCTCCTAGTCTAAAGACACTGAATCAGAGTCTCTGAGTGTGAGGCCTGAGAATCTGTGCCTTTCCTCCGCTTTCCAAAGGAGAATGTCTACCTCATCTTTTTGGGCTTCTGTTTCCATATTTGTAAACAGTCTCATCAGGGGATGAGACTGGCATCTAGTTTTCAAAACTTTTCCACTGCAATGTAGTCACAGGTCATGGAATGCCAGCTTACCACAGCACTGGAGGGGCAAACAGCAGATGCTTGCCTACTGAGAATATAGTCTCTCCAACACTTTTTATTTCAGACTCTGGTTTCCAGAACCATGAAAGAATAGATTGCTATTGTTATAAGCCATCAAGATCATGGTGATTTGTTATAGCAGCCTTGGGGAGCTAATTCAAGATGGCTGTCACTGAATATTCAAAGAAAACTTCCTGGGACTTTCTAATTTTATCAACTAATGGGTTGTCTTAGATTAGATTTATCCCCCTGCTATGAAAAACTGGACAAATAATGAAACAACTGCTTTCAGATATTAAACAGCAGATGGCACAGCATTGTGTGCCGTGAGAGGAGAGAACAAGGATGTGGTCCTCAGATCAGAGAAGGAGGTTGTATGTAAGTGGCCTGACGAAGCTGAAGAGAATGGTGTCAGCAGGTGGGGAGGTGCTGAAATTGGCAGGAGAGAGAGCACAAGAGTTGGGAGCCATGCAGAAAACAAACTCCAGGAAGGTACGTACGCAACTCTGAGCCTTGCTAGTCCAGTCCAGTGCACTGCCTCGGAACTCACTCGGGGGCAGTCAAGTCTCTTCAGCCAGAGCAAAAGACCTTCTGAACACTTGTGGCAGTCAGCAGGTATAGCTGTAGGGTTCCATCTTTCAAGCAGGGCTCAGTTAGCCCTAGAATAAAGGCTTCTCTGGAGCCAGCTTTACTGAAGCAGAAGGCTTAAAAAGACCAACTGGATTTATAATCATTTGTCAGAAAACAAAACCAAACAGAACAAAAAGCAATTACCAAAACAAATAAACAAAATACATCTTAAAAGAAGAAAACATCCAAACACATAACAAGGTAACATTCACAGTGTCCAATAGCCTCTAAAATATCCCCGACATGTACAGAAGCAGCAAACGGAGGCCTGAAAGAGGAAAATTAATCAATACAAACAGGTCCAGAAATGACAAGGATCTTAACATAGGTATTATAGATATTATACATATGTCTCTAAAATTAAAGGGAACCATGAGTACACTGAGGAGAGAAAGGAAAAACATAAAAATATTTTCTGAATATGAAGAATCATGTCACTGGATGGAAGGACAGAATAGTAAACCAAAGAAAACACTAGTAATAGAAAATATTCAAACAGAAACACAGAAATAAAAAAGAGTAAAAAAACCTCAGAACCTCACTGTGGGATGATTCAGTCACTTTAACATACGTGAAATTAGAAGACTAGAAAAAATGGGGGAAGGAAAAATATTCAAAGATATAATGGCATAGATTTGGTAAAATTTGATGAAAACTATAAATTCACAGATTTAAGAAGCTAAAAAAATTGCTTAACGTGAATCAGTAAGAGAAAATCTCATAAGCAGCTGGAGGAAAAAAGATATAACACGGAATGGATCTTTCAAGAAGGGCGTAAATCCAAGTTGTCTGCAGGCAGGGAAGGAAGAGAGTTGGTTGGAGTTTATTTTAATTGACGAGAAAGGGAATGACATCAAATTTGGGAGAGGAGGTTATTTTTTAAAGCACAAAGATAAATGTCTCTACAAGGTCTATTTTCTTTACTTTGATAAATTCACACAGCTTTAGTTTCTCCACATTCACAAGATTTGCTCTTGGGGATCTAAGGCCACCACTCACCATCATAGCTTTTCTAGGGCATGCTCATTTATTATTTTAATAGGAGAGAAATGAAGCTTCATATTCAGAATATAATATATAAAGAAGTCCAACAACTCAATAGTAAGAAAATTTATCAAATTATATAATAGGCAAAGGGTTTGAGCAGACCCATCATGGAGAGATGATACTCTGGATATATTAAATAAATATTTTATATGTTATCTACATGGCTAGTGCGCACTTGTAAAGAAGCTTATCATTAATAAGGAGGGAAAAGAAAAATGAAATAACCGTGCGATATTGTAGCACAACTACTTGACCAGCCAGAATGAAATAGCCTGACTTAGCAAGTGTGCAACAGAAACAGTTGTACATCGCTGTGGGGTCACAAAATAAGGTCACTGCTTTAGAACCAGCTTTGGCAGTTTGATGTGAAGTCATCAAGATTACCAAATGAATTTACTCGTCGTTATTTACTAAAACGAAGGACAAGCGTATCTCCACAGAAAGACTTATTCATACACAAATGTTCAGATGATTTATCTATATTTGCTCCAAACTGTTAACAACTCAGATGTCCTCAGATGGCAAAGATAAATTGTGGTTTATCTGTGAGATGAAATGTTAGCAAGAAGTTACTGATACAATATGGATAAATTTCAAAATCATGGGGAGTGAAAGAAGTGATGTAACCAAAAGGAAACAACGGTGATTCAACTCAGAGAACATTCTAGAGCAGACATACATCAAACAGAACATCATAGTGAGGGCTGGTGTCAGGGAAGTGGGAGTTTATGGCAAGAGGCAGGAGGGAAATTTGGGGGGTGATGGACATTTTTATTTATAGTGGTAGTAACATTTTTGGTTTGCCTTTGTCAAAACCTGGTGAACTATACACTCAATAAATTGTAACCTAATGCATGTGTTTAAACGTGTCTCAGCACTTTTATTGAGAGTCCCAAGGAAGCGTCCAGGGAACTCCTCGGGGGCGACTGGAGTTGGAATCAACTTCCACCGCGTGGGAGGCGTCTGCCATCCCGCGGAATTCTGGCTCTAAGGAACATGCACTTGAAATTTGGACAATAGCATCTCCAAGGGGAAGATGAGGCTTTGCACTTCGTTTCCGAAAAAGGATTTTTTCTCAGTACCCGCCACAGGGTGGCAGGGCAGCCTATTTTGCGCGCGCGCGGCGGCCCGGTCCAGCAGTGCGCGGCCATCGCTGTGACCGGCCCTGAGCCGTGGACGCAGGGACAGCCCGCCGTGACCGGCCCTGGGGGGTGGACGCGGGGGCAGCTCTCCGTGACCGGCCCTGGGTGGGTGGACGCGGGGGCAGCTCGCCGGGACCGGCCCTGGGGGGTGGACGCGGGGGCAGCTCTCCGTGACCGGCCCTGGGTGGGTGGACGCGGGGGCAGCTCGCCGTGACCGGCCCTGGGTGGGTGGACGCGGGGGCAGCTCGCCGTGACCGGCCCTGGGTGGGTGGACGCGGGGGCGGCTCTCCGGGACCGGCCCTGAGCGGTGGACGCGGGGGCAGCTCTCCGTGACCGGCCCTGGGGGGTGGGCGCGGGGGCAGCTCTCCGTGACCGGCCCTGGGCGGTGGACGCGGGGGCAGCTCTCCGGGACCGGCCCTGAGCGGTGGACGCGGGGGCAGCTCTCCGTGACCGGCCCTGAGCGGTGGACGCGGGGGCAGCTCTCCGGGACCGGCCCTGGGGGGTGGGCGCGGGGGCAGCTCTCCGTGACCCGCCCTGAGCGGTGGACGCGGGGGCAGCTCGCTCCCCGACCCGGGCGATCTGAGCGCAGAGCGGGCCGCGGAACTGGTTCCCATTCCCTGCGCACGCCAGGTAGCCAGGCCGGCGCCAACACTGCCCCCCGGCGGCGCAGACACTTCGCTCTCCGGGGAGGAGGCTTCTGGGCGCCACAGTGCAGGCCTGTCCGCAGCACACTGAGCTGCTGTTGTCCCAGGTCCCTGCAGGTGGGGCAAGGGCGCCGTCCTAACTGAGACGCTGTCCTGGATGCGGGCATCACCGCCGCCTTGCTGTTCCCACATCCTCTCCTTGGCACCTGCTGCCACCCGGAGGAGAGGGGAGTGCAGCGGAAAGACCGGCGGTCCACAGTGGGGCCTTACTCTCCTGCTGGCTCCGGGACAGGAAGCAGTGGTGCCGCCGCTGCCCCCACCCCAGCCAGTGCAGCTCCTGTTGGGCTGTCCAGTTCCAGCCACATGCAACAGGGAGGCAGGGTTTAAATAAAAACAGCAACATACACACACAAGAAGCAGCGAAAGCAAGGCTGTGGCCGCGGTGCTACCCTGGCTGCTGCAGGTGAAAGTGGGTGTCTGGCAGAGCGTGGCTCCACAGAACGCCTAGGAAGAAAAATTGTAATTCAAGTAAGAAGTGTCTGTGTTACCGACAAAAACAAACAAACAAGGCTTCTCAGAACAGCAGGGCAGTGATTTATGGAAGGAATTCTTAGGGTGTGTTTTCCCTGGGAGAGATCTTTACAGACCTCGGACTTCCTAACGGTTCTGTATTTTATGAAGTTTTAAGCAACAAGTCACAAGTGAACTATCTAAAACAATGGCTGGTAAACGTGGCATCATCTGTATCTGAAACCCTGCTAAGGTAGCGGGAGGCCCTCCCACAGCTCAAATTGGTGTTTTTCTTACCTTTACCAAGAGAACACCTGGCCTCGATGTGCACCTGCCAATTGCAGATAAGGGAAAGGTAAGGCAAGTGTTTTCAATTGTCTGTGTACAGGTGTGCAGCCAAATACTTTGGTCTTTGAGAATTTAAAAGAAAAGATGTTCTGCCCCTTGGAGGGTGGTGGCCAGAGGGGAAAAGAAAAACTGGCTTTGGCTGCATGAGGTGGTGGCGCTGGGCCTGGCTCTGACCCTAGGCCCAGGAAAGCTCTCCCTGTGACCAGCAGTGGAATTGGGCTCCACTGGTGAGAGAGAACTCAGGATAAGAGTCTTGAGGGATAGGGCTTTTGTCCTATGGGGCCACCTGGTCACTGAAGATCATCCCAGACTGACAAGTGCTGGCCAGACCCGGCCCCAGTAGGGTAAGAGGCACCAACAACACAACCATGCTTTGGTCTGCGTCTGGCTGGCCTCCCTCCTCACAAACCCTATGGACAGAATTGGTTCTTGGACCTCTGGGGTAATGGAGGGAGGTGGAGCTGAACTTGGTGTTTCCTGCAATTAAGAAATCTGGAGCCTGGAGAAATGACATGAAAGTTAAGAGTGATGTTGTGTCAATATTCCAAGGTTGCAGAGCAGCTCCTGTAAATGACACCAGGATGAGATGCTGTCTAGAGTTATATTCCCACTGACGCAACAAAGTAACCTGCTACGGACTGGAGTGAGTCTGCAAGGGGCATGGCTAGGCAGAGGAGCCTCAGGGCACAGCTGATGGAGAGGCAGACGGCTGGGCAGGGCCAGGAGCACAGCTGGAAAGGGACCAGGACGTGGCCCTTCAGCCCTCCGACTTGTATTTTTTCCTTTTTATTCCTGTGGGAAACAACTGGTAGCTGACGCTGGAACTTTGGTTATGAATGTGTCATAATTGACCGATTACCTGTGCAGGAGTGTGAGCACGTACAGATGTGTGTTAGATACAGTCCGTCTAGTACACAAGGCACAGTCATCTCTGTACATAGGTCTTTATGTCTGTCTATCTCAACAGGAGATGGACCTCAAGCAGGAAGACACAAACGGAAATGTTAGCCAGAATGAGATGCAAATAGCTTACAAGGTCAAGAAATCAAAACTTAATCATTCAGAATTTCTGAGGCGAATCTAAAAACAAAAGTCCATTAAATTAAAGATGTCAAAGAAACTGGGTTCAACTATGAAAACTAACTGCTAGAGACAATAACACATTTAGCTTCCTGATGGTCTTCCTAGCATATTATATTTTAAAGGAATTTTGTATTTGTTCTACCAAAACATTAATCATATCTTTAAATTATTTAACCTGATGGCAAAAATGTATTTTATTTTATTTCCTCAACTAGACCAGGCATAATTGTCTACAAAGCAATTTACTATGTAAAATAATGCATACCGGCATTACCTAAAGCATTTATGCTGCTATTTACACATTTCATTTACATCTAATTAATGTTTAGTTGTGGTGTATTCTTTGTGCATTTCATTTCATTTTAGGGAACTATCTTGTTATCATTGGTAATTTCTAGAGTAGAGCTGGTTCATGGGATACCCCTGGAAGGGTCTGGCTGTGAAGACAAAGCCCTCGATGAGAACTGGCTTTGGGAGACTTGTGCCGAGCGTGACGCTGAGCGGGCTGTGGCAGGGAGGACCCTCTAACCATGGGGTTGGGGTGAAGATGGCTCTTTACCGTCCAGTGAGCCCGACTTTCAAAATACACATGGACACTTTTATTCTTCTGTCTCTCCTCCCACAGGTGTGTTTCCGCCTAATTCACCTCTCTTCCACTCCCCATACCTCCTCCTTTTCCTGTGTCCTGCAACTCCTTTCACCCAACCCCAGGCTTTCACAGCCTCGAGGCTTTGCTGTAAAAATTTTTTGTTTCATTTGTGAACAATTCATTTATCTAGTTTGCCAGAAAATTTTGCATTGTTATGATGAAATTTTTTAGCCATAGTAAATGAACATCTCAATGCACACTTAATGTCTTTTCAAAAAAATTTCAAATGAATTCTTATTTTTTAAATTTCAGAAATTAGGGAGGCATGTTTAGATGAGAGAAATAACAGCTGGTTGGTTGATGAAAAGGTAAAAGGCAGGTCCCAGGATGGTCAGCACTCTGGCTTGGTAGATTACCCATGTAACTGGGATATTTCACCATTAGGAATGTTAGTGTCATCTTCTGTGTGGCTGGAGAGAAGGTATTTATGTTTATGGCATAATCTTCTAGTAGGAAATTCTAAATGTGTAAAGTGTCATCTACTGGATTTACATACATATAATGATATTTTAAAAGGAAAACATTTCCTTCTCTTCCTCACACACGCCCATGCACATCTATACATGAGCTATGCATCTTCAGATGTTTATCTGGGGGTATTTGCTTATTTATTCTTTATAGTCTGATTAAATTAGCCCTTGAAGATACCAACTTTAATAAGAAGTGTAAAAATGCTTATTTGAATGTTGTAAAAATAGCAACTGTCGTGAGAGAAAGCATAAATACTGACAAACACCTATTTTCAAAATCTGTATGAAACACTCTCACACTTCTTAGAGACACTTAAAAAAACAAGTTTTAAGGTGAAGTGCAATGGGGTTGCTCAACTCCTATCAAATGATTTAAAAATAATGTTCATTCAATGTAAACTTTCATTAAAAAACAGATTTCTCAAATGAAAGCACTACTTTTTATTTTATAAATAAATTGATTTATATAAAATTTGTCTGTCAAGTGTATTCGGACCTAAAACTTCAAAAATTTATTTTGGTTATATTTTACCCAGAAAGGTTATCTTACAAGTGATTTACTATTAACCACATGCCCTGTGTTCCCTAAGTAAATCGCTCCTTGGGTATGTAAGCCAATAAATGACCAATTGTGATAGCAGAGCCAGAAACGTTATTAAAAGGTGATTATGATGTTGATCAATAAGAAAAGTCAATGAAAGCATGGCAAACATGGCCTTAGAAGATGTCCAGCCCTGCTAGACTTTAGGGATTAACACCAAGATTAGGAAGTCTAAAGGAAGGAGAACAGCCACGCCAGCTGCAGGCCAGGAGGGGGAGGCCTGGGACACACACACAGTGCGGGGTGACACTGTGAGCAGAAGGGAGGTTGACAGCTCCTCAGGGACCAGAGCATGCGCCTCCCCCAGGACCAGGCATCCTGTCCTCAGCATTTGCTAAGGAGAACCGGAAGCGCACGTCTACACCAACTGGTGTTCATGCATAAATGTCCGTGGCAGCTTTCTCTGCAGTGGTCTCCAACTGGGAAAATACCCCACTGTCCATTAGTAGACGAGGAGATAGATTAACAAAATGCTAACAGCCATGCGCTGGAATACCACTCAACAATGAAAAGAAATACATGTTACATGATGGAAGAATCTCGTAATAACCGTGCTGAATTAAAGAAGCTGAACAAAACACAGTATAAATCCTGCAGTGTTTCATTCACATACAATTCTGGAGAATGCAGACCTACTAGCACTGCGCTGGGCGGGGTGCGGTGGGAGGGTTTCGGGGGTCAGAAGGGGAGCAGCTCCGCTCCCGGCGCACAGACGCGCCTTCTCCACTGGGGGCGACAAAAGCGACAAATGATCAGAGCGCAGAGCACAACCATGCACAGTGTCCCGGATGTCAAGTAGATCTCAACAAAACTGTTTAAAAGGGCAAATCAAAACCAAGGATAGCAAATAAAGCAATATGCTAGAGGGTATGGATATGGACCAGCTCCCCCAAACAAAAACTAATAATTATTAATTATTTTAGACTTTTTACACAGTGATGCCCCATTTTACTAACCCCTAGCAGGTCTGGGCTTGTGCTTGGCGGGCTCTGTGGCCTGCAGGGCTGTGAGTCTCTCGGTCCCAGTCCCAAGAACAGCTGCTGTTCGCAGCCAGGGAATCTGCACGCTGATCTAATCCCAGGACCAAATGAGGATTCCGAGTTCCGTGTTCCTTTCTGTGTGGATGTGTGCCGCTCACGATTTTTTTTTTTTTTTTTTTTTTGTAGAGACAGAGTCTCACTTTATGGCCTTCGGTAGAGTACAGTTTTTTTTTTTTTAAGCATATATGCACAACTAATTACGTTCATACTTGGTTTCAGAGTTCTTTTCTCAAGGCGTTCGGGGCATGCTGGCTGCGACACCCCTCCGAGGGCAGGGTGGAAGCGGGCATTTCTTCTGGTGATTCGTAACAGCCCCTGAACCCGCGCCTGAGGTTTTAGCCTCTTGGGGCCCCACCTGCTGCCCCGCTGAGCAGCCATAGCTGTGTGAAGGCGAGACAATGCTGTGCTCCATCCCGGTGTTGTGCCAGAGTGGCGGGATCCCCCGGACTCCACGCAAAAGCAAGAGGTTGTTTATTTACAAGCTCTACCCGGGGCTTCCTGGTCTTGGCGCAGCAGGAGAGCAGAGAAGCCCCATCTCGAAAAAGAGGGAGGTTTTAAGGGTACAGAAAGGAAAACAAGGGTACTGATAGGGGATTTGGGGGACTAAGCAGTATTTGTCCTTGGCTATCTGGAGAGTGCTGTTATCACTTGGAGCAGAGGTTGTGTAAGAGCTCAGATCATGGGGCAAGGATGGGGGTGGGGGGAGGGAGCAGGTTGCCTAACCCCTTTGGTATGCAGCTACAAAATGAAGGCTGAGGGACAAGATGAAGTTAGTTTTAACAAAATGAAGTTAACTTCTTACACCGCCCAGAGAGGTGATGCTTCTGGGGTGCCAGCGCCTTGTAGATGGTCTGGGAGTGATGCATCATCCAGACTGCCCCGCTCTGGGCATCCTCTGGAAACCTGGGCATAGGACTGTGGGTGGCCCCTCTTGGGCCCTCTCAGCCTAGTGTTGCCTGCTGGGCTCTGCATCTTGGTGGCCTTGAGTCACCTGTTGTGTTACTCTTCTCTGTAAGTGCTGTGGCCAGTGCTGGACCAGGTGACACAAGCCTGCTGTTGGGTCAGGTTGAAATTGCCGAGAGAAGGCCAGGTCTCCCAGCCCCGGAGCAGCAGAGCAACAGAAGCCTAGCAGACTCCCTTTTATGCTGGGTTAGGGAAATTTGGGGGAAATAGGTACATTCATTTATATTTTTCTAACGAAAATTAAAAAAAGAAAACCAAGCAAATTAGATTATACTTGTTAATTTTTATTCAAACCCTATATTTAGAATATAGGGTTTCGCAGCCTCCACAGGAAACCCTCAGAGAGGGTCCAGGTTTGCGTTGGGGGTTTGAGGTCCGGAGCCAGGGACGCACAGGGGAAGGACAGGCGGTTGGGTAGGCCCGGGAGCCCTCCCTGCCCCTGAACTCCCCTCCCCCGGGCCTGCGCTCTGTGGGCCCCACGTGCATCTTTGGTGTTCATCCTGGCGAGAGCTCTCACCACGCTCCTCGGGGGTGGAATCTGAAACAGTTGCCATTCTCACTACAGGTGGGGTGTACATTTCTTTTTCAAAACAGTCCCCTACCTCTGTTGGGTTTGTTTTGTTCCAGGAGTTCATCTGGGAGGAGTGCGTGTTTATGCTCTCTAAGGGATTAAATATCATACTAAGGTTCACTGGAGGCAGGATGAGCAACCCCAGGTACCCTTATTCTGATTCAGCATTGAACATAAATCTGGTTCTGTTTTCTTGCTGTTTGAGAACTTGCTCTCGGTTGTCTGAAGCCTCCAGATTTGGTGGATATTTAGCCATGCGGGGTCAGTATCACTAAAGCTTTGAACTTC
The DNA here is from genome assembly GCF_027406575.1 of Nycticebus coucang. Lineage (NCBI taxonomy): Eukaryota > Metazoa > Chordata > Mammalia > Primates > Lorisidae > Nycticebus > Nycticebus coucang. Next base: position 138,716,440 of record NC_069784.1, on the reverse strand, counting down.
CCAGTGTGCACGTGAATTTTACATTTTTCTCAGCATACTTTGTTTTTCTCACAAAGGACTAGTGCTCGGCCTTTGATCAGTTCTCATTTGCAGAAGAGAAGTAAAAGGGGGGAAAAAGTATTTGGGGACTTATAAAAAAATACTGATTTTACTCAAATTCTTCCTTGTTTGAATATTTTGAAGTTTGCAAGGTAAAACAGCATGAGCACACATACACGCGCACACACACCTGCTTACACACATGCGCACACACCTGCTTACACACATGTGCACACACATGCACCTGCTTACACACGCACACACACAGGCACGCCCTCACATGCCTTCAATGAAATGAATTTGAATTAAATCAGGCACCGTGCAAAGGGGTGGAACTCAGAAAAGAGACGCTCTGAGGACTCTGACAAGCCTTTTCTTTATTCTCTTGAGCTAATTGTGTCACTTGACATGCTGGCATCAGGAATAGTGAGATTCTGACAGGCTAATTTGAGCTTGCTGTTCCACTGAAATGTACATAAGGCACTTGTTATATTTAGTGACAATCAGTGTCATTTTCTGTTTAAAAGCAATCTATTTGTTTGGTTGCCTGGGAGCTTGGTACCCTCTGAGGTGAGTGGAAAGGCTTAGTTCAGTGTCCGGCGATGGTTGGGACACTCTGGAGACCAAGAGAGCCAGGTGAGGCCCGGGCTGTCAGGCCGGATGGGGGCCATGCAGGGCGGGACTGCGGACACCCTGGGTAATTGTTAGCCTCTCATTTGACAGTAAGGCGGACACCGTGTCTTGCTGCAGTGATTTTACCCCCCAGGGGCAAGGCCTTACGGAGTTTGACTCGCAGAGATTCAAATGGGATTTCATTTGATTGTAAGTCAGCTGGTTGAAGTTTTAAAACATAAAGAGAAAACCTAACTCTTTAAGAAATTAGGGGAAAGGCTGAGTGTTACAGTGGGAAAAACAAGTAACAGGCGCAGGGGAGCGGGACCCACCTTGCCGGCAGGGGGCAGCATCGCACCGTGTCAGGACGCGGCTTCCGGCGCCGCTGTAACCGGGGAGCTGGGAGCTGTATAAAATGTTCCTGCTGGCACAGAAGGTGAAGTCGGGGTTGTAATAAAGACCATTTGCGTCTTTGAAAATGCCGCACGTCAGCAGCAACTAAGAGTGACCCTTTAAAAAAAAAAAATCCTCAGGCCTGAGGACGCCAGAGAGGGGATGAATCAGTGACCTAGTTGACATGGGTCTGATGTCATGGGTGGAAACGGGCTGACCTCGTCTGTCCATCCGGCTGTAAAGTGCTCACGTTCAGGAGGAGACGGACGTTTCATTTAAATATAAAGAAGAGGGCCATCTTAGAACAAAAATTATGTAACTAATTTCTCAACATGATATAGAAGATATTCTAAATTGTGTATTTTCTAAACCTTGATTCACTTTTTTTTTTCCCCTCCACTCCAAAGGAATCTTAGTGCTCAGAACAGCAAGGACTGCAAGGTCAAGGTGGTAGTAATTACACTGCCAGATGGGAGACTGTTTCTGCCAACCGTGAGTCTAATTTAGTCTTTTCCTTTATCCAGTACTAAATTGACTTTACTTAATAGAACCACATACCGCCAAAACCACCACAGCGCCTGCCCAGCATTCTGAGTTGCCCCCACCTTGTAACATTTCAGAGAGGCCACAGTTTTAGACTGAATGAAGATGAAATGGCAACATCGTAAGAATGACTAAGCTCTAAAGAGACTGCAGAATATTTTAGCGAAGAATAAACTAGGCTGAAATGGCACTCCCATCCTGAAAAACCTCACTTGGAGGCTGTGAGGAGACCTTCCAACTGGCGTGTCATATGCAGACCTTTTCTGATAGGTCCTTAATGTCAGGCCCAAATCATCCCAGCAAGATTTTTTTTTTTTCTTTTTTTGGCTTGGGATTTATTTCCTTTCCCTCTTATTGAGAGTAGTCATCAGCTAAAGCTGTAGTAAAACCCCTTCTCCCCCAAATCACTGTAATTGAGTCACACGTGTGTTATTTTTCTCTAGCACGGGCCCATCAATGAGGACTTTGAGACCTTTGAGACCTGGCTTCCCTCCAGAGAGGTGTGCTTATTCCTCTATAGAAACTAGTAAAGTGGGGACAGAAATGTAGGAAAACAGGGCTTGGAGAACTGAGGAGAGAGAGAACTCAGAATAACACAGGTGCTGGGAATGACAGCGGCTCAGCTCTGGGCTAGGACAGGAAGCACCTGCTTTGTTTTCCTTCTTTCCTTTCTTGCTGAGTGACCAACTGCTGCCCACCCCAGAGTCCTCGTTAGACAATTATGGCAACTTTGCAAGGGGAATTTAGGGCTGGTCAACTTCATATACTCCAGTAGTTAAATTCTCCTGTTACTTATAGAATCCTTGCAATTAACAATACTCTATTTCAAATCTCCGAATTCGCTCCTCCCCACTGACCATAATTATTGAAGCAGAAGCTCTGCTCCTCACGTTCTCCTTGTGGAAGAGTCAACTGGGAACCTCTGCCTGTAGTCTCCAGCTCCTCTCCCAATCCAAAACTCACCAGGCCACTTTGTGGAGTGTCCCTTCTACAAAGGGAATCCTTTCCACAGTTTTTGGCCATCCTGGGGAAGGAGAAGGGACCTTAGGCTCTTGGCTCTCCTTGGTACCTCTGGGAGATATCCCAGCACTATTCCTGAACAGTGCTCCTTGTTTCCAAGCTCTGCTCCACTCTGGTTCCATCACCCCCTCCAAATCATGAATGGCCCTGGTGCATTGACCTCCAGCAAGTTACCCCTCCTCTTGGGCCATCCCAGGGCTGAGAAATGAACAAAAGTGTCACAACAGGACAGGATGGAACTCTATTCCCTGGTCTGCCAGGACCTCACATTTTCTTCCCTCAGCCGTTTGTCTATCTTCCTCAGCCCTCTCAAAGTAGACACCCCAACAGGACAGGATGGAACTTTATTTCCGGGTCTACCAGGACCTCACATTTTCTTCCTCAGCCCTCTCAGAGTACAGACACCCTCCTTTCAAAGATGTGACCTCCCCACCGGCACCTCTGCCTCCTTCAAAATCTTATTCTTTCAGCTCCTCTTTGCTTCTCTTTCATCTTAGCATTTCCTCACCACCTGTTCTTTCTCCGTGCCTGCAAATATAGTCAGAGATTTCATTTTAGGAAAAAGAGAGAGACAGAATAAAGGATTTGTCTTGCCCTGGAACGTTGTCAAGCGTCACTTCTAACACCAAAATTATGGCCACTTGTCCGGGAACTTCAGAAAGCCAGCGTCTCACCTCTGTACTTTGGCAGTAGGCCCAGAACAGGTTTCTCGGCTTCCATTTCTGCTCCTCCATCCGATTCCTCACACTTCAATGTGAATGATGTCTTTGACATATAAATTTAAGATGTCACATTCTGTCCTAAAATATTCTGATGTGTTACAGCTACTTTGAGAATGAAAACCAAGCTCATCCCCACATTGTGCAGGCCCCTTTCCTGAGGAAGGCAGGCTGTGCCCCCCACTGTCCCTCTCTGTGCTGCCGAGATGCTCCTGTCCTCGTCCACGTATGGCTACCCCAACCTCCTGTCACAGTCCCGGCACAGTGCGTTCTCTGCTCCCCGGAGAGCTTTGCATTGGCTGTCCCCTCTCTGGGAGTGCTGACCCCCAGTTCTCTGTGGGGTGCCCCTCCCACCTCCAATCTTGCTGCTTCCCTTTTCAGCCTTCACTTGACACAGTTTGTGATTTAGTAATTAGCAAACTTGTCTAGCTCTTGTCCCCTCCACTCAGATGCCAGCTCCCTGAGGGCAGGGATCATTTCTGCATGGTTCACACCTGCATTTCTTGTACCAACTCGACCTGGTGCCAACTAGATTAAACACATTCACTAGAAAAATTTGTGTATTTTTCATTTCCTAGACTTACTACAAAGTTATGATAATTGAGAATGTGCTGGCATAAAAATAAAAATATAGGCATAAATTCACACATCTGCGCATCTATGGTCAATTGATTTTTTCTTTTTTAAAAAAAGTATGATTGACGTATAATAGTCATACATGTTTTGGGGTCCAGTGTCATGTTTTGTTAAGTGTGTAAATTATGTACTGATTAAATCAAGGTAATTAGAATATTCATCACTTCAAAATTTATCATTTCTTTGTGTTGAGAACATTCCGAAACCTGTCTTGTAGCTCTTGTGAAATGTGTAATACGTTGCTGCTACTCCAGCCAGGCTGCTGTGCGCTGGACCCAGGACATGCCCCGCTCCTGGCTGTAGCTGCATCTCTAACAGCCTCACCCTGTGTCCTCCCCTGGTCCTCTGGTGACTGCCTCTCTTTATTTCTACAAGAACAATACTGTGGACTCCACCCGTGGTGAGACGCTGCAGGATTTGGCCTTCTGTGCCTTACTCACTGTGTCACCTCACACGATGCTCTTCAGCTCCACCCACGTTATGGGTACGGATGACAGGACGGCAGTGTTTTTTTGCGGCTGAATGGTACTCTGTGGTGCATACTACCACATTTTCTGTATCTGCTAATCCCTTGATGGACATTTGCCTAGATTCCCTGTCACAGCTATTGTGAATAGTGCTGCCGCATACCCCGGAGTACAGGCATCTCTTGATCATACTGATTGGATTTTCCTTGGATGTATGTGTATCCAGTAGTGGGCCGGCTGGATAACACGCAGTTCTGGTTTTAACATTTGCGAGAACTTACAGACGGCCTTCCACCAGCTGTGCTAACTTACTCTCCCACAAGCCGTTTGTCAGTTCTCCTCCCCTCGTACTTGGGGCCACCTTTTCCCTTTTCTGTGACAGCCATCCCTCCTGGAGAGAGGTAATATCTTGTCATAGCTCTGATTTGCACTTTTCTGGTGATTAGTGACCTTGAACATTTTCTCAGTGCCCCGTTGACCATTTGTATGTCTTCTATTAACAACTGTCTATTCAGGGTTTTTGCCCACTTTTAAAGTGGGTTGTCTTTGAGTTGATTTTTTTTTTTAATCTATTTTAGACATCAGATATATAGTTTACAAATCATTCTCCCAGACCATAGGCTGATTGCTTTCTTTGCTACAACTCCATTTGTGTGTGTCTGCTTTGATTGCCTATTTTTTTTTTAAGACTTGAAGCAGAGATTTTATTTATTTATTTATTTGTTTGTTTATTTTTTATTGTTAAATCATAGCTGTGTACATTAGTGCAATCAAGGGGTACAATGTGCTGGTTTCATATACAATCTTTTCAGGTTTTATCCAAATAATCTGTCCTAGCCCAATGTAATGGAACTGTCCCTTGTGCTTTTGTCTATGATAGGTTTGTGGTTTGGGATCTTACATTTAAGTTTTTAATGTATTATGAGTTAAATTTTCAACACGGTGAGAGATAAAATTGATTGAAATAATGGATTAATGAATGAATGGAGAAATTGATTAACTCTGTGACCTCGGCAGCCACGTGCTGTGTCAGGATCCTCTGAGGCAAGCTGACTCTGCTGCTGCTGTCGGCACGTCTGCACATCTGCACACCCCTTTTCCATCAATTCACCCAGAGCTAACTTTTAAGGCTGCGGAAACTCCACCATCCATTCTGTCTACCCTGCACTAATCACTTTACACTGAAGTCACCCTTGCTTCTCTCTGAGTCATAGTATATACTTCTCACTACTTATGAGAAGGTAACTTTTCACGAAAACATGCTCTACTCTCTTAACTGTATTGTGAGCCTTAAGGACAATAACATGTACATCTTTCCTGTTTCTTAGAGCTTTTTGTGTTATGATGACTTGATAGCTTTGTGAAAAGGGACTCTGAAAGAGGCTATGACAATGTTCAAACTTTCATCAGGATGAAATAACTTGGATTAGGTTGAGGAACTGACTTTCTTAATCTATATATATTTTGCTCTATTATTTCCTTGTATCGTGATGAAAAAGAAATAGACTATTTTAAAATAGCAGATGATATGCAGTGTACTTCAGCAGGTGTGAGAAATATGGGATAACATGGTAGATGAGAATGTGGTCTCGCCAATCTCAAGGGCTCCAACTTTCAAGGAGAAATTCCCTCCCCTCCTTTTTTTAACCTCACAAGTAGACTTGGAAGCTTCTTATCCCAGGAAATCAGTGAAGAGAAGACAGTAAGGGGACCAAATTATTGCCAGGTTTGGATGAGAAGAAGCTCTTGAATGAGAATTCAGGACATCAAACCCAGCCTAGTCTTCACATGGCGCTCAGCACTTTTTTGTGAGGATATAGTGTCTGTTCAGGATATCACCACCAAGGAATGATGTAATCCCTTCAATTCCACTTGCTGTTGGAGAAAAATGTCTGAAATGGATTCAGACAGCTCTGTGGTTTGGATCTGATTCAACTAGATGGAGTGGCACAAACCACGCCCCTGCTCAGGAGGCCGTGTCATCATCAGAGGCTGGTACCGTAAATGAGGATTAAAATGTAATGTAGAACAAGGGCATTTGTGACAAGTTAGAAACTGAGGTATGAGGTTGGAAGCATCATTTAAAGAAATGGAACACAGTACGTTGTCCCACTAGTGGGAACAAATAGGAAACAGATTGTCAGGAGACAAGTAAGTTGAAACCAGTTATTCACCGCAGTGTAGGAAGCAAATGTTAAGTCAGCAGTCAGCAGGGGGACAAGGCAAGGCAGGGTGCAGGGGAAGGGTCCCACCAGGGAAGGGCACTCGGAAAATCCATACGGTGTCGAGTATAGTAATAATTCAGCTGAAGATGGCTTCTGCCACCTGCTCCACACTTTCGTCCCTTTTCTCTGTTGACCCCTCACAGTGTCCTCAGATGGATTTAGGTTATAGAATTTCTTCCTCTGACGAGCAAGGTGGCTCATAGTGGATGCTGACCGACAGTCAGGGCAATGTTGTGTCAGACCACGTTCCACCCCAAATAGTTGACTCTGCCTGAAAAGTAATGAGAAAAATGTAATAGTTGCATATGTGTGTTTCAATGAGTCGTTCATAGCAAACACCTGAGTCACCTCACTCTCCTCTCTGGGTTCTCACACACCCCATCCACCCCTGTATGGTCATTGTTGCTGTTGTTGTTCTTCTTATTTTTGTTTGTTCGAGTCTCATTCTGTTGCCCGGACTAGAGAACTGTGATGTCAGCCCAGCTCACAGCAACCTCAGACTCTTGGGCTCAAGTGATCCCCCTGCTTCAGTTTCCCAAGTAGCTGGGACTACTGGTGACTGCCACAGTGCCCAGCTAGTTTTTGTATTTTTAGTAGAGACATAGTCTCACTTTGCTCAGGCTGGTCTCAAACTCCTGAGCCCAAGTGATGCTCCCACCTCCACCTCCCAGAGTTCTGGGATTATGGGTGTGAGCCACCATGCCCGGCCTCCACTGCACATTTTATTTATCTTTTTCCTCACGACCCTCGTAATCTTTTATCATGCTGTAATGTGAATATGTTGTGGTTTTGTTACTTTCTGTCTTCAAGCCACCACTACCTCCATCCAAATATGAAAGCCCAGAGGACAGAATTCTCCAATTGTCCTGTTCAGGGATGAACCCCATATGGAGAGAATGGGGTCTAGAACAGCAGTGGTTCTCAGTAAAGTGCCAGAGGAATGCATTAGATTTTTGTCATAGGTAAATAGTTTGGGGAGAGAAAAACAACAGGCAAATTCACTCAGTTTCTTGCCCTCTCTTCTGTTCTACAGAGAAGCAGACTGGGTGGCTCATAAGCAGCAGAAATTTATTTCTCCCAGTTCTGGAGCCTGGGAAGTGTAAGATCAAGGAAGTTGCTGGCAAGTTTGGGGTCTGGTAGAGCCACTTCATGGCTCATAGACATCCATCCTTTTGCTGTGTCCTCACAAGGCAGAAGGGGTGAGAGGGCTGTCTGGGACCCCATAAAGGCACTAATCCCATTCACAGGGGCTCCACCCTCATGACCTAATCATTTCCCAAAGGCCCCACCTCCTGACACTGTCACCTGAGGGGTTAGGATTTTGTTCTATGTTTTGGGGGGACATAAACCTTTGTCCATTGCACATGGTGAAGCTCTCAGTCAGCGATGCCAATGGCTGAGTAGGACAGAGATGGCCCCAGTGACAGAGCTCCGGGATGTTTGTATTCCAGTTTTCTCCTTTGTGTTCATGTGATGGGTAGTTTTATGAGTCAACTTGACTGGGCCACAGGGTGCCCAGACATTTGGTCAAGCATTATTCTGAGCATGTCTGTCAAGGTGTTTTGGGTGAGATCAATCTTTGGACTGGTAGACTACGTGCCCAGGTGGCTCTCCCCAGTGTGGGGGCCTTATCCATCAGAGCCTGGGCAGATAAAAAGCTGACCCTTCTGCATGGGAAGGAATGCTTTCCACCTGTCTGCCTTGAGCTGCCACATTGGCCCTTCAAGATGTTGAACTCCAAATGAAATATCAGTGCTTTCTGGGGCTGCAGCCAACTGCCTCCATAAGGGTGTGAGTCATTTCCTCAAAATAAATCTCTCCCTCTGACACCGTTGGTTTTGTTTCTCTGGAGAGCCCTGACCAATACAGCACCCCTATGATTTCATCTTGCCCATGAGCATCTAACTCACCCAGTATCTTTAAATTTAGTTTACTATTGCAGAAAGAAATTTATAGATAAAATTTTGTATGACTGGGAGATTATAGTAAGTATCTGGTCAAGTTCTCAGGCAATAGTGTTCATGAGGAAACAAAAAAAACATCCACGTGGGCTGCAGGTAACATGGCCTTGGACTGGGAGTGTGTGGAAAAGGGCAAGGGGAGGTGGGGATGGCACGAACCGGGTAGTGGGGGATGACCCATAAATGTCTCGATGAAGGTGGTCAAAGTTTCCATCGTGTTTAGTTACAGAAAATGGCTGTGCATTTGCACAGGACACTTGTGCTGTGCTGCTGCAGGGGCAGATGGGGAGGAAGGGATTGGGAGGGGAGGACTGGAACCTATCCTCCCCTACAGAGGAGCCCCACACAGAGCAGGGTCTGCAGGGTCCTTCATCTCCCACTCCAGTGCCACACCCAGTGTGTCCATGTTCATTCTGCTGAATTCCTGACTTCTCCCTCGTAGCCGAATTCCTCCTGTCAGAACACAAACAGGCTCTCACATCCCCCGCAATGTCCCCCCCCCTTTATCTCAGTACCCCCCAGCTTAAACTCCAGTTTTCTGTTGTAGTCACAGCGAGACACTTGTAAAGAGTTGCCCACATTTCCCACCCACAGGACTTCATTCCTGCTCACTCCACAGCCTGACTCAGAGCAGTTTCCCTTTTTAACCCTCTACTGTGACAGCCGCTGTCAGGGCACCAGTGACCCCCTCCCACCAAACCTCTGACCACAGTGGGTGTGACCATTCAGCAGCGCCTGATGCGGTTGACGGCTGGTGGTGTCCAGAGCAGTGGTGTCAAATGGGAGCAGGCTGGCCCGCAGGGCTGCTCTGCAATGTTGGAAGACATTTTTTGTTGTCATGAATGTAGGAGGGGAGCACAACTCTGTCCACCCGGTAGAGGCCAGGGAGCCCCAGCAACAACGTGCCCTCTGGCTCCCAGTGTCAGGTGGCTCCATCTACCCAGTGAGGGCCAGGTTCTCAGTTTCCATGTCTTTTCAACTGTCCAGGAAAATTCTACACTTCCCTTCATCTGGCTTGAATGAGGAGAAATACACCTTTCACCTGGGTGGGGCAGGGGATGTATTATACTCTTAAAAACAATCTCCAAATGGACCCTTCACAGTGGTTTTGTCCTTCCTGATCGGTCCCCTGAACACAGACTAGGGGTGGCTCCAGAAATTGACCATCCTGTCCCTGACCTGTCTGTCTTGGCTTGGGGTCTCTTAGAACACAGAAATGCTTGAAACCTGCTGTCTGCAGCAGAAATTCTGATGGGAAAAGCCTAATTTAACAGGTTACATGTCTTAGTTCCCTAAGCAGGTCCTTATGACAGTTTGGAGACCACAAAAATCATGAAACATAAAATCCACATGAACATAACCAAACGATGCTGCCCATAGGAGCAGGTGCAGGTAGGTGAGTCAGAAAGGGCTCTGCCATGTGTTTCTAGAGGGAAATGATGGACCATAGCACAGTCTGTCTCAAATCTTTCACAGTGGCCCACCTAAAAGGTAGCTCACACCTGATCACTGAGCAAACCAGCTCAGAGAGGCCTGAGTGGGTCAGGGGCGGTCAGGAGCTGCCCCACGAGGGTCTCAGCATGCAGGGAGGTGTGCACGTGCCCAGATTAATAACTGGTCTCCTCCCTACTATTGTGACCAATCATTTTGTTATTCCTACTTTACAGATGAAGAAACTGAGGCTTGCACTAGTTATATGATTATTATTATTATTTTTTGTAGAGACAGAGTCTCACTTTACCGCCCTTGGTAGAGTGCCATGACATCACAGGACTCACAGGAACCTCTAGCTCTTGGGCTTCCATGATTCTTCTGCCTCAGCCTCCCAAGCAGCTGGAACTATAGGCACCCACCACAACGCCTGGCTATTTTTTTTTGTTGTTGTTGTTGCAGTTCGGCGGGGGCTGGGTTTGAACCCGCCACCCTCGGTATATGGGGCCAGCGCCCTACTCACTGAGCCACAGGCACCACCCTAGTTATATTATTTTTACTGTTTCCTAGGCAAAAGAGAGAGGACAAATATTTTGATTGGTAATATTGATAAAAATATCACTCAGCAAATAAGTATTTTATTTCCTGTTTTCATTTGATAAACAATCTTAATTACACCATTTTGTTCATCGCACACACTCTAACAAGTAGAATGATCATTAATTGTAACATCTCAGATGTTACTTACTTTAGCTCTCAGGTTTCATTTCCAAGTGAGTTCTCATCTAGCAGGTGATGAACACATCACCTCAGCATTGAAAGGACTTGCCTGCTCCCTTTAATCCCCACTCTAATGCATTTAAAACTTATACCCATCTGGGCCCTTAAAATCATTCCTGAGGACATCCAGTCTGCTCCCTGAATCTTTCCCTGAATCTTTCTACAATGACCTCGCTCTCATCAACGCTACCATCTTTTACATAGTCTGTTTCTAAGTGTTTATCTGTGTCATTTGGCTATTTGAACAAAAATATTCATTCAGAATGAGGCAAAAGCACTCAGTGTAAGATTCCCAGGGAAACTAATCGTGCGCTCTTTATCTGACTGCATGCAGAGGGTGTAGGAACTGTTGTCAAGTGCTTTATAGTCTATGTAGAGATAAGAGATTTTTTTCTCACATTCCAATTTATCATTGCCCACTGGAATGTTTATCCAGTGTCAGGAAAACAACCGTGGGCATTTGTTTCCCACATTAATAGCCTGACAGGTACAGCTGCCCAAATTGCTTTTATTTTTTCAGATAGCCCCATTGTCATTATTTTTACTCTTTGCTGATTAGATATTACTTGACATAACAAACTCGACTGGGTTCTTAAAATGTAAGACATGACATAATCAGGGTTGAGGTTTTAGATTATGTGGACGGAACCGTGTTGGATTCTACCTTGCTCAATCAAGATTGTACCTTTTCCCGGAGGCAGAAACGTGAATATATTAGAGTCACAAGATCAGCCTTTCATATCAGAACTAATGGGATGCAGAGTTTAAACAAAAAGTAATCCTAGCAATGCTGCCAGCCTTCGTATCAGAGGAGCAGCTGGGCTAACATGCCGCCTCGCCTCTCCCCAAACCTGCCTTCATGTAAGATGTCAAAAGACCGCCGTCGCTTACAGCTGCGGCTCCCCGAGCTCTCTCATCAGGATAACCGGCTTCGAGGTGATGTCGTGCGTCTTCATTTATCTCGGCAGAATGTCCGGGTTAGAAAAAGGAAATGTCTGTCTGAGTTAAGATTTTGGGATAGTTGAAACTATGATGAAATCTCTAACAATTAATTTTCCCCATGTTGTGGTCTGATCTATTTTAATCTAGTAAATATTAAATGTACACAAACATAGTAAAGCCCAAATAATTCTTTGCTTTAGAAATGATACAGAAACAAATTCTTACTGTGGAAATTATTCATATTTCCTATGCGTGAGACTTGCAAAAAAACACCCAAGCAAACAAACAAAGCGGCTGCTGTGTCCTGATGGGCAGTAAAAGGCTCTTTGTTGGCTGCAGTTATGCAGGTCAGCTGTGGGGTCCGCAGGGCAGCGCAGCTGTCTGTCAGGAATTTCCCTCAAGGTGAAGACGCCACGAGTAAATCTTAAAATTGAAATGGCATCAAGAATATTAGTTCACAAAATATAATCACTTGAACTGAAAACTGATCTGGTCACAAGAACAATGCACCATAATTTACAAAAGCATTTTAGGAGGTCTCCAAAAGAATTTGCTACCTTATGTGCTTACCCAGAAGGCTGTGTTATTCACCAACAACAGAGCCATCCTTACATGGAACTCTTTTTATTGCAGATAGTAATTTTGACTCAATTTCTTTATATCTACTGTTCAAGACATATTAAAAAGTTTCTTACAGCCACCACCAACATGAAACAAATGAAAAACCTTACAAAAGAATTCCACCTTTGCGTGGGTCAAAGAATGTTTAAAGAGGAATATATCAGACAATTCCTTTTATGCATGTATGTACGTATGTGTTCATTTATTATTTCAAAATATTATGGGGTACTAAGGTTTTCGGTTGCACATACTGTGCTTGAGTCAGGGCTGTAGCTGTGCCCATAACCCAGGGAGTGGTCACTGTACTCACTAGGCAGGTTTCTGCCCAGAACCCCCTCACTCCACCTGCTCCATTTCACCTGTGTGCTCAGGATAATTGTCTCCAGTTCCATCCGCATGGTTGCAAGAAGCCATTAATTCATCCTCTTCATGGCTGAGTAGTGCTCCACTGTAGAGAGGCACCACATGTTGTTAATCCACTCATTAATTGACAGGCACTTGAGTTGATTCTACATTTTCGTGATTGTAAATTTTGCTGCAGTAAACATTCAAGTGCAGGTGTCTTTTTGATGAAATCACTTCTTTTCTTTTGGGTAGATACCCAGTAGTGTGATTGCCAGATCAAATGGTAGGTCTACTTTTATTTTATTTTATTTTAGACAGAGTCTCAAGGTGTCACCCTCGGTAGAGTGCTGTGGCATCACAACTCAAACTCTTGGACCTAAGTGATTCTCTTGCCTCAGCCTCCCAAGTAGCTGGGACCACAGGTGCCCACCACAATGCCTGGGTCATTTTTGGTTACATTTGTCATTGTTGCTCAGCGGACCTGGGCTGGGGTCAAACCCGCCACCCTAGGTGTATGTGGCCAGCACCCTGCCAATTGAACTACGGGCGCTGCCATAGATCTACTTTTAGATCTTTGGGGAATCACCAGACTGTTTTCCAACTAGGGTGTGCTAATTTGCAGTTCCAACCACAGTGTCTAAGCCTTCCTTTCTCTCTGCCTCCATGGCAGCAGCATGTGTTGTTTTTGGACCTTTTAATAAAAGCTATTCTAATAGGGGCAAGGTGATATCTCACTGAGGTTTTCATTTGCTTTCCCTGATAATTAGTGATGTTGAGCATTTCTGCATGTGTTCACTGCCCATTTGTACATCTTCTTCTAAAATGTTTCCATTCATGTCTTCTGCCCACTTCTTGATGTTTTTTTTCTTGATGATTTGTTGAGTTCTTTGTAGAGTCTGGTTATTAGCCCTTTATCAGATGATTATCTTGTGAATATTTTCTCCCATTCTGTAGGTTTTCTACTTGCTTTGTTGATTTTTTCTTAGCCGTGCAGAAGCTTTTTAATTTATTCATGTGCCATTTACTTATTTTTGTTATTGGCTGATGGCTGTGGAGGCCACTATGGTCTTATTGATAAATTCTTTGCCTAGGCTGGTATCTGGAAGAGCTACAGGCAATTCTATTAAGAGTATTTTTCCCTGTCTTTTTCTATTTCTCATCTTTTTCCTAATGCCAATGGACCAGCTCCAAAAAAAAAAAAAAAACCCAGAATAAATATGATTTAAGATAGCAATTGTCCACTCCAGTGTTGTGAACTACTATTCTAATCATTGTCTTCATAGATAGCACCACTGCTATTCAATGTGTTAAGATACAGCATAACATTAGTTTGCTGTAACACATGAACCATCCTTCTCAGAAGACATATGAGAATAAACCATCAGCTAGTTATTACTTGGGGAAACAAAGTGGTCCGACAAGCCCCCAGAAGGATGAGACAGAGGTCTAGTAAGCTGTGCAGAAAAGGATGGAGTCCAAAAAATTTCAAGCTTTGTGAAGGAAGCCAGTGCTCCAGGGTGGGTACCGTGAGAGGGGAGCAACTCACCCAGCGCACCCCGATCCAAGCAAAGTCTCCTTCACTGCCCTCCTTTTACCTCACTGCTTCTTTCTATTTCTCTGTTTTTAGCTGAGGTCCATCCTGAATAAGGACACCATATTTAAAAAAAAAAAAAAACAATGACATGCTCAGAGGAAATTAAATGAAAAAGTGGTTGTCTCTCTTATGCTGCACTTTCTAGCATCTAAGCATATGATGATCAGCATTTCTGAAAACCACTGTAAGAATATATAATGGGACTAGAATCTACAAATTCTACTTTTTCTCCACATCACTTTTAATATCCATCTTATTTATAACTAGATCACTTTCATCAGTTGACAACATGATGCTCACAACACTAAAAAATAAGGCTTGTTATAGGGCAACAAATAATGAAGATTTTTGTTTTTGACTGAAGACTACTTAATAATTCACAAGAAAATTTTCATGTATAAGAAAGGATAATTTTATCAACAATATTTGGATCTTTCTTCAGCAAGTATAGGGCATTTGACCATGTGGACTGGATGTTTTTGTGGTTTTCATGATCAGACCCTGATAATAATGATTAAATAGTTTTTCTTCAATTCAAAAATATTTATCTAGTATCCCAGGTAATCCAGATGCTGCATTAGTTACCCAGGGTATGAAGAACACGGAAGGTAATAGATTTTTACTTTCAAGAGACACTCATTGATGTTAATTACTGATGACAATATGGTTTGCCCATTTCTTGTGGAGCTGGTAGACATAGCAACACACATTGTCGCTGCTCAACTCTGCAGGCTCTGGGGATGGCGGTTTTGTGTTGACCATTTTAAGATTGGACAATCTTTTCATTCATTTGAACATTCATTCAGTAAACATTTGGTACTTTGGCCCAGCATATTTAGGTAATGAGGGTATAAATACAAAAAGGACAAGGCCCTACTGTCAAGATGTCACCTGGATTTCAAAAGAACAGGGAGGTCACACTTCAAAATAAATGAGTAATAAATTGCAAGTTTTCAAAGGGAAAATCTAAAAATGAGAAAAAGACTGGGGGAGCCTCGCAGAAGAAGAATTAAGGAAGGAATCTTTTCTCATTTGGGCCCTTTTACTCAAATCTTTTCTTTTCCTTTACCTGGTGGTTGGGCATAGAGAGATTTTAGATCAAAGAAGTATTTAGGGATTTTTAAAGTTTTGAAGTTGCTTCTGCTGTGTTGTATGTGCATATATTTTATATATATGTATATTCTGTGTTCCAGTAATTCCGGTATGTTCCACTATATAGGTTCATGTATATTCCAATTGAAAATTAATTCCAATTAATCATGAGATATAATTGATTGATTATTTAGAATTGAAACTGAACTGAGGCTACTATCAGGTAAGAAATTACTACAGATATTCTCATAAGAAATTATATTCTATGTAATGCAATGAACAAAAATTCTCAACAATGTCTTTACCATAGTAACTGAGCCTTGTTACACGGAGTGCCCTTCCTCCAGCCCTGAAGTTTGCCTCCAGGCAGAGGATGATTTTCACAGACACACAGGGCTTCCTCCCTGCCCTCGTTTTCTTTGCAGTTTGGTGGAAGGCCAGACTCAGCACGGAGGGTGCTGAGTGCTTGTGCCCAGCATTCCTTTCTGCTGTGTATTTGTAGGACCATCACAGACTTTGCCGATTTTCACTTGACAATAACAGGCCTTCATTCTTTCCTTCACTCACTTTCCAACCTAGTTTCCAGTTCAGGGTTGAGAGTGGCCAGTTTTTCCCAGACTCTGGAGTGGATGCCCCTCTGGGGCAGGGCAAACTCCCACACACGTCCCCACACTCAGTGCGAACAGGACCATTTAGAGGATCCAGGTCACTAGGGTGTGCATGTCCAGGCTGGGTGAGGAAGGCCGAGCAGCCACAGAAAACCACACAGACGTGGGGAGACAGCCCATGGTTCTTAACCTATGCACTGTGTGTGTTCCTCACCTGAAAATCATTTCTCCACTCACTTATCCAAAATGAGCCTCAGCCACGGACTCAGTGGGTTTCTGAAACAGAACAAAGATTGGCAACATGGACTTGGCAACACATGGCTGACAGGAAGCCACAGATATTTAATGACAAAGAGAGTCCTCAAATGTGAAGAAGCAGCCCCCTGAGATCCCGACTGGAATCTGGAACATTTGCTTTGCACAGTGAACAGCACAACAGCCATAGAACCAGCATCTCACAGGTTGTTTTTCATTACTTTGAACAACTTAGGTTTAAACTGCGTGTGTCCACTTATACACAGACTGTCCCCCACCCCCGCCGTCCTGAGACAGCCAGACCAGCTGCCCCTCCTCCTGGGCATACATGACAGGGAGATGGAAAGGACGGAGCCTTCATGATGATGCCCTTCTGATTAGTGAACAGTCAGTGTGTTTTCTCTTCCTTTTAATAAGGTCTTAATGTAAAGATGATTTTAATGACATCTTATTTTCTCTAGCTTACGTCATTGTTAGAGAACAGCGTATGACACATACATGAAATATGTGTTGGTCAACTCTTACCGGTAAGGCTTTGGTCAACAGTAGGCTATTAGCAGTTAAATTTTGGAGGAGTCAAACATTACACTTGGAGTTTTAACTCTGTAGGTGGGAAGGGTTTGGTGCCCCTAACTCCTGCAGTGTTAAATGGTCAACTGAGTTAATATATGCTGAGGTGCTAGCATATTATAAACCTTGCAAATTAAAGGCAGGGTTTCTGGAGACCAAATTAGTAGTCAGTGGAAAACAAAGGGTCCAAGAAATACATGTTCTTGTTGTTCTTTTGTTTATTTTTCTCTCCTAAGAAGGTTAAATGAGTTAAACTGGCTGTACTGGAACAATCATGTTGCTACCTTCCATTTGACATTTTATGTGTTTTTCATTTCTGGAAGAAGAAATAGAATAGTGAGTTTGGTATGGAATTTGAATGAAGTTTGTGATTGTCAAACACTCAGTGTAACCTCTTGAGAACAAACTGGCGGAAAGGGGACCTCCTCATCTCGCAGTGTGAGAGAAGGGTTAATGCCACTGTGAGATCAGGAGACGGGACGCTGGGCAGCCCCACTCCAGGTGGCCGGTGGGATGACAGCCTTTTCACAACTCTTCTGAGGGAGAGTTTTCTTCATTCACAATCTCATCCACTAACCTCTTTAATAATGTAATTTGATCATTACTATGAAGTTGTTTTTTTTAGATTTTTAAATGTATTTTTGATTGACATAATAATTGTACACAGCAGTGTTTTGATATGCACATTGTATAGTGATCAAATCAGGATAATTAGCATATCCATCGCCTCAAACATTTATCATTTGTTTGTGTTGGGAATATTCAAAATATTCTCTCCTAGCTATTTGAGATACAATGCTGAGAGAATATTAGAACTTGCTTCTGCTATAAATTTTGTATCCTTTAATCCCTCCCTATCTTCCACCCCCACTGCCCTTCCCAGCCCCTAGGAACCACTGCTCTCTCTCTGCTTCCTTGAGTTCAATTATTTTTAGCTTCTTCATATTATTTTTAGTGAGAACATGCAGCACTTACCTTCCTTTGCCTAATTTATTTCACTTAACACAAGTGTCTTCTAGGCTCATCCGTGTTGTGGCAAACAGAAGGATTTTGCTCCTTTTCATAGGTGACGGGTATTCCATTCTGTGAATGTGCCAAGTTTTATTTACCCATTGATCTATTGTTGACACTTAACAACAGATTTAAGTTTTTCCCTATTTTTTCCAAAAAAATTTTACTTGAATTACTGTTTCAAATGTTGATTCCTTTTCTTTGTTTATTTCTTCAACAGCTGCCTTTATATCTATTTTGGATATTTTTTTCTGTCTTCCATTTCAGCCACTTTCCCTCTGAACAATTTTGTTTTTTATTTTCTTCTTCACTGTTACCTTTCTTCAGTGTTCTTCATTAAACGTGGTTTTCAAATGATTCACCCTAAGTAAGATTCCTAT
Source organism: Nycticebus coucang (assembly GCF_027406575.1). Taxonomy (NCBI): domain Eukaryota; kingdom Metazoa; phylum Chordata; class Mammalia; order Primates; family Lorisidae; genus Nycticebus; species Nycticebus coucang. Next base: position 138,698,196 of record NC_069784.1, on the reverse strand, counting down.
TCACTTCTGAGATTCCTGTTCACTTCTAAGATCCTTTGTCTTTTGCTTCCACATTTTTTTCCTAATTTCTATTAACTTTGGTCAATATACATATGTGTGTCTTTCCAAATTATATATATATTCAGATTATGTATATAGAAGTTTTATGATTTCAGTTTTAACATATCTTCAGGTAATATCCATTCAGAGTATGTATATATTCCCATTAATATATATTTAAATTATATATATTTAATTATTTTGGGGGTGTTCTAGCAGTTTTCTTTTGTTTCGTGGTTTGGGGGGGAATTGTCATTAGTAGATACGTTATGATTTGCATTTTTCTTTTTTTTCTTAGAAAAGATTTATATGAAGTTACTCCTCTCTATGGAGCTCCTCACTCGTGACATGGTAGCTGGCTTCCCCCAGAAGGGGTGATGAGAGAAAAAGTGTGTGTAAGTAAGAGAGAGAGAGAAAGTGGGGAAGCTGAACACACAGGGTCTTTAGAACCGACGTTGAGCACGTTCATGATCTCTGCCACATCCTGCTGGTCACGTGGAACAGCCTTAGTGGGCCAGTGCAGGGGTCGCTGGGCCTCTTGTAAAGCTGCTAGGCGAATAATCCTCTCACTTTTTGTTGTGTTTATCTGGAAAATTTGGCCTGCGGTTTGTTTTATTTTTCCAGTACATACAAGTAAGAAAGGTTCAAATGGACTTCTGTTTGGGATTAAATAGTGAATGCCAAAAGTACTTATCATACTCATTAGGACAGAAATGCTCCTGTGCACTCAGACCCCTCCCCACCTGCGGGGCAGGAGATGCGGTGGTAAATGATGGATTTACCCCTCTAGGCCGGCGCTCAGCATAAGAGCTCCTAGATGGAGCCAAGGCTGGGGCCTTGTCACACCTACACCAGCACCCCTCAGGTGGGGTCAGCGCCTCTGGGTCCTGGACCACACAGACGGTGGGCCAATACAGGTAGACGGGGGTGTCCAGGAGGGTGTGGGGAGAACGAGAGTATTTACAAGTCAAGGGGAAAATGGGTCCAAATCTTGCTCTTCAGCAAATCACCCTTGTGTGATTTGACTCTGTGTGAGTGAGTCTGGGTGAAAAGTCATCGGAGTTGTTCTGTCTGTGGCTCTCCAAAGCACTTTTTGCCAGTTGGAATAACTCAGGCTCTGGCCGGAATCCCCACAGAGCCTCTCTGCCTTCTGTCAGGTCACCAGAATGGGGCATTTACATCTAATGAGATGGATGCCCATTGTAGGGGAAGATTAGTGATTATGTAAGATTATGTTCTGTCCTCGGGCTGTAAGAGGCTTACGCAGCAGTGGAGATTTGTGTAAATGTTATTAACTTCAGCTAATTAGGACTCCTGTAAACCTGAGAAATCTGGGTTCCAGAAGCAGACACGAGAACATGGGCATCAGTTTACTGAAGTACAAAGCGGCTTATGTTTGCCTATGGCTGGTGCTTGTCGAAACCCTTAATTGGTGAGGGTTTTGGAGAAGGATATCCAACCTAGCCTGAAGGGAGCAATAGACCACCTACAGAAACCTGGGTCTACCCACCACAGACTGTGATTGTGCGGACGGGGTCCGCCCAGCCCAGAGCATTTCAGAAGTGCCCACTTTCAGAGGCCCACGTTACCTGAAAATCGCCAGGCAGGATGTCTTCTGGCGGGAGGACAGAGGTGTCCTTTTGGAGATGCCGGCAAAGCGCGGAGGACCCTGCTGCTGGCAGTAACACAGGGAGAGTTCACTTTCTTCACTTTCCACCCAACAGAATCCAGGGAAATCAGACCTTGCTGTCAAGTTCGGTTTCTTTCAGGATCTCCTGATCTTCCCTCTGCCACCCGCTGCTGTGAACTGCATGTCAGGGCCCTCCCAGACCTGCAGGTGCCTTGCTGTAGGTTGCCTCAATACGCAGCGTTAGTGACGGGTTTCTGTCAGTATGTACGGAAAGGGATGTCCACCCCATACCCCAGAAATACTGTGGGTGCAGGCGCTTGGGGTCCCTTCTCCGTGCTGAGTCCCCCTGAATGGTGCCGATCTGTTCTCTGTAATCTCTGCCATGTGGGACTCAGTGGGGGCAGGGAAGGTAGACTGAAAACTGGATCTGTGCCTTGATGCCCTGGAGACCGTCCGCAGAACAGTCTCCCTCTTCCCTCCAGAAAGCTTGTTCCTCCCGTGACTAGTGCAAGCAAGGGCGGGTGGGGGCGAGAGACAGAGGTATCCCCCCCCGAGGACGGGCCCCTGTTGTTAACTACAATAGGTAACTTCCCCACGTCCTGGACTACTATTTGCTGGGAGACGGAAGGAATGGTTCTTATTCTAGTTACTGCTCCGGTAGTAGGGCTCTTCCTACTCCAGGCCTGGGGACACACCCTGGGGCGGAATCCTGCCTGCCTCCAGGTTTGATCAGAGGCAACTTACTTAACTTCTCTTTACATCCATTTTCAGTCTGAAAATGGGTATCTATCTACTGTCAGCTCTCAATACCTCATATATTGCAAGGATTAAAAGAGTAATGTATGCAGAGTGCTCAGACCAGCTCCTGACACGCAGCTGGCATTTAAAATCGTGCAGCCTGCCCTTCAGATGGCCTGTCTTCATAACTGCCAATATCTTTGCGCTCTATTCTCCTAGTTGGACACATGCCCTGTTTCATTGCTTTTATCTTTCCCTCTCGGGGATGTGTTCATCCCCCTTTGAACTGAAGGGCATGAAAGGAAGGTGGAAATGTTGTAAAGTTGCTGATTCTGAATCAATAATTATACCCCTAGCAAGATGCCAACCAAAACTTGAAGGCTTTTTCTCTCAGAACTTGACAAGTCTTTTCTGAAGTCTGTAATGTAGAAGTTGCGTGAGAATAAAGTTATTTGTTGTAAGTTAATAATGGGGTCCCTGTTTATGTAAGACTTGGCAAGGAGTACACAGGCTGGGGTGAGGGAAAGAACTGACCAACCCGGACATGAGGATAGGGGCAGCAGACAGGACGAGGCACAGGTGGCCGTCATGGGTGAACCACGTCACAGGTGGACCATGTCAAGGGTGGACCCCATCACAGGTGGACCGTGTCTTGGGTGGACCCCATCACGGGTGGACCGTGTCATGGGTGGCTGTCACGGGTGCACCCCTCCACGGATGGCTCCTCTCACCCTCACAGCAGGTGGCCCTGAACACTGAGAAGCAGAACATGACACAGTGCGTGTGGTCAGTGTGGGGAGACCAGGTGGGAGAAGATAGAGGCTCCTTTTGTGTCCTGCTGGCCTGGTTGCTAACAGCTAACTCTAGAGATGCGAGCAGGTGAAGCAGTTGCAGATGATCTCACTTGTCTACGTATCTCCAAACCAGGCAGGCATGCTAATGCTGATTAGTGTTGTGGAAATCTCAAACGTTCAAAGGCAAGCTGTGAATCACTGAGCTATCCCCTCTCACCCTTGTCTCAGCCAAGTTTTGGGGATGGATGTCCAGGCAGCCCAGGGCAGGTGAGAGAGTGGTGTTCTTACACGGTCTGAACACACACCATAAAGCTGCACGGTGGGACCATTTGGGCAGGTGAAGGTCTCGATGGATGTGGGAGTGGAATATTTATTAAATTGGTGTTTCACATCAGTGAGGAAGGATAAATTACTCAGGAAATTATACTGCAGTGTGTTCTAGGCATTTGTTGTTTTTCCAGAGTAATAACTTTATTTAATTATATAAATGGCTTTTGATTTTACTTCATGGGTGCCTAGGGACTTTGCTGGTGGTGATGTGTTAGAAAATTACCCCAAATACTCGATTCAAGGGAAATCTTATCATTGCAGTTCTGTGTCAAATGTTTGAAACTATAGTGTCAGACATGGTACGGGTGGCATAAATGTTGGAGAAATTGAAAAATACGAAGAGAAAAATATCAAATTTTTTGTTTTAGTTTGATTTTACTGATATTTGGTGGAATTTACTAGAGGAACCTCTTTTCATTTGATTTTTAGACATTTTCTTTTTAATGAAACTATTTTTTCCCCAGTCTGCTGTCCACATCCCAGTATGAACTTTAGCACTAACGTTTCTTGTGGTTTCTCTTTTTATACAGCACTGTTTTAATAGGCATGCTTAACACTCCCTTTAAAATACAAACTTTATTTATTGTCTTCAAAACATAACATTTATTAATTATCATTTGTGTTTCTGGAATAATGTGCTCAATCCTGTCTCCTAAGCCTGTTTCTGGGACAAAAGGTTCCTTGGAGACCAGGAACAGGTATGCTGGTCATTGGAAAATTGTCTGCTTTCTCATCATTATAAACTAATAATAGATTGGCATTCTGTGTTGCAATCTGCTAGCCTGGCTTCCAGAAGGCTGGGTCAGTTTGTCAGTTCCCCAGAGCTTTTGTTAAATGCACTTTATCCCCCAGAATTGAGAATAAAAGCAACATTTCATACCAGAAACAAGGGCAGAAACAAGATCCGACTACCAAATGGTTTAGTATGGTGCCCATGATGGTTGAACAAAACAGCTTTTTTTTTTTTACCATTCTTGGTTAGAAATATCTAAGATTCCACACAACTTTGTTTATAATATTGTAGTATTTTGCTCTCTTTTTTTGTGTGTTCTAGTTTTGTACTAATGACTATTTCTTAGCCAAATACACCTGCATATTTTAATAGTCAAGGCAGACACATTTACAACAGAAAAACTGTCTGTGTAGAACAGCAAATGAGGTTTGAAAAAGATGTTCAGGATAAATGCACTCTCTTTCCCACCCTTTATGAGTTAAACAGCTTTATCAGGGATTGCTTAAATTACAGGTAATCAATCCTCCCACCGAGTAGTCACATGACCAACAAGTTCCTACCTGCTGACCACTTAGTGTCTATTTGTGAAGCGTCTGTTTTGGAAGGAGACGAGAACCACACAAGAGATTCTAAACTAAGGAGAGGAAAAGATCTAAATCTAAGGCATGAATCAATGAAAATCCTCAAAGAAAGTGTGGGGAAAACACTTGAAGGTACTGGCCTAGGGAAAGACTTTATGGAGAAGACTCCAGTGGCAATTGCAACAATGACAAAAATAAACAAATGGGACTTAATTAACTGAAAAGCTTCTGTACAGTTAAGGAGATGACAACCAAAGAAAATAGACAACCTACACAATGGGAAAGGATATTTGCATATTATGACTCGGACAAGAGCTTGATAATTAGGATCTACAGAGAACTCAAGCAACATAAAAAGAGCCAACAATTCCTTATATTAATGGGCAAGAGAGATGAATGGAACCTTTTCTAAAGAAGACAGAAGAATGGCTAACAAACATGAAAAAGTGCTCATCATCCCGAAGCATTAGAGAAATGCAAATCAAAAATACCCTGAGATATTTCCTAAGCCCAGTGAGAATGGCCCGCATCACAAAGTCTCAAAACTGCAGATGCTGGCATGGATGTGGAGAGAAGGGAACACTTTTACACTGCTGGTGGGACTGCAAACTAGTACAACCTTTTTGTAAGGAAGTGTGGAGAACCCTCAAAGCACTCAAGCTAGACCTCCCATTTGATCCTGCAATCCCATTACTGGGCATCTCCCCAGAAGAAAAAAATCCTTTTATCATAAGGACACTTGCACTAGACTGTTTATTGCTGCTCAATTTACAATTGCCAAAATGTGGAAACAACCTCAGGGCCCACCAATCCAGGAATCGGTTGACAAGGTGTGCTATATGTATACCCTGGAATACTATTCAGCCACTAAAAAAGGTGGAAACTATCCATCTTTTGCATTAACCTAGATGAAGTTGAAATGCATTATTCTTAGTAAATCATCACAAGAATGAAGAAGCAAGAATCCAATGTACTCAATTGTGATGTGAAGATAATTGATGCCAGTACATGGCAGGAGGTGGGAGAAGGGAGGAGCAGAGAGAGGGAAGGAGGGAGGGGGTGGGGGCTCACAGTGTACAGCACACTTCTTGGGAACAGGACAAATTTATAAGAGGGACTTTACCTAACGAATGCAATGCAGGCAGTGTAACCTAATTCTCTGTACCCTTGATGAATCCCCAGCAATAAACAATAATTATAAGAATAAATAAATAAATAAATAAATAAATAAATAAATAAATAAATAAATAAATGGGGTACGGGAGAGAAAAACAATTTAAAATGCTTCAGCTATGATTTAATAAAAATAAAAAAAAATAAATGAAATGCTTCTGCAAACAAGAACAAAGCTATTCTCACTTCACATTCTTGGCCACAACAAAGCATAACTCAAAAATCAGGAGAATTTGTAATATTTGCAAAATGATGCTACTATTTCAAAGTAAAGTAGGAGTTTGGTGACAACACTGAGTTTGTAATAAAATACAAAATGAAGATAGTTAATTTTAAACATTAATGGAGATCTGTTAGCTTCCCTCTTTCCTTGAAGTTAATTATATAGACCCCTATTACTAATGAAGGTGAATACTCTTTAATTGGGAATGCATTTATTTGGTGACCAACTAAGCATTTATAGGGGTTTCCTACATGATCTCCACAAAGAAAACTGGAATACCTGAAGAATTAAACCCAGTTGATATTTAAAATCTAAGAGCAGGTAGGAAAGCCACTCTGAAGCACCAGGTTTTTATGGTGAGCACAGGTTCTGCGTGAGTGTGGCTGGAGCAGGCTGGGCGATGGAGCCAACAGGAAGGAGAGAGGTCAGGAGATGGGGCTGTCACAGTTTCTTTCCCGTCATTCCCTTTGGTTCCTTTCCTCATTGGAGAAATAAGTGTTTTGTAGTAGATGGCATCAAGACATAGAGTTGGAACACTCCCTTCTGTTTGCATAAATGTGCAGAAACTTTAGAAGTTTGAGGAACTCGAGGAGAAGGACAATCACACAGGGCCATTATTTAATTTTCCAGATGTATTTCAGATTCAAAACATATTTTGTTTCCACACTGTGCCAGGTACTTTTGTTATTTATTCTACCAAAATAACACTCTCCATTTAATTATGTGAGAAACCAAGGGAAAGAATGAATTGGGTTTGGTAGGACCACACCAGCAAAAGGTGCAGAGGTGACAACCCACATGTCCTGACCACGTCCCTGTGTCGGCTCCATCCTCTGCCTGGTCCAACCAGTTCCCTCTGAACATGTGCTCGCCTTAAAAGCCTGGAGCTTCAAAGTGGCTTTTTCATGCGTTTATGTTTTAAATATCAAGTTACCTTAAATCTTCATTTATTCTGATTTGCTTTATGAAGTTCATGTTGGAAATAGCTGTAAATTCTTAGTTGGTCCCCAAATAAACACATGCCCAATTAAGGAGTTACTTATTAGCAGAAGATCTTCTGTCTCCAAATATAAAATGATTTCTCTTGTTTTCTGACTTTGCATGATATTGTTATCTGGAGTATAGCCAGTATTAATTAATGTTTTCCCAATGAGTTGTTTTACAGATAGTCATAGGTGATAATATGTGGTATGATTTGAAGAGATGGGGATGGAATGTGTGCCACTGGCAATTAAAATTACCTTCATAGAATGATTATTTTGGACATAAGTGACTCTTTAATCTTACCACATTATTAACTTCTAATAATAAAATCATGCAACTGATAACAGAAATGTAACAGTTTTTCAGGTTCCTGGGCATATTACTGACAAGGCCATGATCCTAACTGTCCAAAATAAAAATTAAAATTCTGTTACTAGCAAGAAAGAAACATGGACATTTGGGATAGAAATTGAAGTTCCAGCATGCATCAAATAAGAGTCACGGAAAGAGATATCAGTAATAAAGGAGTGGGGAAGAAGTAATTGAAAACATAATGACCGAAATTTTTCTAGAATTGAAAAAAGACATAAATCTTCAATATGAAAAAGCACAGTGAGTCTCAATCATGATAAACAAAAAGAAATTCATTCGCAGGCACATTATCAGAAAACTGTGCAGCTCCCAAAGCAAAAAGGCAGAATGTTTACAAAGAAAGGACAATGAAAAATGTCTACTCTTCAGAAGAAATGAATGTCTTGTGATGACAGGCAGGGTGGGTTGCTGTTGTGGGTGGATAATGGCAAACCCCGCACCAGAATCTCTTTGCACATTTCCCCAGAGAACCACATCGTCCCAGCAGAGCCTAAGTGAAGTCGTGCAAAGGCACCACCATGACTGTCAGGAGGTAGAGAAAACCAAACATTCCAATTGTGTAAAAGGAAAGTAGTAAATAACAAAATGCAAAAGAACTTCCATTACCACTGGAAGTCACTCCGTTTGGAGAACAGGGCAGAGGAGGCCTCAGATCAGGAAGAACAGTAGGATAGGAAGCCAAAACGAAATGTGGAGCCAATGCTCTCAGAAAAGGTCCAGCTCTGCGTCGAAACTGCCAGAGGTTAGGCCGAGAGTGGCCACAGGGCAGGGATTTGAAAGTGAGTAGCAGTGGATCTGGACACTTCCAGGAAACAGTGCTTCTTGGGGCCATTCAGATCTGCAGGGAGAGGCACCTGTCGGGGACGGTCAGTGAGATCGAGAAGGGAGGGGCGCACGTGAGGAGTTTACTGACACAGCGGACCCCACACCGACCTCTCCACTTTACCAGCACCATCACTTCATAAACTGCTTTACTATGAACTGATGGAAAAGAGGTGTTTGAATTAGGAATCCTATCCACCAATGCCTAAGAATAGAAAAAAAAAAAATCAAAGGAACTTCATAGAAATCTTCTTTAAGGAAAAAAGGAAAACTATCAATCATAACATGTCCATTACTGACAAATTTCCCCTCCCCCCCAAATCACAGAACAGAAGAAAGCTGCTAGAACATCTAAAAAATAATTAAATATATATAATTTAAATATATATTAATTTGAATATATACACATACTCTGAATGGATATTACCTGAATATATGTTAAAACTGAATACACAAAACTCCTATATATATATAATCTGAGTATACATATAATTTGGAAATATACACATTCGCATATGGACCAAAGTTAATAGAAATTAGGAAAAAATGAGGAAGCAAAAGACAAAAACAATCTCAGAAGTGAATAGGAATTTTAGGAATAGGAATCTTAGGGTGAATCATTTGAAAACGATGTTTAATGAAGAACTTTGAAGAACGATAACAATGAAGAAGAAGAAGAAAATAAAAAGACAAAATTGTTCAGGGGAAAGTGGTTGAAATGGAAGACAGGGAAAAAAATCATCCGAAATAGATATAAAGGCAGCTCTTGAAGAAATAAAGAAAGGAATCAACATTTGAAACAGTAACCCAAGTACATTTTTTTTGGAAAAAAAAATAGGAAAATCTTATTCTGTAGATTTAAAGAGGTTATTATTTCCCTGGGGAAATTGAACTGAAATTATTACATCTGAGACATTGTCTTAGAATTATTCATTGGAACCTTCAGAAAAAAATAATATATGACTCGAATGGTTAAATGAATTGGACAGGCTTAAAACCCAGCTGTCCTCCAGGTACCGAAGCTGGCTGTGTGCAGGGCCCAGGGAGTACAGGGCACTCTGCCTTCCCCCACGCTGCTGGGGAGGAGAGAGCGGGGATGCTAGCAGAGGTCCAACGGGGAGGATTTAATGCTTTTAGTTGTTGAGTTACATTAAAACAAGAATGGCAAGTAGATGAAGAGATTAAAAAAAAAAAACAGCAACAATGATAAAATCATTGACTAGTGTGAAGGAAACAAGAGCAAGTCAAACTCCACAGACCAGGTAGGTAGAGACCAGGGGATAATAATGATGAAAGGGGACTGTGGCATTACACAGGGCTAAATGCACAGTGACAATTAGTTTTCCAAAAATAACTACCTACAGAATTTACAACACAGTGCAACCAGATATTATAAAGTAAAACTATATGAAAGTTTTGAGACTTAGTATCTCAATCATATCAAAAAAAGGCGAATGGAGTTAACTGTTAGGAAATCTGTTAATATAATTTCCCCTGTTAATGGATCTAAAATGAAAAATCATATAATTTCTCCAAATGTGTTTTAAAGGCTTCGCAAAAGCCAAATCCCATCCCATAAAAGCTTTCTAGAAATAAGTATGGATGGATATTTTCCTAACTTCAGAACAACAAATGAATTATGTTTAAAGCTAGACTCTCTAACGGGGAGACTCAGGGTTCCCATGATGATCAGGAACAAGGCAGGGAGGACTCCCATCTCTGTTAAACATGTTATGAGAAGTGAATGCAATTAAGCAAAAGAGAACCATCAGAGGAATAAGAATTAGAATAGAGATAAAACCATGATTAATAACTGATATGATAGCGTATCTGGAAAGCCCTGGAGAAGCAATAATAAAACTAACTGAAACAATAAAAGAATTCATCAGGGTAATAGGATATAAACTTTACACACAAAAAAAATCGATAGCCTTCACATGCAGAAAAAATAACCAATTAGAACATAATGGAAGAGAAAACTCTATTTACAACAGTAACAAAAAAGGTAACATACTTAGGAATAGATTGAATAATTTATTAAAATTATTAAAACACGCTGCCCCAGGGATCTAGGCCCCAGTGTCTCTGAGGAGCAGGAGCCTGGCCCCACTCACTCTTCAGAAAGGGCAGGCAGGCCCTCCACACCTGCCCAGCTGACTTACTGCTGAGCTCCCCTGGCACACAGAGGCTTCTCTTCATGATGGTGATCTTCAATAAAGATTTTTGGGAAATGCTGAGAAATTCATTGATTTTCTTAAGATCTTTGTCCTCCTGGTGCTTGTCACAGGTTGAATCCTAAGTATTAAAGGCCAGGACTCAGGACGTCTCCCGCTGTTCTTCCTCAGCGCTGGGTTTCTGCTCCGGGTGCGGCCTGCGTGGTCAGATTTCCACCTGCTGCATTTTAGTTTTACTGTTGCAGTTACTCTGATGCCGAGTTCCTGCTCCTCGGAGACGCTGGGGCAGAAACCCGTGGGGCAGCGTGTTTGTATCCCTAAGTATTTTACTAAGTACCTTTTACTAAGTAGCTCTGAACTGCTACTCTACGGTGTATTTCATTTTATTTGTATGCCACCGTTCCTAAAAAAAGAACAATATTGTCCATATTTTTTGAAAGAAAACATTCCAGAGCAAAGCAGCTGTCTCTTGAGATGTTCGAGGCAGGAAGATGGTATTTCCTTTAGTACATGGATTGTGCTCTGCTTGGTGTAGGAAATGTCCCTGCCCGAGGGTCATGTTTATTAGAGAAGGAGGCAATGCCATGTCTTTGGAGAGATTCGCTTATGGTGAATCTTTTGAACTTGTTATCTGTAAAAATGAGCTGTCCTTCCTTCACAGAATATCTACAGTTTTAATGCAAAATACCATCATGGATCCTTCATTCTTTAGAAAAGCACATAAATGATTTCTGGTATTTTCTGTGATGCCTTCCACAGATTGCAAATGCTGCCGGCAGCCAAGAGGCCGCTGGAGGGTGTGGGTTGATGTGGTATCTGCCGCCTGCTCCCACCCTGACTCCAGGACCCAGGAGGGCTGGGTCTGGGTGGTCCTGCCTGCCTCTCCTGCTGCCGGAGGCCCAGGCCACGTTGGAACCGCTCCTCAATCTCAGTTCCACCTCCATGTGCGGGCACCTGCTGTCTTCTTCAGGAGTGGGAATGCATTTACACGCCTCTTATGCAAGTCTCCAGGCCTTGGAAGCAGATAGACAGAGCAGAGCCCTGCCCAGGGAGCCTCCTACTGGACTATGTGGAACAGCGGGGAAACAGGCCTGGGATTGAGTCAGACAGGGCCCCAGCAGTCCCAGGTTGGGGTGGTGCTGGCACCAGGGGAAGGCCAGAGAGGCCTTAACTAGGTTATGATAGAAAGAGAGTGCATGTAATTGACTATTTGTTCTCAGTGCATATAACTTTAGAATATAAAGTAACTCAGTAATAATTTATTCAGCAGATATTCAACCAGCACTTTTCAAACTTATGCAGTGTAGGCGGGTGTGTCAGGCTCTGTAGTTAACAAGATGACCAAGAATCTATTCTTTTTCTCTAGAATCTCAACAGTAATCAAAGATCCAGGCACCTCCATAAATGATTTTATTGTGATACAGAGCCACAGTAAGGAAGGCATGATACGGTACAGAGGGTGGAGGAGAGAGACCAGTTTCATCTCTGGAGATCTGGAATAACCTCTTGAAGAGAACAGAAATGGAGATATTTTGAAAGACGTGGGAATTCATGCAGAGGAAACAACTTGAATTAAGAAAGACAAATGTAGGCCATTCCAAATTGTACATAAAATCAGCACCTTGTACCCCATAAATGCATTAATGTACACAGTTGTGATTTAATAAAAAATTAAGAGAAAAAATAAAGTAAGAATGAAAAAACAAAAACATTTAAAAACTTAAAAAGACAAATGGCTGATTATGTGAGGAAAGAACAATGTCTCATCAAATTATAGACCTTCTAAATACCAGAATGGAAAATTTGAAATAGGAAGCTATGGCATATTTTCTAACAGACCTGAACGGGAGTCCTTTGTCTGTGTCTGTGGGGCTTATTATGCTAAATTATGTTTACAAAGTGTTTCTTTCTAGGGTTGGAAAACCTTCCATCAAAGTGTTGATCAGGAAAATCAAAATGTAGTTTTGGAATTCAGAGGCAGTTCAAAGCTACAGGCAGAAGGTTTTGCCACCAGCCCAGCAGGGCCAGCTGGAGCCAGGCAGGAGCAGGGCGAATTGCCAAAGCAGAGTGTAGAGTGAAAACAGGACAGAACCGGCAATTAAAGCAGGATCACCGTACAACCAGCACCACTGCAGAATCCCGGGTGTCAGTGGCCGTTGTCTTGAGCCTCCGAGATGGCTTCAGGTGACTGTCTGTGCAGGGCCGAACACCCTGTCTTAAGCTCTGTCCACCTGGAAACTGACTGTGTGACCTTGTCTGGAACGAGGGTGCTGCAGAGGTGATCAAGTTTGATATGGTCACGCTGGATTTAGTTCAGTCCCTAAATCCAACCTGGTGTCCGCTAGAAGGAGAAGGAGATTTGGAAACACAGACACGGACAGAGAGCAGCTGGCCACAGGAAGGCGGAGACGGAGCTTGGAGGGATGCGTCTCTGAGCTAAGGGTAGCCAGGCATTGCCAGCAGCCTCCAGAGGCCAGGAGCCGGACACAGAGGTTTTCCTCAGTGTCCCAGCCCGGACGACACCTTGGTTTTGGAGTCCCTGTCCCTGAGCTGTGATAGAATGCTACTTTAAGCTGCTCAGTGAGGTTTGTGGAATTCTGTTACAGCAGCCCAGGAAACTCAGGTTTCCGCGTCTTCCTCTTCCCTGGGCAGGGCTGGCCTGGGCACCAGCACAACATTGCTGGAACAACAGCGTGTCGCCTCCCCTTCCCTTTCCGGGATCATCCTCTCCAGTGTGACTGGCGGGAGTGTCACACCGCATCTGGGCAGCCCCGTGGCGAGGTCCAGGTGGTAAGGACTCCTACCCCACCGGCCGGCCACCCACTAACCTGCTGGGCCTGGGCTGAGCAGCTTCCCTAGCGGGGCTTCCCCCCACCTCTTGCCCCAGGTGGGTTTTTAGGTGACTACAGCCCCCGAGGACAGCCTGATGGCAACGTCCTCAGGGATCCGAGCCAGGGCCGCCAGCTAAGCTGCCCCCAGATTCTTAACCCACGGAAAGTGTCTGAGACAATCATGCCCGTTCTTGAAGCTGTTAAGTTTTGTTGTAACTCCTCTTATACCAATGCCTTATGTATGGGTTTCATTTGAGAGGTTTTTGTTTGGTTTTCTCCTCCCCCATGCCTGCACAGACATGGGCTGTGCGCAGCGGCCCTCCCACGCTGAGGGACTTGCGTCTGCTCTGTCCTGGAGGCTGTTTCCGGGCTCACCTGACCAGTGGCAGGGTTTTTAGACCAGGCTCATGTTTTCATGGGCAACATCTCCCATAGGGAAACAGATGGCTCCTAACCCATTTACTTCCTTCCAGCTTTGGGGGAGTAAGGGAGTCTGGGTGCGGTCACCGACGCCCCCTCCCTCTCCCCTTCCGCCACCCGTTACCAAGCTGTCTGAAACAGCAGACTGAGGGAAGGAGTCTGGTGCGTAACTCCACACAAGTCCTTTGGTTCGGGAGGCTCTAATCAGTTTCATTGTCTTCTATTTGGGGCCAGAAACACTTGCCTTTTCTAACCCTGGGGGTTTTGTTAATTTCTAGATCATCTGCATTTTCTTAAATTTTTGCTAGGAGGCCATCTACATTTTGCCCGAGCTTATTTCATACCATGCTCATGACACCCCCCGCCCACGGTAGCCAAGCCCAGTGTGCTTAAACACGTCTCAGCTGACTCTGCAGAGTGGGCCGCAGGCTTGGTCAGGAGGTGCTCCACCACCAGCGGCAGGGGAAAGGGTTTTTTTCTTTTGTAGTTATTTTCTTTTATCAAATTCGATTTTTAATTTATTTTTTTTAAATTTCAGAATATTAGAGAGCACATATTTTTGTTTGCATGCTTTGCTTTTTGTACAGCTTGAGTCAAAGTTGTATTTCCTTCCCCAGAGAGGTGCACTGTTGCCAACAGGTGTGAATTTGTGCGGGACACGGTTTCGCCACATAGTCTGCTGTGGTGTAATGAGGCTTCTCCGTTTTCCAAACTGAATATCTTTTCTTACCAAGTGTCTGCTGCTGCTAAAATATTGCTTCCTATTATAGAGTATTTTCAGACAGCAGCTCACTTCTCGATACCAGTTTCTATGTTGGCTAATACCGGCTAAATGCTGCAAAAAGAAAGAAACGACCAAAAGCCCCCCAAAACCAAATGCCCAAATTTCACGGGTTGTACCGAAAAGAAAATTTATTTCTTGCTCATCTAACCGTAGCATATGGGTCCAATACGGAGGGCCTAGAGCAGTTCTGCTCCCTGCATTTTGTTTAGGAATCCAGGCTGCCAAAGCATTAGCATTTTCAAACTTGCTGTGAGACACGTTGCTTGCCAATGTTCAGCCGGCAGATATATAAAGATCATGGAGAAAGCACAGAATATTTTAACTGGTCATGCCTGGGAGACTCACAAGTTGCCCTCACCAGCCTTACATCAAGGCTTGGGAAAGTCGCCTGACCTGCCCTAAAATACGCAACAATAGGGGTAAGAGTCAGCAGGCAGTCTCCGACAAGGTATTGCATTTTGTTAAAACATCATCATTTAAGGAATAATTATCAGAAGAAAAAGGGGCAGCGCCTGTGGCTCAAAGGAGTAGGGCGCCAGCCCCATATGCCGGAGGTAGTGGGTTCAAACCCAGCCCTGGCCAAACACTGCAAAAAAAAAAAAAAAAAAAAAGAAGTAAGAAAAGACTGAGAAAATGCCATCAGAGTGGTAGGTGAAGCTGCAGG
The DNA here is from genome assembly GCF_027406575.1 of Nycticebus coucang. Lineage (NCBI taxonomy): Eukaryota > Metazoa > Chordata > Mammalia > Primates > Lorisidae > Nycticebus > Nycticebus coucang. The sequence continues at coordinate 138,682,904 of NC_069784.1, read as the reverse complement.
GTTCAGTTGTAAAACAAGGGAAGGGATGGGTCCAAAAACGAAGGGCAGTGGCATCTCTCTCCCCAGAGAGAGAGAACAGAAAAACACATTACACACATTGCTTACGTGTGTGTACGTGCATGCGTGTACTAGAGAGGGTTGGATTTAAACACTAAGTTCATGCAGTAGATTTAACCAAAAATCCACACTAAAAGCCTAGAATGAAGTAAAGCACAGCACCCCACAGCTGTCTACACTGGTTCTAGAACAAGATGTTTAGTTCAATGAGTTTGCCAGACAGTGTTGCAAAGAAGTGTAGAACGAAGGCTTTGGGTTCAGACAGATTTGGTTTACAATTCTACCTCTGCCTCTCCGGTGGGGAGACCTTCTTCGGGTCTCAGTCTCCCCATCTTTAAATCATAGTCCTTATTGTGTAGAGGCTTTGATAGTATTTATTTAAATAACAAATGGAAATAAATAAGCATAGTGCCTTGAACATGCAAAAATATACAGTAATAGCTGTTTCATTCATTATTTTTTCTCTTAACAGTTTTTTTATTAAACCATAACTGTGAACATTAATGCATTTTGGGGGTACAAAGTGCTGATTTTCTATACAATTTGGAATGCTTACATCAAACTGGTTCACATAGCCTTCACCTCACTTACTTATTGTGTTAAGACATTTATACTCTAGTCTTAATAGATTTGACAGGTACCCTTGCAATATGCACCATAGGTGAGGTCCCACTGTTTCCCCTCCCCTCCTCCTCCTTCCCCAACCCCTGCCCCTCCTCTTCCCTCCTTCATTCTGGGCTATGGTTGTGTTTTATCTTTCATATGAAAGCGTGGGTGTTTATAAATTGGTTTCATAATAGTGCTGAGTACATTGGATACTTTTTCTTCCATTCTTGATATACTTTACTAAGAAGAATATGTTCCAGCTCCGTCCATGTAAAGATAAAAGAGGTAAAGTCTCCATCTTTTTAAAGGCTGCCTAATATTCCATGGTATACATATACCACAATTTGTTAATCCATTCATGGGTCGATGGGCACTTGGGCTGCTTCCAGGACTTGGCAATTATGAATTGGGCTTCAATAAACATTCTGGTGCAAATATCTTTGTTGTAAAATTATTTTTGGTCTGTAGGATGTATACCTAGTAGAGGAATTGCAGGATCGAATGGCAGGTCTGCTTTAGTTCCCTCCGTGTTCTCCAAACTTCTTTCCAAAAGGAATGTATTAGCTTGCATTCCCACCAGCAGTGTGGAAGTGTTCCCTTCTCTCCACATCCAGGTCAATATCTGTAGTTTTGGGATTTTGTTTTGTGGGCTACTCTTACTGGAGTTAGATGGTATCTCAAAGTGATTTTGATTTGTATTTCTCTGATAACTAAAGATGATGAGCATTTTTTCATGTGTCTTTAAGCCATGCGCCTGTCTTCTTCAGAGAAGATTCTGTTCAAGTCTCTTGCCCACAGTGAAATGGGATCACTTGTTCTTTTTTTATTAATTAGTTTGAGTTCTCTGTGGATTCTCGTTATCAAAACTTTGTCAGAAACATAGCTTGCAAATATCTTCTCCCATTCTGAGAGCTGTCTGCTTAACTTTTCTTAACTGTGTTTTTAGCCGTGAAGAAGCTTTTTAGTTTGATCAGATCCCAGTAGTATGTTTTTGGTGTTGCTTCAATTGCCTGGGGGTCCTCCTCATAAAATATTCTCCCAGGCCAATTTCTTCAAGTGTTTTCCCCGGCACTCTCTCCCAGAGTCCAAGTAGTGAATGGATGTAAGCAGAGCGTAAATCCCCAGGGGAGTGTAAAGTCTCCTGTCACTGAGTCTGGAAAACAAAATGGCCCTGCTATCAGCACTTGGAGCTTTTGTTTGGAAAAGCCAGGTGTTTTGAAGCCTTGTCCCTTCTTATGTCTTTGCCGTGCAGAATCTCATCTTTTATTATCTTCCCTGGGAGAAAATGCTTCTCCCATTCCTCTTTTCACTAACCCTGAGTTGCAAAGCAGGTTGTTGCAACCCAGTGGGACTCAGGAGAGAATAAGCACAGCCACTTGGCTTTAAAGTAGGAGAAAACCACATTTCTTGATCTGACCCACATTAACAACGTTTATAGAGGTTGGAGACTGAATGTCTAGTAATCAATCATGCGTTTGTTATTCTGAAGTGACTTTTGTACGTGTATGCCTACAGATGATGAGCAAGAGCAAATCTCCAGGAATTCTGATTCTTGGTTCTGTTCCTAAAAGAGAAAGAATAATAGTGACAAGTCAACAAATCAAAGAAGTAAATAAAACTTCCACTTTGAAAGTTTGCTTTTTTGTTTCCTTTATAACAATCTCTATACCTGATCTACCTATCAAGAGAGTTACTGGGAAGTGCTGGCCTGCCCAACATGGGAGACTGAGAAGTCCTATGATCTCTCTTTGCAAGCCGGAGACTGTGAAGGCCAGTGGTGAAGTTTGAAGGCCTGAGAGCCAGAGAGCAAGGGGTGTGGACCTGAGTCTGGGCCTGAACGCCCGGAGCCAGAAGTTCCCAGAAGCCAGGCACAGGGAGAAGGGGTTTCACCTGCCCCTGCCTTTCTGTGGCCTGAGTGGATTGGATGAGGCCCACTCACAGAGGGGAGCCCCCTGCCTTACTCAGGTTACCAGCTCAAATGTTGGTCCCTTCTGGAGTCTCCCTCCCAGACACAGCAGAGATAAGTGGGCACACCGTGCCCAGTCAAGCTGGCACACAGCATCAACCATCACAGCGCGTGAACAACATCTTGAGTCACAGAAGGAATCTAACACAATCTTTAATTGCCTTATTATATGAATAAGAAGAAAAATGTAAAAAACTGCTTGACCTCCTCAATATGTCTTAAGAGAGAATGAAGGCTAAAAAACAGGTGCAGTAATTTATAAGAAAGGAGACGAGAAAAAAAAGATCTCAATAGGGTAAAATAAATATCTAGATGTATGAGTTAAGAAAGGGCCACAGGGAAGGTAAAGAAATGTCAGAGCACAATGAGGTTGGTTTGAAAGTCATCTCCAAATGTGCAGCGGGAGACAGATGAGTGCACTTGACACAGAATAAACTCGTCAATGTAGATGGAAGGCTTCTCTTCCATGCAGGTGTCTCTGGAATCAGATAGGATGAAAAAGGAGCCATAAACTAAAAGCACATTTATGCTGTCTCTTACATTTACCTACATAGTTATTTTTATTCTTCAGATGAACTCAAGTTACGTCTAGGCGTCCATTACTTTAGCCTAGAGAACTCCCTCCAGTCCTCCTACAGCGATGCGTGCTGGCAACAGTTTCTCTCAGATTTGCTTACCTAGGAATGTCTTAATTTCTCCTTCATTTTTTGAAGAATAGCCTTGTGGGATGTAGAATTTGTGTTCAGCATGCTTTTCCTTTCTGCACTTTGAATGCATATTCCACTGCCTCTAGGTTTCACCTGACCTTGGATAGACACGTTACTGTGGCTTCTAGATTGCAGGTGTGTGCTGGTGCTTTCCAAAGCCTTCCATACAGAGAGTTAATTCTTCACCTTTTCTTTTTATGTTTTTCTTGGTGAGCCTCTTGTTTTCCTTAAATATGACACCCTCCTCAGGTAGCTGTGACGCTGGGCAGTTGCCACTCATCATTTTTAGTGAGTGTCTGCAGGAAAGAGCTCACGGTGTGTGAGTTCTGAGTCGAATAAAGAAAAGCCCTGAAAGTGAGGTTTTCTGGGGCACTCCCAAACAGGTCAAGGGGTGACAGTGCCCTGAGCTCTGGGGCCTCTATTATAGCCTGAACAAGCTGATTTGCTATTTTTGTCAGTGTCCATGTTGTTCTTGCAGAGAGGTGCATCTCCTCTGCTCCTGTCCCATCACTCTGGGTATCACTGACCCTTCCCCTGTTAGCCTCACCTCCAGAATAAGACCCCTGGTGGGGGGCAGGACATGGTTACCATGGACACAACAGAGCCACAATTAATGGCAGAGCAGGCTTGGCGTCTATATCTCAGTGGTTAGGGCACTGGCCCACACACTGGGGCTGGTAGGTTCGAACCCAGTCCAGGCCTGCTAAACAACAATGACAACTACTACAACAACAAAAAAATAGCTGGACATTGTAGTCCTGTAGACCCTGTAGTCCCAGCTACTTGGGAGGCTGAGGCAAGAGAATCGCTTAAGCTCAGGAGTTTGAGGTTGCTGTGAGCTGTGATGCCAGGACACTCTACGGAGGGTGACATAGTGAGACGCTGTCTCAAAAAAAAAAAAAGAATGGCAGAGCAAGAACATAACAGGAATCTCAGTGCTTCATGTGAGCCACTCCATGGACATGCCCTGAGCACTCCTGCTTGTGGGTGAGATATAGACCCCTGTTTTTAAAAATCATTTGATTTTTGTAGTTATTGTGCACCTTATAACCAAATGCAAATACAGTGTGACAGATGGCACAGAACACTTGTTGAGAAAATGGTCTTTGAGAAAAAATAAGGAATTGATAATCTCTATTATCTATGACCAAACATAGGTTCACTAGGGAATGGTTACTGAATGATGATTTCTGAGAGTTTTGCAAGGAGGTTCATTAGAGATGAGGTTATTGGAGATTTATACTGAAGGGGTTAGAGGGCAGAGCAGAGCTGAGGTGGAAATGGTGCTCAGTACAGCAGGAAGAGCACTGCAGGGGCAGAGGGTGCAGGGAGCCAGAGGAAATGCTGTTGAGGAAATGCTGGATGCACGGCTGGAGATGAACCGGGAAAGCCCCATGGGAGTCAGATATCAAAGGGCCTTCAGTGTGTTAAGGAGTTTGGCCCTTATAACATTTGCAAATAGGTGATGGAGTCTGTCCTTTCCCAGAAGTTAAGAAAAATTCTCTTACAGATACTTTTGGTCTTTGCTTTTAAAGAGTGAAAGCGACACATTACAATTTTTCTAGCCTGCCAGCTCTCAGCTGGCACGGGGAGATAGGGCTGGTCCAATTTCAATTTCACTATCTCTCCTGCAGACATTAGAGCATGACCAGCAATAAAAATGGAAAACACACCCCACAGCTTGATAAATCCCTCTTGAGGAATGTCAGTTTTCCTAGGGGCAGCTCCATCCCGTACGTGATGGGAGGACTGAAGGGAAGGGACACCCACTCTGTTACTCCACTGATCTGCAAGGATGGGAAGCAAAGTGCAGAAAAGATTTAATTAAAAATTTTCTCAATAATGTACTATTGTCTTACAGAATTTCTCCGTGATAACAATCTTATGTATCTTTTTAAAGCCGAGCAACAGCATTCTAAGTGTTTAATAATTTTTAGCTATAGTGCCAACATACAGAAATGAAAAATGTTAGTCTTCACCTCGTGAGAAATTTAGAAAACAGACTCCAGGATAAAGAAGATGTTAACATGTAAGTCATCACGATCATTAAGTTTTCCTGAGATATATGTAGCAGAAACATTAGTGGCCCCAAAGACAAGGACTGCTATTGATTGATTGGAGCCTGATTTTATGTTTAATCCATGGAAAATATGTTATTTTCATGTAACTAATGTTCCTATCCATGAGCTCACTTATTAAAGAATGAGTAAAGACTTTTTTTTTTTTTTTTTTTGGATTGGGACATCTCGTACCTCTTAGATATATACTTTAAAAACAAAAAAACCCCAGTAACAACAAAAACGGAAAACACACTACACAGCTTGAAAAATATCCTTAAGGAATGTCAGTTTAAAAAGGAAAATAAAGGCAGGGCGTGGTGGCTCACGTCTGTAATCCCAGCACTCTGGGAGGCTGAGGTGGGTGGATTGCCTGAGTTCACAGGTTTGAGACCCGCCTGAGCCAGAGCCATACCCCGTCTCTAAGAAAAAAAAAAAAAAAAAAAGCCAGGCATTGTGGCTGGCACCTGGAGTCCCAGCTACTTGGGAGGTTGAGGCAAGAGAATCACTTGAGCCCAGGAGTCTGAAGTTGTGGTGAGCTGTGATGCCATAGCACTCTACCGAGGGTGACAAAGTGAGACTCTGTGTCAAAAAAGAAAAAAAAGTAAAAGCCTCTGCTTATACTACTTCTAAATACTTCTGTGCTCAGTTTAGGTCAGATCAAAATGAGGACTAAATGTCATTTTTCCTTTGGACCTGGAAAAAAAAGTGCTTTCTTTGTGAGTAATTTTAGGTTCGTGACAGCTCATAGTGACACCTTTTGCTTATGCAAAAACTCTACTACAAGGACAATTAAGAATGGTGGTAGAAGACAGTGCCAGCTCCAGTAAATCTGTGCTCATGTCTGTGCTCACGGGGCTCCCCCGCTGTTTAGTAAGTTCTCACCTCCACAGGCCTTTCCTCGCAGGCTCTTGTCATCTGCAGGACAGAAATGGCTACTGTCCTCCGTCACCTGCCTCCACCCTAACTACGAAAACCCTGAAGAATTCACTTCTTTCTAGAAACATAAAATGTTGAAGGTTTTAATTTTCTGTCACCTAGCCTCTGCTATACTACTTCTAAATATTTCTGTGTTCAGTTTAGGTCGGATCAAAATGAGGAATAAATATCATTTTTCCTTTGGACCTGGAAAAAAAAGTGCTTTCTTTGTGAGTAATTTTAGATTAGTGACAGCTCAGAGAAGTTCCTGTAGAGACTTTAAATGTGATGGGTGTGTCTGAGGACCGTTTACATTTAAAAAGAACCCTGCTAATTAAATTTAAATACACCCATGAAGCTAGTGGCTACCACACAGGTGAAGGCTTTCAGGAGAAATGTTCAGGGAAATTGCTTTCAAATCATGGCCTTGGCTCTCTCTGTGTGTGTGTACCTTTTTTTTTTTTTTAAGTTAACTTTAACGACGCATAATTTACATATCACAAAATAAAAATATTTAGTTTTTAGTTGGAACTCAGTGGTATTTAAAAAATATTTATAACTGTATTCCTACCACTATAACCACCTGTGGCTCAATGAGTAGGGCGCTGGCCCCATATGCCGAGGGTGGCGGGTTCCAGCCCAGCCCTAGCCAAACTGCAACAGAAAAATAGCCGGGCGCCTGTAGTCCCAGCTGCTCGGGAGGCTGAGGCAAGAGAATCATGTAAGCCCAAGAGCTGGAGGTTGCTGTGAGCTGTGTGATGCCACGGCACTCTACCAAGGGCAGTAAAGTGAGACTCTGTCTCTACAAAAAAAAAAAGAACATTTTCATCTATGTGAAAGTTCCCTTCTGTGTGTCTGTGGTTATCCCATGTTCCCCACCCTGGCACCAACCAATTTCCTTTACGTTGTTGTGACTTTGCTATTTCTTTGGTCTGACTGCCTCTGATTGTAATATATGATATTTATCCACGTTGTTTTCTGTGCTCATGGTTTGTTTTTTATTATTGCCAAGTAATACTCCATTGTATGCGTTGCCTGCATTTTGCATCTTTTTACTTATTTGTGGACATTTGAGTCACTTACATTTTTTGCTGCTATGAATAAAGTCTTTGTGTGAACATGAATTTTTAAGCTCACTTTGATGGGTTGGAGTGGACTGCTGGGTTGCATGGTGAATGGGTGTTTAGCATAAGAAGAAACTACCAAACTGTTTTCCAAAGTGGTTGAACCATTATTCATTCCTACAGCAGCGGGCGAGCGTTCCATCTGCTCCACGCAGTTGTCAACATACAACATAGTCAGTCCCTCTACCTTTAACCCCTCCAGTGCACCTGCAGCGGGTACTGTTACAGTTGTGGTTTGCATTTACCAGAAACTGCTGGTGTGGTGTGTTTCCTGCTTGCTTTCTTTGGTAAAGTGTCTGATGAATCTTTTGCTCCCTATTTCTGTTGCGTTATTTGTCCTCTCTTGGGTTGTCAGAGTTCTCTATATGGTAGGTTTTGGATGAAGACTTTTATTAGCTGTACATTTCAAAAAAATATTTGCTTCTGGGATTGGGATTGCCTTTTTAATTCTTTAAATGCTTTTTACGCAGCAATTCTTTTAATTTTTAAGGAATTCTAATTTTTAACTATTTTTGCTTTATGGTCTGTGATTTTTATTTATAATCATAGAAATTTATTCCTAACCTAGAGTCATAAATTATTTCCACCTGTTTTCTACTAGAAATTATATAGATTGAGATCTTACATTTAGTTTTGTGAACCATTTTGATTTAAATTTTGTTTACAGCATAAGGCCTCGGTCGGTGGGGTCGGGGTTTGTTTCCCTCCCTCCCGATTCCTTTCGGCTGCTTTCTTCTTCTTCTCCTCCCCCTTCCCCCCTTCCCCTCTCCCTGGCCCTCCCCTTCTCCTCTTCCAGCAACGTGGTCAGAACCATATTGATTCTAAACGGACAGGTCTACTTCTGGGTCTACTCCGCTCTCTCTGTTCTGTGTTTCTACCTTCTGTGCCCACCTCAATATCTTTTAACAACTTCCGTTAAAAGCAGCTAAAGTGTACTGCGTGCAGCTAAAACTTCTGTTAAAAGCAGCTAGAGTAAAGTATATTGGGTGTAGTGCACCTTACATTTAGCTCAATTATAGAATTTCTGCTCTGACAACGTAATCATTTGGCTCTTTAAAAGCCCATATTGGGGGTATATGAAATATCTCTGTACCTTCTTCTCAATCTTGCTGTGAAATAAAAACTGCTCTAAAAACATAAAGTTTTTTATAAAAGTTCATACTGCAAATACGAGAGGTGCTTAGTGATAAAGCCATTTTCAGGACAGGACGTTTTTTCATAGTCCTGCTACATATTTTAGCAGTGCTTATTAAACAATGAGCCAGATTTTTGACAGCCCTTAGTTATGTGACTGAGTTCCCTACAGAGTAGCGGCTGTGTGGGACATTATTCAGTTCTCTCCACGATACGAGACTCCTTGTGAGTCAAAAGAACTCTGATATCTGCTCTTTGAAGTGAGTTTAAAGTCATTAAGCTACTTTAAATCCATGTAAACACTCATAAAAAGAACATTTAGAGATTTGCACATTCTTAACTTCATTAGTTATCTCAGGAAAAAATTACTCTTTTGGGAGAGATGAAAGTTTAGGCTACATTTAACTAACTTAAAATGGGCAGGTCGTTACAGATACTTTTGCAGAGGACGTGCACTTCAGCAGCTCCTACTGTTTTCTTTGTTGCCAGAAAGCATTTATGAAGCACCCGTCTCTGGGTTTCTTTCATGAGTAGATCATTCCGTGTGCTCCATTTTCAACAATGCAAACTTCAGTCTTCTATCCTCACTATAGTGTCTCAGAGCACCTAGGAATATCGGTCCTAGGTTTAGGTAGAATCCACTGTTGGCCATGATTGACTTTATCTTTTGACAATCTTTAAATGGGGATTAAAATTATCCCTTTGCTTACTACCCTGTTTCCCGGAAAATAAGACATCCTCCGAAAATAAGACCTTCTTACAGGAACGATAAGACGTCCCCTGAAAATAAGACCTAGCGCATCTTTGGGAGCACACCTTAAATAAGACACTATCTTATTTTGGGGGAAACAGGTATATCCACACGGTTAATGTTCAGATGTTCAGGAAGGGAGAAAGCTTGGAGAAGGGGCTGGGTGGATGAAACTCACCTGTGATGAAGGTAGCAGCAAGGCTCACCTGCCCCTCTGCTGATGCTCATTTGATAAGCCTGCCATCATTTTCTAACTGGCTCAAAACTGTTGAAAGGGCAAGGTCTATTTCTTATGATTTTTCTCTTTTTTACTCTTTTGACAGCTTTGAGCATTTGGTAGGTACTCAGCAAATGACAGTTGATTGGCTGATGGCTGCAGGACAAGGAAGGTCGCTGCAGGCTTTTCAGAATAGACGGTTCATGTTCAGAGGAGGCCAAGGAAGTGGACTTAACGGGTAGGCCTGGGGAGGAGGCCAGGGGCGTGACCTGTGCCTGGAGCGCAGGGTCACTGGGAAGTCTGGCGAGGAGAACACTTCTGAGAGGTTGGGGAGATTTTTCTCTTAGTAAGGATGAACTGAAGTTGGTGAAGTTGCCAATGGGTGTGTATTATGGCGAGATGGAGGTGAGAGGAACACGAGAAAATAAGGCCAGAGCTGAAACTAGATCTCGGTGCTCACAAGTGTCACCTCCCCGCAGAAGCTGCGTGGGTTTTGAAGGCGCGAGCTGCGTTGCCCCGGGACAGGTTGTGAGCTCCCTCCCTGGGGTCCTCGGGGGTCCTTGGGGTCCTGGGGGCTCCGTTTGTATCTCTAGCCTGGCGGTTACTATCCCACGACAGAGGCCTGCAGCGGTGAGGACCGCAGGGGCAATGGCACCTGCCGCGCACCGCGGGTCCCCTCCCTGCCCTGAGCCGACCTCATGAGTCACTCCTTGCTCTAGAAACTTCAGTGTTACCTTATTCCGTGACAAAATAGAACTCTCCGACCTGGGTTCCCTCGTGTGTCTCTCACAACCTGGCGTCTGCTGTCTCATTCCTAACTAACCTCTCATTCACAGACCCCGCTTTGTAAACACGGCCAGAAAGTGGACCTTTCGTGACGAGCAATACACCCAGCAGATCTAACATCCGACACGCCTCCAACACCGGAGAATTCGCCGTTCCCTACACAGGGCTGCAATTTTGCTCTTTCTGACTTTTTGTCTATAACATCCTTTCCTCTAATCGTATCTTAGCTTGAAGAACTCACTCCCACGTAAACCTCCCTGAATCCCTCCACGCGGTGCACCTGCCTGTGTGGCCCCCCAGAAGGCGAGGGTCTCTCTGGCCTACACCCGCGGTGGGCTGCGCGCAGAGCCGTGTACGGGCTCCCTGCTGTTAGAGCAGTTTGCAGAAATCGCCTTGATGGAAGGGACTCAATTTCTTTATTTTCCTCAAAGCACTAAACACAGTAAAGTATATGGTAGGTCCTTATCAAATCTTTAATGAGTAAGCTTTAACCTAGAAAAAAGAAAGTATCAAGAATCCAGAAAAGACAGCAATAAAAATCAGGAAGAATCAAAATAATATGAATTTTCCTGTCACTCTGTCACCCACTCAGTACCGATGGTTTACAGAGGTTCCTTCCTAATGGGAATTGTTCAAATAACAGGTCTTTTCCTGGTTTCTCTCATTAGCATCAGCGTATTTTAATAGACATTGTATATTTTACATACATTTATATACCCTGTATGTCTTATTAAATGTGAAACTCAACTACTTTTTGAAGTGCTAATGCCTCTCATTAAGAAATAAAATCTTAAAGAAAGAGGAAATCACCTAGAAATAAACCCGCATGCTGTAGACATCATCCTATAAATCAAGACTTTCTTAACAGCTCTTTCCTGTATCATCGTTGGGTCATTATCTGTAACAGAAACACAGTTGTACACACAGATATTTTTTGCATATTTGGAGTGTTTTGTCACACACACACAGACAACCAAATCACACGTGTGCGTTAAAATTGTGTCTTTAACTTGAATGTTGTTCCTTTCACTTTTCTTAAACTTTAATCAGAACCAGTTTCCCCGGCTTTCCATGTGGATTCCGACATTGCTGGACACTAATCCAGGAATGGATTTTGTCAGGAGTCTTCCTGCTTTAGTTAAGAAATCCAACATGTGTTTTGATCTCTGACCTACAAGCCCACTGGGAGATGTGACTAACGTGGGGCTAAAAGAAACCAGAAGAAAAAAATGTAAAATACTCCATTTATTAGAGTGAATTTGCATAATTTTATAAATTATGTATTTTGTCATATAAAAGGAACCAATTAAAACCTGAGTAAACGTTAAAAGTTTGCTGAAATGCAAAATTTGTTCAGGAAAATAATGCCTATATCTTGGGATGAAATATTGTTAAATCACAGTATTAAGTTGGTGGCATTGGGCTGGGTGGGGAAGGCTGAGGTTTTGATAGGACCCAGTTGAGGAAGGTACTTAGAGACCCAGTTGAGGAAGGTACTTAGAGGAAAACGCTAACTGAGCTCAACAAATAAACAATTCCCAAACACCGAAGCCAGGGCGGGCTGCCCACCGGGAGATGAACTGTAACAACGTTGTAGTATGAAATACGCTTTTGACCACACAGTGGGTGTACAAAGCGTTGGCATCTGAGGCACAGTCTGATATGCAATGGGATTATAGTCCATCAGCTCCCTCCTCTGATGTTTCGTTACAGATACTGTGCTTTTCTCTCTTCATGGTAATATTTACAAACCTCATACTTTTGCAGAAAAAATGGAATAGTTATGTGCTCTTTACAACGTGCAGATGTGATTTCTTAAGCTATTATGTTTTATGTTTTTAATCAATATAGATATTTTTTCTTATGTATTTTTAAATTGTTACAATAGCAAGCTGGGTGCAGGGGAAAACACTGTGTCCTCCTTCACCCGTGTGGTAATCTCCACGTAGAATTAGGACTGTGGCCACACACTGATGATGATGGTTGTTTCTAGAGTTTCTTTCAACACCAAGATTTTATGATTTGTTTCCCTTTACCAGTGAGATTTGTCCCTAAGATAATGAACACCAAGGATAATTTTGTATGAATTAAAAAAAAACAAAACTAGAAGTAGTCCATGATTAATCAACAAAGAATTGGCTGAAGAACTCTATTTTTCCATATTCTAGCTGTAAATGGGATGCCTGTGTTTTCAATGCTGCTACTTTAGTTCATGTCATAACATCGTTGCATCTTTTATTGTTTTTATTGAGACTGATTTTCCATGGAACATAGAGTTTTTAATGTTTTAGGAAGATTTAATAAGGGATAGATTTCTTTGAGTTTTCCAATTTAATTTTGCACTTAAATTTATTTAGGTACTGGAAGTCATTTGATATGATTCTGACTTTTAAAATTGTGCTTGCTTTGGAAAAAAATTGAAATGCAAATTTGGAACTTGATCTGTAGCATTAATCCTACATTAACAGGCATAAAAATTAGAAAATTACTAATTTTAGTCTGAATTTATTAGGTTACACACTGCCACCCAAATTCAGCGTACCCCACATCCAGAGTGAAGAGTTTCAGCACCGTTTCCCACAGAATGGAGCCAGGGATCTTTGGAGGGGTATCTGGTTCTGGGTCACGGGCCAGTACACGCTTCAGGTATTTATTATGTCCGTATGCACGGAACCTAGCCACGTCTTCTAAAGTAGCCTTCCCCGAAGTTTTCCTGTTGTTGAAATTAGATTCTGTGCTCTGTCTTTAGTTCTTCTTGCCTCTGGCTGCAGGAATGAGTATTTAAATAGTGTCGAGGAAGTTCTGACCTATATAATGCTCCAAATCACTATTAATAAGTCTGAACTTGTCACTTTCTCTCTTCAAGAAATCCCTGGCTCTTAGCCACAGCCAGCCAAATCCACAGTCCTCATGATTCACATTTGCGTCGGTTATATTTTTAAGTGCTAGAGGAACTACAGGAGCTGAGGTTTAGTGTCTTCCAGATGGCTGCAGGGGGAAGCCCTAGTGATCACGGGGCTGTTCGCTTGGTACTACCCTGCTTTGCCTGCCACCTGTCACAGGCACATCCTTGCCCCTCTCAGCGCATGTGACTTGCTGAGAGAATGTTCTTCAGGAAAAAGCTGAGGTGGTGGAGCAAGGGGCAGGGGAAGAGCTAAGCCTCTGGGCCCAAACGTCATCTAGCTTTGGAGCGTGCCATGGCATCCTGGACTCTACACCACACCCAGCGTCGTCTTCTCTCCTCACCCCTGTCAGCGAGCCAGTGTTTTCTGTTCCCATGTCAGTCTGCCATTAACCGTGGGCCAACAGGTGTGAGGTGGGGGAGCACAGTGTGTGGCCCTTCCCGCTGTGTCCGCAGCCTTTTGTCCGTGTGTCCCTGGTGCCTCTTCCTTTTCTAACAAGGAAAACCCCAGCCACACTGGATTAGGACCCCACTTTTATAATCCTATTTAAATTTAATTCTCTGTTAAGGCCCTTTCTCCACATATAGTCACATTCCAAGGCACTAGAGGTTTGAGCTCCCATATAAGAACTTTGTGGGAAAACAAGTCAGTCCATTACAGTGGAAAATTCAGCAGGAGAACTAATCCACTGCCCTCACACATTTCAGAGGGGTGAAATGATGTGATGTCTGGGATCTGCTTTAAAATAAGCTGGAAGTGGGGTGGCACCCATTGCTTAGTGGGTGGGGCACTGGCCACGTACACCAAGGTTGATGGGTTCAACCCCGGTCCAGCCCTGCAAAAACAACAATGACAACTGCAACAAAAAATAGCCAGATATTGTGGCAGGCACCTCTAGTCCCAGCTCTTTGGGAGGCTGAGGCAAGAGAATCACTTGAGCCCAAGAGTTTGAGGTTGCTGTGAGCTGTGATGCCACAGCACTCTATCGAGAGCGACAGCTTGAGACTCTGTTTCACCAAAAAAAAAAAAAAAAAAAAGTAAAAGTAAAATAATCTGGATGTGCTCCCTTCCCAAAACAAAAGTGGGCTATATCGTGATGAAAGAGTTGAGGTTCAAGGTTCTTAGACATTTTTGGAACTGGGAGACAGGTTCATTTCACCATTTTCTCTGTTTTGTTAAAATGTCTATAAAAATGTTAGCTCAAAGTGAATTAGAAATTACGTTCAACTTGTTTCAGGAAAGGAACCTATTCCTTGTATTTTAAAGTCAGAATAGTATCATTTTCTATTACTGAGCATAGACGACCCCACACACTTCTGTGCTGTCAGGAAATTCCTGGTGAGCGGCAGTGATAAACTAGTTTTTCCTCCTTCCTGCTGCATTAGAGCCTGTGGCAGGCCCAGCCCAGCCTTTCAAGTCGTGATTTGAGATGTTCTCCGGACTCCATTTCCACTCACACCCATCGGATGCTCACCACACAGCTCGCTTTGCTGCATTCCAGCAGGTGCCAGAGTAGTTAAGGTGTCTGCTCCCTCCTCCCTATTAAAATGGAAGTTCCTCGAGGGCAGGGAGCAAGGTTTGTTTTTTTGTTTTTCCCTTTTATGTCTATTACATTTGTGACAGGGTCTTTCATGAAGTAAATGCTCAGTGAATATGTGAGTTAGCTACTGATTAGAATGATAGGCTCGTATTATACGTATGTGTGTGCACATATATATTTATACATATATATTTAGTTCCTGCTAAATATTATACATTTTAAGTTTTTTGGCTTGTATTAATTTCGGTGCCATCAATTTAGACAATTCCTTAGGAGTTTTTTCTTGCATAATTTTGACTTCAGAGTTTCTCCTCAACATAAACATGAACAAGAATAGGATTAGATAATAACTATCATACAAAACGGCTCAAGTGACCCCTGAGACTCCTGAAGAACTCCACTATTGTAATGAGTAGAGACAGCCAGGCCCTGACACGCTCAGAACCAAGGAAGGTGTGCCGCAGGCGGCTGTCTACTGAGGACTGCACTTTCTTAAGGGCTTTCCCCGTTGATTCCACAGAACATAAATCCACAACTTAAGTTTTTTTATACTGGATGCCAGTGAGACGCCGAAGGGGCCTCCCTGTTGCATTCTTTGTCTCTGTTGGTCTTTTCCTCTCTGTCTCTACCTCTGTCACTGCCTTTCTCTCTCCTGGTCTTCATCCGTCTGTCTGTCTCTCTCCCTCTCTCTCACCTTCGACCTAGCTATAGGTGGAAGCTTGAAGCTAAGGAGGAAATGGGTGCAATAATGGCTGAGGCATCAGCATATCTGCCCAGCTTTGACATCGATGGCCAGGAGCAAACCCCCTGCACGAGGGCCTGGGACACGCAGTGATTTGGTGATTAGGACACAGTAGCTGTCCAGTGAGGTCAACCGTGGCAAATCTCATTCCTGTAAGGGAAGAATGGATGTCTTTTCTGTTGTTGACTCCTTCTCCACTACAAAAGAAAAGTACAAACGCAGAGGCTAAAGTGTCTTGGTACAGTTCGTGATTTCACCCTGGAGCTTGAGTTTCTCCCCCCACAGTCTTTAGTTTTCTTCTGCTTTCAGAGTTCCTCTGTTTGCAGCCTGGGTATCACAGAGCTTGCTGATAGAATTCAGATCTCCACACTCGGTCTCGGCTGGACATAGACTCAGATCCCCACACTCGGTCTCGGCTGGACACAGATTCGGATCTCCACACTCAGTCTCAGCTGGACACAGACTAAGATCCCCACACTTGATCTCAGCTGGCCACAGACTCAGATCCCCACACTTGGTCTCAGCTGGACACAGACACTTCCATCTTTGGATTTTCTTTACTGTGCTCCGTCTGTTTTTTTCTTTCCACAGTCTCTGTGCTTAGTCTGTTCTGACTTTTGTTTTTTTGTTTCTTTAGTGGCAGTCTGAAAAATTTGACACGGTGAAAAAGGTCACGTTTTAGAAAGTTTAATTCATAAAATACCTTGTACATTTAGGCGAGATATCAGAATTTTTAAAAACCTTTAATAAATGAAAAGCATCCTGAAAACTTTTTCTGAAGTTTCAACTGAAGTGCCTAGAAATTAAATCAATGGAATCTTCTTGTTATTTCAACTCTTTTGATGTCTTTTTACTAACCAGGTAGGCAAAGACCTAACAGTAACAGTAATTCGGGAAAAGGACTGAAAAATACATGTCATCATGCTACACGAATCCTAATTACCTTTGACTTAATTTCTTTTTTTCTTCCTATTTTCTATCTGGCTTCTATTGTGCTAAAATTACAACAACGAAATCAAAGAAGCCTTGTTATTTCTTGGCCCAGGACACACATGAGCCAGGGGGGCCCCACGCTGAAGTTCTGATATAAAATCTCTGGAGGGGTGCACCTTTAATCTTCAGATCATGAGACACAGAGAGAAACCATTTCTTGTGGGTGGAAAACACTTATTCAAAGACAAGTAATTAAAATAATAGTGAAAAACTTCAGTGAAGGGATAAACTATCTCCATATGGAGTTTTTTCCTTCAACTTTATCCAATATGAAAATTCACAGAAATAAAGACATTCCAGAGAAAGAAGAAGCAAAAATATAATATTTCTTATTTAAAATGGCGAGTTAATAGCTATGGCTTGGTTAATAGCTACAGACATCATGATGACTTGGGCGTCTCCATCAGAAAATGATGTAAGAAATACTGTATATTTCTTCTGTCTCTTTGGTTCTAGTGGTAAAACAAGGTATCGGAATAATTCAAAGAAAAGATAGTTTATTTTTTTCTGATTAGAAATGGACAAATTATTTTTCTCATTTTCCTCTAAGATAGAAAAATACACACGCACGCACACACACACACACATCCAACTGCGGGTTGTGACAGCTCTTTTGGGCAGCATTAGTGGATTGTATCAAATGGCACAATGTTGGGACAACGCTGCCAGTGAGGGTCTTGTGGGTTTTCTCACTACTCCAGAAGGTGTAGTAGGAATTCTATCAAGAGGGGGCCATTAGTTCCTATAAGCAAAGCAGGTAATTCTTTTTTAGGGTCACTGAGTTACAATAAAAAACATTATACTGCATCAATAGTATACTGATCAGTGGAAATACCTTTTTAATTTTTTATCTGTTGTTCTGACAGACCAGAGAAATCTTAATTTGTAAGGAAATATTCCATTTTATAAGAAAAGGGGAGACTGTGGAGAGAGAGGGAATGAGGATGACTGGGAAGGCACAATCACATCTGGAAAACAGAATTCTTTCCAGGTTGCATTAAGGGTCACAAAATGAATTTTAAGGAAAAGTTTTCTGGAAAAATCATACTTCAAAATGTCATCAAGTCTTTGGATTTCATATGAGGGCTACTCTGATCTATGAATGTTAGACAAATAGCATTTTCACCTAATTCCCTGTTAATGTCTGAATCCGAGGTAGTTTAGTGCTGCACAGACAGGGCAGAGTGTGCGTAATTCTGTGGCTTAGCCTCTGCCCTGCAATATTTTTACTTTGCTATTTTTATTTTTTTTAACTCTGACACAGATAAGGGTAGCCATGTCCCCTACAATTAAAATGCAAACATCGATTTTTATGCAAATTTTCTCATCTAAGAGAGATTTTCCCTTGGCAATGCAGCACATTATATATGTTGATAATAAACAGCACTTTATGTTTGGTATTACCGAGAAGAAGTCACAAAAAGGTCTGTGATCCCTGTGGACCAAAGTAGATAAAACAGTATGCTGCAATTAGTGACTAATGTAAGCCCCAGAGAGGCATAAAGAATGAAAAGAGGTCTACGCATTTTTCTTCTGGAAGGATTTTAAGAGAACTAACGTAGAGGAGGACGTTAAAGTGGTGAGATGATGGTTTCTTTTATACACCTACCAGCATAACAGTGTCCATTGTTATCTGTGTTAAACACATTCATTAAACATCTGATGACACTTTGAAGGACAATAAGACTAATTCAATATTGTAGCCCAGCAATCATTTATAAAAGTTGTTAGCATCATAAAATTCACCCTGGAAAGTTAGAAGTGGTTCCGTCACCATCGGATAGAACAAGCCCTTCCATTATTTCTAAGTAGTGCATTCTACTATTTTAGAGAATATAAAGTCAAATTCCTTGTGGAATGTTATAATATTCTCACTATCATTAAAATCATAACACCAAGTTTATCTTTTTCAATTGCAAAGGCATCAACTTAATTTAATTCAGCAAATCTTTGAAACATTCATGTATGCTCTTGAAAAAATTGGCAGGAGTAATACTGTCATAAATCCAGGCTTGGAATTGTTTCCCAATGGAAAGAAGTCATATGCTCAGTTAATTTTATAAATATTTAAGATTCTGACTTCATGGTAACAATGTTACAATTTTTTATTGCTATATAACCAGCCAAAAAGATACTGAGAAATCATAAGCCTACAGTGCCATGGACAACCCAGTGGAAACAAATCCACACATTCACTACCCTCAGCTTGAAATTGAACCTTGCACACCTCAGGAGCCCCGTCTTGTCCTCTCAAAGTTACAACCTCCCTTCCCCAGCACACTGTTTCCTTCCCACTCTACCTGGGCTCTGGCTTCTAAAACCCTAGGTTAGCACTGCCTGTTTTGACTTTTATACAAAATAAATTACACGTAAGGATTCTTTGTATCTAATGTGGTCACTGAATATTATATTTGTAGGTTTCACTCAGATTGTTGTGCGTAGTGATATTTTGTTCATTTTATTCGTTTGTAATACTCACTGTATTCCATGCTTTATTAATACATACTGCAATTTACCTATCATGAGAGTGTCAGTTAAACCCAAACTGAATAACATTCTACCTCTTGTTCAAGACTTTCAGTTCACATGTGCATACATTTATCTATTAGAGTGAAATTGCTGTTTATAAGATGTGCATACATTTAAATGTCAAAAACAAAAACAAGGGCTAAAAAGAGGTGAGCAGGGAATTCAGCTGCCATATATTTCAATATATAGAATCTACAGATTCAGTATAGGAAAGCAGGTAAACAAGTAAGCTGCAACAAGACAAAATAAAACCCAGTAACAGAAACAGGTCTTGGGGGTGTGTCTGTCTTTGTGGGTGTGTATGTGAAAGAATCTCATATCACAATTTTTACAATATTGTACCGAAAATGTTCAAGTTCCAACAAAACACGTTTGAATTATAAGAAGAAATAAAATATGCTACCTTAACGATAGAAAAGAGCAGTTGATAGCAAATGTCATTAAAGGACTCCAATTAATAGGTAAAGGATGTCTAAAGAACTAAAGGAAAGTATGATAAATCTGTCTTGCCAAAGAGAGACTATCAATAAAGA
This sequence comes from Nycticebus coucang, assembly GCF_027406575.1. Classification (NCBI taxonomy): domain Eukaryota; kingdom Metazoa; phylum Chordata; class Mammalia; order Primates; family Lorisidae; genus Nycticebus; species Nycticebus coucang. The sequence goes on along the minus strand of NC_069784.1, from coordinate 138,663,341 downwards.
GATAGAAATTATATATAAATGAAAAGAGCCAAATTGAAATTTTGGAATGAAAAAGTAAATAATTGAAATGAAAACTTCACTAAATGGAATGAACAATAGGTATGAACGGACAGAAGAAAGAATAAGAGAATTTGAAGATTTGTACATTGATGTTATGCAGTCCAAGGGAAAAAAAAATGAAGAATGATGAACAGAACCTCAGAGACTGTGGGGCATAGCCAAGCATACCAACAGTGCGTAAGAAGAATTCTAGAAAAATACAAGGAAGGGAAAGGGCCAGAAACAATACCCAAAAGCTTCTCAGATTTGATGAACAATATTTAACATTTAAACTCTAGAAGTAAAATAAACCGAGTACAAAAAACTCTAAGCAGAATAAACTCAAAGAAATCCACCTTATAGACACATTATAGTCAAACAGCTAAACCTCAAAGATAAAAAGAAAAAGTTGGAAGCAGCCAGAGAAAAATGGCTTATGATCAACCGAGGTCCTCAATATGGAAAGGGTTCAGTTTTCTTAGGAATTCTTGGGAGACAGAAGGCCCTAGGATGATTAAGAATTTTATACCTAGCAAAAGTATTGTTCAAAAACCAAAGGGGGAAATTAAGATGTTCCCAGATTAAAACAAACAATCAAAAAAAAAAAAAAAAAAGAAGAAGAAGAAAGAAAGAAATTAAGGAAATGTGTCACTAGCAAAACTTCTCTACAAGAAATGCTAAAGGGAGGCTTGTATTTTAAGTTAAAGGATACTAGATAGTACCTCAAATTCACATGAACAAATAAAGAGCATGAATAAACAATGTCAATTATAAATGTAGACAAAGAACTCCTGAGCAATATACTTGCAAACTAAACCTAGCAAGATACGGAAAGGATTGCACCCTAAAACCAAGTGGGATTTATCATAGGATAGGAAGTTGGTGTAACTTTTTGAAAATAAATCTAGGTAATCCACGTGTTAATAGGTTAATGGATATAACTATGTGAAATATTGACAGAGGCAGCAAAATCATTTGGCAACATGCTTTTGTGGTAAAAAGCATTCAATAAACGAGAAATAGAAGAGACCTTTTTATCTTGATACAGGATGTCTGGAGAAAATCCACAGCTAATACCCGACTCAGTGAGAAAACCCTGAATCCTTTCCTCCTAAGGGCAGGAACAGGGTAACTCTGGCCACCCTTACTGCATCTATTTAACATGACATTAAAGGTTTAAGCCAGGACTATTAGGCAAAAAAAGAAAGAGGCCTTAAAATTGGAAGAAAAGATGTATAACTATTTCTTTTTGCTAATTATATGATTCTGTATGTAGAAAGTTTTAGAAATTATACAATAGAACTATTAGAACTAATGAATTAGTTCAGCAATGTGGTAAACCAATTAAAATGGGCAAATGATTTGAAAAGATATTTCTTCAAAGAAGATATAGTGGAAGCTCCATAGTTGAACCTCCCCGCATAGACCTCCTTCTTAAGTTGACTTCATTTTTATAGACTGGACATGCACCACATGTGCGTATCAGTACAGCAGGCCTTGTTCCTTATGTTGACCACCTCCATGTATTGACCAGTTTGTTATAACCCCCTGGGGGGTCAACTTACAGAGGTTCCACTGCATACAGATGGTCAATAAAGAAATGAAAGGATGTTGAGTGTTGCTAGTCATTGGGGAACTGTATAATGGATCACAATGTGATACCATGTCACCCACACTAACATGGGTATAAGTAACAGATATAATAATAACACCTGTTGGCTAGAATAGGGAGAAAGTGGAACTTCATCATTGCTGGTGGAAGTCAGATGCAGTAATTGCACTCCTAGGAATAATGAAAGAAGGAAGTTCCCAACAACCATATGGTTGTGAACATTAAAGACATACAGAAAGAATGTTGGTAACGGATTGCCAGGGGCTGGAGAGTGAGGAATTTAGGAGTGACTGATAAAGGGGACAGTTTTATTGGGAGGGATGAGAGGAGGGGGATGAAAATGTTTTAAAATTAGCCGTGCAAAGAGGAGAAAGTGAATGAAAGTCCCCAAGTCCCAAAGTCATAGAAACCTTCAGTGCTTACTCTTGACTAGTTACATTCTTTTCCGTATAATTAAACCAAACGTTTGCTTATTGTTTAAGCTGCTTCAACTTCTTTTTGTCCTAAGGAAAAGAGACCTTTGATCTTGGGAGCATGTCTTCTGCATACTGATTTGTCTTTCAGATCTGTATGTGTGGATGCTTTGTCCCTAAAGTCTGGGATCAGGACACAGACAACAGGAAGGAGGAGGATATTATTTAGCACAAGAAACACATACCTGCGTTTACGTGTCAGAAAACGAGTGTTGATGGGGGCAGTAGACAACATGGAAAAGGAAGAATCAGAAGACAGAGAAAGGATTAGAAGGCTTGAGGTGAGTTCGATGAATAACCAACCAGAACCATCATGAAAAAGAGAGAAAATGAAAGCAGATTGGCTAAAGAAGTATTTTGGTAAGAGAGCTCTAAGGACCTGGCTATAAATGAAAAATGAAAGATGAATCAAGAATTTAAAATCGCAGAAAATGCTGAGAAATGTGACAGGGAGAGCAGGACACAGGAAGACGCTCTCTGAATGTGCTTGCTTCTTGGGGATCAGCATTGAGAATATTGGTGAAAATCATGTTTTACCCCCTTTTTGCATGGTCTGAACTTGTATATGAAGAGCTGAAAGAAACCGTAATTCACTTATTGTTTGCTTTTTTGCCATTCTTCTTTTTCGATCAATCTACTGTGCCTGCTTTCGCCCCTGTGAGTTTTGAGATATTGGGAACTTTATAACTCTCCCTTTACCTATAACGGTAACAGTGTAACATTGGAAATGATCCTGAGCTTGTTAGCAGGCAGCAGGCATTTGTGAAGGGAGAAGAGCTCACACCCTGTGATGTGGTCTTACTTCCTTTAGAATAAAGTACCACATCTTTTACACATCTCCGTGAATACATTTCATTTTTTTAATTATGGTTTAGATGATAAAAGAAAGAAATAGCATGTACCAATAAACAAATTAAACTATCTGTTGATTAGCTCAGTGCTGGAGCAATGGCAAAGCTCAGACTGAAAAATAACCCAGCTTGTTATCCAGGACCCACCTTGTTTTGGTTCTTATTTTGTTTCTCTGTCATCTTAGCTGTGTCCTATGAAATTGTACCCTCATATTTTATTACAATGAGAAGAAATATTTTCAGGACGCATACAGCTGTACTCTTGAACTTGGGACATTTAAAGGGCAATAGAATGGTAAGATGACTAATAAAACTGAAAAATGGTCTTTTAACTGCCTGCCTGAGGATCCCAGTTTCTCCTTATCTTTTAAACTGACTAAATTTGACAATTTAGTTTGTAAAGATCGAAATAGAGAATTACTATGAATTCAAAGAGAAGTAACAGTAAAAAAAAAAAAGACATTTCTTACCTTTCAATAAACAGGTTGTCATGTTCTCCTTTTTTGTAAGAGAAAATCTATCAGAAGAGAGGGGAAGAAGTGTGTTTCTGTGAATGTGGTGGTCCGTAATGATTTTTGAATCACTCTGGGAGGCAAGAGGTTGCAATACAAAAATAATCCTTCTTTGGTAATTGATTTTTGTACTTTCATTTGAACACACAAAATTGGTTTCAGGGCTGGTGTATTACGATGTGCCACTGAGCAAGGATATTGATAACTCTAAGGCATGAACTCTGCAAGCTATCAATTGCCGTGTCTGCCCTGGGTACTTGCACTTGGTGTGTGTAACCAGATCCCAGCAGCTGCAGTGACTGTGTTGGGAGCTGAAAATATGGCACTTGGTCTGGTAAATGTTAGTGCACTTAAATGGGAACATTGGCTAAGAATATTTGAAATAAGGATGCTCTAGAAATTCTAAGACATATAGTTCCTCTACATCTAGCCTGTTTCAAGGAGAAATCTTATATATGTATTTATTTATTCCCTTGTGTATTATCTCAGTGAGCATCTGGTGACTGTGTCTCAGCCACCCCACTTGGGAATAAGGCCAAATTGGGACAGAGCAGTCTGTGACGTGCAGGAGCTCACGGGGACATTTACAGGAACACGGAGAAGAAGCAGACCCTGCTGACCTCGATCTTTTCTTTCCACTGGTCCTTCCACGTGAGGAGGGGATTTGGGAGTGGTCCTTATGCTAAGGAAGAGAGGTCATGTATAAATGAGCCTGTGGATCCTCCAGTGGGCAAAGCAGGGCCGGAAGACACAGAGACTTGGGTGGGGTGGCCGTCCCCATCCAGGACACGCAGTTTCTGTCTGCCCCTCCCGAGGAGCTCTCTGCTGCCCCTTTCCGCCCCTCTGAGCCTCAGGAGGGAGGCTGTCATGTAGGGGCAGTGCCCATGGCATCCTCACCAGACACTGGGTTTGGCTGATGAGATGACCAGGAGGAGATGGGAGCATGGGGTCCCGTTGTCCTGGCTCCCTCCCTGTAGGGCCATGGAAGGTTGGCTGTGTGCTGGCCTCTCTGGACAGCCACTTCTCAGAGTCTGGGGTCTCCCTGGGTATTGAGAGCCATCTCCTCCCTTCAGGTGAGACAGCAGGGTGTCTCACCATCCCATGTTTTTGCTTTTTGGTCCAAAGGCTACACCATGCTCTACATTGTCCCTTTATCGAAGTCTTTTCAGTTTCTGGCCAGGACTATGACTGATGCTTAATGCAGAGGTGCAGCCCCACGTGGCAGCTGGCCAAGATGGCGAGACACGGCAGGTGGCCCGTCTCTTCAAGGGCCCATGGCTTCCGGTGGCCTGTGGTGAAGTTCGGAAGCTGTCTCCAGCTGGCATCCTTTATTTCTTCATTACAAAGGGATGAGAAATGGCCAAGAACTCACCAGATTTAAAATGAGGGCAAATATTACACTGACAGTGGTTGCTGGGAGAGAGAGCCCTGGATGTGGGATCTCTGTGGAGCTTACTGAAGACTGTGAGACCCTCTGATAACTAGGAAACAAAGAGTTAAAAAACGCACCATGTGACTGTGGGAAAAACCCAGTCACTGCTGAATCTGCAATCGGAATGCCTGACATAACAGATAGAATGCGGATGGCTGGGACAAGTTTTTTCTATTATTGGTGCAATTGGAAGTAAGTCTTCTCTCAATGAAAGAGGTTTAAAGTGCTTCACCCATCAATATGATCCCCAGAAGGCTGATATTGATAGAGAAAAGCTGATGGTTTGGCAGAAAATGCCAGCTTGGGGCAAAAAATCACAGAAGTTTATAGGTTCAAGTGTGCTGTGAGATAAAAAAGGTTGAAAACACTGGTAGGGAGTTGAATCCAGCAGAGAGCAGGGTCCCCTCAGTGCGGGCAGCTACCGAGGGCTGCCCCTCCGCCAGCACTCACTGGCTGCTGTCCTCCCAGCCTTACATGCTCTTGTAGGGTCTTTAGTTATAGAAATAATCATTTATGACTGTATTTTACTAAATATCTTTCAAAGCAGATTAAATCAGTATCCTGCTGATTTGAAAATGAAGGCTTTTAAAGTCGTCTTTGAAGAGGCTTTTAATTGGGCATGTGAAAGAAAAATTAACAAGTGAAAATCTATTGTTTCAACCCAATCTTACTGACATTTATTGTTAAAATCAAGACATCTCAGGGGGCGCCTGTGGCTCAGTGAGTAGGGCGCCGGCCCCATATACCGAGGGTGGCGGGTTCAAACCCGGCCCGGCCAAACTGCAACAACAAAAAAAATAGCCGGGCGTTGTGGCAGGCGCCTGTAGTCCCAGCTACTCGGGAGGCTGAGGCAGGAGAATTGCCTAGGCCCAGGAGTTGGAGGTTGCTGTGAGCTGTGTGAGGCCACGACACTCTACCGAGGGCCATAAAGTGAGACTCTGTCTCTACAAAAAAAAAAAAAAAAAAATCAAGACATCTCAAAATAGCACATTTCACAGATCTTCGCTTCTTTTAGTGTCTCTAATCATTCCTTTTAAAGCACTGAAAAAGGAAGAAATGTGTTCTGGAAAATTAGAAAATAATGAAGACTTTGTAAAAATACCTGCTGTTGAAATTCAGGTAAAAGCACACTTGGATAATTTAAACAAAATAAAATTAGTGGTTCCAGATGGCATTAAATGCAGTGCTGCGGCTGAATTAACTAAGGAACATATTCAACTACTAAAGAGTATTTTTAGAGTACAAAAGTAGAGACCTGGGAAGGGATCGGAGGATCAGAAAATAGGAAGCAGGATACATCTTTTTAAAAAGGAAGAATAATCCTCGTAATTATCCTAAATGTGTAATTCTTATTAATTTTATAGGAAATAGTAAGATAAAATAGCTCAGGAATCTGGCTTCTCCTGGCACCATGAAAAGTAAGGTCATGGTTTTTAAAGGTTGGTAATGATTCTCCAGGAGGAGAATCATTCTTTGCTTCTCCTGTCTTAGTAAGTAAGCCGCACCCCTGCCAGCATTGGACTGCAGCTCCTCACCCACCTCCTGCTTTGTCACTCCTGTTTCTTTGACACTTTGTTCCTGGGACTTCTTTGCTTTCTTTGTTGCCTCTGTCTTTCTCCCTAAATATGATCAATCTGTCCAGGACGCAGGTGTAGGTATTGTCATGTTTAAATGAGACAGAGCAGGAGATACCTGGCATACAGAGCCTGCCAGTGACTTCATTATGCGTGAACTTGCTGTCCTTGGAGGATCTTTCCTTCACCCCCCCTTCCTAGCTGCGTCCTCTGCTCCTCAGCTGTACTCAGTCTGGTCCAGCTGATGCCCTCCAGATATGAATTCTGGTTTCCTAATTCTGTGACATTAATTCATCAAACATATATTGGATGTCAGCTGTAGCTAAGACTCCAGGAAGGGAATTCAAGGGCGGCTGCTTCCTCCGTCCCACAGCCACAAAGCCTTTCTCTCCTCTGATCTCACTGTCATCCTCTCCCCTCACTGTTTAGCTCTGTGAGGACGCAGCCATGCTGGTCACAGGCCCTCCCTCTGCACTGAACTTCTAGAGCAGCACTTTTCAAATGTGGCCCAAAGAACACTATTTCTTTGGAGATTTCATATATATATATATATATATTTTATTATTATTATTATTATTTTTTCATTAAAACAGGGTTAAGTATCAAATGCATTTGGGAATTACTGATTTAAATGAAGTTAATTAGATTTCTTTACCGCAGGACTTTTCAGAGCTTTTCATATCCTAATCTGCTTTTAGAATCTTCCAGCGGGGGCCATAGTGTGAGAGTTCTGCGTTCATATTTGAGTATGATAATTCTGTTGATCAACAAAAGAGACTTCTTTTCCACAGTATATGCCTTGGAAGCCTCTGTCTTGGGGGTATGTATTGTATCCTTAATTTACCATGTTCCTTACAGGTTATAGGTCTCCTTTCTTCAACTAAATTGGCAATTTTCCTATTTTTGAAGACTGTGGTCCACGCTGCTGTGCACCTCTGCACCTCACAAGTGGAGCCACTTGTCTTGTCCACTACACACAGGAACGACTGCAAATACAAACAGTACTCCTGTTCAGAGAGCTCCACCCAGCATTTACAGACTGAAACATGCAGTGACATACAGAAACAATTTGATTGGTTACAGGTCAGCCTTTGCCATATATGGAGATAATTTGATCCCTTGGCAGTCAGTGATTGGCTGATCTGTAAGGTACAGAAGCTTACGCAGGGGAGTGGTTGTCTGGTCAGTGATGACCTGGATGGGTCAGGTGCCAGGACCCTGTGTCTCTGCCCCCCTCCTCCCCACTTTCCACAGTTAGGTTCACTTTCAGCAGATCAGGAACTTACCCAAATACATCTAATACAGACAACGACAGCGTTGCCATCTCCTGGGGATGGAATATAGGGGGCAATGTTCAAAAAAAAATTAAAAGAAGGAGAAGAAGAAAGAAAGAATAGAAACTTCATACAACTTTGGACAATTAAAAAGTTGATCAGACCACATAGGTATGATGGGCAGCTTCTAAACTGCAGTGATGGACAGACCCGCACCATTACAAGCTGTGTGATTTGGCGTAAATTACTTAACTTCACAGAGACCTTCGTATGTCTGGTAGAACCTACTACTCTGTGCAAATCAAGGTGATTATTTTGTCCTTTTCCCAAGAAAAGATGATCATATTTAATCAATGTCACAACTTTCATTTTTGTTTTTTAATGTCACACAAATCAAGAAAACCCTTATTTTGAGGGAGAAACAAGTTTTTCTCCTTTCTCTATACCTCATGAACTGCAACCTTGTATGTAAACAAATTACAACCCATTTAAGAGTATATTCATGCAACAAATAGGTGAGTCTCAGCCAATCATAGCAGCTCAGCCTCAGCCAATCACTGACTGCCAAGGGATCAAATTATCTCCATATATGGCAAAGGCTGACCTGTAACCAATCAAACTGTTTCTGTATGTCACTGCATGTTTCAGTCTGTAAATGCTGGGTGGAGCTCTCCGAAGTCCTGCTGGGTTAGATTGCTGCCCAATTCATGAATTATCCTTGCTCAAATAAACTGTTAAATTTAGCTTGTCTGAAAATTTTCATTTAAGAAAAGAAACCAGAAATGCTGATATAATTTTGATACAGTTGTTGATGAGGAATGACCTAACTGTGTGATTGGGAAAGGTGTCAAAATACACTTTTGGGAAATGATGATACAAACAAAATATAAGCTAAATTCAGACATATACATAGGAATAGATTTAAAAAATGGATATAGTAAAAATTAAATTGTGCTAGAACAAAAATCATAATAAAGAAAGGATTATGGTTCGAATGGATTAGAGCTTAAAAAAAAAAACAAAAACAGACCATGAAAACTGTTGTATTTATTGGGATTAATCACAGAATTTTTGAATACCAGTGTTTTCTAGTGTTTAAAACTCTATTGTTTTCTAGAGTTTTAAAAATTCCACTTCTACATAGTATTTCATTCTGAAGTCTTAGAAATATGAATTATAAAATTAGAATTTAAATTTTTATGTGAAAGGGATAAATTTGTCCATATTTCTCAAAAATATTAGATTTCTCATTTAGTAATTCAGAAATAATGTGGTTGTACCTGATAAAAAATATTAATGTTTGAAAATTTTAACAATGGTCAGGAATTTAATTAGATATAGGGAAGTATGAACATTTGAAATAAAAATTTACTCAATTTTCTTCTCATTTTTTCATTTTTGTTTAAGTCATTGTAAACATAAAGATTCATGTTGAAGGAATTTTCTTTAGTTTCTGATAGTCTTTCTATATTATTATTGTTAATTGAAAGTAACTGTTCATTAGTGGATGTCTGGTTCATTGATAATACTTGGAGAAAAGCTCTGAAATGACTTCTAAAACATACCACATGGTTAAGGTCCACTGTTATAAACTACATAGCAGGTTTTCTAGCAGAAAGTTACAACCACGTCTATTGTCCCTGGGTTGGTTTCTGTCTTAGGGATTTGGGGCTTCTATAAAGAAAACATCATAAATTAAGATGGCTATAAACAATAGAAATTTATTTCTCACAGTGTTGAGGCTGGAAAGTCCAAGGTCAAGATGGTAGCAGATTCAGGAAAGGGCCTGCTTTCTTCTTCATAGAGGTTGCCTTCTTGTTCATGGAGCTCTCATATGGTGGCAGGGTGAGTGAGCATTCTTGGACTTCTTTCAAAAGGGCTGTGATCACCTTTAAAAGGCCCCTTCTCCTAATACTCTCACCCTGGGGGTCAGGATTTCATCATATAAATTATAGGAAGATAAAAATATTCAGCCCACAAAGTCCTGTGCAAGTGTCATCAAACTGCAGCCTGTAAGCCAAAGTGGGACTTCTGCAGGGTTTCTGTAAATAATATCATTTGGGGGAAACGGTGTGCTTTTGCACTATTGTAGCAGAATTGAGTAGTTAAAACACAGACTGCATTGCCAGAAAAGCCTAAAATTTTTAATATTTGGAACTTTACAGAGAATGTTTGCCCACCCTGACATAGGGGATGTGTGCTGGAAGGATGCTGTTTTCTCTTATCCAGCATCCAATTTTCATTTTTCTGGAAATAGATGCTTTTTCTCCCACTTTGTAACCAACCTCCTACACTCTCCATCCATGTTCTTCTGTGGGTCCATTCCTGTTCCAGCTCCAGGAATGGATGCCTGGCCCAGCCTTGGTTGATTGGAGTTCAGGAATGGACACTTTATTTTATTCAGGACCTTCAGTGAAGGTATTTTCTATTAGGTAAGGGTATTTTATCCTGCCTGATTTTCTAAGTTTATGGGATAACTTGCTCATCACTATGTTAAAATATCCAAAGCAGTTAAGGACTGTAGAGAAAGAGATAGAGATGGAGATGAAACAATTTATCCTTCTGTGTTATTATCTGTATCTGTACCTGTTTGTCTAGAGACCAAATTTTCATAGTATAGATTGTTGCCTGAAATCCTGTCAGACTGGATTCCCCAGAAAGCCAGACCCTACTCCAGGTTGGGATTTGTTCCTTCCCAAATGATCATCCCAATGAATGTGGCATGTTCTCTTGTTTTTGTGGGGGACAAAGAATGGGCAATAGATTGCCACATAATCATTCAAAAATCATCAAAATAGAAGCCTTGGAACTCAACTATCACTCTCTGGTGGAAGCAAAAAGATGTCAAAGTATAGAGAAAATGAAACCATACCATCCTATTTTCTTGATGATGACAGTAAGTGTGGTTCACAGATTTAATATGGAGAGTGGGTTTCATCTCTGAGAATGGGTCAAACAGTGGGGTTCCCAGTTGAACTCAAGAGCCCTTGAAATAAAGTTTCAGATCAAGGCCTTCCTCAAAAACATTAGGCTAAGTGAAAGAAGCCTGACGTAGGTGACCACACAGTGCATGGTTCCAATGACATGAAATCCTCTAAAAAGGCACATTTACTGAGACAGAAAGTCAATTAGTGGTTGCCTAGGGCTGGGGGTGGGGTTGAGGATTAACTGTAACTGGGCATTAAAGATCTTATTGGGAGAACAAAAGGATGAGGGAGGGGGATTGATGGGATTACACCTGCGGTGCATCTTACAAGGGTATATGTGAATCTTAGTAAATGTGGAATGTAAAGGTCTTAGCAAAATAACTAAGAAAATGCCAGGAAGGCTATGTTAACTAGTGTGATGAAAATGTGTCAAATGGTCTATGAACCAAGTGTATGGTGCCCCATGATCATACTAATGTACACAGCTATGATTTAATAAAAAAAATAATAAAAAAATAAAATAAAACTGATGTATGATGGTGGTTGCCCCACTGGGTAAAGTTACTAAAAATCATTGAACTGTACATGTGAAATGGATGATTTTATGATATGTAAAATATACCTCAATAAAGTTTTTTAAAAGAGGCCCCAAAGAGAAAAGTAGAATGAAAGCAAATAGATAACAATGACGGAAAAAGATTGTTTTATTAAGAACATTATTTCCACTGGGTAGTAGGTGCAATGTATTAATATTAGAGTCAAATACAATATGAATGCCTTAATTGAATTCTGGTTAAGGAACAAAGTTATAGAATACGTTCTTAGAACAATTGGAAAAAACATAATATGGGTTGGGTATTAGATGGCATTACGGAAGTATTTTAATTCCTTGCTATGTAATAATAATACCCCATTTTGTGGGAGAATGTACTTAGTCCTTTTTTACTATATAATTATTTTTATTGTTACATAAGATTTGTACACATGTATAGGGTACATGTAATATTCTGTATCATGGACAGAATATATTATGATCAATTTAGATAGAGTATTTAGGGTTTCCCTTTCCTAGAGTACGTATTATTTCTACATATTGGAAATATTTTAAGAGCTCTTTCCTAGTTATTTTGATATATATAAGACATTGTTTTTAACTATAGTCAGCCTACCCTGCCATAAAACATTAGGACTTATTTCTTCTAACTGTATGTTTCTACGCATTAACCAACCTCTCAGCACCTCCCACTCCCATCCACTCATCCTAACCAGAGGGAATCTACCATTTCTACCATTCCACTCTCTAGCTCCATTATATCCACATTTTAAAGCTCCCACACATGACTGAGAACATGCAATATTTGCTTTTTTGTTCCTGTTTTATCTCACTTAACATAATGACCTCCATGTTGATGCACATGACATGCTTTTATTCTTTTTCTGGCCAAATAGTATTTCTTTTTGTATATATACTACAATTTCTTTATCCATTCACTCACTGATGAAGACTTAGGATGATTCTATATCTTGTCTATTGTGAATAGTGCTTCAATTAACATGAGGGAAGGGGTGCAGGTGTCTTTTTGCTATAATTACTTCTTTTCATTTTGATAAATTCACAGTAGTTAGATTCCCAGATCATATGGTAAATATATTTTCAAATTTTTGAGAAATATCTAAATTGTTTTCCAAAGTGGCTATACCAATTTAAATTCCCATCAACAGTGTAGAAGAGTTCTCTTTGTTCTGATGCTAACCAGCATATGTTATTTTCAGTCTTTTAAGTAATAGCCATTGGTAAGTGGGATAAGATGATATCTCATTATGGTTTTGACTTGAATTTGCCAATTAGTGATGCTGAGCATTTTTTTATATACATGTTGGTAGTTTGGATGCCTTCATTTGAGAACTGTCTATTCATGTTATTTGCCTACTTGTTAATGGGATTATTTGTTTATTTACTGTTCAGTTGTTTGAATTCCTTATACATTCAAGGTATTAGTCTCTTGTTGAATAGTTTGCAAATATTTTATCCCATTCAACAGGTTATCTCTTTACTCTGTTGATTGCCTCTGTTGCTGTGCAGAGGTTTTTCATTTAATATAGTCCCATTTTTTTTATTTGTATTTTTATTACCTGTGCTTTTGAAGTTTTATCTGTGAAATTATTACCTAGACCTATGTCCTGCAGTGTTTCCCCTATGTTTTCTACTAGTACTGTTACAGTTTCAGGTATTACATTTAAGTCTTTAGTCCATCCTGAGTTGATTTTGTGTATGCTGAGAAATAGGGGTCTGGTTTCATTCTTCTACATAAGGATATCCAATCTTCCCAATATTATTTATGGAAAAGGGTATCCTTTCTATATTGTATGTTATTTGTCTAAAGTTCATATGTAGACTTATATCTGAATTCTCTATTCTATTCCATTGGTGTATGTTTTTATACAAATGCCATACTGTTTTGGTTCCTATAGTTTTATAATAGTTTTGAAGTTAGGAAAGGTAATGACTCTGGCTTTACAGCTTTTTTTTTTTTTCTGATAATAGTTGCTTTGACTATTTGGGCTCTTTTTCTGGTTCAGTGCAAATATCTTCGAAAAATGACATTGATATTTTGATAGTGATTGCATTCAGTTTACAGATTGCTTTGGATAGTATGATCCTTTTAATAATGTTGATTCTTCTGATCTATGTGCAAGGGATATCTTTCTATATGTTTATATCTTTAATTTCTTTCATCAGTGATTGATAGTTTTCCTTGTAGAGGTCTTTTTGTAGCTATTGTAGATTAGATTGCCTTCCTGGTTTCTTTCTCAGCTAAATTATTATTAGTGTCTAGAAATGCTACTGATTTTAATGTGTTCACTTTGTATCCCCAAATATTACTGAATTTATTTATCAGATATAAAAGTATTTTTGGTGAAGTCTTTAATTTTTTTAAAAATATAAAATCATGTCATCTGCAAGGGGGGGAAATTTGGATGTCTTTCATTTCTTTCTCTAAATTGCTCTGGTTAGGACTTTTATTTCTCTGTTGAATAGGAATGGTGAAACTGGGCATCCTTGTCTTGTTCTTGTTCTTGGAGGAATGGTTTTTAGTTTTTACTCATTTAGTATGATATTGGCTATGTGTTGATCATATATGACCTTTATTACATTGAAGCATGTTTTTCTCTGCCTAGTTTAGAGACTTTAATCGTAAAGTAATGTTGAATTTTTTTTTTTTTTTTTTTTTGTAGAGACAGAGTCTCACTGTACCGCTCTCGGGTAGAGTGCCGTGGCATCACATGGCTCACAGCAACCTCTAACTCTTGGGCTTACGCGATTCTCTTGCCTCTGCCTCCCGAGCAGCTGGGACTACAGGCGCGCGCCACAACGCCTGGCTATTTTTCTGTTGCAGTTTGGCCGGGGCTGGGTTTGAACCCGCCACCCTTGGTATATGGGGCCGGCGCCCTGCTCACTGAGCCACAGGCGCCGCCCGTTATGTTGAATTTTATAAAATAATTTTTTTGTGTGTTTATTGAGATGATCATGTTTTATTTTTTCCTTCATTCTGTTGACATGATGTAGGACATTGTTTGTTTTGAACCATCCTTGCATCCCTGGGATAAATCCCAACCGATTATTCTGTATTATCCTTTTGATGCAGTGTTGAATTAGGTTTGCTAGTATTTTGTTGAGAATTTTGGATCTGTGTTCATTAGGGATATTGGCCTGTATAGTTTTCTGTTTTTGTGTATTGTTATTGTGTCATTTTTTTGGTTTCAAAATCAGGAAAATTATGGTTTCATAGAATGAGTTAGGAAGGATTAGTTCACACCTTGTATGTGGCTGTATGTGGCTGTGGACTCTGAAATGGAAGTGGGGGCCTGCATGAGGCTGGTGTTCTTTTATTAAGAGAATATGCTGAAGTATTTAAGAATGTAGTAAACTAATAATAATAATAACAACCCTAGACCTTTACAATATTTCACTATATCTAATACTTCAAAGGAAAAAATGCTGTCATGAGAAGACACAACCTGAATCTTTCTGCTTCTTCCTTCATGATGAGTAGTGTGAAAAAAGTGGAAAGGAGTCAGATTTTAGTGACTTAGGAAGTTTTCAGCCTCAAAACTGATTTTATTGACTTAATATTTGCTTTATATTATAATGTGTTATTGATAATTATTATTCAATAACCTTGTTTTAAGGGAGATAGCAAAAAAGTGGGGATGTGTAACATACATGTCCAGGGGTGAAGGAAAGCAGTGTGAATAAAGAGGTGACAGGGTGTGGAGGACCTGCCACTGGATGGCTGCACCCAACACCAGCAACTTGCACCCTGATGAATAGAATCAAGATGCACCTTCTGATTTCTGGAAAATTTCACTGTGGAAAAGGGTCATGAGGACGGTGGTCAGCCACGTGAGAGGAATGCGATACAGACGAGAGATTCAGGGGTCAGGAGCAGCTGTGGGAAATAATGCGGGAACCAGGTAAGCTGATTAGGATGTGGCCAGAGACGTGCAGGTGAATAATGAGAAGTTTGCAGAGTGTATACAGGTTTAAGAAAACACCTATTGGTTGTGAGAACTGAGAGTCGGAGTGTTGGGGCTGGGTGACTGGCTTCTAGCCTGTGCTCATGGGTGGATGGAGGGCCCTGAAGGAAGAGGTTTGGGGCGGGAGAAGCTTGGGTTGTTACTGAGGTCAGTGCTACCTAAGTGTCTTGATGTGATAGAGGTCATATCACCAGTGGAGAAGAAAAATTACATCGCTGCCAACAACTTCTGCACCCAGATGAGGAAAACTAGACAAATCCTGGTGTATTTTAATTAGGTAAACAATACTTAGTTAAATGGACATTTAAAGATTCTTCCAGTGAGCCGTTTCTTTACAAAACCTTGAAATCTCCATGCTATATTGACCGAAAGGTCATGATTCATGGAATGTCTAAGATTTGGTTCATGGAAACCTAATCAGATGGTGAGAGATATTGGCAGTTTACCATCTGCTGGAATAAATGGGTAAAACGACTTCTGTAATCTAATCTATTGATCCAAAAGTTTTTCTTTACTCCAACTCATGTTTTACATGTAGTCTCAATCTTTTCAGTATTTGGGTTACTGCTTCAGGAAAAATGACATCTTTGCTGTAATAAGAATGTTATCCAACTGAAAATTCTTTATTTTATTATAAACACTGGTGAATAGTGCTCAAAAAATAGTTTTATATTACATTTTTTAAAAAAAGAATTAAAGGAAGCTGTCAATGTAGAGTTATCTGAGAGTGGGCAGTCATGTAAGCCCCAAAGGATGTAGTGTTTAACTGCACAGAGGCTAGTGAAGGGCAAATGAAGTGGATTAACTTTCTAATGACCTTGGCAAATAATGCACATTTTCCAAAAGTTATTTAAAAATAATTTAAACCTTTGTCTTTATCAAAAAGAAACAGTATAATTATGTCTAATTAAAGGTGACAGCTGAACCTATGATCTAATTTTACATGAAGTAGATGCTTTTTAACTATGCTGTTTTTAAAAAGACATATTTAAGGCACAAGATATAAAGGGGTAATTTTCTGCACTTTTTTCCTTTATCTGAGATGACCTGGAATAGAAGAACAACCACATTATCTACAGTGATGACAATTTCTTGCTGTTCAAATGGCTTTTAGACCTGTACTAGCAAAACACTCAGTAATTTTCCTTGGCTTGCTTTACAGCATTTGTGATGTCAGGGAAAACCTCCCTTTTTAAAGCTATTTAAAAGATGTCCACCTCTTTCAGGGATTCCCCAGCAGAGGATGTCAGACAGAAAATAGTCTGGGGTTGGAGTAATGATGGGGGAGTGAGAAAGACATGGGAAATGCAAACACTATACTTATTCAAAACCAAGAAACAAGCTAATTTATTTAAAAAGTCCCCAAACGATAGATGGTGGTACAGACACAGAGAAAAAGGAAGACTGACACACTATTGGTGGGACTTAAAAATAGTCCAAGCTCTATGGAAAGCAGTATGGCGATTCCTCAAAGAACTCTAAGTAGACCTTCCATTCTACCCAGCAATCCCTCTACTGGGTATCTACCCAAAGGAAAAGAAGACTTTTTTCCCCAAAAGACACCTGCCCTTGAGTGTTCATTGCAGTGCAATTCACAATTGCAAAGATGTGGAAGCAACCCAAGTGCCATCCACTCACGAGTGGATTAACAAAATGTGGTATGTGTGTGCCATGGAGTAATACTCAGCCACGAAGAAGGATGAATTAATGCCTTTTGTGAGAATTTGGATAGAAGTGGAGACCATTATCCTAAGTGAAGTATTTCAAGAATGGAAATACAGACACCACATGTACTCATTATTTAATTGGAACAAAATGATGGGCACACATGAACACAGAGGAAAGTAAAAGGAGAAATCAAGCAGCAGGAGAGGGAGGAGGAGAGGGATGACAACCTAGCGAATCAGTACAGTGAACACTGCCTGGGGGATGAGACATGTGCATCCCTGACTCAGCATGACTAGAGCTACCCATGGGACAAGAACAATCGTACCCCTTCATATTTTGAAATAATTAAAAAAAGAAACAAAGTAAAAATAAGAAAGATTTTAGTTAAAAAGCAGTCTCAAAGTTTTCAGGATCAATGAAAACTTTATCTAAACTCTCACACCCTGGAAGTCAGGTGTGCTCATATGTTTGGGGCTGACGTGGATGTCAAGCAGGACCCTAACCTGCCTTTGAGGTGGGGAAAGAAAGTGGCCGTGGGGAGTGTGCTCTTTGTCCCTGCCTCATGCTCTGGCTTGGAAGTGAGGCAGGCCCACCTTCCACCTCTGCCAGGTGGGCACAACCTGATGCACTTCTTGGACACCCCCCTGCTCATCGAAAAAGTGGGCCTCATTTTAGCTATGAATGTGTTTACTTGTTTGAAAGTTCCCGAAAGGTCACTCAGTTAATTTAAATAACAGACATTTGCATTTTCTACACATTAGTGACAAACAGTGCTTGGAGCCCTTCTCCTTCACACGGAGTAAACATCATTATTACCATTATGCTTCTCTGGGTGAAGAAGTTCTGTTTTCTGATGTACAGTAGCTGGCTTTCATCCATTTAACGGAGGATACATGAGATGTCAGCTGGCAAAGGAAAACATGTGCAGTAGCTGCCAATTACTGCGTCTTTCCTTCTTCCAGAATTGAGCCCTGATTGCCAATTCTCATGATAGTGTGGCACGTTAATGCTATTATCCACTTGTGTCTTTTCCTTAAAACCTAAATGTCTAATCCTTTTTGGGTAAAGGAAATCCTTTTCCTTTTCTCTACCAAATCAGTAAGAATGAAGGCCGCTTTCATAAACACGAAATTTTTCTCTAATGTTGCCTGTATAAGGCTGAAACTATTTTGAAATAAGGCTTATTATCTTTGAAAAGAGAAAAATACATCATTTCTGCTTAGCTCATCCAGGGAGTCAGCTAAGTCTGGGTTCTAAGTGGTGCAGCTCTCTGGGTTCCCAGGTAAAAAGATCTTTAAAATGAGC
This sequence comes from Nycticebus coucang, assembly GCF_027406575.1. Lineage (NCBI taxonomy): Eukaryota > Metazoa > Chordata > Mammalia > Primates > Lorisidae > Nycticebus > Nycticebus coucang. The sequence continues at coordinate 138,645,135 of NC_069784.1, read as the reverse complement.
TAATGATAAAATGAGCTAATGATAAAATGAGGCAGGCTGTGGCTCATTGATATCAATTTGGAAACCCTTTTCTTATCTGGAGACCAGTGGTGGAAAGGTAATTGCATAGGAAAGGTCTTAAGATAGTGCTGTCCACATGCATAAGAAGAAACTGTTTCAGACCTGGGGATGGGCCCCCTGAGAGCTGTTCAGTTTGACCTGTGTATTCCCCTGAACACCTCTGGGAGCACTCCTGTATCTCTTATGTGAATCATGCACCCCAACATGATGCTTTATTAACCTGAAGTGGTTAGCTCAGCTACCCAGTTCAGTGACTATTTAGCTACCTTTGTCAAAAAAATGCTAATGACTGTCACTGAAATTTGTACTTCTATATAGGAAATTTGCTTATCTTCAAGATTATAGAAGTTTATCAGGAGAAACAGCAGCTGGCTATTTGTGTGCTACAGTGAAAGGGTTTTGTTTGGCTCAAGGACAGTTTCTTAAGTAGGATTCAATTAGCATGGGCAGCCACATTCTTTAAAAGTTTATTTTTGGCTATCTTCTTCAAAAAGGGAAAAGGACCGGATGGTCCAGTACCTGTCAGTCTCCATGGCAATGGCATCAGGTAGCATATGGTGGCAATTTCACGCACTCATCCACCCACGCACCTAGATGTCCCCCCTCCCCATCCAGTCCCCCATCCACCCATCCAATCCCCCACCCACCCATCCAATCCCCCACTCATCCATTCTCCCACTCACCCATCCATCCATTTGTTACGTTACTTACTCAACAAATAAATATCAAAAGCTTTCTATGCATGGAATTTTTTGTTGGTTTCTGGATGCAAAAAAATATAAAACACACATCTTATTCATAGTTTGGTGGGGAGACAAACATATAAACAGACAATTATAGTGCAGTTTAATTCTAAAAAAATATGTGAAGTGTTCAAATCAACAACATGTGAACATAAGGAAGCCTTACTCTCTCTACGAAACATAATTTAAAGAAATGATGTTTTGATTCCCCCAAGAAAAAAGTAGGTATGCCTGTAGGACACACCCACTTACTATGTTTACTTTACAGGTCCAGTGGGTGGGGACATTTTATTCACACTAAATAGGAAGACTACAATGGTTCAAGAGTTTTAACTCAAACCTTAGGTAAATAGTAATTATTATGAATTAGAGTAATAACAAAGTTGTAAGGCAATTTATTGTTTTAAAAAGAGACAACATTTAGCCTTGAAACTCAAAACATATCTAAAATTAATTTATAATGGGATGTTTAACGCAATAAGCATTTTTACATAGTGGTTTTAACTGATGGTCACACTGCAATGCAACTATCCATCTTGCTGTCACAAGAAATTTAAAGATCTGCCTTCAGATAAGATAGTCAACCCCCAAATCAAAGATCTACAATTTTGCAACATGTTCAACATTAGAAAACATTCTATAAAAGAAAGCAACATATTTCAAGCAGCGTATTATAACTGATGATTGTTAAAAGTAAAATGCACAGAATTTTTTTAATAGATAAACATATGTTCTTTTTTCAAGGAAAAGCACTCAATTTTTACCACTCCATAGACAATTCTGCCATTTTGTGGGCTTCTGAAGAGGACTGCATAAAAATAGATTGTAAAATGGCAGCTACATACTCAAGGTTTTAGGGGTTTTTGTTATAAATATTTATAGTGAAGCATAATTTATTATGATCATAAAACTGTGATAGTTACATAAAATTCAATCCCTGTGACTTCATTAAGGTACACATGAGCTTTGTCTATACACAGGTTACATTATTCAGGCTATAAAAATTACCAAGTATTATAGAAACCACATAAACACAGTGAAGTCACCTACAAGAATTATGCCCCAAATCGGTAATTCAGTTGTCAAATATGTATTTATATCATACAAATGTCACAATTTTTATTTTTGTTTCTGCATCAACAACACCCCACCCCCAGGAAGAGAGGCATTACCCATGTTCCCTTGTATTTTCTTATGCAGGAAAACTTTAATTAGGTATAAATGAGTCTGATCAATGAATAATTAACTTCTATTAAAGTTTAAGTAGATTGCCTGACCTGGCCACTATATTCTGAATTTAATCTGGTATATGCCTGGTAATTAGTGTTAAAGGAATTGATGCCAGAGGCAATTATTCTCAGTCCTCCCACTGCACAGAGTTGAGTCAGCCAAAAAGTTCATTTTAAAGTCAACTTCTCAGGGCTCAACAGACCATAGTGTATAATTTTATTATGAAACATAACTTGCAAGAGGCTGGTCAAGCTGTTTGCATTTGAGGAGCTACCAGTCAGTGGAGATGGGGGGATCTTAATCAGGCCTTTCGGAATACCTGCTGGCCCATGTTTCTTGGGATCTCAAACTTGAGAACACACTTGCAAGTTTCGTTACAGAATTATTGATATGTCTGTTCATGTATTCATTTGCCTGTTATTTCATACCTGTGATGGATTGGCAATATGTTAGTTTCTGCACGTAAAAATTTGAGCCAAACCCAATGTCAGGTCCTAGAAGAATTTATAACATGACAGCCAAGAAATGCTTGAGCATTTAAAATGCAATGGGACAAGTGCTATATTAAAGTTACATAAAATGCTTAGGAAGCACAGACAATGCAACTCCTAACTATACCTGGATGAATAGTAATCAACAATCTGAGGATCTGTGAATAATTTTTCTAGCAATCCCCTATCCTGTGGAAGTAAGGGTGGGCATAGTTGGGGCAAGGTCACACTGTAGGAGAGTATGGAGGTGTGCTGACGTCGGATGATGCACCTGTGTGTGGTACATAGACTGTGTTATTTCTCACCTACATACTGATCTTTTGTTCTTAATTATCTGGGTTCATTTATTTAAAAATTTAATTATAATGTGCACATGATATAAAAGATTAACAATAAAAATAAAGTAGTAAAATTAACTGGTATTATCACATGAAGTCTAGCAACATGATGCCTTCAGATTTGTTCTTATTTTGTAGAATTGTGTTGGATATTTGGGCATTTTTCCAGGTCAATAGGAAACAGAGCCATTTTTGCAAGATCTTCAAGGTATAACAATGGTAATTTAATGGGGATTGCATTGAATCTGTAGATTGCTTTGGGTAGTATAGACATTTTAACAATGTTGGTTCTTCCTAGCCATGAGCGTGGTATGTTCTTCCATCTGTTAACGTCATCTGCCATTTATTTTCTTGGTGTTTCATAGTTCTAAATTAGACAAAATTATATTTTTCAATAAAACTATTAATGTTTACTATCCAAAGAAGTCGTTGGATTTAATGCAATTCCCATTAAAGCACAAACACCATACTTTGAAGAATTTGAAAAAATAGTTCTTCAATTTGTAAGGAACCAGAAATAACCCCAAACAGTCAACACAATTCTATAAAATTAAAACAAATCTGGAGGTATCACATTTCCAGACTTCAGGGCATACTACAAATCGATATTGCAAATCTATAGTGATCACAACAGCATGGTTCTGGCATAAAAATAGAGCTATAGACCTATGAAACAGGATCAAGAACTTAGAGATGAAACCAGCCTCCTATCATCATGTGATCTTTGAAAAACCAAACAAAAGAATACAGTGGGGAGAAGAATCCCTATTTAATAAATGGTTCTAGGACAGCAGTTCTCAACCTGTGGGTTGTGACCCACAGGAACTATATTAAAGGGCTGTGGCATTAGGAAGGTTGAGAACCACTGTTCTAGGAGAACTTGTTAGCCACATGTTAAAGTCTGAAATAGGAACCCGTACCTCTTGCCACTTACAAAAATTAAGTTGTAGTGGATAAAAGATTTAGATCTAAGACATGAAATGATAAAAACTCTAGAGGAAAGTGTGGGAAAAACTTGGCAATATCTGCCTTGGGAAAGAGTTCATGAAGAAGACCCCACTGGCAACTGCAGTAGGAACGAAAATAAATAAATGGGACCTGATCACGTTAAAAAGCTTCTGCTCATCTAAGGCCACAATCACCAAAGCAAATAGACAGTCTTCAGAAGGGGAGATGATGTTCACATGTCACAAATAAGACAGACCATATTAGTGACCAGAATATGCAAAGAACTCAAACAAATCAATAAGAAAAGAACAAATAACCCCATCAATCAATGGGCAAGTGACATGAACAGAACCTTTTCTCAGGAAGACAGACCAAGAGCCAACAAATACATAAAACAATGCTCATCTGTGTCTTATAAACTTTCTGTTAAAATAATCTTGTTCAGTTAAAAAAAAAAGAGCAAATTGTCTTATAATTTACTATAGCAGTACTATTTGTTACTAAAAATGTAAAAACTGTATTTTGGTGAAATTTAAGTACAGAATTTCTATGAGCCCTGATTTTACTAGTTCTTGCTTTGACTATCTACCAAATCTTATAGGAAAGTAAAAATTCTAACCAAATACTTCTAGTTGCATAAATTTGAAACCTGAGCTAAATCTTCTTCATCTTTATATGTATATAGCAAAAGAGAGAAATATACATTTGTCTAATGAATGAGTCAACTATTGATTTTGAGAAAGATGAACGCTGAGGGCGAAGGGATATCACTGCGAGGTTGTATTAGAATAAGGTGGTTCAGTTGATAAGCCTTCTGGAAATTTGGATGGACCAAACTCCCTGTCCAGTGTGAAAGAATCATTAGTTAACAAGTCCCCACAGCTAATTCAGTGAGTCCATCTCTAAAGTAGGCTGTCTTGGGGACACCAGATTAACCACTGTGGAATTAAACTCCTTGTGAGAAGATTCCTGTTTTATAAAAGCCACTGCAGTTACTTAAATAGAGGTACATAATACCTTTTTGTTTCATGGTGATAAGTTGATCTTAAATGACTTAATGAAATTAAAAATTTTAGTTTTAGTCCACTATTGATTCATCTTGGGTAAATAACATGGTACCATCATGTGCCACTTAACTACAAAGATGCTCTCTGAGAAATACATCTTCAGGTGATTTTGTTATTTCGTGACCCTCATGGCATACTTACATCAACCTGGATGGTGTAGGCAACTGCACACTTCGGCCATCTGATGCAACCTATTGCTCTCAGGCTACAAACATGTACCACATGCTACTCTGCTGCATGCTTTAAGCAATTGCAACTCAATGTAAGTTATATATCCAAACATAGAAAAGGTACAGTAAAAATACAGTATTACAATCGTATTACTGAGCACAAAGCCTTGCTTCCTAAAGGGCACAGAAGCTGGTACTATGGCACTGGGTTTTGAGAAAAGAAAAGCTTTATTGTGAGTCAACCAACAGGGAGACAGGAGTCCAGCTTACATCTGTCTCCCCGTGCCAGGGAGAAGTTTTGGGGGAAGGGTTCTGGGTTGGCTAGTGATTGCTGGAGGGGAAGAGGAGGTTTGGAAGACCCCTAGGCATGTGCCATGGTCTCTTCATGCCTCTTTGTGAGTTGCATGTGCAATTCAAGGAGAGTTAATATGAAACATGTGGTGGAAATTCAGGCTGTGGTGTCAGCAAGCTCATTCTGTGCAGATTATCGTTGGCCATGTTGGTTCCGACCAATTTCAGCTAATTTTGTAATTTCACAAGGGCAGGATGTTTCAGCAAGCTGTTTCCTTTATTATCTGCTATCCTGTAAGCCCAAGAATTCCTGTTACTCACCAGTTTCTTTAATCCTTTGGGGCACAGTTTTCTTCCTATGAAATCACCACCTTCGATGCAGCTCCTCAACCAAAACGTGATTATGGGGAACATGACAGGATTGAATTCTTTCCCTCTGTGGAAAGGAAGAAAATGAGAAGTAATTGTAATGCGTATGTTGCAAAGGATAAGGACATAGAACACACTGAAATATCGTAGGAACTGTCCAGGTGAATAAAATGATTAACTTAGAATGTTACATAGGCTATGTTGAAATAATGCTCATAATAAACAAGAAAGAATTAAATTGAAACAGATAAAATTTGAAAATAGTCACAGAACCTCTGAAAATCAAAGCTGGTCCACCTTAAAGAGGAACTTTCTTAAAATATATACAATCTGTGAAAGTTGTAAGACTCAAAATAGTTATGTGTGTCAAACCCCAGTAAGTGGTGCTGGGGAAGACCGTGACGGGAAAATTCTCTCTCTCTTTGCTAATTTGCTGAATAACAGAAGCTGTCACAGGAAAATCTCCCAAACTGCAGCTTACTACAGGGTCACACAGGGACAGTTAGCACCACAAAGACAGCTGGCCACATACAACCTGACACACTGTCTCACCAGCCCAAGCCCAAACTGCAAGGGACTGATTGTACCCGCAATTCAAGGCTCTTACAACTGCTCACATCAGCCAGTTAGAATTCGCCAGCCCATGCAAGATGCAGCCTGCACCAATGAGCTTTCTTTCCAAACAGCTTTGTAACCTCCTTTCTCCCCACTAAATCCGTAACCTTCCTTTGTTCTCAGGATATGTCAGAGGCCACCCTGGGCTGTGCATATGTCCTGGATTGCAATCCTGTTTCTTTGTTTATTCCCAAATAGATGCTTTTAGTGCGGAGATTTGTCTCTATGCTTATTTCAAGTCAGCATGATCTTACATGCAATCATGACATTGTGGCAATTGAAAAAGTCTTTAAAATAAAATCCATGTACGTGAAAGAGGAGTTTCCTTCAGCTCCCCAGGCAGGAACAGAACTTCCTTTTGAGTGTTATGTTTTTGTGGGCATCATGTTTTGGGGTGCCAGGTCTTTTCAGGGTTCAGCTGTTGCCCGAGGCTGTTGTCTGCAGCATCATCATTGCAGGGAACACAAAGCTCTGTGGCTGGACAGGGAACAGCAATTAGAGGGCAGGACCCCGCCCCCCCTCCCCTTAGGGCCTCTTCAGGTCTGGGGCCTTGTTTGGGGGAGTCTGGGGGAGTCCTTGTTGCACCTCTCAACCAGCTCTGTCTGGGGCTGAGGTTAGTGACCTTTGAAGATGTGGCTGGATCTTCATCTGGGAGAAGTGAGGGCAACTGGGCCTGACCCAGAGCACCCTGTACGGGATGGGAGGATTAGGCTCAAATCTATAGAGTGTAGGTCTCACTGCGGGGGGGGGGGGAGGGGTCCTGTTGCCAAACCAGAGCTGGATCACTGGCAGATGGAAAGAGTCACTCTCAGAGCCCCTGCCCGGGACTCACATTTTCCAATTCTTACTTAGCTATACAGCAGGAGATGGGGAGAGCCCTGTGGGCCTGACAGGGCGCACCTGAATCCAGGCAAATGAGCATTGCAGGGGGCCTGGCCCTGCTGCAGTCAGGTCTTTCTGGATCTGGACAAAGTCTTCCGCACAGTCCTCATGCACTACCAGCAGCCCAACCTCCAATGAAAGGCAACTAGGGGAAAGTTTGGTGCTAGGAACAGAGGGCCAGAAGATGATCTTGTGAGAATAGTGTTTCTTTACAAGGAGCTTCAGATACCAGCAATACCCAGGCAGGTATGGTACCTGCAAGGCCAGGCAGAATGCACACATGTGTGGGGCAAGTGGGAGAGGGTTTTCCTGCAGGGAAAATCTCCCCCAGCAACAGCTGTGGCAGGAGGAAGGGAGCCTATCAGAAGGGAGGAGAGTGGAGCCTTGATGCTAGAGCCTGCATTGCCCTCAGGTCAGAGCGAGCCTCTCACCACAGTGCAGGCTTCTCCACCCTCAGGCCATGCACAGCAGGGGGCATCACCCCCCCCTCCCCGGGCGCTGAGGGGCATAGCTATTCCTGCCATACAAAGACATTGCAGGTGCAGTGAGTATGTGTGAGCGCCAGCCACAGACCACACCTGTTCAAAATGTGGGAAATTCTTCAGGCTCATCTCTAATCTCGTTAAACATCATAAGCCAAGCTGGAGGGAGGCCATTTTAACAAATGTGGGGAATTGTTGCTGTATCTGTGGTCGAAGCCGTCTTAGCTGCCTGCTGGGAGCTCTCCAGACTGTGGCCAGTCACCCCTGGGCTGTCATGTGTAACTCTGTTCTTTCTCTGCAGTCCGTGGAGAGAATCATGAGTAACTCGAGCCCCTTGATGAGATGACCTACAGAGCATATATGGGAACCATCTTTGGCACACAGACATCGGGAGTATAAATGGGGATGAGGTTGGGTATAGAAACTAGACAGAGGCTGCCGATCCCAGTGCTTCTACAGATGTTCTCAGAAACATGGCTCTGCAGGGTGAGGGTCCTTCAGAGATTACCAGGACTTCTAGGAGCTTCTGTCTTATGCTCAAGGTTACAGCAAGGACAAATAAAGCTTTAGTGGGTTACTGTGGCCTCTACGGACTGCTCATCTTAAAAGATGCTGCATAGGTAAGGAAAGGGGGCCGAGGGGACATAGACTCTATTGCTCAGTGATGTGGCATTTGTGACACAGTGTTTCTGATGACTTGGGAAGAAATGACCCCCGTTACTGCCTGGTCTTTGCTGCTAAGATTGAGAATAAAGATGCCGAGATGAACGTGTGTTTACCAAAGCTTTTGGCTTCCTCAAGGGGTAAATCTAGATTTTCATGTGCGATGATTTGTTTTAATATTTCATGGGGGCATGATTGACATATGGTAAACTACATGTCTGATATAGTTTTGTAAAACTTGAAATGTTTATACGGGGTGACACTGTCAGCACAATCACTAGAGTGAACATCCCCATCACCCCCAAAGTTACCCTCTCTCCCTCGGCAGTGGGTCTCTGTCTCCCCCAGCCCCACATCCCCAGGAAACCATTGATTTTTTTTTTTTTTTATTATTGAATTGGTATTCTTCTCTAGAATTTTAAAATGGTTAACTCCTTCTTGTCTGAATTCTTCTTTTTTTCTTTTTTTAGAGACAGAGTCTCACTTTATTGAGCTTGGTAGAGTGCCGTGGCGTCACAGCTCACAGAGACCTTCAACTCCTGGGCTTAGGCAATGCTCTTGCCTCAGCCTCCCAAGTATCTGGGACTACAGGTGCCCGCCACAATGCCTGGCTATTTTTTGTTGCATTTTGGTGGGGGCCAGGTTTGAACCCACCACCTTCAGTATATGGGGCCGGCGCCCTACTCACTGAGCCACAGGCACCGCCCTCTCGTCTTGCATGAAGACGAGAATTCTTCATTCTTGCATGAAGTACAATTATTTTGAGATTCTTTTTTTTTTTTTGTAGAGACAGAGTCTCACTGTACCGCCCTTGGTAGAGTGCCGTGGCATCACACAGCTCACAGCAACCTCCAGCTCTTGGGCTTATGTGATTCTCTTGCCTCAGCCTCCTGAGCAGCTGGGACTACAGGCACCCGCCACAATGCCCAGCTATTTTTTGGTGCAGTGGCCGGGGCTGGGTTTGAACCCGCCACCCTCGGCATATGGGGCCGGCGCCCTACTCACTGAGCCACAGGCGCTGCCCCTATTTTGAGATTCTTAAAGTCAATGAAAGGTTAAAAAAAATTATAGGAAAAGAACTGATGAAACTTTAGAACAGTCCAGACGGAATGACGTAAATAGACAGGAAATAAAGTTTAGATGGGGGAATATACACTAAACAAACTCTTTCCTTGGGAGAATGATAAATAGCAGCCTGATCCAGAGAATAACAGGGTCAAATAATATTAATGGCATTAAGCCCATGGAGTCTCAGGACAGAGACTATGTGCCTTGGAAAATAATAGAGCCTCTATATTATTTTCCTGTCTAAATTGGACTCACAGCCTCTGAGAATGACACATAATGCCAGAATAAGTTAGATTGAATGAGTTTCATTAAAGTTTTTCTGTGATTAATTTATACGTGGCTGCCACTAACGGGATGCATGACTTCTCAGCTGTGAGTTTTCTATTGCTTTTTGGAACAACGTTATGTAGAATCACTCCCTGACCTTTCATCATTTTCCAGCTTATGTATTCAGTATGTTCTATGTAATTTTGATAAATTGTTTTGTGATTGTTCTGTCATTTCACATTGGGCGTCCCTGAAAATACTTTACGTTCCTCGAGGTTAGGAACTTTGTCCTCTATTTGTTTTGCACTTGTAAGCTATGTTAACCTTTTGAAATATATTTTCCTCTTACTCTTCTCCCTCAAAACATATGCATGTGTACATGCATGCAACCGCCCCTCACACACACACGTTAAGACATGCCATCGCCCACGTCCATGGAGGCCACAGACACCCATAGAATACTCAGATCAGGATATTTGAAGAAGGCCAGTTATCTGGACTAACCACTCTTAAGGTCCCGAGAGCCTCCCTGTCACTCTCACCAGTTGTCTTGGAGGTCGCTGGTGTCAACTGGAAACACCTTGCTTACACCAGGGTTATCCTCAGCCATGACCACACCTCAGCACCACCCTCCTCACCCCCATTTCTGTGCTTCTTTCTGCTTGCTCACTTCTCCTTCAATGTCTTTTTATCAACTACATCTGCAAATAATTTTCCATGACCCCACATGTCTCACTGCCATGCCAAGCTCACGAGATCTCACCTTGACTTAATTCTGCCTCCCACAACTGCCTCAGCTATGCCACTGTGGCCCTGCTATACCTAGAGCCCTTCTTCCCCTGGATCCCTTCCCCACCTGGATCCCTTCCCCACCTGGATCCCTCCCCCACCTGGACCCCTCCCCACCGGGAGCCCTTCCCCAACTGGAGCCCTCGCCCACCTAGACCCCTTCCCACCTGGAGCCCTTCCTCACTTGGAGCCCTCCCCTACCTGGAGCCTTTTCCCAACTGGAGCCCCTCCCCTACCTGGAGCCCTTCCTCACCTGGACCTCTTCCCACCTGGAGCCCTTCCTTCCCAGGAGGCCTGTACTCTCATTCCCTCCCACCTCACTTTCCAGTTCAAGAGGAGAGGTTGCTATTTTCCTTCAGTTCAATTCTTGCTCTTAGAGGATTAATTCTTAGAAAAGTAAGTGAAAGCAATCACAAATCATCAACAAAAAATATGCATTGAAAAGCCTCAGCTTTTCCAAGGCACAAACCATACACTTTGCATTCTTATCATAGATCCCCTGGAACCCATGACCTTGGCATTCACTGAAGATTTTGGAGACAACCTCAAAAACTTCTTTTCCACCTGTGCCTTCCCACACCCTGACGGTCTCCCCTTATAATCAATTGTTAATACAGCCAATGTTTGCCTTCTGTGCTTCCGGACCTTCCCATATAGAGGTTTTCATTCAATTTCCACTTATATTTTAAGAAATCTCACACAAAATTCCTGGTAAAGTCATTCATCTAGATTTTGAAGACCTCCAGCCCTGCTCCTCATCTTTCTTCAGGTCTGGCGTCTTCTGTTTGCCCCTAACTCCTTTGCACTCCCATGTGGACGTTAGTCCCGTACCATGGCCACCCTCTTCCAAGGCGCTCAGCTCTCCTGCCGCACCATGTTTTTGCTGTATCTGATCTCCTGATCACCCGATCTCCACTTTCTTTCTTTTTTTTTTTTGTATGAAAGGTTTTTATTGGCAAGGGAGGGATGCTGCAGAGCAGCACCAAGAAGGAGAGAGAGAGGGGAGAAGAGAGAGAGAGAGGAAAGGGAGAAGGGGAGAGAGGAGAGACCAAGAGAGACAGAGAGAGAAGAGAGAGGAGAAGAGGGAAGAGAGAGAGAGAAAGCCCCATCTCCAGTTTCAACTGGGCGTGGACAGCAGCAGTTTGGGCTTTCCCCCCAGTAAAAGTTTGCACTTACCTCAAACTCCTCTTTCACTTGCCTCACACGGCTTAGATGTTAACCCGCTAACTTCAGCAATCCTTCAGCTTCTTGCCATCCAGTTGAAATTCTTAGCTCCATCTCTTTTTACATTGCAATAGAAGAGGTCCCCTTCTGCTGTCTTGAGGCCCGTTGTCCAGTGCCCACTTGCACCCATTCTGAGACAGCATCACCAATCTTGCTGTCTCTTCTCCCCTTCCCACCCATTCGCTCCCCAGCAAGCGACAGGAGTCATTGAGAACATGCACCTGCTGTTCCTATTCATGCACCACTACCGTTATCTAAAGACTAAACTCTGCATCCCCATCGTTAGCCGCTCTGCCTCTTATATTCTGTATTTATAGATTATCTATATAGGGTTTTTAATTTTTTAATTTTAATTTTATTTTGCATTCTAACACCTTTTAGTGTCTTCTCGTTCCAGCAAATTCCTGCCACAGGTGCCGCCCAGTAGTAGAGTCTATTGCTGCGTTTCCACTATGTTTCTTACACGATGGCTCATCACTAGAAAACAGGAAGGAACTTGCGAGCAGAGAAGAAATGGGGTGAGAAGGCAACAGGTGTGTTCAGTCCTTCTTCATGCTTGTTCTTTCTGATGCAGAACGAAGAACAGAAGACTGTTTGCAAAGGAAAAAGCACCAGTACATGATACTACTGGGAGAAAGAAATTTCTTTTGGTAACAATTTTTTTTTTTTTATTAAATCATAGCTGTGTACATTAATGTGATCATGGGGCACCATACACTGGTTTTATAGACCGTTTGACACATTTTCATCACACTGGTTAACATAGCCTTCCTGGCATTTTCTTAGTAATTGTGCTAAGACATTTACATTCTACATTTACTAAGTTTCACATATACCCCTGTAAGATGCACCGCAGGTGTCATCCCACCAAGCACCCTCCCTCTGCCCCCCTCCCCCCTCCCTCACCTCCCTTTCCCCCTTCCCCCTATTCTTAGAACAGAAAAAAATCCTGGTAACAATTTTTTGGAGGCAGCATTTTTATAAACACATGTTTTCCTTTTAAAATTAAAAAAAATATCTCTTTTTAAGAAGATGAGAAAAAAATTTTTAAATGTTGTATTTTTTTCTTTTAGCTTGAAATTTTTGTATTCCTTCTCAGTAAATTTGTATTCAGTGTATAAGGTTGGAGGTGTCTGGGAGAAATGGAGGAAGTGAGTTTATTAATTGCTAGTGGGATATCACTGTGAAGTAGACAGATTCAGTTATCAGCTTCACAAGTGCTGAACTCTGGACGGGAGCAATTGTTACAGGCTAGAAGAAGTTACTGAAAAGGTGAGGTGGGAGAAAGAATATGTCACAGCAAGGCTAGTTATTGTCAATTCACCCTAAGGGAGAGCTGTCAATCCTTGTTGTCAGAGTTTGGAGAGTCATTTGGAAATCTCTAGTATTACATACAGGTAGAAGTTCTAAGAAAGAGTGGTTGGCCATCTAGGATTTACATCACAATCTCATTGAACTTGAGATAAATTATTATGGTACCATTTTCAAAAGTGTATTAATAAGTTTGCAAGAAGGATAATAAAAGTTTCCAAAACAAAACAAACAAAATACAACTAGTTTTGGATCAAATGAAGTTCAAGAGGCATCTTTACAAAAGACAGCTTAGAGCTGCCCATATGCCAGCTGGGGTTTAGTATCCAGAGTGTCCCAAGAGTTTTGTAGTCTGGGCTGTTTTTATACGCATATGTTGTGTGGCACGCGTTGTTCAGTGGAACATTTCCCACAGTGTAGAAAATGGGGATATAACAAAGAGTTTGACATTAGGCAGGTGCCTCTGAACTTGTACCAACAAAGACAGTGCGTGAAGTCTCTGGATGAGGACAAAGAGTCAAGGCATAGTCTGGTGTCTCAGTGTTTGAGTAAAATAAAGCAAGGGAGAAACTTATTTTCTCTGAATGAATTTTAAATGTTACTCTCTGTCTGGTTCTCCCCACTCCTTTCGCCTCTTTGCCGGATGAGCTGTGTCCCTCTCACCTGGATGCAGTTGTTCTCCCAGCATTGGTTTTGAATTTTCTTCAATTTTGTCCCCCTGCCTTGTAGCCAAAGTTCTTTCCAAAAAGCAAATCTGTTTAAGTTAGCTTTGTGGAAGTCCTCACTGGCTGCCATCCAGAATCTTTAATAGGACGTGCTAAGCCCCGGCCAGCCTGGCCCCTCTGCACTTGTGCGGTCCCATCCCAGGTCGCTCTGCGCCCCATGCTTTATGATGAGTTTCCATTGCTTTGAGAACTCCACTGTTACACTCAGCGCCGGCCTCTAGACGTGCTGCCCCCAGCCTCTCTCCCCCCACCCTTCACTCAGGCAGTTTCCTCTCATGCCCCCCCACCTTGGACCTCCAAAGTCACCTCTTCAAGGAGCTCTTTGCTGACCCCCCTGATTTGGTTAAATGCCTCCGCTGGGCACAGTGATGACACCTTTCTGATTTTAGTCGTTCAGACTGGTGTAATCACGCTTCTGTCTTTGTGATTGTGTGTCATTATCTGCTCCCCCCACAGACAGACAGCCACATGAGATCAAAGGCCTCTCTGTTTTTATTCAACACTGTGTGCTTTGTACCTAGCACAGTGCTGGCTGCTTAAAAGTATTTAAAAATGCTTTGTTAAAACTTTTTTAAAATGTCTATTTTGAATTGTCTTAAATCCTGGGTGAAGGGAGCCTATTCTGAACCACATCCAGAAAACATAATCACTCCAAAGAGGTAATTAATTTCTCACCCATTTTATTACATGCTGTGCGTGATGTGTGTATCTGCGTTAGGCGTGTCTCCATGTGTACATGTTATGTTACACTTCTGTGTGTATATCCATGTGTACATGTTATGTTAGGTATCTGCGTGTGATACATGTATCCGTGTGTACATGTTATGTTAGGTATCTGCGTGTGATGCATGTATCCGTGTGTACATGTTGTGTTAGGTATCTGCCTGTGATGCATGTATCCGTGTGTATGTGTTATGTGAGGTATCTGTGTGTGATGCATGTATCTGTGTGTACATGTTATGTGAGGTATCTGCGTGTGATGCATGTGTCCGTGTGTACATGTTATGTGAGGTATCTGCGTGTGATGCACATATCCGTGTGTACGTGTTATGTGAGGTATCTGTGTGTGATGCACGTATCCGTGTGTACGTGTTATGTGAGGTATCTGCGTGTGATGCATGTATCCGTGTGTACATGTTATGTGAGGTATCTGCGTGTGATGCACATATCCGTGTGTACGTGTTATGTGAGGTATCTGTGTGTGATGCACGTATCCGTGTGTACGTGTTATGTGAGGTATCTGCGTGTGATGCATATATCCGTGTGTACATGTTATGTGAGGTATCTGCGTGTGATGCATGTATCCGTGTGTACATGTTATGTGAGGTATCTGCGTGTGATGCATGTATCCGTGTGTACGTGTTATGTGAGGTATCTGCATGTGATGCACGTATCTGTGTGTACATGTTATGTGAGGTATCTGCGTGTGATGCATGTATCTGTGTGTATGTGTTATGATACATATCTGCGTGTGATGCACATCTCTCTGTGTACGCATTTTGTTACATACCTTTGTGTGTATCTGTGTACATGTCATGTTATATACTGTGTGCGGGGTTTACAGGGCAGGCCTGGGAACTCACACACAGCACACACAGGGTTCTGATGTGTTCTGGCATGTTCTGTAAGTCAAACTGGATGTTGTCAGGCCACCGTGAACTTCCTGCCCCAGGGTCAGTCCTGTCCAAGCCCACAGCAAAATCTCCAGACAGTCTCCCTGACTTGATGGGCTCACCAGTCTTCTCACTCACAGCAGCAGCCCAGGGTGGGACCAGCCCATCCTCCCCGGGAACACACCTCCCCGGGAGAGAGTCTCTTCAATCTGAGCTGCGATGCTGCCTGCTTCCTCCTCCTGTGGTTTATTGTTCCATCTTTCCTGATATACAGCAAGCCATTTCCTGCATTTTATGAGTCTGGAGCTTGGATTTTTCACCCAGAGTTAGTTCGGGCACAATCCTAGCTCCACACTAAAGCAATGGACCTGAGAAGGGGCCCTTCCTTTCAGATGGGCTTGGAGAAAGGATGGCTGAGAACTTTCCAGATCCTTCTTCGGCAGACACACACTGCCCACGTCTCCCAGGAGAAGCATCCCACGGCTTGTCCTCTGCTGTAGCTTTTCCCTGCACTCCAGACTTCATCACTGGCTGTTCTGCCTGCCGGGAAAGGCCCTCCCCTCTCCAACAGGCTGCTCATTCTTTTTATGTTTTTCTGAAGCTGTCAGTAAGTGAAAACATATTTATTTCCTATTTCCTTTTGACACTGAGGAAAAAATCATTTTCTTTCTTTCCTTGTCTTTCTTTCTGAGCTTGTCTAGAAATCGACGTGCAGTCACGGAGGAAGGCGCCCCGGTCCCCAGGATGTTCTCTCCAGGCTCATTCTGGGCAGAAGAGAAGTCTTCGAGGGAAGAAGCCAGTTCCTCACCACTTTTTCAGTGTTAGCAGAACTCATGCAGATTTCTTTTGATTTGAACTTAGAGATAAACATCGAAACACGGAAGCTGGAAGAAATATAAAATACAAAGAGTATCCTTAACTAGCTCCGTTAACGTGGTCGTACCACAGGCAAACAGGTAATGACACAGACACAGCTCTGTGCCTCTTGCCAGAAGGAAATTCAAGGTGGCAACATGCACTTTACTCTCTGGAGAACTCCTGTGTGCCCCTGGGGGTGAGAGCCCTGCCTAAATGATCTTTAATAAACTCACTTAACCTACCAAGCTGGACTTGTTAGGGTCATTCTTTGGTCTGTTGACTCCCTCTTGGTTTGGGGGGGGTCAGTTTTCCTGTCCCAGGTTTTCCTCGAAATAGTTTTGAGTGGAAGACAAGTCTCAAATAATTAGTTCAATTACTTAAAAATGTTTTCTGTGAATGTTGGTATTGATATGTCCTAGGCACATGAAGTAGGCACTCAATAATATTTGTTGAATTCATAGATTGATTTTAAGTATGAGACATAGATTTCAAGTCTAAGACTGTGTTTGTCCTCAAGAAAAACATACATTCGATTGAGTTCCTTCTGGTATGATTTTAGGTTTTGTGACCTAGTATAATTATTTCAGTTCTGTGACACTATCAAGTAGCTTTTGATAGTCAACTAACCATCTCTAAACTTAGCAGTAAGGAGCAATGAACATCATTTATTTGTTGGGACATGGGTAAATCCAGAGGTTATTCTGTTCTGGAGTGGCTCGGCCAGGACTGCTGACCCCAGCAGGCCTCCCTGGCGGCTGGTTCTTGGCAGCCCACTGGTCCGAGGGCTGAGTGGGGACTCTTGGCTGGTCAGCTCATCTTCTCCATCGGGCTAGTCCAGGATTCTTTCTATGACCACGACATGGGAAGGGAGGGCCCTGTGTACAAGCACTTTTCAGTCTTGTGTTGGTCACGTATTATCTTTGTTCCATTGTCTAAAACTAGTCACATGAGGCTGCCCAGACGCAGTGTGGGAGGGGATTCTGCAAGTGCCTGGCTACAGGGAGGCAATTATGGCAGACATTTTGCAAACAATGTACCACAGTGACATATGTTGAGACAGTAAAAACATTTTAAGTTATGATTCATGGTGATGCAGCTGTCATCTACTTTATGGCTAAATGACCTACTTTGTAGCAACGTTTCTTTCTTTGTTCTTCCTTTCTTTCCCCCCCAGGGATGCAGCCTGAACCACAGTTCTAAAAAAAGTATTTAATAATAAAGTTCTGACACCATTACAGGTGGAGTATTTCTTATTCAAAGTGCTTGGTACCAGAAAGTTTTTCAGATTTCAGACTTTTTCAGATTTTGGAATACTTGCATATGTAAAATGAGATGTCTTAGATATCTTGGGGGTAGGACTGATGTCTAAGCAAGAAAGTCACTCACATTCCATGTATACCTTACACATACAGCTTAAAGGCAATTTTATGCCTATCGTATGTAATTTTGTGCATGAAATAACATTGTGAATATTGAGCCATCAGACGCAAAGGCGTCCCTATCTCATGCTGATGCTCGAAAAGTTCTGGATTTTGGAGCATTTCAGAGTTTGGATTTTTGAATAAGGTTGCTCAGTCTGTACTAGATGTTAAAACCTTCTTTATGGAAAGATGCTGGTGCCAAGATATTAACAGTAAAGCAGGGAGCAGAAATGATTGATAGCGTCTGTGTGGACACGTGGCATCTCCGTCTCTTGCTGTCATTAAAGTATTTCTTCTCAGAGACGCTGGCATCAGATGACGTCCTCAGGGTTGGAGCTGAGTGGGGAATGTCAGGGTTCCTGCCCCGAGTCCTCATCACTCACTGGCAGAGGCAGCAGATCCCCGGCACAGCAGCACAGCACACAGCAGGACAAAGGCTTCTAGAAGGCACGTTTGGAGAAGAGAGGAGGACACTGAATCTAGACGGCGGAGCAGAGGAGAGGCAGGACAGACTCACAGGCAATTCCCAAAAGAGGCAAAGAGAGAAGGAAACATTCGGAAATCAAAGGAAAGAGGCACAGGTGGCCGGCAGGTGGCAGGCGGGGCGGCAAGAGGGGAGAGGGAAGGAAGGTGAGCCTGACCGACTCCCGGCACTGGCTTGGCTTCTCTGGTCATTCCACACGTCAGTGCCGTGTGAGAGGAAGCTGAGCGAGGGGCTCACAGAGGTGGGCAGGGCAGAGGGACGTCTGGGAGAGTCGGGAAGGCCAAGTGTGGTCATGGTGGGAAACGGAGGCCAGAGCTACAGCACGAGTGGCCTTGGCCAGACTTTGTGGTGTATGCTAGAACAGAGGGCTCCTCCACCCACTGTGTCCCTGGGGGGCCGAAAGGCATGTTGGAAGATAAAAGATGGATCAGATTTTAGATTGATAAGAAAAAGTGCTGTGAGGGAGGCCAAGGGAAGAGAGAATGTCAAGGGAGAGTTGATGCTACTTGTGGGTAAGGTAAGGGTTGACATATCCACTGCATTCACAGCCAAGCAGTTGTGTGACCAATGATTATACAATAAATATATTTATAGACATTTTAACAGTTAATACCAATTACTGTCCTCACCGGATTGTGATATGGTAGGGACAACACATGTGGAGCTCAGCGGAAGCTCTGAACAGTTGAACTGAATAGTTGAGTCTCCTGGAAGATGTGGGTGAGACACCACGGAACGGGCATGTTTGGAACTGAGATCCGAGGCTGGAAGCAGGAAGGAGCAGGGCATTCCATAGTATCACGAGATACAAAAATACGTATTTGGGGGTTTCTTAGTTATTGAGTTACAAAAGACAGAATTTGAAAGCCCAAACTAACTTATAAAAGGTAAGTTTTCTGGCTCAACTTCAGAAATGGCCACATTTCCATCTTCTAATATGCTACCCAGAGTCTGTTTCCCCACATCCTTACTCTCCTCACCTCTCAAGAGTTTTATCTCTGGGCAAACCCTCCTTGCACAAGGAGAAAGGTGGTTCTCAATAGTCACTTACTTCCATAGTTTCCACGTCACGGGCTCTAAGAGTGGGACCTGGCTCACAGCTTCTGTATCCATCTCTAGAAAGGCCTGACACTGGACCCTGTTCAACCACATGTTCTACCCTTGGGCTTTACAAATAACTACTGACCACTAATTAGGTTCGGCTTACATTGAATCTTTGGATGTCAAAAGCACGGGCAGTGGCGGGCCCAGAAGGAGCAGGTGGACCAGGAGCCCGCACTGGTGGGAAGAGACTTCTTGTCCCCCATGTTGCAGGGTAATCCTTAAAAGCAGAGCCTGTTAGCTTTTACATTCTGTGGACAAGGCACTCTTTTATTCCCCATCTCAGCTGTTAAGTAGCCAAGTGTGTGCCATGTCTTTTTACATTTTTACCTTATTTCATAGTAATTTTGACATTTTTGTTCTTTCAAAGGAGAAGGGTATGCCATCTTGATTTTTCTAGTACTTAAATAAATGACACTTATTACAGAAGATAAAGTTCAAAGAAAGCATATAAAAATTAAATCCTCAAGTCACCTGTAGGGTTATAATGACTTTAGGAGGAGAAGGAGAACCACCTCCAGTTTTTGGAGGTGTTTCTGTTTCCATATTTACCAGGATGTATCTCTCATCATAAGGCAATTAATAGTCTCTTTTCCAATTTTTGGAAGTTATAGAAGATCAGTGACCAACTCTCTGTGGGTGTTAAACACTACTTCCTAAGAATTGAATTCCTATGTAGCTGGACTTGGGCTATAATGAGGTTTGGACACAAAACATTTACTCTGACACTGAAAAGACGGAGTTCTTTACAGTGCTAGTAATAACAGAGAGGGAGAAATCAGGCTTCTTAAGGACGAAGAGGTGGCCGATGAGTCCTGTGGAAGTCCCAAGCCCTTATTAAAACCCTAATCCTGGCACAAAGCAGGTCTGACCCTGGGCAATTAGCTTCACTCCTCCACGATACAGGCCCTTGACCTAGGAAATAAAAAGCCTGCATTGGCTCATTGGCCACGCCCGCTGTATGAAGTCTACACATTTTATGTCAAGGTTGCAGAACTACCTGGATGCCTTTTTTATCCATTAAATACCTTTCATAAGGTTTTTTTTCTTTCTTTTTTTTTTTTTTCAGAATCTTGAAGTCCTATTAGGACTTGATAGGGCATAAGTTTAACCCACAGGATCTCAGGATTTACGATGAAGCTCACTGTTATCAAGATAGGAAATGAAAAAATTCCAGGGAGAAAAATGAACTAAGCCAGTTATTATGAATATTAACATAATCACTTCATTGTTCACATGTTGTTAGGGTCAAGACAGAGCAGCTGCCCCTGGACATTTTATATGTGTGCCCTGTAGGCCAGCCCGAGTGCCCGTGCACACCCATGCGGATGCGTGGTGTGGGTGTGTCTGTCTGCCTCCCTGTTTCACGTTTTCTTGGTCGCTTTCCCGTCTGTAGTTCCACTCTCTCTCCCCTCCCCAGGCTAGGAGGCTCAGTCTTTCCAGGAAACTTCTTGTCTCTGCTGAACATATGTTTTTGTTTTTGTTTTCTGCCTTGAGTAATACATGATGCTGTGGGCAGAGGCATTTAATTGTTCCGGGGCCCAGTGATGGAGCCAGCCACCTGCCCTCTCCCTGAGCCACCCCTGCACCAGCTTCATTACTGATAGAGGCAAGAGTTTGGCCTTAACCTGCTTTGTTGCTGTATTTTTTAAGTGGTTCTTCAGTGCAGGTAAGAAAAATAGATGTTATATATTGACCCCCTCAGAATCCAAGATGGGGTATGTGTGTGAAAAATATGGTAGAAGTTACCTACTACCAGGAAAACCTGGCGGAGGGGGGGTCCTCCAAAGGCCATTCACATTTGCCAGGGCCTTTGTCCTTGGGACCTCTGCCTCTTCCCAGCACCCAGGGCCCCTCTCGGCCGCTGCCTCAGCCACCTGTCACAACATTTCCCTTTTCCTCTCTCTTTCCCATCCACAGGAACCATTCAGCTTCCATTATCTGTGTGTGTGAGTCTTAGCATAGAAACTGTCTACTTGTCAAACTATATCCCAGTACTGGTCTTGATTTCAATTTTTGAAAGCATTTCTGGTACTCGTATTCCCTGCTGCTTGAGCTAGAAATTGTTTCCATTTTCAAAATGGAGTGAAAAGCCCAACAAGAGTGGCTACACGTGATGAGCTTTTCTTTTTCTTCTTAAATTTCTTTCTCATGTATCTAGAAGCCTAGAGGTTGCTACTGAGGGTAGAAATGGTGGCTCCATAGCACCACCGAGCACTCACTTCTTCCCATCTCTCCACCATTCATTCTACTTCCTCCCACCCCCCAGTTCCTGCTGGGATCTCCTTGGCTACAACTGCTTAGCAAAGGGCTCAGAAACGCACCTGTGTACGGACGCGCGGTGGGGTGAGATGCGCTCTCCTTCACATGATGGGAAGGAACCCGCCAACACAGCGCACGTCCAGTCTGGGGTGTTTGAGTATTAACAGGCACCGAACATCTAACGTAAAGAAATCACTTAGTAATTCACCATTCTGTTTAGTGACTATTAGCCAGATTGTGGGGCTGGCCATTTGGGGGCTGTGCGACCTCCCAGGCCCTCGGCGGGCAGGTAATTCCTCCCGGGCAGCTGAGACAGCCCCTGAACTAGTGACGGGAGCTCTCGATGTGCTCGGAATACTTGCCCCAGGTAGTGTAACTTTAACATGAAAATTGTGACAGGTGACACATGTTGGGATAATAACGTCATCATCAAAATGCCAAATCATTAGAATATTGAGATGGTCGCTTGGACATTTCTATTTCTCGTTGACTATTTTCTATTTTTTTAAGAGACCATATGCCATATCCATTTATTGGAAGACTCAACTTGGAAATAATATGAAATCACCGCCACTGATTTAGGGTTGATGCGTTCCTCATGTTGGTATTTTGCAGATGGGCAGATGCTCTTCCCCTCTCCCCGTAATCCCCAGACTCCGTCTTGCTGGGGCTTTCAGCGCGCTGCGTTAAACCGGAGGCTCAGCTGAAGGAGTTTAGTAATAACTACAGAGTCCAGCGAAGCCCCGGCTCCTCCCAAGCGCTGCCCTCACCAGGTGCTGGCTCTAGTGAAATTCAGCTTGCGTTAAGGACTCCCTCGCCCTAAAGACCCCCTTCTAAGAGGTTCCCACCCTGGCTTCCAGGGGTCGAGAGACGGAGGCCTGAGCCCACTCGCCTGCCCATAGTAAGGGACCCTTGCTGAATCTGGACTCCGTGTGCGGCGTTTCTCTATTCCATTCGCTTCGGGTCTCACACACGGACACGTCAGAGCATCTTGTCTGCGTCTATTCTCTATTTTTTATAGCTGTGACCTATGGTTGCAGCAAAAAAATAAGCTGGCAGGGAACCAGGGTAGGAAATAAAGTTGATGTGCGCCCGCCGCTTTCTATCTGCAGCTGCCGGTCCTTCTCCAGCCGCTGGCCCCTCTGCCTACAGGACTCTGGGGCACTTCCCAGCTCGGGAAAACCTGCCTGGGAAAGGATTTGCAGGAAGATACAGGACCTTTTGCTCCCGCCCCCACACACCCTCATCTTACTGCACACTGAAGGCTTCTTTTCTAAGGAAGTCACTCACTGGTCGCCTTCCCTGTGTCACAGGCTGTTTCTAACTAGTTAATACGGTTTTCATCCTTGACCAATAACCTGTGCTCATTTGTGTGAGAATCTGGTTACTTTGCATTTGAGGCTCGAGAGTTCACAGGGCAGAGAGGTTTTTACAACTTGGTATCCAACAGTTGCTGACTGACACTGTGTGTGCCTCGGGCTTTGGGGTTATTACAAACTCGGACATACTCATAAATTAGTGCCATCTGTGCCATGGAAAAGCGGCGTGTGACAAGCTGAGCGCAGCGCGTTATTGGTCACCCTGGGAGGTGTAAGGTGTGTTCTGCTGTGATCCCGGCCGCTTCCTCACACACTGTGGGACTCAGGTCAATGTTTAAATATGTGGAATTGATATTTTTAACCTTGCCAACTTTGTGTGAAGAAGCTTAAGTAACAGGGAATTAGATAATTGATGTTACCATTATTATGATCTGTTGAATTTTATGAAATGTAATTTGTAATAATTTCTAATCAGAAATTATTTAATTTAATAATTTTCAGATCTTCACCAGAAATTCTTAGAAGATTAATTATTTTCACACTACTGTGGCCAGGATTACACAGAGGACCCGGTGAATATAGTTTATTAATTAGTTCAGATCTACTTTCTTCTTGAGAATAAAACCAGAAGACTCTCACTTGTTTACAAGGCACAGCAGAAAAATAGGAACAACCAGGTGAAAAACAACCAATCTACCCAAATAATGAGGGCAGATGAGAGACAAAGAAAAAGTGAGAAGAAAGGACACAGCCTTGTCACCACTTGCACTTTCAAGTTCGCCGTAAGCTCAGTGGACATTAAACATCATTTAATTATTTTTAGTGGGGGACTAATATATTCAAATAAATAGCTGAAATGGTATATATTTTCCTCTCATGTTTTGAGATGTACATTATAAACATTTCTCTAACTCTTAATTTTGTCCTGAATATAAATCTTCATTCTTCAATTCTTTCATTTCTCATGTAATAAGAAACAAATTTAGGATAATTTATACCTGTGTATTAGTTGGTGTTTTTCTTACAAAGTGCTAAACTTGGATAATATTTTATTGATTAAATGTATCCTCCCAATTTATCTATATTATTAAAAAGATTGAAAGAACATTTATAATTTCATCTTTCAACTTGACGAGTGAAGGAGAAAAAACGTAAAACGACAGAAATTAAAGCAAACGTCGATGAAGCCAGAACAGAATCTCAGGTCCCAAAGGTCCCAATTTCTTGCCAAAATAAGCCTTTGCATTTTGTTTCTGTCTGTTTCCTGTCCAAGTTTTATTGAACTGGTACGTCTCATTTTCCCTGGTGTACTTAATACACTGAAATAAACGAGCTTGGGAGTGATTTACCATCTTCTAATTATGAATTGATATACTTTAATCTTCAGTTGTCAATCAACCCGTTTCTACCAGGGCTCCAAGCATCTCATCATTTTCCTCCACATCAAATTCCTTACCACTTTCCTTGTTTGAATGGAAAACCTCACAACTCTCCTCTTCTCTCTCAGCAGCCCCAGCACTATCCCCAGCTTACCGGATGCAGTTGTGACAGCTGCAGACGGCTTTAGGGAGATACTCAACTATCTATGCTTTAATATCTTTTTACTTTGCAACAAAGTAAGACCCACACGAGCCCTTGTTATCCTTTTCTTGATTCTGTTTTATCATGGTCAACTGGATAGCAAATGTTCAAAAGTGGAGAGGCAGTCATGTGACCTGAGATCTGCCAGGTGGAATAACCAGGCTCAGAGAGTGGATGAAACGTGCCTGATGCCCCAGGGGCAAGACCAGGTTCAGCGTGGAAGGGCGCAGCTTTCTCTGCCTGGTGCTAGACACAGCAGGCATCTGGACAGCCCTGAAGAAGTGAGGGGACATGTGGCGGGCTGCTAATAATATATTCCCTGTGAGTGTATAATGTTGGGCCTCACTATTTTTACTCTGCCATTTTGATTTTGTGGCTTTATTCTCTAATCCTCAAAAGATTTATTCATTGTTCATGTCTTATATACTTAAAAAGGCATTTTGGAACTCATGACCATAATCCATCCTGCTAACTACCCCGTTTCCCCGAAAATAAGACATCCTCCGAAAATAAGACCTACTTACGGGAAAGGTAAGACGTCCCCTGAAAATAAGACCTAGCGCATCTTTGGGAGCACACCTTAAAATAAGACACTGTCTTATTTTCGGGGAAACTGGGTAGTTTTCAAGTTTTGACTCAGTTCTTTTAACAGTCTCTGAGGTCAATTTGCAAACAGTAAAAAGCACAGATTTTAAGTGCCCAATTAGCTGAGGCGTAACAAATGCATATACCCTGTAACCAACACTCTTACCAAGACAGAATATTTCTGTTATTCTAGAAAGTTCTGTTTTATGTCTTTTCCCTTCATTTCCTCTAAAGAGTAGACCAATATTCTGATTTTTGCCACCATACACAACTTTATGCTGCCCTGGAACTTCATGTAAATAGAATAACACAAGGTAGACGTCTAAGTGTTCAGCCTCTTTACTCTGTTTGATACTTTGAAATTCATGTGTATGTTTGAGTAATTTTCCCCACTCTAGACCATCATTTTATCCTTTCTGCTACTGATGGGCAACTGGATCATGTCCAGAATATGACTACTATAAATATTCTTATTTGTATCATTTTAGTGGACATATAGTTTTGGTTTTATTGTTTTCTTCCAAGGGTTAGAATATCTGGAACTATGTTTAATAAAAATGGTGAGAACAGGCATCTTTCCTTATTCCTTGTTTCTGATCTTAGGAAAAAACCCTGTACATTTTCATTGGTTATAATCTTAGCTATACTTTTGAAGGTATCTTTATTGATTTGAAGATATTTCCTTTTATTCTTCATTTGCGCAAAGACTTATTTGAGAATATTGTCAGTGGTTCCTTCATTTTAATTGATAAGACTATATAGTTCATCTCATTTTGTGAAGACGGTAAATATTTATTTTATTCAACCAACCTTACATTTCTGAGCTAGAACACACTTGGTTGTGATGTATTGTCCTTTTTATATATTTCTGGATTGGTTTTGTTCGTATTTGTTAAGTTTTTTGCTTGTATGTTTTGGGCCAAGGTTCGTGAAGCATGTTGGTCTGTAGTTTTCATTTCCTTTGTCTTTACCTTGGTGGTTTTGATTAAAGCTGATTTTTTATTAATATTAAATCATAGCTGTGTACATCAACACCATCATGGGGCACCATACACTGGTTTTATAAACAGTTGACGCATTTTCATCACACTGGTTAGCATAGCCTTCCTGGCATTTTCTTAGTTATTGTGTTAAGACAATTATATTCTACATTTATTAAGTTTCACATGTACCCTTGTAAGATGCACTGCAGGTGTAATCCCACCGATCACCCTCCCTCCGCCCATCCTCCCCCTCCCTCCCATCCCTCTCTCCCTTCCCCATATTCTTAGGTTATAACTGGGTTATAGCTTTCATGTGAAAGCCGTAAATTAGTTTCATAGTAGGGCTGAGTACATTGGACACTTTTTCTTCCATTCTTGAGATACTTTAGTAAGAAGAATATGTTCCAGCTCCATCCATGTAAACATGAAAGAGGTAAAGTCTCCATCTTTCTTTAAGGCTGCATAATATTCCATGGTGTACATATACCACAATTTATTAATCTATTCGTGGATCAATGGGCACTTGGGCTTTTTACATGACTTAGCAATTGTGAATTGGGCTGCAATAACCATTCTGGTAGGGAACACTTCTACACTGCTGGTGGGAATGCAAATTAATACATTCGTTTTGGAAAGATGTTTGGAGAACACTTAGAGATCTAAAAATAGATCTGCCATTCAATCCTATAATTCCTCTACTAGGTATATAAATATATACCCAGAAGACCAAAAATCACATTATAACAAAGATTAAAACTGATCTTATAAAGTGGATTGGCAGGTGTTTCCTGCTGTAATTTCAGAGATGTTGTTCCTATTTATTTTTTTGTGTTTGGATTAATTTATCAGTGAAACTATCTGGGTCTGGAATTTTCACCTTGGAAATGTTCTTGATAATGATTTAATTTTTTTAATAGATAAAGAGCAGTTCCAATTTTATGTCTTATTTGCAGTTAATTTTGGTAATTAGTGTTCAAGAAATTTGGTTCTTTCACTATGTGGTTAAAATTTGACTGTTCCGCTACGTTGATACATTTATGGGCATGAAGCCATTTTACTTCTGAATTTGCCCTTTTATGCTTGTAGGATCTGTAATAATATCTCACTTATTATATAACACTGGTAATTTGTGGATTGTTAAAACATTTTTACCTTTAGTATCTCAAGCTCTGTAATTTCTGATTGCTTGCCTATTTTCGATTTCATTATTTCTGATTTTATTTTATGTAATAGTTTTTTCATTATCATTGAATTTGGCTTTAATGTGGGTGTGTCTTTACATCTTCTTAAAATGAAATCTAAATTCTTTTTTTTTTTTTTTTTTTTGTAGAGACAGAGTCTCACTTTATGGCCCTTGGTAGAGTGCCGTGGCCTCACACAGCTCACAGCAACCTCCAACTCCTGGGCCCAAGCGACTCTCTTGCCTCAGCCTCCCGAGCAGCTGGGACTACAGGCGCCCGCCACAACGCCCGGCTATTTCTTGGTCGCAGCTTGGCCAGGGCTGGGTCCGAACCCGCCACCCTCAGCACATGGGGCCGGCGCCCCACCAACTGAGCCACAGGCGCCGCCCGAAATCTAAATTCTTGACTCAAATCTCTTTTAGTTTTCTTATATAAATATTTAAAACTAGAGTTTCCCTCTAAATATTTCTTTAGAGGCATTTCAGAGATAAGACATGTATTTTTCATTATTGTTTGGTTCAAAATACTTTCTGATTTCTATGGTGATTTATTCATTGGTCCATAAGTAATTTAGAAGTATGCTGCTTAACTTACAAATGTTTAGGGAGTTTCTCGATATTTTCTGGAATGTATTTCTTTTAAATTCATTGTCACTAGAGAGTACACACGGTAAGATGTTCAGAACATTGGTGGGGACCCAATCCTGATCACGTCACAGTCGTCTTCCTTAATCTGGAATAATTCATTAGTCTTTGACATTTTTAATGTGTGCAGACTAGATATTGCACTCATCATCTCTTAACTGGGGATTGCCAGATGTTTTCTCATGAATATATTCAAGGTATGTGTTTGAAACTGGAATGACGCAGAATGGATGTTGTTTTTAGTACATTATGTCAGGGGTACATGGTACTGAATTGTCCCTTTTCCAATAATGTGAATTTTTTTTTTTTTGCAGTTTCTGGCTGGGGCTGGCATTGAACCCACCACCTCCGGCATATGGGGCCGGTGCTCTACTCCTTTGAGCCGCAGGCGCCGCCCAATAATGTGAATTTTGATCACTTTGTGAAAGTCACGGTCTTCAAGGTCTCTCTGCTATAAACCACTGCTCTGCCTTTCTAATTAATATTTATTGCAAGTGGAGACAGTTTGAGGATAGAATAATCTCCTGTCTTTTCTCAACTGTTTCCTTCACCACTTCTAGTATCTATGGCTGATTCTTGTCCAAAATAAATTACTATCTGATGATTATCAAATGGTGCTTTTCTAATTTTATCCTTGCTTTTAAGTTTATTCTTTGTGATTCTACTAGAAGGAGTTTTACTATTCTACTATTAAGTAACTCATCTCTATATGGGATTATGCATTCTTAATTTAGAACATGCACTCTAGCCAGCGGAAGCCTCTTCAAACTGCCCTTTGTGTCTGGGAGACACACATGTACATACATGTACACACATACACACTCATCTATTAATATATCAAATGTACATGTGTATATTAATGAGTCCATTTATATCAATATCCATTTATTAGACTGTGGGTTCATGCCGATACCTCCAATTTCAATTTAATCCAAAACGTTATTCTCATCTCCTCCTGCTGTGTACCTGACATTGAAGATCCTGGCTTCCTGGACACAAAATGTTTACTCACCTGCTCAATTTTACCATTCAGAGGCAGTCGGATGAGAATTGCCAAGTCACATCACTGGAAAAGAAGATAAATCCCCGATGAGTAGAGTTCAACATTTGTTTATATTTCTTCTTTCTGTTCAGCCTGACGATACATAATAAAAATAAAGTGTCTACCATTTACTTGGATCAGCTCTTTTCCCCTTTTCTGTGCAGTGGTATCCCTCATTTTAAATATAATTAGGTTTATTTCTGTTTATGTTTTAGGACTATGGTTGACTTCATTATTCTTTTTTTGTATGTATGATGCATGGACGTCATTCTAAAACCAAACACTGCAAAACAGTATCCTAGACAAATATTACCCTCTGTCCCTTTCATGCTTTTTTGACCCTACTTTGTATTTTTTTTTGTTCGCATATCCCGTGTTTCTTTATATACGAATGAGTAGGCATATATTTATTTTCTTAGTTCTCTTTCTGATGCAAAAGGTCACAAAGCATAGAATTTACGCTTTGCTTTCACCTAGCAATAGACCTTGGAAATCACTTCATGTAAGTTCATAGAAATGTTCCTCATCCTTTCCAAGAGCTGCATAGTACACCCTTGTATACATGGATTGCTTTTTAAAATTCCTAAGCATGAGGAGTCCCTTGCTCCTAATAATTGGTGATTATAAAGAGTGTAGCAATTACTAACTTTGTACACATGTGTATTTGCAGTGTTGAGCTGTATCTTCAGGATAACTGACTAGAAGTAGGATTTCTCAGTCAGAAGAGAAATGCTACCTAGATTTGCTAAATGTTGCATTTCAACCAACATTGTGTGAAAGGGCCCATTTCCCCAAAGCCTTAACCGAAATGTGTCATTGTACTTTTTAATTTTGGACAATCTGATATGTGAAAATGGTAACTGTAATTCTTCTTACAAAATGTATAGTGATTATAATTTATTTTTAATAAATTACTTCCATTTCAATTGTAAAACTTGATGATTTGGGGCAAATTTATACATCGTTGTAACCACCAGTCAAGTGAAAGAGCATTTCTATCCCTAATGTTTGCCTAGACTCTTTGTAGTAAATTTTTCTCTTTCCCCTTGACAACTAGCAAGCTGTGGTGAGCATTCTGTCAGTGCACATTGGTGTTGCTGTTCCACAATTTCATGTCAATAGAATCAATCACAGCAGATACATTTTTATGCTTGACTTAAGCTCAACATCGTGTTTTGACATTCATCCATGATTTTGAATATTAATTTGTGTAATGTTGAGAGATATTACCTACATGTATATACTACATTTATCCATTCCCCTGATTATGGACATTTGGGTTACTTTCAGGTTTTGAATATATAAATAAATCTTATGGAAAAACTTATTTAAAAGTCTTTGTGTGAACATGTTTCATTTTCTTTGGTTAAATATCTAGAAGTGAAATAACTGGATAACAGAGTATATGGATATTTAACTCTATAAGAAACTTCCAAACTGTTTTCTATAATAGCTGTACCATTTTGTACTCCCGCAGTTTGGAAGAGTTCCAGTCACTCCACATCTTCACCAACACTTTATATTGTCAGTCTGCTAAAATCTAGCCATTCTAGTCTGAATGTTGTGCTATCTCATTGAGGCTTTAATTTGCATTTTTTTCGATGAGTTAGATGCCAAGGATTTTTCATGTGCATATTGACCAATTTATGTATGTTCTTATGTTAAGTAGTTTCAAATATTTTGACAGTTTTTATAGAGTTGATGTCTTATTGTGTTATAAGAGTCTCTATATTTTCTGAATACCATTATTTTGTCAGCTAAATATATTGCAAACATTTCTATCTGGGTCTTGAATTTTCATTTTCTTTTAAAAAAAATTTTTTTTTAAAAAATTCAGATTATTGGGCGGTGCCTGTGGCTCAGTGAGTAGGGCGCGGGCCCCATATGCCAAGGGTGGCGGGTTCAAACCCAGCCCCGGCCAAACTGCAACAAAAAAATAGCCGGGTGTTGTGGCAGGCACCTGTAGTCCCAGCTGCTTGGGAGGCTGAGGCAAGAGAATCGCGTAAGCCCAAGAGTTACAGGTTGCTGTGAGCCGTGTGACGTCATGGCACTCTACCCGAGGGCGGTACAGTGAGACTCTGTCTCTACCAAAAAAAAAAAAATAATAATAATAATAAAAATTCAGATTATTATGGGGGTATATATGTTTTGGTCACACAGTTTGTTATTGTAAGGTTAAAAGTCAGGATTATAGATACGTCTTTCACCCAGAAAATGTGTAATTTCTCTTTCTTAACACTGTCTTTGAGGAACAAAAGTTTTGTAATTGAATTAGGCCCAATTTATTGTCTTTCTTGTCATGTTTTTTATTATTGGTGTCATAGCTAAAATGTCCTTATGACAGAATGTTTTTCTTATGTTTTCTTCATTATGGTTTACAGTGTTAGCCTTCACATTTAAGTCTATGGTTCAATTTATATTGTTTTGTCAAAAATCAATTGTCCACAGATGTGTGGGTCTGAGTTCTTTATTGTTTTCCAATGGTCTATATGAACATGATGTAAAATTGTTCCAACAATTATCAGTGAAGGTGAAGTAACACGCACAATTATTTATGCACATCCCGTTTCATAGTGATGACATCTCGTGAAATTGATCCAGCTGAGGCCA
Organism: Nycticebus coucang; assembly: GCF_027406575.1. NCBI lineage: Eukaryota > Metazoa > Chordata > Mammalia > Primates > Lorisidae > Nycticebus > Nycticebus coucang. The sequence goes on along the minus strand of NC_069784.1, from coordinate 138,613,718 downwards.
GAAATCAAACTGGTTCCTGGGCAATCACTGCCCTTCATCCTTGCCTGTTAAAGTTTTGTATTGCCCAAAATATCCTGGAAATTTCACTTCTACTCCACATAGTAATTTATATCTTTCTTAGTATGATTGATTTTGCTAAATTCAATCTTTGAGTGCATTTTGAGAAGAACCAAAGAGCAGGAGTTTAAACGAATAGTGTATTTTCAGTTGACACACAAGGGAATAGAGCAAATTCTGACCCTGCCACTTATTACCTTCATGTACTTAACCAAATTATTCACCCATCAGGAGCCTCAGTTTCCTTATGTGTCATGTAGGGACAATAAAACATACTGTTTAGTATCTACTATTGTCTCATAATGTCTATTTCATATTAAATGTTACATATCAAACACTTAGCATTCGTCAGTGGTATACAATAACAAGATGTTCAATAAATAGATCATGATTCTTTTTATTTTATTACAGCTCAAACATTTTGTCCTTTGATAAATAAATCTCTAAGTACTTTATTATACTGACACATGCAAGGAGGTTCACTGAACCACCTTTTAGAGATTCACCGAACCACCTTTAAAATAATTCCTTTTTATGCTTTCAGACATATCGAATCTAGTTGGTGCTTATAACATCTTCATTGGTTCTGCATTGAAAATTCAGACTTCACAGTGGAAACGTAACTCATGAAGAAAAATCAATATGTACATGTTTGGAGTTAAGCAAAAGCAGGTTTCATACACAGGGCTCATCAATTCAGGGCTGAGACCGGCAGCTCTGTGCCTGTCAGTGTCACACTTTAAATTGATAGTGACATCTGAGGCTAGTGACCTTCAGCTTCTCAGATAAAGTTTACCCCTTTTTTGAGGAATTTCTTGATATACGGGACATGGCTAGCAGAATTCTGTACATTTGATTAGAAAGATAATGAGATCTGCATGTACAAAAAGGAAACATTGTTATAAAAACATTTTCATGGATCAGAAAAAGCGATTATTTTTTCATAGCAAAGAATAAACATTTATATTGACCACAGAATTTTTTGAGCTTACATCAACTGCAGACTGACTTTTTCCCCCCACTCTACAGCCTCCATTGATTGCTCTGTGATTTCAGCTAATGGTTTAGTAACTTTATGGAGATTAGCAAACCCTGTGCCTAATTAACATTGTCTTTGACCTTGCTAATGGTTGCTTGACATCTCAGAAATATACCAGATAATTTCAGTGCCTTTACTTTCTGGAGAAATTACCTAAAAGGACATTATAAATAAAATATAGAATGTTGTTCCAAATGTAAATTTTTAAGCAGCCTGACTTCTAGGAAAGAGGCCTGTTGATTGTACAACAGATCTCCCCTTCTGTTGGCATCCTGGTCATAGATCAATCTCTCAGGTCCCCGCCAGAATGAATCATTTTGATCACCTGTGAATAAGCAGATGAAAAGCAAGTTATAGTTCTTCTGTACTGACGTAAATGAGCAGGGGCTTCTGGACATGAAACTTACGCTAACATTGTGATCAGTTGGTTTTCCTGTGGCCTTTGCAGTTGCCAAGGTCCCAGCAGGGCCACCCTCTCTGAGGACACACAAGGTGCGTAGCCCCCCAAGGCCTCGGAGGGTTTCTTTCAGCAGAGACATTCTGATGAATTCCAGGCTGTTTCCTGAAAGGCAAAGATGTTACACACCCACTTTACACCTAATAAGAGATTTAACATACCCAATCAAATATCCTTGGGAAAAATATCTACGTTTTCCCTCATATCTTTTACCCATGTCTGAGATTTATTCTTCTTGAATTCCTTAAGCAATTCACTGTTTACTAAATATTCATCTTGGCTCAGAAAAGGGACATGGAGAATAACACATAATTTTTAGGTTAATGTGTTCATCTCAAGTCCAAAGGGGATTATAGAAACAGAAGTACTGTTTTCCATTCCAAAATAGGAATTTTCCATGCCAGTGTGTTTTGGCAGGATGAAGGTGCTCTGGGAATGGTGCATGAACCTCATGAGGGTAGGCCTGTAGAATTTGACAAAACACATCCTTTTATTAGTCAGTGTGCTCCATAATGAGCTTTCCAAGCCGTGTAAGGCTGGGAGGTGTGTCCTACACACACTCTCCAGGTGTGAGGGGAGACTGGGTGGTATCTGCTTCTTGTAGCAGGACGCCATGTAATTGTTCCTATTTATAGGATATTAAGTGATAAAACTTGAAGAAACAAATGGCAATTATAGGGCCACTCTACAAAAATCTAGGTATATATTTCCAGCTTTAAGACGGAGGGGATTATTTCGTACCTGGAATGTGTCTAAGCACGTGGGACACAGACCCGCCACAAATACCCCATTACCAGTTTAGTCTACAATTTCTTATTTTATGCCTATACTCTGGGCCAGATAATCTGCTTGGTCACAAGAATAAGTGGTAACTGAGTTAGATAAAAATCTCTGCACCTAGAAAGTTTACCATCTAGTGGAAAAGATAGGCAGGAGAAGGAATGACTATGTGACCCCCCAAAATAAGCATTCCTCCAAAGAGAGAGTCCGCAGGTAGGCAGATGGTCAGGGAAGGGTTCTCTGAGCAGAAACATTTAAGTAGAGAGAATGGTAAACATTCCAGTGCAAACTTAGTAACAAATCCGCACCTTTCATCCAGGAACGCAGGACCTACTGCACTCGATTCCTGCTTTCCCTCTAGACTTCTTGCCAGTCACAGCCAAGTACTTAGAATTTCTTTCATCTCACAGAGCACTTTATAGAAACTGCTACCTAGTACTAACAATTTTGTGTTATGATATAATGGGGTACCAGGCATTATCATTTTAAAAACAATCACCGTCTCCATTGTCGCTATGGTCTGTGCCCCTCCCAAATTTATATGTTGAAATCTAATCTCCAGCGTGATGATATTGGGAGGTGGGTTCTTTGGGAAGTGATCAAATTTTGAGGGTAGAGTCTTCAGGAATGGGACTAGTGCCCTGATAGAAATGGTCCCCACAGAGCTCTCCCACCCTCTTTCTGCCTTGTGAGCTTAGCAATCTCCAACCTGGACTCAAACCCACCTATGCTGACACCCTCACCTCAGACTTCCACCCCTAGAACTGTGAGAAATGAACTTCCGTTGCTTATAAAGTCACCCTATGTAATTTTCTATATTTGCCCGGCGTCCAGGGCTAAGTTATGATTTAGTGGAATTCCAGGCATTACCACTTTAAAAAACATCATCTTCATCTTCATCATCATCATTAATCAGAGAACACTGCCTGGTGCCTATTTGTGGCACAGAAGGTCAAGTTGGGGCAGATATTTGTTCTATTAACAGTGGACTTGACCTCCTTTACAGGCAAATGTGTTTGTGTGTGTGTGTGTGTGCGCGCGTGTGCCTGTGTGCTGGGGTGGTATTTGGAATCTGTCAGACTGACTCTATACTACAGGGGAGGGTATGAATAATTTTTTAAAAGAATCCAGGGAGTGTCAATAGGAACCAGCCTAAGAGCAGGCTGCAGAGTACTAGGAACAGCTATAACAAGCAAGCCCCGGCCCTTACATGATCTAGCGCAGCAGGAACCTGTTCATACAAGAATCCAGAGTTCATGGTTATGGTCAGACTGCAATGACTTAGTACCAGAGACCCCTGAAATCCTGCAGTTCTACTGTAACCCTGGCTTTGTCCTCAACCACAGGGTGGGGGGTGGTGGTGAACAAGGCATCTCAGTGGTTTCCTACCATGACGTGTTAATGAGAAATACACTTCCGTTCCTGGTCTTTTGGCAAGAACTATGTGCATGGCCTAAATATGTCACATTCAGACAAAAGACCCAGACTATAGATTGCATTTAAAAATATTTTTCTCCTCAGATTGAGAGTTACTAGTAGATGGTAATTTTAAAAATTCTCTTGTTAAATATTCCTAACCACAAGGTACCGGAAAATGTGATTAAAGGCCCATTGGTACCTTAAAAATGACTGACATGTTTCAATTTATTAAACATTCTTAGAAGACCCATCTGCTTCCTAAACAAAAATTCAGAGAATTCAGGAAAATGAATGGTATAAGTTGAAGTAAGAGAAATTCTGCTTTGGGGTGATTTCCTTCTTTTTGACTTCTTGTTTGAACTATTATGTTGTGTTCTGCACACCTCTAGAATTTAGGCAACCTGGTAGCCATGTGTGATTGTCAAAATGCGTTCATGCTTTGAGAGTGTGCTCTGTGAATCCTAATTGTCCCTTAGCAAGTTGGTGTCCTGAGAGTAAAGAGGAAATTGTTGGAGAACGGCTCCCTTCCATTTGTATTCACTGGGAATCCTATAAAATGAATGTTACACTAAATAAGTTTGGAGTATGTCTTCAATCTTTTATTTATTTCTCTCATCTTTCTCAGGCAGTCCTCAGGAAGATGAGCAGAGTTGATTTAATTATCCTTTAAGCTGGCTCTCGACCATAACTACATGCATCCTCATCTGTGTGCGTGAATGATTGAACACTTCTATTACTGAAACTATTAGGTTTAGAGAGTTTATTGATTGGGAGTCTTGGCACAAGAATGGTCAATACACTGGTTTGGCATTTTAGCTCATTTACATTCAAAAATTCCTGGAGATAGTGGAGGTGAAGGTTCTGCTTTTGAATTAAAGATCATAATGGTTAAGCGATTTTTAAAACCTCAAGCTTTCTCTCTGTGGAGTTTGGAAGGTAATGTTCGAGGATCAATTGTTGCGTGTATAGAGCCTTACTGACATCAGCCTGTACAAAATAAATCTTGCTAGCTTGATATAATTTGGGTCTTAAGAAATTGTGACTTGTGGTAATTGACTTCTTTACTAGAATCATCTTGGTAATATTTACTCAGTCTAATAAAATTGGTGTATTCTCCAGTTAGGTTAAAAATTGATCATTGGACTATCATTTGTAGAAATAATAGATTTTAAAAAGTCAACATTTATCGAGTGTCTAACAATAGGCGGAGAACTATTGTCAGAATCATCTAGCTTTGCTGCAAACCAGGTTATCTTTACAAATGATTCTGAATGATTTAAAGTAGAATTAAATTTGAATTGCTAATTTTCATCCAAAATGGAAATGACATTCAGCTTGGCAGAGCTGGACACCTGGCCCTTGTTTTTAGGAAATGTACCAAGTCAAACCAACTGGAGACGGAGCAGAACAGAATGCCGTGCTGGAGAAGGCCCAAGGAGAGTGAGTGTTATCAGTCTTTAATTTATGGAGCTCTAGTGGTCTGAATTCCTCTAAGCGCTGGAAGAGTTTTAACCATTTTAACACTGCCCATATGTCGTCAAGCTGCAGCGTCCCAACTGGCAGATCCAAACATTCAGGTTGGTTAGTGCTTAAGCCTGCAGGGACTGCCTTAGGAGCTAGTTAAGAGTGAAAGTACAGCCAGCAGAACTTTCTCTGCATAGAGATATCCTGACAGAGGCTTGGTATCTCCAGAAGGGAAACTGATATGTGATAGGTAGAGCACAGAGGATATTTAGGGCCATGAAATTCTTCTGTGTGATACTACGGCGGTGGACACATCATCATTATTCATTTGTCCAAAGATATAGAATACACAGGGCCAAGAATGAACCCTACAGTGAAATATAGACAGTGAAATATAGACTCTGATGATTCCATGTCAATGTGGGTTCCTCAATGATACCCAAGGAGCCACTCAGGGAGTGTGGCCAGTGAGGGAGACTGCGCATATGAGGGATAGGAAGGGTATGGGAAATCCCTGTACTTTCTTCTCATTTTTGCTGTGAATCTGAAACTGATCTAAAAGAATAAAGTCTTAAAAATCAAACTAAAAAGAGAAAAACTAATATACTCGAGACCTCATAAGTAGTATCATGAAATCTACCAATTTGGGCTATCTCATTGATCGGTTTTAGGTTGAGCAAAAGCTTCTTTGCCCAGTGTTTTTTCATAAGTGCTCTTTGTAAAGTGCATGATACGTGATCACAGAAGCTTCAGGAAACCCAGTGCTGCCTTGGGTGGTGGTGCGGTGCTCATGCTGCTGTGTAGGGATCCTCCTGGGGTGGGCGTGTCCCACCCAGTACCCAGCCAATATATACCATATTGGGAAAAAATTCCTGTGTGCAATTTGTGGGAAGATAAGCAAAATTACTTAATTAAGAATACAGAAACATAAAGGGACATATATTTAAATTTATGTGGTAATTGACTTCTTTATTAAAAAATTTTAATCTAACATGAAGATCTCTGCTGGGATAGCTATTCAGTGAAATTCTGAGAGTGACTGGAATAACCTATGTTGATTTTTAGTAGAATTCAGTAATCGTCTCCACTCACGCTTCTCACAAATCCACATTGGACTTTGTGTGTATTATATAAAGAAACCACCACTCGAAAAAAGACAATAAATCCCAATCACTTGAGCAGGAATAGGCTAAAATTTATTGGGAGAAATTGTAATCCCAGGCAGAAATACAGAAGCCACACCAGGTATATTAGACAGAAAGGGATTTAATGCAGGAAATAGATTATTGAAAGGTTAGGAAATCTGTAGGGCAAAAGGAGAACAGAAAGTGGTTCATGAGTAGGAATGAAATTATTACTCATGACCGTCAGTGTTAGTCATCCTGTGGCTGCTGCAGGAACCACAGGCTCTGCAGAAACCTACTTTCTGGGACTTCTGCTGGTAGCCAGAACCCTAAGATGGTGCAGAACAACATAGGCCCACCCTGAAGAGCATGGGTAGAATCTGTGGTGTGGTGCATGTTGCACCCATAATTAGACCAGGTAGGATGGCCAAGGCAAAAGTTCTCTAAAAAGCAAATTGTGCATGATGCAATGGTACATTTCAAAACTATTTAGAAATGAGTATAATTGTGATGGATGTGTTACTTAGTTCAATGTAAGCATTTCACATTGTATATCGAAGCAGTACCCCAAAACCCATAAATGCAACAATGTACAAAGTTATAATTAAAAAAATAATAATTAAACAAAAAAAAGCTGGTGAGTGGGCCAGGCTGGATCAGGAGAGCCCTGATTAGAGGGCCTGAATTAAGGCAGCAATGCTGTCTCCTGCTGCCTTGAAGAAGCAAGTCACCTTAAGTTCTACAGATGCAAGGAAGCGAACATTGCCAATAAACCACATGAGGTTGGAACAGTAAAATTCCCAAGTTTCAGAAGATGATACCTCAGGGCCAGACTGCAGCTTGATTTCAGCCTTGCGAGCACCAAAGCAGAGGACACAGTTACAGAGTGCCCAGAATCCTCACCCACAGAAACTGGGATGAGATGGATGTTGTTTCAATCTGCTAATTAGTGCAACATTTCAAACTTCCACGGTGGGGCCTGTCTGTCTCAGCAGGTACCTAAACTGAGCCTCCCGCAGGTCATTTTAAGCTTCTAAAAGGCAAGCAGCTTCTGGATGTAGCAGAATCAGTGAAAAATAAAAGTATTTTCAGTAGATGTTGAGTATTGTGGCATATGATGCCTGTGAATCAGCATTCTAGGGGCCTGGGCAGTGGTGCTGGCGAGTGGTGGGCCGGGAAGGCACATTCATTGTCAGATTAAATGTGTACAGATGTTCTCCTGCTTACAATGGATCAATTTACAAGTTTTCCACTTGACGATGGTGTGAAAACAGTAGGCATTCTGTAGAAACTGTACGTTAAATATCCACACGACCCTTCTGTTTTTCCCTTTCATTACAGTATTCAATAAATTACACACAATATTCCACACTTTGTTGTACAATAGGCTTTGCGTGAGGTGGTGTTTCCCCCCTGCAGGCTGATGTTCGTGTTCTGAGAGCGTTGAAGGCAGGCTAGGCTAAGCTACATTAGGTAGCTTAAGATGTCTTAAGATGTTGACTTAAGATGTCTTCAACTTACAATGGGTTTATTGGGATAGAATTCCATTGTAAGTTAAGGAGCTTCTGTACTCTGTTAAGGACAAAAAAACACTTGAATGGAGGGTCTGAATGTAATGAACCTGCCTCAGGTGGCCATCTGCTCCTTCCAGGAACCATGCCTCTGCTCTGGGCAGCAATCCATAGGGCAGCGATTTTCAACCAGTGGGCACAGAGAGGATCTGAGGTGTGCCTCTACAATTTTTAAAGATCATTAATTAAATTATTTTTGAAAGAAGTTCAAAGCACAGTAAGTATAGTCTTTATTTTTACTCTTTTCTTTTTTGATCAACATAATTTAAGTGTGCCATGGAAGTTTCACTACAGGTGCCAGCGTGCTGTGAAATAAGAAAGGTTGGAAAACACCACCACAGGGCACCTAACCAGGTAAGCCTGGACAGATAGGAGGCCGTTCGTGGCTCCCTCTCCTGCTCCCATTTCCACGTTTGCATTACCATCGGCAAACACAAGGGTGTGAAAGGACTTACGTGAAGTCCATGGATCACTTCCCACACCTGACTTCTGAGACCTTCTGTTCAGGGCACACTGTCTGGGGAGCCTTCACACCCTGGACCTACTCAGAGGGGTCCACCTATACAGGTCTCTTGCCCAGGATTTCTGGTCACCATTTTTGTCTCTTTTGTTTGCCACTTCTGTCCATTTGGCTGAAATGTTACATTCAGTATAAATGAGCAGGGCTCATACTCCCTGCGCTCTGAGTGGTTGTATGTGCACTCCCGAACCTGTGAGTTAAAATCCTCAGCCGCACGGTGATGGTATTAGGTGGAGACTTCTGGGAGGTGATTAGGTCATGGGGCTGCTAATCTTATAAATGGGATTAGTGCCCTTGCAAAAGAGGCTCCAAGAGCTCCCCAGCCCTCTGTCTACCACATGAGGGTCCAGCAAAACAACTGGTTATGAACCAGGAGTAGCCTTCACCAGCACCAAATCTTCTAGCACCTTGCTCTTGGACTCCCAGACCACAGAACTTTGAGAAATACATTTTTGTTGCTTATAAATGGCTCGGCCCATGGTATTTTTATTACAGCAACCCAAACTGACTAAGATGATACCTCTGGCCATTTTTCAGATGAGGCAAAGTTGACGATCTGATGCACTATGTTAAGTTCTTCCTCCCTGGGAGATTCCCTTCAGTTGCACTCGATCCCTGCCCTTCTGTCAGTGGGGCTGAAGCCACAGCAGTGGAATGTGAGCTCTCTTCCTTCATTAACTGGCACATGGTGCTTCCATGAGCGTGTGAGTTGGTAAGAAAGGTAGCAACCAGTGAGAGCAGGGGCCCTGACAGGAGGAATGTCTGCTCACTCAATGGGATTTTGTCTTCAGGATCTGCCGCCGTGTCTTGGGCACATATTTGTCTTACAAGGCACTTAGGGCATTGCTGTAGCTTCTTCCTCCTCGCCAGGTTCAATTGACCTAATGTCCTTAACGGAGTGAACTTGTGTGATGTTCCTTGGTGTAGCCAGATGATCATGGATTGTGTTTCTTGCAGATTAGACTGTGACAAAACTGAGTCGATAACAGTTGCTTCTAAACCACTCTCAGTGAAGACAGTGAAAACATGCCGCTGCCATTGCCAGCTGAGAGTAAATTAAGACTTCTAGACACAACTAGTTGGGTTAGAGAAAAATCCGTGAGTCTCTCAGTTAGTTATGCTGATTTGCTGGGGGAAAGATCCCGTCTGGAGGAGGAGTGGCAGAGGGAGTCATCACCAGTTACGTCAGCAGTGGTCCACTCTGATTCTCCCAAATTGTGTCACTTTCTGAAAAGCTCTAACAGGTGAATATAAGGGCGATGTGATTCACATTCAAGGATCTCGCTGTCACACTAATAGCAGTGAAGGTGTGGGCGTTGACACTGCTCTTCCCTTGCTTGTGGGTGGGTTACTTCCAGGGGCGTCGACGTGGCTCTTTCTACATGGACAATCTCCACAGGTCAGGGAACCTGGGTGGGTATTCTTCCAGCTGCTGATCACATGTATTTCAGCTCTGCTTTAAGAATTGGTCATAAGAGGTCTGACAATGAAGTTTGTGAACTCATCCTAGAGAAAGTGCTACATACCCCTGCTGAAATCACTACAGCAGCTTCGAAAGACTCCCGTGGCCCTCTGTAACCATAGGGCTATTCAGCCATGAGGCACTCGCATTTTTTCTAGAATGAGTTCGTGAATTTCACTGTCAGACCTTGTATAATCGCTTTCAGTGGGTTGGTGTGCTCCTCATAAAATGGGCTTTAGCCAAACCTTCCCTTCTTTTTCAACTTTCATAAACCCTCTTCCTGTCAAGTAAAACATAGTGAAATTTTGCGTTTCCCCAAATTTGCATGAGCATGCAGTATCACCTGCTAGTTCACCATCTAGTAGTCTCCAGAACGTCATTATTTGATTTTCCTTTCCCTCTCTGCAAAGACATTTCACCTTAGTAAATGGGCAAGGCATGAAGGGGAGTGTATGGGTAGACTGTGGTAGTCTAGGAAGATGTTTCCTCAGGGAAGTTGAAATCTTCCTCATTCCAGGATGTGGGTTTGGGACATGTGCAAGAGGCTGGGCCTCTCTCTGCTGTACTCAAGCCAGATTTTGGCTTCCTGGCTCTAAAGGTTTTCTGATTAACTATCCAAGGATATCCAACCTGTGGCCCATGGGCTGTGTGCTAATTTTGTGAGAACTTGTTTTGCTTATCTGTAGTGGTATCACACAAAATACACAGGAACCTTTTTTTGCTAATCAACTTTCATTAGTATTTGCATATTTACTTTGTGGTCCAAGACAACTCTTGTTCTGGGGATGCCACATCAGTTTTGCACTGTCACTCATCCCTGGGTCAAAGCTTGTTGGAGCAGCCCTGGAGAACCTTATGATACAGGGTCCTTTCTTGTTTCTGGCAGATAAATAATGCCATGTGGCCTCTAGTTTCCTGGGGCTCATGTTTCCGTTTGGGTAAGAGAATCCCGCCTCTCAGAAGGGGTGTCTTCTGAGCTGTGGTTGCAGCATCCATATAATTTGCAGAACTTCTGAAGGTTTTTTTATCTGCTTGGTTTACCTGGTCTGCTGGGACTTCCATTGTTCCCTCCAGGTTTCCTAAAGGGACATAAGGAATTCCCCCAGGCCAGACCTCCCGGCACCCCCAGGTGGGGTGGGGACCAGGAGGTGATGGGGACCTTCTTCATGTCAGGGGCTTGTAGTTGAAGAACTTTCTATGCCGGTGCCGGCTGGCAATGCAGTGTCTCTGGGGGAGTCTCAATACCCACCGAGAAGAACAGCGGGCGGTATCACGGTGACTTTATGACATCCTCTAGGAATCTCTTTTTCTTTCTCTGTCTCTCTCTGACCCTCTCACAAACACACACACACACTTCTACCTCAGAGAGTCCCCCAAATGATTTTTTAGTGAAATCCACGGCAGCCCGAGAGAACTGTGAGCCGGCCACGGAGGGAGGAAGAGGACTCTGCCACTTGCTGACCGCCCGCAAGGAGGCATCTCCTCGCCACTGGTGCGGGCTGGTGGCCAGTTTGACCGGGAGGAGGGAGCAGCCGGGGCCTCCTTCTGTTGCCAGGTGGGAGGTCAGAAGTGCTGGACCCGGGTGCTCCTTCCGCGGGGGCGGGGGGAGGGGCGGTCCCTGCACACCTGCTGCTCCCGGCCTGCTGGGGCTCCTGACCGCTCTTCGTCTCCTCTCCCCTGCACCTTCCTACTGCATGGTGGCGTCTCTCTGCTTGCCCCTGCAGGGAGATCAGAGGATCACGGTCCTGCCTCCTCCCTGCCCTCCGGCTCACTCGAGCAACTTCCTCGCAAGCAGAAGCGGAGGTCAGGCCACGGGCGTCCCTCCCCCCAACACCTCTGCGGGCTCCGTTTAGAGGCCTCACACCACCGGAAGGCGGCCCTGCCCCGGGCTTCCGCCCTAAACGCCTAGAGGGAGCCACCCTGGTCTCCTAGCTCTTAATTGTCCGGCTGCACCGACTTACAATCATATTATCACTTTTGTTTGGGTCCTCAACTCTTACTTCATGTATATCTGTGTGTGTGTGTATATATTATATATATACGTATAGTAATATATATACTATATATAATATATATGTATGTGTATATATATATATATATATTTTTTTTTTTTTTGCAGCTTTTGGCCAGGGCTGAGTTTGAACCCACCACCTCTGGTATATGGGGCTGGCACCCTACTCCTTTGAGCCACAGGCACGGCCCATAGCTGAGCATATTTTTAGGACTGGTACTAAGACGTGACAGAATTCACACTGGTGTCACTGACACTGGGGGATCACAGTAGGAGAGGGGCAGCCTTCCCACCTCCTTCCTGCGGTGGCTGCGGCTGGGTCTGCTTATCCTCACCTGACCTTCCAGGCACCTTCTTCCCTCCTAGGAACATCTCCTGGATACCGCTCCCCTTGTCTGAGCTTAGTTAATATTGTGAGAGCACATGCTTAATTTCATCCCAAGTACCTATTACAAAGATAGTCAAACTATTACAACAATGGTTTGTAAAACTATATTGTTATTACACATCTATGCAATGTACCCTTTTAAATATCCCCAATGTCCAGAGTGTCAATTAAATGGAAAAATATACCTAACACTATATAATATCAATTTAAAGCATCTTAACTGAACCTTACCACTGATTTCTCTTCCCTTCCCTTCTAACTAAAAACTCCAGGTAATTTACTCATTCTCACTGGTTTCTCTTGTTTTTCTAATTAAAAAAAGAAAAGAATAGTTTTAAAAAGTGTCAAGTTTTCTGTGCTTGATAGGTTGAGTTTCTGAATATTTGGTATAATAGTCTTCTCAAATTTTAAAATATGAAGGGAGCACAAATGCTTTGGTTACATGGATGTCCTGGATAATGGTTGACTTGGAGCTTTTATTGTTCCCACCTCCTGAACAGTGTTTGCTGTGCCCAGTGGGCAGGTTTTTACCCGTTCCCTCCTTTCCCTCCCCTCCCCCTTTACCTCCCTTTACCAATGACCTTTACCTCCCTCCATGCTCCTGTGCGCCTGTAGATTAGCTCCCGGTTGAAACACAGTGTGTGTATATATGCAACACCCCTCATGTTAACCCCAGTGATTTTGTTCTTAGGTTTATATTGCTCCTTGTAGAATTCCTGCTGCCTAAAACATCTTTCTCCCACTTTTCTCTGTGGAAACTTCCAAGGACCATCTGCTAACAGTCCCACGGACAGAGGGCTGTGGGACACTAAGGGAGTGACAGCTTAGGTGGCTGTAATTGGTTATATGAAAAGCGGGCTCCCCTCTCTGTGCAGTGGGCCTTCCTCTGACAGACCCCGGCTTTGGTGCTCTGGCCCCCCTAGAATGCCTGATTGCCCCCTGCCTGTGTGGGGCCTCCCGTCCCTGGATCAGGCATCTTCCTCTTCAGCTGCTCTGAGAGAATGGGCTATAAAAGCTCCTAGAAAGGGCTTGTGGGAGCTTTCAGTTTTTGCCTTTGAAAGTTTGAATTTTTTTCAACTTTAAAGTTGAAAAAGTTTTCCTTCCTGCCTTGGGCTCCCAACATTCTAACCAGGTAGGAAATCTCACTCAAAGGGCAGATCTTCCCATGCTCTGCTCGGCAGTGGCCACGGGAGATGGAAATGACGGGACATGGAGGAGGACTGGGAAGTCTCTATGGGGGCGCAGGACACAGTGTCAGGAAAACACAGGGCTCTTCCTCCTGGGTCGTGGTACCTGCTGCCGCCACCAGGGAGATTTCAGAACTCCCGGGACCAGTGTCTGCCGTGTGCTTCTCATCTTTCTCCTTTGGAACTGGGATGTGTCCCTGTCTTCTCATTAGTAGGGCCACATAACTTGCCTTTTAGATCATTAGCCTCTTGGTGGAGTGTAGAAGCATCTGACACCCAGCTGGGATAAGTCACAAGACCTTGAACCTGATGCTGGGGTTCAGTGGGCTGAGAGGTGGCAGGGCCATGGGTGAAGGTGGGGATGTTTGTGTGGGGGTGGAAGTCCATGCCCTTGGACCGCTGACGTTGCTGTTCGCTCACACTCTGACTCCTGGGCCAGCCATGGGGTTTGCTTTGTCCTGGGGCACAGCAGAAACCTCGAGGCAAGCAAAGGCTCAGGCAGGGGCTGGTGCCTTCTACCTCCCTCTCCTGCCTTGGTCTTGTGAACACACTGGGGAAGCCTGATGGAAGGTGGGTCACAAGTGAGACAGTCCAGCCAACATGTGCAAAGCCATCCAGACAGAGCGCTGCTAAGCCAGGGCTGGTTTGCTGTCCACAACTGGACCAGCAGCCTCCTGAGCAGAAATGGATGTTTGCTGTCCTGTCAGTTAGGTCTTGAGGCTGTTTGTGTGCTCACCATGGAGATGCACGGTTGAGATCTCCTTGCAAGGGCAGCTGAGCTGTGAGAAGTGTGACAGCTTCCACGGTGGCCGCCGTGGGATGTGTTGCAGCGTCCTCACCACGGCCAACTGCCCCTGCTGCCTCCAGCCAATGAGAATACGTCAGGGGTAGGGACATCCCCACTCCACAGAGACTCCAGGGGGACTCCCGTCATGTGCTGGGGGTCTCCCAGGCTCTCCCAGCATCGTTGCCCCTTCCCTGTGCGATGTCGTCTCCCCCCCACCCCCATTGGGACCTGAAGGCCCGGCCATCCTGGCCTCCCCTCCTTGAAACCATCACAGGTGTGTCTCCAGCAAACCTCGGGTGGGGCTAATTGCCCGGTGATGTCTGAGCGCCAGAGGACACTTGCCGCGCCGCCCACCTATGTGCTTGGCGAGTGGCTGTCACCTGATAACCGTTGTACTTTGGTCGCTTTGAATGGGAAGGGATGCATTTATGGTACTTTGAAACTTCTGCTGGCTTTTCAATTTTTCTTTTTGTTTGCTCGTTTGTGGGTGTCTATATGACTCTGTTCAGATTTAAGAGTCAATCCCTAGGAAGCGGGTCTGAGCCAGGTGGGGGCAGCGGTGGGGGCACCTACCTTCTGCGCACAGGGGCTAAGCAGAGTAGGCTGTTATGTTGCTCCGGAGGGGACTCCTCCGGTGTCCTACCTGGGTGACAGGAAACAGTGGGTGGCATTTTGAGAGCTGGTCCCGGAAAGGTATTGTAGTCTCCATGGTTCAATTACAGAATTTCATCTCCCTGCTTTCAACCTCTCACCTCGCCCCAGGCCTGTTCCATCTGGGTTTGCAGATCCCGGTCGCCCCAGGTCGAGTTTCTCCAGAAAACAAACCTGCAGCCCTGACTGGAGTCGCTGGTGAGTGTAGCAGCGGAGGGAACCAGGAGGGCAGCAGCCGCCTGGACCCCGCCCCAAACCTCAGGGCCGGCCACCTGCACCCTGTCCTCTGAGACATTCCTGAAATACTACCAGCTTCCACACCTTCACCTACTGATGTTAAAGAAAAACTTACTCAGTGAAACTTGCAAAACGTGGCTAGGCAGACTTTGGGGGCACCATCCTGGTGTTACAGGGACCCACAGCCACAGGGTCTGGCAGCAGCGAGGGGGACAGGGGGCTCAACTCCCAAAACAGCACAGGCCCCAGGGAGTCGTAACCAAGGAGAGGACGGGAAATCCTGAAGGGGAGGCTGAGCTTGGGGGGATTCTGGTTAAACCTGACAGGATGGTGGCTGAAGACAGCCCCGCGGGAGGCAGAGCCGCACTAGTGCTGGTAATATTCCGTCATATTCTGATTTATTTTGACTCAGTAAAATTGACTTCGAGTTTAAAGCCACATAGTTACTTATACGGATCATATGCATACATAATCGTAGGCTTAAATATTTCAGTATGACTTCATCAGAAGTTCGTAAAGTTTAAAGTTTAATTTAAGAGCACTGGGAATGGCAGGGTTTCCATGAATAAAATTTCCTGTTTCATCTTCGGTTTGCAGTGAGAACAGTTTTCAGGGAATGGAGAAGGTAATTTGCGATCTCCTCTTCCATGAGAGGCTTTCTCCTCTCTCTCTCCTCCAGGACGAGGCCTTTAGGACCCACAAACAGAAGCCCTCTATAAAAACTCTTCTTTCTGCGGGTACTTCTCATTCACCTTTGGAATAAGCGCAGATTGTTTGACCAGCACAATATAACAAAGATGGAACGTACACAGACATCTCTTTTGTGCTTCTGTTTATTTTCACCCAGTTTGATTTCTCAAACTTCTTACGGTGGATTTTCTTGGATAATCTGGTCACACATTTTGTTGGATAATAGGATAATTCATATTCCTAAATGCGGAGCAGCAGCATCAACGTGAAATGGCACAATATTTTTGCAAGACTAAATTTCTGAGTTGCATTTCTATTGCCCTGTTGCAGAAGTGTTCTGTGTGCTTAGAAACCCCCAACTCCTCTGACGCTTATGGAGTGAGACATTTATAATTTCACCACCAGAGGTAGCATTTAAACTTGCATATGGGTTAATAGCGTAGGGCTCCTGGGCTATCAGCCATAGCTTTTCACACACTTCCATCCTGATTTTCCTTCCTCAGGACCCTATATTTTCCATTAGCGGCTGATGCATATTTTACAGATGTAAGCGAATTGCCTCAGGCAGTTGCAGAGAAAAATGGTTCTTTTCTGATTCCATTTTGTCTTCCTGTTCCCTGCTACAGTTTCCCACTCAGCCTAAGCATCCTTCTGCCACTGAGTGGCGGGGAGTGTAAAGTGAAATCTAACAGTCGTGTAAGATTGTTACCACGCTCACTCTGGAGCTCTGTGCTGGACTGGGTGGAAGTTTTTAAAGAAACGTAATTCTCAGCTGGGTTATTTGACTAGCTGAATTCCTCACTAGCACAATAAAAACTAAAATTAAACATAAAAGTGAGGAACACTTTAAACAGTATTCTATGTAATCTGGCAGAAAACATTCCCAACCCACATTCCAATTCTTGGATCTCTTCTTCGCTGGATAAATTTATTCTCCTTCTTCAACCTTTACTCTCAACACTATAAAGCAGAAAGCCCACAGACTCTCAGACCTCACAGCATTTTGAGTGGTTCCATATTAATTACACCAAAAATCGTTACTTAGATCACAGAACAGCATGACAGATACATCTGCTTGGAAGATGACATTGGAAGCTTTTCCTTTGCAGTGGTGATTATGTCATCGGGTACACCCTGCTCATCTAGCCGGCGTGCATTTAGGAAGATTTTATTACTTTAAAACTCTCCCATGCACTTGGTCATCAGCCCCTTCCTCTCAGTGGTATTTTCAATTGATGCGTTAAAATTAACCGTTACTTACTCCTATTGTTTACTTTATTTTTATTTAATTATTTTTTTGCTTTCTACATCAATATCTTAGTCCATTCAGGGAGGCTATGACAAAATGCCATTGCCAGGTGGCTTATAAAAGATAGGAATTTATTTCTTACAGTTTTGGAGGCTGGAAGTCCAACACCAAGTTGGACTTGTGTTGTGGGTTATTTGACTCATCAGGGCCTGTTTTGTGGTTCACAGCTGCGATCCTTGTATCCTCACATAGCACAGGGGGCAGCACGGCCCGATGGAGCCCGTGTCTAAGGGCATTAGTTGGATTCACAAAGGCTGCACCCTCATGACTCGCTCACATTCTGGAGACCCACCTCCTGATGCCATCCCAGTGATGAGATGGTTTTATCAGATGAATTTTAGGGGGTAAAAATATTCAGAATATAACAACCAGAAAGCAAAATTTAGTGGACAGTTTTAGGATAAACTTATTTAATTACTTATGACAGAGAAAGGCATGCCAGTTTTTAATATTTTCCCTAAAATTCAACTTTATTGCCTGTCTTCCATCTGACCCCTGCCTGCCACACATACAACAGTTTGTTCTTGGATTGGAAGTAAAGGAGAGAGGCGTTTTAGAGTTAACTTGAGAACACAGGATTGTCAAAGAGCAGTTGCAATTTGATTGGGTACGAAGTTGTGTACAAGTCAGAACAGCAGAGTCCAGATTGCAGAGGATCGTGGAGAGGTGCCTTTATAAGGGTTGGGTTGCGATATTTAGCAAACAGCAATAGAGGGCACCTACTGAATTTGAATTTCAGATAACAAATAGTTGTTCAGTATAAGTATATTCCATGCAGTATTTGGAACACACTTACTTTAAAAATACTAGTACTACACATGAACAGAATCATTCCTTATTTGCCTGAAATTCACATTTAACTGGGTGTCTGTTGTGTGAAGGCCATTCGGGTGGTTGATGACGTGGAGGTTAGACCTGCTTATTGAAATAGTATAGGCAAAGAGGACTACAAGCTCTGGTGGCATGTAGCAAACTTCTTTATTTCTGACCAGCTTAAATAGCCAGTTCTGCACGTACACACTGTTAATCAAGAATCACATAATCACTCCATAGGTATATTGTAAAAACAAATTAACCTTTTCCTAGAATCTGCTAATCTACTGATCAATTGATGCTCATTCTTCTGAACTTTCTATTATATTTAAAAATAGTAGTCCCAGAAAAACATGCTGTTACCCATTTTTTCTGTAAACCGCTAAGTCACAAGACGGCTGCCGGGAAAAGTTTGTTTGTTCTTCTGCTCCCTGGAGGCCCAAATGACCTGCAGGTAGAGACCTTATCTGACAAAACCACAGCCCGGAGATTCCTAGGACTTACCGGTGACATGTTTGCACACCCCAGCCCCATGGCCAGCTTCTGAGCACTGGACTTTTACCTCCAAAGCACTCAGGCTTAACGGCCTAGAGTACAGCCCCAGTTCCAGTATGATTGTGCATAGTAAGAATTTTTCTCTACTCACTCTCAGAATGGTGGGCACAGAGGCATATAGGCTTTTCGCCTATAAGTGTTCTGTGTTTTGGCTGCCAATAGAATGACTTCACAAAGGCAAAATCCAGGGCCATCTACTTGCTTTTGTCTTTAAGAGAAAATTTGTACTTCAGTAAAATATTCTCTAAGCTTATTGCCTTGGAAATACTATCTTGAATTTTTCATTATATTCATCTTGGGTAATAATAAGTTATCACCTCCCTCAAGTTTTTCACAATGAATTTTGATTTTAGTTTATTTAGATGAGGAAAATGAAGAATATATTTTTATTAAACATCTAACAATTAAGATTTATCTATGTGGTTACTTAAGCAATTGTTTGGATTGAACTGAAATTGTACTTAAACTTTAGGGAATTCTTTTTCTGCTAGTTTTTTTTTTTTTTGTAAGATAAGTATATAAAACTCCAAGTAAAATAGTATGCACTGTGGTAATGAATATGAAAACAAAAGTGAGAAAAAAAAATGATGCTGAGTGTCTGCATGGTATAAATAATATAATAAAAATATTTCTAATATAAAAAATATAAAACCTAAACTCTTCTTGTTGATCCTATGGGGGCTCCTGTATTTATCCCTGTTTAAATTTCAGATATCTTTGTGTATACTGACTTGGAAATGCTTGTTGCTTGAGTTCTGACACATGGATATCTCAATAGACAAATTAAAATAGGAAATATTGCCCCCAAACTTAGAAATTCTAGTTTGTTTTTAAACTTCATATCTCATCCAAAATGAGCTAGACAGAAATTGTTTCTCAGTGTGTGAGACATCTTCAGAAATTTAAGAAGAATAGTTACTCTTAAGAAAAGAAGAGAGAGAAGGATCTGGAGGCAGGCGGAGGAGGCAGCTGCGGGAAGAGCGAGAGGAAGAGGGTGAGTTAGGGGTAGGAATTGGAATTATCGGAGCTTTTCAAAATAGAAATTTGAGAAAATACAAGTGCTGATGTGATAAGCTAATGTGTGTTTGTGTTTGTGATGGTGAATTCTATGGGCCACTTGGAGGGTGTGTCTGTAACCGGTAACGCTGCGTAAGCCTAGTGCCCTCCATCACATGGTGGCCTTTCAGGGGAGAGTCTGGACAGAAGGCTAAGGCTAGCCTAGTGGGAGGGGCTGCTAGAGGTGCCCCAGGTCTCCAGCCCCAGCTCCTGGGTGGGTCTCCAGCCTGCCCACCTGTTTTTCAGGTTCTGTACATTTCATACTCACTGGCTTCTCTCACAGCATGACTCAATTCCTTATAATAAACCTCTTAGCATATATAATTGTACGTGTGTGTGTGTGTTTGTGTCTATTTGTCTGTCTGTCTGTCTCTGTTCTCTTCTCTAGAGAACTCTGACTGATATAGCATTAGAACCTGGCTTCGATCCTGATTCTCCAGTGATCTCTAAAATGATTACAAATTTCAGTGGCACAAAAATATTTTAGAGCCGCAGAAACATAGCTTTCAAAGGGAATTTTATCATTCATTCTCTTATTTATTCAACGAGGATTAGTATGTGTGTAAAACATGTGTAATTATTCTTAGAGCTTGGAGATGTGATGAATATTCCAAACAAGGTCCCCACTCATTGAGACTGTCCCCTCCAAGCACATCTCTAACTCTGACCCACCTGTATGGAGATGCCCTGTTCTCATGAAGGACAGCACCACCAAAATGCTCTTGACCCCAAGTCGAACATCTCTGACATGACACAGTTCCTGAAATTTCCCCCCTCCTCACTGGCCTCATCTGAACACATGTGAGGTAGGCAGCATCCTTTGGGACACATGGCACTTACGATCAAGCAGAGTGCCAGGTGAGAGCTGAGCAGTGCTAAGAATAGCATGTGATGGAGCCTACGCTTCCAGCACTGTGCTCTGCAAAGTCTAAAATCCACACTAATTTCAGGAATTGCTTTGAACAGTTGCCAAGAGAGGGAAATTTATAGTTATTGACAGATTTTTCATAATATAGTTAACAAAGTACTTTTTGGGAACGTTAGATTTTATCCAAGGACTTGAAGACTGACAACTTGGCTGAGGACCAGTAAGCACCATTAATTGTAGTGATGTTCCATTGAGAAAGGTTCGAGCAGACGAAGGGCAGGAAGGATTAGCTGCTTTCCTGACTGTGTCATAGAAACATGTTTTCTGACACTTAAAACCATCGTTTTGTGGATAGACGGTAAGAACCAAGATGGAGTGTGCTTGGTAGACTGAAAGCACACAGTATCCTCATGTCTTATGAGACTGCAAGGGTTAGCTCTGATGTGCCAAGGGGACCTTTGGGAAGCACTTTGCTAAAATCAAGCTAAAGTCCACTTTGGGGTAGCTGTACTTGTGTGGCACCACCTCTGGGAGCTCAGCATCGTGGTTGCAGCGTGTGGTCACTCTGAACTCAAACAATGTGTTCTTAAAGGCAAGACATGTTTAGAGAACAGCTCAGCATTGACTGAAACTCTCTCACAGAACTTTGATGAAATTGGCATAAGTCTAGAAATCCCAGGAAAAGCAAAATTTGCATTTGTGAAAAGCGATATATCAGGAAAACCACTTACCATCTTACATCGGCTACTTAAATGCACGTTACTTACAGTCACTCCAGATAGAAGTAGAGTTTAGCCAAAGAAAACAGCCTAGGCCTGTGGCAGTGGACGTGCACAGGATGAACTTCTGGCTTCTCTAACCCGTCACAGGACACAAGCAGAAAATTAATTTGTTTTGAATATGTCATCATTTTGTTTCTTGGCATGTCTGGTAATTTCTTTTGTGTGTTGTATACTTCAAATTGAATACTTTGGAATGAACTATGGTCCTGTGACTATTTCTGGGCTTGCCTCTGGTGCACAGGTCAGTTACCTGTCATCCAGTTAGAATCCTTCAAATCTTGGTTGCATCTTTGTCAGAGTGGGTCTAAATTAGTCACTGGTATGGGGATTGTGTACAATGCTGGGGAAAGGCTCTTTGGAGGTCTCTACCGAATCAAGTGATCACCAAAGTCTCTCAACCCTGGCACATGTGAACTTGAATAATCACGAGCCTTCTGTATGCTTCAGGAGAGCTCAGCTTACAGAGTTCCAGCTGTTCTTTGCATAGATTTGTGGAGACCCACCTCCACATACTCATCTTGGTATCCAGCAAAGGCTGAAAGGGACTTGCACGCAGACTTTTGGAACATTGGTATTGGGTAGCACCCTACCCTTCTGAGTTATGTAACTTGCAGAAACACCCACCTCCTCAGATCCCTCCAGTCCCATCTCTGCTCTGCTTCTCAAGGATTCTGCCAGCCTGTGCTTGGATTCCCCTCCCTATATCACGTTCCAAGATGTTCTTCTGGGTATGAATCTATAAGGTGAACAGAAGAATCACTTTGTTGCTTTCTTTATCAAAGGGAGGATTGGTCCTGCATTAACTGCTTATGTCTGCAAATGTTGATTCATGTATTTTGTCCACAGGGAAAATGGAAGGGAAAACCTGGATCCTGTTACTCCACCGTGAATAGCCAGAAGTGGAATTCTTTCCTATTTTGAAAACTTAAATTTTAATGAAAATTTCAAAGAAGTCCCCTCTAAATTAAATTCATCTATAGCCTAGATGTAGCCATAGCTTGGAGCTCTCTCTGTCTCTCTTCTCACACACACACTACTGAGGTATTTTAAAACAAATTTCTGCTCTGCTTCTCAGATTCCATATGATTTTACTGCTGTAAATGTGGTGTATCCACCTCTAAAAATGTGGACATTTCCTTACTTAGCCATAATGTCATTATCAAATTTATCATAAAATGGCAATATTTTCTTGGTACCTTCTGGTATTCATTTCAAACTTGAATTTCTCTTGATTATCTCAGAAATAGGATTTTATAATTGGTCTGTTTGAAGCAGAATCTAGAAAGTTCATCCATTTAATTTGTTTGTTCAATCTTTCAGGTCTCTTTTAATATGATACAATCCCCCCATCAGTTTTATTTCTTTTCTTCATGATTCTGACTTGAAGTAACTTGAAGTTCCTGTGTAGAATGTAACTGCTTCTGTATTTATTGATTGCCCCATGTAGGTATTTAATTTGTTCCTCCATTTTCTGGATTGACTAGAAACTCAAAGCAAACTCTGAAGGATTGATTACATGGTGGGTGTCACTGTGTACTACCCAGGGCAGCAGCCCGTGCCTGGCATCCCCTCCTAGCAATGCCAACATTGGTCATTGGTTTAGCAGTGACAGTCTGAATCTCCTTTGAAAAGCTTGCCTTCTTTAATTGATTGATAATCTTTACTTGAATTATTTTTCATTAAAATTTAAGTTTTAAAAACAGAAGGGAAGAAGTCAAGCCAGGCCCACACCTTGATTTCAGCCTGGTGAGATCCTGAGCAGCAGACCCACCTGGACTCTGACCTGCAGAAATGTGAGGTAATGAACAGGTGTTGTGCCAATCTGTTACACTTGTGGTCATTTGTTATGTGACATTTGGAAACTGAAACACATGTAGTATTTTATGTCTGGCTTTTCCCATTTGCAGTGAGATTCATCTATGTTGTAACATGATTCAGCATTTTATTACTTTCTGTTGCTGAATAATATTTAGTGTAGATTTTAATATCTTTATAATATTTAACATTTTTAAAATAGTAAATGATAGACAAAATACAAAGAAAACAATTTCAGAGTATGCATACTTATAGTGTATAAACATTCTTCACATGTTCACAAGCAGATAGGATGAATGTATCTTCAAAGAAGATACACTTGGTTATTGTGTTTACAAATCTAGTTTTAGCATTTTCAGTTAAGTCTATGATTAATCTCGATTTAGGTCAGCTATCAAGACAACAAATATGATCATTTATTAGTCAATTCCTATCCCTCCAAAAATCTCATTTAGAGGAAGTGGCTGTATTCTCTGACTTTGGAAAGTATGGGAGAACTTATTGTTTTTATATATATGTAAGTGTGTATGTGAACGCATATAGATTAATATTATCTCTATATAAATAATATCAATTTTTAAATTAAACAACTTGAATCTGGTTGATATAGTAAGACTAATTTTTTTTTTTTTTTTTTTTTTGTAGAGACAGCGTCTCACTTTATTGCCCTCGGTAGAGTGTTGTGGTGTCACAGCTCACAGCAACCTCCAGCTCTTGGGCTTAGGCAATTCTCTTGCTTCGGCCTCCCAAGTAGCTTGGACTACAGGCGCCCGCCACAACACCTGGCTATTATTTTTGTTGCAGTTTGGCTGGGGCTGGGTTTGAACCTGCCACCCTCAGCATATGGGGCCGATGCCCTACCCACTGATCCACAGGCACCGCCCAGACTCATCTTTTAAATCTTTATATTTTTGTCTCCTTTTAATGGAAATTTAGAATTGATAGAAGTTATTATATAATACAACCCAATTACACATATAAAAAACTCAGAATTGATCTCCACTGCCATACTTACCAAATTAGTTTCTTGAGGCTAAAAAAAAAAAAGTAGAGGGTGTATAGTTGACATTTAGTCTAGAACTATCTTAGTATTATGTTTGGTTACAATATTTTGTCTATATCTTAAAATGTATTTAATTCAATTGTTTACACTCAGAGAAAAAAGTTATAAATGATAAGTTGAGACAAATCTCCTCCCCCAGTTTGTTTCAACACCATTTCTTAAAGGGACTTTCCCTTCCCATTGGATTGTTTGTGATTTTTCTTAAATATTAGTTTATTTATTCTATTCTGTTCCATAATATATTCATCTGTCCTTACGTTGCTTTATAATAAGTTTGAACTTAGTTGGTGTATTTTGCTCACTATATTAAGGTTTCCGACCATAACTATGATGTATATCTCCATATATTTAGGGTTTTTCACCAAAGTTTTGGAATTTTTTTGAAAGATCTTGAATATCTTTTGATGGATTTATTCCTAATCATTTTATATATCTGAGATTATTATAAACAGTATATTGCTTTTCGATTTCATTTTCTAATTGTTGAATGCTTGTGCATAAAATCAAAACTGACTTTTTATATTGATCCTCTATTCTGTCATCTTGTAAAATTCACACATTTGGTTTAACATTTTTTTTTTTGTAAACCATTTGAAATTTCTACTTATAAAAACATATCTGTGAATCAAGATTATTTCAGTTTTTACTTTTCAGTCTCTATCTATTCATCCTTAAGGTTTAGAAAAGTGATAATGGGGTAGAAAGTTGTATTTAGACTAGAAACACTGTCAGGTTTGGCCAGGTTTGTTCCACTCTCACTTTGGAAACTTTATGTTTTGTTTGTTTTCCTCATACAATAGTCAAATATCTCAGGTTTTTATGTACTATTTGGTGGAAGAGAAAGAAAGTAAGTAATGATCAAAGTCCCATGAATATTGAGTTTCTGGGTTGAGGTTTGGATGCAGGTCTTTCTAAAACCACACTGCGTGAGAATGATGGTGAATATTGAATCTGTCATTTGTTGTAACAGCCATGTTTTAAGCTGTGTGCCTTATAGTGTATTCACTGCCTTTTATATCATTGATAAAAAATTGAGAGGACATAAAGACCTATTACCATAGTGATATCAATCAATGTATGATGTTCAGCCAGCTATAAAGCCACCACAGCAGACATCAACATTCCCTCGGGGCCTCACTTTTAATTATTACTGGTAATGGACCCTTGACATGACTGAATAATTAACAGGTAACAGGCAGCAAGTACTGCAAGGATCCATCAGCTCTGACTTAGGTCCGAACCCTGCAGTTGACGTGTATGGAGTCTGAGGATGGAGCAGTAATGGCCACCCCACCCCAGTCTGATAGGCTACTGGGAAATCTTTGTCCACCATTTATTTTTCGATTTAGGAATAAGCGCTTATCAAATGCCTTTTGGGCATCTACTAAACAAGGAACATTAAATTAAAATACAATAAACTCTTCTTCTTTGTAAGATTTTTTTCTCACATACTGAGAAAAGAAAATGCTTCAGGGAAACAATTTAGCAGAGAAAGACACATGAGCATTAGAGAGTCATTAAAAGTTGTACACTGGGAAATATAAATAGGTTCCACTGAATACATAATCAAAATTAATTAAAAAGAAATCTCTCACAGGCTCATGTTGACTTCCCCTGTGTATGTCTAAACACTGTTAAATCCTATGGTGAAGCACAACTCCATTGGTGTGGCTAAAGAAGGTCTACATCATCACCGCTATTATATACTGTGTATGCAACATGTCCATATGTCCATATGTGGCTTAAATTGTACAGGTGCATAAAATTACTGCTGACTATGTCAGCTTTGTGATACCATGAAATAATTGCAAATATTGTTTAACACGTTCAGAGTGATCTGTTTTATGTATTTTTACATTTCAATACTACTGACCTAAACATAGTTCTGTCCTTTTCAGATTACACCTGATGGGGCAGAATTGGGAAGTGATAAGGTTAGAGAAGAAGGAATGCACACAGCCCCGACATTGACCCCTCTCTCCCCCAGGCCACTCAGGGAGTGGGCAAACCAGATCCTAAGGAGATGTCTGAGACGGAGGTAGAGGGTAGGAAGAGGGTGTTAGGAGAGTTATTGAGTGTCAAGTGTGACACTTTCATTTACATCCAGGGTTTCCCTAAACATGGGAACAACTTCTGGGCACCAGGAACAAGTTTCCTGGAGAACAATGTCTTCACAGACCTGGGCATGAGAGGATGGCTTCAGGCTGATTCACGCCCATTATGCCTTAGATCATCAGGCATTAGATTCTCATAATGTTGGGGTCCCACCCTGGGGCAGGGTCTGCTGAGACCTGTGGAACTGGCATGACTGACTGAAGAAATATAAAGTTAGGAACAACAATAAAGAAAGAGACAGGAGACATAATAGAATTTTCAAAGTTGGGAACTCAAGGGACCACTGCCCGTTTGTGGGCTCCAGTGAGTGGCCTCGAGTTTCTGTTCCACTCAGCTGTTACTGAAATCTATCTGCCCAGGTGGTAAGCTGAGGGAGGGAACAAAGACAGCAGCAGTTTCTCTGAGCGAGCGTATCAGCTCCTATTGTTATTATGATTAACTCTAAGGATTTGAGCAGTTTTGAGGATCTGAAACTTGAGCCTTGTGTGGGGGCACCCTCCTATCTGGTGTCACACACACAGATTCCTAGGGAGGTGTCAAAACTCCGCTAGTTCACTGTGGAGTAAAACACCACTGGCATCAATCTCCTCTGAGGAGTTGGTGGGAGAGAGGCATTTTCCTTTCATCACTACCACAGAGGATTTTCCTCTGTGATAAAGGATGTAAGCCCTCCCACCCATATCTTAGGGCTCGAGCTTTTCCCTTGGTCTCTGCCCCAGCCAAGTGCAAATCTCCACAATGGGTATCTGCTTTGTCTGTTTATTGGGCAGGAAACAACCTAGAAGATGTATCTATTCCAGGTCTTGCCATGATCTCTTTTATGGCCATTACCTTCCTCAGAGGGTCCACAGACTCAGTAGGGTATTGGTGTATGCTGTATCCCCAATAGGCCAGAGTTTCAGGAAAGGCTAGAAACTTGTTTAGATAAGAAATTTAGCCATGGCTGGCTTAAAGGTAAATTAGCTGACTTTTCTTTGTTCCAACTCCTTCAGCTTACTTTTTAATTTTTCCCTTTTCTGGGGGTGCTCTCCCCTGCCAAGAATGGGGTCTTCAGTCCTCATTCTGCCTGCACATAAGGGTCACGTGACCTAGATCCCTCGTGTGCACAGGTTACAGTGGGGGTTTAGTCGCTATCAGAATCTAATGCTGCTGCTGATCTGGCAGGAGGTGGGGCTCAGGAGGTGATGTGAGCCATGGAAGGTGGCTGTGAATACAGATGAAGCTTCACCCACTCACCCGCTGCTCACCTTGCTGTGCTCCCACCTCCCCTCTGCCCTCTTGTTCCTAACAGCTCCATGGCCTGGGGGCTGGGGACCACAGATATAGATGACATGGACACTGATAGAGATAACAAAGTAATATTGTGGGTTTCCTTCTGCATCTTCCCACATCATTGATTCATAAAGATGATTTTCAGACCAAAGAATATACTGTAACTTACTTAAGTATATTTGTGTGAATGGATTCACTGGATGATCAAATAGAACTAATTGCAGACCTTCAGTGAGAGACTCATTATAATCCATGGTAAAAGGTTTTAGAATTCTACCCATGAAATTTGAAATAACCACTTATTAGTCAATTCCAAACACAAATAAATCACATTTAAAGGTAGTAGCTTGTAGCCTCTACATTTGTAAAAGCATGGGCGAATGTATTGTCAGGAATAGATGTTTTACCCAAAAGACTTAGATCTTATTGACAAAATAAGACATGTTTTGTATTTGAAGACATTATGTATTTACGTGCTTTGAATGAGGATTTAGGATTGAGCTGAGACTATAGATAATACAAGCTGATCATATTCATAGAAAAGACATAGAATTTCTCTCCAATATCACATTTATCTAATTTCAGTAAAGATAGAATAAAAAGTTATGAAACCATGGGTGGCCCCTATGGCTCAAGGAGTAGGGCGGTGGCCCCATGTACTGGAGGTGGCGGGTTAAAACCCAGCCCCAGCCAAAAAAAAAAAAAAAACCTGCAAAAAATTATGAAACCATTATGAAAAAGCTACCATAAAGGATACAAAAAGTGTGGGGGGTTGTTGATAGTTAGTATACAGTCATGAGGGTCCTTTCTCCAGTCATAATATTGTATCCCCATCTGGAAGTATATTTATTTTGATTATACCAAGAGAAAAAAGTAGATTCTACTTAAGGAAGGTGATGTACAGAGATAGTCTCCATTTTCCTAGCATCCCTGGCTAGAGGCCAAGGACGCTGCTAGCAGCACACCTTGTAACAGTGGTCCCCACGTGGAAAAAATAAATATGACTCCAAATTTTAGTAGTGATAGGGTTCAGAAACTTAGCTTTAAGGAAAAATTGTATCTTTTTCTGGTTTGCCTGAAGTTCTATATGGACCAGCAACGTGCCTGTGGGTCTGCTGCTGCTGACTTCGTCCATAGGGTTGGGAGGACATAGAAGGTCCTTGTTAATATTTCTTAACCTTACCCCACAGCACTTCTGGAAGTTTGCTGACACCCACCAGCCAGATGACTATGTACAGGACTGGCAGGCCCATGGGAGCCGGGCAAGCTCACCTAGGCAGGCACAGCAGCGGTTACTGTTTAGTCTGCTTTAAAAGCATTTCAACAACGCAGCATCCAGCCACGCAGTGTGAGTCGCACAGTTCATTTTAATCACTGACGAATGTTAACTTGCCTGTGCTGTCAGTGAGAAGCAGACCCATCACGTCTTCCAGCTGCCACCCACGAAACATAAACTCCCACCTGAAGACCGTGAGTCACTGTCTGTGTGAAAACAGAGACCTCCTGAAAGTAACAGTTTGCGTGGAAAGGGAAATATTTCACCTCTTTAGAGAGAGAAATGTTCAAATATTAAGAAAATTTACCACACACATCTTCAATTTTACTTTCTGAACTGAAGCTTGCTTTTAACCAGTTGAGGAAAGAGTTAATGGTAAGTTTGTACGTGTTCAGTGACGGCATAGAGGGGCCAGGTGTGCAGGTGTCAGAGAGCGTGTGCACGTGCGTGTTCCTGTGTGTCCGTGTGCACATGTGTTTCTGTGAGTGTTGTTTTTACGTACATGCTCGCGTGTGAACGTGGGGATGTGTTTGGGTACATGTGCACATGCGTGAGTGTGAGGGCGTGTACATCATGTGAGCTTGAATGTGTGCACATGTGTGTGCCCATGTACATGTGCTTTCCTGACGTGTGTGCATATGTGTGCACATGTGTTGGTATGCACACATGGACATGTGTGTGAAAGTGTGTGTCTAGTGCTATAGAGCTTCTTCAAAGGAAGCAATGTGAACTGTGCTACTCAAATTTTTTCATTTTTTTTATAATGTTGCATACCCAAAACACTGAACTGTACACTTTATTTTATTTTTGAGATAGAGTCTTACTTTGTCACCCTGGGGTTGAGTGCGGTGGAGGCACAGCTCATAGCAACCTCAAACTCTTGGGCTCAGGCGATCCTCTTACGTCAGCATCCTGAGTAGCTGGGACTCTGGGTGCCTGCCACTACACTCGGCTGGTTTTAGAGATGGGGGTCTTGCTTTTGCTCAGGCTGGTCTTGAACTTCTGAGCTCAAGGAATCTACTGGCCTCAGGCCTCCAAAAGTGCTGGGATTACAGGTATGAGCCACCACCTCACAGGTGTGCAGGTGAGAAAATGCCTTTTGAATCCACTCTTTTTTTATTTTTTTTGCAGTTTTTGGCCAAGGCTGGGTTTGAACCCGCCACCTCCGGCATACAGGGCCTGCGCCCTACTCCTTTGAGCCACAGGCGCCACGAGAAAATGCCTTTTGGAAAACAAAGACAGTGCATTGTTTCCTCAGAGCCGCTGGGGTATGAGAGAGTGTTTCCTTCCTTTCTAACTCCTCATCATCTCTGGGGTTAGAATAGAACAAAATGAGTCATTGTAGGAGAGAGCTGTATGTACCTTTTTTGGGATTAAACTTCTTGGAACAGTGATTAGTCACTCAGTGTCACTTCACAGGTGGTCTTCCATCTCAACTGTGCTTGTAAATATAGCAGAACCTCCTAAGTGACCCCTCCCT
Source organism: Nycticebus coucang (assembly GCF_027406575.1). Lineage (NCBI taxonomy): Eukaryota > Metazoa > Chordata > Mammalia > Primates > Lorisidae > Nycticebus > Nycticebus coucang. The sequence continues at coordinate 138,583,470 of NC_069784.1, read as the reverse complement.
CCAGTGACCCCCTTTTCAAGTTGACCTAATTTTCCTGGACCACACATGCACCACACGTATGATTCGGTACAGTAGGCCTCGTTCCCTATGTTGACCGCCCCGTGTGTTGACCAGTTGGTTACAGTCCCTTGTATGGTCAGCTGACAGAGGTTCTCCTGAATTGCACAGAGCCAGCTGGGAAGCCGCGTGAACGCAGGGCCCTTTCTTTACCTTACATGTCTCTTCCTCCCTGTTTCTTCTTCCCCTTGCTCCTGAAACAAAAACTGCCACAAAATGGACACTTGGACAACCTCAGCCCATACTTCCTGTCACTGAAGGCCAGTCAGTCAGCGAGCTAAGAGCTGGAGTCCTGAGACCAAGAACCATGAAGCCGCCCTGTGGGTGGGGAGAATCAGTGTGTGCGATGTTGTGCCTGCTGGTATTGACCGGGGCGGAGTCCCAAGGAGAAGGTCAAGGCCGTGTGTTCCGGTGTTACATTTTGAGACGTGATGGGGATTTTCCCTGAAAAAGAAAGAAAAAGAGGAATTTAAGACAAGAAAGACCATGAGGTAGTTTCTGGTGGCAAGAAAAAGATTTGCTTGTTTGGGGTACATGTGTCACCAGGAATCCATCCACCTTCTATCAGTTTATCAGCCTAGGTGCATCCAGGGCACCCGCTTCAGGATGGTCACTACTCTGTTACGGAAGCTAGCCGTTTCCGATTCTCATGCAGGAGGAGGAATTATATGGTTATGTCTGTATTTTATAAAGGACATCACAATAGAGTTATGAAGCACAGGGTGAAAGGGTGGAGCTGCTAATGGGAAAATCCCATTTAATGTGCAGGAGGTGGTGGGCTGAGCAGCAGGGATCTGGAGAGGAGGGTGGAGTGAGGAGACATTGGAGATGTGGTGGACACAATGTGCTGGTTCATCCAGGGAAGACAGAGGGCGAGACTGAGCTTTCATGGATATTGCCAGATATTGTAACTGTGTGGCTGGTCAGCAAGGGGGTCAGTGAACACAGACAGGAATATGTGTGTGTGTGTGTGTGTGTGTGTGTGTGAGAGAGAGAGAGAGAGAGAGAGAGAGAGAGAGAGAGATCACTGTGGGGAGCACAGAGCTTGTGAGGGAGTCAAAATCAGCGGGACTTAAAACTGGGCACGTTCCAGGCTGTCTCACGCCTATGCGTCGTGATTGTCAGCCTCGGGACACTCTCATCTGAAGTGAAGAGGTGTCATAATTTAACTTTTCTGACATTGTTGTGAGAATTAAAATAAACAGCTTATGGAGGAGTTGTTCTTTGAAGAACTTGTAACTGCTTGCACAGGTAACATTCTATGAATGTTAGCTATTGTTACAAAACACCTTTAGTCGTATAATGATAAAAGCATTAGTAAGTAACAAGTATGTAACTTTGGCTATATGGAAGCCTCAGTTCTCAGCTCTTTCCCTACAGCAATCTATTAAATTTTTAACAACATCCTCCAAGTAAGGCACTATTATTATTCTCCTTTTAATGATGAAAAAAAGTGAGACCTGGAAAAATCCAGTAAAGGAGACTGAAGAGGTGAAATCACTAATTTGTGATTTTCACCAATGGAGTAAAAAGGAGAAAGTGGTGCAGAGGCAAAGAAGGCAGAGTGTCGGGGAGCAGGGGGTGACGGTGTGTCACGTGACGCAGCAGGGCTGGAGGATGGAGCCTGGGAAGGCCCAGCCAGGGTGGCGGGGGAACGGGGAGAGAGGCAGCTGCAAAGTCACGAGGTATAAACAGAAACTGGCCGAGGACAAGGTTAGCAGTAAAAGGAAGGAGAGGATAAAGGGGGAGCGAGAGAACGAGAAGGGGGGTGGATGAAGCAGCCGATGTTAATTTTACTTGATGTCTAAAGTAATCTTTGATGAATTTTCCTCTTCAGCTGTCTTCATTCTGTAAGTAAGGAAAACAAACCCAATGAGAGGCAGATGTGTGTTTAGGGACACACTGTAAAACTGTGGGTGGTGTTTCTATTAAAATGGAGAACTTAAGATTTCTCAGTCCATCCTACCGCTCAGTCTTTAACTGGAAAGAAGTCACAATTTAAGGACATTATTGCTCATTTAATGTCTGCACAGTGCATTCTGTAGGCAAGGAACAGCACAGTGTGCGCTGTGTCTTCCAAAGCTATTGCATTGAAAATATTTTCTGGACTACACCTTTGACTACATTGTGTATACATTGTTCTTTATGGATATCTCAGTTAGCTTTTATTCTGTATTCATAGAAATAGCAGAATGTGGTAGGACTTTGCCTGAGGGTTAAAAAAGAGTTCTTTCTGTTTGGGTTGCAGGAAACTCTCCCAGTGAGAAAGCCGTCAGGGTAAGAGCTGCAAGGTGTCCCTCGGGTCCTGAGCAAAGACGAGGAACCATCTATTCCAGAAATGTAGAGAGATCGTGAATTGACACAGCCAGGATCTGTCCATCGTTCCTCTCCAGCCTACGGAAGATCCCCCTGATGAGCTGGCAATGGGCCTTTCTTTAAGAAAGTCTTCAGGGTACCGTTGGTTCCCTTCCCGGTCCCTGCAGGAAGGGGCTGGTAATTTTCTATTTACTTGAGGACTGGTAATTGATTCATGCCTGAAAAGACCAAACATGAGAAGTGGTAGGTCATTGTGGGATGGTTGAGCAAAAGGGTAGCATCTCGAGCAAGTGACACTCCCGCCTTCTTCAGGGGTTAAATGGACCCCAGGGATAAATCTTGCTCATTTGTGCCACTGGAAAGAAAAAATGGAAGCCTAGGAGAGAGGAGCCCTTCACTGGGAGGAGGCATTGCCCAAGATGCAGACAGTTTGTCTCTGGTGATCATTTCCACAGACAACCTCTGCAAGGTCGTGTCTGCTCAGGGCAGGACTGCATCCGTCCTCCTGTGCTCAGTGGGAGGAGCCCTCACACTGCAGGGACCAGAACCAGCTGTCAAAGTCATTTTTATTCTTTGCCTTTCCAGACCATACCCTTCTCTCTGCTCTTCTCTCCTTTACTCTGGACTTGAAGAGTCCAAGAAAATAACTAGCAAAGGACAGTAGAGGAGGAGGGGCTTGAAAAAGGAAAAGAAGGTGTTGTCTGCAAATGGCTTTTAAGCCCAAAGTTGATATGAGTTGGGGAAAGCAGAGGAACTTAACCATGAAGGGATTTTAGCACAGTGGACTTGCTATAAGAGATTGAACTTGAGAAAATCAGGAGAATCCTGAGAGGCTAAGAGACCTGACTGAGCTTTCTCTCAGCGTTTATTGAGTATGAAGAGCAGAAAATTACATTCATTTCATATCCGTATATTTTAAAGGCAACTTTTATTTATTTTTTTTTTTTTGTAGAGACAGAGTCTCACTTTATGGCCCTCGGTAGAGTGCCGTGGCTTCACACAGCTCACAGCAACCTCCAACTCCTGGGCTTAAGCGATTCTCTTGCCTCAGCCTCCCGAGCAGCTGGGACTACAGGCGCCCGCCACAACGCCCGGCTATTTTTGGTTGCAGTTTGGCCGGGGCTGGGTTTGAACCCGCCACCCTCGGCATATGGGGCCGACGCCCTACTCACTGAGCCACAGGCGCCGCCCCTTTAAAGGCAACTTTTAAAAATGGTTACAATGTGATGGGACTTTCTCACAGCCACAGAGGCAGACCAGGTGTGGTGTCTTTGTGATTTAGAGGTTGTATTATCACCTATCACGTCATGTGTCAGAGGACAGCTGCTCTCTTTAGTCCCTGTAAAGTCAGTGCTACCCGCACCTCTCCCTGTGTGAGTTGCAGCATTCGTTTCTCTTGGCGTCTGTGGTTTAAGAACCTAAGATTAGCAGACTCTAAGATAAGTATATGCTTGTTGGAACTGAGTCTTCTGTTTTTTGTCAATGACAATAGTTAAAATCAGGGCAAAACAGATAAGGAGCAGAGCTTCCACTTAGCATAACTTCAGCACAGCATAAGCGAGGCTTCTACTTAGCATGCAGAAAGCCTCTGGGGAATGCCACTCTCATCCCCACAGCGAGGACATGTCACAAGACCTGCAGGGGACAGCCTTCCCCGAACTTGTCGGAGAGCAACAGGCGTTGTGTAGTGTGAAGTCTGACAAGACTGCCCAAGGAAAGGCTACAAGCTCTATTTTCTCTCGGGCAGGGCTGGGAGAGACGCGTAAGTGGATCAAGAGAAAGCAGCTGCAGTTTTAACCAAGGCTTCAATGCCTGGGGGATGCTTTGCACTAACATGGAGGCCTGGCCAGAAGAGGAGCCCACACTCCTTATCACAGGCTTCCCAGGGGCAGGGGCAGGGCAGGGCAGGAGACAGAGTCCTCTGTAGGTGGCACAGGCAGGCTCAGCTGCTGCCAGGGCAGCTGAGAAGTGTTGTCCACGACCTCAGACCTAAGGTGGGGCGGCAAAGTCCTCAACCTGTAGGGCCCACTCCAAGCCCCCTGCTCCAGAAGAGTTGAAGGGACACACACCTGCAGCTGGTGAGGGAGGGAAAGCCGACTCCCCAGCACCACGCAGAGATTCAATGCTGGGGAGGAGGACAGAGTCCGAAGGCCTGTGTCCTGGAGAGGAGGGAGGAGAATCTCCCAGGCCTGGATCATGCACCAGCCTGGTAGTGTGGGGACAAAGGGAGGAACCCTTACCTTGCCTCCCAAGCACCTAGGGCTTATCTGGGACACAGGGTGCGTCAGAGTGGACTTCTGAGAGCCGACGCTGGGCCAGCAGCACCCCTGTTGCCCAAGGTCCAGTACCAGGCACAGAGTGGCCACTTCCACTCTGGAGAAGACTGTGGGGCTCTGGGGTGATGAAAGCCCAGCAGGACCCAGGACCAGCTCAAACAGCTCAATGGAGCTGAGTTCCCGCTAACACACCAGAGAGGAGATTGGCCTATCTGGGGCTATTAAAAGTATTTATTTCCATGGGCAGCGCCTGTGGCTCAAGGAGTAGGGCACTGGTCCCATATGCCGGAGGTGGTGGGTTCAAACCCAGCCCTGGCCAAAAACCACACACACACAAAAAAAGTATTTATTTCCATCTCCATTTGATTTGGATAATTGCCCCTTTAAACCTGGCCCTGAGATTTGACCTGCAGTATTGGAGGTGGGGCCAGTGGGAGGTGTATGGGTCCTGGGGACAATCCCATCAAGAACAGCTGGTGTCCTCCCTGCTAAAGGAGCCTGGAGCTACCTCCTCCTCAGTTCCTTCTCTCCCTGGGTGACACACCTGTGCCCCCTTCCCCTGCTGTTGACGGAGGCTCCCTGAGGCCCTCCCCAGAACCGGTGTGGCCCCAGGGCAGCCCGCACAACTGTGAGCCAACATACACCCTTTCTTTATGAATACCCAGCATGGGTATTCCTTACAGCAATGCAAAACTGCCCCTGGGGCAGGGAGACTGTCATGCCTGCAAGTTCTCATGCCGTAAGGACTGTCCCCTACCTGTGGGCACTTGCAGGGCTGTCCTCCTCAGAGACTCTGCTTCCATCTCTCCTGGGCAGAGTTCTTTGGGAACTGCCCTCTCGCTGTGGGTAGTGAGTCTCTGCCTGGAGCCTCAGGCAGGAGGAATTTTACTCGTGGAACTGGCTCTGTGAACAAATTTCAATAACCCCTATGTTTTCTTTCTTTTTATAATCCTCTCCCTTAACTAACTCCTTGACCTTTAGAATTGTTTCCCAGAAATTTTCTCCAAGACAGATGAGTTAAAGATTCTGAGGTCCCCTGGGCAGACTTCCGATGCCAAGACTCACCTGCTCCCAAGGCACGTAGCCCCTTGTTAACTGCACCACCGCCTACCCTGAGGCACATGGAGGTTCTTAAAAAGTCAGGATCTTTGACAGATGGTCAGAGAAATGGAAATGGATTTGAGGAAGCTCATTCCATTCTCCCAACAGATGTCTTTTATATTAAAAGTCATTTTTGTCTGGGTGGTGCCTGTGGCTCAGTGAGTAGGGCGCCGGCCCCAGATACCGAGGGTGGCGGGTTCAAACCCTAGCCCCGGTTGAACTGCAACCAAAAAATAGCCGGGCGTTGTGGCAGGCACCTGTAGTCTCAGCTGCTCGGGAGACTGAGGCAGGAGAATCGCTGAAGCCCAAGAGCTAGAGGTTGCTGTGAGTCCTGTGACATCATGGCACTCTACTGAAGGCAGTAAAGTGAGACTCTGTCTCTACAAAAAAAACAAAAAAAAGTTCTTTTTGTCCTTGGCAGTCTTCACCATCTCAATCATTGGATAGAGGTGTGGTGAGCAGCTAGACGGAGGCCTATAACCCTTCTGCTGGTCTCACCACAGAGGCCTCCCACTCCCACCCTCATCCCATCCTCCCCCTCCCCCACTTCCACTCTCACTCTTCGTCCAGAGCCTGGGGCTTGGAACGGGCTCTGGAGGTTGAAGGGTTAGTTATACCCACTCAGGAAAATTGGTACCAGGAGCGGGGCATTGCAATCAAGATACCTGAAAATGCAGAATTGGCTTTGTATTTGGGTAACCAGCAGGTTGGAAGAGTTTGGAATGCGCAGACGACAAGAAGACGGGGTAGGTTGGGAGTCCTTGGAGACCTGCAGAGTGGATGTGACTGAAGTGCTGATGGAAATGTGGACAGCCAAGCCCAGGCTGGCGAGGGCTCAGAGGGACTCAGGGAATCTATTGGGAACTTGAACCAAGGTCACTCTTATTACACCTTAGCAGAGAATTTAGGTACACAATGTTCATGTCCCAAGACTTTGTGGAAGGCTATAAAGAAGAGTGATGACTTAGGGTATCTGGTGGAAGAAATTTCTAAGCAGCAGTGTTCAAGATGTGGTGTGGCTGCTTCTGACAGCCTATGGTCAGATATGGGTGCAAAGGAACAACTTAAAGTTACTTAAAAATAGTAGAGAGAAAAAGTTTGGAAATTTTGTGGACTGTCCATATGTCATAGAAGGAAAAAGCTTCAGAACTGATGTCTGGGGAAATCTGGGAACCAGGCAGATGCTAGTGGCAGGGTGAGCCCGACAGAGAGACCGTGCTGGGCCAGTGATGAGGGCAAATGTGGGGTTGGGGATCCCGTACAGAGTTCTCCCCTGGGCCCTGCCTAGCGGAGCTGTGGGAAGAGGGAGGGACTGCTGCCCTTCAGACCCCAGGAGGGGAGAACCAGCAGCAGCTGTACCCCCAGCCTGGTGGTGGTGCCCAGCAGAGCCCCAGGAGTGGAGCTGCCTGGCACCATTTCTGTGCATGTCCTTCTCCAAACCCGTAATCCCAGGAAAATGATGAGAATAAACATCATACAAATCCCGCTTGAGGGACACTGTACAGTATACATGACCAGTACGCCTTCCTCAAATCTGTCAAGCTCATCAAAAACAAGGGAAGTCGGGCGGCGCCTGTGGCTCAAGGAGTAGGGCGCCGGTCCCATATGCCGAAGGTGGCGGGTTCAAACCTAGCCCTGGCCAAAAGAAAAAAAAAAAAAAAAAAAAAAAAACAAGGGAAGTCTGAGAAACTGTCACAGACAAGGGGAGCCCAGGGAGATTGGATGTTGAATGTGATGCACTGTCCTCAATGAGGTCCTGGAACAGGAAAAGGAAATAGATGAAACTACAAACATCTGAACTAATTTAAACTTTGGTTAATAAAATATTTGTATTTTATGTTGCATTATTGATTATTGTTAATGATACAATTATGAATGATCATCAATTAGCTAACAACAATTGATTCCTTAATTGTGAAAATGTACCATATTAATGCAAGTTGTAAGTACTATGGGAAACTGGATGCAGGGTGTCTGAAGAACTCTCTGTGTATCTTCATGATTTTCTGTGTATCTAACATGGTTGTACATTAAAAATCCAATTTGAAAATCTTAGGGGTACAACTATGACGTTCATCATTCCTTTTATGTCAGATAATGTTGCCTTTCTTGAGCCTTCAATGACATTTATTTTGTTAATTTTATTTTCCAAATTTTAACCTCATTTGACATTTTTCACATTATCTTACATTTTTTAAAAAATGTCAGGTTAATGTGAGGGTACAAACAACCTGGTCACAATATTTGAATTTGTTAGGTGGAGTCTCACTCGTAGTTGTATTCCACACCCAAAAGGTGTGCCATACACCCCTACATTGTGCCCAGTAAGTGGGAGCACCCCAAGGAAGAGCATCATCCTCTCATCCCTCACTCTCCATCCCCCCCAATTTAAATTAAAATGAGTTTTTCTCCTATGGGGGTGTGAATTAGATTGTCTACAGGCTTCATATTAGTATTGAGTACATTGGATATTTGCTTTTTCATACTCGTGATACTTAGAAGAATGTGTTTTAATTCCATCCAGGTTAATACAAATGATGTAAAGTCATTATCTGAATGCCCATCAACCCAGGAATGGATTAAAAAACTGTGGTATATGTATCCCACAGAACACTGTCTTACAGTTAATATTTACTGACCAGTATTCATTGTGTCCCATTAGCTATTGGCAGAAACTATGCTCTTAGTCTAAATTTTTCCTGTATTTTCAAGACAATATTTAGCATGGAGTGTGAGGACCACAAATGTGCCATTAGTTTGCTTATTTTGAGTCATGTCTAGAGTCTAAATGAGTTTTAAAGAAGATTGAGTACAACACCTTGTCTCAGAATTCAGTGACGGACGCATGATTAGAAGTCCTATTTGCAGAAATTCCAATTGATTGAACATTTTACGACGACTTAACTAAAAAATAATAACCCTGATGGATAACATACAGTAGTACATAGTTTACTATTAATTCAACTATTGAGAGAACATCAATAGGAAATATTTATTTTCCTGGTGACATTAACTGCATCTGCTAGTTTTTCAAATGGGGTTTCATCTTCTTCAAAAGGAATAGGTGGTCACCAAAGAAGTATTGCTGTTGATGAACTGAACACCATTTTTTTTATAAGCAAATATTTTCATTTAAAGAATTTTTTAAATTGAGAAATTGTGTCATTGTCTGTAATAGCTTTTGATTATTCTTTGATTTTTTTTTTTTCTTTAGTATGGAACACCTCTTACTGAGCTTAAAAATTTTAGTGGTTCAGTGTAAGTTTGACCATTTGTTGGTGATAATGGACATACCGAGATTATTTTGAGGAGAAAAGTATCAGCAGTTTCTTCCCAAGTGCCAAGAATCTCCTTCTCCCTCTTTGGAGGTAAACGCCTTTGTCTTGGCCTGCTGGGCACAGTTTGGTGCCCTGCATTATTCTCAAATATGGTGCCCAAATTTCTTGAAGAAATAAACTCAATATAAAGAAGAAATAATTTCCTTTTTTACACAATGGTCAGGAAATAAGGCCAGTGATTTTACACCGTTACTATATATTAACAGTTATAATAACACTCACTATCAAATGACCAGTTGCTCAACAGTGTAGTTCCAAACATCATAAAACAGAATTTTGCTTTTGTTAATCTGTAGGGTGGCTTTAATTTGATAGGCAAAATAATTATTTTTGAAAAATAAGATGACCCTTTGCTTTACCCAGACAATTATAACAAAAACATTGTGGTAGCATATTTGTGCTCTTATATTTGATGTTGGCAAGCCAACACACCAGCAAGTAGACATTTCTGAGTAGGAAGGGGGCTGATGGAGTTTGCTAGTGGGAGAATCCTTATCTATTGAGTGCTGTTAACAAGGGAATTGTTTTTGCCCTACAATAATAAAAAACATAGGGAAAATAATTAACTTGAAACTTGGAGAGAGACAGAGGTGCCTGCAGGGAGAAATAGAACCCAAGTATTTGCTTGCTTGAGACAGATGTCATTGAAGTAAGTTGGTCAGAAGATGCAGATAGGAATTCTTAATGAGTTGTCAAAGCTGAGTATGGGCCAGCCCGAGAGTGTGAAGACCCTGCAGGAGTGTGGGCTGGCCTGAGAGTGTGAAGACCCTGCAGGTGTGTGGGGCAGCCTGAGAATGTGAAGACCCTGCAGGTATGTGGGATGGCCTGAGAGTGTGAAGTCCCTGCAATTGTGAGGGCTGGCCTGAGAGTGCAAAGACCCTACAGGTGTGAGGCTGGCCTGAGAGTGTAAAGATCCTGCAGGTGTGTGGGCTGGCCTGAGAGTGTGAAGACCCTGCAGGTGTGTGGGCTGGCCTGAGAGTGTGAAGGCCCTACAGGTGTGTGGGCCGGCCTGAGAGTGTGAAGGTCCTGCCAGTCACAAATGTGGGTGAGGGGGTTTGGACACTTTTGCAGGCTTTTCCTCAGAAACCTCACCAAACACTCACAGGAAAAACAGAAGAGAAGCCTGAGACAGCAGTCCCCAGGTGCTGTCTGGGGAGGAGAATGGCAGCCATCATAGAAATCTGGCCCAGAGCCATCTCCCTCTTTTCCATAAGGAACAAAAACTCTGTTGTAGGAAAGACAATGAAACTGTGGACTGAGGCTCTGGTGGAAACTGCACTGAAGATAGGGAAGAGAGAAATGCTTGGCAGCCCCACCACTAAACCTGGGGGTAGCAATGCTGTGAGGATGTACTCTCAGCCCCAGGCTCAGAGTGGCTGCCTAAAAGTAAGATGTCTCGGGAACATCAGAAAAATGCCCTCTTCTGCACACCCTAGTCCCGAGTTAACAAGTGCAGAGAATAAATTGCTTGTGAGCATGGCTGGGAGAGGTGCAGAGACAAGGTTGCTCCAGGGACCAGGCCAGATGAAAGGCCCAACTTTTGACTATATTTACACAACCTCCCACCCTAAAAGCCTAGTATAAGAAAAGGTGAGGTCATGTCTAAGCATTAAAAGGACAAGATTTCTGACACAACATATTCAGCTTGCAAAAAAGACATATAAAAAGAGGCAAGAAAAAATATAATTTGAAGAGACAAAGCAATCGTCAGAACCCATCTCAGACATAACATAAATACTGGAAATATCAGATGTATTAATGGAATTAACAAGAAAGTGTTACTAGTATGTTTCATATATTGAATGTTTGTGCGCCCTCCAAACTCATATGATGAAGCCCTAAGCCCCAGTGCGATCTTATGTAGAGCTGGGGCCTTTGGAAGATGATTAGGTTTAGATAAGGTCAGGAGGGTGGGGCCCCCCAAATGGGATAAATGTCCTAACAAAAAGAAGAAGAGACTTGAGTCCTTTCTCTCTCTCTCTTATAAGAACACAGCAAGAAGGCAGAGGTTTACAAACAGGAAGACAGTTCTCTCAGGATCAAATCAGCTAGCAGCTTGATTTTGGGCTTCCCAGTTTCCAGAACTGTGAGAAGTAAATTCTCCTCATGTTTAAGCCTCCCCTATGATATCTTATTACATCAGCTCTGGCTAAATAATACACTACATTAAAAGCTCTAATGAAAAGGTAGGCAATATGCAAGATCAGATAGGGAATTTCGGTAGAAATTCTAGCAGAAAATTATAAGAAATAGTACTAGGAGAGTGCTAGAAACAAAAACACAGTACCAGTAAAAAAAAAAAAAAAAGAAAAAATTCTTTTGTGAGGCTCAAAGTAGAATCAAGAATTCTGAGTTAAAAATAATTTTAAAGACATGTCAATAGAAGCTGTTCAAATTAAAGAATACATAGAAAAAAAGTGAAACAGAGCAGAGAATCCTAAAGTTTTAGAGACTTTTAAGAGGTCTAATTTATGATTGGAATCACAGAAGTGGGAACAAGGCTAAATAAATATTTGTAGAAATAATAGACAAGAATTCCTAAAATTATTTATGGCCACCACTCTACATAACCAATAGCACTCAGCAGGAAAAACACCCTAGCAAATAAACAAAGATACAACCCACACACACACACACAAATAAAAACAGAAGAAAACACTAAAAAAAGCTATTTATTTCATTCAATAGTCTTCAGAATGAGGAATATTTCAGGGACAGAGGTAGTCATTACATAATGATAGAACGTCAACTCTACAAGAAAACAAAAATTCTAAAATCCTTATACAAGCAACATTGGCAAAGATATTTATGTATTGCTGTAAAGAACAAGTATGTAGGAGAATGAATTTAGATACTTTAAAACTCACTCAGCTTTGTCTATTGCCTGATGTCTCTATCACCAGCACTGCTATATTTCTGATACCTACATCAGATAGTAAGCTGCTGTGATTATTAGTAACTTATTCACGCTCAATTCCATATCCCATAATGCTGTTTTTCCTGGGAATTTTCTATATAAACGATTTTAGAAAGGGAATTTGCTAAATATTTAACTGGATATAAAATTCTATTTTCCTTCACAAATATGTTTCTTTAACTGTTTTGAAAGTATCAACTGGCTGTCTTCCTTCAACTATTGTTTACTTCCATGGTAGAGGGGGAAGGGGAAAGCCTACTTTCTCTCCCTTTTTAGGTGATCAATTTTCTGTCGAGGGCCTTAAAACCATCCCTTTTTGTTGGGTTGTTTGTTTTCAATGTTCTTAAATTTTATTCTGACATGTCCAGTGTGGATTTTTTAAGTCTACCGTGTCTTACATTGCTTTCAGTGCTGTCCTGTAATGCGTGACCTTTTCGTCCTTCTACAACTAGAATTTGGGAAACTTTCACATTTTCTCCCATTGCTGTAACAATTAACACAACTTAGTGGTGGGCTAGAGGTCAGAGTATGTACTCAAGTGTTGGTGAGGCTGTCAAAGCCTAGGTCTTTTCCCACTTTCAGGGAGGCTGCAGTCCCTGGCTGTGGACCCTTCCTGGACTGACTCCTCCCTCAGGTTTTACTCCTGACCACCCTCTTTCTGTACTCAAATCCCCTTTTATAGGGACGCACATGACTACATGTAGGGCCCACTCAGATAATTTTCCACCTAAAGATACTTAGTTTAATCAGATATGTACATCCCTTTGGCCAAGAGAGGTCATATTCCCAGGTTCTGGGGACTAGGACCTGGCTTTGGGGAACCATCCCTCAGCCCACCACATCATTGCTCCTCACAGGTGATCTGCTCCATTTACTTGTTTGCTTATTTTTCCCTCAACCTGTGTGACACCTTTTGCTAACACTTCTATTTTTATCTTTATCTTTTACCCCAAATCACTGTCATCCATGAACTGCTGGAGTTCTCTGAACCAGTGCATTTTCTCACTTTCTCCTCTTTCTGTTTTGAGACGTGTTCCTGAATGCTTGTTCTCTCTGTGACACATAGAGTCATCTCCTTAAAGGATCTGGGCTTTAACAAAAGAGAGAGAAAGGCTTTGATTCCAAGTACTCCATCTTTCCTTCCTGCCATAAACATTCCAGGAAACAAAGGGGCATCTTGCCTGACCATCTGCTTGAAATGAGAGGAAGGAAAGATGGGAAGAAAAGATATAAACTGCTTACTGTTGTGGAAGTTAACAAATCTGAATTTCAATCTTGGGTCTCCCCTGGCTGACTGGTTTGGGGCTAATTCACGAGACTGTTAGCAAATGCTCAGAGAACTTGACAACATCCTGCAGATATAAATTATTACTTTTTTGCACAAGTGGGGGCAAAACAGTCATTGAGTTTCTTATTTATTTCTGTTCTTTTTTTAACCATTTTTTTTTTAGAGCCAGTCAAGTTTAGCAGTGGGAGGCTGAATACCAATTTTAGTGACACTAATGTTGATAAGCTCTGATAATCCACTACCATTGGGCCAGCCTTTGTTCTTTCTTTAAATGGTTGTTTTTAACTTGTGATAGATACAACCATGACTAAGTGGGAGACATTTTTTTATATATTTTTTTCCCTTTAAAAATGAAGGGACATACACAGTTCCGAAGCTATTTTTTAATTTTCATGGAATCGCAGTGGATTGACCTCTACATAGATTATAATGCTACAGAGCTATGTGAGATTGACCTCAGTGAGGCAATTGATTTTTTCTTAGTTCCTCATGAAGCCTGTTAGGCAGGTTTCTCTGTAGAGTCCATTACTGCACAGAGAGCCATTGGCCCTTTTTATGACTTGCAATATAAAAAGGTTCATTAGCTCCCAGCACCTACACAATGCTGAGATCCCGGGCTGAGGGGCCAGGGCAGGCTCTGGGCTGCAGCCTTTTTCTTTCTGCTTATTAGCACCTTTTAATGGACAGTAAATCACCACTTTCACTTGTCTGCTTGGAATCCATTCCTAAGGAACAAACACACATGGGACATTAGTGACCTGCTCTTCCCCTCCTCAGTGTGGTTATTAAAAGCCCAGAGTGTTGCAGACAAAAAACGTTTAGAGAGATGCGCAGTAGGTCAGCTATCGTCTGCCCTCCTCTGTGACATTGAGAAACCCCATATACTGGTCAATGAATTGTTGCTCAATGATTTAGTGCAAATGTTTTCCAATGTAGGTGAAAATATTTTTCCTGTTTTTTAAGCTAGATTTTGCTAAATAAAAGATTAACTGTGAAGATATTTAAATGTAGAGCAATCACTAGGAATGGCGAGCTGAGATACCATTTTGATCGTTAACTTGCTTCCCAAATTTGAGGGGAAGTACAGTTAAAATCCACTGGTGACAGAGGAGGTCTGTAAATTCCAGCTCACAAAATGCTGGAATTTGACCTAATGACCTAAAACTCCCAGGCACTCTGAACCTTTAACTTTTATTCTTCCAGGAAACATCTTATTTGCTTTTAAACTTTAATTATCTTTATTATATAAGTAGTATATTTTAGTTATATTTTTATATAAGATAGTAAAAACTACATCACGGTATACACTGTATCAAATTTTAAATGTATTTGTATTCATATATTTATCCATATAGAAAATTCTTGTCTATTGTCCCACATACATTGGGAATATCCTTTCTGATTAATGAATATAAGCCTGTACTATCATTGTCACTGAGGTGTCTGGATTTGTATGGATTTACCCTAAAATCCTTAGTAGCTGTCCTGTGGCCTCAGCTTTGTTTTCTCCTTTTTCTTCTCCCCTTCCCCTCCTCTTCCTTACACCTTTGCTATTTAACACCAGCAGTGACCATCCATGAAGCAAGGCGTGACAGCACCGTGTTTAGTCCCAGGGTTTGTGTAGACCCTGGATTTAAATCCCGGTGTTACTCTGTCGACGGTCGTGAGAGCCTGAACATGTTTCATAATTGGTTGAAGCCTTTAGCTCCTTCATGGGCCAATGCAGGTAATACTCCCAGGGTGCGTGAGGATGAACTTGAATACTCTTCAGGAAGTACTTAGCACTGCTCTTGGAATGTGGTAAATAATTAGTAAAAGGTAACTATTGTGCTTCAATTCCAGGTGCAATTATGCACGTGTGTGTCTACTTCTTTGGGATAAATGCCTAAAAGTAGACTTGCCCTTTCCAAGGATTTCGAGTTTTGAAAAATCTTTCCATGTGCACTGCTAAGTTATTCTACAGAAAGTCTCTGCCTATTTGCCTCAGAAACAGTGCATTCAGGCACTTTCTCTTATTATTACAAATGTTAGGTGTTTTTGTTGAAAATAGGTCAAAAATTATCTTGTTGCTCATTTTCAGTGTTTGGCTCCTCGTACGATTGTAAATCTCTAGAATCCTCGCGTTCACTCGGCATCTCTATTTTATGTAACGTCTCACTTGTGCACAGGCCCGTTTTCCTGTGTATGACACCTTCTATAAGTAGGAAGAATTACAACCAATTTTGTGATATAAGTTGCAAATTTTTCAGAGTCTCATTTACTTTTTATTCTTATCATTTCTTATTTTTACAGGTTTTAAAATTATTTATGTTATCAAATTTCTTGTTGTTTTTCTCTAAGACACCTGCTGACAGGAGTCACTGACTGATGGGAAGTGTTCCTTCTCTCCAGAGGAATCAGGATGCTCAGTTTAGCTGATTTGATGTTTTCTATTTGTTTGGAATTTCCAGGGAAGCACTTCCTTTTGTAAGAAGACTCTAAAAATGTCACACACTTAAACCAACTAAATATAGATTTTAACAACCAAAGATAAGTATCATTTTAGGTGTCAAGAATTAATAACATTTCCAAGTATCAGTGTAAAGTACTACGGTTTGGGATTTTACACCAGGCTGCCTCTGTCATGAATTGGGCCAACTCAAGGATTTCCTAGCCATATACATTTCTCATTAGATTTTAGGTGATGGTAATAGAATAAAAAGCAGAAAGAATATTTCTATTACTCCAAGTTTATAAAAAGATTAACCTACATTTTCTTCCAAAACATTGTTTTTAGTATACAATTAAATCTTTAATTATATATATATATTTACAGAAACTATTACATGTTTTTAGTTGACTAATCATCTCAAACAGCATTTTGAAAACACAATCCATGTATTATTGATCTGAGATTTCCTATCCTCTCCTTTGTTCAATATTCAGTTGTGTTTTGGGGCTTAGGTGGGGTATATTCTGTTCCAAGTTTCTGGCCATATTTGCTGCTATTGTTAATTTGCTAATGGTGTTACTCCCTGGTTCCTTTAAAAAATGACATTTTATTGGGTGGTGCCTATGGCTCAGTGGGTAGAGCACTGGCCCCATGTACCCAGGGTGGTGGGTTCAAACCTGGTACTGGACAAACAAAGAATAGCCTGGTGTTGTGGTGGGTGCCTATAGTCCCAGCTACTTGGGAGGCTGAGGCAAGACAATCCCCTAGGCCCAGGAGTTGGAAGTTGCTGTGAGCTGTGACACCACAGCACTCTACTGGGGGCGATAAAGTGAGACTCTGTCTCAAAAAAAAAAATGACATTTTATTAAAACCAATACAATACTTTATATTCAAGCAGCTGGATTCAAATTTATACACCTGCTTCACCTCACTTTCTGTGAAAAACTGGGGACAAATTATCTAATCAAAATCAGATTTATTTCTTTGTCTTTGAGATAAGAATAAGTATTTCAGGTTTTGGGGGGAGGATTATCTGAAGTAAAATATATGAAAGTGTCTGGCAGTGCATACAACCCGACTCAGTAAAGGCTTAAATAATGTTTTCTCTTAACTCTGAAAAAGTAAAATAAGTTCTGTCATTGAGAAGATCATATTATTTGCTTTATTTTAATCAGTAAATTGGTTTAAATATGATGATGCTATAAAGGTTGAAGTTTTATTTTTACTTAAAAATTAGTGGAAGGCCAGAGAATATGCCTTGGATGCTATCCCTAAGTCTTTTTTAATCTGAGTTCAACAATAGGCAAAATCACTCCCACTGGTATTTTTTGTAATTAGTATTAATAATTAGGTATTATTTTTAATTGGGTGACTGTAAATGAGAGAAAATAAATTCTTTCTCTTAAATCAATGTTTTCTAACTTAAAATCTTTAGCCTATTTCAATATTTTGCTTTCTCCCACTAAAATACGGATCAAAAAACAAATTGTAAAATGTTTCACCTTGTTAAATTTTAAGCTTTACAAGAGTTAGTGTACATAACACTGCAAGTTTCCTAGAAGACAAGCTATTTGTTACATAAAGTTATGGATTTATGAGCCTCTGACTTTGGGGAAAAAATAACTGTCTACTAAAGGATCTTGCTGAATAATATGGAGACATAGTACAAATAGTCAAAGGACCCATTAACGAGGGAATTATGTCAGGAAAAGTGCATCTTTCTCTCTCGCCCCCTCGGCTTCTCTCTCCCTGTAGAACTTAGACAGTGGCAGGCACGTCACGCATATCCATTCTCACTGCCAGGGACTATTTCTCAGCTCCAAAGTCTTACTGTTTTCATGCCTTGGGGCCCTGTGATCTGTATTCATGAGATGAGTCTCACCCCATCTCCAGGACTAATTTCAACCAGATGTGGAAGACATTTGTTACGTGTAGCCCAACAGCAATGCATTTGATTTAAGTGGAGCTGAGCCTATTTATCCCGTTCTGGCTTCTGCCTTACTGTCTCTAAGAGATTTTTCTGGTTTCCAAGCTCTTGTATGACTTGGATCTACCTCCATCTAAACAAATGCCTCCCCTGTTGACACCAGGCTTTTCCCAGCCCGGGTGGCTGGACTCCCCTAATGCTGCTGGTGAGACGGCCCGCTGCCCGGGTCACGTGGCTCGCAAGGTGGAAGAGCCCCCTGGACCCCCAACCCTGACCGCCCTGGACCCCGCGCTGACCGTCAGCTGCTCCTCCTGCAGACTCCTCGGTGCCCAGTGGGTCCCCAGATGGGACTGAGCCGGTTTCTCCCCAGCCTCCGTGAACACCGGAAGGTATTTCTGGTCCTTGTGTTGTTGCTCCCAGGCTTTCCCGTGCTGTGTAGTTCATATTGGTCTTCCTGATCCTACAGTATAAGCCCATTTTAAACACTGTATCTTTAAATATAGTTTTCAGTTTTGTAGATAATTATTATTCCCAAAAGACACATTGATGGACTAAAGGTAAAATCACATTCCTACTGCCAAAAGAAAGGTGAAGTCTTTTTGGCACTATGGGACAGTGAGGCCATGTGACATTATGGGATATTTTCCTTCTCATAGCATTCCTAGCAAATTTTGAATGGTCTACCGTGCATGGTAAAGGTGGGGATAATTTTTGGATAAAACATGGGAATATCTGGAACTTCCAGTTTCAGCTCTGAAATGTAGAGAAAATAGAAGTTCTCACTCCTATCCTTAGAATAAGGAAAAGTAGACAAACTGAGTATCATGAACTTAATTATTGAGTTTCTCAAAGCAGTGAGGTCCCAGGAATAATTGCCTTCCAAAGTCTGCAGACAAGGGAATCCAGACTGGTGGCCCAGATGTAGTGATCTCGAGCAGAAATTCTGGACACACACACTGAGAGAAACACTTCAATCTGGATGAGACCTTGCGACAGAAAAAAACCGTATAAAAAACAGAAAATCTGAATAAAGTATGAACTTCAGTTGATAAAATACAATGACATTTGTTCATTAATTATACAAATGTACCATATTATTAGATGTTAATAGTAGGGGAAACTTGATATAGGTTTTATGACAACTGTACATGGTTCTCACTGTAAATTAAAAAATGTTTTAATTTAAAATGCTCAGTTTGAAAATAAAAAGTGTGCCTATCCTTCAAGTATTTGAGCAGTGAAGTATTAAGTGTCTCACAATTACCTGTGGACGAGATGCTTCTCTGATTAACTCTGTTCTTTTCTTGCTTGTCTTCCTCAGATTGCCCAATAAATCAAATCCTATAACATTTTTGTATTGAAACACTGCTGTCCTCGTGCAGGATTAAAGAGACAAATTTGTTACAATCATATACTCAAAGCCAGTATTCTCTCTGAATACTTCAATAGACCACTCACTTTGGTCCTTCTGTACATATTTTTTGCCCCTCTAGAATCCATCTGTCTTAGTCAGTCAGGGCTGCTATTACCAAATGCCTTTGACATGTCGCTTATATTTTTCATGGTTCTAGAGGCTGGAAGTGCAAGATTGAGGTGCTGGCAGATTCCGTGTCTGGTCAGAGCCTATTTCCTGGTTGCAGACAGCACCTTCTTTCTGTGTCCTCTGCAACCCCTTAGTGGAAGGGCTCAGCCTGCTCTCTTCTAGAAAGGTATTTATCCAAATCAAGAAGGCTGAGTTCTCATAATTTAATCACCTCCCAAAGGTCCAAAGATAACTGAAGACACAGCATTCAGATCATTGCACAACTGTTCTACAGCAGCCAAAGTGAACTTTTAAAATCATTAATCTTATTAGACTACTGTTGCTCAGCACCTTGCACTTAAAATCAACCTTTTCAAATTGTCTGCAGGTACCTGCAGAGTGAGGCTGTTGCTCATCCTCCCCAAAACAAGCATGACGCTTTTGCATCTTCCAGCTCCCCCTGGCTCTTGAAGATTGCGATGTTCCTACCACACTGCTTTGATTTCCCTTCCACCCAGTGAGCTCCGTCCTGCATTAGGAGTTTGTAGATAATTAGGGAACCTCGCTGCTCAAATATTGTTCTCTTTGCTGGACACATAATGGTGCCTTTCTCATCTCTCTGGGCTCTATTTAAATACCTCTTTTTAGAGTGATTTTTCCTGAATAACTCCATCCCCATCATTTTCTATCTCAGAAATTCATTTCTTTTAGCAAATTATTTTTAATAATATTGTATTATTTTTATCTCATCATTTAATATCTGACTTCATCTCTGGAACATAAAAATTTCTCGAGGATTTGGCTCATCCTCTTGCTGGTACTTGTACAGTCGTTAGGAGGGTGTTACTCAGAGGAGGTTCTCAGTATATAGTCATAGACGATTAAAGAACATCTTCGCGCCTGTTATTGCTTACCATTCCTATAGTTTCAAATAAAATAATAGAATTCTTAATCATACCTAGAAATATAGAGTTTGCGACCTATAATTTTAATTTATTACAATATGCCATTGCCTCTTCAATATCAAAATTTCTAAAAGAATTCATAATATCTATTCTGACTTTAGCTTCAATCACTTTCCTGGGTATTCTACTTCAATTATTGTTAGTGTCACTATTTTTTCAGGCACAGAAATATGAACCCTGTAGTAGATTTCTTCCTTGCTCACAATTCACTTGCCGTTATTCACAAAGTCATTTCTCAATTTTCAATTTAATTCTTCCCTCTTTGCCTTTCAGCTACTCCAGAGTTGTCAAATTTCCTATCAAGTGCTGTCATTCACATATCCTATTCTCCTGATAAAATAAATATCAAGATACATGTTTTTTAAGGAATAGAAATTTAAAAAAATGCTTTGGTCTTTCCCCGTTTGAAGAAGGATATTTGATAACAGTAGTTAATATTTTGGCACATTAAATGGTGAGTATTATCATCTGGTCAATCTAAATGAATGAAAGTAATTCTCCTCCATAATGTCTTGGAGTAGAGCATCTGTGTCTTTAGGACCATCCTCTTCTCCTTCAGGAATTCCTATAAGTCAGATGTTTGATCTTTTGGAGTGATCCCACAACTCTCTCAGGGAACGTTCTGTTCTTGTTTTCCATTTTTCTGCCTCTTTGAATGCTCAGGATAGTTCAAAAGCCTTGTCTTCAATCTTTGAGATCCTTCCTTCTGCCTACTTAGCTCCCTTACTGAGGGATCTTGCTGTAGGTTGAAGTTCTTCAGTTCACTGTGCTGCCCTCGCCCAGGGCCACAGAAAGTGACTGCAAGGACTGGGTGCGGCGTGTCTGTTTTTATTTCAGTGCTGTAAAACAACTGCCAGCATTAGTAAACATAAAATAAACAAAGAGCAGAAAAAATTAATAAATAAATGAAAGTAAATATATTGAAATTTCTCAAAAAGTTTCCAATCTGAAAAATAGCTAGAAATGTGGAAATCTACATAACTATTTTAGCAATTCAAATAAAATAACTAACATATAACAATTATTTTTAAGTCTGTTAAAAGTTCCAGAATTTCAAGAGTGTAGATAAAACATAAAGTCAGAGAAATGTGTGTTACCCTCGGAGAACTGAAACCAAATATCAATCTTAATCACTTGGGATGTGTCCTTACTGCTGTTTTGTGACAGAAGTCTGAGCAACATGCCCATGTGAGCAGGAGATTCAAAGAATGATGGGGTAAAGCTAAAATGGAGGGGAAAAACTGATAAAGAAAACACACAAGGTAAATTGGTAAAAGTAAATCATATATATTAGCAATAATAATAATGGTAAATGAGCTAAATTCTTTAAAGAAACTATCTTATTGGGCAGCGCCTGTGGCTCAAAGGAGTAGGGCACTGGCCCCACATACCAGAGGTGGTGGGTTCAAACCCAGCCCTGCTCAAAAACAAACAAAACAAAACAACCCCCCCGCCCTAAACTATCTTATTGTGGGATTAAGAAAAACCATGAAATTAGCACCAGTCCTAAAACTATTTTAAGAAATTGAAGAGGAGGGAAAACTTTCATATCATGTTACGAGGTCAGAATTACTCTGATGCTGAAGTCAAAATATAATAAAAGAAAATTATAAACCAATATCCCTGATGAATATTGATGCAAAATTCATAATATTAGAAAACCAAGTTCAATAGCACATGAAATTTTACAACATGACCAACTTAGACTTTATTCTTAGATGCAAGGATGATGCTTTAGTCCATCTTATGAAGAGGCCTTATAACCTAATTGCCTCTTAATGGTCTCACCTCTTAATACAGTGACAATGGCAACTAAATTTCAACATGAATTTGAGAAGAGACAAATATTCACCTATAGTATATGATTCAGCATGTAAAGATCAATGAAATAAACTATATTAAGAGAAAAGAGAGCCTGGAAATAAATCCTCGTATATTAGGTCAAATGATTCCAGGGTGCTAGAAATACACAGTGGGGTAAAGGATGGTCTCCTCAACAAATGGTGTTGGCAAACCTGAATATCCACAGGCAAAAACAAGCAAATAACAAAATATGCTTGCAACCTTACCTTATATCATATTGAAAATACAACTCAAAATGGAGTACAGGCCTAAAGGTAGTACCTGAGACTATACAATTCCTAGAAGAAAAGAGAGGAGAACATTTCATAACATCTGATTTAGCAATGATTTTGAAGTGGTGCCAACAGGACAGGCTACAGAAGCAAAACGAGGTAAATGGGATGACATCAGAGTTAAAAACTCCAAAACAAAGAGAACAATAAACTGTATAAAAAGAAAATACCTGAATTAGAGAAAATATTTGTAAACCATTTTATGGCAAGCGGTTAACATCCAGAGTGTCCACATGTAAGAACTCCCACAACTGAACAAGTAAACCAATAATCTAATTCAAAAATGGGCGAAGGACTTAAGTAGACATTACTCCAGTGAAAATATACAAATGGCCCAAGCAATCCTAAGCAAAAGAACAAATCTGGAGGCATCATATGACCAGACTTCAAACTACACCACAAGGATATAGTAACTAAAATGACATGGATTGGCACAAAAATAGAGACATAGACCGATGGAACAGCATATAAAACCATCCACATACAGCCAACTTACTTTGACAAAGCAGTCAACATTATAAACTGGGCAAAAAGCTCCATTCAGTAAATGGTGCTGGGAAAATTGCATAGCCTCGTGCAGAAGGATGAAACAGGCTCCACATCTCTCACCACTCACAAAAATTAATTCAAAATGGAATTAAATAGAATACTTAAACATGAAACCACAAGAATTCTAGAAGTAAATGTTGGGAAAACTTTTCTAGACATCCGCCAAGGGAAAGAATTTATAACTAAGGCCACAATGGCAATTAAACAACAACAGATATAGATAAACGGAACTTGGTTATATGAAAATTTCTCCACAGCTATAAAAATAATCAACAGAACAAATAGACAACCTATCAAGGGAAGAAAATATTCACAAACTATGCTTCAGATAAAGGGTTAATAACCAGATTGTACAAAGAACTCAAATACATCAACTCAAATAATCAAAAAGAAAAAAAAAAAAACCCCATTAAAAAGTGGGAAAAAGACATGAATAGAAGCTTTTCAAAACAAGATAGAGAAATGGCCACTATACATTTGAAAAAAAATGCTCAATGTCACTCATCATTAGAGAAATGCAAATGAAAACCACAGTGAGATATTACCTTACTCCTAATAAAATGGCTTTCATTGAAAAGGCCCCAAATAATAGATGCTGGTTTTGATGCCAAGAGAAAGGAATGCTCACATACTGTTGGTGGGTTACAATTTAGTACATCTTCTGTGGAGACCAGCATGGAGATTCCTCAGAGAACTAAGGAGACCTACCATTTGATCCAGCAATCTCACTTACTGGGTATATACCCAAAGGAAAAGAAGTTATTTTATCAAAAAGATACCTGCATTCGAATATTCATTGCATGCAGAACAATTCACAGTGGCAAAGATGTAGAATCAGCACAAGTGCCCACCAGTCAGAAGGGGATTAACAAAATGTGGCGTATGCATATAGAGGGCAGTACTCAGTCATAAAAAGGAACAAAGGAACGCCGTTGGCAATAATTTGGCTGGAACTGGAGACCATTATCCTAACTGAAGTACTTCAGGAACGGAAAAGCAAACACTGCATGTCCTCATCATTAAATTAAGGATAACCCAGGAGGGCATCTGTGCAGGGTGGGAAGTAAAACTGAGTAGAAATCAACCAGCAGGGAGGGATAAGGTGAAGAGCGTCAAAAACTTACCTAATGGATACAAAGGACACTATTTGAGTGGTGGGCACACTTCTAGCTGTGACTCAACTATTGCAAAAACAATCCGTACAACCAAAAACATTTGTACTCACTTAAAAGTTTGAATTTAGCAAAATAAAAGTTAAAAGTTTTTTAAAAGTTGAAAATTAAAAGATGAATACTATATAACAAGAAAATTGTAAAAGAAATTACTATGACAATATTACTATTATAAACATCTTGTTTAGGGCAAAGCACACTAAATAGGGATAAAGAGACATTTCAGATCGAGAGAAAGAAAATATTGACTAAAAACTAGTATCATCATGAAAGCATATGTAGTGATCACCAGAGTTTACATACATAAAACAATTACTTTTAGAATTACTTAAAAATTACAAATCCAGAATAGCTTATGTATTGTTTATTAATCTTTCTTAAAAATTTATGTTTTTTGTTTTTTTTTAAAGACATCTGTATAGCAATAGTGAGTTTCTTACAGGTGCATATCCCATGGCAAGGCTAGTCCAGGGAGTGAAGGATGTGGCAATTTTCTCACTAAGGATGCAGTGGCACCTTGGTGGCTCCAGGTTTATGACTGAACCCTGCCTGTTAATTTTGGAAGGCACCTGATGGTTTTCAATAGACTCTTTTATTGCCTAAAACAAACAAATAATAGCAATGTATACATAGATAAGTGAGTGTACATAAAATAGAACAAAATAACCAATGATAAGGAATATTTAAATAGATGAATTAAACTTTATCATGTATCTATATATTTATAAATTTGATTTGTATGAAAAAATATAGTGTATATACACATACAATTTTTAAAAGGAAAGGAATATCTAACCACAATAAATGAGAAAAGGCAGAAAATATCAATATAAGAAATGCATAGGGGATACAATTATAGATCCTATAAATTAAAAAGACCTTTTATATGCAATTATCTCAATACATTTGAAAGCTTTAAAGTAATGGACAAATCAGTAAATCTGGATGGCTTTACTGGTAAATTCTATCCTCACAAATTCAATGATAACTGGTTTAATACATGAATGCTAGTTGCATTAAAATCATCTCTGCAGTAGCTTCAGTATTTTTTCTCAGTGTTGTGAATTATTACTAGCTCCTTGAATTTTACTTCATTTGTGGAATTTTTTCTAACTTAAAGATGAGAGAGAGCCTACGGTAAAAACAAAACGTCTACAACTATCACGTAAGTTAATGATATTCTTATTAATTCATTTTATTTGTTGATTGTTTCCATACCCAACCCCCAGATTATGTCTTTTTTACAAAAATGTAAATGGAATGAAAAATTACATGTTGCAAAGTGCAATGAAAAAATGAGCCAATTCTAAACTTTGCTGCCCTTCCTTAACTTCCAAATTCCTTCTATTTTTTGTTTGTGTATTTTTAACAGAAAAATAAACATACAAATTAGTAACTTCTATGATCACTTTTAGCTTTAATGTTTTATGATTTTGATAAAAATGTTTGAGTCTGTTAATAATTTAAGTATGGAGATATTTTTCATTATTCGGATCTCATTTATAAGCTGTAGAAGTACATTCCCATTTTATATGCAATCAGTGTGAGCAGAAAGGGATACATTACACATGTTAGTGAAAAAGCAAATGAACCACTCATGTATTTCTCTCTGGTCCAATCTTCTTTCCAGAGCCACTGTCTCCAAGAGGAATTGGAAGATCATATTTGCTTATTCACTTTCTCTGGGGGAAGACGGCTTAACCAGTGACATGTAGTAACCTGGAAACTGAAAAAACAAGGAGTCTTTGAATTTTATATTGGACCGAGACTCACAGTTTTACAAGGAGCATAGTTTTCTTATCTTGTAGTAATTAATATTTAGTAAATGTGGAGTGTTTAATTATTGTTATAATTATAATGTTCTAAATTATAAGGATATGGGTATTTTCATTATTAATTTAAACATCTTGTTTAAATATACATTTTTTAATTTCTAAAAATACTGTAGAGGGAATGTTGTGAAAGTACCTTAAAATACAAATATTCTCAAGTAGACTTTTACTATATCTGTATAAATACTACTGATTTAAAAGTAGGCATTGAGAATGTCATGAGATTGATTGATTTCATCTGAGGTAAGTTTGTTACTGAAGTCTCGCGTGTGTTCAATGCATTTACTGCTATGAACCATTCTGTCACATTGAGAACTGAGTTCCTTCCTGGGACTGCTGTAGTTACTCTGGGTAAACTTCACGCACTGGTGAATGGTGCAGATTAGAAGTGGTAAGCGCAGGCCGTGTGACAGTTTTGGGCAGCTTTTCATCCGGGAACAGTAATTCTTTACTCTAAAATATTATTAAAGTATCACCAGCAACTATCACAGCATACTTTGTGCCTTTTGTTATGGGAAGCAGGACACATTTATTCTGAGCTCAGTGCTTTTGTGGCTGCTGCAGGAACACTCACACACACCATCTCACACACACACCACCACAGGCGTGTGTGCACACATGCACATACACACACTCACACCATCTCTCACACACACACACCATCACACACACACTGACACACGCCGTTACACACATGCACATACACACTCACACCATCTCTCTCACACACACTATCACACACACCCGTGCACACTCACATACCCCCCCCCACACACACACCATCACATCACCAGCCCTCGTACAGCCTCATCCAGGATGTGAAGGTACTTCTATCTCTCAAAGTGACTGACAGCCTGAATAGTTTAGACACGTTTCGGGACCCACCAGTTGGTAGCAGTGAGGTGTCCACTCCACTGGAGCTAAGAGGAAAAGGACAACTTGAGAGGGTTCACCACGCAAAGCGTTTTGCTCAGTGATCAATTCTAAGCAATTCTTTTCCTTGCCTAATGTCAGAAAACATGACATTTAGATTGAGATGTTCACTTGTTTGTTAAGACAGGAGAGTCAAATTTATAGCTTTTCTTTGTCTTTAATAGCGTGGATATCTTCCATTTTCTCAGCTCAGAAATGGATGACCATTCAAATAAAATACTATTCTGTAGCAGTTGTTACTATTACCTGGAATCAATGTGTTGATTACAATATTTTGCTACCTTACACACTAAATAAAGATTTTAACGTACACGTATACAAATCCCGTGGAGACAAATTGCATCTTTGTGGGAAATCCCACCCAGCCCTCTGCAGGTCGCCGGCCGGGTTCCGCGCTGGGTAACAGGTGCAGCGGCAGAGGCGGGCGGGAGAGGCTGCGGCCCCAGATAGCGGCGGAGGGCGTTCCGGAGGCGACGGGAGCAAACTGCTAAGCAACTTGGAAGCAGCAGGATTTGATGTCGGCTGAACGACTTCCTTTCTTTCGGGGATTAGTTCGCTCCTGCCCTCCCTCCTGTGATTCAATTATGCTTTTCATCTGTTACCCACAATCTGATCGTAGCCTCTCAGGCTATTGTTATCTAGGAGACGGAATGCAGTTGTGTGCTTTTATTTTGACCCCACACCGAATTTACGTCGCTTGCTTGATTGAAAACTGCTGCTTCACGTTCTCTCTCTGGGTTCAGGCGGTGGGCCCGGCCCGGTGCGCTGCAGACCACGGCCGCCGTCCGCGCCCTCACACTGCAAAAGGCCGGGGTCTGCGTGTACCAGGGAAGGTGGAAGGCACAATCCTAGTTTACGAATTTCCTTGCCCTCACTCCCCAATTCTTTTCTGATTGACACACTCTTCTAGGGATTTTCCCGGAGGGTCATGCTTGGTTCCACGTCCTCTGGGAAATATCACCACAGCAATTTAACAGCTTGCTTCTGAAGTATGAAAAAAATTAAATGATTCCCTTACTTCTTCCTTTCCAATATCTCCAGACTTACCTCCTATTCTTTTGGAAGACAATGGGGAGCAAGTTATTAAAATAATGTTTTAGGTTTTTATCCCTACTGTGCTTTCTCTGAATCTGCTGATGCGTACACACACACACACACACACACACACCCCAAGTTTGGGTACATACGCGTGCACACACACACATTATTTCCAAATGCATCTATGAATGTGTGTGTGCCGTATTTTGGACAAAGGATCGAAGTGATGATGACTCACACAGCTTGGGGTGGCCGTCCAGGGTGGGCAGTCCAGGGCTGACCAGCAGGCCCAGGACACGATGGGTGCTCCTTTGCTGCTCCTCCACGGTTAGTACTGATTTCATTTTCGAGATCATCTCCCCATTAACAAGGTAAATGCTAGAACTCTCACCATGCCTCGGAGTGGAGGAGGAGCAGAGGAAAAGCAGAAAATGGGGTCTTCCCTGTCCACAGAGCCTTCTCAGAGACCTCACTCTACACTGGTGATCTTGATCTACACAGGGTCTGAAAAATATTTTGGTCAAGAAAATTGCTACCCTTACCCACGAAAGGGTCCTGTTCATGAAGAGAAAAGGGAACGTGAGTATCGGCAGGCCTCCAACAGTTTGTCCACTGTTCACACATGCCTTGGAAATTTTGCTACCATATGTATACCACGCATTTAAAACCACGATTTAAAAAACTTTTGGGAGAAAGTGACATAAATGACTGTAGAAAAATACAATAAACAACAAAAAAATCATGATACCCAGACTTAACTCCAGTATGTCTGAGTGAAGCTGAGCCATTGAGCTGGGGAGGGATGGCTTTGAATGGGAGCCTTGGGTCTGTGAAGTCAGGTGTTTTCTCCACACATGTAACACACATGGGACCTCTTATCGGCAAGGTTATAGTAGCTCTAAAACAAAATTTAGTACTGGGAAAGAAGAGATGTCAGTTGACGAGCTTGATCCTTCATCCCACATCGAAGAGTGTTGCTAGGCTGGTATTAAAAGTAGAAATCACATTTTGAAATCTATTTCAACATTATTCATGTTATATGCTACTAATCACACTCCAAAGGAAAAAAAATCATAATGGCCAAAATTAGTTACTGAAAATAGTAACAGGGAAAAAAACCCTGTGTATTCTGCAAGTAATTCATGGTGCTTTTGCCAATTGATAGAAATTTCTCACTATTAAGAGCTAATTAATTTGTTGGCTAGTTTACTTTACAGACGAGCTGGATGTTCTCTTTTCTCATACATATTTTATTACTTTGGTTAAGTAATTAAAGTTTCCTAAATAGCTTTGTTTTGCTGTGTATGTAGCTTATCTATGAATTTCAATGAACTTGGTGTGAGTCTCTTTCAGGGAGTCTATTTCTGAAAATCACAAGCTGCACTTGGGAGGTGGTTATAAGTCTCCAATGCCTTGCTGACTTCTCTCATCCCACACAGCCTCCTGGGAAGCCTATGCTCCCGATGTCTGGCCTCCTGTTGGTGCTGCCTGCATGAGGCTGTGATCTGATGGAACCACCCTGCAAATGGTGGCTTCATGCAGGCCCAGGTTTTACAACATCCTGGGCGTGGAAATAGAATTTGGGAGACAGTTCCCCTTATCAGGGTGTGAAGGGCACAGCACTCTGTGGTGAGCAGATCCCAGCAGGTGACATGCACTCTATGCCGAGGCTCCTTCAAATTAGCTTTTGATTGTTTTCCTGGTCTGTTATTTGAATTTGGTAATTGCATGGGAGAGAATTAAAATGGTTTCTATGGATAAATATTATTGGAACAAAGTGCATGCGGAAGGGGGAAGACTCTATTTTATTGAAAAGACACAATGAGACAAGGTCAAATGCTGGGCCTGATGGTGAGGAACAAGCATTTGCATAGATGACCGGGTCCTGCTCATAGGCGATGCTCACAGGCTAATCTGAAGATTTTGTCAGTGCGTGGTGATAGTAGCCCCCACACTGTTCCCAACCTCTGAACTTTAGCAAACTGAGAACTTCATCCTCGATGGTTTGGGGGTCATATTGTCACTTCTCTGTTAAGAAAATGTGGCCTCCCTCCTTCCTGTGGGACTTTATCCCAGCCCATTAGTACCTGAACATCATTCTCTCAAACTTACCCTTCTGTTACCCACCCTCTTGTCAAACAATCCTGCTGACTCTTTCTAGAATAAGGCCCCCCTGTTCTCACTCTGGGGCTTGATTTGTGTGTCTGTTTGTTTTATACTTTATTCCACTCAAAGTGGCTTCATTTTCTCCCAAAACATTTCTTTGCTTGAAAGAAGAGAAATGTCATTATAATCATATCATCATCCTTTATAGTTCCTGTCCCAGTTACACACAGTCAACTCATTGGTGATAGGATTAGCACAGTGGTATACTGTTGTTTTGTATTTTAAATTTGAATTAAACTCTACATTTGCTTTTCACATATGGCTATTCTATTGAACAACATACATTTGAATTTTAAGTTGCAAGGGTATCTGAATAGTTAAGTTTCCATGTGCATCTGTGATGCCATGTTTCGTTTTAAAATAGAATGAGTAATGTTCTTTAAAAATGATGTGATGCTAGCCTTCATCTATGGAAAAGGACAAGGTTAAGGACCATAGGGGAAGCAGATCTCCAGCAGGGTCCCGTCCATTGCAGGGGGTGGTCCATCGGGTTAATGCACACAGACTACACTCCTGGGTGCAGAGATCCGGCAGCCTCATCCCCAGCCTTCTATGACAGCAACCAGAAAAGCCAGAGTATTTCTCTAATTTTTGTGTGATAATATCATTTTTGTATTATTTTGGAGGTTTCTTGTGATGTATGAAAACCATGGTTTTATAGATAAATAAGTACTGTTAAATTAGTGTGGTGGTGATGCTGGTTTTCATCTGTAACTAGCTAAGTAAGCAGCCAAGAAACTGATTTATTATGGTGTTCAGTTCTAATTTTCAGTTTCATTCTTAAAGCGTTAGGATTTACTTTTCAATTTAATGTACCTTACTCTGGGCCAGATCTGGGAGAAGTGCACAGATTGCATCCATCCAGCAGCCTCGTGATTCAGCATTGATGGTAGAATATGCTATGTAAGTCACAGAAGCGCGTCTGAGGGGACAGGGAGAGGAAAACAGCCGTCTCGTTTGTCCCTTTCACGGCTGCACTGAGTTAGATCATGCTGGTTTCTTTCATTTTCCTTTTTTACAAAGAATTTCAATCTACTGAGAGGATGTAAGTGCAGTTTTGTTACATGGATGTATTGCATAGCTGTGAGGTCTGGGCTTTTAGTGGACCCATCACCTGAATAGTGTATAGTGTACATAATAGGTAATTTTTCATCCCCTATTCCCACCCACCTTTGGAGTATGTAATGTCTATTATTCTACTCTGTATGACTGTGGATACCCACTGCTTAGCTCCCTCTTATAAGTTAGAACATATGGTATTTGATTTTCTATTCCTGAGTTACTTCACTTAGGATAATAGCCTCCAATTCCATCCAAGTGGGTACAAAAACACATTATTTCTTTTTTAAAAATAGGTGAATAGTATTTCTTCATGTGTGTATGTATACATATATTTAAAATATATCACATTATATTTTTTTCCACTGATCAGCAGATGGGCATTTAGCTTGATTCCTGTCTTTGCTATTGTGAATTATTTTGCAACCAATATACAAATGTGGATATCTTTTTGATACAGTGACTTTGACTTTGGGTAGATACCCAGTCATAGAATTGTTGAACCAAATGGTAGATATACTTTTTATTCTTTGAGAACTCTCTATGCTATTTTGCACAGAGGTTGTGCTAATTTTCATTCTCACCAAGGGAGATAGGCATTCCCCTCTTCACATTTTTTTTTTTTTTTTTTTGCCATTTGTATATCTTCTTTTAAAAAATGTCTGGTTTATGTCATTTGCTCATTTTTTAAGGGGGTTATTTGGGGTCTTTTTGCTGAGTTAATTGAATTCCTTTTGTCAAATGAATAGTTTGCAAAATTTTCCTCCTAGTCTGTGGGTCATCTATTTATTCTGTTGATCATTTATTTTGCTGTGCAGAAGCCTTTTAATTTAACTAAGTCCCATAAGTTTATTTTTGCTTTTGTTTATGTTTGCTTTTATGGTCTTAGTCTTAAATTCTTTACTGAGGCTGGTGTTCAGAAGAGTTTATCTTAGGTTTTCTTCTAGAATTTTATCATTTCAGGTCCTACATTTAAGTCTTTATTCCATCTTGAGTTGTGTTAAGAATTTCATTAATTAAAAAATTTTTGAATTCTATCTTGATTTTTGTCATCAACCCAATGATAATCAGAAACAGATTGTTTAATTTCCATATGTTTATCTAGTTTTCAGAGTTCCTCTTGGAATTGATTTCTAGTTTCATTCCACTGCAGTCTAACAGGGTACTTACTATGATTTAGGTTTTAAAGAATTTATCGAGACTTGTTTTGTGGCCTAACATATGGTCTATTTTGGAAAACCATTCCATGCATGAATGAGAGGAATGTATACTCTGCAGTTCTTGGGTGGCATTTTCTGTAAATGTCTGTTAGGTCCCTTTGTTCTACCATCCAGTTGAAGTCCAGTATTTTTGTTGATTTTCTTCCACAATGATCCACCTCATCCTGCAAAGGGGTGGCTTAATCCCACCACTTTTATGATATTTTTGTCTATCTCTTTTATTAGGTCTAGTAGTGTTTGTTTTATGAATCTGGTTGCTCCAGTGTTGGGTGCCTATGTATTGAGAATTATTGTATCTTCTTGCTAAGTTGATCTTTTTATAATTATATAATGACCTTGTTTGTGATTTATCTCTGTTGTTGTTTTAAAGTCTGTTATATGACTAGAGCTGCTGCTCATCTATTTTGCTTTTCATATGCATGGAATATTTTTTCTCACCCTTTTATCCTGAGTTTGTAAAAGTGTTCATCCATTAAGTGAGTCTCTTAAAAGCACCATATGATCAGGTTCTGTTTTTTCTCCATTTGGCCAGTCTATAACTTTTACATAAGATATTCAATCCGTTTATGTTCAGTGTTAAAACTGGTATATGAGGTTTTGTTCCAGTCTTCATTTTAATTGTCACCTAATTGCTTTGTATTCTCAATCGTGAAGTTGTTTTATAAGACCCCTAAGTTTCATGGTTACATGTGTTATAATGCTGGCAAGTATCAACCATGTTTAGAACTCCCTTGAACATTTCCTATAGGGTTGGTATAGTGATGACAAATTCCATTAGTGTTTGATTTTCTGGGAATGACTATTTCTCCTCCATTTATAAAGCTTTGTTTAGCAGGATACGGGACCCCAGTTTCTCCTGAAATGTAAGGTTTTTGCAGAGAAGTGTGCTGTTAGCCTGATGAGCTTTCTTTATAGGTAATTAGACATTTTTGTCTTGCTGGTTTTAAAATTTTTCCTTTATGCTGACTTAGTTTGATGGCTGTATGACTTGGTGAAGTCTTTCTAACAATGTATCTCCCTGTTGTTCAATAAGACTCTTGTATCTAAATCTCTTGCAAGACCAGGAAAATTTTCCTCAGTTATTATCTCAAATATCTTGTCCACTCTTTTTACTTTATTTCTTCTCCTTCAGGAATACCAATGATGTGTATATTTGTACACTTTACATAATTCTGTATTTCTTGTAGGTTTTGTTCACTTTTTAAATTATTTTTCTTTCTTTCTGTCTGGTTGGCTTAATTCAAAAGATCTGTCCTCAAGCTCTGAAATTTGTTCCTTGGCTTGATCTGTACTATTGGTGTATCTTTTAACTGCACTTTGAAATTCCTTCAATGAAACATTCATTTCCAGAAATTCTGTTTGGTTTTCTCACAATAATATCTCTTCAATACATTTTTCATTCATTTGCTGAATTATTTTTGTATTTTGTATTTCTTTCTGATGGTTTTCAACTTTCTCTTGGATCTAATTGAACTTTCTTACATTCCATAATTTGCATTCTCTACCTGTCATTTCTGGATTTTCACTTGGTTGGGATCCATAACTAGAGAATTGGTATGTTCCTTTATATTGTCAGAAGTCTTATGCTGATTTCTTCTAATGTAGAGAAGCTGTCACTTCTTATTTTGGAATTTACTTTTCCTTAGATGGGACAGTTTTTGCATTCTTACAGCTGCAACTTCAGTACATGGATGCATTCAGAAGACCAAGGCTCTGAATGAATTCTTTGGTTATAGATAGCCTTAGCATGGTGGTTTTCTCAAAGGCTAGTTATTTGTAGGCAATAGTGGTGGCTTACTATGCCTGTGGGCATGTTCCTCACCTCCAGACAGGAAGGAGAGGTGGATGTCTCCAGCAGCTTGCTTTATTTTCGGGCCCAGGGTGTCCTCCAGGTCATAGATGATACCTGCAGGAGAGAGCTGGCTGCCATGGTGTTTTGGGATTTGTACTTGGCTTTAGTTAATTAGGAGAAGGACTCCAATGTCCCAGACAATAGAGCCTTGGAACTCCCAAGGGTCCCACTTGTTCCCCACCACTAAGGCAGGTGGGGGGCAAAGTTTGGTAAGGCTGGTAGAGTAAGCCCATGTCCAGCTTCCCGAAGGCAGGTGCAAGCATTGACCTTAATGAGGTGAATGTGGCTCCCAGGTAAACCTCCTAGGATGGACAGACACTCCTTTACTGTACCACAGATCCTATATAAGGGTAGAGGGGTAGCCCCAAACCACAGACCCGCAGGCAGCCTGGTGGATCTCCCCCCTCCCTCTAGCATCTGGCTGCAGGCAGCAGGCCAGACTAGCTTGCCCAGTCTTAAGCAGTCTTTGTTTAGGACACCAAGCCACTCAGGGCATGAGCCTCCCTGACTGGGACGGATGCCTGACATTCAGGCCACATCCTTCCTAGGCAGTCCCTGCTAAGGGAGGGCCACTTCTACACAAATGAGCCCACCACTCTCCTCTCAGTTCTGCCTGTGGGGCTCACTCAAGATCAGTTCACAAATCTCCCCCACGCCCCCGACAGATATGATCTAGTCCTGGCAGGATGGTGCCAGGTTGCCTGAGAACACTTGGATGGGTCAGTGGTGGCCGTCCTGCAGGCTTGTCACCAAAGAGCATGTGGTACTCTGTGGGAGCAGCCAGGTGACCTGTGCTTGGGGAGGCTGGCAGGCCTGGGGTGCATGGTCCAGCAGTAGCCTGCATCTACAGTGGAAAAACTTGTCCATGGGGCACAGTAGCACACGGAGGTTCCCCTCTCACTCCCTGGACTGGCAACCTGCAGAGGCAACAGCAACAGTCAGGTCAGGGCTAAGGGCCTCAGGGATGGGCTCCCAGAATGTCACCCACAGGAGCTGCCACGTTTGGAGTTCTGTGGAACTGCACATGAATTTGAGCACCATCTGCGTGATCTCCAGGAAGTCCGTCTGCCAGTCTGGAGGCCTGTGGGAGTCAGGGGTTCTTCTGTATCTAGGATTGTAAAGGTCCCACCTTCCCTTTCCTTGGGTCTGAGTCTGAGGGCTGCTTGAGGGTCTGGGGACAAGGGGCAGTCAGCCAGGCTTTGCTACCTCCACCCTCAGTGGGTTCTGCTGTCTCTGTTACACCCCAGCGTTCTTTCCCAGATGATTTATTCCAAGTGTGGGTGCCTAATCGATATCTTGGGTCTTCTCTGAGGAAGGGTCATGGGCCACCTCCTTGTAGTCAGCCGATTGCCCAAGAATTCTCTCCTTTTTCTGAATCTGTTTCTACATTTATAGAATAGTACTATCTGTGTCCTTCATTTTGGTGAAAGAGAACCATCTCATTTTTTACACTAGACATCCAACAAATACTAAATTGGGAAATAATAACATTGTAGTGACGTGAAATATGTTTTAACACTTCCTTCAAAATTCAAATGAAGGGGACGCTGTAGACAACAGGAATTTAATAACTGAGGTTGGCCAAATTACAAAAAATTGTTCTTCGTAAAAATTCACAATTGAACTTATGCATTAATAGAATTGACCTAGATAGATAGATACATTGCATTTTTTATTAATGTATGTGAATATTTGAAATAAAAGAATTTTCCACATTTGGAATGAAATTTTCCAAAGTGTCATTGTTTTTTACCATGACCAATTGGAGAACTCATTACTGTGAATAATGATAAACCTTATATATAGGGTAGACATAAAGTCCATGTGCAAATTAAAGTTACAGCTATTTTAGATTGCACATGAACTTTATGGACAGCCTGTGTGTATTAATCCTGAGATTATTTTTATTTTCCCTCTCATTATCCCTCTGTTAATTTTTAGGTGTGTGTTGTTTTTTTTTTTGCTTAGGTGTTTTGTTTTGCTTTTAATTGAATTATAACTATGGCAGCCAGCACCTTTCTATGAATTAGTATTTAGATAAAACATTGAAATGTCTAGGTAGTGAGTAGCAATTTATTTTGTTAAATACTGATCCTACATAAATATTCAAATATAATTAAACAAGGATTTCATTTTGCAGCTATAGAACTCTTTAACAGCATTTTTCCTTTGGTCTTTACCTGATTTTCATTCTGTAAATGTACGACTTCTGACCTTTATTGGAAACTTATCTTTCATAGTCATTTAGCAAAACCTTAAGCTTCCTTTAAAAGGCCAAATCTTCTAATCCAGAAAGAACTAATGGATTCCAAGATTAACTGATATCCTGTTGCCTTAGCTTAGTAAAACAAACAAACAGACTTTTAAATAAACGTGAGATATTGCCTATTAGAATAATGATTACCCTCTATGTGAAACAATTACTATTTAGGATGTTCTTTGCATTCACCAACATTGGAGGTTATCAGAACATATTTAAATCACCTCCAAAATGATCTTTGTAGCCTGGAACACCTTTGTCTGAAGGCTCTAAATAATGGCAAATTTTTGCCATTGTGTGTGTGTGTTTTAACCTCCCATTTTTATCCAGAGCAAAATGTGTTTAATGACCAACACTAAGACCATTTGGGATTAGAAATAAGATGTGCTTATAAAATAATGAAGTATATAAACTTGTAACTTTTATAAACTCTTCCCAAATTCAATCCCCTTAGAAATAAAATAAAATCACCTTGGACAATAGTAACTTTATTGTAACAAGTATGTGACCTCTTAAAATAAGTAGTTTAAGTGATGTTATAAATGACAGAATGTCAATTCAGGTGGGTTAAGTAAAAACACCAATCTATCGGGTCAAATAACCAAAGGTTCTGGGCCCAGGCATGGATGGACCCAGCATTGGAGGGTTTCCTGCCCTTGTCTCTGCCTGTCAGAGTGTCCTGAAGTGTATGGCTCTGGTCACTGACTCCAGTGAAGCACGTATCCAAAAGTTCAGGTCTGGCTGAGGAGACTTTACCTCTACCTGAAGCTTCAGACAAGTCCTGCAATTTACTCTTACGAGACAAATTGAGTCCAGAGGGATAGAAGTGCACTGTTTGACCAAAGCTGGGCCATCGTCATTAACTGAGTGAAGGCAGTTTCATTAAATGTTACCCGTGTCACAGTCTCCGTCCCTAGGCTAGTTCTGGAGCACCACTCCAGCATCGGGACCAGAAGGATAGGGCACTTGCTTTCTCAAAGCAAAGTCAGTATTAACTTAATAAAGGAAAACAGATGTTAAGGTGTCAAAACAATCAAGTAGCCAACAAAGCAATGCATTTGAAACCCTATTTTTGACTTATATTGCTAAAGATCCTTCCCATTATTGGATAGTAAGCAATCGAATGGGGGCATTAACATGTCGTTCTGAAGACAAAAGCAGCTTTACAACCACCTTTATTGGAAGTAGTAAGAAATATGTGGATTCAAATTCATAATACATTATGTTGTTCTTCCTCACTCATCAGACCCTACAGAGCAGCTCCAGATAACGAGCTGCCTCCTTTAATATTACTGCTATTTTGTGAAGAAATTGTTCTCACTCTCTTAGGCCCAGTTCAGTGTTTAGAGATTCCTCAATATGATTTGTAAGTCAAATAGTTTTATTTTTTTATTAGTCTTAATTTTTAATTTTTATTACTAATAAAAATACTGTAAGGTATTTCATATATTTTCATATTTTATCTGAAAGTTCTCACTGTTTAGGGTCTTAAGTATTCAATGGGTAGGGTCTTAAGTTATTTTATAATCAACCTATTTTTGCCTTTTTTTGATCATAAAATCCAAGTTAGGGAGGATAATTTATTACTACATAAATTACAATTTAGCATATGCTTTTCCCCCATACTGTATATTTAAATTAATTCTCAAAGCATCCTTCATCTTACTGAAGCCAGTTGACTCCACACTGTTCTGTCTTCCCATTGTAAAACGACATAGAACCGCGGACTTTATGATTTCTGATGCTATTAAATTATTCAACCCATTATCTTATGAAGGTATGCTAAGAAGATATTGAAAAAGGATTAGTTTAAAGAGGAAAATTTAGACTTGATTATTGCTGAAGCAAGAGTCAGTTTGGGGAGGACTAATTGGTCAGGCTTTGCAGTGCTTTGTATGTGGGCTGTTTGGAAGTGAAGTTGCAACAGAAGCCTCAATATGTATTATTTTTCTTGAGATTTGCAATATAAATGTATAAAAAAGGCATTTAAATCTAATAAACACATTCTGCTTGGCATAAAATAAATTATTTCACTCTTCCTCTAATAGGTTTTGAAAAAAACATAGACTGCTGAATATAAAATAGGAAGCTCATTTTTTACTTTGTTTTTATTTTATTGAGTTCATTTTTTAGTCTTTTATGTTATTTATATACTGTATCTTAAATAATATTTAAATGTTCAGGATGGGTAGAAATTGAGCAAAGGAAAGTTATTACTGTTGTATGCAATTTGTTTTCACTATTTTAACAGTGGAATCGGAAAAACACATCCATTATCCAACTGCTAATGTATAAAATGAGACAATTTTCCCTTTTTATGACGAAAACCTTTAAGGATATTTTCCTCAGGTAAGGAGAGAAGAGACCTTTTTGTAATAATATGTCATTATTATTTTTCTCTCACTAGCTGCTTTTAAAAATATCCAGCCAGCCATTGAGAGAGAATTAGTAAATGCTCACCAAAGGCCCTGGGTTCCCTCCTCCTCTCAGGCTTTTGAGGGGAGCCCTGTGAGTAGGTCCAGCTGATAAACATGGGAAATTCAAGGACGTGGACAGTAGGGCTCCCCCTCAGTTACTCTGTTCTCTGACCACAAGCTCTTCCAGACCACACACACCGTGTGGCACAATCACAAGCTAGAGGAAGGCTAGTCTACCTGAATTTGACCTTGCAGAATAAAAAACACAATTTTATGTTGCTAAAGTATTGACGTCTTAAGACCTGAGAACCTTGATAGGTAAAATAACTCAGCTACATACACCAACTTTCATTTAAAACACTTGTCTTGCTTTTAATTTTAAAAGCATTTTGTAATCCTTGTATATAAAAATTTTTTAAATAGTAAAACAAACAAAAACAACAATGATGACCACTTTGTGTCATCTAGAATTAGTACTATTATTCTTTTTGGTTTTCTTTCTTCTTCTTTTTCTTTTCTTTTTTTGCAGTTTTCAGCTGAGGCTGGGTTTGAACCCGCCACCTCTGGCATATGGGGCCAGCGCCCTACTCCTTTGAGCCACAGGTGCTGTCCCATATTCTTTGGTTTTCTAAAAATACTGCCTGATCCTGATACAGTCCTAGAGACTCCTAGAATATGAGATTGTCTCTCAGGTAGCCAAGCCACCTTTATTATTCTTTCAGAAATCTTTTATGAGAAGTACAGATGATATGGGCCATCATTTTATTTGCACTGATTAAGAGAGATCAAAATTTTGTCCTGGGTTTGTAAATAAGTGATATTTTAAATTCTACATTTTTGGGTCCTTTCTTTTGCTCTTATAATAGGCTAGTATCTTTCCTATTATTTGATATTTAATTATTAAACATTCAGATGTGTGAAATACTATAAAGAAAAGTAAATTAAAGGTTATTGGTGAAAACATCACCTAGGTTACTAAATAATACAAGCAAAGAATTACTAAAGTCGTCTGCATAACCATTCTAGCTCTCACTGTGTAGTCAGCCACACGTCCCTCCCTGGTTCACAAAGGTAACCACGATCTTGACTTAGCTGTTTAACATTCACATATTTTTATATGTTTACTACACACATGTAACTCATACAATTCATGATATACCTTGGTTGATATGGAACATTAATTTACTCAATGTTTAGTCTTCTATTCTCTAATTTAAATTTTTATCATTATTTATTATACTTCCTAGCAAACATTACTTGCCTGACAAGATTTTTAAAACATTGAATTGAAGATGGGTCATGAATTGTTTATTTGAAATTCCCAAAGATACCTAAAATATTTCTTAAAAAATTCATCAAAATACAGCCCTTCCTGTATTATTTTTATTTATCCTTTGGAATTTACAGTCAAATTGATTGAGTGTTTTATGTTTAGGTTATGTCATAAAATGAGGAATTTCTTTTTTTCTTTTTTGAGACAGAGTCTCACTTTGTCACCCTGGGTAGAGTGCCAGCATCACAGCTCACAGCAACCTCCAGATCTTGGGCTTAGGCGATTCTCTTGCCTTAGCCTCCCTAGTAGCTGGGACCATAGGCACCCGCCTCAAAGCCCAGCTATTTTTTGTTGTTACTGCAGCTTGGCCAGGGCTGAGTTTGAACCCGCCACCCTTGGTATATGGGGCCAGCGCGCTACTCACTGATCCACAGGCACTGCCCCCCCCCAAATAGGAAACGATTATTGTTCTAAGAGTCAAGATTTAAACCTATTAATTAGCTGTGTCATAAATCTCAGTCACAACCTGTGCTGTAGTTTAGACACTTTAGTATGTCAAGGAATATGATTTAAAACCACAATTTAAAAATGTATAATTTTTGGAAAACCAAAATATTAAGCACAGATTGGAATCTGCTGGGTATTCTATTCAGTCTATTCCAAATGTCTACAGACACTTCCCAAATACTTTTAAAAGCAGCACAAATGAAATATATAAAATTCCACATAAAAATTTAATTTAAATTAGAAGTTATAGTAACAAAAATCTTTTTTTTTTTAATTAAATCATAGCTGTGTACATAGATATGATCATGGGGCAACATACACTAGCTTCATAGACCGTTTGACATATTTTCATCACAATGGTCAACATAGCCTTCCTGGCATTTTATTAGTTATTGTGCTAAGACATTTACATTCCACATTTACCAAGTTTCACACACACCCTTGTAAGATACACCGCAGGTGTAATCCCACCAATCACCCTCCCTCTATCCCCCTCCCCCCTCCCTCCCCTCTCTTTCCCCTTCCCCCTATTCTTAGGTTGTAACTGGGTTATAGCTTTCATGTAAAAGCCCTAAATTAGTTTCATAGTAGGGCTAAGTACATTGGGTACTTTTTCTTCCATTCTTGAGATACTTTACTAAGAAGAATATGTTCCAGCTCCATCCATGTAAACATGAAAGAGGTAAGGTCTCCATCTTTCTTTAAGGCTGCATAATATTCCATGGTGTACATATACTACAATTTATTAATCCACTTGTGGATTGATGGGAACTTGGGCTTTTTCCATGACTTAGCAATTATGAATAGGGCTGCAATAAACATTCTGGTATAAACATCTCTGTTATGATGTGATTTTTGGTCTTCTGGGTATATGCCCAGTAGAGGAATTGCAGGATTGAATGGCAGCTCTATTTTTAGATCTCTAAGTGTTCTCCATATCTCTTTCCAAAAGGAATGTATTAATTTGCATTCCCACCAGCAGTGCAAAAGTGTTCCCTTTTCTCCTCATCCATGCCAACATCTCTGGTTTTGAGATTTTGTGATATAGGCTAGTCTCACTGGAATTAGATGATATCTCAAAGTAGTTTTGATTTGCATTTCTCTGATGATTAAAGATAATGAGCATTTTTTCATATGTCTGAAGGCCGCACGCCTGTCTTCTTCAGAGAAGTTTCTCTTCAAATCCCTTGCCCAGCCTGCGATGGGATCCCTTGTTCTTTCCTATTAACAAAAATCTTAATAAAACAAATGACTATCCTCTACCCTCCAAAAGTCAAAAAAGAAAGGTGTTCTTAAAAGAAGCTAGAGAGAAACAGTTCTGCAGAGCAAGGTACTCCAGAAACCCAGAACTCCATAAAAATCAAGAACACTTGCAAACATTCTCAAAATCAACTTTTTTCAGAGCTATGGACATTAACTAAAGGCTTACAAAAATCAGAGAATATTTTGTTCAAAACAAATTACTCTGTATTAATAAGAATAGTCAGATTTATGGTATTTTAGCTTTTTCATCCATCTTTCCCAAGTTCCATGGTAACCTTTCGAACCAGCAATAGCCTTGTATTCATAGCAGCTACGAAACCAGCATCCTAGGGCCCAGAGGAAGGAGAAGAATGTCCTTGGATTCCCTCAAGGCCTCAATCCCATAGATTTTTTAAAAAATAATTTGATTCATCTGGAAGCTTCTAGAGAACTCTTCTTGGGAAAGATTGTCTTTATTTGACCTGCCTTGGAATTTGTTCACCATGAATAGTCTATTACCTGGGGTGTTTGCCAGAATCCCTGGCATTTGCTTAACTTGATAGCTTCCTGGGGCAAAGAGGAAGCTGAAGAGGTACTTACCACATTGTTCACCAGTCACGAGTTACCCACTAACATGGATAGTTTCTGTGTAAAATTGCCAGTTAACAATAAGTTAAGATG
This sequence comes from Nycticebus coucang, assembly GCF_027406575.1. NCBI lineage: Eukaryota > Metazoa > Chordata > Mammalia > Primates > Lorisidae > Nycticebus > Nycticebus coucang. The sequence continues at coordinate 138,540,996 of NC_069784.1, read as the reverse complement.
TTAGAGGTGCTCATTGATTCTACGTCTTAAGCAGCTGAGAGATTAGGAGGGGAGAAAGAATAAACCAGGCTGTGTGGAGAGCGTCGTGACTTGTATGGAAAACGTAACCCTGCTGAGACTTCCCAGTCTCCTACCCACCTGAAATCCTAATTTCTCCACTGCTGCTGACCTCCTGTGTCTCTCAGTCAGTGCTCCCCGGTGGCCGTCCTCAAGCCTTATGCTCGAATAAACTCTACGCTTAAATATATCCTCTAAATCTTGTTATTTAACGCTGAGACAAGGATATTCATTGGCTCTGAACACATCAAAGGAAACTGCTGAGAGCAAGACATTCTCCTGGCAAGCCGAGAGAAATCTTGTAACGTGGAGGCAAGCCCCAGGGAACTCAGTATTTCGGAATGAGATAAGATCGGTTACTCCATAGTAAGCAGGTGTTAAACCTTCAACATCTTATGGTACTTCATTGTCGGAGTTGTGGAGAAAGCCCGTAGTTTCCTTTTTATGTGTGTCATTACTCAGCACTCTTCACACCTCTTATCCTCTCAATAAATAGCCACTGCAAAAGTTGTTTGAGGCTCTCTGGCAGAGAGGTCTGGTGAGCCTCACCTCTTGCAAGCTTATACTTTCAATATGCATCCTGGTGGCTCCAACACATTGAAATATTTTTAAGATACACCCCGAACTGATGTACAGATTCTAAATAATTCCTATCAAACTCCCAGCTGCCTTTCTTTTGTAGATATGGAAAAGCTGATTCTAAATTCATATGGAAATATAAAGGATTCAGAATAGCCAAACCAACCTTCAAATAAGAGAAAAGTTGGAAGACTCAGGTTTCCTCATTGCAGAATCTGTTAAGAAGTTGCAGTAATCAAAAAAGTATGGTACTGGGATATAGGTCAGGGTAGATCAGTGGAATGGAGCGAATGGAATTTAAACTTCAGAAACAATCTCTTACAGTTGGGCTTAACTGATCCACAGACAGAGTGCCAGGCCACGAGATAGAGCGGGAGCAATGCAGTTAAACAACTGCCTCACAACGCAGAAGAAAACTGACTCAGAGTTGACTCTGCCTCTGCGTGTAAAAGCTACCCTATAAAACTTGCAAGAGAAAAGAAATCTAGGAGTAAACATTTGGGATTCGGCAATGTTTTCTAACCTCTAACACCAAAAGCACAAGTGACAAAAGACTAATTGCATAAGTTGGAGTTCATTAAAAATTAAGAATTTTCATGTTTCTAAAGATATCCTTAAGAGAGTAAAGAGAAAACCTACACATTGTGAGAAACTATTTGCAAATTATATATCTAACAACAGACTTTTATCTTAAATGTATAAATAATTCATAACTCAACAATAAAAAGATAAATAATTTAAAAATGGGCCATAGAACTGAACACATATTTCTTTAAAAAAAATGAAACAAATGGACAATGAGTACATAAAAGATGCTGGACACACTTGGCCATTAAGGAAATGCAAATCAAATCCATAATGAGCCACCACCTCACACCCACTAGCACAGCTACGGTTTAGAGGACAGTCACAAGCAGGGTGAGGACGTGAAACAAGTGGGACCTGCTGATGGGAATGGGAAACAGGGCAGCATTTTGGAGAAGAGTCTGGAAGTCTCTCGAAATGCTAAACATGTATTTACCCTACAGCCCAGCCATCCCATCCCTAGATATTTACCCAAATTTAAAATATACATATATATGAAAAACCTGTATAGGAAGGTACTAAAGTATCTCACATAATAACCCAAAAATAAATAAATAAGTAAACGTCCATCAGCTGATGGATACGTAAGAGGTGATAGATCCATAAAATAAAATATCACTTAACCGTAAGAGTGAACAAAGTGTTGACATGGTACAGCTTGGGGAGCCTGGAAAACGCTGTGCTAAATTAAATAAATCAGAAATAAAGACAGACGCTGTATGGTTTCCTTTATGCGATCAGAATAGACATGTTTGCAGGCAGGCCTGTAGAGCAGCGGCAGCCATGGCTGAGGAGAGCAGGGAGGGAGGAGTGGCTGCTCATGGGTGAGGGACTTACTTCTGAGATGGTGGGATGTTCTGGAATTAGATAGTGTCATTAACGACGATCACTTTCCCCATTTTACTCTTTAAAAATTGAATTCTGTGATATGTGACTTGTAATTCAATAAAGCTGTGTTAAACTAAATTTGGCCTGATAAATCCTCAGTCCTCACATCCTTAAGTTCTTAAGTGAGGTTACCACGGCCTAACTTAGTGTGTAAATAAGCTGTAAACCTAACTTGGACCCTTAGGTGTAGCAGATAGCTGAGTTTCCGACAATCACAACAGCCACGCTTCAACTCATCCCAGGTGGCCAAATGTTCAAACCTGTTCAAACAAGGAAAAAAAAAGGAGAGAGAGAGCTATTTCTATACTGCCCTTTTGTTTTTTGTACGTTTTTCCTTTTTTGTCCATACCATAACTGTTGTCCAACTGTGCCCAGGTGGCCTCCCAGGAATCTCTGAACCCATTTAGCTCTGGAGCTGTCTAATTTGCAAATCATTTTTTATTCAATTAAATTCTGTTATGTTTAATTTGTCTAAGGTTTTCTTTTAACAGCTGTTATTTTTTTAATTATATTTCTTTAGAATATAATTCTATAATTTAGAATTATATTTTTGAAATGCGGAGTTTCTATAATTTCACTTTATGGGGTTGCCAGTTTATTGAACTAATATGTCCGCTTCCCACTCACCATTCGGCGCATACATGCTGGCTTATAATCAGGAAGCAACTGTACTCTGTATACAAACTATGTGTTTCTCAGCAGCTCTATTAAAAATGACAGGGCATTGTCCTCATGCCACTGTTCCACACAGCACTACAGTTTCACCTGCTGCTGCTTTGAGATTTAAATCCCACAAAAGGAACAAACAGGCTGGTGAGCGCAGGATGCCTACCTCCAGAGCTGTGCCATCTGTCTCCAGACTCCTATTTAGGGATGTTTAGATGACATGAATTCCACACCTAAACTTGTTCACTTTATTCCTTGACTGAAACAAATTTAATAGTAGGCTCAACAAAAGAGCCTTTGGGAGCTGGAGCACCCACCTCCAGGCCACAGGAGTTAAGGGAGCAGGGTTATTCCTGTAGGCAGAGCGATCTTGTCACAAACACACCAGAACTCAGGAGCCCTGGTTCATGATCACCTCAGATTAGTTTCAGACATACCAACTCTTGCTTAGAAGCTGGACTCACCTGGTAGCTGGCAGAATGAGGGGAGCATACTGAGATGGGTACAGAGAATGGCTACTTTAAGAATTCAAAGGCCCTTAGAACATAGTCAGGAGCTGTTTTGAGCAGCATGAAACCTGTCACATCTGGATATTGTCATTTATTCACAGAACAATGCAGTATTTTCAGGGATACACATAGATGCCTGTGAGGGTTGGAAAAGGTGATTCTGGAAATCTATAAACATTTCTTATACTTCCCTTGGATGGTTACTTTGTGTGCTTGAAATCTGGAGTAGAACATCAGTACGGCCGTGAGCCAGTTCTCAGGGCGCTCCGAGTCCTGCAGGGCACAGCTGGAACAGCCCCAGGAGGTTGGGACGTAGTACAGCCACAGAGGGCACAAAGAGCCCCACAGATTAGGCGAGTAAATGGTTAGTACTCGCTGGGTTTGCATGGAGAGACGCTGAAAGAAGACATATTTTTGCACGGGAAGATCACAAATGAGTTGACAGGGAAGGGAAGGACATGCAGGGGACACCAGGACAAGGGTGTAGAGGGAAGAGATGTTCTTGGAAAACAAAACAAAACAAAATTAAAGAAGCAATGATTTGTGAGATGGGACAGACGTGCACCTTTTGTGCAACTTGAAGCCAAGCTAAAAAGAGCTTTAGATCAGCTAAGGATTCCTTTACTCATTTTTGAAAGGAATTAACAGCCATCTGTTTTTTTTAATTATGGAAAACTACAAAACAGAAAAAAGATATTACATACTTAATCATACAGCTTCAAAAATAATCGATTCATGATTAATCTTCTTTATCTACACAGAACAACACACACATATCTTCTCCATGTCCAATACTAATCTGAAGGAAAGGCAAAACATTAATTCATTTCACATGAAAATATTTCAACGTTTACCTCTACAAGATAAGGATGCTGGGAAAATATGACAATTCTATTATCTCACCCAAAAGAACACAAATAAGTTAATGTTAACAGCCACCTGGCTGGTTCAATTGCCTTATAATTTTTAAGTTTATTTTGGAATCCATATCCTAATTATGCTCAGATATTATAATTAGTGGATGTATTTTTTTTTCTTCGTTACTTCTTTTGTTAACAAAATGGTATCGCTTATTCTGTACATTCTTGTGTGGAAATTGTTAATTATATTCCTGTGATAGCCTTTCAGTATGTTCCCTGGCTCATGAATTTCCTGTAAATTTGTAGTCAGATCTAAAGGTGAAAGCAAATTTTGGTGAGAATACTTCTGAGAGGGTGCTGGCTGCTTCCTCCCAGCAGGAAGCCCAAATTGCTGGACACCATCCCTTTGCAATAAGAGTAATCACTGGTGTCTATTAGCTCATTCCAAAGTTTCACTGGGCATCATAAAATTGTGGTAATCTAATTACTGTCCATTTATTAATTATTTATTTATTGTTTGGGAGCCTTCCCTCAAGAAAACTTTTTCACCACGTTTGGTTACGCTGTGATAAAGCTCATAGAATAAAGGCAAGATAAATGCTAGATTTAATTTTTTTTTTAGCTTTACCAGTTTTCAAACTAATAAGTAGGTTCCCTATTATCTTGACAAGGTGACCAAAGAGGTCATCCGTGTATTTATTTTTATTTATTTAATGTTTTTGTGAACTAAGAAAGTTAAACATACTTCTTATATTCAATTCTCTGTGGTTATGATACGTAGAATGTTTAAATTTTGACCGGGATGAGCTCCTGTGGGTCTTTTCAGAAACACTTGTGGAAATATACATACAGAAGGTGCAGTGTCAGGAGAGTGCAGCTCACCCAATTCTCACCAACTAGAATAGGCAGGTCAGGGACAGAAGGCTGCCAGGACACATGGTGGCTGCTGAATACAGAGGCTAAGGGAGTGTGCTGGAAACGGGCCTTCTGCCCATTTAGCCAAATACTTTCCACTCATCACAGAGGTGGGAGTTTTTGTCCATTCTCTGTTGATAGAGCAGAATACCACTGACTGGGCGCTTTGCAATAAACAAGGCATTTATTTGGCTCACCTTTTTGGAGGCTGGGAAATTCAGGATCATGGCACTCATGTCCAATGAGGACCTCTGTGCTGAGGCATCTCATGGCAAAAAGCCAAAGGGCAAGACAGCGTGAGAGCAGGAGAGCCCTTTCTCACTTTTTAAACAAGCCCACTCCCCAGTATCTAACCCACCTCCATGATGACAACATTAATCTATTCATGAGGGCGGAACTCTCACAGCCTAACCACCTCTTATCAAAACTCACTTCCAAACATGGTAGCTTTGGAGATTAAATTTCCAATGCATGAAGTTGGGGGGACACATGTAAACCACAGAAGGAAGTTAATAAATGGGCTCTTGGAAACAACTTGGTTAATCTTCACTTGGTGGAATTGAAGTCCAGGGTTTTACTTTCAGTAGAACCATCTGATGTTGAACAACTTTCTGAAGAAATTCTAGGACTTGGAAGAATGTTTACAGACAATAAGCAATTATATAAGGAGGAAGTTCTTTTTCCTGAATTGTCATTATAAGTAAGTAATACCCTCCCATTTATAACTTGCTCTTGACAAAACTTCTCTCCAGAGATGCAAATCACAGCTTTGTCTCATGATCAGATTGTGGCTGTACAGGCTTGTGAGTTTCAGGAACTGCACTGGTACTTCACTAACCTTTCTTAGGCAGGTAATGTTCTCAAATTTTTTGGCAGAAAAACTGAGACTTTAAAAAAATGAAGTGACTAAGAGCAGAAAATTGGGGAGTGATTGACCCTAGCAATGACATCCTTTCTACTATAATCTATCTTTTCCCTGTAATATACCATTGTTTTTCTTCACCCTCAGGCTGCAAGGGGGAAAGTTTATACCAATTGACTCTAAAAATGGACAGAACACTTGCCAGCAGGTGGTCTCATGTATCTTCCTATTAAAGATCAATGTGTCTCTGAGTCAATTCTATTAAATTTATAATGGCATGCTGTCTCCAATTATAAATTTTTGTCAATAGCTATACATAATTATGGAAGACTTAGGAAAAAGTCTTAGAGATACTCTGTCCAAGGTTTTGTCTATACTTCGTCTGCTGATAGCCTACCTGTCAGTCACTGCAAAGGACTGTGGGCTCATATCTTTATACTTGGAGTCACAGAAGCAAAGTCAATAAGGGTCCAGAAAGATGATATTCCCTGTGGCACATTAATCTATTGGAAAGTGGTTTTTCCCAGGGCTACTCGGCAGAAGACGCAATCTTCAGAATCATTTTCTCTGGGATAATCTATGTTTGAATTTTTATTGTACCACCTAGGATTTCATTAAACACACACAGGAAAACAAGTAACAATAATCTTTATTTTTTTTTACTGTGGAGTCACATCTTACTCCCATCCTCAGTAGTATCCAAAGACGACTCTTTTAGAAGGTGTACACTGACGGCTGAAACAACCGACAGGGAAGGACGCACATGAGCCAGAGGCGATCCTGGTATATGATTTGTGACTCGGGTTCATTCCTGTAATTTGCATCCCACAATAATTTTGCCAATAATGCTTTTGCAGCAATAAAGCTTTGTTTTGTTGAAGATTTTCTCATACATTGAGGCTTTGATTATTATCAGTAAGAGATTTGGTAGAAAGAAAATTTTGAGCTAAATGTTCTGTTGCATCAGGCTGATCACAGGTTCTTATTTACCCAAAGCAGAATGAACAGGGAAGCCCTTTGAAGCAGGAGACAGAAGCAGAGCTTCCCTCTCAGCGTTAGCATTTGAGGAAAGTCTCGCCCAGGACACACCCCCGCTGAAGTGCAGCAGGGACACACGGCGGCCACTGTCTACAAAGACTGCTGCTTCTGGACCCGACATTCTCCCGGCACAGCAGCGACACCTTGGCGGCCTCCTCTACTGTTGTCATTTGGTAACTGAAAATCAATTCATCTGTGAGGAGGTGGCATTGATGGGACATTATCTTTTAGATCCAAATGATCTTCTTGTTTTCACTCTTTAAGGAGAGTCTCTGTCATCCTTGCCCATCCCTGCAGACTGCGTTCGCATGGAGAGACAGTGCCAGATAATCCAGGCAATTTGTTGTTGGATTAGCGTAGGTTTAACAGAGCTGGCAGCAGCGCAAGATGGTTTCACTTGCTTCGATTGCATGATACAGAACATGACAGCCTTATTTTTCATTTATTCTTTCAACTGCCGCAAATTTGGGCAGTTGAAAAGGAAAAAGTCTATAAATTCCCCATCCTCTGTCTCTTTCCAAATGCCAGGAGAGCTTTCAAACAATTCAGGACATGCATGTAGGTTATCTTTCTCCTTTACTGTCAAAGCTTTGTCCCAGGAATGATTTGTAGATTAGTAAATAGAGAGGCACTGGTGGTGAGTAGTACATCTCCAAGATTTGTTTTCCTTTGAATAGGTGATACAAATTTAATTTAAAAAATGATATCCTAAAAAGAATTTTAGGAAAAACTTGTCTGGAAAAGGACTCACTTTAGCAAATGGCTGCTTCCTTTGCTCACTTTGAGGAAACATGGTACATCCCTCACATGTACTCATTTTGATACTGGTCTGGGCAGAGTAAACTCTCCAGAAACTCTTGACTTCTGCATTGAATTTTATATCCCTTTGTCACTGGGCTAAGTCTAGGAAGATATAGATCACCCTATATTGGGTTATGTGTTGTCTTTGCTGTGTCTACAGGTCTGATGGGGGACTTATTGATAATAGAACTCAGGAATTGTTAACATCTTCAATTCGTGATATTTATGTTACCTTTTGCCTTTAAAAATACTTTATATCCATTGTAGTTCTAAAAAATGATAGTTCTTGGCCATGCCTCTTATTTTGGTCACTTGGTAAGGATCATATTGAATAATTATTTCAAATCAAAACACAAATATTTACTTCTTGGTCTTGTGGCTTTTTTGTTTGCTACTCTTTTGAAGTTAGTGACTAATACCAACTTACCAGAATCCATATAGCAAACATCAGATTTAAATTATGTAGATTATGATTGCAAGACAGCCTCCAAGTAAAAAATTTGCGTCCTTTGCCTGTGATGGAGGTGAAATGTTTTAATATTGGAGACAGAGAAAGGTGTGCACATTTACTTTACTTGGTCCCACATAACATTCACATAATTTTTAAAGCTCTTTGATCATTTGAGATTTGAATCAGTAATTCTTCTTTGTCCTACAACCACTCTTCCTCAAAGGATCTTTTCTTTCTTCTTTGCATAATATGGTTCTTTTTATCCATCTGGTCTCAGCTAAAATATCATTCTCTCCCTCAATTTAGTCAGTTTTCTTCTTAATTTTATGTTTTTTAATTTCTTCATATGCACATACTTCTATCTGAATTTATCTTGCTACTTCTGCGTTCTTATTTCTTGTTTTCATGGCCACACGGAGGACAGGTCCCCTCTGTCCATTCATTGCTGTCTGCACAGGTGAGTGTGGGCACCCTGTGGGGGGAGGGGATGAGTGGGTGGGGTTAACCCTATCTTCATGGATTTTTAAAGTTAATAGACTTCATCCTTTAAGGAAGTTTTAGATTTATAGATAAACTAAATGAAAATTAGAGACAGCGCCTGTATATTGCCCTGCCCTCAGAGTCTCTTTTATTAACATCTTGCATTGATGGGGCACATTTTACAATTGATGAACCAATGCTCCTATATCATTACAAACTAAAATCCATGGTTTTTGCTCAGGCTGAGTCTTTGTGTTGCAGATTCCATGGGTTTTGCCAAATGCACAGTGTCAACATCCACCATCATAGCGTCACAGAGATGAGTCTCACCAAGGTGAGAGCTCCTGTGTGCTGCCCATTCATTTCTCCTTCCCTTCTAAGCCTAGCAGACTCTTGCCTTTTGCTGTCTCTAGTTTCACCTTTCTAGAATGTCACGTAGTTGGAATCATATAGTATCTGGTCTTTTCAGACTGGCTTTTACTGCTTAGCAGTGTGTATCCATGAAGACAGGGTTAATAGGAACCCCCAGTATCCTTTTATCATTAAATATTCTGTTGTATGGACATACCACAGTTTCATGAGCACTTCACCTATTGAAGGACATCTTGGTTGCCTTCAAATTTTGGCAGTTATGAATAATGCTATAATAAGCGGTTTGTGAAAGTGTTTGCATGGACATAAGTTTTCACTTGTGTAAATACCTAAGAGTGTGATTATTGGATTGTACAATAAGACCATGCTTTTTTTATTTAAGAAACTGCCAGACTGTTTTCCAAGTGGCTGCACTGTCCCACTTTCTCACCAGCAATGAAGAGAGTCCTGTGTTCCACACCCTCACCAGTATTTGGTGTTGTCAGTGTTCTGGATTTTGGCCATTTTAATAGGTGTGTAATGGTACCTCATCGTTTTAATTTGTAATTCCCTAATAACATATATATTATGTTTTGATATGCTTATTTGCCTTCTATATACCTTTTGGTTAGGTGTCTTTTCAAATCTTTAATCCACTTTTTTCTTTTTTGGTTATTTTTTGTTTACTGTTCAGGGTTAGAGCTAATTGAATATTCTGTATACAAGTCCTTTATTATATATATGTTTTGCTAAAATTTTCTCTCAGTCTTTGGTTTATCTTTTCATTTTCTTAGTAGTGATCTTTTTGCAGGGCATAAGTTCTTAATTTTAACAGGGTTCAACTTACTGCTATTTCTTTCATAGTTCATGCTTTTGGTGTTGCATTTTAAAACTCATTACCAAACAAAAGATCATCTAGATTTTTCTCCTATATTATCTTCGGGGAGTTGTATAGTTTAGCACTTTGTCTAAATTTACTTTTTGCATATGGGTGGCCAGTTGTTTCACCACCATTTGTTGAAAGATTGTCCTTTCCTTACAGCCACCTAATGTTTGATAAACTAAACAAGAACATGCACTGGGGGAAAGACTCCCTATTCAATAAATGGTGCTGGGAGAACTGAATAACCACATGTAAAAGACAGAAACTAGACTCACACCTTTCTCCACTCATAAAAATTGATTCACAATAGATAAAAGATCTAAATTTATGACATGAAATGATAAAAATCCATAGGAAAAACACTTGAAGATATCATCCTAGGGAAAGACTTTATGAAGAAGACTAGAGGCAATTGGAATAACAACAAAAATGAACAAGGGTGGTGCCTGTGGCTCAATGGAGTAGGGGGCTGGCCCCATATACTGGAGGTGGCAGGTTCAAACCCAGCCCTGGACAAAAAAAAAAAAAAAAGAACAAATGGGACTTAATTAAACCGAACAGCTTCTGTACAGCAAAGGAGACAACAACCAAAACAAGTAGACAACCTACACAATGGGAAAGTACATTTGCATATTTTGAATCAGACAAAAGCTTGATAACTAGGATCTATAGAAAACTCAACTTAATTCACATGAAAAAAGCCAACAATCCCATATATCAAAGGGCAAGAGACATGAATAGAACCTTCTCTAAAGAAGACAGATGAATGGCTACCAAACATATGAAAAAATGCTCATGATCCCTAATTATTAGAGGAAATGCAAATCAAAACCACCCTGAGATACCATCTAACCCCAGGGAGGATGGCCCACATCACAAAATCTCAAAACTGCAGATGCTGGCATGGATGTGGAGAGAAGGGAACACTTTTACACTGCTGGTGGGACTGCAAACCAATACAACCTTCTGGAAGGAAGTATGGAGAAACCACAAAGCACTCACGCTAGACCTCTCATTTGGTCCTGCAATCCCATTACTGGGCTTCTACCCAGAAGAAAAAATAAATCCTTTTACCATAAGGACACTTGCACTAGACTGTTTATTGCAGCTTAATTTACAATTGCTGAAATGTGGAAACAACCTAAATGCCCACCAACCCAGGAATGGATTAATAAGCTGTGGTATATGTACACCATGGAATACTATTCAGCCATTAAAAAGATGGAGACTTTATATCTTTTGTGTTAACTTGGATGAAAATGGAACACATTATTCTTAGTAAAGCATCACAAGAATGGAGAAGCAAGAATCCTATGTACTCAATTCTCATATGAGGACAGTTGATGACCTAGTACACGGTAGAGGGTGGGGGCAGGGAAGAGTAGAGAGAGGGAAGGAGGGAGGAGGATGGGAGATCATGGTGTGTGACACACCTTTTGGAGGCGGGACACAATTATAAGAGGGACTTTACCTAACAAATGCAATCAATCCAACCTGGTTCTTTGCAATCAATCCAACCCTCAGTGAACCCCACCCCCGAACCAAAAAAAAAAAAAAAAAAAAAGACTGTCCTTTCTCCATTGAATCATCATCACCACTCCTTTGCAAAGATTAGTTGACTATATGTGTGTGGAAATATTTCTGGGCTCTGTATTCTCTTCTGTTTCTCTGTCTACTGTTTCACCAAAATCACCTGGTCTTGATCTGAGGCTTTCTACTAAGACTTAAAGTTGTATAGTGCCAGTTCTCTGACTTTACTTTTCTCTTTAAATATTGTGCTGGTTATTCTCTGTCTTTTCTTTCTCCACATAAACCATAGAATCAGTTTGTTGATATCCACAATTTTTATAGAAATTCCATTGAATCTATAGAGTAAGTTGACAGAATTGTTGACTTAACAATATTGACTCTTCCTACCCATAAACATGGAATAGCTATCTTCCACTTATTTGGATATTCTTTGATTTTTTTTCAGTTTTCTCCATACAGATTGCATTAAAAATTTGTTAAATTTGTATCTATAAGTGTATCATTTTTAAAAGTTAGTGGCTATAAATTTATCAATTCTGTTGATATTTCCAAAGAACAAGGTTATAGTTTCATTGATTTTCTGTTGTTCTCATTTTCATTGCATTCTGATCTTACTTTGAATTTAATTTGATTTTCTGCCTCCAGTTATCCTTAGGTGGAAGCTGCAATGGTTTTCATGTGTCCCCCTAAAAGCATGTGCTAGAAACTGAATCCCCAGCACTGTGTGGAGGGGACCTTACTGGGAGGTGCTTGGGTCATGAGGGTAGAGCCCTCATCAATGGGTTCATGTCAATTATAGTGGGGCTTGAGGCTAACAGTTTAAAGTCTCTCTCTCTCTCTCATGCCTCTGATTACCCTCTTACCTTCCACCTTGTGATGATGGAGCAAAAAGGCCCTTACCGCATACCAGAACCTTGATATTAAACTTTCTAGCCTCAGAACTCTCAGAAATAAATTTCCTTTCTTTTTAAAGTTACTTGTTATAGATGCACAAAATGGACTAGGAAATAAAATTGATCCAGAAAGTGGTGTTACTATAAAAAGTACCTGAAAATGTGGAGACGTGGCTTTGGAACTGGGTTGTGGGCAGAGGCTGGGACTTGTTGAAGTGGCTTCTGGGGAAAGCCTGTATTTCCAGGAGGGGAGCATTAAGGGTGATTCTGATGAGGGTGGTAGAGGAGGGAATAACTGTAGGGGAAGTCGGAAATTTGTTAGAAGTTACTGAGGTAGCTATGAGTATGGCAAAGGCAATTCTAATGAAATCACAGACAGAAACAAAGAATAGAGTGTTGGAAATGGGAGGAACGTGCATTAACTTGGCTGAATTATGTCCATGTTTTCAGGCTTTACAGGAGGCATATTTTTGTTGCAGTTTTTTTTTTTTTTTTGGCTTGGGCTGGGTTTGAACCCACCACCTCCGGCATATGGGACCTGCGCCCTACTCTCCTTGAGCCACAGGCGCCGCCCCAGAAGACATATTTTTAAGAGCAATGCCTTAGAATACCTGGAGCAAGAAATATCTAAGCAGCAAAGCATTCAGGGTGCTACATGGCTACTTTTAACAGCATAGAATAAAATACCGGAGGTGAGAAATAATATGAAGATGGAATTCATAATTAAAAGGGAAGTTAAACATAAAGATTAGAAGAACTCTCAGCCTGATCAAGCAAAGCATGAAATGGTGTGTTCAAGGACAGAGTACTAAGGGTGTGGAAAAGGGACTATTTATTAAAAAGACTAATATGGGTAGAAAGGAGCTAGGTTCTAGTCAAGACCACAGAAGAAACCCCAAGGCCTTTCACAGACCTTCCAGGCAAACCCTTGAGGGCAAGGTTTTCAGAGAGGTGCCAGTGGTCCA